>NC_089821.1:283803876-285174876 GCF_035046505.1 Tiliqua scincoides
GGAAGCTGGACTAGATGGGCCTATGGCCTGATCCAGTTCTTATGTTCTTATCTCACAGTGGCCCACTAGATGCCTGGGGTGGGGGGGGGGGAGACATCGAGAGACCTGCATCCTGGTGCCCTCCCTCATAGGCTGTCCCTGAATGCCAGATGCTTCTAAAACCAGGAGGCTGCAAATACCCATCACAGCTTGTAACCTGTAATGGGCTTTTCCTCCAGAAGTCTGTCTAGGCCAGACACCATCACATCCTGTAGCAAGGAGTTCTACAGGCTAATTAAATGCACGCACCCATCATGGCTTTTGCTCATAAATTTGACCAACCCCCTTCTAAAGGCATCCAGACCAGATGCCCTCACCGCATCCTGTGGCAAGGAGTTCCACAGACTAAAGGAAAGGAAGCGGTGTGGGAGGTAAAATTAGGGCACAGAACGGGGGGGAGCAGCAGCCCTGGCGGCGCCCGGCCCTCCTCTGGCCCGGGCTGGGCCGACTTCCTCCTTCCGCGTCTCGGCCTTATCAGGAGAGCCGATGGAAGCTGACGTGGCGTAGGGGGCGGAAGGCCCAGCCAAGGCCAGCCGGGCCACACCGCCCCGGACACGGCTCCACGCCCCCTGACGGCGAAGAGGCGCGGGGAGGAGCGCGCCGCTCCCCTCCGCGTCCCTCGAGAGCCCCGCCGGGGAGCGGGGGGGCGCCCCCCTCTCCCCCCCGCACACCGCGGCCGAAGCCTCGCAGCTCGCCCCCCGCCTGCACCTTGAGATTCGCGGACGGGCCGCTGGACGAGCCCGGCGGAGCGGCGACCTCGTACTCGCCGGTGACGAGCGTGTCGCGGTGGATCTCCTCCCGCAGGCACTTGCTGGCCTTGCCCGGCAGCTGGAAGGAGATGGGCCGCGCGGGGCCCGGCAGCAGCGCCAGCAGGAGGGCGAGGAGCGCGAGCAAGGCCGGCCTCGGCGGGCGGGGGGGACGGCCGAGCGGCGACAGCAGCAGCATGGCGGTAGCTCCAACCGACACAAGGCCGGGCTTGCTGCTCCGCCCTCCCCGACCGCGTGACGCGCCGCCGCTTGCGTGAGGGGAGGGCGCCGCTGCTGAGGGCGGTTCTGAGGGAGCGGAGCGCGTGCAGGCTGAGAGCCAGCCAGGAAAAGGGTGCCTCTGGGCATGCGCAGAGGGCCCGTTGTGTTGACTCATGCAGTGTGGGGCATAGCCAGCCGCCCCTCTCACAGTGGTTCCCCAGAGGCCCCAGGGAGCACCCAGGACAACCAGAGGCCTCCCTCGCACCTGGCACTCTGAGGTGGCCTCCTTCCAAAACCAGGAGGTTGAGACCTTGATGGGCTTTTCCTCCAGAAATCTGCCCAGTCCCCTTTGAAAAGCATCCAGGCCAGGTGCCCTCACCGCATGCTGTGGCAGGGAGTTACACAGACCAATTACATGCATTGTGGCTTGCAACCTATGGTGGACTTTTCCTCCATCAATCTGTCCAATGCCATTTTAAAGGCATCCAGGCCAAACGCCACCAGGCCAAAGCAAAGAGTTCCACAGGCTAATTACATGCTGGGTAAAGAAATATCTTTTGTCTGTTCTAACTCTCCCAACATTCAATTTCAGGGGATGTCCCCTGGTTCTGGTGTTGTGTGAGAGGGAAAGGAACATCCCTCTATTCCAGTGGTTCCCAACTTTTAGGAGACTGTGGACCACTGAGGTAAACATTGGAATCCTTGTGGACCACACATGGCTGTGGGTGGTCTGGCCTCCACCTTGGCTGCTGGTCTGCTTTCCAAGCACTCCACTACAGACTGTCTTCTCTTTGGTAGTGACTCATCAAGACACTGGAAGTGATCCAAGGTGATTCTTTTTTTTTCCTGAGACCTCGCGGACCACTTCTTAGGGTTTCGCGGACCACCTGTGGTCCATGGACCACACGTTGGGAACCAGTGTTCTATCCACTTTATCCATCCCCTGCATAATTTTGTATGTCTCAAAATCCTATCCATGCTCAGTCATGTTTCATTGACTATCGTGGGGCTTACATCTGAGTAGAGATGCATAGGATTGGGCTCTTAGTATACTGAACTTTCAAAGGCTATAGTCACAAACAACAAGCTCCTCCCCAGTGCTTAATAAAACCATGCAAGTAAAGCTGCAGTCTTAACATTGCTTATAAAATAAATGATTGCATAAAATAAAATAAATGATGCATTTATAAAATAAATGAATACGATTGCCTAGGGGCTGAACTGTCAGGTGTGCAGTGTAATCCTATGCATGTTTACTCAGATGTGAATCCTGTTAGGTTCAATGGGAGTGGGACTTCCTTCCATGTAGAGGAATGAAGTATCAGACTGCAGTACTAAGGCCGCAATCCTATACACGCTTTCCTGAGAGTAAGCCCCGCAGAAGACTTACTTCTGAGTAAACATGTACTATATAGGCTTGCTCTGGCAATACACTCAGTATGTGTGCAGTTGCAATCCTGAGCACACTTTGGAATATACACTGAAATCAACGATGAAATATGGATAGTAGTACAGTCTGCTGTAAGGCTTAGTGAACTCTGAGACGCATCTGCATACACATAATTAGTCAGGATTGTGTCATCACTGATGAAGAGGGGCAAGATACGCATCTAGGTGTGCCCAGATTGTCTTTGTGCTTCGGACAGCAAAATTTCATTCAAAGCCGATCAGGCAGAATGATCCTATAGTTCTGCTGACACAGCAGTGGCAACAGAAGTGTATCTGAAGATACCATAGTGAAAGGGGGTTTCTGCAAAATCCTATGCTGGCATACTTGGGGCATAGGATTACTCCGCCCCCCCCCCCCATTTTTTAATTCAGCCAAAATAATATGATTGGGTTGTGAAACCCTATGGCTGAGATCGAAAGTTATATTTCTGTATATTTTATTTTCGTACTAATGGTAGCATAGTCATTAGAAGCAGTTTTGTGATAGGTTATGTTTCTGTGAAATGGCCTGAAACCACATGCATACACACATGCTTGCATTTGTAACATTGTTAGCACTGAAATAACATCTACAGAGAGTAATTAGAGATTGCCAGCTCATGACCCAGAAAAAGTAGCACGTTGCTTTAGCAAATCCTGCCTGGTACTGCAGCAGACCAGGCTCCTGTCCACCTGCCCACACAATCTGTGAATTAAAGTCCTGCTCATCAGAACAGGCAGAAGACGGGAGTGTGAGAAAAACGTGAGGGTACTAGGGCAGGAGTCACTGGTTATGATTAACATCTTGCTTTCCATGGGGAGACTTGTTCCATAAAACAGGCACCACCATTGATTCTTATCTTAAGTCAAAGTGTTTAGTATGTCACAATGTATCAGTATTCTTGCTTGCACTTTATAATGTCATGTTGCACAAGTGGCCACCTCTCTTACATGAGAGTATGCATTTAAAGCCACTGAAGCCATAGCTCAAAAGAATGAAACCAAGAGCCAAATCCTGTGTCTGACTACTCAGAAGAAAGTCCCATTAAAGTCAATAGAGCTTACTCCCAGGAAACTGTGGATAGGACTGCAGCCTAATAGTTTGTGCTAATAAAATTATATCTGGGTACAGTTTATGATAGTGTAACTGTGAATTGCTGTTGGGACAGAAGGCTAATTCATGTACTGCCCATGAAGGCAGATGAACTGTTTGGCACAGGAATGATCCTCATGTTTGTGCATGCTCCCTGAAGGAATAATGAAATGCACCTTGAACAATTTAAATATCCTTGTACGTGGAATGTATTGTTTTACTCCTACCTTGAAAAGGGAAGGTCAGGACAACTTTGACTGGATCAGTTTTCTGTGGAGCAAAGAGCACTGGAGTTTCAACCATCACATGAAGTAAACTGACGTCCACAAAACCTTATGCAATATTAATTTTTTCCACCCTTGCCACAGGATTCTGTTCTTTTTGGATAATTAGGAATTGTAAATAAATAACCTATTTAGGAATTTACAGTTTGAGAAAAGCTATAATTACCAGGCCTCTGTGTACAGCATCAAAACCAAAAGTCACTTTTTGCCCAGCACTGACCTACAATAAAATTGTACAGTAACTTCAAGAACCCTATGCATTTTAGGTTGCTGGGCAGTAAATAAAAGTTTCTAAGAGCATTTATAACTCCATCACACTGAGGGTACAATCCTAACCAGATCTACACAGAAGTAAGTCCTATTTTGTTCAGTGGGGCTTACTCTCTGGAAAGTGTGGTTAGGATTGTAGCCTGAATTGACTAGCACATACTGACCAGCCTGAAGAAAATTTATGGTGCAATCCTATGCCAAAGTTGCACCAACATCAATGCTATGTCAGTGCAACATCAGCACAATGTCTGTCGTATCCTAAGCCAAATCAGCACAAAAGGGAGAGGGAAACAAGAGCCCAGGCAACTCCACAGTGGCACAGACCTCCCAGTATAACTCTACAGTGTCCATGGAAGACCCAGCACAGCCCACTAATTGTGGGTTGGCAATTCAGTGTCAGCCTGAGGTCAACCCAACATGCCATTCACCACAGTCTATCTATTGCAGTGTTTCTCAACCAGTGGTACAGGTTATCACTTGTGGTACTTTAGGTGGTGTCTGGTGGTGCTCACAGGATCCATGGACCCCTACCGCCCAGCAGCAAGACTAGAAATGCAACACAACAAGCAGCATTAGGAGGCTTGGTGGGCAGAGCTCCAAAGCATGCTTTTCCACATTCAAAAAAGCCCTTCCACCCAGAGCCTCTTATTGGTGCTTGTTGCATTGCATCTGGTCTCCCCACCCAGAAGTAACTGGTGATGATGTCATCACCAGTTACTTCTGGTGGTACTTTGAATAAGTGGACCATGTGAAGTAGTACAGCGGAGGACAAATCTTGAGAAACACTGATCTATCGCTAACACCAGCAGCCAGAGAAGTACTGCCAGGGTGAACCACGTTGGGGACAGTGGCAAGTGCAGGTCCAATAAGTGGCCCCCCCTCTGGGACACCCCTCCAGCACCCCCCAGGAATGAGTAACACAGCAACAGCTACTGCTGTCAACTCTGGGGAGATGACACCAAGCACATGTGTGCACCACAGCACCCTCCCTGCAGGATCTACTCTGGAATGGACAACAAGGAGGCAAAATAAGAGAATTGCCAGGAATCTACCTGGACCAAGTCTCTTTATTCGACAAAGGGCACAATCCTAACCAGGTCTACTCAGAAGTAAGTCCTATTGCGTTCAGTGGGACTTACTCCCAGGAAAGTGAGGTTAGGATTGCAGCCTTACACAAACATCACATTTCCAATAAATACCATTTTGAGTGCAGCAAACAGAGCCCAATTCTATCCCCCACCATCTTCAACCATGCAGCCATGATGATGGAGCATGTACTTCATGCAATGTGCTTCATGCCATGGTGAAGGTGTGTGACTAGATAACTTGGAAAACGTAAGTAAAAATACTACCATTTCATAGGTCACCTGACTGTAAATGGGTCTCCTTGGATCCATGCCAGCTATTTTGTTGGCATAAGTCCAAGGAGAGGAAAGGGGTGTACTGAGCCAGGAAAACAGGAATAGCATCCCAGTGTTCACTACTGTCACTGGGATCCGCCTTCTCCTGTCCCCTGCCTTCCTTGCGCCTCACCCTGAATCACCCCTGAATTACCCATGACCACCTCTGCTAGTACCTTATCTGCTTCAGTGTGGACTGGGTTCATCTGTGGCAGGTGTGTGAAACTGCTAGCCATTTGTGCCAACAGCACTCATGCACATGGTGACAGCAGTGCACCATTTATGGTACTACAGAGGCATTTACAATGGCAGATCATAAGAACTGACATCATAAATGCCCAGTGTGATTGGGCTGTAAAGGAAGGAGAAGCTTCCCTGGGAGAAGGCAGTAATGAGAAATAAACCCACAAGTCTCTCTGTGGCAAGTTTTTTCCCTGTTGTGGAGTCTTCCAGCTAGGAGGAACCCTTTTACCAAGGAAAGCCTGAGGTGGAGCACAAGCAAAGCCTCAACACCACACAACCTGTTACTGGTGGTGTGTGAGCAAAGGACACTATCTCAAATGCTTATAACAGGCAGCACTGCTCAAGGCAGCCCTGCCTGCCCACATCAGCTGTCACCAGCAATGTACATCTGGACTATTTTCCTGGAGCCTGTGTATATGAATGAACTACAATATGAGTTATGGACATTGCCTTTCAGAATTCAGTTCAGGATTTTATTTTTGACCTCTATTTGCTACCAAGATGCTAGGTCACGTACTTGGGAGAAAGGAAAATGATGTTGCAAATTCCTGTCTCATGATATTGTGAAAACAGTCTCCTGGTGGTATCTTTCCTTCTGCCTGTATTTGTATTTTGGCTGTAAGTTCATTGTATGTCAGGGAGAACCATCAGTGTTTGAATGAATTCCATTCACACATCAAGTCACTTAGTAGCACACCAAGAGGGGACCCCTGAAACCTAATTAAGCTTCTAGTAAGAAGATTAAGGGGCCAATCCTATCCAACTTTCCAGCACCAGTGCAACCACAATGCAGTCCCAAGATAATGGAACAAACATTCCCTTACCTTGAGGAGGCCTCTGTAACTGTCTTTCCAGCCACAGGCAGCAGTGCACACCCCATTGGCACAGCTGCACTGGAAAATTGGATAAGATTGGGCCCTAAGGCTGCAATCCTATGCACACTTACCAGGAAGCAAGCCACACAGACTTCAAGGGGGCTTACTTCTGAGTAGACATGCATAGGATCATGCCCTAATGCATTATACCCACCCCAGAATTGCATGTAAGCAGAAGCCCAAATATTAGTGCATTTCAGCCAATCTGGTGTGGTGGTTCAAACATGGTGCAAGGACTCCTGTGTCCTTGTTCTTTGGATCTCCAGTTCAGTGCATACATTGAGTGTGGCAAGCTGTCTCCAGGAAGGTAGCCATAATTGTGCTTTAAACTCCCTTTCCTCTCAGCTATCCCTCCTCTTCTATTTGTCTCTTCCACCTCTTTCCCCTTATGGATAAAATTTATGGATATGGTATGGCATGGATAATGGTATGGATAAAAAGAGTAAGGCCCCCTTGAATTATTTCCATAAATATTGTTCCTTTTTCTTTCTCAGTGCACAGAACACATGCTGCAAACATTCATCCACTGCAAGTCAGGCAAACACACACATTTGTTAAGCTTGATTGGTATTTCTCACTGCATTTTTATGGAACCATTGGTGAAAGGGTATTTTTGGTGTACATTATTTTTGATGTCGGTCCTTTTACAATAAATCTTTAATTTTTAAAAATTGGAGACTTTTTCTACTAGTCACTTCATTAAAAGGGAGTGTTCCACAGTTCTTTGCATATTGTGCTAATCAGACTAAAGATTCCTCTACCAATAGGAGCTGTTTTACTTTGCCTTTACTACTTGGAAGGAGCAGGACTGAACTGACCTTCCTGTGTTCTTTGCAAGAGAAATCTTTATTAAAGAATTCCACACACAGATACCTTGACAACAAGGCAAGTCAGGGTACTGGTATCCCTCTGAACAGAAACCCAAACAGGGAGACCAGTAAGTCAGGGTAGAACCTTGCAAAGAACCTTGCTGTCACTGACATAACTTTTGCAAATTAAGGGCAGACTGGGGCTTGGAAGGCAGGCCTGTCATTGTGCAGATATCTGAGGACATGCAGCATATCCTGTGCTGCTCAGATTGGCCTTTCAGAGGTACTGTATCGGATTGCACCATTAAGCATCTACCTTGGTTTTTACAATATGCACAACTGAATTCTATGCATTTTTTTAGAAGTAAAAAATCCCAATGAGTTCAGTGAAATTCCAAACTGTGTACAGAACATATTAATGAGAGATCTAAATATTTTAGGCTTAATAATACTAATAATATTATTTCACAATAATGAGATACAGTATACAAAACCATTTGATACAGCATACCATGGTAAATCAATGCAATCCTATGCATATTTATTCCGATATAAATCTTACTGTATTCAATGGGGTTTACTCCCTTGTGACTGTGTTTTGGTTTGAAGCCTATGGGTGCAATCCTAACCCTCAGGTTAGGCCAACACAAGTCATTTGCACTGACCTGGGGATGTTGCAAACGTGCCACAAGGCACATTTGCATTGACTTAAGAGTCCAGGAGGCCAGCATGAGGAGTTGTGCTGGCCTCCCCATGCCGGATTCAGACCCAGCACGGTAAGATCGCATTGGCCAAGCTCAGCTGAAACAGGGGTCGGGGGGGGGGGGGCATGGGGAAGATGGGGAGCAGGAGGGAGGGGGCATTCCAGAGTGGGGGGAGGGTGGGTGGCTGGCGTTCCCAGGGGCAGGCGGGCAGGGAGTGGGAAGCAGGGCCCAGACCTGGCAGTTATGCCGGATTCTAGCCCCATTCCCTAGGGCCTAGGCAGTACAGAAAGGCTCCAAGCTGCTCTGCTCTGCTTGGATCTGCGCCATCTCCTGAGGTGGCGCAGTTCCAAGTAGACCCATTGGAGCTGCTTTGGCTCTCCCTGGGGTAAGGCAAAACAAGCGTAGGCCTGTTGGCCTGCCTGCTCCAGTGCAAGTTAGGATTGGGCTGTATATTTGGTAGGGCTAAAGGCATCTATTCATATTGCAACCTCCAGCCATGTGAAGTATCCAAGAAAGCAGTGAAAATAATATCTTCTTACAATTTGTGCTTTGTAGATTATGGAATGAAAATAATGCTTTGCACTTTCAAAATCAGGACATTTTAATATCATTCTTAGTTCTGTGGAAGTTTGTCTGGGTGGGGGGGATGGAATATAGGGAACAAGGAAGTCCATTTGATGAAGACCTGAGTCAGCAGACTACTCATACTCTGCAGAGATCAGTGTGCAGAAAGGTAGGAATGGGAAGCACTGAATGGGTACAGGAAATCTTTCCCCATCTGGGCACATGAGGAAGGCACTTGTGCCACCCTGTCTTTTTGTCAGGGTAAAGCAGTATTAATATCTTTTCTAAAGTGAGACTTCTCCAGGGTTTGGTGTCTCATCCAGACCACAAGTGTGACTTTACACCAGATGGGGTACTTCTGCATTCTGAAGTTCCCTAAGAAAGGCTAGACTCACCGGCTGGGTTGATTTGAGGCACAAAATGCCCTCAAATAAAAGGACAGAGGGGAGAAAAAGCGAACTAATGAAAAAGTTAAAGCATCATTGTTATTAACCATAATTTTAAAAATTCACAAAAGTTATGAAAAGTTCATTGTTATATAATCCTTATTGTTCGTATAACACCCTGGATTGAAACCACCAATGATAGATTTGTGAAGGTGGTCTCTTAAGTAACATGGTGGTTTGCCCCCAATGCAGAAAAATGTCTTTGATTAAGATTTTGTTATCCCACTTACTGATGTTGTGAATTGTAATTGTGTTTATTTGATACATGTTAATCTTCAAAGGGTACACTTCTGGCATTTCATGGTCATTGGGTCTTCTGTTCATAATTTTTTTTGTTTTATTTTTTGTCTACAGCTTTGTATATATCTGCCTATTGAGGATAATACTTCACATGAATCTGATGAAGTGGACTGGAGGCCATGAATTAATTAGACTCTTGAGGTGCCAGGAGACTCATAATAAGACTACTTCTCTGGAAAACTGAAAACCATCCTGTGTTTGATCCTGTTCTAGTTGGTCTTTTGCTCTAGAAGAACTGGTGAAAACAAAGCAAGGAAAACTGCTTTTCTTTGAATGTGTATTCTCAAATTTAGGAGAAATGTGAGAGACAGCTGCGTGTGTACATGCTACAGAATGGGAACTGGTCAACTATGATGGAGCAAGGCAGTAGCTACCATATTGATAGGCCTAGCAAGTTAGTGCTAATTTGGCTCTGAGCCAACCACAATGTAATATATGCTATTTATAAATATACACTACCTCTTTAAGGTTCTGTATCTGCAGAACCTTAAATAGGTAGTGTATATTTATAAATTGCATGGCAAGAAATTCCAGCTCTGAGGTGGGAAAGCCATACTTAGTCCAGTTTTTAGTTCAGTGCAACTCTTAAAAGTACAAGAACACTCTCAAGGATCTGAAACAGATAGCCCTATTGGTGGTGGTGGTAGTTATCTTACCCTAGTTGGGTCATGGGACATCCCCTAGAGGTGAGTATCTCTCTCTTTCACACACATACTAGGATAGAAGAAGGCTTTTTAGGATATAGGATTTTTGCAGCCATAAGCAAATTAAAATTAAATTTGCTTATGGCTGCAAAACTCCTATATCCTAAAACGCCCTTCCTGTCCTATCTATCTTTCTGCTAGCAATTGTTTGGAGGATATTCTAGATAAAAGTTTTACTGCTTGAGAACCTATCACCAAATGCTACAGAGATTTTGAGGTGGAGGCAAGAATTGTCTAATATTGACCACATCTGGTAACAATTAATAAAACATTGTTACGCCATCTCTTAGTAAACCCGATTACCAAGATGCCTAACAAGATTTATAAAAAACAATAATACTATATAGCATCCATAGTAACTTTCTGAGCTAATAACATTAAGCTGATAAAACAGTATTATGATCAATTACCATTAAAAATCAGCAAGAATAAAGATGCCCTTATCTGCCACATAAAAACAATCAGCAAAGGCACTTGGTAAATGAATATGGGGGAGAAATTCCAGAGGCAAGGTGTCACAATTGAGAAGGCCCTGCACCTTGTTACCCACTGCACCTTGGAAGGTGGGGGCACTCTACACTTAATCCATAAGGCCAGGTCGTGCAAAGATCTTTCATAGCTGGGCAGATTCATTGTGGGCCAGGCAGCCCTTCAAGAACCCTGGGCCTAGGCTATGTAAAGCTTTGTAAGTCAGAATCAGCATGCTGAATTGTGCCTAGCTTGGTAACCACTGCTTTTCGTTAAGAACTGGCAAGCTGTGATCTCCAGTAGTTTGTGAGTTAATGATACCAAAAAACTGGTACCAAAAGAACTGTCCTTCCCTGACCTGAACTGATAAACCAATTCTAAAAAATGCATGCTGAACATCTCAGAGGATCAGCTTTATCAGTGTGCAATTGCATAAACTTTGCATATGTATATGTATTTTAATATGATGGACCTGGTGAGCATATCCATGCAGTAACCTTTCCTTTTTTGTTTGTCCATGTTACAGGTGTGTAACTGAGTCAGTTTAAGACATAGGCTCCAACATACCTGGTTAAGACCTATCTGGGGGGGGGGGCAACATAGTGCTGTCACCATTCTTTTGTTTTGAGACTTGGGTCTGCTCAATTTGTAGCCAGGGCTAAAGATCCTATATGAAGTAAATCTTGCTGGAGACTTTGAAGGGGTTGCTTTGGCCAAGATCCCCTATCTTCAGTGGGTCCCCTCAGTCTCCCACCCATCTTCCTGTTTCACCCTGCTGCAGCATACCCACTATGTTCTCTCCCTCTCTGTACTTCACCTTTTAAAACTAAGCACATGCTGTTGCTGTGCCACTCTCTGCCTCTCATCTCCTTCCAGCTGTCCCAGAAGGAAAAAGAATGACACAGTTGTAGCATAAGGTGACTAGCAGCTGCTGGGCAGGAAAAGGATTTGAGGTCGACTACCCCTTTTACCCGCTAGACTCTTGCAGGCAGGTCCCATGTTGCAGGTTGGGGTGGGAGGAAGATCTCAGCTCTTCAAGAGTTGGAAGACAACTGGCTTAAGGAACCCTGAATCTTTAGCAATTATGAATTGGACGAGCAAGATGCAGCTAAAAAATATGAAGTGTGCTTCATATGTAGCTGCCAAGAGAGGAGAGACAGTTACTAATTGGACTATAGTTACAGTTACTACAGGACTCTCTGCTGAAACAAACAACCTACCAAGTAGCAGTATAGAGGTGTTTGGGGTCTCTTTCCTATCAAACTGGGGTGTTCTGCAAAGGCTGGGGAGGGGAGGGAGCAAGGGGAGCTCAGCACAACAAAGTTCTAAAGTAGCACTGAAATAACCAGGGAAGGCCTTCTGGGTGAACGCTAGGCTTACTGGTCATAACTTTATTTTATTTTCAAGATTTATATCCCATCTTTCCCTCAGAACAAAGGGAGAGCTCAAGGTGGCAATAAAAAGGTGTGAAAATGCAAACAGGTATTTTCCTGCATTGTGGCAGGAAGGTGTCCCCATTCCCCCCAATTAGCAGTGCCATAGAAGATGAGAAAACCTTGGAGCTTGTGCCCTGATGCAGGTAATACTGCAGAGTCATTGCTAATGTTTCAGCATATCGCTGAGTCAGCCAGACCACTGAGGCTATGGGGATTTCCAGGAGGATTATCAACCCTAAAATCCCCTCGGACTGCAGCATAGACTGGGTGCTATTCACTCTGAGCGTACCAGCAGCCTTTGCTTCCTCTTTGTGCAGGAAGCACCAAAAGCGATTGGGAGTTATTTTGGGGTGTAGGGATCAAGTTTGCAAAGAAACCATGTGCAGAAGGACTGTGGAGTGAAGTATTCATATTCTCCAGTTCCTCTTTGTATGATTGAAGGACCCAAATGTTTTGCCACCCTCTAATGAAAAAAAAAAATTTCTACTGCTGCATAAAATGTACTTGATTCCAGTGGAAAATGTCTTGGGGTTTAGGGCTGTAGGTCAGTGGGAGAGAATGTACTTTGCATGCAGGAGGTCCCAGCTTCAATGCCTGGAGTCTCCAGGTAGGGCAGGGAAAGAAACCTCTCTTAAATGTTGGCAAACCATTGTCAGTTAATGTAGTAGACAGTTGAGCTAGATGGCCTAATGATCGGAATCAACATAAGGCTACATTCCTACTTTTAAGCAAAAGCATCTTTCCAAGAGGTTTAATTGTACTCAGTTCTATAAGCCCTGTCATGGGTTCTCCGCCCTTACATATACACTCAATGCCAATGTACTGAATTAATGCTTTTGATTCTCTTGATGCTGTGCCTGGTCTCGGACTACCTTTCCTGGATAGTGCAACCCAAGGTAAGTATGGGTACTCGGGAGTCACCTTGTCACAGATGACAAGGTGAACCTCTTGAAATTTTCTATCCTACACAATTGCTAATGGTCCAAGATCCCTAAAGCTGCAAGTTTGCCCACTCCTGGCCTAGGCAGTTGACTTCCCATTTTATTCTTTGGCTAGATTTCTGTGCTTGGCCAACCCTGGCCTTTTGGGGCTTACCCAGATAGAAGGTGGGGTGAGGAAGGGAGCTTAACTTTCTCAGCATTTTAGGGAGAATCTTTCTTCCTGGTGACAGGATCCACCCTGTTTTAATTGATTCCCCCCCCATTACTTCCCCATCACATTGGACCACCTGGTTGTGAGCTGCCTTGGGTACCCCTCAGGGAGTAGAAAGGCAGGGTACAAATTCCCAAATGGATGCATATCTAAAATGTGAGTACAGGTCGTCCCTCATTATCCACTGGGGTTCCATTCTGGAATCTCTAGTGCAGGGGTGCTCAATAGGTGGATCGCGTCTAGTGGATGAAAAAAAAAATCAGTGGATAAAAAAGAGTGGAAAAATATATTTAAAGACCCACTTCCAGGTTTATTGCCTTCCATTGCTCCTAATGGAATAAGGCAGCGGTATTCAAACTGGGGCATTGTGATGCCTCAGCCTGAGGGCCCTGGCCTCCACCCCCTTAAAAAGTGGGGGCAGGGGGGAAGGCAGCGAGGCGATCCCCAGGATTGCGTCACTCAGGGGGCTGCAGGAACTGGGATGTACACACCAGTCCCTGCAGCAGCCGTCCTGGGGTGCGGGGAGCTCTGTGTGACCATCTGCAGGGCTCCCCAGCCTTCCAAAAGTGAAAGTGGAGCAATTGCGCTCCACCTCCGCAAAACTGGAAGTGGAATTTTAGAAGGCTGGGAAACCCTGCAGTTGCTTGCGCAGGGCTCCCTGCACCCCAGGACAGCTGCTGCAGGGACTGGTGAGTACATCCCACTCCCTGCAGCCCCCCTTACTGACTTGATTCAGGGGATTGCATCACTGCCTTCCCCCCACCCCTGCTGCCTCCCTCCCCTCCCCTGCAAGGACTTACTGTGGTTTCTAAACTCCCAGAGAGTTTGAAAACTGCAGGAATAAGGTCTTGCCTCAACATCTGCAGGGGTTTGATTCTGTGACTCCCTGCTGATGCCATAAAATGTGTTAAATAAAGCAGTTTAAAAAAATAAAAGTGAATCCCTTTACAACTGTGGTTTAAAAACAGCTTTTCTTACTGTTGTAGAGAGGCAGTCATCAATTAGAAATGCAAAGGACCCCCTGCCTTTGCCTGGCTCAGATGAAGAATGGAATGATTGATTGCATGACTGTCTCTCTACAACAGTAAGAAAAGCAGTTTTTTTTTAAACTGTGATTTTAAAGGGATGCAATTTTTCCTCTTCTCCAGGGATCAGCACATCCCTTCTCATTTGCAGTGGCCATTCCTGTTGAGTCAAATCCCTGTATTAAAAATCCTTGTTTAACAAGGTTGGACCTGTAATAGCAACATGTCCTTCAGCACCCACTTGTATATGCCTAGCAACCTTCTGTGGGTTGTGGCTCCCTGAAAGGTATGCACAGGGGTTTGCAATCATTCACACTTGATATGCTCCCTGTAGGAAATAGCTGTGTAATAGCAGAGAGCCTGTGGCAAAAATGATTGTCTAAGGGCACAAGCCTAACCAGGTCTACTCAGAAGTAAGTCATATTTTGTTCAATGGGGCTTACTCTCAGGAAAGTGTGGTTAGGGCTGCAGCCTAAAGTGGCCCTCTTAGTTTGTTGCCTAGAGAAAAGCTAATTTCTGCTGGTTTTGGAGAATATTAAGCAAACCAAAACAAAAGACTTTTGAAATGGCACAAAACATTCATATGATTTTAGAAAACCTGCCAAAGGCACATGATATACCTTTCAGTGATAACATAGCCTGGCAACATTAAGCAATATGATCCCCCCCCCCCCCCATACCTGACGATTCTTACATGGAGCCTTGCTTCAAAATCCTGCTTCATCTGTAATCCAATGGATGAGGTTGAGGAAGAGGACTTTTTAAAGCAGTGGCACCCTCATCATGGAGCTGCCTTCCCAATTTGCAGGTCATTTCTATCTTGTGGAAATTTGTGAAGATGATTGCATTCCAGCAGTTTTGTTGTAGCTGCTGATGTTTTAATTGTACTTTATTCTGTGTTGTAAGCTGCTTTGAGTATGGTATCTATGGGGCTACATAATAGGGGTCTATATTTTATACATAAATCATAAATTTAAAAATACCATCCTCACAGCAAAGTACTGTAAATGTGATATCCACACTCAGTCAAGTAAGAATAATTTATTCTTTTATAAAGTATGTGCTATAAATTGCTATTTTTTCCATCAGCAAATGCACACTTGGAAGTGCACAAGAAAGAATTATTTCCAGCTAGATCTTGCATGTTGATACAAGTTGGAGATGGGCAATAGTTGTTTATTATTATTAATAAATGGCTTATGAAGGAAAGGAACTCCCAGGAGAAGGTCAGTTGACCAGAGGGAATAGTACCTAATGGTTAGTGTGCATGCACCCCTTCCTGCTCTTTCTCTTTTCCTTGACCAGCAGCTGGTCAAGGAAATGGGGGGGGGGAATCACTGGTATTTTGTATCTGCTGCCACCACCTCAGGCTATGGAGACCAGGCAGAAAAAATTTTGTGCAAGACAGCACTGAACTCAGAGCTTCTAATTTAAAATCAAACCCACAGAAGCATCTGAAGGGCAAAGAGGTGTGACAATCCACGAAATCCAAGGGCAAAGATGTGTGACAATCTGTGAACGTGGACCTGGCAGACCAAATGTCAAAATGTAACTAGTTTATTAGAAGTCTAAATGAAAAGTGAATTAGCTTCATAATATCTATATTTAATGTCCCAGTGTAGAGACATTTCAAAGCACAGAAGGCTACGAGGAAAAATAAATAGCAAATGCCCAAAATTAGAAAGTGGAAGGCACAGAAACATAGGAAACTTCTGCAGACAGATTCTTGGTCCATCTAGCAGTATTGTCTATGTTCTCTGTCAGTAGTTCTCCAGGGTTTTAAGGGTCTTTCCATGCTTGACCCGAAGATGCTCGGGATTCAACATGAGACCTGCTCTACCACTGAAATACAGTTCCTTCCCAGTTAAGACTGTGGCAGGAACAGGAATGGTTGTATTTGGATTTATTTGATGTAGTTATATTTGATCCCTCTCAATATTTGGGTTCTAGATAATGTTCCAATTTTATCCAGATATTATAGTCTAGAAAATGCTCCAATGCTCCTCTGATCTTTTGCCAAAATAACACCTCTAATTAAGATCTGGCCACAGGCTTCACATTCCATTCTGAGACTAGTAGGCTATTGAAAGAAAGTTAATGCCAAAATGTTCAAAGCACAAATCTGACGTTAGACACTTATAGCCATATTTAGGCACTTAAATCAGCTTTGACCTGATTTTCCAAAGCACTGATCATCGCCCTTATGAAGGCAATGAACATTGTGGCCAGCATTTCTGAAAATCAGCCTTAAGCTTATTCATGTGCCTAAAGATGGATCTGAATATCTAATGGCATTTAGCCTTGGCGTTTACCTCATCTTCTTTTGTAGCATATTCAGAGTGATCCTGCCTCTTTTCAATATGATGTAATATGCAGCTTTCCCCCTTCATGTCTCAAAGCCTTGCTCATCCATTCCAAGGATCACATCTCAGATAATAAGGAATTTGGGCTGCAGTTACCTGGGAGTGAGCTCCATTGGGCAAAATGGGACTTATTTCTGAGTAAACACATATAGGATTGTGCAGTTACACTGATAATTCATCCATCAAAACTGTCATTGTCTCAGATCACAATAACTTTGAAAGCAACACCTATATGGAGAGCACTTTCTCCAGAGAATGCTAATAAAATGCATAGCAGTGACTTGGAACTAACTGTATGTTGACATGTACTCTAGCAGCTATTTTATGTAACTGGGGTAGGTCTGTGTTTTTCCAGCAAAAATGGCTTCTACACACTATTTCCTTGTTCTCTTAGCCTTCTTCACCTCCTGGGTTCACATACATTTGCCCTAGTGACAGAGTCGACTCAAATACTCAAGCAGCCTCTGCCGCTACTGGCAGAGCCTCGAGCTTGGCTTTCTCTGTCTCCCTGGAGTCCCTATGTAGACGTAGGTGAACGTCACCACCTGCTCTAATTTTATCCATGTTTGATGGAGGAGACTAGCTGAGCAGCAGGGAGGCAGCTATTTTGGTTTTCTCCGTGGCTCCGGGTTATATAAAGCATCTAGCTATGACCCACATTGCTCTGGAGTAGCCTTGTTTTATTCTCTCTCTCCCTCTCTGGCTCAAATCAGTACCACATATTTCCATGCAGTTTTTTCCCCCCTCACAGATGCTGAACAGTGTTCTGTGAGTGTGCTGCACTGAAGTGCTACACACACATATAGTTTCTAGGAAGATGATGCCAGGCTCTTGCAGAAATCCAACAAGCATTTTTACAGATGAATCCTTTGTGTTTGTTGGATACACTCACTATATTTAGCCATCTAGACTCCTTATCTGTTGTCCATGTTTTGGAGCAGGTTACAGTGTAAACCACACTCACATACACACTCCCAACAGCTAAATGGAGAATATATTACTCTTTCATTCTCATTTAAAATTTAGCAACACTATTTACCAAAACTCAGCTGTCACAAAACCTATTCCCCAAACTGTACAAAGTCTCAATTTGCTGGTCAAGCTAAACAGAACACTACCACTACCAAATGCTTTTTTGAATATGGAAACTGGGAAAATGTCAGGGCAACTGGTGCCTTTGTTAGAAAAGGCAAGTACAGGGCTGCTACTGAAAGTGTCATAGGAGCATAAGAATTGCCTTATTGCATCAGTCCAAATGAGCACAGCAAAATCTCCAAGCCTCACTGGTAAGCAGGACTCCAAATTTAAGAACAGGAAACGATGGTCACTTTCAAAGTGAAATAACTATTTATTCACATTTATATATGGATTTAAGAACATAAGAACATAAGAACAGCCCCACTGGATCAGGCCATAGGCCCATCTAGTCCAGCTTCCTGTATCTCACAGCGGCCCACCAAATGCCCCAGGGAGCACACCAGATAACAAGAGACCTCATCCTGGTGCCCTCCCCTGCATCTGGCATTCTGACATAACCCATTTCTAAAATCAGGAGGTTGCGCATACACATAATGGCTTGTACCCCATAATGGATTTTTCCTCCAGAAACTTGTCCAATCCCCTTTTAAAGGCGTCTAGGCTAGACACCAGTACCACATCCTGTGGCAAGGAGTTCCACAGACCGACCACAGAAGATCCAGGTTCAAATCCCAGCTCAGCCATGAAGCTTCATGGGTGACTTTGGGCCAGTCACTACCTCTCTGCCTAACCTATCTCACAGGATTGTCATGAGGACAGAAAGGGGAAGAAAGGGGAAAAGAACCTTGTATACCACCCTGAGCTCCTTGGAGGTAGGTGGTATAAAAATGTGAAAAATATCCCATCCTTCCTACAAGAAGCTCAGAGGGACATACCAGGATTCTTTCCTGTATTATCAGCACAACAACCCTGTGAGGTAGGTTAGACTGAGAGATAGTGATTAGTCCAGGGTTGCCCAGTGAGCTTCAAGGCTGAATGGTGGCTCAAACCCAGGTTCTCTGGTTCTAGTCTCACCACTATACTAAACTGGCTCAATCAAAATCTCAGTTCAGTACTTGAAAAATATAAATAGCAAGTAGAGTTTTCAAACCAGCTCAAACAGAAAGTTGGTTTTGGCTTTTGCTTTTGGATGAAAAAATTACTATAGCTCAGTAGCAGCTGTCATTTACAAGCGTGAGTGGAACAAATTTGCCACACACAAAATCACCAGTAAGATTCCAGATTATTCCTATGGCATCAAAAAGCCTTTTGGTGAATCACACTAAAAGAGTTAGTGGCAGCATGTTTGCTATTGCTTTAATAACAAATGCTATACAAATCAGCTACAAATGTTCTGTGTATGTAATTGGTGAGCTTCAGTCCTGTCACGTCACTCTCACTAAGCATAGGGGCTTCTTGGGTTTCACCTCTGGCAATGATCAGCCTTGTCCAAATGCGCATTCCAGTAATTTCCCTGGCAAAACCAACATTCTCTCATGAGATATTTAAGGATACATACAATATGATACCATTTTTAAACAGGATGTTTTTAAACAGGCAGTAACATGACTATCACTTTCTCTGTCCAAACTGAGGTGAAGGTCAGTAAACTTAGGGCAATTTGTTCTTGAAAACTTCCTATTTGGGAGCGCGCGCGCACACACACACACACACACACCCCTAGTTTGACACTAGTCTGTCAAAAAGATGTGAACATTGACCATGTCTCTACTTATGTGAAGAGATGAACAAATAACTTTCTACTATTCTGTATTCTTATGTGCTCTCTCTCTCTCTCTCTCTCTTTCTCTGTGGGTTCAAATGCACAATCACAACTTCACCACTTTTGTCTCAAGGGAGATCCTTACATTTCTGAATATCTCCATATCCATTCTGAATAATCTTTGTGGTTAAATGTTTTTAACTGACCATTGATAGTTGAATCAGCAGGGAACCATTACTGAGTGCTGTGTCACTAAAACATGTTCCATCAGAAGAACAAAGGCCAGAGCTTGATGGCTAAAAAATAATCAAATGTAAAGAGATGGGGAAGCAAACATCATTTAAGGTTACTCTCTTCTGACCCTTAGGGCCAGAAGAACTAGCAGTGAAAAATAGTAGTTATAGCAACAGATTGAAAAGACTCTGCTACAGACTGCTAAACCCTTCTGTCCTGGAACCTGTGCTTTTCAACCTGTTCATAAATAACCTGGAAGCAGGGCTAAGCAGCAAGGTGGCCAAGTTTGCAGATGACACCAAACTTTTCCAAGTGGTGAAGACCAGAAGAGACTGTGAAGAACTCCAGAAGGATCTCTCCAAATTGGGAGACTGGGCAGCAAAATGGCAGATGCATTTCAATGTAAGTAAGTGTAAAGTCATGCACATTGGGGCAAAGAATCAAAACTTCACATATAGGTTAATGGGTTCTGAGCTGTCTGAGACAGACCAGGAGAGAGATTTTGGGGTCTTTGAGGACAGGTCGATGAAAGTGTCGACGCAATGTGCAGCAGCAGTGAAGAGGGCTAATTCCATGCTTGCAATTATTAGGAAAGGCATTGAGAATAAGACAGCTAATATTTTAATGCTGTTGTACAAATTGATGGTAAGGCCACACCTGGAGTATTGCATCCAGTTTCGGTCGCCACATCTCAAAAAGGTTATAGTGGAGATGGAAAAGGTGCAAAAGAGAGCAACAAAAATGATTACTGGGCTGGGCCACCAGGAAAGGCTGCAGCGTTTGGGCCTCTTCAGTCTAAAAAAGAGGTGCCTGAGGGGGGACGTGATTGAGACATACAAAATCATGCAGGGGATGGACAGAGTCAATAGAGAGACGCTCTTTTCCTTCTCACATAACATCAGAACCAGGGGACATCCACCAAAGTCGAGTGTTGGGAGAGTTAGGACAGACAGAAGAAAATATTTCTTCACCCAGTGTGTAATTAGTTTGTGGAACTCTTTGCGACAGGAAGTAGTGATGGCATCTTGCCTGGATGCCTTTAAGAGGGGATTGGACAAATTTCTGGAGGAAAAGTTCATTACATGTTACAAGTCATGGTAGATATGTACAAGTTCTTGGTTTTAGAGGCAGACTGCCTCTGATTGCCAGATGTAGGGAAGGGCACAGGGACACAGATTGTATCTGTTGTCTTGTGTGCTCCCTGGGGCATTTGGTGGGCCACTGTGAGATACAGGAAACTGAACTAGATGGGCCTAGATAGTGTTCCAATCTAACCTTGCATGGTCCAAACACATACAGTATCTTAAAGGGAAAATTGAATTGACGCTAGTAGCATTGAGAAAATTTTTTTACATCAAAGGAGGACAGTACGTGCCAGCACTCCTAAAGCAATGGTATTGCCACATATGTTATATGGCTCACTGATCTGGTTTTTGGGACCAATAGAACAGCTTGAGCGACTCCAGCAGGTCTTTTTTCAGAAGCTTTTAGCCCTACCCACATGTATAGCTTCTGAAGTTATATGCTTGGAATTGAGACTTCCAAAGATTTCAACCTTGATTTGGAAAGCTACTATCAGATTTAAATATAGACTTACAATTGCTGAAAATCTTCCTATTTTCACAAAACTAGCAGCACAAGAATGCTGCTGCGTAAAATGGAATAACAACATTAATATGAAAATATGTGAGCTGGGCCTATAATCACTACAAAAATTCAGTGGAAGAAGCCATTCACTGCTTGTTGAAAAGCTATTAATTCAAGATTGGGATTGACTTCTAAAGGAGGCTAAGCGTAAATTCTCCCTTTCCTATTTCAGAATTAAATTTCCCACTAAATTTTCTTTACCCATTTATTTTTATGTACTGTGCTTATATGATTGCACAATGCAATGCTTTGCCAATGGCACAAATGAAGGATCGTTTTCAAAGGATCCCTCCTGAGCAGCATTATTGTGATTGTCCCTTAACTGAGTTAGACACCCCGGTGCATATCTTTTTCCGATGCCCAAAATATACAGCAGGGAGAGAACAATTCTTAAAGAAATGGATACATAAATTTTCTATTTTTTTTGAACTCTTTAAGACTGAAATTACTGTGAAGTAGTCTTTGCAAAGAGTGTGCTGTGGATATACCCGAATTCTGTTTCTATGTGGTTTTAAACTCTGGTTTTAAGATTTTAGATAAATAACTGTATTGCTTATGTGCTGATCAACCTAATAAACTTGAACAAGTGCTCCAGAAGACAGCCCCCCCCCCCCACTAAAAAGGATCAAAATAGAGGCTTCAGCTGATCAGGTGAACCTTTTTGAGACTTGCAAAGCCAGGTGGATCTTGACAGTGATCTGGTTTAAACAGAGGTTCTTAAATTGAACTGGGCACTAGGTAGGGCTGAAAACCTTACTGATTTTGGAGGGGGGTGATATTACAGGCAGGCTACAGAGGAAATTCACTTGGTGGAACAGGGCTGGCTTCTGCTTATTTAATTATTTGTTTTGCTTTAATTATTTATACTTATTTATTTTAATTTGTCTGATGATGCCTGATGATAATTTCCACCATGACATCACTTCTGGTGGGTCTTGGACAGATTGTCATTCTAAAAAGTGGGTCCCAGTACTAAAAGTTTGAGAACTGCTGCAATAAAGTGTTGGTAAGTTGACACCCTTGGGGGTGTGTGTGACACCACTAGTGACCAAAATCACTAAAATCACAGTTTTACTAATCACAAAATCACTAAAATCACAGAGGAATAATACCAGCATGTTATATATCAATCAATGTGTAATTTCATGCAGAATGTGTTCTATCAAAAGGTACAGCTAAAAAACCAGTGGGGTGGAGTGATGGTACATCACCACGCCCACCACCTGGGGCCCCACCCACTGCATGGGGGGGTGACATGCTGGCATCCTGCACTGGGTGACTCAAACCCTAGTGATGCCACTGCCCTAAGTTATGCACTTCTATTTCTTTTGTATAGTTATTTTTTTCAGGTCACATTTCACAAACTTTTTAAATATAAAACCACATAAATCAATAGTACCTTGCTGTGTAAAATCTTGCTGTTGGAACAACTGCCTAAACTTTTACATGCATTAGAACGTGCATGAGAAAAACAGCATCCTATGCCAACATTTATATGGAAGTGTGGAATGTGGTTAATAGGACGCTGATTCTTACATTGAAATTTTAACTCTGTTTCACAAGAGAGGGATTGCTTAAAGAGGATCACATGATGCTGCTGAGTAATATGAGAATTAACGTAAATACTGTACTGGCTGCAGCCCCTAAAGGATTTAATGCAAATTGGTCTTTAAAAACTCTAGGATGCTTCTTAAGAGGAAATGGTCTGAAGGTGGCAGCCATCCTGTGCGTAAAAGCAAGAGGGAATGGACCTACATTGTAAATCATGAAGCAATAAAGAGGAAGCATGGTTTTTTGCATAGTTTGTGGGATTATAACATCATTTAGAAAATGTTCTCAAGAGAGGCAAGCAATGAAAACTTTTTAAAATGAATGACCAACCACAGGAATTTATATACCGCCTTTCTTGGTCTTTATTCAAGACGGTTTACATAGGCAGACTTATTTAAATCCCATAGGCTTTACATATGGCGGTTTACATAGGCAGGCTTATTTAAATACATTTAAATGTATTTAAATTAAATACATTTATTTAAATGTAGGGATTTTAACAATTGAAAGAAGGCTCTATCTTTCAAGAGCCACAACAATCCAGATGTTCTGATCCGGCCTCCATCCTGGCCTCCATCCTCCCACGCTCAGAGCAGATGGAGTAGCTGGGCTTCAGCTTGTCAGCTGCTTCAAGGTCGCACGGTGCCGGTGGCCTCGAACTGGCGACCTTGTGGATGTTATCTTCAGGAAAATGGAGGCTCTACCCTCTAGACCAGACCTCCTGCTTCAGTACAAAAGCAGCAATCTGCCTATAAGTAGGAAAGTTAGGAAATGTCCTAAAATAAAATGTTCTAAAAGAAAAGTAGCATGCAATTCAAATCAAACTCAGTTCCAGCACTCAAAAATCTGTGATCACATTGAGCAAAGAAGCATATCAGACTGTGGATACTAAGAGCCCAATCCTGAGCTTGGCACCAGCTTTCTGCTGGAGTGCACTGTCACAAACGTCCCATAAGGCATGTCTGCAAGGCTTACCGCTGGGCCAGACCCCCGGGCTAGCCCAGTGCTGGCCAACACTGGGCTAGCGCCGGGCGGGCACCCATCCTCCGCTGCTCGGCAGTCTCATGGACTGCCAAGCTACAACATGGTAAGTGGGGGCAGGGAGGGGGTGGGGATGAGGTGTTCTGGGTAGTGGGGGAGACAGGCGGAGGGTGGAGAGAGGGCAGGGAGAAGGCGTGACGGGGAGGCGGAGAAAGGGTGGGTGGGAGGTGTGCCGGTGGAGGGAGGGAGGCGGGTCCTGTGGAGCTCCACTCCACCGGATCCAAGGCAGTCGTGTGGGGCTTGGTACCCTACACAAACACCTTTACCTTACTGCCGACCTTTTGTTCGGCGGTAAAGTGAGTAGCCCCATTGCGGGGCTGCTTGCCTTACCAGGGAGAAGGAGACGAAAGTCCCCTTCTCCCGAGGCACCACCCGCCACAGGCTAAGGCGTGTGGGATGCAGCAAAAGCTGTTCTCGGCACTGCTGCAGCCGCGTGCCCCGGGCAGCTCAGAATTGGGCTGTAAAGCAGTGCAGAAAATGTTGATTTATGAGATATATACTTTACATTATTTGAGTATAGTATGTTGTTATTAATTCTAGAGCAATATTAATGTAAGCATTTCATCAATCTTCCCTCCATTTCAAATAAGAGTATGGTCATGTAGATGCATCTTTATTGGAAGATGTGTATTTTTCCCAAAAGGGCCCTAGAAAGGAAGAAGCCCTATTAGTGCATGTTGAAATTAAATCATGTTCTCAAACTCTTCTCCGAGCCCAGTGTCACAAATCTGTCATAAGGCACGCTTGTGAGCCTTGCTGCCAGACCAGTGCCCGTGCTAGCTCAGCGCTTGCCTGCACTGGACTAGCGCTGGGCAAGCGCCCAGCCTCCACCGCTCGGTGGTTGCATGTACTGCTGAGCCGTGGCACAGTAAGTGGGGACGGGGAGGAGGCGTTCCAGGGAGGGGGGAGGCAGGCAGAGTGCGGAAAGATGGTGGGGAGGAGGCGTAACGGGGAGGTGGGTGGGTGGGAGGCGTGCTGGGGGTGGGTGGGCGAGAGGTGGGAGGTGGAACTCTGCTTCACCGGATCCTTCCATTCATGTGGGGCTCAGTGCCTGCCCCACACGAATTGCGGGGCTGCTTCCCTTACCCAAGAGAAGGGGACAAAAGTAGCCCATGGAGTGCAGGATCCGGTGGCAACCATTTTCGGTGCCGCCGAAGCTCCATGCCACCAGAGCTCAGGACTGGGCTGCCCACTCCTGCTTGCTTATTCCCAAACTATAAATCAGCAAAACATCTATTTTATCTGAATTTTGCCAGATACCGTACTAAGAAAGTTTCAAACGCTGAGGGCCCAATCCTATCCAACTTTCCAGCACCAATGCAGCCATGCCAACAGAATGTGCACTGCATCCTGTGGTGGGGAGAGGCAGTGGTGGAGACCTCCTCAAGGTAAGGAAACATTTGTTCCCTTTCCTTGGGGCTGCATTGGAAAGTTGGATAAGATTGTGTCTGGAGTATTACACAAGCATATTTAATGAAGGCAGGCATGTCAGCAATCCTTTTTCCTTGCCTTTAACACATTTCAAAACCCAGTAATGAATATAATCAGCACATTATATTCCTGAGGGACAATGCAGTATGCCACATAGATAAGCAATTGTCACATCATTCCATACCAGGAGAAGGAGAAAAGGTGTGAATACTTAAACTTCTTCAAGACGTTGGTCAAGATCTGCAAACCTGGAATTTCCAAAGATGCTTGTGTTAAGAAATTATAAAGGCCGGTAATCTACAAATTCAGCAAGCACAACATGTGGGTAAGATTGCAAATTGACTATATGGGTAGAAAAAAATAAGCCTGTGCTGTTTCTTTGCCATAAACAACTGTATGTGCAGAACTTAGCAGGTGAAGCATTTCACATGGAGATGAACATTCTCATTTTCTAATGTCCCCAGATTACTTGCAAAACTAGAAACAGAGGACTGTTAAAAAGTTGGCAACACTAGTACAGAGGAATGAAAGAGCTCTAACCTGAGTAAGAGATGAGGAGCAGAAGTTGGGAGGGGGTAGTGTGGTATAGATACAGGGTTACGATTTGAGTAAGGCCTATCTCCATGGATTTAAGATGTGAGAAGGTATAAAAAGATCTGAGATGTTATCTGGGTGTCTGAATCCCAGCATGCATGTAGTATTCATGATTCATGCATGCATGCATGAATCCCAGCATGGCTTCTGTAAGGGTAAGTCTTGCCTCACGAACCTTATAGAATTCTTTGAAAAGGTCAATAGGCATGTGGATTTGGGAGAACCTGTGGACATTATATATCTGGACTTTCAGAAGGCGTTTGACACGGTCCCTCACCAAAGGCTACTGAAAAAACTCCACAGTCAGGGAATTACAGGACAGGTCCTCTCATGGATTGAGAACTGGTTGGAGGCCAGGAAGCAGAGAGTGGGTGTCAATGGGCAATTTTCACAATGGAGAGAGGTGAAAAGCGGTGTGCCCCAAGGATCTGTCCTGGGACCGGTGCTTTTCAACCTCTTCATAAATGACCTGGAGACAGGGTTGAGCAGTGAAGTGGCTAAGTTTGCAGACGGCACCAAACTTTTCCGAGGGGTGAAGACCAGAAGTGATTGTGAGGAGCTCCAGAAGGATCTCTCCAGACAGGCAGAGTGGACAACAAAATGGCAGATAAGCTTCAATGTCAGTAAGTGTAAAGTCATGCACATTGGGGCAAAAAATCAAAACTTTAGATATAGGCTGATGTCTGTGAGCTGTCTGTCTGTGATGTCTGAGCTGTCTGTGACAGATCAGGAGAGAGATCTTGGGGTGGTGGTGGACAGGTCGATGAAAGTGTCGACCCAATGTGCGGCGGCAGTGAAGAAGGCCAATTCTATGCTTGGGATCATTAGGAAGGGTATTGAGAACAAAACGGCTAGTATTATAATGCCGTTGTACAAATCTATGGTAAGGCCACACCTGGAGTATTGTGTCCAGTTCTGGTCGCCGCATCTCAAAAAAGACATAGTGGAAATGGAAAAGGTGCAAGAGAGAGCGACTAAGATGATTACGGGGCTGGGGCACCTTCCTTATGAGGAAAGGCTACGGCGTTTGGGCCTCTTCAGCCTAGAAAAGAGACGCCTGAGGGGGGACATGATTGAGACATACAAAATTATGCAGTGGATGGACAGAGTGGATAGGGAGATGCTCTTTACACTCTCACATAATACCAGAACAAGGGGACATCCACTAAAATTGAGTGTTGGGCGGGTCAGGACAGACAAAAGAAAATATTTCTTTACTCAGCGTGTGGTCGGTCTGTGGAACTCCTTGCCACAGGATGTGGTGCTGGCGTCTAGCCTAGATGCCTTTAAAAGGGGATTGGACGAGTTTCTGGAGGAAAAATCCATTATGGGGTACAAGCCATGATGTGTATGCGCAACCTCCTGATTTTAGAAATGGGTTATGTCAGAATGCCAGATGCAGGGGAGGGCACCAGGATGAGGTCTCTTGTTATCTGGTGTGCTCCCTGGGGCATTTGGTGGGCCGCTGTGAGATACAGGAAGCTGGACTAGATGGGCCTATGGCCTGATCCAGTGGGGCTGTTCTTATGTTCTTATGTATTCATATTAGGAGTGTTATTTTGTTTTCTTGCTAAAACTTTGGAATGGGACAACTCTGAATTCAAATAAACAAATAATATTGGTTGCATAAGATATGTAGGGTAGCCAGATACCTAATAAACTGCGATATTTTGTAGGTAATAGAATTTTTAAAGTTGACAACTCAAATTTTACTCAGAATGCATAATTGTGTATTGTGTGTGCTTGGATTCTAACTATAGTCCATATACCATATACACGTTGCTAGCAAACTGCTTCAAAAATTGGAGGGTGGATGTTGATGGATAGTGGATGGATAATTGGTGCCATTTTTCGAATAGAAGCTGGCAATTTTAAGCAGCTACCTGGAAATAAGTTATGACATGATGGAGCTTACTTCTGAGTAAACATGCACAGACACTGCACTGTAATGTGCTTTTGAATGGGGATAGGTGTGATAAAAGGAGAAGAGTAAAATTCTGTGAAATGGGTACAGCTTGTCCCAGACAAGTTTAGCTGCAGTGGTGCAACAGCAGGACTCATCTGACATTTTAGTAGACTGGCTGATCAATAAGATCTGTGGACTTTTACATGAAAGAGAAACAAATCACTTTAACATCAGATTCCACTGTGCTGTATTTAATCCCATATATTGCCTGATCTTATCCATGCTTAGTAAGAAGCAAATCCAACTAAGAGCCCAGTCCTATGCATATCTACTCAGAAGTAAGTCCAATTACAATCAATGGGGCTTATTCCCAGATAGATATGGATAGGATTTCAGGCTAAGTTCAATGGGACTTACTCCCAAACATGTGTATATATTAGGGCACAATCCTATGCAGGTCTACTCAGATGTAAGTCCTATTGAGTTCAATGGGACTTACTCCCAGGAAAGTGTGGTTAGGATTTCAGCCTTAGACTCTTTCCCATGTCAGCTGTCTTGCTTTCTTTTACAGCAAGTCATCATGACTATGGTTTGCTTCTGTAACATATTCATTATCTACAAAAGAACAAGAGCTGATGGTTTATCATTAAATGCTTTAATTCCCACCCCACCCAGAAGTGAGGGAATTCCCATGTGTAACTTTGTTTTATGAGGTGTGGTGCAGGAACCAGTCTGAACTGACCTGGCAGCCCTTTTCCTGCTAAGTCAACCAGAGTTGAAAAAGTTTGTAGTAATAATTACATCAGCAGCCTGGGAAAATGTGTTGGTACCTGCAGGATTAAGAAAGGCTAAGAATAATGCAGAGCACTACCAGATTGGGCCAGTATCCAGAAGCCAGTACCTCAAAACCCACAACTTCCCTCCCTTCCCACTAGACATCGTTTGTTCCCTGGTTTGTCATGTCAAGACAGCATGAATAATTATCATAAACCTCTCAGCATATGCATTTTGAACCGCACATGGTAACATCATCCGGGAACTACCTGTAGGTGGGTGTAATGGAAGATCAGAAGATCATCAGGTGGATGATGTGGTGTTGACAGTGATTCCATGTTTCGACAGCTGTTTGACAGCTCTGGGAAGGGCAGGGCTGGCTCCACAGCTGTAATCAATCAAGGCCAATGGCGACTCTGATGGACATCTGAGCTTCATTGGACCTTGATGGGGCTTTGAATGAACATGGACTAAGAGATGGCTCACCTGAGCCTAATTTGGACTTAACAAGGGGCTAACAAGGTAGCTCACAGGTGAGCTGCATTTTGGATTATGAGACATCCAAGGATAAAAGGCAGCTTCAGAAGGAGACAGAGCTAC
The DNA here is from genome assembly GCF_035046505.1 of Tiliqua scincoides. NCBI lineage: Eukaryota > Metazoa > Chordata > Lepidosauria > Squamata > Scincidae > Tiliqua > Tiliqua scincoides. The sequence continues at coordinate 283,832,963 of NC_089821.1, forward strand.
ACTGACCCAGAGGGGGATGCTACCTGACCAGAGGGACCCCAGACCTAAGAGGCTACCTGATCCAGCCCTATGGGAGAAGGGGACTGCCAGGACTCTGCTGGAGGACACAGAAGAGAGAACTGTCAGGACTCTGCTGGAGGAGACACGCTGAAGACTGGACTGTGCTTTGGAGACTGGATTGGACTTGGACTGGAGGCTTCAGACCTTTACCCACTGGGTTAAGTGTTGGGGAGGGAAAGCCTCTGGACAAGAGGACTTGCAGGGAGTGTATGTGTTTGTAGCAATAAATCCTTGTTAATTGCTCAACTGATAAGGAGTTCTGTTCATTTCTTTGCACACCACAGCTGTTCTTGGAAAAGGAGGCTGTTAATTAACCAAAAAGTGGGCATTAGAAGGGATTCCAACTCCATTTGGACGGAACAGTGGGTCTTCCCTGACCTGACTGGAGAATCTTCCCTCTGTGTGTGCCAAACATATGCAGCGTTGCCAGATGTTTTAACTTCATGAGTCAGCTCTTCAAACATCATGGATCTGAATTAAAAAAAGATGCTTAACAAATAAGAAATCTTGGCCCATATTGCTTGCCGTTTTCTTGCCATGAGCTTTACTCAGGGTCTCATTTTAAAGCCTTTCGCCATGTGTACAAAAACTGAAAGCTTATTTACAACAAAGCTCAGGTTCTCAGATTATCATCCCAAGGCAGGGGTGTCAAACATAAGCCCCATAGGTCAAATGTGCCCCCTCCCCTGAAGCAATTTATCCACCTCCTGTTATAATTGGGCTCTCCCAGCATGGTAATTGGCTTCTCTCATATCTTGAAAATATGATTTATACATTTTCCCTTCCAACACTTGCAGTGAATGAGTTTCTACATGAGATACAAAGTGCTTATTTCTGGCCATTGTCTGCTTAAGGATGTCACTTTCTGCTTAATGATGTCACTTCCAGTCCTCAGCAGGCACCATGAATAGGCACAGCAGGCACTTCGGTTCTCTGTATGAAACAAGTTTGACATCCCTGTTCTAAGGGATGTAGCTTTAAGGAAAATACCATTATTGTGGAGATACAAGGTGATAACATTAGATAAAAACATACACCAAAACTTCAAAATTTCACTATTGTGTTTGGCATACCTTCAAGGTATGAGTGGACTTAAGAAAACAAAAAAAGTTCTATTGGGGGGGGGGTTTGAGTCTCATTTTTCATTAGAGTTCCATTCCTAGAACTCACATGGATGGCAAAAAATCAGATTAAAAATCAGATTAAAGCAAATCTATTTGAAAAGCAATGTCCCTTTGCTGGGCTATTTAAAAACAGCCTTGCTGACCTTGTGATGTAAGGCAGAGTCATTAAGCAGACAATGTGTCTTCAGCACCTAGAAAGGCTTCACTTCAAGCAGGCAACTCCTCCCTTCACCCAGAGCAAAGAAATCTTTCTTTCATGTGCTCAGGGGGAAGGGAGGGGCTGCTTGCCTAGTAGTGAAGCCTTTTTAAGGACCTGGAGAGAGAATGATTGATGGATTGTCAGCTGGTTGCCCTCTCCTAGCTTTTCTGCATTAAGGAGGTTATTGTTAAACAACTGTTTTACTTTAATTTAAAGGGCCATTCTCATTGCGTTGAGATAGAAAAACCCACGGGTGAAAAATCCATGAATAATTAGATTACACCTGTAATCACTTACATTATTGTCTCTCTACCACAGTAAGAAAAGCAGTTTTTTAAACTGTAATTTGCAAGGGATGCAATTTTCCCCTTCTCCAGGGATCATCACATTCCTTCTCATTTTGGTGGACATTCATGTTGAGTCAAATCCATGTGTATAAAATCCATGTATAACAAGGTTGGACCTGTAAATAAAGTTAATGGGGGTGATACCAACCCTAGTGGTGCCACTGCATTTAGGCTGTGCATATGATATTGTAATTTATTCTGTATGGTCGGGTTGGAGGAGATCCATCATGGGGGTGACACAATGAGCCTTGCACCGGGGTGATGCAAAGCCTAGTGGCGCTTCTGTGCGGAACCCAGAGTAGTAACAATAATCATCATCCACAGGGCTAGAAATGTTTTTGCCACTTAAGAATACAAGATCACAATCTTCTCACACACACAAACCAGCCTATATGTGTATATAAACACATTTCAGTCCTGTTGTTCTATCTTTTGAGTAAAAAATAAGAGCTCTGAATTTGTGGTGGACATCCTGACTTTGTTATGCAAGAAACAAAAAAAGACACTTGAGCAATTCTCAAGGGAGGAGTGCTGGTGCGTGCATCTGACTAGGGCTTTCCCTTTTGTGCGCATATTATGTTCTACACGTTTTCCTCACGTTTTGCCTGGGGATAGGGAGAGGCTGTCCAATGCTGCACAGTGCCATAGAGGAAGTGTGCAAGTCGGAACCAGCGTTTACTATTTGGCTGTGGATGCAACAGCGAGCCTGGGTGACCAGAAGTCCTCTTTTTCTAGGTCATGTCCTCTTTTTTAGCCTTGTGTCCTGGGAAAGAACGTAAATGTTGTCCTTTTCCCTGTGAGCAGGCCGTACATAGCCTTCTTGTAACTAATACATTATATATAGTAAATTATATGTAATATACCATAGTTTTAAACTTAATAAAAAGTAATTAGTGTTTCAATTAACCACATAAAGTCAATATACAAGTGTTTTTAGCTTTTATTTTCTCATGTCATGTATTTTTCTTGGTTGTTCTACATTTTGGAGTGCCTTGCCTTCTTTTGTGGTTATGACATCTGGTCACCCTGCAACAAGTACTCCAAGTATCTGACCACAGATGGCCCATTCACAGGGATTCCCAACTCTGTGCATGTCTACTTGGAAATAAGTCCCATTATAGTCAGTGGGACTTATTCCCAGGTAAGTGGGGATAGGACTGCAGCCCAAGAGTCAGTGGATAGGACTGCAACCTAAGAATCCACGCCTAGGCATGTCTACTCAAAAGTAAGTCCCATCATAGTCAGTGGGGCTTACTCCCAGGTAAGTGTGGCTAAGACTGCAGCCTTAACACCTTTGCACCAAGCGCTGGGGGCAGAAGTCAACGCCATCCCGCTTCCGCCTCACACGGAGGGCGCCTCAGCCCTCGTTGCCTTCAGCCAGCGCTTTCTAATTAGGGCTCCACCCCAAAACAGTAGCAGCCGCCGCCATGGCAATGGAGCCCTACCCTTCTCATTGCTTTGGTGACCAAGCCCCACCCCCAGCGATGCTATGACAACCGAGACCTCTCCTTCCCCCCTCCCCGCGGGTGACGCCAGCGTCTGCGTAGCGAAGCGATTTCTGAAAGGGAAGGGAGAGGAGGAGTGATGACGTGACGGCCTCGTTGCCGTGGAAACCACGCACGGACGTCAACGGGTTTGTGAGGGCCCAACGTTCCGTCGTCTCCCGGGCAACGTCACCCAACCTCGGCAACAGAGACGGGATTGGCTGACGAGGAACAGGAGCGGGGGGGGGGACGACGACACGACTGAGGGATGTTCTTTGCAGGTCTGGACAGGTGAGCTCACCTGGCTCGAAGCCTGGGACAGGGATGCAGGCGGCGGACGGGAGCGGGGCAGAGACGCTTCGAGTCAAGGTGGAGGCTCTGGACCACTCCCTCTTTAAATAACCAGGAACCTATTTTGAGCCTAGGGAGGGAGAGGAGAGGAAAGCTCCTCCATGGGGTGTAGAGGGCGAAAGGGACGTGAGGTGGGTGAGTTGGCAGGTGAGGCAGAGCCTCCCCACCGGAGTCCTTTGAAAAGCGCCGCCGCTGTGTGAGGCACCCAAGCACCCACAACCCACGTGTGGAGTGGAGTGGAGCGCAGCGCGTGGGTTGTGGGTGCTTGGGTGCCTCACAGGCGGCGGCGCTTTTCAAAGGACTCCAGTGGGGAGGCTCTGCCTCACCTGCCACCCACCCACCACACATCCCTGGAGGGTGAGGACGGACACCCCCTGGATATTTAATTTGTGCTCATCGTGCCTCTAGGCTGTGCGCACACCCCTGTGTGTTAATGTGGAACCCGTTACTGCATGCCTTTTATAGACACGATGCACCTGTAATGTAGAAATGATGCAGAGGATAGATAAAGTGGAGGGGGGAGGCATTCTTTCCCCTCCCACATAACACCAGAACCAGGGGACATCCACTAACGTTGCGTGTTGGGAGAATTAGGACAGACTAAACAAAATATTTCTATGCCCAGCATCCCTGTGGAACTCCTTGGCACAGGATAGAGGGGTGTTCTTTTCCCTCTCACACAACACTAGCATCATCCACTAAAATTAAGCATTGGGGGAGTTAGGACAGACAAAAGAAAATATGTTTTTACCCAGCATGTCATTAGTCTGTGGGACTCCTTGGTGCAGAACAGAGGGATGTTCTTTTCCCTCTCATAGAACACCTGCACCAGGGAACGTCCATTAAAATTGAGTGTCGGGAGAGTTAGGACAGACAAATGAAAATATTTCTTTACCCAGCATGTAATTAGGCTGTGAAACTTCTTGCCACTGGATGTGATTATGGCATCTGGCTTGTATGCCTTTTAAAGGGGATTGGACAGATTTCTGGAGGAAAAGTCCATCACAGGTTACAGCCATGATGGGAATGTGCAGTCTCCTGATTTTAGGCTATCTCAGAATGCCAGATAGGAGGGAGGGCACCTAGATGCAGGTCTCTTGTTGTCTTGTGTGCTCCCTGAGGCATCTGCTGGGCCACTGGGATACAGGAAGCTTGGATTAGATGGGCCTTTGGCCTGATCCAGTGGGACCTTTCTTATGTTCTTACCTCTGTCATTTGGGGGGGGGGGAGGCAAAATGTTGTGGTTGTACATTATTACGGTGCCACAAACAGCGGAACACGTAACTATCTCTCCATACTGTGTCTGAATGCTGTGACGTTTCTCAATTTTATGTAGAACACAGCTACTTGCAAGAATTAGCACAAGGCCTGCAAATAGGTTGTAATACCTTATGCATGGAATTTTGCTGCATGGACAGGCGCTGTACATATGTCAGGGTTCTGTGGCCAATTGCCATTTCCTGGCATATATACACTAGGGCACAATCCTATGATATCTACTGAGAAATAAATCTGATTGTGTTTGATGGGGCTTACTCTCAGGAAAGTGTGGATCGGATTGCAACCTGAGGGCCCAATCCTATCTAGCTCTCCAGTGCTGATGCAGCTGCAATGCTGCCCTGAAGTAAGGGAACAAACACTCCCTTACAGGCCTCTGGGACTGTCCCACCACCACAGGATGCAGTTCATGTCTCATTGGCACAGCTGCATCAGCACTGGAAAGTTGGATAGGACTTGGCCCTGAATTAGTTTATTCATTTATACCCCCTTTTTTCTGCACAGAAACTCACTCAAGGCAGCTTACGTTCAAAATAAAGTCATATTAACATAGACCAGCAGTATAATACACACAGAAAAAAAAAGTCTATGGTGCCTGTATGCAAATTTCATACTATTTATTTTATGTGAAAGAATTAGAATTATGTGTGCGATAAAATCTATAACATCAGTGTTACCATATATTGTGTGATTGTGTGTACATGTGTGTTAAAAGCATATATACGTTGTGCACATGAACATCAGAATGTGCATGTACACGCATGTATACATACATGTGCTGCTATATTTTAGCAGCATATAGTAGCCTGCTCAATGGGGCTGCTCAGATCTGCACCAGCTATTTAGCTGATGCATAACTGAGTGGCCCCATGTAGGGCTTTCAGACCCTGGCTGGGGGTTAGGATGTGTGTTGGAGGCCTGCTCTGCTGTCCTCACCCCTTTCCGATCCTGAACCACCACCTCTGCCCTCTCCTGCCCCTAAACACCCCCCACGTTCAGAATGCCCTCCCACCACCTTTCCCCACTTCTCCCCCACTTGATGCAACACCTGCCCAGTGGCTATCCTGCAGGATATGGCCCACCAGGACAACTTACTCACTGGGTGTTGCAAAGTGCTTTATAGCACTTTTATGACACCCAGTATAAGAACATAAGAACATAAGAACAGCCCCACTGGATCAGGCCATAGGCCCATCTAGTCCAGCTTCCTGTATCTCACAGCGGCCCACCAAATGCCCCAGAACCTGCGCTGCCCAATGATAGGATTTGGCTCTAAAAATTTTTTAGGATATGTGCCTGGTGGTGATATATGCCATTGGCTGGTGTGCCAGCTGCGGCCATACTTGGATTGTGTAGACTTGGCCACGGTCATCCATGCCATAGTGACATAAAGATTAGACCAGGGGTGTCCAAACATTTTGGTAGGAGGGCCACATCATCTCTCTGACACTGAGTCGGGGGCCAGGAAAAAAAAGAATTAATTTACATTTAAAATTTGACATAGTTAACATAAAAGTTAACATAAATGAATTTATTAGCAATAAAACTTATAATAATAATAATAACAGGTATTTATATACCGCCTTTCTTGGTCTTTATTCAAGACTTTATTCAAGGTGGTTTACATAGGCAGGCTTTTATCTAAATTCCTATTTAAATAGGGATTTTTACAATTTCAAAGAAGGTTCTTTCTTTCAAGAACTACTACATTCAAGGTGTTTCATTCCGATCTGGCTTCACATTCTGGCCTCCATCCTCCCACGCTCAGAGCAGATGGAATTGCTCGGCTTCAGCTTGTCAGCTGTTCGCACAGTGCTGGTGGCCTCGAACTGGCGACCTTGTGGATGTTATCTTCAGGCAGACGGAGGCTCTACCCTCTAGACCAGACCTCCTGCCCAAATTATATGAATGAATGAAGGTCTTGCAGTAGCTCAAGGCCTATAAAAGGCCTTGCACAAAGCAAGGCTGCCCTTCCCTTCGCTGCCGCTGCCGCATCACAGGTGTAAAACAGCAAGCAGTGGAGGGAGCCCTTGTCCCACAGCTCAGGTGAGAGGTTGAACAGTCGTCATCACGCTGAGAAAAGTTGCGTTGCTGAGAAAAGTTGCGTCATCATGCTGAGAAAAGTTGGAGCCAGCATGGGCTCCAGCAAGTCTCCAGAGGGCCAGAGGCTCATTGGAAACTGGGAGCTCCCGGAGGGCCAGATTGGGAGCCCCCGAGGGCCGCAAGTGGCCCCTGGGCCAGGGTTTGGGCACCCCTGATTAGACTATTGTAACATGCTCTACTTGAGGCTACCCTTGAAAACAGTTTGGAAACTGCAACTAGTGCAGAATGCAGCCTATGTGCTTGCTGTAGGTTTGCAGTTTCACTCTTTTGGGCCACTGCTCTGGTGGCTGCACTGGTTGCCCATTTATTTCCTGGCCCAATTCAGGATGTTGGTTTTGACCTATAAAGCCCTATACAGCTTGGGGCCAGAATACTTGAGAGACCACCTTCTTCCATATGATCCAGCTCATCCTTTCTGGTCATTGGAGAGGTCCCTTTTATGGGTGCCACCATCTCTGAAGGTGGGAAGGGCAGCAGCAAGGAGTAGGGCCTTCTCTACAATGACATCTATTCTATGGAATTTCCTCCTTCTTAGATTATGAGTTGCTCCTTCCTTAGAGACTTTCAGGCAGGATTTAAAGACATTTCTTTTTACTCTCACCTTCTGAGTTTTTGAATACAGATAAAGGTTCTGTGCATTAGTTTTATGGGCTTCTGTTCTCAATAGTATTTGTTGTTGGTTTTCTACTCTGTCTTTTAATGAAATTCTTAGATTTTTAGAAAATACTTTTTGGGGGGAATCTTAATGGGGGGAATCTTTATATACTTTTATATTTTATAATGTTTTTATTGACTTTTTATAAGCCTCTTTGAATGCCCACCAGGAAGAAAAATCGGGATGTAAACAATCACACAAACAAATTGTAATTGTTTTAATGGTGATGTTATGATTTTTGTATTTTTTGTAAGCTGCTTTGGATCCTCTTATGGGAAGAAAAGTGAGATAAAAATCCAGTAAACATATTTATTTAATACTCATTTTGGAAGAAGTAACATTTATTTGAGTTCAAGCCTATATTTTTCAAGTACTTCTAGTTTTCTATTTTTTTCCTTCGTCTTTTTCTTTTCTGGTTCTGTTTGGTGCTTCCTTTCAGAAGTAACTATATAGTACTGTACTGATTTTTTTTGTTGAATGGCACTAACTGGCAGGTGTCATGTGTAAACAATACTTTATCCTAGTAGGAGTCCTGCTATTTTCAGGGGTAGGTCAGTTTTAGTGCATGTTTTGTTCCCTGCTGCTGTGTGGGTGGAGCACAGCATATCTTGTTTCCTGCCTGGCCCAGGGATGGGCACTTACATGAGGTTGATTGTGAATCTTTCCAGTTAATTTTTTTCCCCTCACAATACATGTGTAGTGGTTACTTAGTAGTTATGCAAGTTCCAGACAGCTTTCCTTAAAGTAGTACTTCCATCGTTAGCACATCATACCCAATTTGTTCATTTGTTGCACATGCAGTTGCTATGTTGTATGTAGTGGTACTTTTGTCATGAGTATCTTGTGGATGTGTTTTGCAGTTTTCTGTGACAGTGCACAATTCCATCATCAGCTCTTCCATAAATTTTTTAAGGTTTTTCTAGGCTGAAAACTTGGCACCATTCTCTTTCAGGATTATCTTGCTCCCTGGGTGCTCATGCTTCCAGAACTTGTCCTCTTCACGTTTGCCCTTGGCATGGATGTTGCTTAGAAATAATTCTAGAGTTGACTTGATCTTCTGAAGACAAAGCATAATGTGTATCACAAATTGCAGACGCTAGTCATGATCGTTGTCTTCGCTGTTGTCTTCGATGGCTCCACATCAGACCCCTTTGACATCCGAAGCGGTGTGAAGCAGGGCTGTGTTCTTGCACCAACCTTGTTTGGGATTTTCTTCGCTGTCCTGCTGAAGCAGGCCTTTGGAACTGCAACAGAAGGCATCTATCTCCGGACCAGATCAGATGGAAAGCTCTTCAACCTCTCCACACTGAGAGCAAAGTCCAAAGTCCAGCTGAAATGTCTGCGTGACTTCCTCTTTGCCGACGATGCAGCTGTCACTACCCACTCTGCCAAAGATCTCCAGCAGCTCATGGATCGTTTTAGCAAGGCCTGCCAAGATTTTGGACTGACAATCAGCCTGAAGAAAACACAGGTCATGGTTCAGGATGTGGACTCACCTCCCTGCATTACAATCTCTGTGCATGAACTGGAGGTTGTCCATGACTTTGTGTACCTTGGCTCAACGATCTCCGACACTCTCTCTCGATACTGAGCTAAACAAGCGCATCGGTAAAGCAGCTACCACGTTTTCCAGACTCACAAAGAGAGTCTGGTCCAACAAGAAGCTGACAGAACATACCAAGATCCAGGTCTACAGAGCTTACGTCCTGAGTACACTTCTGTACTGCAGCGAGTCATGCTGCCTCCGGCGCATTCTCGGCATCACCTGGCAGGACAAAGTTCCTAACAACACAGTCCTGGAATGTGCTGGAATCCCTAGCATGTATGCACTGCTGAAACAGAGAGGCTTGCGTTGGCTCGGTCATGTTGTGAGAATGGATGATGGCTGGATCTCCTGTATGGAGAACTCGTGCAAGGAAAGCGCCCTACAGGTAGACCACAGCTGCGATACAAGGACATCTGCAAGAGGGATCTGAAGGCCTTAGGAGTGGATCTCAACAAGTGGGAAACCCTGGCCTCTGAGTGGCCCGCTTGGAGGCAGGCTGTGCAGCATGGCCTTTCCCAGTTTGTAGAGACACTTTGCCAGCAGTCTGAGGCAAGGAGGCAAAGAATGAAGGCCCATAGCCAGGGAGACAGACCAGGGACAGACTGCACTTGCTTCCGGAGTGGAAGGGATTGTCACTCCTGGATTGGCCTTTTCAGCCACACTAGATGCTGTTCCAGAACCACCTTTCAGAGCGCGATACCATAGTCTTTCGAGACTGAAGGTTGCCAATATAGTCATGATCATGCAGATTGTTCTGTGATGACATTGAGAGTTGTAGCTTGGATGGCTTTAAAAGCGGTTTGGACAAATATGTAGGTCTGTCAATGGCTACGAGTCACAATCACTATGTACTTCCTGCAAGTTCATCAACAGTATGTCTCTGAATACTGGGAGTACTGCTGGGAGAAAGGTATGCCTTTCTCTCCTGCTTGAGGACAGAGGCAGCTTGATGGGCCACTGTGGAAAACAGAATGCCAGACTAGATGAGCCTTCAACCTGGTCAGGCAGATCTTTTCTGATGTTTGAGTAATACACAGGAGGTCTGGAGGGTAGAACCTCCATCTGCCTGAAGATAACATCTACAAGGTTGCCAGTTCGAGGCCACCTGCACCGTGCGACCTTGAAGCAGCTGACAAGCTGAAGCCGAGCTATTCCATCTGCTCTGAGCTTGGGAGGATGGAGGCCAGAATGTGAAACCAGATCAGAGTGAAACACCTGGACTGTTGTGGTTCTTGAAAGACAGAACCTTCTTTCAATTGTAAAAATCCCTACGGGGATTTAATCAGCCTGCCTATGTAAACCGCCTTGAATAAAGTTTTGAATAAAGACCAAGAAAGGCGGTATATAAATACCTGTTGTTGTTGTTGTTGTTGTTATTATACACAGAATAAAAATACTGGATAATTGCTTGAAAAGTTATTGAAACATTCAGCAGAATATACATTATATATCTGGACATTATATATCTGGACTTTCAGAAGGCATTCGACACGGTACCTCACCAAAGGCTACTGAAAAAACTCCACAGTCAGGGAATTAGAGGACAGGTCCTCTCATGGATTGAGAACTGGTTGGAGGCCAGGAAGCAGAGAGTGGGTGTCAATGGGCAGTTTTCACAATGGAGAGAGGTGAAAAGTGGTGTGCCCAAGGATCTGTCCTGGGACTGGTGCTTTTCAACCTCTTCATAAATGACCTGGAGACAGGGGTGAGCAGTGAGGTTGCAAAGTTTGCAGATGACACCAAACTTTTCCGAGTGGTGAAGACCAGAAGTGATTGTGAGGAGCTCCAGAAGGATCTCTCCAGACTGGCAGAATGGGCAGCAAAATGGCAGTTGCGCTTCAGTGTCAGTAAGTGTAAGGTCATGCACATTGGGCCAAAAAATCAAAACTTTAGATATAGGTTGATGGGTTCTGAGCTGTCTGTGACAGATCAGGAGAGAGATCTTGGGGTGGTGGTGGACAGGTCGATGAAAGTGTCGACCCAATGTGCGGTGGCAGTGAAGAAGGCCAATTCTATGCTTGGGATCATTAGGAAAGGTATTGAGAACAAAACGGCTAATATTATAATGCCGTTGTACAAATCTATGATAAGGCCACACCTGGAGTATTGTGTCCAGTTCTGGTCGCTGCAACTCAAAAAAGACATAGTGGAAATGGAAAAGGTGCAGAACCGAGCGACTAAGATGATTATGGGGCTGGGGCACCTTCCTTACGAGGAAAGGCTACGGCGTTTGGGCCTCTTCAGCCTAGAAAAGAGACGCCTGAGGGGGGACATGATTGAGACATACAAAATTATGCAGGGAATGGACAGAGTGGATAGGGAGATGCTCTTTACACTCTCACATAAAACCAGAACCAGGGGACATCCACTAAAATTGAGTGTTGGGAGGGTTAGAACAGACAAGAGAAAATATTTCTTTACTCAGCGTGTGGTTGGTCTGTGCAACTCCTTGCCACAGGATGTGGTGACGGCATCTGGCCTGGACGCCTTTAAAAGGGGATTGGACAAGTTTCTGGAGGAAAAATCCATTATGGGGTACAAGCCATGATGTGTATGCGCAACCTCCTGATTTTAGAAATGGGCTATGTCAGAAGGCCAGATGCAAGGGAGGGCACCAGGATGAGGTCTCTTGTTATCTGGTGTGCTCCCTGGGGCATTTGGTGGGCTGCTGTGAGATACAGGAAGCTGGACTAGATGGGCCTATGGCCTGATCCAGTGGGGCTGTTCTTATGTTCTTATGTACATTTAGATATGCAGGAACTCCAATGCAACCCATATTCCGTTTGGAGAATTGAGGTTTGAAGCTCATTTAAGGCTATACCTGAACAGCAGCACTCATATTTAAAGACTTTTTAAAAATAACGAAAGGAGAGAGACTATTTCCTAATGAAAGAGCAGCCTGTTTACGCTGCAGTGTGTTGGGAATGGAATCACATGCTGAAACTTTGTGGAATGTGTGTACAGCAGTTCTCCTGTGTTTGAACATTCCTTGATTTTAAAAAAGAATGAGTGATGGAACACTTGGAGGCCGGCTTCATATACAGGGACACTCCATTTATAATTCTACTGCTGTGCTGGTGGGGAGAAGAAATCACGTTTCTTTCAATATTTATCTTGGCTATCAGTGGGGTCATTGTGTGGAGGCTGTTTGAAAACATGATCACAATGAAGGAAACTTGCTCAAGGGGTGTGAAAAACCATTGACTGAAAAAGGCTTGACAGGGCCAAATTGCACATGACCATCAATATCAGGATTCTTCCTTGATACTGATTTGTGTGTATTGCATGTTTAAAATGAAAAGCTCCCATGGGAGGCTGAAAATCACAAGCAAAGGTCTGGTGTGTGTGTGTGTGGGGGGGAGGGGTGGTGTGCTTAATACTTTCCCTTCCCGACATTTGCCCGCTCACAGTCACTTATCCCCAGCCAGTTTTCACCCTGCAGGGAAAAAGACACAGGCAGCCAAAGCATGTGGGAAAGAGATGAATGACGTTGTCTTCACACAACTAGATGCCAATCAGGTATGTGAAGTTGCAGAGCATGTTTAACTTGCCTCATGAGGGACAAGATCTGGACCTTTTGGAAGGTATAATTTGGCTTTTCCTGAAATTAAATCTCTGGCAACACCCAAAACATGCAAAATCAACAGCACATGCAAGGATTCTAGTGACTCCCTTCCCAGAAGATGTGCATAGTTGGCAAGAGTTGTATTTTGGGAGAAAGAACTGTGCACACTCAACGCAGTCTCAACTGAAAGAACAATTCTAAATCCAAGGCCAATCCAAGGCTGAACCTGTTTAGCATCTTCAGGCAGGGCAACAGCTCAACCTCCAGACCACATTGGATAATATTGAATACAAGTATTGAATATTTGTTCAATATATATTGAATATTGAATAATATTGAAGACAAAGCCATAAGAAATAGGAGTGAACAAAGGATGATAAAATTCTCCCTATCTTGTTTGCTTCCATTTTATCATTTTTCTGCAGCTCTCTTTCATCCTACCTCACAGACACTGTGTCTTTAAGGCTCAGGTTATTATTGTTCCATTTCACAACTTCAGAGCCTTTGATAGACTCATGATGTTTCTGCTTAAAGGAATTGCAGAATTTCCTCTTTTTAACAAGTCCAATACTTGTTACAGTACAATAGTAGTAGTACTCCTAGGTTGGTTCTATTTAGTAGTGGATAGTGCTGGTATCAGGTGTAAGCCCTACAAAGTTTCTTGCAGAATTAGAGCCTTGCATAGGTAAGCATGGTCCACACACATTAGAGAGCTCTGGTAATAAACAAGGAATTCAGCATAGTTTACTTGGCTACACAGACAACTAAAACTTTGAAAAGGAGCCATGTGGATTTTATCAGTAATGGGAACAACTGAAACTGACTTCAGAATCCTGTTTCAGTCAGGGAGATGGCAGATCCCTACAATTATGCATGATAACACACCATGGCCATTACATCACACTCCTTTTCTTTGAAGAAACATAACCTGGGTGGATGGAAGCAGTTTTCAGAGCTGTGTGACAGCTGATTGGTATACATGTAGCTATAATATCCTGTTTGGGTGTACAGATATTCCTGGGAATTGACAGTGTTGTACATGAACTTGCCGCTGTCATTCAGACATTTAGGGCGCAATCCTAACCTCTTATGTCAGTGCCTTCCAGCACTGACATAAGGGCAATGCAGCGCTGAGGTAAGGGGACAAACATTCTGTTACTTTGAGGAGGCCTCTGTGAGTGACACCCAACTGCAGGATGCAGCACATGTCCCATTGGCACCACTATGCCAATACTGGAAAGCACTGACATAAGGGGTTAGGATTGCACCCTTACTCTCTTATTACAAAGAAGAAAGGGTGCTCTCTTTCTCATCTCTTCAAGACTGTGGAAGTCTGAATATACTCAGTTTGAATCTAGCAGCTGTAGTCTTGAGTCTTGTCTCAGCAAGCAATTCTTCCAGTTCCCAGAGATGTGAAATTAATATTTTTTTTGGATGAAGCAAGAGAAAACAAATAAAAATTGGCAACTAGATTGGAGACAGTGACCTATATTCTGCTGGGAATATAAAAGCCAAAGAACGGAAAGCCTGTGTTTCCTAGCATGTCATAATGATCTTTATCATTAAATATTATCTTAAGGTATAAAGTGGTAGCCCTGCTTTACAACGACAGGAAATGTAATAGTCTCTAATGTTTATCTTATCCACCTGCACCCACAATTTCTATCTACTGTTTTATGGCAGGAAATAAAAAAGCAATAAATAGATCTCCAAAAGCATCAGAACTGTACAATATACTGTATTGATGTGTTAGCATTTCATTGGTTATTAGGCAGGCACATAATTTTGCAGTTTGGATTTTGGAGTCCATAGTTTAAGCCATAGTGTTTTTGGCTGTTTGCAGTTGTAAGACAAAAAGATTTTTTATCCTAATCTTGCATTCCCCAGTTTAGACAATGTATTTTGGCAGATCAAAGGAAAGGTGTATCAAATTCTAGGGAATTCAGCTCAAAATGTACCTTTTACCTTTTGGGTGTGTACATTACAAAGGTAACTGCTGGGCTTGTCATTAGTTTCATGCTTATGTCTAGTGGCTAGAGACCACAGGCCTAGGCTCCCCAGTGAGGCAATATGAGCCACAAGCCCAGGATGAGTCAAATAATAACCAAAGAAGAGATGGAAAGAAGGCACTCCTATAGCCAATCCACTTTGTTCTTACCCAGCCATCTCTTTCTCCTCTCCACCATGCTCCCAAATGGAGGTGAGCAGAATTAGCACAAGCCCCATTGAAGCAGGGGTGGCTGGATCACATGATAGACACGGGGTTGAGTGGGAACAGATATTGCCCCAATTAGTCAGTTTCTTTCTTCAACCCATATTTTAGCATCCGGACCCAAGTATGGAGCAAATCTTCCATTTCTGCACTGCTCAGAAAGACAGGTATCAACCCTACCACATTAACAAAACTTTAAATGTGCAAAATGTAAGTCTCTTTGAGTGAATATAGTAATTCTCTGGCTGGTCTGAGCATTGCTAGTGGTTTGATTATAAACAGTCCTTGGGAAACAAGACATTTGAATAATCACTAAATAAAACCCTAGGTTTTCTTTATTTTGTGGCTAGTGTCACAGAAAAGTAGCCTTCACTTAACAGGTAATATGCATAAAGGATAGTCATAAAAGGAGCATAAGAACATAAGAACAGCCCCACTGGATCAGGCCATAGGCCCATCTAGTCCAGCTTCCTGTATCTCACAGTGGCCCACCAAATGCCCCAGGGAGCAGAATAGATAACAAGAGACCACATCCTGGTGCCCTCCCTTGCATCTGGCCTTCTGACATAGCCCATTTCTAAAATCAGGAGGTTGCGCATACACATCATGGCTTGTACCCCATAATGGATTTTTCCTCCAGAAACTTGTCCAATCCCCTTTTAAAGGCGTCTAGGCTAGATGCCAGCACCACATCCTATGGCAAGGAGTTCCACAGACTGACCACATGCTGAGTAAAGAAATATTTTCTTTTGTCTGTCCTGACCTGCCCAACACTCAATTTTAGTGGATGTCCCCTGGTTCTGGTATTATGTGAGAGTGTAAAGAGCATCTCCCTATCCACTCTGTCCATCCCCTGCATAATTTTGTATGTCTCAATCATATCCCCCCTCAGGCATCTCTTTTCTAGGCTGATGAGGCCCAAACGCCGTAGCCTTTCCTCATAAGGAAGGTGCCCCAGCCCCGTAATCATCTCAGTCGCTCTCTTTTGCACCTTTTCCATTTCCACTATGTCTTTTTTGAGATGCGGCTACCAGAACTGGACACAATACTCCAGGTGTGGCCTTACCATAGATTTGTACAACGGCATTGTAATACTAGCCGTTTTGTTCTCAATACCTTTACTAATGATCCCAAGCATAGAATTGGCCTTCTTCACTGCCGCCGCACATTGGGTCGACACTTTCATTGAGCTGTCCACCACCACCCCTTTTCTAATACCTTTTCTAATGATCCCAAGCATAGAATTGACCTTCTTTACTGCCGCCGCACACTGGGTCGACACTTTCATCGACCTGTCCACCACCACCCCAAGATCTCTCTCCTGATCTGTCACAGACAGCTCAGAACCCATCAGCCTATATGTGAAGTTTTGATTTTTTGCCCCAATGTGCATGACTTTACACTTACTGACATTGAAGCACATCTGCCATTTTGCTGCCCATTCTGCCAGTCTGGAGAGATCCTTCTGGAGCTCCTCACAATTACTTCTGGTCTTCACCACTCGGAATAGTTCGGTGTCATCTGCAAACCTAGCCACCTCACTGCTCACCCCTGTCTCCAGGTCATTTATGAAGAGGTTGAAAAGCACTGGTCCCAGGACGGATCCTTGGGGCACACAGCTTTTCACCTCTCTCCACTGTGAAAACTGCCCATTGACACCCACTCTCTGTTTCCTGGTCTCAATCCATGAGAGGACCTGTCCTGTAATTCCCTGACTGTGGAGTTTTTTCAGTAGCCTTTGGTGAGGGACCATGTCGAATGCCTTCTGAAAGTCCAGATATATAATGTCCACGGGTTCTCCCGCATCCACATGCCTGTTGACCTTTTCAAAGAATTCTATATGGCTCATGAGGCAAGACTTACCCTTACAGAACCCATGCTGATTCTCCCTCAGCAAGGCCTGTTCGTCTATGTGTATGAGTTTATGTGTATGAAAAGCATGAGTTTTCTACCATTGTAAAACCATCTTGAGAAAACTGAAATGTAGTGGGAAACAATGAATGACCTCCAACATCCCACTCCCAAAGCAGTGCTGAGATCTTTATCCCCACAGTGGTAGATTTCCTCATCCAGAAACAGACAGCTTCTTTTGGCTCTGTATAATGTTCAGGCATTTTGTTGTTCAGTGCTGCCAGGAATCTTATCTGAAATGAGCAGCCAGCATCTTGTCTTCCAATCTGTTTCTTTTTAGCTACAACAGATGCATGTCATCATCAGTGTATTTTCATGCTGGATTCTGAAATGAGTAAGATCGAGCCTCTTTCAGGCTATTATTCTGTGGTGTGACAAGTAGACAGAATTAGAAATGGAGGCGTTACTCTGCTAGAGACTGACTGTATTCCAAGCAAAGGCATCCTAGTGGCATCTAAGGGCTATGTCCAAATATCAGTGTTTCTACAGGGACAAAGGCAAGGCTAGTGCAATCTTGTAAGCTGCTTTTCCACAAGCAGCACATTTTTGTCATGGAACAAGACCAATCAGGAGCATGGCCAAGGGCAGCCCAAGACAAACGTCTAAAGCAAACAAACAAAATACTAAAGGCACCCCTACTGCACATGAATTAACATGGGACACAGTAGACTAAGAGAGGACTGGACATATTTCTGGAGGAAAAGTTCATCATGGGTTCATGGTAGGTATGTGCAAGCTCCTGATTTTAGAGGTAGGCTACCTCAGATTGCCAGATGCAGGGAAAAGCACCAGGATACAGGTGCCCTTGTTGTGTTGTGTGCTCCCTGAAGCATTTGGTGGGCCACTGTGAGATATAGGAAGCTGGACTAGATGGGCCTTTGGCCTGATCCAGTGGGGCACTTCTTGTGTAACTGAATGGCACTTGTGCAGGAGAACTAATCCTGCATTTCAAAGTGGGACATCCCCAGCCATTTCCAGACTGCTTCACAAAGAACAAAAGTAAGGTAACCAGGGAAGTGTCACTGAATAATAGGTCTTACATAAAGGATGATGTGTTTGAATAGCTAAGACTGACAGTGGAGTCAGGTGGAGCTCTCCATAATGATGGGACTGGATCCACATAGGAACTCTGTCTTGCTCTGAGATCGTTAGTATTATTGGATGTATTTTTCAGATTGGAAGGTGAGAAATGAGACTTAGTTTTCAGATGGCAGTTTCCATGAATGACCTTTCCTTATTAAATAATGGATTGCAAGCACATTAGGAAAAGTCAGTCCCATCATCACACAATCTTTGTGCTATAAAGTATGCTAAATGTCTTTGAGTGTGATAATAGGCTTGGGTTTACTGTTAAGACCCAACTGGACTGTGCTTGGAGCTCCTCTTGTGGTTCCAGAAAGTAGGAAGGAAGGAAAAGGATTTTTCATAGAGGGATTGATCAGTTCCTGCAATTTGGAGAGCATTTTATTTATGGCACAAACCAAAGCACATCTGCTCAGTGACTTTCACCTTAGTAAGAGTTGCTTTGATTTGGAACCTTAATTTAGTTGGAGAATCCCAAGAATCTGACTGATTCTTGCTTTCTGAGTATTTGTGTTTCAATGTGATCCTCTGGCATTGCCCATCTATATGGTCTATGAGAGAACCTTCATTGGAGATGGTAGAAATGTGTAGGTTGTGCTTGACAGCCCAATCCTATGTAAAGGAAGCGCTGGTGGAGCATGGGTTCTGCCAGCACAGACAGCTGCAAAGCAGCCATAAAGTGTTTTGTGGCAGCAGTAGCATCCGGCACACAAGCAGAAAGGCTTGTGCATGTGCTTTCCTGTGCATGCTGTGCATGTGCTTTCCTGTGCATGTGCTTTCCTGTGCATGCTGGCAGATGTTGGGAGGCCCACTGGAGCAGGTAAGCCCAGCACAGAGAGTGGTATGGGGAGGAGATGGGGTAGGGGATGGGTGAGGAATACTGTCTGTCTGTGACATCTTTTAGTTCTTTGGTTAGAAGAGTATTGAGAGGACAAAATTGTCATTGGAACATAACATAGTTCACCTACCCGAAAAGCTACTTTTCCAAGTCAAAGATTCATTAGAGCTTCACAGACTGTTCTGATCTACACTGAAGGAAGAAACTGAGATCTGTAATCTCTCTCATATGGCTAAATATACAACAGCAGGTAGCTTAAAACTCATGTTGTCTTCATGTTATTACACCAAGGATCAGTTCCAGGTTCAAAATTTTGGAGGCCCTTAGGCAAGTCAGTCAGCCCCCTTAACCTGAAAAAGGTGGGAAGTAAAAAATAATCTTATGCTCCATCTTTCTTGGGTGACCTGTGCAAAATGAAAATGGCAGCTCTGTTGGGGCTCTTGGCTGATCTTGGAGCCACAGTAAATACCCCAGTTTGTTGCCATCTGGAGCTGGCTGTGCCAAATTAGCTTATCACATAAATGATTAATCCCTGTCACAAGGTAATACTTTTGGAGCCAAGTTGGATACCACATGGCAGAAGGAGTGACATAACTGGGCAAAGGGTGGATAGGAGTAGGCAGACATATTAATTGCTGGGTGAGAGACATTTGTCTATGTAAGCAGGAGTCTTTAAAATCAATCTAGGTGCAGGGCTTTACTCCCTAGAGAGCACCAACCACCCACTCCTCCCTCGTTGTTTTAATTACTATTTATGCCATATCACAGGACTGGATTGCTCGGCAGTCAAAATGTCCAACTCTGAGGAGCTTCCATTCAAAGCTGAAAATGATGTAATTGATAGCCATATTGAAATTTTTTTAAGGGGAAGAGGGATAGAAAAGAAAATGGCACTTAAGTGGCTTGCTATTCAACTTGTATTTCCTGAAAAGCACAATTAGGAAATCAACTTTTGTCAAGTTGATGGCCACAAAGCAGTAAATGCAGCCTCTGAGTAGCAGTCATGGGAATTATCATAATTCCATTCACACAGGGAAGGTAGTATGAATCAGCCAACAGAGTTCTTGACTGGGACATGAGAGACAAGGGTTTGATTTCCTGTTCTGTTTCTGAAGTTGCCTGTCATTTCAACATCTCAGTTTTTCAGCTCATACAGGTATATGCAAACATCAGTCAAGTGGTACACAATGTGCCCACAGCCATGAATTTAAAGACATGTCATTACTCTGATTTCCCCAATGGTTGTGGGAGACAAAGGGAATTGTGCAGATGATGGACAGAGAGACACACACTTTTCCCTCTCACATAACACCAGAACCAGGGGATATCCACTAAAATTGAGTGTTGGGAGAGTTAGACAAAAGAAAATATGTCTTTACTCAGCGTGCAGTTGGCCTGTGGAACTTCTTGCCACAGGATGTGTTGATGGCATCTGGCCTAGATGCCTTTAAAAGGGGATTGGACAAATTTCTGGAGGAAAAGTCCATCATGGGTTACAAGCCATGATGTGTGTGCAACCTCCTGATTTCAGAAATGGGCTATGTCAGAATGCCAGGTGCAAGAGAGGGAACCAGGATGCAGGTCTCTTGTTGTCTTGTATGCTCCCTGGGGCATTTGGTGGTCCACTGTGAGATACAGGAAGCTGGACTAGATGGGCCTATGGCCTGATCCAGCCGGGCTGTTCTTATGTTCTTATGAAGTGAGCCTGAATTAAGTCATTTGAGCTTAGATTGGGCCATGTCATCTCACCACCACATCCCTCTCCACTTTCAACCACCTCACCACAAATTATTATTATTATTATTATTATTATTATTATTATTATTATTAAACAGTATTTATATACCGCTTTTCAACTAAAAGTTCACAAAGCGGTTTACAGAGAAAAATCAAATAACTCACAATCTAAAAAGATGCAAATGAATACCAGCAGACAGCCACTAGAACAGACACTGCTGGGGTGAGGTGGGCCAGTTACTCTCCCCCTGCTAAAAAAGGAGCACCCACTTGAAAAAGTTTGGTACACAAACTGGGGAGACCCTGCTGTTCCAAGTCATGATAGGTACATGCAAGCTGCTGATTTTAGAAATAGGCTACCTCGGAATGCCAGATGAAGGGAAGGGTGCCAGGACACAGGTTGGGTCTTGCTATCTTTTGTGCTCCCTGAAGCATTTGGTGGGCCACTGTGAGATACAGGAAGCCGGACTAGATGGGCCTTTGGCCTGATCCAGCAGAGCTCTTCTTATGTGATTATGTGGGGAGGGAAGAGGATTGAGAAAATATTGCTGCATTTGGAGTTATCAGTGTGTAGTTAACTTCTCTCTTGACTATAGTTATTATTGTTGGCATACAATACATTTGGGAGGTGCATACACTGGGAGAGGAGACCTTGGTCCTTCATCCTGCTCCATGACTTCCGTCTTGTAACATCAAATGCATTGTTATGTGCTCATGCCTCACTCCTCCAAGCAGGAGAAAGCAAATAAAGATTACAGACAATATTTCTGACAGATTGGAATTTGGTTTTGCAAATGAACATGGCACTATAGCCAGGCCCTAACAGTTTTTCACTTTCCCATGGCTCTGTATGGGGCTCCTACCTACGTTAGGTCTGTCATTGGCATAGCATTCTCCTGACATGGGGGCTCTAGTGCCATGTTCATTCACAACATTAAGTCCCAATCTCACAAAAATATTGTCAGTAATCTTTATTTGCTTTTTAGAACAGGGTGCGCCTGCTACAGTGTAGTAGAAGTGCATTGCAAAGTTTAGGCCAGTCACAAATGGAAGACTCAAACTCTGCCATCATATCACAAATGATACAGAGGTACAGTGAGCTGGGTACTAACCACAAGGAAAGCAATACTCAAGCATGGATTTGGCCGGGTAAGCAATGGGAAAGGCTGGCACAGTCATGTATGTTTTAATGTTATGACTCTGCTTTGTCTCTGTGGTAATGCTTGTTGATAGTAGTGGAAAAGCGTTCCTCTTTTTTATGGCTCTTGCATACATGTGGTGTGTACAATGATATGAGGAAACCACAAACCTCTGGTATTTTCTATTCATTTTCTATTTGATACTACACAAACACTATCTAGTAGATTACAGTATTGTTATGGAAACATTTCTTACTGAAATTTAGTCACACCACCAACAACAAAAAGGTTGAATACTAAGTTGAATACACCTACTTACTACTTCTAGTCAGTTCTCTAAATGGTTCTATTTGAATTATTATTTGGACTAGGATAGTTTGCAAAACCCAGTAAAAGATTGGGAGCTGTTGACTCTTTGTTAACCTAGGAAGGCAAAGGGGCTGTTCAGAAGACAGGTCTGGCAGTAATGCTAAGACAGAGGTGGTTCACAAAGTAGGACACCGATGTTAAAAGTCAAGTTAGCATTAGGTGATCAGAAATCAGAGCCCATAGCAGAGTTCAGCAGCAGAGGGTTTGAAGTGGAGGCAGAACAGGGAAGCAAGGAAGGAGGGGTGGGGGCTGCTTCTGCAGGAGCTATCAAAATTGCACCAAATTGCAAAATTGCACTGTTGCACCAACAAGTGTTCAGGTGTGACTGAAGGGGGTGGAGGTAAACAGGGGAAGTTGCAATCTGTGCCTAAGGTATGCAAGAAGAAGGTACAATTGCTCCCATCAGTGAAAACATTTCACAAAACTTTTAAAAAGTCAAGACAGCTGAGAGATTTGTGACCTGGTTCAGTGGCTGGATATCAGAAGATAATTGTACATAAGTTCAAGGTGTTAACAGTGCCGTCCTAGTCATGCCTACTCAAAAGGAAATCCCACTGAGGTCAATGGGACTTATTTCCAGTGTGCAGAGGATTATAGTCCAAGTGAACTTTCACAATTTGACCTGTCTGCCAGGTTGATGAGGCTGCTGCTAATGCACAGCTGCTGTTTCTTCTAAGTGTATTGCTGTGCCCAGCATGATTTATCACTGCATATTTTAGATAAGGCAAGTTCCAGGTGGCAGAGATCTGTCTGCGTGAGAAAGAAGTTATTAAATAGTTTTTGTTTTAGAAGCCAAGCTTCTAGCAGGTTCCCTGAGCTTAGGTATAGAAGGATCAGAAATGCCCCTGCCCTTTGGACTTTAGCAGATGAAGACCTACACAGGTGTGCCCCAGAATCTTACCTCACTGGAGTGCATCCACAACTGTTAAGGAATTCCCAGCAAGCAGAAGGATGTTGTAAGCTTTTGTTTGCCCAGTTCATCTTCCATATATGTTATCTTTTACCTATTGTGTTTTCTGAATATGCTCTCTTACTTCTGTATGGAAATAAACCTTACTCTTTCTAACACTTATTGTGGTCTGGCTCTATTTGGCTACCCTCTGAATCTAGGTAGAGTTCGGTTGGACCAGCCTCTGGGTTGTAAGGCACCAACTGATCACCTTATTATGGATATGAGCTATTTTCCTTTGCAGGTCAACTGGACTAACAATCAAACATAAGAGTGGAGGCAGGGCTGGCTTAAGACCTCTGGATGCCTGGGGCAGCATGCCAAATGTGGTCTCTTACCAAATGATGTGCCATCCCACTCTCTAACGTTCCAGCTTAGCACATTTCCTCTTCCTCTCTGTCCCCCCTTCCCCTCAATCTAGAAATGCCATTACTGTCATTCAGCCTCAGTTTTCAGTTTGTAAAATGGGAATTAAAAAGACAGACTTGTACAGATGAAATGAGAAAATTCATGTAGGTCTTTTGAACATTGCTTAAAATGCTATGGGAAAGGACTGATGAAATGAGGTAAAAAGTGGATAAAATGGTTGTTTGAAAAGTGACATATCTTTGCCTTCATAGAAATAACTTTTAAAATAACTGGGGGCCAAACTATGTAATGTTTGGAGTTTGGGTGGACACTCACAAACTTACACCCATCCTCTCCTTCACAGGACTTTCTTTTTTCCTTATCTTCCGGCCTACCTGATTGAAAAAATAAAAGAATAAACCATTCAGCAGAGGCTCCGGACTACAATGCCATAAGTAGAAGAAGCCTCTTTTCTTCTTGATCAGTGCCTACCCTCCTAAGATATACCTGGAGCGCTTTCTAGAAGTCATCATCATTTCTATTCTTCTTCGTTGTTATATAGACCTTATTGATTTATTTTCCTTTTTAACCAATTCCTGCCCAGCCCACAGGTGTACACCTGGGTCCCTTTGGGGAGAAGGGCGGGATATAAATAAAGTTGTTTATTATTATTATCTCTGTTGCGTATATGCAACGTTGGGCAGAAATGGTGTGCAGTCCAAGCCTATGTGTGCCTACTCAGAAGTAAGTCCCATTATAGTCAATGGAGCTTACTCCCAGGTAAGTGTGGATATGATTGCAGCCTCAATATTTGGGGGGGGGGGTGGCATCGCCAGCCCCTTCTCCAGCCTTCTTGCCCCTCCAGGAGAAGCATCGCTCCTCTCCCCCGGGCGAAGGCAGGTCGGTGCCCCAGCTGCCGCTGCCTGTGACGGGGAAGCCTCGAAATAGCACTGCTCCCCCCCCTCCGTGGCCCAGATCCTCCGGCCGGCGGGGCGCCACGCGGCGGCGGCAGCATCAATGGCCGCATTGAGCCTCTGAGCTCAGGCTGCAAGAACGGGGCGTCTGCTCCTCCCTCGCCTGGAAACTGCGCCGAGAGCTTCTGTTTGTTGTTGTCAACACACCACCCGGCGCGCGCTGCTGCGGCCCGGAGGGCGCTTCCCCATTGGCTGCGGCGGCGGCGGGCGAGAGCGCTCTGGCTGCAGTCCCGGCCGCCCGTCATCCCCGCTGCGCGCCGGGGCGCTGGGCGGGCGTCTCTGGTCTTCCCTGCAACCAGCAGCAGCGCAGGCTCCAGCTCCGGGAAAGCGCCTCTTCCCGCAGCTCCCTGGCAGCCTCCCAGCGAAGCATCCCAGCCCCAGTTCCCTCTGGGACATTCCGACTGGAGCGCTCCAACGCAGTGGCGTAGCCAGAGGGGGCAGAGCAACCGCACCGCAGCGTGAGGCCGCACCTTCAGAGCCATCCCAGGCACACGCCTTCCATTTGCTCCCCCCCCGCCCCAATGGAGGGGAGGAGACACTTGCATGCTGCCGTCAGTCTCCCTGCAAAACTTAGTGCTCTGCCCCCTCTAGCTACGCCACCGACTCCGCGCATTTCTCAGTGTAGGGAATGCACCTGACACAAGGGGCCAGTTCTTCTAGTGAGCACCCTGACTGATTAAAGATGCAATCCTATCCTCACTTACCTGGGAGTAAGCCCTACTGACTATAATTGGGAGGTGGACTTAGATCTGGAAGATCCAGGTTCAAATGTCCCCTCAGCCACGAAGCTTCCTGGGTGATCTTGGGCCAGTCACTTTCTCTCAGCCTCACCTACCTCACAGGGTTGTTGTGAGAACAAAAGGAGGGGAGCAGCCGTGTACACTACCCTGAGCTCTTCGGAGGAAGGGCAGTATTTAAAAAATGTGAAAATAATAATAATCGGACCTACATCTGAGTAGTCATGTATAGGATTGGGCTCTGAGCATAGCGTGGTTATATGACTGTTAAACGTGCAGAATGTTCCATCATTCCACTCACATCCCCTCCCGTCAAACTCTTCAGGAAGGACATTAGGCTATATTTTCCATCCATGCGGTACATATGTGGTATCCCTTCAAATCCCAAACTTCACACAGAAACAATTCAGCTCCAGACAGGGAATTTTATTTGCAATAACAATAAATATGTGTTCCCATGGTAATAACCGTACAGCAATTCCAGCTGAGATTCCATACCCTAAACTGGGTTTCTTGGCTTCGTTTTGGTTGCAAGATGAACAGCTGCTAAGTAAAAAAGTAGGGGAAATGAGGCTCCCTTAGGGTGAGAAACAGGACACAGTGGGATTGCTTGGTGATGTGCCTGAAGAAGTGTTCTGTGGAACACAAAAGCTGGCCACCTTATCCCAGCAGAAACCACAGCGCAAAGATAACGTGTTGGAATTTGCCTTGAATATACTAACAGAAGGTGACTCCTAAACGTGTGTGTGTGTGTGTGTGAGAGAGAGAGAAATAAGAAATAGGCCAATCCTAAACTGCCCAGTGCCCAGAGGTGCAAAATGGCTACCCCTACATCCTATGGGATTCAGGCAGCTGCTGGAGTCTCCTGGGGGGGGGGGCATTGTTCCCTTCCCCTGGGGAAAGGCCCAAGCCCCACAATGGTGCTACTCAAGTCTGCACTGGTTTTTTTCCTGGTGCAGAGTTGAGAGGCTCTGTGTTGGGTTGGTCCCAACAGAGAGCAGAGCTCTCCCCATCCCACCCACCAGCCACCCTGCCCCCTCGCCCTGCCCTGCCTTCCCTGCTCACTCCCCCCACCCGACTAACCTTTCTGCCCACCTGGAGCTCATCCCTTCCTCCAGGTAGCAAGCATCGGGCCTCCAGCTGGTGCTGGCTCAGCACAGAATGGCACTGCACTGGTGCTAGCTGCAGCACTGACCTGGTGCTGAGTGTCGAGGGCATGCCTTAAGGCGCATTTGCAATGCTCTGTGCTGGCATAGGGCTGGCATGCAGAGCTCAAGATTGGACTCTTGCAGTAAGTTGCAAGAGTTGCAGTGCAGTCCTATACATGCCTACTCAGAAGTTGGTCCTATAGAGTTCAGAAGGACTTACTCCCAGGTAAGTGTTTATAGGATTGCAGCCTAAGTAAACAAATATCTTTTGGATCATGTGGACCCTATATATGGTTAATTTGGTGCTATTTGCAGATAAACTGGAAATCTGCCCTCAGAGGAAGCACCTCCTGAGCCTCATGAAGAACTGCACCCCCCCCCCCCCACACACACACACCAGGAACCTCCACTTGCATGTCAGCCAGCAACAAGCCAGGAGGAGCTTGATGGAGAAAAGAAGTGTGAGATGCCAGGCTAGAGGGTTGCTCCATAAGACTCTTCACTCACTAGGCCTGGAAGCAGAGCTTCATAAGGGTAGTTTGAGCCTGGGGAGTTTTATGAGATCAGATAACCTCTGGACCTTATTGAAACAAAGTGCTCACTTGGAACTATCTGAGATTCTGTTACTCTGGCCTACCTTGCTACCCCTTTCTGTTTCCCCTTTCAGAATTCTTCTGAGTTCCTGTTTGTGGTCCAGTCATGATCATCATAACTCTTGCTTACTTACAATGATATGTAAGGATCACTGAGATCATCTGTGCCAAAATATTTGAGTGCATAGCAAAACTACTTATTGCTATTATTACTACAGTACTACTGAAATTTGGTAGCAAGTCTCATGTTTCAGAGTACTCTCAGTGAAGTCCCACTAGAATCTTGTCAGTGACCCCAAGCTTTTCACTGAAGGCATCCACCTGAAGTCATCTTTCCTGAGTCTTGGTCCTAGCCAGATTGGCCTTTTCAGCCACACTAGACGCTGTGCCAGAACCACCTTTCAGAGCGCGATACCATAGTCTTTCGAGACTGAAGGTTGCCAATACAAGGTCCTAGCCAGTAGAGATTGCATCAATTTGATGACTTCAGTAATGAGTTCAGAGCCATCATTAGGAAATCCCTGAGCTATCATTTTCTCTAGTCCTATTTTGAATGAGCAGCACATGAGACTGAAGACTCACTTTTTTTACCTGCATTTTTGCATATGATTACTACAAGGTAAATTGCTGACACAACTGAAATGAATGGAAGTTTTGTAACTGCCTACAGTGGAATTAGGGATTTCCCCTTGACTGAACTGAAGGAGGCCTGGGGCTCTTCAGTCATGCCCAAATTTGTCTCCCACCCACCCCCCTTGTTGAACATCTAGCCTGAAGAATTTTGGAGACCTTGAAAATGTGCTGACTACATGATTTTTGGTTGTTCCTAATTATGGAATGTTGGCTTTGCAAACTGGAATGTGGTCTTCTTTCGGCCCAATCCTATACTTACTGGCTGTCGTCACGTCTCTTCTGCTAGTTTACTACTCAGTGTACTGCCGGGATGCTGGTGGGAAGGCCAGCGCCTTCCCACCTGCATTGTTGGTCTTCCTGCTGCCCACCAGAGCAGGCAAGTCAGCAGGAGAGGCAGGAGGGGGTGGGGGAGGGTGCAAAACTGGGTGGGGAGGCTGCAGGAGGGGGTGAATCCAGCAGCAATGGTGTGTGTCAGATCCTATCTCCCTTTCACTCTTTGGACCTGCACTAGCGAAATCGTTTTGGGGAAAACTGAGTCCGTTTTTGGCATGGCTGCACCAATGGGGGGCGGGGAAGAATAGGATTGGGCTCTATATCATGCTTCCTTCAAAGATATGGGAGAAAAATAATGCATGTATGCACTATCTTCTCTCAGGAAAAGACACATGTAGAACAAAACTCTGGAAATGGCTGCAATAATTGCATATCTTCTCTTTTAGTACTTCCCATATTAATAGGTTTATAGGTTTTCATATCCCTCCAGATCCAAGTTTGTGACTTATTCAATCTCTGTTGCTAAGATATTAATATGGAACAACCCCTTAGAGTATATGTGCAACATTCTGTCTGTATCTATGTTTACTTGTAAGTT
This sequence comes from Tiliqua scincoides, assembly GCF_035046505.1. Taxonomy (NCBI): domain Eukaryota; kingdom Metazoa; phylum Chordata; class Lepidosauria; order Squamata; family Scincidae; genus Tiliqua; species Tiliqua scincoides. The sequence continues at coordinate 283,861,217 of NC_089821.1, forward strand.
CTGATTAGTTTGATGGGACTTACTCCTAGGTAAGCATGCAGAAGTAAGTTCCATTATGCCCAATAGGGCTTACTCCCAGGTAAGTAGGGCTGCAGCCCTAGATGAAACCAGAAGCACCAATTTCTATAATTATGGTATTGAAAGTCTATGATTTAGAAACAACTAAATCTCAATAAGTGGTGAAGTGATATAAATGAACTGAAGTATGTACACTTACTGAGTTTCAGTATAGCAGTATGATGACTGACACTGACAGCCCAATCCAGTGGTTAGGTAGTGACAGTGCTGCCACCACAGCACTGGATGTCATAAAAGTTCCTTTTATTTTCTGATACCCAGTGCCATCGGGAGGGCCTGTGCCATCCTGTGGGCACCTCATCCCACCTGACCAGCACCAGGGCAGGTGACTGTTGTGCTGGTTAGCAGAAGGGCAGGGGAGCATGGTGGGGGACATTGCAGAGGTGGGGAGGGGTGTTTCAAGATGGGGAAGGGGACAGGCCCAGGAGAGGGTGGGGACACAGAAGCAGGACACCACTTCATCTAGCCCTGTCTCTGTTCCCTTATCCCCAGGAGACCTCCTGTCTGCTCAAATCCAATGCTGGGTACAAGGTAGGCCTGGGAGTCCCACTACACCAGCATCAGGTAGGATTAGGTTGTAATACTGGAGAATTTGGTTGAAAGCATTAAATCCTTAAATGCATATAAACACAAAATATAGACTTGAAATATTTACTTATACTGCAGTTCAGCTCAACAGATGATAGACTAGGGTTGGGGAAGGTGGGGACAAGTAAGACTGCCCATGTGATTTCTGCACCTGTAAAATAGAGAAACTAAAAATTGAGAAATAATACAAGGATGAGACTAGGACTGCATTATCTCTATATGCTCTCTGGAATAAGGGCCCAATCCTATCCCATTTTCCAGTGCCATTGCAGCCAAACCAATGGGGCCTGCACGGCATTCTGTGATGAGGAGGCAGCCACAGAGGCCTCCCCAAGGTATGGGAACACATGTTCCCTTATAGGAGCTGCATTTCCAGTGCTGGAAAGTTGAATAGGATTGGGCCTTCAGGCTGCAATCCTATCCACACTTACCTAAGAGTAAGCCCCATTGACTGTAGTGGGACTTACTTCAGAGTAAACATGCATAGGATTGGCCTCTAAAAGTCTTTCTACTGCAATAATTGCATTTGTTTGACGTATTCCCCCCCCCCAACAAAGAAAGAAAATTATTTGCCTGTGGGATCTTTTTTAAGTCAGTAGGAATTAAAATCTCCCCTATATCCCCTCTTAACTGACTTTATACTGTGTGTCATATTCCCATGATCTCAGAATCTGACATTCTTGGGGAGTGGGGGCCACATTTCTTCTCCTCCTGTGTGTATTTCAAAAATCATGCACAATGCTAGGGAAATAAATGGTGTCATGTCAGAATGCAGGCCTGCATCCAAAAGACAGGAATCGTGTTGCTGATCTCAGTGCAATAAGGGCCCAGTCCTATCCAATTTCCCAGTGCTGGTGCAGTTGTGCCAGTGGAGTGTGCGCTGCATCCTGTGGTGGAGGGGCAGTCACTGGGACCTTCTCAAGGTATGGGAACATGTTCCCTTACCATGGGGCTGCATTGTGTGGTTACACCAGAGCTGGAAAGTTGAATGGGATTGGGTCCTCAGGCTGCAATCCTATACCTGTACACACTTTCCTAAAGCCCCGTTTAACAAAATGAGATTTACTTCTGAGTAGCCATGCATAGGCTTGTGCTTTGAAACCACAGACTCCCCCTGCAAAGGTCTTAGGCATGTCTACTCAGAAGTAAATCTCATTTACTCCCTATAAATCTCCCATTATAGTCAATGGGGCTTACTGTACTGTAGTGGGGATAGGACTGCAGCTTCTCGGGGTGGAGGAGGTGGGCTAAATAGACGTCGGCGTTTCCTCCCATTCAGTGTTTGGTCAGCACTCAGGGAGCAGGACCCAGAATATCCGCATGCACATACCGTCTCTGCGGCGATGGCACCCGCTCCCCCTACCGCCACGGCCGCGCACAGCTGCTCTTGGCCTCTATCCTCGAGTGCTTCCCGTCAGTCACACCCCTTTGTACAGGATGTATGCCATATAAGGATATCTGCGTCAGTGGGTTCCCGAGCCGGGATTCGAGGAGAGGGGGGAGGGAACCCCTAGTCGTTTCGCCGGGTTTTTCAAAGCTGAACCCCCCCCCCGCCCCACGGTCACCGGGACCCTTCGCGGAAAGCTTCTGACCCCTGTTCCGGGAGGCTGCGATGCCGCCAGAGGCTTTGGAGGGGCGCAAAGGCGGGTCGTGATTCCGGGCACCTCCCTCCGGGGAGGAGAGGCCCGCCCCCGTGACGTCGATCCATTGAGAAAGTCCTGCGCTGTATATAAAAGGCGGAGGCGCCTCGCTTTACTCCAACAGCAGAGCTTAGCCAGAGTGACTGGAGCGGGCACGCAGGCAGAGGCGCCAACCGGTGAGAGCGTTCGCAGGGAGCCTCTCGCCCAGCCCCAGAGACAGCCACCAGCTGGGATAGACAGACACACTGCCCCCCGAGGGTCCGTCCCAGGCGCTCCGACATGATGTACCAAGGCTTCACCGCGGACTACGACGCGTCTTCCTCCCGCTGTAGCAGCGCTTCTCCGGCTGGGGACAGCCTGACTTACTATCCCTCCCCAGCAGACTCCTTCTCGAGCCTGGGCTCCCCCATGAACACCCAGGTGAGACTGCGGGACGCTGTTCATGGCTCCAGGGGGAAGGGTTGGAGTGGGGGTCTCTCCTTGGGGGGGTCTCTCTGTTGCTGGTGGGACAGAAGCAGCTGTAATGGCTTGGAGTGGGGGGGTGTCACCTTGGGGGTGTCTCTCAGTCGCCCGTCGGAGAGAAGCGGCTCTAATGGCTTGGACTGGAGGTTCTCTCCGGGGGGAGGGGGCTCTCTTGCTAGTAGGACAGAAGTAGCTCTAATGGCTCGGAAGAGCTGCCTGCCCTCCACGTGATGCCTGCTTGCACGTTCTTGATGTCATATGTCCTGTGCATGCTACATGGGACACGAAGGAGGCCCTTGTCCTACTAGTCAGCGGGGGGGGGGGGCGGGGGCGGGTTCCATAGGAACACTGGGCTCTTCTCCGCCACTACAAGCGCTTCCTGGGGGGCTGGGGCTCGTAGCCCGGGCGGTGCTGCTTTGCAAGCGGCTTCATTGATAAAAACGCGGCTTCATTCAGGAGACTCCGGAGCGGCGCTTGCGTCAGCTAGGACGTCAGAGATATTTATAACCAGCCCCCGTTCATGTGTAGTCTGATGGCAGCAGCGGTGGCGTCCGAGCCAATCTGGCCCCAGGGAGTGACTGCAGGACCCGCCGCTCAAAATAGCCTCTTGGGCATGGAGAGGCTGCCAGACGTGCATTGCATCTCTCCCCCCCCCCGACTCTGCCCCTAACCGGGTCTCCTTCTTTGTGCCTTCCAGGACTTCTGCACCGACCTCGCCGCCTCCAGCGCCAACTTCGTCCCCACCGTGACTGCCATCTCAACCAGCCCGGACTTGCAATGGATGGTGCAGCCCACCCTGATCTCCTCGGTGGCTCCTTCCCAGAACCGGACCCATCCGTACGGGCTCCCTGCTCCTCCCACCAGTGCCTACTCCAGGGCGGGGATCGTCAAGACGGCAGGAAGCAGGGGGCAAAGTATCGGCCGCAGGGGCAAAGTGGAGCAGGTGGGTGTGCAGCATCTGGCTGCTAGGAAGCCTCTTGCAGGGTTTCAGGTTATTCAGGGGCTGTGAATGGTTGACACCTGGACTGGCTTTGCAAGCGGGCTACCATCCTCCTTGAGCTCCCCCCCCCCACAGAATCTGAGGCTGCAATCCTAACCACACTTACCTAGGAGTAAGCCCAGTTGACTATAATGGGACTTACTTCTGAGTGGGCACGCTTAGGATTGGGCTGTAAGCCTGGCAGCCATATGGAATAGGAGCTCAACTCACAGTCTATTGAGATGGAGGAAAGGGCTCCCTTTTGGTCAGGGCTGCAATCCTATCCACACTTACTTGGGGGTAAGCCCCATTGACTATAATGGGACTTCTGAGTAGGCATGCATAGGATTGGGCTCTCACTCCCCCACCCCCATACAATCTCCACGAATGCAAGCATCTCAACATAAGAACAGCCCCACTGGATCAGGCCATAGGCCCATCTAGTCCAGCTTCCTGTATCTCGCAGCGGCCCACCAATCTCGTGGCCGCCACCCGACGTGAGGACAGGCTAGGCAAGTTGGACAGGCTCTGGGCACGCATACTGATGGCTGTGCGCTCTCTCTCCACAGCTGACTCCAGAGGAGGAGGAGAAAAGGAGGATCCGGAGGGAGAGGAACAAGATGGCAGCCGCCAAGTGCCGCAACAGGAGGAGGGAGCTGACTGATACTCTGCAAGCGGTAAGTATGCCTGCTTGGCTGCCTCGTTCGTGTGTCTTCCTGGCAGTGGCGTAGCTACAGGGGGGGGAAAGCACCAAGTCTTGCAGGGAGCCTCACTGCAGCGTGCAAGGGACCCTTCGGAGCCATTCAAGCATTCATCTCTGTTTTGCTCCCCCCGCCCGCAATGGCTTCGAGGGGGAGGGGCTCTTGCACGCTGCAGTAAGACTCCCTGCAAAACTCGGTGCTTTGCCCCCTCTGGCTACGCCACCGCCTCCTGGGGCCCTGCGCTCCTCCTGCCTTCCACCCAGAGGGGCCCGGCCTGGCCTGGCCTGACCGTCCCTCTCCTTCCCTCTCCCCAGGAAACCGACCAGCTGGAGGAGGAGAAGTCCTCCCTGCAGACCGAGATCGCCAACCTGCTGAAGGAGAAGGAGAAGCTGGAGTTCATCCTGGCGGCCCACCGGCCCGCCTGCAAGATCCCGGAGGAGCTGCAGTTCTCCGACGAGCTGGCCGTCTCCCCGCTGGACATGCTGGCCGAGGCGCCCGTGGCCAGCTCCCCAGAGTCCGAGGAGGCGGCCTTCGCCCTGCCGCTGCTGCAGGAGCCCGGCCGGGCCGAGGCGGCCAAGGAGCTGAAGCCGGAGCCCTTCGACGACTTCCCCTTCTCGCGCTCCAGCCGCGAGACGCCCCGCTCCGTGCCCGACGTGGATCTGGCCGGCTCATCCTCCTTCTACGCGGCGGACTGGGAGCCCTTGGCGGCGGTGGCGGGGCCGGGGAGCGGCGCCGACCTGGAGCCCCTCTGCACCCCGGTGGTGACCTGCACGCCCTGCGCCAGCACCTACACCTCCTCCTTCGTCTTCACCTACCCGGAGACCGACCCCTTCCCCAGCTGCGGCGCCGCGCACAGGAAGGGCAGCAGCAGCAACGAGCCCTCCTCCGACTCGCTCAGCTCGCCCACCCTGCTGGCCCTGTGAAGCAGCCCCGCGGGGCCAGCCAGCCACCCACTGACGGAGGAGACCCACTCCCCATCCGCCCCCTTGCTGCAGGGGGCTTAGGCTGCCACCCCATCCACACTTTCCTGGGAGTACGCTCCACTGACTAGAATGGGACTGACTTCTGAGTAGACCCGCTTAGGATTGGGCTCTGAGGCCGCAGAGGATCCCCCCTGCCTCTCCTACCCGTGGAGTTCCGTGATCCCACCCAAGGCCTGGGAAGAAGCAGCCGAGAGCGCCTCCCTGCTGGGCGTTGGGTATGGAGTGGCAAGACTTTGCAGGAGGACTGCTGCAGGCAGCCTGCCACAAGGCCTGATACCTCTTCCAGAGATGTAGCAACCAAACCGCATGGAGTAATGTCTTGTCCCCCCCCCTCCATAGGAGAACTGGTAGTTCTGTAGCATGGCTGGGTTGGTGACTCCCTCCCCTCCCTTCATATTCACTAGCATTAACTAATTAATCTGTTGGGTGAATGATTGGACTTTGACTATGGTGCTGGGTGTCTTCAACTCGTATCTAGTGCGGCTCATTAACAATAACTACTGTACTGTGTTCCTGGCAATATTGTGTCTTTTTAAAAAAACAACTACTTAGCAATGACGACCTGACTGAAAACTGCAAAAAGAGACTCTCTTTATTTTCTAGTAGGTTAAATAATGGCTATGTTGTCCATGTAATATAGTTCTCGTACATCGATGTTCATCGTAACTTTAACTGATCATACATTGTTGAAGTGGTCTGAATGGGTTTTTGGCATAAGTTTTCCATGAAAACGTTTTATGGTGTGTTTAATTTATTTATGAAGATATTTATATTTTTATTTTTTTCTACCTTGAGGTATTGACGTGTGCAAAGTGAATTTGGATGAAATTTTAAGCATTGTTTGCTTAGTGTTAAAGACACTGTCAATAAAACCATCTTAAGTTGAATGCTATTAAGGCTCTGTAGTCTCTTTACAACTTCCCTTTAACAGATTAATAACTGTTAGAAGTACTCCCAACCTAGGCCCAAATGTACCTTGGCTTTAAAGGGATGGAACATCCACTTAAATATTAGTGCTATAATCTTGTTGTCTACACCTGTCTCAGTCCAACCTTTTCCTCAAAGTATGTTGCACCTATATTGGTCTTGCCCTGTGCCTTAAAGAACTTTTAATGGTTGACCATTAATGGTTCTCGTAGGGTTCCATTAAAACAGCCCAATCCTATGCATGGAAGCAAGTCGTTTTAAGGCGATTTGCTTCCAAATAAGTGTGTTTAAGATTCCTGCTTTGAGTGTCTACACTTGAACTGACCGCTTCGTAGAGAACATGAGCACAATTTTCAAAAGTGGAGGTAGCTACATAACAAACAGATAGTGGAGAAATTGTACTTCCTTTAGACTTCTGATTATTTCTGTTCAAACAATTGCTCTTTCGTCACATCAGACTTCCTGTTTATTTCCTTCTCCCTGAGTATATCTGATTTTTGTTCTATCTTCATTATTTCCTACAGCTACGCACTCTTTTCCTCTGCCTCATGTCCTTCATCCTCCACAAATATACACCACGTGGCAACATGAGGATAGTAGTCCTCTATTGAGTTACTTGTTCAGTTGTCTCCCTTGTTAGCTACCCTGAAGCTTCTCTTATTCAAAAAATGAATACAGTATTTTGATCTCAATGGAAAATGTTGCTATGCTATCACAGATATGTCACTGCACCAGCATGTGTTATAATCAATACACCTGCGCTGCACCAAATCTATTCTGTAGCAGCATTTTACTTTTTAAACATAATTGATAGTTCATGAGAACCTATGGTATGTTGAATTAAATTACCTGGCACCCACATAACACACAAAGACCAGCTTCATATCTGTGCTTATAACTTTTAGCTGAAACAGATTCCTTTGATCATGGGTAGCATAATCCAAACCTGCAACATGAGCTAGTTGGTGCCTCTTCTGACCTAGACTTACCTTGTTGCCCTCTTCTCTGTTTTGAGGGATGCAGCTGCCTGGACACAATTTAACAGTTTGGCAAGGCTGACAAATTCTTACTGGTTGGCTTCAGAAATGAACAAATTATTATTTTATTAATTTATATTCTGCCTTTTTGCCCCATGGGCAAATCAATCAAATATATCCCTATAGAATATCTTGTTGGCAACCTTCAGTCTCGAAAGACTATGGTATTGCGATCTGAAAGGTGACTCTGGAACAGCGTCTAGTGTGGCTGAAAAGGCCAATTCGGGAGTGACAATCCCTTCCACACTGGGAGCAAGTGCAGTCTGTCCCTGGTCTGTCTCCCTGGCTATGGGCCTTTGCCTCTTTGCCTCAGACTGTTGGCCAAGTGTCTCTTCAAACTGGGAAAGGCCATGCTGCACAGCCTGCCTCCAAGCGGGCCGCTCAGAGGCCAGGGTTTCCCACTTGTTGAGGTCCACTCCTAAGGCCTTCAGATCCCTCTTGCAGATGTCCTTGTATCGCAGCTGTGATCCATCTGTAGGGCGCTTTCCTTGCACGAGTTCTCCATAGAGGAGATCCTTTGGGATCTGGCCATCATCCATTCTCACGACATGACCAAGCCAACACAGGCGTCTCTGTTTCAGCAGTGAATACATGCTAGGGATTCCAGCACGTTCCAGGACTGTGATGTTTGGAACTTTGTCCTGCCAGGTGATGCCGAGAATGCGTCGGAGGCAGCGCATGTGGAAAGCGTTCAGTTTCCTCTCCTGTTGTGAGTGAAGAGTCCATGACTCGCTGCAGTACAGAAGTGTACTCAGGACGCAAGCTCTGTAGACCTGGATCTTGGTATGTTCCGTCAGCTTCTTGTTGGACCAGACTCTCTTTGCGAGTCTGGAAAACGTGGTAGCTGCTTTACTGATGCGTTTGTTTAGCTCGATATCGAGAGAAAGAGTGTCGGAGATCGTTGAGCCAAGGTACACAAAGTCATGGACAACCTCCAGTTCTTGTGCAGAGATTGTAATGCAGGGAGGTGAGTCCACATCCGGAACCATGACCTGTGTTTTCTTCAGGCTGATTGTTAGTCCAAAATCTTGGCAGGCCTTGCTAAAATGATCCATGAGCTGCTGGAGATCTTTGGCAGAGTGGGTAGTGACAGCTGCATTGTCGGCAAAGAGGAAGTCATGCAGACATTTCAGCTGGACTTTGGACTTTGCTCTCACTCTGGAGAGGTTGAAGAGCTTTCCATCTGATCTGGTCTGGAGATAGATGCCTTCTGTTGCAGTTCCAAAGGCATGCTTCAGCAGAACAGCGAAGAAAATCCCAAACAAGCTTGGCGCAAGAACACAGCCCTGCTTCACGCTGCTTCGGATGTCAAAGGGGTCTGATGCGGAGCCATCGAAGACAACAGTGCCCTTCATGTCCTTGTGGAAGCCATTAGATTTATGATTTTCTCTGTAAACCGCTTTGTGAACTTTTTGTTGAAAAGCGGTATATAAATACTGTTGTTGTTGTTGTTGTTGTGGAAGGATCTGATGATGCTGAGGAGCCTGGGTGAACATCCAATCTTGGGGAGAATCTTGAAGAGGCCATCCCTGCTGACCAGGTCGAAGGCCTTCATGAGATCTATGAAGGCTATAAAGAGTGGCTGTTGTTGTTCCCTGCATTTCTCCTGCAGTTGTCTAAGGGAGAATACCATATCAGTGGTGGACCTGTTGGCTGGGAACCCGCACTGTCATTCACATGCAATGCACATGCAATGTTTGTTCCTCCTCTCTGATGGCACTGACTGCCATCAGGCATTCACAAAAGGCATTCCAATAGTGCAAATATATATATAAATTTAAATTAAATTTAAATATAAACTAATTAATATTAATATTATGGTATTGGCAACCTTCAGTCTCGAAAGACTATGGTATCGCACTCTGAAAGGTGGTTCTGGCACAGCGTCTAGTGTGGCTGAAAAGGCCAATCCGGGAGTGACAATCCCTTCCACACCAGGAGCAAGTGCAGTCTGTCCCTGGTCTGTCTCCCTGGCTATGGGCCTTCCTTCTTTGCCTCTTAGCCTCAGACTGTTGGCAAAGTGTCTCTTCAAACTGGGAAAGGCCATGCTGCACAGCCTGCCTCCAAGCGGGCCGCTCAGAGGCCAGGGTTTCCCACTTGTTGAGGTCCATCCCTAAGGCCTTCAGATCCCTCTTGCAGATGTCCTTGTATCGCAGCTGTGGTCTACCTGTAGGGCGCTTTCCTTGCACGAGTTCTCCATAGAGGAGATCCTTTGGGATCCGACCATCATCCAGTCTCACGACATGACCAAGCCAACGCAGGCGTCTCTGTTTCAGCAGTGAATACATGCTAGGGATTCCAGCACGTTCCAGGACTGTGTTGTTTGGAACTTTATATTAATATTATACAACTATAATACTATATCCCTGTAGAATATTTTGCTCCTTCACCCTATACAGTCTCAATTGAACTTTGTTATCTCAGAGTAAGAGAGAGCCTGACACTCCCATACCATATAAAATAAAAGACAGGTACACAAAGAATATTCTGTGTTGTTCCATCAACAATACAACTGGATCTCACATGGTGTGAAGATAAGAATACCTTTTGGACCACATTGAAAAGAGTTCAAAGTTAAGAGCTGATAGTGAAAATTTAAAGGGTGTTCAGAGGCCATTTTATTCATGTAACTTTGTTCAGGGTGCATCTCCTAAGAACATAAGAAGAACCCTGCTGGATCAGGCCCAGGGCCTATCCTCACAAAACTTATGGAATTCTTTGAAAAGGTCAACAGGCATGTGGATATGGGAGAACCTGTAGATATTATATATGGACTTTCAGAAGGCGTTCGACACGGTCCCTCAACAAAGGCTACTAAAAAAACTCCACAGTCAGGGAATTAGAGGACAGGTCCTCTCATGGACTGAGAACTGGTTGAAGACCAGGAAACAGAGAGTGGGTGTCAATGGGCAATTTTCACAATGGAGAGAGAAGAAAAGTGGTGTGCCCCAAGGATCTGTCCTGGGACCGGTGCTTTTCAACCTCTTCATAAATGACCTGGAGACAGGTGTGAGCAGTGAGGTGGTTAAGTTTGCAGACGACACCAAACTTTTCCGAGTGGTGAAGACCAGAAGTGATTGTGAGGAGCTCCAGAAGGATCTCTCCAGACTGGCAGAATGGGCAGCAAAATGGCAGGTGCGCTTCAATGTCAGTAAGCGTAAAGTCATGCACATTGGGGCAAAAAATCAAAACTTCACATATAGGCTGATGGGTTCCGAGCTGTCTCTGACAGATCAGGAGAGAGATCTTGGGGTGGTGGTGGACAGGTCAATGAAAGTGTCGACCCAATGTGCAGCAGCAGTGAAGAAGGCCAATTCTATGCTTGGGATCATTAGAAAAGGTATTGAGAACAAAACGGCTAATATTATAATGCCGTTATACAAATCAATGGTAAGGTCACACCTGGAGTATTGTGTCCACTTCTGATCGTCGCATCTCAAAAAAGACAGTGGAAATGGAAAAGGTGCAAAAGAGAGCAACTAAGATGATTAGTTGATGAGATGCAACTAAGATGAGAGCAAAATCCAGGAAATGGATCCAGGAAATGGATTTGGAAAAGGTGCAAAAGAGCAAAATCCAGGAAATGGAAATGGAAAAGGTGCAAAAGAGAGCAACTAAGATGATTAGTTGATGAGATGCAACTAAGATGACAGCAAAATCCAAAGTCCAGCTGAAATGTCTGCGTGACTTCCTCTTTGCCGACGATGCAGCTGTCACTACCCACTCTGCCAAAGATCTCCAGCAGCTCATGGATCGTTTTAGCAAGGCCTGTCAAGATTTTGGACTGACAATCAGCCTGAAGAAAACACAGGTCATGGTTCAGGATGTGGACTCACCTCCCTGCATTACAATCTCTGAGCATGAACTGGAGGTTGTCCATGACTTTGTGTACCTTGGCTCAACGATCTCCGACACTCTTTCTCTCGATACCGAGCTAAACAAGTGCATCGGTAAAGCAGCTACCACGTTTTCCAGACTCACAAAGAGAGTCTGGTCCAACAAGAAGCTGACGGAACATACCAAGATCCAGGTCTACAGAGCTTGCGTCCTGAGTACACTTCTGTACTGCAGCGAGTCATGGACTCTTCGCTCACAACAGGAAAGGAAACTGAGCGCTTTCCACATGCGCTGCCTCCGACGCATCCTCGGCATCACCTGGCAGGACAAAGTTCCAAACAACACAGTCCTGGAACGTGCTGGAATCTCTAGCATGTATTCACTGCTGAAACAGAGACGCCTGCGTTGGCTTGGTCATGTCGTGAGAATGGATGATGGCTGGATCCCAAAGGATCTCCTCTATGGAGAACTCGTGCAAGGAAAGCGCCCTACAGGTAGACCACAGCTGCGATACAAGGACATCTGCAAGAGGGATCTGAAGGCCTTAGGGATGGACCTCAACAAGTGGGAAACCCTGGCCTCTGAGCGGCCCGCTTGGAGGCAGGCTGTGCAGCATGGCCTTTCCCAGTTTGAAGAGACACTTTGCCAACAGTCTGAGGCTAAGAGGCAAAGAAGGAAGGCCCATAGCCAGGGAGACAGACCAGGGACAGACTGCACTTGCTCCCAGTGTGGAAGGGATTGTCACTCCCGGATTGGCCTTTTCAGCCACACTAGACGCTGTGCCAGAACCACCTTTCAGAGCGCGATACCATAGTCTTTCGAGACTGAAGGTTGCCAATACAAGATGATTACTGGGCTGGGGCACCTTCCTTATGAGGAAAGGCTACGGTGTTTGGGCCTCTTCAGCCTAGAAAAGGCGCCTGAGGGGGGAACATGATTGAGACATACAAAATTATGCAGGGGATGGACAGAGTGGATAGAGAGATGCTCTTTACACTCTCACATAATACCAAAACCAGGGGACATCCACTAAAATTGAGTGTTGGGATAGTCAGAACAGACAAAAGAAAATATTTCTTTACTCAGCGTGTGGGTGGTCTGTGGAACTTCTTGCCACAGGATGTGGTGATGGCATCTAGCCTGGACGCTTTTAAAAGGGGATTGGACAAGTTTCTGGAGGAAAAATCCATTACGGGTTACAAGCCATGATGTGTATGTGCAACCTCCTGATTTTAGAAATGGGCTATGTCAGAATGCCAGGTGCAAGGGAGGGCACCAGGATGAGATCTCTTGTTATCTGGTGTGCTCCCCGGGGCATTTGGTGGGCTGCTGTGAGATACAGGAAGCTGAACTAGATGGGCCTATGGCCTGATTCAGTGGGGCTGTTCTTATGTTCTTAGTCCAGCTTCCTGTATCTCACAGAGGCCCACCAGATTCCTCAGGGAGCACACAAGGCCATAAGATACTTGCATCTCACTGTCACTCCCCTGCATCTGGCAATCTATTTACCCTCACAACCCCCAATGAAGACATCAGACTGTACTTGGATTTAACTTGTGCACTTAATTAAAGTCAGTGACCAATTTTTAATACATGAAACCTACTGAACATACCTTCTCTCCCTCACTAGTCATCTCTAACACAGACACTTGAATACAAAGATGGGGACAGTATGATGAATGGACGTAAAGCTCTCAACAGCTTGTCAGTTAAATCAAGTGCACAGTTAAGTCTGTAGCCTGAATCTAAAGATACTGAACAAAAATTACATTTCACTGAAGTCGTTCTGATACGACAAATCCTTTTGGTGTATTCCCTTCAGAGGATTACAGTATATGCACAGAGGTTTCCCCAGAAATGCCTCCGGGATAGGCTTTTTGTGCACATACAATACTATCAGAATGCACTGAAGATTCTAGAAGGGATTGGGGAAATTACGCTAAAGCTTCCCTCAAAGTGATAATATGTGAATGCAGATAAAAGTGCATTTCAATTTCTGGTAGGTGACAGCTTCTCCAACAGTTGAAAAAGAAACCTGCTTTTTAAACATTCAGCAACTTGCGTCTTTGGCAGTGGAAAATTAATGCTAAAGCAAAATCTTTTAGCAGCTATGACTGTGTGCATACTTCTCACCTGTGTGCACAAATAGCTTCTCCTGAGCATCACCAATGTGTTTAGGCACAAAGTGTTTAAAAGAAAAAAAGATTGTAAGCATTGTTGAAACATTTATGGCTTGAGACTAAGATTTGTAGCTTCAGCAAGTAAATGCTCAAGATAGAGGGTACTGATGATGACAGCAGTACAACATAACATTTCAAAGTGAGTATTGTTCATTTTATTTCCAAGGTATCAGGGAGACAGAAATAATGGATGGACACTGGGGATGCATTTGCACTCTTGTGGTATCATACAGAAGAAATGACAGAGATGTTATCTGTGATATTTCATTGTGGCGCAGAATTTTCACACTACATATTACAGAGAAGCACAACTGGGACAGAATAATGAAATATACTTACCGTAGTTGTTTCATGGTGCTTCGGGAACAAGCTATTCTTGCATCAAGTAGCATACTGTACAGGAATACAGTTCCCCTTTTGCTGAAGGCAAGGCTTTTCCTGGCAGTAGGTAGGCAGCAATTTTCAATCTTTTTCATCTCATGGTACCCTGACATGGTGCTAAAATTGTAAAGGCACACCATCACTTTCTTGACAATTAATAAGGCACACTGTACTGCTGGTGGGGGTTTCATATCTCCCAATCATCCTATTAATAAATGACCCTCTTCCAAACTCCAGTGGCACACCTGCAGAGCATTCGTAACGTAATAGTTGAAAATTGCTGAGACAGGGAAAGATCCATCTTCAGCTACTCAGAAGTCATAATCTATGTAATCCCAGTGATAGAAGTTTAGGGCTGGGAAACAATAGAATGTGTTTTGAAATATGTAATTTATTACATATTGTATCCCTACCCTAAACATTTCCTTGCTGACTTCACTGTTTCGAAACTGAGACAGACATACTTGTTCAATCCAACTAGGAGAAGGAGTCTATATATTTTGAGTGGGAAGAGTGGCATAGTGTAATTAAAACCACTTTTATTTCATTTATTTTCCAACTCCAAAAGAAGATATTTTTATGTATCCCAATGTTGTCTCTATATTTCTCCAAGATATTAACTAAGAAGGGGTTAATGTAGCATTAAAATCTGTGTTTATTATGGGGTAAACAAACATCTGTGACTGTAAAAATCATACCTTTCGGACACTATTAGTATAAGCATTAGTATAATATCACCTCTATAAATCATATACAAAAGCAGAAAAGAGTTGGACATTATTTTCCTATCATGAAATTTCATCCAAGATTTTGGAAACTTAATGACATAGATTACTGCTTTCAATATATTTTAATTGGCTGCTGAACTGCTGCATAAGAAAATAATTTAATCATATTCAATTTCACAATAAACTGATACCTAAAACATTTAAGTTCTTTTAAATAAAGTTTAAAATTATGAAAAATGAAGAGATAATGATCATCTCATGAAAAACATCTGTGCATATATGAGAAGCATATTAAATTAAAACAAAAATTTTCAGATGACAGCTCCCACATTGTAATATATTGTCAGAGAAATTCTGCTAAAACATTGCCTAGTGAGATATCACTACGACAATCAGCAAAATAGAGTTTAAGTATTATTGCAAATGTATTCATACATAGCTCTGTATAATACAATAAACAATCTCCTCTAGATTCACTGATGCAGAAGCTACACAGATGTCTTAGAATGCCAAATACTGCATGACTTGTTTCTAAGACTGCAGGCTTATACACACGTATTTAGTAGTAAGTCTCATTTTGAGCTCAGTGAGACTACATTTTGAGTAAACATAATGAAGAACCAAAATGGGTACATTATTTTTAGAAACCATAAGATACCTACTGATGCCATCCAGCAATTTTTCCCCACGTCTACGTATTTAACCCTCAAAACAAAGTTTGAGTTAAAAGAAAGATGCTTCTTACTAAGATGCCCGCAGTCATTTGGAACAAACTCCAAATCATTTCAAGTGGCAGCAGTGGACAATCTGAGAAAGCAGTAGGGCACTGAATTACAGTCACAGATTTTGGGTGTCATTTGGTGCAGAAAATGTAAGGAGATGCCAAATATATTGAAATATATTATTCTGTGAATGTATTCATAGACCTGTTAAGTATAAGAATTCGTTTTGTGAACAGCTGAAAAAATATTTAAAAATTGAGATTGGCATACCTATTGCAGTAAATTACTGGAAGAAATCTTTGCAAATAATGCCATAAGAAGGAAAGAAAAACCTTACTGGATCAGGCCAAAGGCCCATCTAGTTCAGCATCTTGTTTTACACAGTGACCCACCCACTGCCTTTGGGAAGCCCTCAAACAGGAGAAAGAGGCATACTTCTCTTCCACCATGGTATTAATACAACTAAACTACTGGTATTTTCGCCTTTTCTGGGCTTTGTGCTCCAGGAAAAAACTGTACATATGAAGAATTATTTTTCTTCATGTGACAAAGTTAGCATTGGTACTCTTACTGACACAAGTATTTGTTGATAGGAGGAAAGTATTTGTTGATATTAGGTCATTAGAAGGAATTGGATATATGCTATATTATGAGAACAAGAACAATCCAGGTACAGGTGCATTCAAATTAGGTTTAACTTCCTTTCACAAGATCCTCCAGAATTATCTGCAAAGTAAAGAAGAGCATTTATCAGTGGTATATAGCACATTATGAATCTGCTATAGATACCAGACTGATACAAGACTGTTCTGAGACCTTCCTTCAGACATGGCATTACCTGTTGGCAACCTGTTGGCAACCTTCAGTCTCAAAAGACTATGGTATCGCGTTCTGAAAGGTGGCTCTGGACAGCGTCTAGTGTGGCTGAAAAGGCCAATTTGGGAGTCACAATCCCTTCCACACTGGGAGCAAGTGCAGTCTGTCCCTGGTCTGTCTCCCTGGCTATGGGCCTTCCTTCTTTGCCTCTTAGCCTCAGACTGTTGGCCAAGTGTCTCTTCAAACTGGGAAAGGGCATGCTGCACAGCCTGCCTCCAAGCGGGCCGCTCAGAGGCCAGGGTTTCCCACTTGTTGAGGTCCACTCCTAAGGCCTTCAGATCCCTCTTGCAGATGTCCTTGTATCGCAGCTGTGGTCCACCTGTAGGGCGCTTTCCTTGCACGAGTTCTCCATAGAGGAGATCCTTTGGGATCCGGCCATCATCCATTCTCACGACATGACCGAGCCAACGCAGGCGTCTCTGTTTCAGCAGTGCATACATGCTAGGGATTCCAGCATGTTCCAGGACTGTGTTGTTTGGAACTTTGTCATGCCAGGTGATGCCAAGTCGGAGGCAGCGCATGTGGAAAGCATTCAGTTTCCTCTCCTGTTGTGAGTCCATGACTCGCTGCAGTACAGAAGTGTACTCAGGACATGTATAATTATATCTTATTGATAAGAATTGTTTCTAACTTTTAAGAATCAACACTTTCATTTTAGTCCACCTTGGCAATGAGAAATAATTCGGTTTAGTCCAAAATTTGAGAGAAAGATCTGGGTAAGAGAATATATCTTGGAGAACTTCTAATTTCTCAAGGTCTTTTATGCAAGGTGTTGAAAGGAAGTCTGCAAAGGGATGGAAATTGCAAGCAGGGATCTCCTCTTTAACTTGCTCCTAAGATGGAAATAGATTTCTCAGAAGTATGCCATGGCCCTGCCTGTGCTCTTGGTCAGTGTTTCTAAACCAGTGGTACAGGTACCGCCAGCAGCACTTGAGGTGGTGTCTGGTGGTACTTGCAGGACCCCTGCCGCCCAGCAGTGGGACGCAACAAAGAGTTGCAGCAATGCAATGCAACAAACAGTGATAGGAAGCTCAGTGGGTAGAGCTCCAAAGCATGCTTTTTTGCTTGAAAAGTCCTCTCATTCACCTTGAACCTCTTACTGGTGTTTGTTGCATCACATTTGGCCTCCCACCCCAGAAGTAACTTGTGATGATGTCATCACCAGTTACTTCCAGTGGTACTTCGAATAGGCAGACCATGTGAAGTGGTACAACGAAGGACAAACCTTGGAAAACAGCGCTCTAGGTCTCAATGTGATGCTCTAGGTCAGTGTTTCTCAACATTCATCCTCCATCGTACCACTTCACATGGTCTACCTATTTGAAGTACCACCAGAAGTCGCCGGTGATGACATTATTGCCAGTTACTTCTGGGTTAGGAGGCCAGATGTGACGGAACAAATACCAATAAGAGGTTCAGGGAGGACAGGAGGGCTTTTTTGAGCACGGAAAAGCATGTTTTGGAGCCTCCTAGCTCTGTTTGTTGTGTCATGCTCCTGGTCTCGATGTTGGGTGGGAGGGGTCCAGGGTCCTGCGAGTACCACCAGACAGCACCTCAATGGGTTGGGAGGCCAGGTGCGATGCGCCAAACACCAGTAAGAGGCTTGGGCGGACGGGAGGGCTTTTCTGAGCATGCTTTGGAGCCTCCGAGCGCTGTGTGCTGTGTCATGTTCCCGGTCTTGCAGTCGGGCGGAGAGGGGTACAAGGGTCCTGTGAGACACTGCCTCAAGTACCACTGGTGGTGCCTGTCCCACTGGTTGAGAGACTGCTGCAGTTCTCAGTGTGGTGCTGTGTCTCCATGTGAGGGGCAAATGGGCCAAAGCAAGGGAAACAGTTTGTCTCAGGGAAACGAATGGGAATCCCCGGACTCCCTCCATTCAGGACCAGAGAGCCTCAGCAAGCCTCGCAGGCGTTTCCCTGAAGTGCCCATAAAGGAGTTCCAGACTTTCCTGAAAAGACACCATGACGTCACGCTCTGCTGCCCTGTGCTCCTCCCCCTCCCGCCTTGAACTCTAGCCTCATTCAAGTGCGCCGGCGCGGAGCGCTCTTGTTTACTGTTTGGTTTCTAGGGCGCTTCGCAGGGCGGGCACGTCAGCGCCGTGACGTCGAGCTGCTGCCCGCAGAGAGGCCACGAGCTTACGGCGTGACGGAGGCACTTCCGGCAGTGACCATATATGGAAGTGGGGCACGTTTCTTAACCTACATTCCGCCCCCGCATCGCTCTGCGGGCACGAGATGCGCCTGCGCTGCTCGGGAACGTTCCAGAATGGAATGAGCCCGCAAGGGGCGCGCAGTCCTTCTGAGAGCGGGCACAATGCTGTGCACACTTCCCTGGGAGTAAGCCCCCTTGACTCTAATGGGACTGACTTCTGAGTAGGCAGGCAATCTTAGACTCTAATGCTGCAATCCTATCCATACTTCCCTGGGAGTAAGCTCCCTTTACTATGATGGGACTTCTTAGACATAAGAACATAAGAACAGCCCCACTGGATCAGGCCTTAGGCCCATCTAGTCCAGCTTCCTGTATCTCACAGCGGCCCACCAAATGCCCCAGGGAGCACACCAGATAACAAGAGACCTCATCCTGGTGCCCTCCCTTGCATCTGGCATTCTGACATGAGCCATTTCTAAAATCAGGAGGTTGCACATACACATCTTGGCTTGTACCCCATAATGGATTTTTCCTCCAGAAATTGTCCAATCCCCTTTTAAAGGTGTCCAGGCTAGACGCCATCACCACCTCCTGTGGCAAGGAGTTCCACAGACCAACCACACGCTGAGTAAAGAAATACTTTCTCTTGTCTGTTCTAACTCTCCCAACACTCAATTTTATTGGATGTCCCCTGGTTCTGGTGTTATGTGAGAGTGTAAAGAGCATCTCCCTATCCACTCTGTCCATCCCCTGCATAATTTTGTATGTCTCAATCATGTCCCCCCTCAGGCATCTCTTTTCTAGGCTGAAGAGGCCCAAATGCCGTAACCTTTCCCCATAAGGAAGGTGCCGCAGCCCCGTAATCATCTTAATTGCTCTCTTTTGCACCTTTTCCATTTCCACTATGTCTTTTTTGAGATGCGGCGACCAGAACTGTTTTAATGTTTGCACTAACTGGGATTTTGCCTCGAGGTTGACTCCTGAAGCCTTTTCCACAACTGGATGTAGCCACAAGGCAGTGGAGGTTTGAGATCAGAGTTTTCCTTCTCTTAGATGAGCTGCCTTTCCAGGCTGATGAGGCTCATCTACCCGTGGAGAGGACACTCCAACTTCGCCATAAAACCACCTTTCAGAGCGCGATACCATAGTCTCTCGAGACTGAAGGTTGCCAACAACAACACAAACACAATAACTGGGATGAAAACAAGGGACAGTGTTTATAAACCTGGCACTTTAACTTAAATGTATTTGAAACTGATCATATTAATTTCAGTGGAACAATTTAAAATGCACACTTATTTGGGCTTTGTCCTTTCAAACATTGTAAATGACCAATAGGGAAAAATATCAGCAATACTCTCATGCCATTTCTGTTTTTGATTGTATATATAGGCCTTTCAGGCTGGTATCCCAAGACTGGGGTAAACCAATGGGCCAGACAGGTTCAGTTGGGAGCGCTTCAAAGGAATTGTGTCAATTACCCAACCTATTTTTACATCCCACCAAGCAACTGGGGCTTCAACAGGAGTGCCAGCCATGTCAGTCAGAAACTCACAGAGGGCTCCACCTATCTAGATCCCCCAGCCTCCAATCTTAATGGGTTCAATACCCCCCCCCCCCAATTGGGAGAGTAACTTTTATTCCAAGTGTTAGTGGGGCTTTCCATTTAAGTTCATAAATGGGTAGGATGGGTAGCAAATTGATGCATATGAGCTTACTGCATATGCTTACTGCATATGCATATGAGCTTACTGACTGCATACATAAACATATAAATGCCCCTTTGAACGTTTTTATCTGTGAAATACCTAGACGTACATAAATTGCTTTGTGAACTTTTTGTTGAAAAGCGACATATAAATACTGTTAATAATAATGTTAATAATAAATAGTTCTGCCCATTTCTGTTCATGTCATGTGTCTAACTCCTGCATAATGGTGAAGCTTTTTTAATTAGTCTGGTGAGAATGTCATCTTAAGATGTCAAAATGTGATTTCTGTCAACAACACCATCAGTTACATAACCTATCATACATAATTCCCTGTTAGCCACATTGTGGTGAGTCAAAAGTGTTATGTTATTTCCTGGATGCAATCTAATTGTGAATTGCACTGTACAAGCCATGCCTCTCTTGTCATCAAATGGACCTGGGTGTGAATGTTCTGTATTAGAAACCCTTGAAAACCTTTGCCTTCTCACAGTTACACAGTTGACAACCTTCAGTCTCGAAAGACTATGGTATCGCGCTCTGGATGGTGGTTCTGGCACAGCGTCTAGTGTGGCTGAAAAGGCCGATTCGGGAGTGACAGTCCCTTCCACACCGGGAGCAAGTGCAGTCTGTCCCTGGTCTGTCTCCCTGGCTATGGGCCTTCCTTCTTTGCCTCTTTGCCTCAGTCTGTTGGCCAAGTGTCTCTTCAAACTGGGAAAGGCCATGCTGCACAGCCTGCCTCCAAGCGGGCTGCTCAGAGGCCAGGGTTTCCCACCTGTTGAGGTCCACTCCTAAGGCCTTCAGATCCCTCTTGCAGATGTCCTTGTATCGCAGCTGTGGTTTTCTGTTTTCTGTTGCATGGTGCAGAGTTGTCCATCTGCTTGTCGGTTTTCACCCTAAACCCCACGCACCCCATGAGGTTAACGGACCGTGGCGAGGCAACACCTTATTGGCCGGGGAATGCCCAGCTTAAGGTGGGCGGTAGCTGCCCAATGAGATGCAATTATCTCTCCCACCGTTGGAAGCAGCCCCTGGCGTCACGCTCTACGCCAATCGAGCGAAGACTTATAACCGGTAACTGCTGCTTCCCGTGTTGTGCCGACGCCATATGGCGAAATTGGAGTGTCCTCTCCAGTGTGCGAAGAATTGTGATCATTAGCACTTTTTTTGCTGGCATGTAATACAGACCCAGTGGAGGGGAGCCACCCATGGCTGGCCCTCCTGGCACAGTGGAGGAGAGCCACCCAACCTGCCAGCCTCCCATCAGCTCTGGGAGTGCTGGAGGCAACCTGCATTGCATGTGGACCCCCCCCCCCCGAAAGCCCCTGAGCCAACCAAGAGACTGCTCGGCTTGGGGGCGCCTGGGGGGACATGCCACCTGCCCCGTGCAGTGAGGAGATGGGCCTTGCCCGCCTCCAACCTTGGACTCTATACCACCTAAGAAACTGCACCTGCACATGCTGTCAGAAGGACCGACATACTCCTTTCCTATGTTACTCTCTTTTCCTCTTTAAACTAATTGCCTACTGCTTTGTATGTCACCTTATGCTGATCAGTGTCTCACTATTACAACGTGTGAACAACCCACCCAGAAGCCAGACACGCCGGCGACAACCGTGGAGGCCACCCATGGAGGACCCCCTGGATCCAGGACCCGCGACCAGAGGCTGCCCTCGGCGGAAGAAGCCTGGCCTGGCACTGCTGGCCATGTGCAAGGCGGGAGTGAGCGTATCTTGCTCTAGCCTTGAATATAGTGACTTATGGACTTCCAACTCACCCCATGTAACCCCCTGGAACGGACCTACATACCAGACTTGAATGCTCTGTGTTTGTGACTGACAATGCTCTCTCACTGTATGTAGCCGTGTCCTGGGATCTTATATTTGCTATCCAGTTGTTTTTCTGTTCATGAAACTGAAACATTTTCTAATAAAAAGTTAATCTGTTACTGCCATAAACTTAGGGGGATTTGGGGTGCTCAGAGTTCTTGGTTCTCGAACCCTAAAGCCCTTGACCCTCCTGTCCAGTAGTGCTGCCACCACCCTGTATGTGCCAGTGCCTCAGTCCAGGGACATTGAGACCCTCTAGGCTTAACTCTATCCCTTGCAGGCACTGAGCTCTTTCTCCAATTAAAGCTTCAGTCCTCAAGTTACTAGACCTCAATGAGCACTTGGTAGCTTGCTGAACAGCTAGGCAGGATTCTGAACCTTTGTCCCCAACAGACAAAGAAACAACTTGGTAAAAGAGATTTTAGTTTATTAAGTACATAAGGTTACATAAGTTAGAAAATGCTAGAGGCATAAACAGCTAGGAAACATATCAGCAATAAAATAATAAAGCTAGCTGGCTATCTCTATTAATACCTATCTCTCACCTGGGTCAGTTACTCTTGTAGATCTCTTAGCTCCAGGCTACCTGTGAGGCCAGCTGCCCATGGTGGACAATGGAGCTTGCAGCGTGCAGGATGTTGCACCCAAAAACTGCCCAAGAAGAACCAGACACACCCCTTGGGGCACTCATTATTATACTTCTTATGCTAATAGTACTGAGGTGACTTCATACTTATTTAGACTGTCCAATCAGAAACTTTTGAGGACAGAACCTTCTTGGAGTGGGTCTGGTTGCTAGCCCTCCTAGCTCTTACCCCTCCCAACTGGAGATCCACAGCTGCACGTCATCAGCTTGATAGGGTGCCTTTCTGTCTGCAGAGGTGCTACATTCCAATGGGTTGTAATTCTTGTTGTCTGTCCTTTCTGGCCAGCAGAGGAGAGACAACAATCTTTGTGTTTGTTTACTCACATTCTTGCAGCTAGGAACTGCTAGCCACTTCTCCATTACTGACTTAGTTTGGTTCAGGCTTCACATGCTAACCTAGGCCTAAACTGTACATATTCATGACATTTACCTGTCAGTAGTGTCACTGATATTGAGAGGCCAAGGCTAGCCATGTCTACTCAGAAGTAAGTTCCATTATAATAATTACGTGGGATTTATTCCCACGTAAGTGTACATAGGATTGCAGCTTATTTTAAGGGTTGAATTAAGAGAGGGTAGCAATCTAGCACTGTGCTGAGCATGCTTTAGTATATTGATTTTGGTTATCTCTGGCATATTCAGCTTTCTGTTGGATTCTGGCCAAGGTATTGTTGCATTCTCATGCCCCACTTTTCTGAGTGGTGAGAAGGCTCAGGAGTGCAGCACTATCTAGATACTGGTTTCCTTTAGATCAGTGGTCTTCAATTTTTCATGCCATGACCCCAATAAACAAACAAATAAATAAAGTACAAGATCAGAGACCCACTGTCAATCCACACACCTCTCCTGGGACCCTATCTTTCCACCCCTGCTTCATTGCTGCCCACTCCCTGCCGCTGTTCACTGTAACCAAACATTTTTATTAAAGAGAGCAGAAAAAGTTGCCATGAAGCCTGGCACTAGTGAAAGCTATTTTAGCACAGTTGCTAGGAACCTGAGCAGAACTGGGACACAATCTCCTGAAACCTGGAGGGGTACACCAGAAGCTTCCCCCTTTACCTGGTGGTGCTTTAGTCCAGTGGTCTTCTACCTTTTTCATCCCTGTAAGTTGCTGCAACCCCACAACTGAGGCTTTGTGACCCCATTGTGGTCCCAACCCCAAGGTTGAAGAACACTGCTTCAGATGAAAGAGCACTGGAGACTAGGGTTGGCCCATCTACAAGGTCAGCTGAAGCAGTCGCCTCAGGAAGCAGCTTGGTCAGGGGGGGCACCCACCTCTGTCCACCAATGCCTCCTTCTCCTCCCTGGATTGTGAAAGAGAGAGGAAGAAAAAAATGGAGGAGAATGCTGAGCTAGAACATTGGAGAGCAGGAAGAGCAGAGGCTGGCACAACATTGGGTAAGAGGGGGCATGCTTCCTCAGGCATGAGTAGGTCTTGGGGCGACCTTGCTAGAGACCTACAGTGTCCTTGTAATAATTTCTTTATTTAGAAATATACACATATAAGCATTTGGATAGAATTAGGTAGCAAACATTCCTGCAAATAAAATAAGCTACATGTCTCTTCTAAGCTACTTCTGCAGCACCTAGCTGCCAACACTTCCTTTTGGCTTTCATTCCAGTCCCTGCCACATTAAACCCTTCCTGTCTCTAAGCCTCTTCCAGAATTTGCCAGCTTGCATGTAACCTTCATCATCACTCCCAAGAAGAAGGGGAATCACCTCACATTTTGGTCCTTCATGTAGAGATACTTGAGGGTCCTGATGGGGGCTCTTATTCAAGGAACTTCTTGAACAATTAACATTTGTTAGCTTCCTTGAACTCTCCTTTGTCCATTCCAGGCAAACTAGCTAAGTCTTGCTCAGGGCCTGACTTTAGTACCATGCTCATTCACAAAGTCAAATCTCAGTCTCACAACGGTATTTTCCTGCTTGAGAACATGCTGTTCACATAGCTCAGAATTGCTGAACACATTCTGTTAGAATTGAGACCGACAGTAAATATAGGTATGAAAATAGGAGGGAGGTGCCCTTTGAGGAACTCTATGATATAAGAAGGTTGTTCATTTAAAGAGGAAATGTAATCTACAGGATGTGTTGCATCTTACAAAAAAGAGTGAGCACACACAAACACATACACACACAATTAAAAAATTAGAATTCCTACGTAGAGGTGATGTCCACATGTTGGGGGAGGGAGTTTGGGTGGCAGAGAAATACTATAGCAGTCTGTATTTGCCATGTACATTTTTGTTCTTGGGAAATGTGTCGTATCATGTGATAATCACAATGTAATATTAATTTAGTTCCATGCATCCTCAGGCTTGCCATGTGTAGTTTAATTAGTAGTTGCTTTGATAGCTGTTATGCCCTCAAGGCAAATTTGCATATCCTGAGAACTGGGATAATAACTAGCTTTGAGTATACAGCCTATGCCGTGTTTTGTCTTTTAAAAATTAAATGGCACATTGTTATAAACATACACATTTGTAATAAATACTCTGCCCTTGATATCATTTCCCACTTGAGTGTCTTGGAGGGCTATGCGGGTGTTAATGAATTGGCCTATAGCCTAGTATAAAACTTTCCTATCATCTGTAAAAGTGAAAAAGTCTTAAGGCACATGCCATACGTTATTAAAAATGTTCTGCTGCTTTTTGCTCAACTGGGGCAGTGCCATGGCTCTTGGCGTGCTCTCTTCATGTTTATTTTTATATCGTGCCAGCTTGCATCACTTCATCCAGGGGGTGAGGATAGTAAATGTAAATGGTTTAGATTTTGTGGGGAAGAAGTGCATGAGTGCACACAAACAGCATGTATGTTTGATTGCATATGTGCTCACCAATTTACTGATTTGGGGGAGGACATAGCATCTTAAAAAAATGATTGCTACAGTTAATTTTCCCATAGACATGAAAAGGAGCTTGGGGATGGGGGGGGGAGTAGGAACCAACAGCAGCACCTATAAAGCAAACAGCTCTGTCTTGCTATAGAAATATATATCACAATGAAGAACGGTTTGATCGTTCTTTCAGTGATGTGTGTCTGTTCTTCACACTTCTTCAGCACAAACTGATGGAGAAAACATGGAAAGCCAACACAAAAAACTGAACAGAGAAAAACAGAAGTTGAGCTGAATGCACACTTGAGCACTTCTGCTTACTTCCCTCCCCAATGACCAATGTAGTTAGGATTGGCTTGCTTTTGATAAGGCCACTGGTTGCCACCACCAGCTCTAGATAAGGGATTGTTTGGCCAACTTATTCCTCTTTTATCTTTATGGATATCTGGGAAAGTAAAAGTAGAAAGCGGTTTTGTTCTGCAGAAAATTAAAAAGCTTTGGGACTAGATACAATGCTAGTGGGTTTGGTAGAGGAAATATCCTGTTTGTGTAGGTATGTGATTTGTAGTGACCCAAAGATTATATTGGGGTATAAAATCTGCAGTTTCCTAATTGCATATATTGCTTGGGGGAATCATGTCAGCGCATTTGTTATGACTGAAGGGGGAGCCCTGGTGCTGGTGTCTCCTGACTTCCCCCAGATTCATCCCAAGGTCAAAAGAAGTAGACTGATATCACAAAGACTGAGAAAGACCATCTCCAAAAACCTTCCTCCCAATTGCAGGAAAAATCTCCCCAAACTTATCCTTTACCATGTTTCTAGAGATCCAAGACAACTAGAGCAAAGCTCTGATTGAGTTTAACCAACAGTAGGCAGATAAAGAGTTAGAACATAAAAGAGTTTGGGGGAAAATAACTCAAGGAGAAAAGGGAAAAATATAAAGCAGGCTTACAAAATAGCTTGGATGATGGAAGAGCCCATGTAAAAGTGCCCATGTAAAAAAACTTAGTAAAAGTGCAAGCAGGCATCTATAGGCAAATCTTAAAGCAAAATAACATCCCTTATGCACCTATCTCACTGATCCCTAACTATAATTACTCTGACATCTGTGTTTAGGCTACTTTTCAAACTCAGGGAGATGGGTGGAACTAGCCACACACAGATTCTCTCTGAGGAACCCAGACTGGAACACAAACAAGCATCCATGAACTTGACCTTAAGTCAGGGCTTTTCAAACTGGGGCGTCAGAACGCCCCAGCCTGTGGGCCCTGGCCCCTGCCCCCTTAAGGGTTGGGGGCAGCCTGGAGGCAGGGAGGAGGCAGTGGTGTGATCCCTTCTGCAGCTTCCCCGGGGTGCGGGGAGCCCGGTGCAACCTTTGGCAGGGCTCCCCACAGCAGTGAAAGTGAAAGCGGAGCAATCGCACTCCACTTCTGCTTTAGCTTTTAGTGGAAAGCGTTCAGTTTCCTCTCCTGTTGTGAGATTTTGGGGTACAGTGGCATGAAAATGTAGTTCATTATTCCAGCTGCTGATGCAGCAATTTGTGCCTGTGACAATTAAGAAGCGGGTACTAGAAACCACCTGCCACGACATCATCCTCAGGCAAACTAAGCAAAATGAAGAAAAGTATGAAATGCAGCAGAGGGTGCTAGCATAAATACATCACTGGAAACAAACAATAAGAAATATGACTGCACTGATGAACCTTCAGGGAAAGGGGTGCTAAATGACTGCTGATGAAGGCTAGAAGATGAACCTTCAGGGAAAGGGCTGTAACTCAGTGGTAGAGCACAAGCTCTGGCGTCTTCAGATGTAGCTGGGAAAGATCCCCATCTGAAACCTTGGAGAACTACAACCAATCAGTGCAGATAATATTGACTGAGGTGCAAGAGCGGTTTGACTATATATGAGGCAACTGCATGTGTTCACATGATCTCTCCCCCTTCCTACTTATTCTCAGTTCTGTACCATTTCCCCATGTTTGTGTCTCCTACTAGTAGCTACAGCTAGTGCCCTAAAATTGGTGTGGAAGAGAAGAAGCTTTGGTGGAGTTTTCCCTCATGAGTGGGCTGTATTTTATTTATTTTTAAAAACTTTGTTGCCTTTCCTTTTGATAAATTTATTTTTTCAGGTGAGTTGAATGATATCTTTGAAAGAATCATGAACACAGTGAATATAGAACAGCTTTCTCCAGCAGCACAAACTCTTTGGCAGCCAACTGATCTCCTATTTAAAAACTGTTAAAACGCCAGAACAATAATATACGTAGTAGTAATCTGGCACATGAAAAATCTCAAATTTGAACCTCAAATTAGGAGAACTTAGAAGTGGGGGGAGGAATTCCATAGCTGAAGTGCTACTATGAAAAGTACCTTATCCAGAGGTGGACAATAGTCATAGGAACAATAGGGAAATGATACCTTCTTGAAGAAGTTGATTCATAGAAAGCAGATATGCAATAGCCATTTGGGCATCCTCCCCTCACGCCTTCTTCATTTTCTTAATCCATCTTTAGTTTTTATTTTTAATTTTTAACAAGTTCCTTGAAGTGATGAGGTCACATTCAGTTCTGATTGGCACTGATAAGGACTTGTGGGAATATGACATCAAGACTGAAACATGGTTGGGGCAAACTGGTTGTGTGAAAAGGGCAAAACTGTCAGTAAACTGAATTAAGAAAGTTTGCTCTGCCCCAACTACTTGAGTACTTTTATTGTTTTACTAGTGTGCATGTATTGGAGAGTCAGATTAGGAGTGAGGAGGTCCATGTTCAAATTCTTATTCAGCAATGGAGTTCACTGAGTGACCACACACTAGTCACCACCTGTCAATCATTCTAACCTACCACACAGGGTTGTTGTGAGGATAAAAAGAAGCAGCACCTTGTACACTACCTTGAGTTCATTGGAGGAAGAGTGTGATAGAAATGTATAATAGTACTTTGGAATGTTTTGTGGCTGAACAGCTGTAATATCAAGATGATGAATAACTAGGCAAGTTTTCATTAAGACTTCTCAGGTAGCTGTTGCCTTCCATCCTTGTCAGAATGTCTGCTCCTCTCTCCCCCTTTTTTCCAAATGTGTCTTATTATGCAATGTTTACACTGAACATCCTTCAAATACCAACAATTCACTTGTGACTCAGGTGTCAGCCACGGTCATGATAAGCTCTCGGCGTATGTGAATCAAATGTAGGGTGGGAATAAACTGCACTCTTGGGTTCATGGCATGACTAATGCTGTGGTTTGAACACACGAACCACATTCCAGCCTGGGAGATGTCCCATTTTCACCTCTTCACTGACTATAGCAGGTCTTGAGAGAATTTCCCCAACAACTGAAGTGGAATAATAAATAAACTCTCACTATAAGAACACACTCACAGATGTGTAGCATTGTTTCTGTGGAAGGAACATTGGTAGGAACACTGGTATCTCCTGGCTGTGTGAAACTATATGCTGTTTTCATGAAGAAGAAAAAAGCAGCTGCTAATCTAAATATATTCATTCATTTCTGTGCAAGCAAGTTTAAAATTATCTTCTGCCTAGCACTGAGCCTGCACTAAAATAAACCTGATCTGGTAATAAAACCAACAGTCCAGCAACTTCCAAGACAGTTTAAAATTAAAGCATGCTGCAACTGCATGTAAGCCCCATGCAAAGGGCCCAGTCCTATCCAACTTTCCAGCACTGATGCAGCCATGCCAACGGAAACATTTTTTTTACCTTACCTTGGGGCTGCATTGCAGCTGTATTGGTGCTGGAAAGTTGGATAACACTGGGTCCAAAATTGAATCAAGCGATAGTGTGTGAAAACAGGCTGTAATGTGCAACTAGGATTTTTGCTAGCATTCCATTTATTTATTTATCTATTTATTTATAGAATTTATATCCCATGTTTCTATCTCAACAAAGGGCACTCAAGGTGGCTTACAAATAAGGCCATACTAAAAACATTTAGGGCACAATCCTATACTGCGCAGGAACAGGCAAGCCAAGAGGCTTGTGCTGTATCCAGCGTGAGGGCCCAAAGTGGCTCAGCCAGAGAAACTTTTCCCCTCACTTCCAGGTAAGGTACCCTTTCCCATATACCTTGTTTCCCATATGGGTTTCCTCAGACTTGCTCCACCTCCTGAGATGGCACAAGTCTGAGGAGAGCAGAGTGGCTTGAAACTGCTCCGAACTTCCCGGGAGCAGGAACTGCCAGGTCCCAGCTCCACCTCCTGCTCCCTGCCTGGCTGCACCCAGGGCCGCCCATCGCCTGCCCTCCTCCACGCTTCCTCCTTGCCCACCCCAGAGCCTTGCCTTGGCTGAGCCCAGCCAACGCAAAAACTCCGAGCCTCTGTCGGCGTGGAGGCTTGTGTGAGCCTCTGCAGGCTGGAGTTCCTCTGCGTGCCAGCCTTGCCAACTTCTGAGGAGGCACAATATGACTTATGGCACTTTTGCAACCCTCCTGGGCCAGAGCAAGGCACTTGCGCCAGCCATATAAATATAAGATATATATATCTTCCTCTGGATTGCGCCCTAGCCATTTTTTGTCTTGCACTAGAAATATAATAATAATATTCCTTATATCTGTAGTCATAGTAGAAGCCATACCTATTTGATTTCTGCCTTTCCTTGATTTCATTGAAGTAAATTGTAAATGTCTTTGAATGAACAAGTTTTTAAACCTTGGTTTTCAAAAGAAACCAGACCAGTGGATAGAAGAATGGTGTGCATTTGCTTTATACTGTACAATCACTTTTCCAGAAACTCAGGGCCTGTATCGCCCTGTAGCTGTTTTCTTCCACACTCAGAGCTGCACTGCTTCAACCTTATGGTGTTAGTTAGGTTGCACTGGGACTTCTATTCCTCATTAGTATTCAGTGCTTATGATGAGCATGACATTCTGCAACTCATGTAAAACTCATTGGTGTTATGTAAAACCAGAGCTCCTAATGATCTATGGTTTTTCCTCTTACCTTAGGGTCGGCCCATCCATGAGGCCAAATGAGATTGTTGCCTCAGGCAGCAGATTGGCAGGGGGCACCCACCATCAGAGATGCTCTGGCCCACAACTCTCCTCCACACTTCCTCCTCCGGTCTATCTTCCTCTTCCTTTTTCAGTCCAGGGAGTAGGACGAGCAGAGGGTAGCCCTTCACCAAGCAAAGGGGTGGATAGCATTTGGCACTCTGATGTTTGGCACTGGGATGTTTTGGGCCAGCCCTATATGAAGCCCAGGAGCCAAAAGGAGCCAGTTATTTCGTATGGCCTCTAGATTAGGGCCAGTGAAGTAAAGAGGATATTGGGTTGAGCATAGTCTGTTTGTAACAATTTATAGAATGTTTAAGTGGGGTGAAACAGAATGTGGGATGGCTGATATTGTGCAGATCTGCCACTGCACAATCTATTTCACCATATTTAAATCTATTTGGATGTATTAGATATAGCAAAATTTTTCCTTATGCATGGCTGTTTTAACAATTGCAATAGGTGAAAAAAAAAAGAATTGTATATGCACTTTTTGGTGCCGGTTATGATGTCAGCTGGATGTAACTATTGAACTGAGTGATTACTTGTAACCAACAGTAACTATTTGCATACTCCACCATTTGTACAATTTTATATGTACAACCTGAATGTTTGATTCAAACTTTGGAGCCCTCTTTTGCTTAGGGTTTTTGAGACATGGGATGTCTCTACACATATGGTTTAAATGCACCTCTGGGCTTTGTGCATGTTTTGTGTGCCATGTTTGAATGTGAGATAAAATGTGGAAGAGAAATCAAGTGCTCATTGTAGATTTAAGTTTCTTGCGTAGAAACACCTATTGATAGTAGCTTTATTCTATTTTGCAAAAGGTAATTACTCTATCCCAGTGGTTCTCACACATTTAGCACCAGGACCCACTTTTTAGAATGAGAATCTGTCAGGACCCACCGGACGTGATGTCATGACCGGAAAGTGACATCATCAAGTAGGAACATTGTTAACACTCCTAGGCTGCAGTCCTACCTACACTGACCCAGGAGTAAGTCCTATTTACTATCATTGTTAAAAGAATATACATAGTAGCTTGTTAAAAGTACAGGTCTGTAACATTTCCCCAAATGCAGTCATATAACATGGTAGCATCAGGTCTAATATATTAAAAATAAAATATTGAAATGAATGGGGACCCACCTGAAATTGGCTTGCGACCCACCTAGTGGGTCCCAACCCACAGTTTGAGAAACACTGCTCTATCCTGTTACACTCTCCTGCTCCAGTTCTCCAAATTGTAAGAAATTCCAGGGCTGCCTGTGTTCCCTGGGTTTGGTCTTGCACTCGAGTCTTACAATGTCTTTGTAATATTTGCTTTTTAAAAAAATATGCAGGTTTGAGCACTGGATGGCGTAGGTAGCATGTTCCTGCAAGCAATAGCGGCATGTGTGTTCTAAGCATACCTGCATTTTTCTTGGCTTCCATACCCGTTGCTGCAAGATCAAATCCCAATTCTGCATTTTCCAGCTCACACCAGGCTTTGTCTTCACTCACTTCCAAGGTAGGGAGGAGGGGAGAAATCACCTTATACCTTGGCTCCTCCTCTGAAACAGACTGAGGGTCCTGCTGGAGATTCCTAGTCAAAGAACTTTTTGGCAATTTACATCTGTTAACCCTCTTTAGTCCATTCCAACAAACTGGTTATGTGTTGCCTCAGGGTGTGGTTCTAGCACCAGGCTCATTCACTACAGCAAATCCTAATCTCACAACAATGCCTACTGTCATATAGAGAAAAGACAGTCTGTACCCCAAAGGGCTT
Organism: Tiliqua scincoides; assembly: GCF_035046505.1. Taxonomy (NCBI): domain Eukaryota; kingdom Metazoa; phylum Chordata; class Lepidosauria; order Squamata; family Scincidae; genus Tiliqua; species Tiliqua scincoides. Next base: position 283,893,292 of record NC_089821.1, read on the forward strand.
GTAATGTTGGTTTATGACAAGATTAAACAAGTGTATGAAAGAAAAGATTTGTATTGTTTCGGTGACAGCAAAACAAGTATGCCTTGGATGGTAAACCATAGTAATTTGGCGCAGTTTAGTCGGTGCTGTGGGAGAAAAGAACTTGAAGAAGAAACAATGAAAATGATAATGTGGTAGCTTTATGGCTTTCCTGGGAGAGATTTTCTCACGCCTATTACATGTTGTCAAAACGTGGAGGCTTTCAAGAAAAAAAGAAATGGTCAGTGAAAAGTGGGAATCTTGTTGGAACACAGGCACACCAAGGTCATTGCTATAAAGTGTTACCAGATGCTTAGCAAGCAGGACCTTAAGAGGAAGCTCTGTGTGTGTATATTGAATGCTGAAGTTTTCCTACTCCACATAGACCTGATGCCAGAGATTGAGCCTAGAGCCTCACATATGCATGGAGCACAGATTCCACCAGTGAGCCATTGCCTTTTCTGATTAGCAGGGCAATTCATAGTCTACCACCTCCCTCATCCAATCTAAATTCTAGAACAAAGAACACAAATTATGGGTGTAATGATGTTGTATTCTTAAAGCTTCTTCTGCTTGGTGGGGAGAAGCTATTTTCTCTGACCTCTCTTTCCTTCCTGCAGCTCCCTGCGTCCTCTGAAAATTTCTTTCCTGAGGAACCCAGAGCAGATTTCCCAGGAAGTAGTGATGGCATCTTGCCTGGATGCCTTTAAGAGGGGATTGGACAAATTTCGGGAGGAAAAGTTCATTACAGGTTACAAGTCATAGTAGGTATGTGCAAGCTCTTGGTTTTAGAGGCAGGCTGCCTCTGATTGCCAGATGCAGGGGAGGGCACCAGGACGCAGATTGTGTCTGTCATCTTGGTGCTCCCTGGGGCATTAGGTGGGCCACTGTGAGATACAGGAAGCTGGACTAGATGGGCCTTTGGCCTGATCCAGCAGGGCTCTTCTTATATTCTTATGTTCTTAAGGGAAGATAAATGAAAATTGCCCCTCCAATTGAATGAAAATAAATGAAAATTGCCCCTCCCAGAGCAAAGAAGCTCTTAAGATATAAGAGAATATATATATGCAAATTGGTAACATTCATGCCAATTTACTTCATTCTGAAACCAGCTTTCATTTTGAAACCAATATTTCAGAAATTGTTGTCTTCTTTTAGTGTTCTGAATTAGTGTTTTGGCAGCACAAGTTCCTTTACAGCTGTCGCAAAATGCAACATATCATATAGCATGTGGACTTGTCATAAATGACATGCAATGAAGTCTGTGTGGCAGTGGTCCGTCCATGTCCCTCAGTGCTGGTAAGTCAGTCTTGGGGGCAAGAGAGAGGGTGAATGAATGAGGAGGGTGGATTGAATCTGATTAGGAGGCTGTATCAGCAATAGCAGTGGTACCTAATTCCCTTCCTGGCCTTGATCTGCCTTCCTGGGTCTACCTGAATTTGCAACATCTATAAAGCTGCACAGGTCTGAGCAGACCTAGTTGGGCAGTGAAGGCTTACTTCAGGACAAGGAAGCACATGTTCCCTTATCTTGAGGAGGCCTTCATGGGTTGAAACTTCCTTGTGGGATGCAGCGCACACCCCATTGGCATGGCTGCATTGGCACACAAGGAATTAGGTAGGATTGGGCTGATACTGCCCCAAACTCACTTTGGATTGTGTGAGAAGAATTGGGACACTACCACCACAAAGCATGGGATTCCCAAATTTAATCTGTTTACCTCAGTTCTCCATAATTCGAAGTCAATTGTAGGGCCAAATTAACCATCACAATGGAGATGTGTGAATACCCCCCCCCCTTGTAGAAAGTGGGGATAGGGGCTCTGATCTAGATCAACAACACAGTGCAAGGGAGTGGATTTAAACCCCCTGTTATCGCACCCCACCAACTGCTATTTGCTATGGTAGGAAAGACGCATGTTTGCTTTTTTATACTGGGGCAGTTTTGGAGAATGGGACTTTAATTGGTAACATATCAGGGGAGTAAAACCTCCTTTGTGTGCCACAGTCCTAAATCAAGTCCTGTACCATCCCTAGGTGGAAGGTGTTCATTTTAACCATTCTGGACAGGTGAGACATTGCCTTATCCATCACAACTAGCTTGTGGAAGTTGAGCTAAATTGCTGTCCATTAACCTTTTTTTAGGGAAGGTTAGGGAAGTTTGGGAACCAGAAGATCCCTGAATTGTCATAATGGAGAGATAAGAAAACCTGCATGGAGACCACGTTGGAGACATAACTAGCTCTGGTGGACACATTGCAGGTCTATTATTAAACTAGGAGTCATAAGCAACAGTAACTGCATATGTTTCCAAACCCATCTGAACAACCACAAGGACTAGAACAGTGTTTCTAAAACTGTGGGTTGGGACCCACTAGGTCGGTCATGAGCCAATTTCAGGTGTGTCCCCATTCATTTCAATATTTTATTTTTAATATGTTAAACTTGGTGTTACCCGGGTATGCGATTGCATTTGGGGAAATGTTAAAGATCTGTACTTTTAACTGGCTACCATGTATATGCTTTTAATAATTATAGTAAATGGGATTTACTCCTGGGTAAGTATGGGTAGGATTACAGTTTAGAATTGTTAAAAAATTGTCCTGCTTGATGAAGTCACTTCCGATCATGACATCACTTCTGGTGGGTTCTCATTCTAAAAAGTGGGTCCCGGTGCTAAAAGTTTGAGAACCACTGGACTAGAAAGTTATAAAATCTATAATTGTCAGGAATAACATTTTGGGTCATAGTTCAGAACTGACAATGTTTGAATTGACAATTCATATTGACAATGTTCAGAATCTCAGAAGACAGTTTTACCCTGGTTATCAGAATGTTGTGTGTGAATTTTCTTCCTCATCTCTTGTGGGTGAGATGTGCTAAGATATGGTTACTGAAACTCACAGTCTGCATGTTTGTACTTAACATTCAGTTATTATACACTAGCCACAAACCCTATGTCATTCAACACCTGACAATGCATAAGTGTGGTGTTCCTGGTGACATAAAATGTGCTGACTCCAGACCAGCACTGCAGTTCTATTGGTTGAGTGTTCTTACAAAATACCTGTGGCCAAGCACTGGAATTTCAAAGAGGCCACCCATATGGGAGATCAAACAACTGCTCCGATCCCTTCAGTGGTTGCCTTCAGCAAGCTCAATTTGTGGCACGGATAATCTCGGAGTCTGAAAGATGACTGAAAATAGACACCATAGTGTGTGAATAATTTCTTACCCCTTTCATGCAGTTCTCCCAATCCTTTCCACAGAACTGTATCCCCTCCTATGAAGTTGCCCTCATTTATTTATTCATTCATTTATTTAGAAAGATCTGTATCCCACCTCTTTCCTGAAGGACCCAAGGCATCTAACTGCATAATTAAAAAGAAAATGCCAAGATAAAACAAAACAAGATAAAAACAATAAAACATGAAGAGCCTAACAGCCCAATCCTATCCACACTTTCCTGGGAGTAAGCTCCATTAACTCTAATGGGATTTACTTCTGAGTAGACATGCGTAGGATTGGGCTGTTAAACACTGAAATAAAAACACGGAAGGCTCCGTAACATAAAAGGATCTCGGGTCCTAAGCATTGGTCCTTTGCTTAAAAGACTAATCAATGTCAGTGCTATCTTCTGGCAAATAAAAGCTTTGGCAGTAAAAGTAGTTGTGAGGGGGAAGTTGTGAGTAGTTGGTTTTGGCAGGAACATTTCACAGGGGAAAAGAATGAACCCCCTTCCTGTGTAATGCAGTCCTGATCCAGATTGCTCTCTCCCCCTCTCAGTCTCACATGAATGTTTGCTTTTTATTATAGGAGAGAAGTTGTCAGTCTCAAGCATGCCTTTTAATGACACATTTAACAATGTGTAGTATCCCAAATGCCAAACCCAAATCACACAAATGAAGTACCTTGATACAATCTCCTTAATTTACCCAATATGCATGGATCATAGAGTGCAGATTTATGGATTCAATAATTTGGGGGCACTAGGGATATTTTTTTTCTGTGAAGTTGCCAGAGTATTTGCCCTCTTTTCGTGACACTGCTCTGGCAACATCCCTAGCGGTATTTTTCCCAAGCATTCAAATAAGGCTGGCAGAAGGCAGTTCTCTTAGCATGTCTCTGGGATTTCCCTTCTCCCCTCCAGGGTTTAGAGATGTGCTTGACCGGATTCAAAAGCAAACACAACCTCAACCAAAACAAACAATGCTGGGTGCTAGGAGTGAATGGGCCAGGTCTTGCATGATGGAGTCATTCCGGCTTGCTGCCAGCAGCAGGTCACCATGGGAACAGCTGGATTATTTTACAGTCTAGTAGTAGAGCCAGTTCTCAGATGGGAGGAGAAAGAAGGGAGGCAAAAGAGAGTGAGGTTGTCTTTCTGCCAGAAACTGTAAGAAGGAAACAGCAAGAGAAGGAGGCTGGAACGACTTCTTATCTTGCTCAAGAATGCTTCCAAAGTGCAGCACATCACTTCCTAGCAACTGGACATTGACCTCCCTGCTGCAATTACATGATAGAAAATTTAGCTCCCTTTACAGCCCACACGTACCCTTTGAGCAGAAGTCTGAACTGCACTTTCGGTCAATCATATGCACATATTCTTATTACTGGTACCTCCCAATGAAATGCTATCTTTAGGAACTGCTGATCAGTCCCTGTCCCAGGAGTCATGTCCTTAAAACTTATTGCCAACATTTGATTTTCATTCCAGGCTCCATCAGCTATCAGGCCTAATCCAGAGATAAACTGTAGATGGGTTGGGACACCACCTTTGGGCACGGCTGTGCTGCTGGGTGAAGTGTGCTACAAGAAGAGTTCTCAAACTGTGTAATTGTGATCTGAGCCTTCCAAAGCTGAGCAAAAATTTTTTCAGACTCCACAAATGTTATCTATTCTAAGAATAGTTGTTTAACTCCTGGAACACACTTGTATGACAGAGGATAGGTAGCCTCAAAGAGAAAAGTGGGAACGGGATCAAGATCACAATGGGCCACAGACCATGCTTAAGGCCTGTGAAAGGGGTACATGGTGGCAAAACTTCTGTGCAAGATGGCCACCATTTGGGCCCCATCTATACTGAGGGAAAGAAGAACCTTTCTTCCTAAACAGAGGGAAGGAAGCAACTTCCTTTTCTCCTACTACATCCAAATCAACGCAAACACAAACCGGACTTGAATGTGTATGTCTTCTGTAGCAAGTGGTCAACCAGGCTGCCCTCTCAATAAGCAGCAACAAGTGACATCCAATCAAGTTGGAGTAGCTTTCCCTGCAAACAATGTACAAAACCCTTAAGAAAATGAAATAATCTTTGGGCCAAACTATGTGAGATGGCAGGTGATCCATTCTAATTGCATCATTTGTGAATGGATCTTCCAGTAAAAAAAAAAAGGTAATTAAATTAATGTTGGGAGTGGGGGGGGGAGTAGCATAGCTAAAGAGGGGCACAGCACTAAGTTTTGCAGGATGCCTCATGTTGTGCAAGCTGCACCTCTTCCTCACTTTTGAAGCCATTCCCAGAGACGATGCTTCCACTTTGCTCTCACCACCAGCAATGGCTCTGATGGCAAAGGGGAGGGGCAGCTTGCATGGCGCATTGAGGTGCCCTGCAAAACCTAGTACTGTGCTCCTCTGTAACTATGCTACTGGGGAAGGGGAATTGGGTGGGCTGTGATTTTTCAACATCTACTTTTTTCAAGATGTTTTTAACCAACTTTTAAAATTTCTTTTGTTGAGGGTGCTGCCTCAAATTACTAGGAACCACAAGTTTCTCAGCAGCCCGCTCTCTCAAGCTTGGCCATGGAGTCCCTTAGGCTAGTAGTGCTGGAGGACTTGAGTGGTGAAAAACAGATGCCAACTCCACTATGCATTTGAGTCCAGAGGGGGGTAATGCAGGGATTCTCCCATTCCCACTCCAATATTTGCTGGGCTTGTGTGGGACTTAGATGTTCCCCCAAAGATGTGGCAATGGGTATGTAGCATTTCCCCAGGGGGGCTATAGGTGGGCAAGGAGAGGGTTGCAATTGGCAACTCACAAACCTTTTGTTTTGCAAGCCTGCTCTTGCTTGTTCTCTCTGCAATTTTAAATGTACTCCTGTTGTAGTCCTTCCATGCATTGAAATGGTTTAAACTGATTGGAATCATGAACTTTCTAGTATGTTGTTTTCATCAATATCCATGATTAGATGCTTGTGCATTTTTACTGATGACTGGAAGTCTGACTAATTTTTCATATAGTGATTAGCAAAGTGTGCAGGGAATAGTATTGGCCAGTAGATGGTGCCATGGCTTGAAACTTGTAAGTGAAGCTCCTATACAAAGGTTGAAAAGCATTTGCTAACCAAAGTGGGGGAGGAGTTACTGAGGTTCCAGCTAGTGGGACACAGAGGGTCGAATTAGACCAGATGTTTACTGTGTGCCTAAAAGCTGTGCACCTTATATTTTCTTAACTGTAGCCAGGAGGGGAGCCGGTCAATCCAGACTAGGGCTGTAGCAGGGTTGGAGGAGTCGGGGCTTTCACTCTTTCCCCTGCCGCAGTCTCTATCAAAATTGGTCCTTCCTTCTCTATGGCTGCTATTTACCTAGGAAGGAAAGTTCTCCTTGACAGTGGTGTAGCTAGAGGGGGCAGTGGATGGACCTTCAGGGGTTGTGGTGGTTGACACCACTTGTGGCCAAAATTGTGGAAATTTGGTATTTATGAATAATACTATCATATTATATATCACTTGGTAGGTAATTTAATGCAGAATGTAATAAATCATGTTGAATTATCTGTATTCTATCAAATAAAATTCTTATAGCCAAATAACCAGAAAAAGGGAACACAACTGCCTTATGTAATGAAAAGCGGATTTCCTAACTCAAAACTGACCAATGAGACTGATTGTTCCGAGAGCCAATGAGGTGTTATTATGACACAGCAGGGAACCAAAAAGGTGTTAGTATGAGTAGGCTATTTTTTCCATGTATCAGAGCTAATACTAGAAACTCCTATTCAGGTGTGTGGATGTCATCAAGTCAGCTACTGGGTTTTTTTATTGGTTAGTGATTTGTTGGGTGACCTGTACTGAATGATAGTAAAATAAATAGATAAAATTAATGGGGTGACACCATCAGTTATCACACTGGATGGCACCAATCCTAGTGATGCCACTGGTGGGAAGCTTGGGTATCATTGGTCACTGGCTCAGATTGCTTTAAAAGTGGATTCTAAACATTCATGATGGACTATAGGTCTATCAGTGGTTATTAATCATGATGGCTACATTGAACCTCCAGTTGCAGGGAGAGTATATCACTGAGTACTACATGCAGGGGAGCAACAACAGGGGAGGGCACTTACTTTCATTCTCTGCTTGTGTTGAAATGTTCGCTGCATTTATTTTCTGGCCATTATTATTATTCATTTTATGTCTTACTGAATAGTCAATGTCATGACAATTACTGAAAATAATTTTGTATACCAGGGGGGTGGTGTCAAAAATTTATGGGCTCCAGTTCAAATAACCTAGCTACACCTCTGCTCTTTGCTATGCCTCTGCGCCTATTCCCAGCCGTCAGTTGCAGTTTTAAGTTGTGACATCTCTACCAATCCTACTCTCAGGTCGCATATTGTATCAGCAAGGGTTAGCATGGAGATTGGCACAGTGCCCCAATTAGTATAACTATCACCCAAAGAGCTTAGAATTGCTTAGAATTGCTTCTCAGGCATGGACCAAGCATTTCATTGGCTCAAGTGGTCATTTATCCACGGCTGGGTCCTGGACTGGGGGACTCTGAGCAAAAGCTCCTCTGCAAAGGATTGAGGTTCCCAACTTCCCAGAACTCTGTGTACCTGTGTACCTTAATCTTGTGTAGCTTTCGAATAATGCAACTCTTTCCATTGGTGCCAGATAAACATGATTGAAGGAAGGCAGTTCTCATGCTGCCTCTGACCTTCCATGGCACCATCTTTTCCTTAACCCGTTTCTGCCTGGCCCACAAGTGTACACATTTGATCCCTGTATATGCAACATTGGGCAGAAATGGCTTAAGAACCTGCAAGATTCCCCACTTTGGGTAGTTTCTTCATTAATGAGCCAGTGTTAGAGTTTATTTATTCCCATTGCATCTTATGTTATCTTCAATTCCCCTTCTTCTTACATCTTAAAATATTTGCAGATGCATCTCCTTTATTATCTTTTCTCGAGGCTACCCAATTCTTTCTGCTACTCCTCATGTGACTTTGCTCTCTACACTTTTGATTATGGATGCAGCTCCTTTAAATTCTTTCCTGTTTGCTGATTGTCTTCTTGAAATACAATGTGCAAACTAAACACATTTTGGTCACAAATGAGATCTTGTTTTGAAAAGAATGGCACCACTATTTCCTGAGTATTATATACAATGCTTTTTATACCATAGCTCATGTTCTTGGTGCTTGTTCTGTTTGCTCTGTGCCATGGGTCTTTCCATGCCAAATATTCTTTAACCTCCTTAGGTATTCCACAGTATTTAAACATCTACCTTCTTGCAATAAAAGAGCAGCATCCTGCCCATAGAATTCTTTGTAAGATGGTAGGTGGGTTGTATTGGGGGCAGGGCCTGGGGGGAAGAAAATTCCTGGTCCTGCCCCTGCGCTAGGTCACTGAAGTATATAAGAGAAGGGCAACTGAATTCTTACTTGCACTGGAATAGGCAGGCTAACTGAACTGCACCACATCCAGAACAGGCTTGAAGGTGGCTGTGGTGCAACTCAGGGTGAGGGGACATTTTTCCCCTTACCCCAAGCAATGCCCCAGCCACTGCAATGGGGCTACTCAGAACTGCACTAGCTAGATTGCTGGCACAGATCCAAGCAACTGGAATAAGGCCAGGCTGCTTGGGAGGGGGGTTAGGATGCAGCCTAAGTGCTGGAGGCTGGACTCACTCCCCTCTTGGGCCCAGTCATTTCCCTCCAGAATGACAAGGAGTCATTGACAAATGCTCTCTAAATATTGTTTGTCAGTCAGCCATGCATGGAGCCACCTGACAGTAGTATCATCTATCAATAATGTGATTGGCGTGCTTCAAAATGTCAGTAAACTTTGGAAATTCAAACCTGATTATAATGATCTGATATTCAGGTCAATTATATGTGGGGAAATTGGGATAATTGGCTGCTCAGGACATACCTAGAAAAGGGATGCAGGGAGAGCTATCAGTGGCCAAAGCTTGCTAGAGCATCCCTTTCCTCTGCAACCCCCCCTCGCACTCTTGTTTCTCTCACATAGGCGCCAGTGCAACTGTTCAAGTGTTTGTCAACCATGCAGCTTCAAAGGGAGAGTCCAGCCTGAAGTAGAATGTCTCATTGTTTGATTCTCTTTGTTTAGAACTTAATTGAGAAGTTGGTTTCACCTCCTGCTACAGGTGTTGTATTACCACAATAAAGCTAAGAAGATTGTGTTATCTATTATATTGTGAGTGGTCACTGTACTTATCTTGTGTACATTTAAGCTTTATACAGAATTATTGCAGACTGTTCTTTTTGTACTAATGTGCGTTTGGCCCTACTGTTTACACATCCCTCCCCCTTACATGTGTGTGTGTGTATCTATCTCCTAACAGAGGATAACACTTCAAGCAACTGATGAAATGGGCGCTAGTCCAGAAAAGCTTTTGCCATAATATACCTGTAAGTCTCTGAGCTGCCACAAGACTCTTTCTTGTTTCTGTGCTGAGGGTGGCTGGTGCAGGAGGAGCACTGATCCCATAGCGCAATGGCACTTCTTCCTTCTCTGTCTGGCCTTGTCAGCCTGGCAAAGGGGTTGCTGTTTACAAGCTGTATGTGTTTCTGGCCTCCTGTCTGCAAGGAGCCCTGGTGACTGTGGCTGCAAGCCTCAGTTACTGCCCTGTACATAAAACTGCAAAGGTTTGGGCTGCCAATTCTGACTGAAGCTATTCCTGGAGATTCCCCGCCCCCCGCCCCAATCTGAGATAATGTTGGAAATCCCTGGAGCCTGGAGGCCTCTTAAAATATCTGGGATTGCTTTTGGTAGTCATCTGGAAATTGATAACGATTCCTGAAGACTTCAGGCCACTTCTATTGGGCTGGTAACCCTAGCAGTGGTCTGCACTGAAGAAGGTGCTGACGTCTCTTTCTGACTGCCCCAGTTGTGCATTATTTGTTGCGTGGAGGGTTTATCCTTGGCTGGGTGATATCATAGGGTTCTTCTATACCTGGATAATGTGGGATGTGTCATCCGTGAGCGGCCTTCCATGGATGCAGTTGTAAGAGGGTCTTGTTGGCTTTACTTTGGTTTTTAGATTTTTTTTGGACTTCTGGCTTTGCTACAGGTTCACTGTGCTAAGCCAGGGAAAGCCCTGGCATTGTGGCTTCCTGGTGTAGTGGAACTAGATTATCATCCTGCCCAAGAACAAAACACATTTTGAAACAAATATAGCAAGAGACAAACTGTGCACCATGTCTCTTTATCCCCTTTCCCTGGCAATATCTAGCAGAATGCAATGTGAGACATGACATTATCATGCTGTGCATTCCTCCTCCCATTACTGGGTTTTGGCAGTTGGGGTGGGGAATGTACAGTGTGATGATGTTTCATCATGCCTTGTAGTATACTTGATATCAGGAAGAGGGGAGAAAGAAACATGAAGCAGACTCCTGTTTTGAATTCAGAATGTTTGATGTGGCAAGTGCAGCATTACTAGTAAGATGTGGGGGGATTCCTTTCGTCTATGTGTTTTTAAAATGAGGAATAATTTTGAATCAGGTCAGCCAAGAAAGATAAACAAGGAGACCTCATTGACCTTTTTCCCCATTGCTAACATTTATAAATTGTAAGCCAGACAGCAGTACATGCTGCCCCTCAGATTTACCTTGATTCTTGCAGTCTACAAATGTGATTCAGGAGCCTTTCTGGTACAATTTCATTCTTCTACCCACCTACCCCCACCCCATGTATATAATACACATGCATTTGTTTTTCAACTGAAGTGTATGGTGTGTGCACATTTTCTTTCCAAATACCACTTGTGCTGTGAGCATATTACACTTTCTGAGCACTCAAAGCGCAATATGTTGAACCTGGACAAGTGCCATGCTTCCTCCAGAAAGTGCATTCATTATTATTGTGATTGGTTGGTCACTGTGTGGAATGACAATGAAAAAATGTGATGAGCACTTATTACATATTTTTGTGATATATTGATAAGCAACAGAATTCCAGGCTGTGCCGCATTCTCTATTCTCTAAATCTGTATTTTTTCCAATAGTAATTAGTGTTAGTAACACTCTGGATTCTGTGTGCTTCCCTGATATCTATGCAAACATGTTTAAACATTGTCAACAGCTATCCTCTCACATAACAAGGCTATTCCTACTCACCCCATGCTCTGTGTCATGTAAAGATGATATGCTGTTGTTGCGAAAAACTTACTTGCAGGAATGTCATACAGTGGCAAAAATGTACTTGTGGCACATTTTCAGTGTTTGTACACTGAAAAGACCACCTGTCTTTCATTGCTGAGCAGATTGTTTTCTCAAGGTGTGTGGTGATGAGGTGACCCTGGTGCTGGTGCCTCTTTTTGTTCCTCTGAACTGCACCTATGCCAGGGCCAAAACTGGTATACTGTACTCCACTGCAACCATAAGGACAAAGCCAGCAGCGACACACTGCCCTCAGAAACCCCGCTCCCAGTTACATGGAGAATTCTTCCCAAACCTGTTCAAGAACATGTTGCCAAGTGTCCAGAAATGTTGGGGCAATGCTCAGACTGAGTTCAATTGATAACAGGCAAGTGAAGAACTCAAACCTAAAAAGAGTTTATTAAAATACAAAAAAGAGGGAGGAGGGTTGGATACCATGAATCATTTGAATAGGCGATTATAGGCAAACTTAAAAGCAAAATAATTCCTTAACATGTCATAGTTCACTGGTCCTTAACTGTGCTTACTCAAGGGTTCAACTTTCCAGGCATCATTGCACCTCTCTGATCCACAGCGAGGCGAGTGGAACTGGCTATACTCAGGAAAATATCTTAACGTCTGTCTGCCTTTCTGCCTCAACAAGGGACACAGTTTATGTATCAAGAAACATTATGCAGGCTCACATCACTCTGCTCCCATGCGCAGAAAACTGCCTGTGTGAATGAACATTCTGGTTTTTTTTAGGTATCCTGCCTCAGGACTTCCAGGTACTACACCCACTGGAAACATCAACTCCACTGTTGTAACTGGGACTGCAATGACAAGGCACTCCCACCTAAGTATGCAGTGGGGGGGGGGGGGTTACTGTGCAGGAAGAGACCATGCCTCAAAGGAGGTAGACCATGCCTCAAAGTGGGATCTCTGAACTTTCTCCATTCTTTGCCCATTAGTAGTTCATTAGTAGTAGTTGTGCAGTGTGCTCAGTTATCTAGGGCCACATACTGTCTCATTCTCCAAAGGGAATAGGGGAAAAAATGACAGATAACAGAGTATAGTATCTCCACCCACCCACAAGCACAAAGGGCACAGGATAAGTCTGCTGCCTATAGAAAGGGAGTCCCTGTTGGCCACAATCTGCAAATGCAGGTAAGCCCCTCTTTACTGTACAGAGAGTGAAGGCATGGAGAACAAAGCACTTCATCCGCGTACACTGAACATTCCACTTGACATATTGGCCAAACACTTGCAACACATTTCTTTCTTGCAAGATCAGAGCCAGGGCACATGGCAGCACAAGCAAAAGTGACTGGAGGCGATGCAACTGATGGATGAGTGAGCATTGTCTTATGACAGTATTGTCTCCTGGAACAAATGAATTGCCAGACAAAGATATCAGGAAGCCTGCTGTGTGAAAGCATCTTCAGTGGGGAAGTGAGGAATCAGACCGAGGCATGCAGAATGGAAAAGCAGCCTTGCAATGGCAACCCTTCTTGAGCACCCAGGTACAAGTACTCTGGGTTGCAATAATTGTTCATCACTATCATTATGTTTCCCTACAGGCAACCACCCAACATTCACAAAGGCAAGGATGTTTCTCACCAGGTATCATATGGGTTACAAACAAGGTAGGCAGTGGCAGTGACTACTGAGAAGATGCTGTTCCTATACAAAGTTGCCATCTTTTTCTTAACAAGGCTCCTATGTCTTTCAAAAGTTCATGGCAGATAGAAATGTTACCAGTGCACAATGCCCATCATGAAGATGCTGTGATGAAGAAAGCTACACCAATTATCCTCTGCTTGCAATGGACCCTTTAAGGGCCAGGGGCCCTTTCATGCATGGCAACTTCCTTCCACTGTAACCCTCTTACGTTATGAAAACTATGTAGAAGAAAGTGTGGCGGGGGGGCAGGGAGCAAGAACATGCTAAGTCCCATCCCATGCCAGCCCATTCCTGAAGGTCCACCATCCTCCAGTGCATACTGTATTTGTCTGAAAAGACAAGTGCTGTACTCAGAAGAAGATGTTTCATGTGACAGAGGACACAGATAGGAACTGTGTTATTGGCTAAGCCCCTGAAAGATCACAAAGCAGCAGGAGTATTAACATCTAAAAACCTGGTGAAGGACATTTGGCATCATCCTTTTCACATATCCTGTTTCCCCTTGTCTTGCTCACAGTGCTATTGGCCAGTTCACACTTTATGTTTTTTGTGCTTTTACTCTTTAAGTTTTATTTGTCCTTGATCATATGCTCCTGTCTTGCAAAATTTTTGTTCCTATCTCACAGATACTTATACTATACAAATGTATTGCTTTAGTATTATGAACATAGTACAAAAGCATTTTGCTGTAGCAGGACTCTCCGGGAGACCTCAGGGGGTCTATGGGCAAACCCCATAATGACTGGGCTATGGAAATTTATAATAGGGGAGGTGGTGTTTGTGGTCTTAGTCTGATAGCCTGCTTGTGCACTGCATGTGGGAGGGTGTAGAATGGTTTTGTGATGTCCTCTTGGTGTTCCCACCATTCGCTGCCTATTAATTAGTGTATTCTATGCATGAGTAATGTGGGGGTGTCATCAGCGAGCATCAAAAAGATCAGTGGGTGCTGACATACTTTCGGGGATGTGTGGGAGTTGCTGTTGTTGATATTCACTCTCCTTTCTATTTTTATTATTAGCTTTTCGCATTCCTGCCATCTAATCTTCCCCTGGTGTAAACCCTGGGGTGGGGGCAGCCACTTTAGCTGAAAATAGGATTGCAGGCTCACCTTCTCAACATTCAACTTTTATGCAACTTTAAATGATTGCACAAGGTCACCCGCAACACACACAGATGATATGGTAACCTCAGCTAAATGTTAGCCTCCTTTATGAGGAAAGGCTACAGCATTTGGAGCTCTTCAGTCTAGAAAAGAGGTGCCTGAGGGGGGACATGATTGAGACATACAAATTATGCAGAGGATGGATAGAGTGGATAGAGACACTCTTTTCCCTCTCACATAACAGCACAACCAGGGGACTAAAATTGAGTATTGGGAGAGTTAGGACAGACAAAAGAAAATATTTTACCCAATGTGTAATTAGTCTGTGGAACTCATTGCCACAGGAAGTGGTGATGACATCTAACCTAGATGCCTTTAAAAGGGAATTGGGCAAATTTCTGGAGGAAAAGTCCATCATGGGTTACAAGTCATGATAGGTATGTGCAAGCTCCTGATTTTAGAAGTACATTATTTTGGAATGCCAGATGCAGGGGAGGGCACCAGGACACAGGTTGTGCCTTGCTGTATTTTGTGCTCCTTGAAGCATTTGGTGGGCCACTGTGAGGTATAGGAAGCTGGACTAGATGGGCCTTTGACCTGATCCAGTGGGGCTCTTCTTATGTTGCCTTAATTGTCACTGAATGAAACTATTAATGGGTCAATTCTGAGATATTTAAATTGCCCAGCTGGCTCCACATGTTGAATGATGTGCCTGTTCATGATGTGCCTGACCCCTCCTGTCACCTCCTGTCACCTCCTGGAGAGCCCAAGGTCAGTTTCCTTAATTGAGTATGGCAGATGGTTTGTCTGAACCAGTCCTCTAAATGTGCTGAAAAACTTACTTTAAAAGCAATGAAAGGAACCAACCCTGAAATCTCCAGGAAGTGAAGGGAGGGGCCAAAATGTGTGTGTGTGTGTGTGTGCTGCGAACGCCCACATCTTTTATCATGTGGGGCAGTTGGGTCATTTATGTTGTTTGAACAAGCCTGGTGTTTATCCATGTAACTTTAGAGATCTGTAGCTAGAAATCCTGGGGCAAAGCACTGCATTGGTCTTCCCTTCATGCCCCCTTGCTCTTTGATGGTGAACTGGGCATCACAAACACCAGCCATAGTGAGGATTCAGGGATCAACCTGATCAGGTGGGCTTTCTGATGGGCCTGAGCTGTCAGGCAGTATCCAATCTGGCCAACCTCTGATACAACCCCGTTGTTTTATTAACAGTTGTGTACATGACATGAATAGCTAGAAAAAGTACCAGCCCAAATCTTTCATGAGTATTCTTGGTGTTTGGTTGTATATATGAAATAATGAGATTTCTGTTTCAGAATTTGACCTTTTTCAGGGTTGTACTGAAGCAATCAAAATCAACTGAACTGCGCACAGTAGCTGCAAACAGCTTCCATGTGAAACAGCACCTACAGTGTTCCACTTTCCAGCAGCCATTGTGTTTTTGGCACAAGATGTGGACAAGGCCATAAAGGGCTCATGTGAAAATGATGTGGTAAAGTCACCTTCTGAGGGCTTTTTCCACTTCAAAATAAACATATGAATCAAACTGCAGTTTAAATGTGGGCTGCAAATGGATTTACCTGCTCACAAGAACAGCAAAACAAGAAAACTTAAACCTACACCATTTCAAATGTCACAATCAGTAATAGGCCCCCCATCAGTTGATGAAAATGTGATGGAAACTAACAGCCCAATCTTTCAAGTAAACTTTCAAGTATCGATGTAGCCCTGCCAATGGGGTATGTGCTGAATCCTGTGGTGGAGGGGGCAGTCACAGAGGCCCAGTCAAAGTAAAGGAATATTTGTTCCATTACCTCGGGGCTGCATTGCAGCTGCATTGGCACTAGAAAGTTGGTTAGGATTGGGCTGTGAGTTTTGGGTAGACTTTAAATAACACCTTTTTTTTTACAGCATGACAAGCAAACTCTGTAGCATTGTGCCAGTATGTCAGTTCCAGAAAATAAAAGAAAAGGCCAAAAAGCTATAAACAAAACATTACAATGGATTAGTCCTGTGAGTATCCAAAGTTACTAAAGTATTAGTAACATTACTAATAGAAACATTACATAAAGAAACATTAGCAAGGGAAAGTTAAATGGATTTTAGCAAAGTCTTTTAGCTTTCCTCACGTGGAGTGCTGGTGTAGCTACAAATCTTACTTTGAAATGCATCATTTTATCCTGAGCTTTTACCTTTAACCCTACACAACCAATTCACATGATCCTGATTTTTCAGAGGAACAGAAGCTGTGAGCCATTCACTTTTAGTCTGCGCTTTGATTTTGTGTAAACAGTGACAGAAACTCTTCTATCTTGGTAGGAAAGGCTGTTGTTAACCAGCTTTGGACTCCTGTTATTTGAAAAAGAGACCAGTGTAATTAAAATTTTCAGAAATGCTCTGTGCATTCTTATTAGCTCTGGAATGGCTATTTCAAGAAAGAACCAGTCAATAACTGTGTCAATAATCTGAGTGTTTCATACACTTTATATTCCTGCCATGCTGGGAAGACAATTCATGATACAGTCCTATCATGGCTCAATTCCCAGATTCTCCATCACGGGTCACAAGAACAATGCTGTAAACAGCTTTACAAATTATCTGAATCAAAACCCAGATAATTGCAAATCTGGCCCAAGATAATAAACACAGAAATAACGCTGAATTGTTAAGAATTCCTAGATTAGCTGCCTCAACAAAAAAATAGACAAGTAATGGAGGGGATGCCTCAATTCCATACTGAGTACTCCATCCATTCATTATTTGAGGACAGTGTCACATGCTGATGATGCTGAATGGAATGCTTAACCATGGCAAACACAACTACAGTTCTAAGTGTGGGTTTAGACATGCAGTAGCTTGCATTAGAGTGCTTCTAGGAGCATGGGGAGCCTCTACTGGGCTTGTAACTGAGATTCACAATGAAGTGGTAGCTCTGTGTGGACACACAAATCATGGCAACTACAAGGAAAAGTCACTGCAAATGCACAAAAAGCCATTGCAGATGCATAAAAGTAAATGTTGTTGAATAATTTTGTTTTTAATAGAAACCTGGATCTACACAATCCTTTTTTTTCATCTCAGCAATTTTTTTCTTTTAATACTGCCTGGATCTTCTGCTGTCTTGGAGTGCTAAAATAAGGAAGAACAGGCTTTAGGTCAGGGCTCTGGTCACCAGGTTCCAGATGATTCGAAACAGTAATTAAAAACAAAGTATCTTGTGCTCCTGAGTATGTGCAGAGTAACAGGCATAATGGAAACAGATTTCAAAAGCCATGGTTTCCAAACAGGCTAGGGCCCTGGCACTTCTCTTTTTAGAAATTAACAACCAGAAGAGTGGGAGAGAGAAGTGGATAGCCTAGTGCGGGGATGTCAAACATAAGGCCTGGGGGCTGGATGAGGCCTTTGGAAGCTTTTCATCTGGCCCTCAAACTCTCAGCTGCTGAGCTGTGCTGAGGTGTTACTGCTGAAAGGGTGGCCCACATGAAAATTGGATTCTCTCATAACTTGAAAGATTATCAAGATTTGCATACTTTATCTTCTGTCATTTGCAGCCAGTGAGTTCCTAATTGAGAAAGTGCTTATTTTTGGTTATGATCTGTTTAATGACATCACTTCCGGCCCTCAGCAGCTTTCATGAATGCTGTTTGGCCTGCTGTATGAAACAAGTTTGACACCCCTGGCCTAGTGGCTTGAAACTGCTGGAGCAGCCCATGTGTCTATTTTAGTTGGGCTGTTTTTGAAGGCAGCTGCTATACTGGTACAGGTAACTGTGTCCAGAGCTGTGGTCACCCTGGAATCATGGTTTCTTAGATACTCAGTGGTCTGAAGGAGCACTTACACCCCTGGAGTGTTTGGGAAGGAGGAATGGAGAGCACAGGGTGTAGTTGGTGCTATCTGCAGCAGCCAAGGCCCGGTGTTGTAATGTCTGAGTTGGGAGTTTGGAAAGGACCCCAATGATATCACTCTACAGAATTGCTAAGAGACATGAAGTAGGAAAGGAAATGTTAGGACGTTCTTTCCAAGTTTTGAAAAGGAGAAATATTAATAAGGCTTCCCTCCACCCCACAATTCAACACGAAGAGATATTTCAAATCACAGAACCCAGAAGGACAATTCTTCTGCATTTTTGTCCCTCTGCTCTCAAGATGACCACCTGTCCCACGTTTGTGGGCTGTCCCTTATCCAGATTAATTTGTCAAATGCATAAGAAAGGACTACAAAGAATGAATCACATGTCTCACTTGGGCCTGCTATTTTGGCAGGGGTGACGGTGATGAAGCAATCAGCAACTGCTCCACCATAGAGAATACTGCAATGCAGGTTAAATCAGCTCCTGTACAGTGAAGGATTGTGTGAAGCAACCGTAACGCCACATCTTTTTCACAGTCCAACTGCTATCATGCAGAACAAAACACCAACATGCTCCAACTGTTGGGAAGGAATTTTCTTTTTGGTAATGAACCTGGTGTGTGTGTGTGTGTGTGTGTGTGTGTGTGCGTGTGCGCGCATTTTGGGATCTTCTCACATTCTGCATAGCTCCTCAGGAACTGCTGTCTGGTTTTGGCACACTGCAGTCTGAATTACATCTGTGAGAGTGTTATATGGATAGTCCCATTTTTTGTGGGTGTGGTGGTTTGAACTTTGTGGCATTTTTGTCTCCTTTCTGATGTACAGATCAGTGGTGGCTAACCTTTTTGGCTAGTGAGTCACCGGTTCACTCAAAGGTATTATGGGACCTCTCTTAAGTGCATGCTACATACATACACAGCTCCCAGTGACTGTTTTTTGCCTCTACACCACTGAGTCAGGAAGCAGGCAGCAGTGTAGAGTTAAAGCCTTGTGACACCCAGGCTCACTGGCCCATGTGCTCTAGACCAGGAGTGACATACAGTCCTACTGCTTATGCCACTGGCTGGACCTGCACTATAGATTGGCCACCATATATTAAAGGTATATAGTACAGGGTGCAATTCTAACCCCTGGGTTAGGCCGGCGCAAGTCACTTGCACCGTCCCGGGGGTGTCACAAACATGTGATAAGGTACATATGCATCAACTTAAGAGTCAGGGAGGCCAGCACAAGGAGTTGTGTTGGCCTCCCCATGCCAGATCCAGGCCCACCATGGTAAGATTGTATCAACTGAACTAGGCCAACACAGGGTTCTGGGGGGGGGGTGTGGGGAGGAGGTGGGACGAGGATGTTCTGGGGCAGGTGGTGGGCATTCCTGGGGGGTGGGTAGGAGGGCAGGGAGCAGGAGGTGGAGCCAGGACCCGGCAATTATGCCAGATCCTAGCCCCATTCCCTGGGCAGCGCGGAGTGGCTCCAGGCCACTCTGCTCTGCTTGGATCTGTGCCATCTCCTGAGATGGCACAGATATGAGTAGACTCATTGGGACCACTTTGGCTCTTCCTGGGGTAAGGAAAGTCTCTCCTTGCTCGGGCTGCAACGCAGTTGGCCCCAAATGTTCTCTGGATGCAGCACAGGCCCACTGGCCTGCCTGCTCCAACACAAGTTAGGATTGGGCTGACACATATACTAGACCTAGTATATAGGTATACCTAGTATATAGGTATATTATACATATATAGGTTTATCGTATATGCACAATATAGGTGTACTATATATATCTTTAATATTACATTTTTCTAGTTCTGAACAGTAGGATCTTAAAATCATTACTAGACTAAGATCCCAGTATTGCATATGTGAGAAGCGCAGCACATACTAGATTCCTTCTAATACCCCACCCTTTATTGGTCTCAGGGGCTAAGTGGTCTGACGGCTACTCCTGTGGTTGCACTGGTTGCTGGTTCATTTCTACGCTCATTTCAAGGTTCTGGTTTTCACCTTGAAAGCTATACAAGGCTTGGAACCAGGATACCCGAGGAACTGACTCCTTCCATATGAACCAACCCTGTTCCCTAAGGTCAGCTGAGGAGGCCTCTGGTGGAAGCCAGGTTGGCAGAAACAAGGAATAGGGCCTACTCTGTGGAGGCACCGTTATCATGAAATTCTCTCCCAGTGGGGTTAAAAATTACCCACCTCCGTTAGTTTTCCAGTGAGACCTGAAAATCTTTTTTTTTTTCTACTTGAACTTCTTTTTTCTTTGTTTGGCTTGTTTTTTTTAGTTTGTTTTGTAGGGTTTTTGTTGTTGCTGCTTTTGTGGGTATTTTATTTGCTGTGAAAATGTTTAATTGAACTGTATTTTATGAGCACCCCAATTATTGGGGGAGTGGTGGAATTAAAATTATTTAAATAAGTATTGCTTGCAACTTTCTAGAACGATCCAGGGCAGAAAAATGTAGATTGGTGAAATAACAACTATAAGTAAACTGAGGATCTAAGTCTCACCTAAGCCTATTCAGGCATCTGAGGCAACCACACAGGTTCAACTACTCATGCACATCTCTTTTGTGAAAGTGAAACTTTCCTCCATTTCTTTCATATGGCTTCTGTCATTCTGAGGCCTTAAAGAGTCAGTGCATAATACTCTCCACCCTCTCTGGTTGTCTCTGACCACTGTGGTTACTGCAGTTGCTCAGGCCTATGACTTCTGTGTACATGCCTAATTTGTCTGGGGCAGTGATACCAAATCAGGATGTGCACATAACTTTGGACTGTGGATCTGGAGTGTGGAGTTTCACTGTAAAGAATCTTGAAAGGCAAACAGATCAGGAGGCTAGGGTTTATTGAAAAACAAACCCATCAACAGGGGAGGGAATAATGGATTTTAGCTTAAGCCATTTCTGCCCAACATTGCATATATGCAACAGGGATCAAATGTATACACCTGTGGGTTGGGCAGAAATGGGTTAAAGGAATCTAAGGACTGTTCAACTGGAATGGGCCAGATTTGATGGGAGATTATGTGTCTTCCTGAGGGAAATTCAGTTTGATCTAGGCCTGGCAAGGCCTTTTCTAGCCAGGGAAGTGGAATGGCCTCTTCACTGACAGGTTCCTTTCAGTGGTGTTGGGATTGGATTGGCCGGTCTTTAATCATTGTGGGTTAGTCAGAAAAGTAGAAGGAAACCTAGAAAAGTGCGAGTGTAACGACTGGGGTGGCCTGAAACAAGCCAGAGAGTGCTGTCCTTAGAGGGAACACCCAACTTTCAAATTGTGGTACCAGTTGTTGGGTTCAGAACAAGGAGGGGAGGAAAAAAGACAGGAGGGCTCCTGAATAAGGCTCCCTCAGGACAAAGGAAGGGTGTAGATACACTTCTCCGTAAAAGGTAGTCCGATGAGTTGGTGATAGAGTAAAGAACAAAAGGACACAAGACAGAGAGGACTCCTGAAAGGGCTTCCTGGGATCACAGAACACCAGGGGCAGGTATGTGAATAGCTGTAAAAGTTTGGCTGAGAGGGCAAAACTATCAGGAAGAAACAAAACAGCAGATAATGGCCTGGCTATGCCAGTGAGCAAGGATGGCAAGGATCAGTTCTGCTTGCATTTGTGGTGTCAGGATGGGCCATTCAGACTCTCATTGTCTCGATGTCTAGAAGAAACTGTCATTACCTGGCCAAGCAAAACCACCAAGTGCAATTCTTGTCTTTCTCATGCTTGCAGCTTCAAGGCACAAGCGCCTGACTTGACAGACTTGTTAGCCCAAAATGGAGGCTGACTAATCCAAAGCAGGGTGCTCTGAAAAGGCTATAGAAAAGAAACAGAACTATTTCCTTTCTAAAAAGCAAAGTAGAAGTGAACAGTGGCAGGCTTCATATAGCTCATGCTCCTTATGAAGCATATTCCTTTTTCTAGAAAAAAGTGGGAAATATGTACCTGTCCATAAAGTATGTAATTTAGCAATGGAGAACCTCAGGTGAGCTAACAGCACAGTCCAACTGCTGCCTTGAGCCAGCAAAATCACAGGCACAGACCCAAGTAGCCCCACAGGGCTGCCCAGCATTACTTGGGGTAAGGGGACTAAAGTCCCCTTACTATGAATTGCACTGTGGACTGCACCAAACCTGCACTGCATTCAGTGCAGGCCAGTCAGCCTGCCTATTCCAGCGCGGGCTAGGATTGCGCCCTAAACCTTCTGTAACGTCAGCTATGAAACAGACTGCTCTGGTAGGTCCTTGCTATCAGAAGTAGTACTTATTGAAAGTAATAGGTGCTAGAACCCCTGAGGGCTGGGGGATAAGAATAGGCCCTCAGTTTGGCTGTACTTGTCGTAAGAGGTGACTAAACAGCCACCGGGTAGATGGGACTTGTCAGCCTGGGAAGGCAGCTCATCTAAGAGAAGGAAAACTCTGATCCCAAACCTCCACTGCCTTGTGGCTACATCCAGTTATGGAAAAGGCTTCAGGAGTCAACCTCGAGGCAAAATCCGGAGCTGGAGTCCCTGAGGCAGTTCATGGCTGAACACAGTCACGTTCTGGCAACTCCTGCGACGCCACTGGAACCAACCGTATTGGCTTCTGCCTTTCCATTGGACCATTCCAGCAACATGGAGAGGGGGGATTTGCTGCATGGGTAACTGTCCATCCTCCATATCTACTCTACCCAGGCTTCGCGCACTGGAGAGGTCACTCTGTTCCAGAACCACCATTCAGAGCTCGATACCATAGTCTTCCGAGACTGAAGGATGCCAACAACAGCAAGGTGCTAGAAATGAAGCCTGCCTGAAAATTCCACATTTTGCACTGAAAGCATTCTAATCCAAGATATTTGAAGGCTGCTGTGGACATTCAACGAAGAAAGGTACTCTGTAGGTGCTCAGTGATACTCTTTGTTATTATTTAATTCCTCCAGGGACTACATCCTGGCCCTGAAAATATATTTCATGCTAAACTTTGACTTAGGTTTGTTGGAGTTGGTGCAACTCTGTCTACTGTCCAGAGGGGGCAGGATGCTGTCCAGAAGGGGTCAAGCTATGGCCCAGTGAATCTGACCTTTTACCTGTTCTCTCTGTGATCCTTGTGGGGTGTGGCCCTAACCCTTTATCCTTCCCTTCTCCTCTGAGCACTTCCTCTTGCCCTCTGACCACCGACCTGTTAAGATGGCGCACACCAGGGCTCTGATGCCCAGGCCATCTTGAGCACAAGGCATGCAGGGCGAGGCAGCTCCAGGGCCTTGCTATCTCTAAGTAATAACTGAACCTCTGATCCTAATCAGATGCTGTAAATATACACTCAATGGAACTGTAAGTAAATAACTTCTTTTTTGCAACTTTAACAAGCCATTGGATCTTTGTCTTTTTTATTGATTAGCAGTCAACTGGGTAAGGGAGGTTCCCTGGGGTGATACCCAAAAGGGAGGGGTCTGCTGCTTAAGCTACTTTGCTTCCCCCCAAAGAGGAAACTATTTTTAATTTCCTCCAACAAGGTTAAGCCCTGTTTCATAACCTAAATGAGGACCTGGCTATGATGTGGATCACTGAGATCAAAATCTATGTGAACACTATATAAATAATTTGGTTTTTGATTATGCTGCTGAAATACTGTACATTATTTTTTTTTAATCTTTGTTCAGGTGAAGCCAGCTTTAAAGTCACACTGAATTTCGTGCCTGAAACAAAAATCATAGATGTGGATCCTTGTCTGAGGTTTTGCTTGCTAAAACACGTTTGAATAATTTGACCTTTATTTTTAACTTGTAACATAATTTACACAGCACAAATTTTTTGGTACACAGTTTTTGAAATGGTTACCGTCCTGAGTACACTTCTGTACTGCAGCAAGTCATGGACTCTTCGCTCACAACAGGAGAGGAAACTGAACGCTTTCCACATGCGCTGCCTCCGACGCATCCTCGGCATCACCTGGCAGGACAAAGTTCCAAACAACACCATCCTGAAATGAGCTGGAATCCCTAGCAAGTATGCACTGCTGAAACAGAGATGCCTGCATTGGCTCGGTCATGTCATGAGAATGGATGATGGCCAGATCCCAAAGGATCTCCTCTATGGAGAACTCGTGCAAGGAAAGCGCTCTACAGGTAGACCACAGCTGCGATATAAGGACATCTGCAAGAATCGGCATTTTCAGCCACACTAGATGCTGTTCCAGAACCACCATTCAGAGCGCGATACCATAGTCTTTTGAGACTGAAGGTTGCCAACTAATTAATACCTATAAGGCAATGTGTTGGTGACACCATTATAGTGATTTGGCCTGTTAAGAGGACATTTCACATCACCATTGTGAGGGGCGCCGTGCATTGGTTTCTAGAGAAGATGTACAGCACTGAAAGGCATTACCTTTTTAAATATCACATTGAAACTTGTAGCAACAATTTGAGAGCAAAAATGTATACTTAAAGGAAACATAAAAACAAATGATTAACAATGTTCTCTAAAACATGCTTCAAATTGAACATTTTTTTCCCCAAATGTGATTTCCTCTTATTTCCATGCAACTGTGTTGCTCATCTTGGAACTTGCTGCTTACTCATTTGCTTGGCCTCAGTCATCCCAGTGTATAAGTTAAGCACTATTAAATAACTAAAAATAGACTGCTTATACAGTATTGCTGACCCTCCACACTCACATCAGGAAAGGAAGCAGTGCTATCATGTATTGGTGCTTCACTGTCAGTCTTTATGGAAATGGGAAGTGAGGGCAGCCTGAACTTGTTAAGCTCTTTTCTGGATTGTTCTGCTGACAGAGCCTGTCACAGGATCTGGAGGTGGAGGGGACAGATTAATGTGTTCATTGGAGGAGACAATTAATTTTGAATAAATAAATAGCTTAATTTATTTAATTTATTTATTGAATAAATAAATAAAAAGCTATAGAATGAACTGATTGTATAAAAACGTAGAGCTGATCAATAAAAATTTTAACATGCTTAGAAGTGGCCAGCACAAAAACATCCTCTGGTGCTTTGTATTGGAGGAACTGGGAATTGACCAGAGAGGCACTGCAAAGCTATTTTATTGAACAGCATCAGCATTTGGAAAGGCATGTAAAATACAGGCTGGGATGAATAATGGGTAGCACTGATAACGTATTGATTAGATAGGTGCGCACTAGCTATTTGTGAGTAAAAGTGTGAAAAGGTGCTGCTGTCACCTAGGTGACCTTCCAGACTGCATGTCACTGTCTACTCTAATTTCCCTCCCTTGATCAGTGTGACCAGATGTCATAACTGCAAAAGAGGATAAACCCCCCAAATGTAGGACATCCGAGAAGAATGTGGGACATGACAAGACAAAGCTAAAAACACTTGCATATTTATTTCTTGTGGTTAATTTAAACACTATATTACTTATTATTAAACTTAAAACTGACCCCATGACCCCCCAGTTTGACCTTCCCCTGGGGGCTGCGGATAAGAATAGGCCCTCAGTTTGGCTGTACTTGTCGTAAGAGGCGACTAAACAGCCACCGGGTAGATGGGACTTGTCAGCCTGGGAAGGCAGCTCATCTAAGAGAAGGAAAACTCTGATCCCAAACCTCCACTGCCTTGTGGCTACATCCAGTTAAGGAAAAGGCTTCAGGAGTCAACCTCGAGGCAAAATCCGGAGCTGGAGTCCCTGAGGCAGTTCATGGCTGAACACAGTCACGTTCTGGCAACTCCTGCGACGCCACTGGAACCAACCGTATTGGCTTCTGCCTTTCCATTGGACCATTTCAGCGACGTGGAGAGGGGGGATTTGCTGCATGGGTAACAGCCTATCCTCCATACCTACTTTACCCAGGCTTCGCGCACTGGAGAGGACACTCTGTTCCAGAACCACCATTCAGAGCGTGACACCATAGTCTTCTGAGACTGAAGGATGCCAACAAAACTTAAAACTATATTACATATAATTTATTACATATAATTTATTAATTACAAGAATGCAATAGGCTACTGGCAGGGCCCATTCACAGGGAAAAGGAGGGCATTTAAGTTTTTCCAGGACACAAGGCTTAAAAAAGAGAGCATGTCCTGGAAAAATAGGACACCTGGTCACCTTGTTCTTGATGCCTACTGATGGAGCATCATTTTGGGGGAAGACAAATTAGCTATTTTAATAATACTCACCCATCCACTACTGTGAAATGCAATAGAACTCTGCCTGCAGATTCTATTTGTTCTATTCTGTTTGCCCTGATCCTTCAAGACAACATCAGTTGTGTTTTGCCAGCAGTGGCTATCTCTGAAGTAGAATGCCTGCTGCTTATCCACAGTGCTCCCCATTGTTTTTGCCAGTGCACAATGCCACAATGGCATACTAGAATTTGGGCTTACTGAACAACACAGTATACTTACCCTGTGCCCTTGTGTGGAGAGCCACTGTTATCAAACAGCAGGTCAACAGTTCTATATCCTGCCTCTCTCAGAGACTTGGTCAGTGATGACATGGAGCATGGCCTGTTTGGTGATGATGACTGCTGAGCATGGGTGGATGCTTACCCATACCCTAGGGCAACACCTTTGCTGTGATAACATTTGCCATACAAGCATTGTTAAGAACAAAACCAAAACTAGAGTTGTCATTGTAAATCTCCTTCCTAATTTTTCATTTCAAGAGCAAATGGATATGATCATTGCTGCAGCGTAGCAAGACTAGAATGAATTCAAAAGGCTTCTTCTTCTTCTTCTTCTTCTTCTTCTTCAGTCCTTAGCTGGTACTTGGGGAGCAAATTGTCCTCTCAATCAATACGCTTGACATGCTTCCACTCTTGTCGATTGTTGGTGACATTTCTAGCCTCATCAATGGCCAATCACTGGTTCCTTAGATCTTCCTCAATGAGTCAGAGCCACATTTTCTTTGGTGCTGCTGACTGAACCCTCCAGTAGGGAGGTTGCTCTCTCCAGAGAAGCTTGTGTAGCAGCTGACTGGTGTTCATTCCACACATGTGGCATTTTTTTTTTATTCCAAAGGCTGTTCAGAGCAAGAAGGCAAGTCAATGATAAACATAAGAACATAAGAACAGCCCCACTGGATCAGGCCATAGGCCCATCTAGTCCAGCTTCCTGTATCTCACAGCGGCCCACCAAATGCCCCAGGGAGCACACCAGATAACAAGAGACCTCATCCTGGTGCTCTCCCCTACATCTGGCATTCTGACTTAACCCATTCCTAAAATCAGGAGGTTGTGCATACACATCATGGCTTGTACCCCATAATGGATTTTTCCTCCAGAAACTCGTCCAATCCCCTTTTAAAGGCGTCTAGGCTAGACGCCAGCACCACATCCTGTGGCAAGGAGTTCCACAGACCGACCACGCGCTGAGTAAAGAAATATTTTCTTTTGTCTGTCCTAACCCGCCCAACACTCAATTTTAGTGGATGTCCCCTGGTTCTGGTATTATGTGAGAGTGTAAAGAGCATCTCCCTATCCACTCTGTCCATCCCCTGCATAATTTTGTATGTCTCAATCATGTCCCCCCTCAAGCGTCTCTTTTCTAGGCTGAAGAGGCCCAAACGCCGTAGCCTTTCCTCATAAGGAAGGTGCCCCAGCCCCGTAATCATCTTAGTCACTCTCTTTTGCACCTTTTCCATTTCCACTATGTCTTTTTTGAGATGCGGCGACCAGAACTGGACACAATACTCCAGGTGTGGCCTTACCATCGATTTGTACAACGGCATTATAATACTAACCGTTTTGTTCTCAATACCCTTCCTAATGATCCCAAGCATAGAATTGGCCTTCTTCACTGCCACCGCACATTGGGTCGACACTTTCATCGACCTGTCCACCACCACCCCAAGATCTCTCTCCTGATCTGTCACAGACAGCTCAGAACCCATCAGCCTATATGTGAAGTTTTGATTTTTTGCCCCAATGTGCATGACTTTACACTTACTGACATTGAAGCGCATCTGCCATTTTGCTGCCCATTCTGCCAGTCTGGAGAGATCCTTCTGGAGCTCCTCACAATCACTTCTGGTCTTTACCACTCGGAAAAGTTTGGTGTCGTCTGCAAACTTAGCCACTTCACTGCTCAACCCTGTCTCCAGGTCATTTATGAAGAGGTTGAAAAGCACCGGTCCCAGGACAGATCCTTGGGGCACACCGCTTTTCACCTCTCTCCATTGTGAAAATTGCCCATTGACACCCACTCTCTGCTTCCTGGCCTCCAACCAGTTCTCAATCCACGAGAGGACCTGTCCTCTAATTCCCTGACTGTGGAGTTTTTTCAGTAGCCTTTGGTGAGGGACCGTGTCAAACGCCTTCTGAAAGTCCAGATATATAATGTCCACGGGTTCTCCTGCATCCACATGCCTGTTGACCTTTTCAAAGAATTCTATAAGGTTTGTGAGGCAAGACTTACCCTTACAGAAGCCATGCTGACTCTCCCTCAGCAAGGCCTGTTCGTCTATGTGTTTTGAGATCCTATCTTTGATGAGGCATTCCACCATCTTACCCGGTATGGATGTTAGGCTGACCGGCCTATAGTTTCCCGTGTCCCCCCTCTTTCCCTTTTTAAAAATAGGCGTGACATTTGCTATCCTCCAATCTTCTGGCACTGTGGCCGTTTTGAGGGACAAGTTGCATACCTTAGTCAAGAGATCTGCAACTTCATTCTTCAATTCCTTAATAACCCTTGGGTGTATGCCATCAGGGCCCGGTGACTTATTGATCTTTAATTTATCAATGAGGTCTGAAACATCTTCTCTTTTAACCTCTATCTGACTTAACTCCTCGGTTAGGAGGGGCCGTTTGGGCAGCGGTATCTGCCCGAGGTCTTCTGCCGTGAAGACAGATGCAAAGAACTCATTTAATTTCTCTGCCATCTCTAAGTCTCCTTTTATCTCCCCTTTCCCTCCCTCACCATCCAGGGGCCAACCGCTTCTCTGGCGGGTTTCCTGCTTCTAACACATTTGAAGAAGCTTTTATTATTCCCCTTAATGTTGCTGGCCATGCGTTCCTCATAGTCTCGCTTGGCCTCCCCTATCACCTTCTTACATTTCTTTTGCCACAGTTTATGTTCCTTTTTATTCTCTTCATTAGGGCAAGACTTCCATTTACGGAAGGAAGCTTCCTTGCCCTTCACAGCCTCTCTAACTTGGCTGGTTAGCCATGCGGGCACTCTCCTGGATTTAGTGGAACCCTTCTTTCTTTGCGGTATACACCTCTGCTGGGCCTCTATTACTGTTGTTTTAAGCAGCCTCCATGCACTCTGGAGAGACTGGACTCTTTTTACCCTCCCTTTCAACCTCCTTCTAACCAGCCTCCTCATTTGAGGGAAGTCCGCCCGTCGGAAGTCAAGGGTTTTTGTTAGAGATTTGCCTGGTATTCTTCCCCCAACGTGCACGTCAAAATGGATCGCAGCATGATCACTGTTCCCCAATGGCTCAGTAACGTTTACATCTCTAACCAGGTCCTGCGTACCGCACAAAATTAAATCCAGAGTCACCTGTCCTCTGGTGGGCTCCGTGACTAGCTGATCTAAGCCACAGTCATTTAGCACATCAAGAAATCCGGTTTCCTTATCGTGACCAGAACACAAATTGACCCAGTCAATATGAGGATAATTGAAGTCCCCCATGATTACAACCCTGTCCCTCCTTGTCACCTCCCTGATCTGTTTCCTCATTTCAAGGTCCCCATCAGATTTCTGGTCTGGAGGACGATAGCACGCCCCCAGTATTACATCGCTGCACAAGCCTGGTAATTTAACCCACAGAGATTCTACGGTGGAGTCGGACCCACCTTCAATCTCTACTTTGCTGGATTCTATCCCTTCCTTAACATAAAGGGCCACCCCACCTCCAACACGCCCCTGCCTGTCCCTCCTGTAGAGTTTATAGCCCGGGATTGCGGTATCCCACTGATTCTCCGCATTCCACCAGGTTTCCGTTATGCCCACTATGTCAATATTTTCCCTTGTCACCAGACATTCCAGTTCTCCAACCTTTGCTCGTAGACTTCGGGCATTCGCATAAAAGCATTTATACACGGAATGCCCCAGGATGGGCTGCTTATTCGCTCCTTTGTCCCCGCATCCTCTCATTGTGCCAAACCGTCTATCACATCCCATCACCCTACCTTTCCCAATTTCTTCTCCTACCCTGCCTTTGTCTTGTTGTTCTCTAACCTCCCCATCCTCATCCCATAGGGATGAGGAGTCCCGAACCAGATGCCCCTCGGCTCCTGTCGGCCTTCCCCCAGGGATCAGTTTAAAAGCTGCTCTGCCACCTTTTTAATGTTATGCGCCAGCAGTCTGGTTCCATTCTGGTTCAAATGGAGCCCGTCCCTCTTGTACAGGCCCCGCTTGTCCCAAAACGTTCCCCAGTGCCTAACAAATCTAAACCCCTCCTCCCTACACCACCGTCTCATCCACGCATTGAGACCCCTGATCTCCGCCTGCCTAGCTGGCCCTGCGCGTGGAACAGGTAGCACTTCAGAGAACGCTACCTTTGAGGTCCTGGCTTTCAGCTTCCTGCCTAAAAGCCTAAATTTGGCCTCCAGGACCTCCCAGCTACACTTGCCCACATCGTTGGTGCCGACATGCACCACAGCCGCTACCTCTCCCCCAGCACTGTCTACCAGCCTGTCTAGACGAGAAGTGATGTCCGCAACCTTCGCACCAGGCAGGCAAGTCACCATGCGGTCCTCACATCCGTCGCAAACCCCCCTCTCTATGTTTCTAATAATCGAATCACCCACTACAAGAAGCCCCTGACCCCCCTCCCACCGAGGAGTATCCCGAGTGTGCTCGGATACGGGCCCATCCCCTGGAGAAGGGATCCCCCCTAGGGGATTGTTTCCCTCCTCTCCAGGATGACGTCCTCCAGTCCCGAGACTTCCCACCCGGGCAGCCGAGGAGCTGCACGCCTGAGGTTGGGACGAAGCCTGATCGTCCCCAGAAGTCTCCCCACGGTCCTCCTCTGGCTGCCTGCGCTTCTCCAGGTCGGCCACCAAGGCTTCAAGGGAGCGGACGCGTTCCCTGAGACCCTGGAGCTCCTTGCACCGAGGACACACCCATGACTTATGCCCCAGAGGCATATAATCATACATGTGGCACTCGATGCAGAACACTGGATAGCCCCCACCCTGCTGCTGGCTGTCTGACTGCATAGCTTTTTTTTTGTTGTTGTTGTTTTATTTAGGGGTCCTTTTAAAAACCATACACTGGATAGCAGCCCTTTTCTCTAGGGAAGAGGAAGGGCAGTGTCTGGGGCCCTGGCCTCCTCGCCCTGCTGCTGAACTCGCCCAGATGCTAAACTCTCGTGCCTTACCTGGCACTTAGTTCCCGAGGCACTGGGTTCCCAGAGGCCACACGCGTCCGCAGAGAGCCTCACGCGATGGCCTGCCTAGCTTTATACTCCTGGCTGGCTCCTCCCCCCTCCTTCCTTCCTGATTGAAAGGGGGCTGGCCTTCCCAGGTGAGTTTACAAAAGCTCAGGAAGGCAAATGGCTGCTGATGGGCGTGACCTACTCTGCAGGCTCCTGAATGGACTGCTTGGATTAGCCTAATGGGGCTCTTAATGGGTTGGGAATTGGCCCTTCCTAGGTCCTTTCCCTCCTAGTTCTGTTCTCTTAGGCTGGACTGTTTTTGTAACCTCAAGCTAGTTTTTATTTGGGTTTGTTTAATTATTTATTGCTCTCTAGATCCTGTGTCCCAATTTACTGACCTGTTTAGGTTATGTTCTAACTTAGATTAGGTTTAACCTGGGTTAAGTATAGGTTTAATTTAAACAAGTAGAAAAAAAATAAAGAGATCTAATACAACTTTTAGAGAAACAGCAGAAAAAAAAATCCACACTGCAATTGTTTTCAGGAGATGCAAAACCAGGAGTGTCAAACCCAGTGGCCGAATAACATTCATGGCACTTGCTGAGGTCTCGGAGTGCCCTCATTAAGCAGATGTCATTTACCAGATGATGGCCAGAAACAAGCACTTTGTTCTCACATAGGAACTCATTAGCTGCAAATGACAGAAGAGAAAATATGCAAATTTTGATCATATCTTCAAGATATGAGAAAGCCCAATTATCACATGGGCCACCCTGTCAGCAGTACAGCTACTGCTGAGGCATCACTTTGCTGCTCAGCAGCTAAGAGGTGCTCTGCAAAGTGATGCCTTGGCAGAGGTGGTGCTACTAAGAGAGTGGCCCATGTGATAATTGTACTCTTACAGTGCCTTGGCAGCATCTCTCACTCCTCTTGGTCTACCCTTACCCTGTAGTGTTCCTTCCTTCTGAGGCCTCTTTCCATCTCTGCCTCCCTAAAGCTCAGCGGAAGTAATGCTGCTGAAAGCGTGGCTCTGGGACAGCCTAGTGATCATGTGGGCCAGATAAAGAGCTTCCAGGGGTTGCATCTGGCTCATAGGCCTTACGCTTGACACCCCTGTGCTAATCTATTTGAAAGACTCAAACAGTCCAGAAGTGTCTGCATTAATTACATCTCAGAAAAGACAAGTGAAATTTTTTTGAAGAAATTCCTGCAACTCATAAACCATCTTTTCTATGGTATCCTTTTCACAGTGATGGTTACTGTGTAAAGAATAAGAGGGAGAGATTAAAGGTCCAGTCTTATCCAACTTTCCAGCACCAGTTCAGCCGCAATGCAGACCCGAGGTAATGGAACAAATGCATTGGCACAGCAGCACGGGCACTGGAAAATTGGATAGGATTTGGCCCTAAGGCTGCAATCCTATGCACACGTTCCTGAGAGCAGGCTCCACTGAAGACAATGGGACTTACTTGTGAGTAGGCAAGCATAGGATTGTGCTCTGCGAAGAATGAGAATGCTTCACAACAGCACAGTTTTTGAGAAAGCTGTTTTGCTAAGTATGGAACATCAAGAGGAATCTCTGAGGCATGGTTTGGGTGATGAATGAAGACCAGGGCCGAATCCTCATCAGGACTGGAAAATGAGCTTTGGGATCATGTGTGTGTCATTGACACAGTAGACTAGGAAGTGAAACTTAAATACCACCTTCCTTCCCTCTCCCCAAAGAGGCATCAGCCTAAGAATGAATTCACATCAGGATTGCTCAGAGTTAAAACAGGAACTGTGTCCTTCACAGATAACTCCTGGGCCTTTCAAAGATCTTACTGCCTGTTAAGGTTGAAAATTATATTTGTTTATTATGTTTCAATTCGTTATCCTCTGTTCTGCAAATGTGCTCATGGTGTCTTTGATTTGGTGACTTACACATTATTGTCAACACATAGTAAATCCAAAATATAATCATATTAAAGCATATAAAAATCACACAACAGTAAAAGCAGACTTAACATAAATCAATGAGACCATAAAACTCCAGCTTTTGAGCTCTGTCAACAGAATATAGCCCACATCTTAACTACCCAGTGAAATATAAATGAGTAGTAGGGTGCTCTGGTCAGCAGAGACGGCCTCTTCAAGATTCTCCCCAAGATTGGATGTCCACCCAGGCTCCTCAGCATCATCAGATCTTTCCACAAGGACATGAAGGGCACTGTTGTCTTCGATGGCTCCACATCAGACCCTTTTGACATCCGAAGCGGAGTGAAGCAGGGCTGTGTTCTTGCACCAACCTTGTTTGGGATTTTCTTCACTGTCCTGCTGAAGCAGGCCTTTGGAACTGCAACAGAAGGCATCTATCTCCGGACCAGATCAGACGGAAAGCTCTTCAACCTCTCCAGACTGAGAGCAAAATCCAAAGTCCAGCTGAAATGTCTGCGTGACTTCCTCTTTGCCGACGATGCAGCTGTCACTACCCACTCTGCCAAAGATCTCCAGCAGCTCATGGATCGTTTTAGCAAGGCCTGCCAAGATTTTGGACTGACAATCAGCCTGAAGAAAACACAGGTCATGGTTCAGGATGTGGACTCACCTCCCTGCATTACAATCTCTGAGCATGAACTGGAGGTTGTCCATGACTTTGTGTACCTTGGCTCAACGATCTCCGACACTCTTTCTCTCGATACCGAGCTAAACAAGCGCATCGGTAAAGCAGCTACCACGTTTTCCAGACTCACAAAGAGAGTCTGGTCCAACAAGAAGCTGACGGAACATACCAAGATCCAGGTCTACAGAGCTTGCATCCTGAGTACACTTCTGTACTGCAGCGAGTCATGGACTCTTCGCTCACAACAGGAGAGGAAACTGAGCGCTTTCCACATGCGCTGCCTCCGACGCATCCTCGGCATCACCTGGCAGGACAAAGTTCCAAACAACACAATCCTGGAACGTGCTGGAATCCCTAGCATGTATTCACTGCTGAAACAGAGACGCCTGCATTGGCTTGGTCATGTCGTGAGAATGGATGATGGCCGGATCCCAAAGGATCTCCTCTATGGAGAACTCGTGCAAGGAAAGCGCCCTACAGGTAGACCACAGCTGCGATACAAGGACATCTGCAAGAGGGATCTGAAGGCCTTAGGGATGGACCTCAACAAGTGGGAAACCCTGGCCTCTGAGCGGCCCGCTTGGAGGCAGGCTGTGCAGCATGGCCTTTCCCAGTTTGAAGAGACACTTTGCCAACAGTCTGAGGCTAAGAGGCAAAGAAGGAAGGCCCATAGCCAGGGAGACAGACCAGGGACAGACTGCACTTGCTCCCGGTGTGGAAGGGATTGTCACTCCCGGATTGGCCTTTTCAGCCACACTAGACGCTGTGCCAGAACCACCTTTCAGAGCGCGATACCATAGTCTTTCGAGACTGAAGGTTGCCAATACATAGTAGGGTGGAAGGGGAGAATATGTCAGGAGGGGTCTAAAACATGAACATTGAGGATTTTGTTCAGAGTTGCTTTAGTGAATTGAGCATACATTGAGAAACTCTTGGACAAAATCTTGCACAAAGCAGTTTCCTTCCAGCCAAACTACACGTTACATTAACAGTGTGCTGACCTGGATTTAAAAAAAAATCCTTGCAACTGCTCTTTACCCTAGGGCCTAGGAGGAAAGCTTCCAGGGGCTGCTATCAAAAAAAGAAAAACTAAACACATCATGCCAAGAGTAACTTGCCATTTGCCCTCAGCAAAGGGAGGAAATCAACATTCAGAGTTCTTCTGGGGCCAGTTGTGCCTGGAAATGGTTATGGTTAATAGTCATGGTTAATAGCAGCTTTAGTGGGAGGAGCTAAGGCTGCAATTGAACATAGCAAGACCAACTTCAGAGTAAACATGCATAGGATTGTGATGTAAGTCAGGGAATTGGTATGGAGGCAAAGAATTAAAAAACCCCACCTCCCTGCATTGTGGCCCCAATCTGGATTGGAGGCTCTTACACCTGCTTTTTGGAAGAAAAAAAACCATTTCTGTGTCATGTGGGGCATGTCTCATGTGTCGTGTCTAGTTGGCTTGACAGTGTCCTTGAAATGAATGCTGTAACAAGGTATTTTTCATTGCAGCTTTCAGCCTATTTTTCCATAGCTCTCTAAACATATGTATATTTGTCAAATATGGATGTTGCACTGTGGATATTACAGGGACTTATATGATGATTAAAAAAAAAATCTAATGGAAGGCTATAAAAGGAAAAATGTGAATGTGGAGATGACTTAAAGGAACTGAGTGTTTTCTGCTCAGTTCAGTGTTTGCCTAATTAAGGAGAGGGAGCTGGTGACTCAGAGCCTGTGGAGAGCAAAGCAGACAGAGCAGAGACACTTCCACACTAGGTCTCTTTGATGCTGCTGAAGCGTTGCTCTTCCCTTATCAAGTGGAAGTGCAATTATAATTGTGAATCCACAGGGCGCTTAATAGAATGCTTTATTGTTATTAACACATCAAATTACCATTCCCACAGCAGAAGCAAGAGTGATTGATATTACTGAGCTACAGTATGACTGTGGCCTGACGGCAGGGTATTGATAGTGGTAGCAAGAGCAGCTTCTCCCTCCTGCCCAGCTGCACTTCACCATCACTGTTGCTGTACAGCCGCAACCTAACCTTTACTCTCCTGCCAAGTATATTTCTCTGCTACGATGCTCTCAGCTCCCACTGGGCAGCAACAGCGCAACCTTCTTTCTCCCCCATAAGAAGAGCCCTGCTGGATCAGGCCAAGGGTCCATCTAGTCCAGCTTCCTGTAGCTCACAGTGGCCCACCAGATGCCTATGCTTGTTATCATTTTGGGTTTTGGTCTTATTGTATTTGAGAGGATTTTTTAATGTTAATTGTTTTACTGTAATTTTACATTTGTAAGCCAACTTGGATGCCTTTCGGGGAGATAAAGTTGGGTATAAGTAAGTAAGTTGGGGGCAGCTCAGTCCTATGGTTCCTGGTGCCCAGAGGAACAGTGGCACCAAAATGGTGACTGCTGTATCCCGCGGGTGCTGGGAACCACTGGAGGTCCCTTAGGGCAAGGGGACTTTTGTTCCATGCCTACGTGCCCACAATGGGGCTTCTCAAGTCTGCATTGGCTATTTTGCTGGCACAGATTTGAGAACCTCTTTTGAGCTTTTGAGCCTAACATGGAGGATAGGATCTGGAGAAGGGGGCCTCTGTCAGCCCCACCCCCCTCCTGGGCTGGTTCCTCCCCCTGCATCACCCTGCCCCTGCCCCAGAACACCTCCCCCCACCTTGAAAGTCTGCACACCAGCCAGCAGTGCTACTTACTTCTGGGTGTCTTCATCTACTTACTTCTGGGCATCCATCTGGTACTGGGCCCAATGGAGGACAGAAGAGAGGGGCAAGGTTTTCATCTGCATAGCAGAATGCTTTTTGCCCCAGATCTTCACCGTAACAGCATATTTCTTGGCTATGTTTCAAAAAAGTTGAAGGGAGATGATTGATTTCACAAAGGAATAGCCAAAGTTGAGGGATAAACAGGCAGCAGGTAGCCAGGAATGCGATGGCAGCATAGGAAAGGCTTTATCTCATGAACTTGGTTTGCTTTCTCATGAAATGAATTTGGTTACTTTGTACTAAAAGGGGAGCTGTAGTAAGAGCCTATCTACACTATGGGTTGTCAGCGGCTCTTCTTAGCGAAGGCAATTAACTTTTCAAGATTCAGATCAGCCACTTAAACTGATCTGAGAGTTCCATAAGCAGGGTGCTTCCACATGTGCTCTTTGTAGCACCAGCCAGACACTGCTTTTTGACTTGCAGTCACATGTGAAATGGAAATGCTTCTTCCACAGCACTGTAGATATAGGGTGTTTTGATGCACTTGCATTGCACTATGTCCTGCCCACACTAGTGGATGGAGGAACATTACAGGAACAAAGTTGCCTTCCCCATTTTATGATGCTTCTCAGAAAAAAGACAAAACAATGGTACTAACAACAATTCACATGTGCAGTCATTGGGCAGTCTTTGCAGCCAATTACACAGAAGTTGGAATTTCTGTATTAATAAATATGATGATTGAAGGATGGGAGAAATGCAGATGGACAAAGGATGGATGACAATGCCATGTGATCCTCCAGTGAACAAAGTATGACAACACCAGATTCCATCTGGACATGTCCATACTCCGCTCAAACATAATCCATAAGCATGATGCTAGGAAAATCCACAGTACCCCGTTTGTCAGAGATCCCTGAAGGCAGCAACAGATACCTACAGAAACACAATTTCCAGGTCCCCCTGCATCCCAGTCAGGATTTTGAATCCCTGAGCAGGTCAAATACCGCCAACAACAGGAAAAGATGACAGCAGCCTGCAAACAATCCTTTTACCAAGGGAGAAAACTAAACAACAGAGGGATTGAGGGCAATTTTCTGGGCTTCTCCACTGACTTTAGTGGTGGTGTTTCAAATGGCAGTGCTGTAATGTTTTGTAATTGCAGAGGGTCAGAACAAGCTGTGGGCACATAATTACTCCTAAACCCCTCTCCTGCCAAGACTCTTCTGCCCACTTTCCCCCTTGTACTGGTGTTGTCCTTTCAGTATGATCCTCCTGCCAGCTCACATGTTCCATTAGGCTAGTGCATCCTTGGGATTTCCCAGTGTAGGAGGACAGAGGCCATCTTCTCCTCACTCATGGGGCGTACCTCAGAAATGGGATTGCAGCTAGAAGAGGAATTTCTTCTGTTAAGCAAAGATGAGGGCATTTCAGCCCAAAGAACCAGTCATTGGTGACCATGCAAGGCCTGGCAAGCCTCTCTGATGCCAAGTGGATAATTACGCCACGCAACAGGCCAAATACTACCACCCCCTCTCTTAGCTACCTAGCAACTGACCCAATAGCAGTCCAAAGAATGTGCAGATTCTGGGCTCTTGGTACCAGATTAGCTCGTCTGTTTCCTTTAATTTAGCAAGACCCTGCAGAGCTGGACAGCTGCCAGTCAGTCTGTCAAGACAGGAACTATTTTGGGAATTTTTATGATGGAATAATATTTTTTTGGTAAACAACGGAAAGCTGTTAAACAGGGACCTTCACCTCTCAGCTCCCGGTTCACCTCCCTCACTGCTGCAATGCCACAGTGCTGGTACTGTCCACCTCGAAGAACACCCCTTACAGCTCCAGCAGGGACAAAATAAACAGCACGTTTCTGCTCTCTTTTCATTAACTCCTGAACACAAAAATGTGAGGAAGAAAAAGAGACTTTCTGCTTCAGTGAGTAGAATGAAGCATTTACCCACAGGATTTAATCCTCCAAAGTGCCCATAGGTACGTAGCCAATAAAAGGAACTCTCCAACTACTCATGCAGTGTGTGCTTTGTTGGTCATTTAAAATAATCACACAACTCTTCCACTTTGCTATACTCTCACCTTTCTCAATTATGTCTTCTTAAAAAATGTTCATGGTTTCTTTGCTGCTGGCACTGAACTGGGAGTAGCAAAGGATTGTGATTGACCCAAAGTTGAATGACCAAGAGAAGGTGGATGCCAACAGCAAAGGGAGTCCCTTACTTCCTACAACCACAAGAACTGCTGAACCTCGTAATATCTGTGCCATTCTGCATTTAAATAAAGGAAAATACATGTTTCCATGTATGCTAAATGGTAGCTCTTTTTAGAATTATATTTTTATTCTGGTATCTGGTTTCATCTAGAACAGATCATTCTATCATTTTATTCTTATTGCTAATGTTTACTATTTTACATACTTAAAAAACAAAATCTGCTGGCTGCCTTGATGGCACTCTGAATCTAACTTCAGGATAGAAATTTGAAATGAATCAATGACATGTCAAATGACCCTGTTGCTTCTTCATGGCCTCATGGTCAAAGAGTTTTTGAAATGTCTTCAAGCTATATTGTCTGGTTTTCCCTACAACCTAGATAGCAGATTTTTGTATTTAGATGTCATACCTTTATATGTGTGCTAACAGATCAACCCTGACACATAAATATCCAGAATGTAAAGATCCAGTGCACATGAGCAAAGTTGTACAATTCAGTTTCAGAGTCAGGCAGATTTCCTTTTTCCAGCCAAATAGATGGAACTTGGCAAGTAAGTGCCACTATTATCTACAGGTTCAGTGCAGAGCAGCAACTGCTATTCCAAAAAAACTAAAACCAATGTCATATTTGTTAAACAGAGGTATGCACAGGGGGTGTGGCAGGAACTGTCTCTTTTTGACTCTCTGCCTTCTATCTACCTGCTCCTTGAAATCACCTGCAGGAGACTAGCTCCAACCAGGAGCTGGGAGGGTGTGGCACTCTGCTAAAGCTGCTCCCGTTTTTGGCCTCTGGCAATGCCTTTTGTATAGGTTTGTTGTCTTCTGATCACGGTCCTGTATTTTTTTGCAAGCAAACTCTTTGCCACAGGAAGTAGTGATGGCATCTTGCCTAGATGCCTTTAAGAGGGGATTGGACAAATTTCAGAAGGAAAAGTACATTATGGGTAACAAGTCATAGAAGGTATGTGCAAGCTCTTGGTTTCAAAGGCAGGCTTCCTCTGATTGCCAGATGCAGGGGAGGGCACCGGGACGCAGATTGTGTCTGTTGTCTTTTGTGCTCCCTGGAGTATTTGGTTGGCCACTGTGAGATACAGGAAGCTGGACTAGATGGGCCTTTGGCCTGATCCAGCAGGGCTCTTCTTATGTTCTTATGTTCGTGCCACATACTCTTTTCTGGTAGTAATTTCTATATGCCCTTTACAGATGGATTGTTTCTGCTTTACTTGGAATATTTTCCCAATTGGTACGTGGTTGCATCAACCATTCATCCAAATACTTGCACACCACAGAGAAAGAATAGCTGTGTCTTCCCTATTTTCTATGAGGCAGGCAGAAAACTATTATCATGACCTATTTTTTAGAATTGTGTTGATTGAAGCTGTGTGAAAGGCCTAGCTGTGGTCTACGCTTCTGCACACAATCTGCTGTACTTCTTTCTGTCCGTTGTCTCATGCAAATATCCCTGGGTAATAATAGCCTGTGGGACTTCATTTCCCAAGACTGCACACAGTTCTTTGACCACTGCAGGAAGCAGGGTGAAGGCCCCTTTCCTGCTGTTGACTTTACCATCTTCCTTCTCTTTTACCATCTTCCTTCTCTTCCTTTTTCTCCATTCACTTAGAATTTGCAGGCATCTTTCTTACGGCCACCAACATCTCACAAACAGCACAGCCCTAATATCAGATTTAGACGCCCTCCCTTTTTTCTGCCTCCCAATGAGTGCTTCCAGATATATTATCTCAGGGCTTTGGCGGACACTCCCCATCATACCAAATTTCTATGTTGAATAGGAAACTGTGCAATTCCCACATATAGAATGGGATGAGTGATGAATGATCCTAACATGACCCATCTTGATACGACGTTTATAAGTTGTATGTGCTGCTGTTCCTTTAATGGAAGCAATGACCCTGGAAGAGTTTCATGAA
Source organism: Tiliqua scincoides (assembly GCF_035046505.1). Lineage (NCBI taxonomy): Eukaryota > Metazoa > Chordata > Lepidosauria > Squamata > Scincidae > Tiliqua > Tiliqua scincoides. The sequence goes on from NC_089821.1 coordinate 283,934,076, forward strand.
GTGTGGACCAGCCCCGAGGAGCATACAAATCTATATGTTTAGGTCCCAAAACAACCAGCATTCTTGGTCACATCCTATGGCTACAATAAAAAGATCTAAACTAGTATGAATACTGCTTCCCCTGCTTTAATAACTTTTTAAAAATGCCACATTCTGCATGTTATTCAGGGAAAGGTATATTCAGGGAAAGACAGGGTAAAATATATATAAGAACATAAGAACAGCCCCACTGGATCAGGCCATAGGCCCATCTAGTCCAGCTTCCTGTATCTCACAGCGGCCCACCAAATGCCCCAGGGAGCACACCAGACAACAAGAGACCTCATCCTGGTGCCCTCCCCTACATCTGGCATTCTGAATTAACCCATTTCTAAAATCAGGAGGTTGCGCATACACATCATGGCTTGTACCCCATAATGGATTTTTCCTCCAGAAACTTGTCCAATCCTCTTTTAAAGGCGTCTAGGCTAGACGCCAGCACCACATCCTGTGGCAAGGAGTTCCACAGACCGACCACACGCTGAGTAAAGAAATATTTTCTTTTGTCTGTCCTAACCCGCCCAACACTCAATTTTAGTGGATGTCCCCTGGTTCTGGTATTATGTGAGAGTGTAAAGAGCATCTCCCTATCCACTCTGTCCATTCCCTGCATAATTTTGTATGTCTTAATCATGTCCCCCCTCAAGCGTCTCTTTTCTAGGCTGAAGAGGCCCAAACGCCGTAGCCTTTCCTCATAAGGAAGGTGCCCCAGTCCCGTAATCATCTTAGTCGCTCTCTTTTGCACCTTTTCCATTTCCACTATGTCTTTTTTGAGATGCGGCGACCAGAACTGGACACAATACTCCAGGTGTGGCCTTACCATAGATTTGTACAACGGCATTATAATACTAGCCGTTTTGTTCTCAATACCCTTCCTAATGATCCCAAGCATAGAATTGGCCTTCTTCACTGCCACCGCACATTGGGTTGACACTTTCATCGACCTGTCCACCACCACCCCAAGATCTCTCTCCTGATCTGTCACAGACAGCTCAGAACCCATCAGCCTATATCTAAAGTTTTGATTTTTTGCCCCAATGTGCATGACTTTACGCTTACTGACATTGAAGCGCATTTTGCTGCCCATTCTGCCAGTCTGGAGAGATCCTTCTGGAGCTCCTCACAATCACTTCTGGTCTTTACCACTCGGAAAAGTTTGGTGTCGTCTGCAAACTTAGCCACTTCACTGCTCAACCCTGTCTCCAGGTCATTTATGAAGAGGTTGAAAAGCACCGGTCCCAGGACAGATCCTTGGGGCACACCGCTTTTCACCTCTCTCCATTGTGAAAATTGCCCATTGACACCCACTCTCTGCTTCCTGGCCTCCAACCAGTTCTCAATCCACGAGAGGACCTGTCCTCTAATTCCCTGACTGTGGAGTTTTTTCAGTAGCCTTTGGTGAGGGACCGTGTCAAACGCCTTCTGAAAGTCCAGATATATAATGTCCACGGGTTCTCCTGCATCCACATGCCTGTTGACCTTTTCAAAGAATTCTATAAGGTTCGTGAGGCAAGACTTACCCTTACAGAAGCCATGCTGACTCTCCCTCAGCAAGGCCTGAGGGAGATTTGAATATTCAAATCCACACAGCATTCTCCTTCTGGAAGATAAAAAGTTGTGTGACCCCTGCCCCACTCCACAGCCAGTACACAGCCAGGAAGTGCAAAGGCCACCTGTGCTTGCCGCTGTTGTGGTTGATTGCTTGTCAAGAAGGGTTTTTCCCCCACACAGACTTCAGCCTGGAGTGATTTCCCAGCCCTGTGTTATTTATGACTTTGTAATCTGTTCCCTTGGAAATAATGGGTGTAGTATCCCAAACGTGGTCTATGATTTCATTTCAGGATCAAGCAGAACGAGCAGATGGTTTCCTCCCTCTGTGCTCCACCCCAATCTCTTATTTCACATTGGGAGAGGTAACCTGGCATACCCTACGACCAAGCGGATTAGAGGCAGGAACTGGGGTGGGTAGGTAGTCATATACTGTAGTCAAGAAAGAGACCAAAGGGGAATTATAGCAAGGTGGGTGTAGGCTTGTGCAGTGCTGATTATCCTACATCTAGTTTTGATGTTTTAATCTCCCCCCCCCACCCCGCATACTGCTGTTAATCTTTTCCACTGAGTAACTCACTATCTTTGGCTGTCCTGAGGCCTTTGCCTTTAATGAATGGGCAAGAAGCCATCCGGGGACCCTGGCATCAGGCAGTAGAGAGTTAAGTAGTCTTTGGAGTTTGCTTACAAATATAGAAGCCTGTGCTAACAACCCAGCTTTGTGTTACTCGGAAGCACAGGCTCCAGTCCTTTCCGATTTCTCACCTGTCCAGACTGGTTGAGAGATAAAATGTCTCTTTATTGAGGGCTGAAAACCGCACCTATTACTGCATATTCCCCTGTGCAGTGTTAACCCTTCACTTGCAGGTAGTTTCAACAAGGATGGCAAATCTCCCTGGGCCATAAATATTTTGCATTTGGTCAAGAGTATATCCTGTGTCCCTGATGTTTAACCCTTCACTTGTTGGCACAGGTTCCTTAGGAGCTTGTCCCAGGAAATTTTTTACTCTTGAGAGTTCCATATATAGTGCTAATTTATGCGCTTTCCTGTAGTGCTGATGTTGGGGTTATAGAGCTGAGCGTTCATACAGGGAAACCCAAGTCTAAATCCCTCTGGGTGGTTTGAAATTGGGGCAAGTTACTTTCTTTCCACAGAGTTACTGTGAAACTGGAAGGCTGCTGTGAACTCTTTAGAGGAAGGGAGCGATAAGAATGTAATAATAATCTTTAAATATTTATAAATAAAATGAGATGACCTGCATACCCTATCACCAGTAGAAAAGTTCCTACATCGTCTTAAGTAGCTAACAATCACATTGTGTCCCCTTCTTACTCACTCTGACTTGAACAGCTCTGTATGGGGGGGGGTGTCTTAGAAGAAACCCAACTCATTACACTCTTCTATAGCCAGCAACTAGCCAGAATACATCTTTAAAACTGAAAATACAAAGCACTAACGGATTAATGCGTTGTTTGATTTTTTTTCTTTTACTCGTTGTGATACTTTGAACTTGATTATAAAGCTTTGTAAGCCACCTTAGGCATTTGGTTTTGCATAGGACAAGCGGGGTATACATTTCTTATAGACAGAGAGAGATAGAGATAGAGATAGGGATGGATGGATGGACGGACGGCCCGCCCATCTACTGGACCACAGTCCCATACCAATGTTGGTTACCGCCTCTAAAGCCCTCTATGGTTTGGATTCAGGGTACCTAACAGCCCAATCCTATCTAACTTTCCAGCACCAATGGAGCCCCAATATAATGGAAGAAATGTGCCCCTACCTTACCATATCGATCTGTCCATATACTTTAATCATTATTAGAGGTCAAATTTGTTTCTGCTGTTTGTTTCCTTGCTTTCCAACATTTGTCTTTATCGATTTATTGATTGCTCAAATTGATTTGTATTACGTTCTATATAGTTTTTTATTTACCATTGTCAGCCATCTTGATTATCCCTTGCTGGAACTGAAAAGTGACATACACATATTTTAAATAAATAATAATAAATAACTGAAGTACGTTCTGATGGATTTTGCAGAGTGTCACGCATGCTGCTTTAGTGCTTAATCTGTGCCTGAAAGAACAAGAGTCCAGTGGCACCTTAAAGACATAAACTTTTCTGGTCTAGAGTTCATTTCATAATAATAACCCTTAGCCTTTGCATAGTGCTTCTGAGTATTCAAAGCACTTCACAGGCTGTAATCATTATGTGACAATAATGTAAGTAAGTACTGTAAAAGGTAAGTACTGTACTGCAGTGGTTTTCTAGCACCAGGACCCACTTTTTAGAATGAGAATGTCAGGATCCACTGGAAGTGATGTCGTGACCGGAAGTGACAACATCAAGTAGGAAAATTTTTTGCAATCCTAGGCTGCAATCCTACCCACACTTACGCAGGAGTAAGTCCCATTTACTATCATTGTGAAAAGCACATACATAGTAGCCTGTTAAAAGGACAGAGCTGTGACATGCCCCCAATGCAGTCACATACCATGGTACCATCAAGTCTAATATATTAAAAATAAAATATTGAATGGGGACCCACCTGAAATTGGCTCACGACCCACAGTTTGAGAAACACTACTGTATAGTATTATCATCTCCTTATTGCCTGCCTGAGACCACCTAGTGAACACATGGCAAAGGCAAGATTCACAGAAATTCTAATCTGCTACTTGTCTATTTTTCATATTTATATACCACCCTTCCTCCATGGAGGTCAATAGGGTGTACATGGCTCCTCTCACTCCTTTTTTATTCTCACAACAATACTGCGAGGACAATTAGGCTGAGAGACAGCAACTGACCTAAGATTACCCAGTAATTTGCATTGCTGAGAGTGAATCCAGATCTTCATAGGGCAAGTTCAACACTCTCACCACTACACCACACTGGCTCTCAATTATGCAACACAAGTGGCATGTAGTGTTTGTTTCCTCAGTTGGCCTCTGTGTGTGTGTAGAGCTAGAGAAAGAAGAAAAAACACATGTAAACCGTGGAATCAATGGGCTATGGAATGCAAGGGGTAAACAGCCTGTGACCATTCTTACCTAAAGATTAAATGCAAGAGATAAGGCACAGGGATGGTTCACAACAACTTAACACAGTGCCCTTTGCCAAACCTCAAGCAATTCTGCTGCTCCACAACCCCACGGGTCAGGCGAGATTACATCTCATTTGCAATCCCCCTCACTTGTTTTTGAGTGTGACCAAAAATCAGCCAGGAGGGGAGCTGCCCACTGCAGTGGCATAGCTAGAGGGGGAGCAAAGCACTAAGTTGTGCAGGGAGCCTCATCGAAGCATGCAAGAGACCCCTTCCCCCTCCCCTTTGGAGCAATTCCAGACGAGGGGAGCAAAATGAAAGGGAGGGGCCCCTCGCACGCTGCGGTGAGGCTCCCTGCGCAACTTAGTGCTCTGCACCCCCTCTAGCTACGCCACTGGCGCTGCAAGCACCACCACGAGTCTGGTTCGCCTGCTCGGCCTCCTTTCTCCGCCCAGAGGTGAGTCTCCTTACATAACCTGGGCGGCGGCCCCCCCACCCGGGGAAGTGCAGGCAACCCCGCAGCTCCCCCTGGCCCGCTGGGAGGGGGGTTCTCCTGCACGCCTGGCCTTTTGCCCCTGCGCTCCGTTTCCCAGCCCCGCGCGGACGAGCCAGCTCTTGTTCCCGCTCGTCGCGCTGCCCTCCTGCTGGCTTCTCGGAAGGAGTCCCGGCCGGCCGCGGGAGTGTTGTGCTGTTGTTTTCCTCTCGTCGCTATGGGCGGCGACTTCCAGCCGGGAAGCCGGAGCGGAGAGGGGCGTGCCGGCGGGATGGGGGGCGCAGCAAGGAGCGCGCCAGGAGGACTTGTTACCCCTCCCGGCAGGGACTTGCGGTGGGTGGGGAGGCAGGTGAGGCAGAGCCTCTCCACAGAGTCCTTCGAAAAGCGCTGCCGCTGTGTGAGGCATGCAAGCACTCAGAACCCATGTGCAAAAGCTGTGTGGTTGGTGAGGCAGAGCCTCCCCACCGGAATCCTTGTGCAAAAGCACGAGGGTTCTACTTGCACGTCTCACACGGTGGCAGTGCTTTTGCGTGCGTGCAGAGGGGGATCAGGCAGCACAATTCGAAGTGCAGCACAGAGTGGACCCCACACAGACCTCCAACCTTCCTTTTGCAGAAACACAACTCAAAATAGAAGGTGGTTGGAATGCTGGTCATCAAAAATGATACAACGTGTGGATGCACTGGTTCCTAGGAGGCTCCACTCCAGCCTCCAGAAGAACCTGTTTGCAATGCACAAGCTGCTCCTATCATCATCATCGTCATCATCATCATCACCACCATTTTTCGACAATAACAAAAAATTCTCAAAGCTGTTCACATGGTAAAGCAATAAGAATAGGATGATAGAGTGAAAATGGAAAACTGCAGAGGAGAGTGACCAAGATGTGTGCAGAGGAGAAGTGCAGAGGAGAGCGACTGGGCTGGGACACCTCTCTTACCAGGAAAGGCTACAGTGTTTGGGGCTCTTCAGTCTGGAAGAAAGGTTACTGAGGGGGTGATTGAGACGTACAAAAGTATGCAGGGAGTGGATAGAGAGATGCTCTTTTCCCTTACATAACACCAGAACCAGGGGATATCAACTAAAACTGAGTGTTGGGAGAATTAGGACAAAATAAAATATTTCTTTACCCTGGTTGGCAACCTTCAGTCTCGAAAGACTATGGTATAAGCCTACAGCACCCGGTATTTCCAGGCGGTCTCCCATCCAAGTAGTAACCAGGCCTGACCCTGCGTAGCTTCTGAGATCAGATGAGATCAGGCATGTGCAGGGTAACAAGCTGTGAATTTCTATACCCAGCAGGTAGTTAATCTGTGGAACTCCTTGCCACAAGATATGCTGGTGATGGCACCTGGCCTAGATGCCTTTAAAAGGGGGTTGGACAGATTTCTGGAAGAAAAGTCCATCTTAGGTTACAAGCCATGATGGATATGTGCAACTTCCTGGTTTTAGAAGTAGGCTACCTCAGAATACCAGGTGCGAGGGAGGGTACCAGGACACAGGTCTCCTGTTGTCTTGTGTCTTCTCTGAGGCATCTGGTGAGATACAGACACTGTGAGATACAGGAAGCTGGACTAGATGGGCCTTTTGCCTGATTCAGCAAGGCTGTTCTTATGTTCTAATGTAGGATCCTATGCACACTTTCCTGAGAGTTGGCTCCACTGAAGACAATGAGGCTTCTGAGTAGACAAGCATAGAATTGTACTGTAAGAGTTCTAGTAGATAGTATTATTTGAAAATGCCAAGTTTTTCACAATTTTGGCCAGTACTGTTGTCACGCCCCCCCCAAGTGTGTCATCCATGCCCCCTTAGCAATGCCCCTTAGCAAAGCCACTGTTCCTGGGAATAAGCCCCATTGGGCACAGTGAGGTTTACTTCTGAGTAGACATTAGTAGGATTGTGCTGCAAGAGAGCAGCTCTACTGAGTTGCACTGGGACAGTTGTTTTTTCCTGCTAAAAATAAAAGAACAATTTTTTAAAAAGGTGTTTTTTTGCCCACTTAGCTAGACTTTAACTCTGAAACAGATGAAATAATGCAAAAAAACTTCTTTGAGTATGTGCAGAATCCATTCCTTTCACCTCTAAATGTTTATAGGCAACCCGCTTTCATGTGGAAAGGAGCTGCCATGAGAGAGGATGTAGCTTTCAGACAAACTTGAGCTCAGTGCATCTTTCCTTGGAAGAGACTCATGTCTCCGTGAGACTCTATGATGACTATTTTCAGTGCTTTGTCTCAGTCCTGGAAGCTATGAAGCAAGGGGAGGTGGCTTCTGAAATCAGCAAAGTGTATTTTCCTCACCACAAGCAAGGCTTGTGAATCCCTTTTGATCAGGAGCTGTGAAAGTGAAAGGGTTCTGTGTGGACCAGAGCCAGCCCATCCATGAAGTCATCTGGTTGGCCACTTTGGGATAAAGGAAGCTGGGCCTTTGATCTGATCCAACAAGACTCCTCTTATGGTCTTATGAAGCAGTTGCCTCAGGCAGTGTATTGATGGGGGGCACCCATCTCTGTCCGCACACTTACCTCTACTGCTCCTTCCCCCTCTACTGGGGGACAGAGAGAAAGAAGTATTGTGAAAGCCTTTTCTAGTCGGGATACTGACATTGCCTAGACTTGCTCTGAGCATTACATTGGATTCTAGGGGGCTTAGAAAGCTGGTGGCCATTTGGAATTCTTCATCCACCAATTCGTCATCCTTCATCCACCTTTGGAATTCTTCATGGTAGAGCTGAATCCAACTACAACAGTAGTAGAAAAATGGAGTGGGATGGCAATATTGTAGGAACATCCAGAAACGTAACTAGGGCAGACCCAGAGGACCTGCCCCAGGCACTACACCAAGAGGGGTGCATGACTGCCTTGCACTGTTTACAGTTTTTCTGAAGGAGGAGGGCACTGGCTGTGGCTGCTTCATGACCCTCTGCTCAGAGGTGCCCCTTCACAAGGGAGCCTCCACAGGAGAAGGAACAGGGGCTCAAAGCTGCCAGCACCTCCTCTTCTGGGGAGAACCCAGACGTGACATCATAATGTCATATGACATGACGTCACTGCTCCTGGCACAGGCTTCAAGGTACATATCTGGGTACACCCCTACATTAAGACATGCATAAGCTAACTGTAACCTCTGACCTAACAAAAAATATGACCAGTCCTCAGGAGGAGTGGAATGAGAAGGACAATGTTTATGTATTTAGATAGTTGCTCGGTTTAGGCATGCGGTTTAACCTAAACTTTCAGTAATAAAATGTTTTTTGTGTGTGTGTAGTCAACTGGACTATCTTTCTTGATGACTTAATGCAAAATTAGAGTTAATCATTCCCAATGGATACGACTATCTGTTTTAATGTTTTCTCCTTGCTTGAAAAGCACTTTTCTCCAATAATAAAAATGTTGATTGCTAATTCCCACTAAAACTCTTTATACATTCTTTATCTTTCATTTCTTCCATATATTTCATTTCATTTCAATCTGCACTTAGTTTTGTGTCTTCCAGACACTGCTTTCAGTAATAACTCTGGAGTAGAGAAAGTCAAGATGAAATGCTGCTTTTGCTGATATTTTATGGAGTGGGGTGCTTTTTTCTCCCAGCCTTCTGTGTATGCATTGAAACTCTTAGCCATTTCCAGTGGGGTGTCCTTGGGAAAAAGGTAATTTTTCTTTGTCATTGGTAATAAAATCAGTCACTGCCATCACTGATTTATCTAAAGGAATATTTTGGTTGCCTTCCAATTTGCTGGACTTTTATTAATGTTGCTTTTCAGCATAGTCTCTTCCACCATTGAAATAGTTGGGCTAAAATTGTATTCTTACTTTCCTGGGAGTAAATCCTATTGAACACACGACTTATTTCTGAATAAACGTTATAGGTAGAGACAGTGGCGTAGCTAATGATCGTGTAGCCTGGTGCCAAGCTCAAAATGTTGCCCCGGAAGTCATGTCACAACTGGAAGTGACATCACACCTGGGCTTTTTCAAAAGTGAAAAGGCATCTATCTGCTACCTGGGGTCAAAGAAGATTTATAGCCCCCTCCAGACAAAATCAAATTAATTAAGTAAATAAATAAAAAGTGTGCCCCTGGTAGGTTCAAGACACTGTGTTGGGGTGAAGAGGGATGGTTATTCTTCTCTTGCTAAATATAAGAGGGGCACCTCTTGAACAACAATCAGTTTCATATGTCAGTTCTGAGTTAAGAAAATTCACTTTTTGTTCTATAAGGCAATTGTTTTTTCATTTTCTGGTTAATTGGCCATAACTTTTGATAGAATATAGATATTCCAATGGGGTTTGTTTCATTGCATTCTACATTAAATTACCTTTCCAATGATATATAACATGATGGTATTAATCATCTATATCAAGATTTTCACAATTTTGGTCACTAGTGTCAAGCTCAGCTTGTTGCCCCCCTAAAGCTTGATGCCCGGTGCAACCACTACCCCCTGCACTGCCTTAGCTATGCCACTGGGTAGAGATGTGATTTTTTTTGTCATAATGAAATAAAAACACATAACACTGCTTTCTGCACTTCCCATTTTTGTAAAAAAACAAAATAAAACCCACCCCAAAATCTGCAAAAAAGTAAAACATTTCTATGTAAGTCACCATAGGCTGGTTGGGATGGACTGAGGGGGTGCATGGGTAATGACTCTGGCTTCATCTGTTGACACTCTGCCATCTATATCACCTACCTAGAACACTTTTAAAGCAATTATAATTTATAATTGTAATTTATAAAAAGGCAACCTTAGAATAAAAACATATAACACCACTTTCTGCACTTTTCCTCCTTGAGAAAAAAAAATATGCAAAAACATAAATAAGAGCACCTCTAGTTATAGGGTTGAGCTGTGGGTGTAATAGGTCTTCTAAACTAAACAGGTTTATGTCTAAAAGATTAATGTGTTTCTTTCACATTTGCAACAACCAAAGCCTGAACTGGGAATTAGGTTTTCCTGTCCTAGCTGAGTGTGTGCACTACAGACTCTTCATGTGGAAGCTAAAGATAACATGCAGTGTAGGATGGCATGTGTTTGCAACTGACTGATGCCAGACTGCAGTATTCTCTTACTCATCACACCTTCACCGCTATCCTCATAACGCCTACCTTTAAGTAATCCTTTGTGGTGCCCCTGAAAAATGAGAATATAGTCAAGTCTGTCCTTTGATTTTTCTTCTTCTTTTCCTTAGAATTTCCTTATGGTTGATCCTCAGAGCAGTTTTGGACTAGCCCCGTAACTGATACTGAATCAAGGGCAGGATGACAGTGGAGGCAAGATGAAACGGGTTGGGCAGCCCAATCCTATCCAGGCCAGAGGAACAGGGGCACCAAAATAGCAACAACTGTATTTCACAGACACTGGGAAGCCACTGGAGGTCTCCTTGGGGGAAGGGATTTTTGTCCCCTTTCCCCGAGGAAAGCCCCAGGCCCCACAATGGGGCTTCTCATGTCTGCACTGACTATTTTTCCAGAGCAGACTTGAGAACTTCCATGTCAAGCATTTCAGCCTGACAGGGAGGATAGGATCTAGCAGAGGAGGCAGTCCCACCCCCCTCCCAGGCTGGTTCTTCCCCTTTTTCTGCCCTCCCCCTGCCCTGGAATGCTTCCCCCCCACCCCAAAAACCTGCACTGCCACCCAGCAGTGTGATCTATCTTCAGGTGCTCCTGCAGCTTCTCCACCGGGCGCTGAGCCCAGCACTGACTGGCGCTGGCCCGGTGCCGGCACTCCCTACTCTGAGGGTGTCATAAACGTGCTTTACAGCACATTTGTGACACCCAGTGCCAGCACTGGAGTTCAGGGCCGCTGCTAGGACCCAACAGGATTGGGCCCTAAATCACACAATGGACAATTTGGTGGCAAGATTCAAGAAAACACATCTGTGATGGAACTTAAGCAGGTGCTTAACAAACATCTCTATCTGTGCTTGTTTGAACTGATGCTTAAATGAGATTCAGGAGTGCCCACCTCTTTCAGTGTCTTAGAGCCCAACTGGCATTTCCTCTCATACCACTATTTTATTAGGTATATAGGTATTTAGGACCTAGAATACACTCGTTGGGAAAAAAAAAATGCTCTTTGTCCCTTGTATAAACAAATTGCAGAATAAATGCCCTAGGATGGTAAACAGAAGATATTTATTTATGCAACCATCTGGAATATGGAAATGGAATTACCCCTGCTAATTGTGTAAGAGGCACTTTTTCAAGTGGGTGCTCCTTTTTTTTTAGCAGGGGGAGAGAAACTGTCCCTCTTCACCCCCAGCACAGTGTCTTTTCTAGTGGCTGCTTGCTAGTGGCATTCTGCACTTTTTTAGATTGTGACCCTTTTGAGACAGGGAGCCAGTTAGTTATTTGATTTTATCTGTAAACTGCTTTGTGAACTTTTAGTTGAAAAGCGGTATATAAATACTGTTAATAATTAATAATTAATAATATGGATATTCTTGAGGCAGTTCTTCATTTATCTGAAAGGGGATTCTGCATCAGAGATCTGGTTCAAAGCTACAGAACTTTGGGCTCAGTTTCTTTCTGAAAGGGTATGGAAAATACATGGGACTCAATCCAGCTGAGTATAGGCCCAGTGTCTGCTCATGGGGAATGCCACAGGACCCCATTCCCTGCTAGCAGGAGTGCTTGAGTACACGCACAGATAGCTCCAGGGGCACTGCAGAGATGTTGTGCGTGCACAGCTTCCATGATCCCATCAAACCCTTGTGTCCTGCAAGCTATTCATGCTGAAGGCACAAGTAACTTATACAGCATATCCATGGAGGGCTATACAGAGATATGGAAGGTGCACATGCCAAAAGATCTCCCATTCCCTGCAATGTCTCCTTGAATGCCTGCATGTCTGCTAGTATACTCATGTTGGCAGGATGAATAGAGCAAACAGGGCTCTAGTGAGTCCAATGAGACTGCTCCACCCTCACTAGAGCTGATAGAACTGATGGGATTTTGAAATAGCTGTTTATTTACCAACAAAACAGTACAAGCCAAGCATGAAGCACCAGTCAAGCATCCACTCAGTGTTTGGTTTTAAGGTGGTATCAGTGTCCTCCAAACAAGAGCAGCTGAAGTTTCCTCAAGATTCCTTTTGCCAGCCAACTGCAAAACTGTATTACTGTCAATAAGTGTAAAGTGATCCATAGTAGAGCAAAGCATCCCATCTTCACATACATACTGCACACTGATGGCATTCAAGTTGTCAGTGATAAACAAACAAGCACACAAAAGATCTCAAAGTGGTGGTGTATATCTCCATGAAAATATTTAAGAAGCTTTTCTTGGAGCACTTCACAGTCCGCTTTGGTTTTTTACCACCCGGAATATTTGGAGCACTAGCATTCCTGGAAGGGGGGGGCAGAACATTAAGTTTCATCAGATGCCTGGCCGCTGGTGTAAATTGGTCCCTCCTCCTCGCCTCCAGCACCAGTTGCAACTGCAAAATCTTTAGCTTTTGCAGTCATGACTGGCTCTGAAGCTGAGGAGGGGCCACTTTACGCCAGCAGCCAGATGCCTGAAGAAACTTAGGGTGCAATCCTAACCAACTTTCCAGCACTGGCATAGCTGTGCCAGCGGGGCATGTGCTGCATCCTGCAGTTGGGAGGCAATCATGGAGGCCTCCCCAAGGTAGGACAATGTTCATTCCCTTACCTCAGAGTTGCATTGCCTTTATGTCAGTGCTGGAAAGTTGGTTAGGATTGCAGCCTTAGTTATTTGCACCCCCCCCCCAGGAACGCCAGTGATTTGGAGTCATCTGCAAACGTGGCCACCTTGCTGGTCACCTCCAACAGAAGATCATATATGAACCAGTTAAAAAGAACTGGTTCCAACACCCAAGTTCCAGTTCTCTTTGGGGAAACTGCATTTCTGTTCCGAGTAGCATAGCTACGGGTGGAACACAGCACTAAGTTTTGCAGGGAGCCTCGACACACGATGAAAGTTGCCCCTACACTTTGCTGTTGGCGCCATTCCCAGCAGCAAGAGCAAAGCTTTGCTCTCACCACCAGAAATGGCTTCAATGGCAAGGGGGGGGGCAGCTTGTAATGCGCATTAAAGTGCTCCGCAAACTTAGTGCTGTGCCCCGCCATAGCTATGCTACTGTCTGTGTCCATTTATCCTTTCTGCTTCCTGCTCTTCAACCAGGTACCAGTCCATGAAGGGGCCTGTCCCCTTATTTCTTGAGAAAGAGTGCTTACTGAAGAGTGTTGAGGGTTTTTGACAAAAGCTTTTTGAAAGTCCAAATGTATAATGTGAACTGGATCACCACCACCATCACCATCATCATTATTACAGTTTGGAATATTTATATACCGCTTTTCAACAAAAAAGTTCACAAAGCAGTTTACAGATAAAATCAAATAACTAACTGGCTCCCTGTCTCAAAAGGGTCACAATCTAAAAAAGTGCAGAATGCCACTAGCAAGCAGCCACTAGAAAAGACACTGTGCTGGGGGTGAAGAGGGACAGTTTCTCTCCCCCTGCTAAATATAAGAGGATCATCAACTGAAAAAGTGCCTCTTTGCCCAGTTAGCAATGTGTTAGCTGGGGTGTGTGGGCTGCACCGGGTGACGTGCTGGTGGAGGGGGTGACGCGCCCTGGGGATGATGCGCTAAAATCACAGCATTAGGAGCTACTCCATTGTGTCATACACTGTTGGATGCGGAATTCCCAGCGGAATGCAATGCAAAAAAACAATTTAAATAGCTCATTTCCTTCAAAAGTTATGGCCAAAAAACCAGAAAGAAAAAATGAATTGATCCGTATGGAAAGTGAAAGTGAGCCGTATTGCACGTTTACTCGTGAGTAGGCAAACTTGCCTTAGTCCGTCAGAAAGGGCAGGCTGAGAGGACTCCAAGAACATCAGAATGGTCCTGATCCAATGAATGCAGCCCCCCAAAACACCCCTCCCAGCTGCAAGTCTATTGAGCCCTATGGAAAGCAAACTCAGCCACATGGTCGCGTTTACTCGTGAGTATGCAGACATGCCTTGGCTGGTGGTCAGGCCAGGCAAAGGGGAATGTGAGGACACCAGAATAGTCCGGATCTGATGGAGCTGGAGTGCAACAAATGCTCCAGAAGGCAGTCCCTCCCCCACTGAAAAGGATAAAAAAGGAGATGAACTCTTTCATCTCTTCAGATGAACTCAAGGGGAATGTTTTCTATTTTGCACTTGCAAAGCCAAGGTGGGTCTTTATCTTGATATGCCTGAAATAGAAGAACTTTAAACTGGGCACTGGGGAGGGCTGGAAATCTCACTGATTCTTTTTCGGGGGGGGGGGTGTTATTGCAGGCAGGCTACACAGTAAGCTCCATTGACCACTATGGGATTTACTTCTGAGTAGACATGCATAGGCTTGAGCTTACAGGCTGCAATTCTCCCCTCACTTTCCTGAGAGTAAGCCCCATTGACCACAATGGAACTTACTTCAGAGTAGATTCACTTGGTGGAACAGGACTGGCTCCCTCTTATTTAATTATTTCTTTTATTTTAATTTAATTATTTAGAATTATTTATTTTAATTTGCTTGATGATATCACTTCTGGCCATGACATCACTTCTAATGAGTCCTGGACAGATTGTCATTCTAAAAAGTGGGTCCCAGTGCTAAAAGTTTGAGAACTGCTGCAATAAGGTGTTAGTAAGTTGACATGGGTGTGCGTGACTCTACAAGTTTTCAAAATCACTAAAATCAGAATCTGGAGGAATAATACCATTATGTTATATATCAATCAATGTGTAATTTCATGCAGAATGCAATGAAACAAACCACATTGAAATATCTGTGTTCTAACAAAAGGTACAGCCAAAAAACCAGTGGGGGGCAGGGCGATGGTACATCACCATGCCCACCACCTGGGGCACTGCATGGGGTGACACGCAGGCCTCCCGCACCGGGTGACACAAATCCTAGTGACGCCACTGCCAGTTAGCGGGGTCATCTGTCAGGACTATTTTGTCAAATATATACAGGGAAATCTGCAGTCTGGGAAATCTGCAGTCTGAATAGGGCAAGGTCTTGATGTCTGGGCCAAAATGTAAGCCCGAAAGCAATGTATATCTCTCTGTATCCCTCTGTGACTCCATGTGACCAATCAAAGTGTATGAAAAATGCTGAGTCATAGTGACAAAGTACCTGTAATAGAAGTCAACGTACAGCTAGTGCACCATGAGAGATGATGCAATCAGTCATGAGACTATGAAGTAATGCTATGAGGTCATCTCTACTATGATTGGTGTACAGCACTATATAAGCAAGGTAGGTACAGACCACCTGCGAGGGTTGTTGTGTGGAATCGGAGAGAGCAGGAGTCCATGTCAGAGAGTTGGAGATTGTGGCTGTAAATACTTTGGCTGTTTTCCTACAAAGGAACTGCTTATCTGTAAATATTTTGCAAATACAGACTGGTGGTGGACATCTGCCTTGTCTTTGTAGCCCTTTTACTCAGACACCTTGGAGCTAGCATTCTGCTGTGCTCTGCTGAGAACTGGTACTACACTAAATTCCTCAACACCATCTCTATCCACATGCTTGCGGACACTCTCAAAGAACTGTAGAAGGTCAGTGAAGCAGGACTGAACTTTGCTGATTCTCCTTCACCAAGGCTCGTTCTTCTGTATGCTTTGTAATTGTATCTTTTGTTATATTCTTTCCAAAAGTTTACCAAAAACAAAGGTTAAACTGACTGGCCTGTATTTCCTGGATCCTAACTGGGAGCATCTCTGTGCCAGTTCTCTGGCACAGAGGCTGGTTTCAGAGAGTTCCATATTTTTGTTGGAAGATCAGCATTTTCACATTTGAATTCCTTAAGAACTCTTGGATGAAGGCCATCTGGATGCACTGGTTTGTTAATGTCTAGTTTGTCAATATGCTCTCTAGAACAGGGGCTTCAAACATAAGGCCCGGGGGCCAGATGTGGCCTACGGAAGCTTTATATCCAGCCCTCAGGCTCTCCACTGCTGAGTAGTGCTGAGGTGTTACTCCTGAAAGGGCAGCCTACATGAAAATTGGGCTCTCCAATATCTTGAAATATGATCAAGATTTGCATATTTTCTCTTCTGTCATTTGCACCTAATGAGTTCCTAAGTGAGAAAAAGTGCTTGTTCTTGGTTATGACCTCTTTAATGACATCACTTCCAGCCCTTAGCAGGCATCATGAATGCTATTTGGCCCTCAGTATGAAACGGGTTTGACACCCCTGCTCTAGAACCTTGTCCCCTGTCAGTTCAATTTTAGTTAGGTCTTCAGACTCCCATCCTGAGAAGGATAGTTCAACCACAGTGATCCAACCTTCTTTTTCTGTGGTGGACAGATGCAGAGAATTCATGCGTCTTCTCTGCAATCTCCATATTCTCTTTAACCTTCCCTTTTAAGCCCTCATTATTTATCAGTCCAAATGACTCCCTGGCAGTTTTCCTGTTTTTGAGGTATATAAATAAATGTTCCTCATCTGCCTTGATGTTTTAGCATTTTCAGCTTCTGTTTGTGTCTCCCTTATGGTCTGCTGTCATGAATATGTAGTTTAGGCCTAGGAGCATGTAAAGCCTGAACCAAAGTAACCCAGTAACAGAGAAGTGGCTTGCAGTCCTAGCTGCAGGGAATTTACAACTCAATGGAAGGTGATAATGTAGCACCTAAACAGACAGAGAGGCGCCCATGAATCTCCAGTGGGGAGGGGAAGGACTAGCATCCAGCCCCACTTCAGGAAGTTTCTGGCCCCAAGGGTCTATGATTGGACAGTTTAAATGAGTACAGAGTCACCCCATCCTGTTAGCATGAGAAGTATAAGAACAAAGCCCAAAGGGGTGTCTTGGCCTTTTGTCTTTGTCTTTTGGCGTGGGTGCAACATCCTGCAGGCGCCAGGGCCATGTGGCCTCATAGGTAACTTGGAGGAAAGATCTACAAAAGAAAGCTTACCCAGGTGAGAGTTCGGGAATAATAGAGATAGCTTTGTTATTTTAATGCTGATATGTTTCCTAGAAGTTTTATGCCTCTAGCATTTGCTGCCTTTTGTAACTTTATGTAACCCTATGTACTTAATAAAGTAAAAATCCTTTTACTAAGTTGTTTCATTGTCTGTTGGGGACAAAGGTTCAGATTCCTGCCTCACCGTTCAGCAAGCTACCAAGTACTCATTGAGGTCTAGTAACTTGAGGACTGAAGCTTTAATTGGAGAAAGCGCTCAGTGCCTGCAAGGGATAGAATTAAGCCTAGAGGGTCTCAGTGTCCCTGGACTGAGACACTGGCACATACAGGGTGGTGGCAGTACTACCGAACAGGGGTCCTTGAGGGCTCTAGGGTTCTCGAACCAAGAACTCTGAGCACCCCAAAACCCTGGGAGTTTATGACATCGGCTTACATTTCTTTTGCCAGAGTTTGTCTTCCTTTTTGTAGACAATGCTTCCATTTTGTTGAAGGAAGCCTTCTTGCCCTTTATAGCTTCTTTGACTTCAGCTGCAATCCTATGCACACTTTCTGGGGAGTAAGGCCCATTGAACATGATGAAACTTCTGAGTAGACATGCATAGGATTGTGCTGTTCATTTGTGATCCATGCTGGCATCCTCCTGGACTTGGTGGTGCCTTTCCTGCTCAGTGGTATATTCTTGTTGAGCTCCTGTTATTGTGGCTTTAAATAACCTCCATGTGTTCTGGAGAGATTTGACTCCCTTACAGTTTCCTTTATCCTAGTCTCATTTTTGAGAAGTCCAATGTGTCTGTATTGGACTCCCTTGGAAACTTACCAATTACATATATGTGGAATTGGATAGCACTATAGTCATCACTGTTTCCTATCATCTTGTACCAGGCCCTGGCCACTATTTAGGATTAAGTTTAAGGTTGCTTCACTGGTTGGCTCCAAGATAAACTAGAGCATAGTTATTAAGGCTGTAACTCTTATCTAGGAATATCAGCCCAATTGTATATAGGATTGGGCTGTAATGTGGAAGGTTTTGCAACAGTAGAAGACACTTTTGCTGTCGCAAAATGGCTGCTGACGGAAGTTCTGCATTGGTGGACATTTTGAGAGCACTGCCACAAGAGGCAGCAGCGCTCCCCATCTGTCACCAGACCTGTCTGTGAATGCTGGAGCAGGTAAGGCAGCAGTGGGAGGTGATGGGGTGAAACTGAATGGGGAGGGATGGGGGAGGTGGGGAAGCTGTGGGAGGGTGCAGTTCAGATCCTTCACCTCTTTTTTGTAGTCTCCCCACCCTCTTTCTCTCTGGGACTTGCGCCAGCTAAAGAGCTGATGCAGATCCAAGGAGACACATTGCAGAGCAGGAGGCTTACAGAGCGGTAAGGGAATTAAAATCCACTTATCCCTCTGAAGCCCCGAATCTGCCCCTCCACTGGATACAATGTGCACCCTTTTGGTGTGGCTGCACTAGCAAGGGGGTGGAAGGTCAGGATTGGTGTCTAAGGGCCCAATCCTATCCAATTTCCTGCGCCAATGCAGCCACAACACAGCCCTCAGGTAAGGGAACTTGATGAGGCTTCCTTGACTGCCCCTTAACTGCAGGATGCAGCACACACCCTGTTGGCACAGACCTGCATTGACACTGGAAAGTTAGGATTGGGCCCTAAGTTCCATTAAACTCAGTGGGAATTACTTGTGAGTAAACATGCAGAGAATTTCAATGGTAGTGTAACTAAACTTGTCTCTTTTGTCAAGGCTTGAACATGAATTTACTCAGCGTAATCAAAGCCACCCATTACTATAAAACTTGCTCTTTTGGATGCCTCCCTGATTTCTTTTTCCAAGTCAAGATTATCCTCAGCATTTTGATTAGGAGGGATATAGCATGCACCAGTATCAAATTATTATTTGGGATGGGTATTTCCACCCATAATGATTTTTTGGAGGAGTCTGGTTCCCCCTAAATTTTCTAGTTGGTTGGAGTCTGAGAGCCCAATCCTTTGGTCCACGCTGCGCCTCTGCGGCACGAACCACAGTCGCAAATGTGCCATAAGGCACGTTTGCGGGGCTTATCACTGGGCTCCCGCCAGAGCTCCCGCCGGGCTCCTGCCAGGCGCCCACCACATGAGCCAGCATGTGGTGGGCACCCGTGTTCCACGGCTCGGTGGTGTCTGTGACAGCTGGGCTGTGGCATGGGAAATGGGGGCGTGTCCGGGGGCGTGGTGGAGACATTCCGGGGAGGGGGAGGCGTGGCTGGGGGCGTGGGAGAGGTGTGTTGGGGGGGTGGGGGAGAGGTGAATCTGCAGAGCTGCTAAATAATAATAATACAGGTATTTATACACCGCCTTTCTTGGTCGTCAGATTTCTCCTCAGACTTTATTCAAGGCGGTTTACATAAGCAGGCTGTTCTAAATCCCCATAGGGATTTTTACAATTGAAGAAAGGTTCTATCTTTCAAGAACCACAACATTTCAGATGGATCTTTCTGATCTGGTATCACATTCTGGCCTCCAGTTTCCTCCCACGCAAGCTGACAAGCAGCTCCTTCAACTCTCACATGGAGGGCAGCCAAGATGCTTCTTCACTCACACCAAAGAGCAGGTGGAATAACTCTGCTCAGCTTGTCAGCTGCTTCAAGGTCTCACCATTCACGGTGCCGGTGGCCTCGAACTGGCGACCTGCGGCTGTTATCTTCAGGCAAACAGAGGCTCTACCCTCTAGACCAGATCTCCTGCCTCCTAAAGTGAGTAGTCCCATTGCGGGACTGCTTCCCTTACTCAGGGGAAGGGGATGAACGTCCCCTTCTCCTGAAGAGCCTCCTGCGGTAGTGTGGGAGGCACTGGATCCGGTGGGAGCCCTTTGTTGAACTGCCAGGTCCCGCAGCTCTGGGCAGCTCAGGACTGGGCTGCCCGTCTAGAACGAGTTCAGACATAAGGCCCGTGGGCCAAATGCGGCCCCCAGAAGCAATTTATCCAGCCCCTCAATATAATTGGGCTCTCTCATATCTTGAAAATATTTGCACATTTTCACTTCTGTTTTCACTTAGCTGCAAATAATGAATTTCTATGCAAAAACAAAGTGCTTTTTTCTGGCCATCATCTGCTTAATGATGTCATTTCCTGCCTAGTAATGTCACTTCTGGCCCTCAGCAGGCACCATGAATGCTAACTTCAGCCCTTTATATGAAACAAGTTTGACACCCCTGGTCTAGAATGATAGTCACCACCTGACACAATACAACAGCATTCATGTGATAACAAAAACACTTACAAAAAATATTTCTGATGTCTGCTTAACCCCAACTGTTAAAGGGTACCTTGAGCATGCATCATGAGGGAGAATCCCTTTTACTGGGTTATCTTGTTGTGCTGTTCCCAAGTTCCACCAGGCCCTTTACAAGGAGGAATGAAAAACAGAAATATGTGGTTCATCACACACTCATGAACAATGATGAACACAAGGGGACAGCACTTCTGAGTAGACATGCATAGGATTGCACTGTGAGGGCCAAATTCTATCCAATTTTCCAGTGCTGTTGCAGCCATGCCAACAGTGCATGTGCAGCAACTTGCAGCAGAGAGGCAGTCTCCAGGCAAGGGAATGTTTGTTCCCTTTCCCCAGGGCTGCACCGGCACTGGAAAGTTGGATAGGACTGGGTCCTCAGTTCACTAACAATGTTGGTGTTAACTTCCTGAATTCATTGATCACTAGCCTAGAGATGGGCTGTGTGGTATAATGGAATTTCTTGGTCATATGGTATTTGTTGGTGAAACACTGACCTCTCATCACTCCATAGTATAGATTCTTCTTGGGAATTTAGCAAAGGGAGTCAAGAAATCCCTAAATCCAAAGAGCAAAAGGACAGCAGGGAGGCACTGTGAATCCTAACAAGTAATGAATGTTAAATAGAAGAAGGTAAAAAGAACTCTTTAGATAGTGTCACTGAGACAATGAACATGAATTTGGACAAACTCCAGAAGTTAGTGGTAGACAGGGAGGCCTGGCATGCGTGGTCCATGGGGTCCCAAAGAGTGGGACACCACCACCACCACAACAAAAAAGAACTCTAATGCAACCTGCCAGCAGTTCAGGAAAGAACTGTCAGGAATCCAGCACACTGTCCTGCTGAACTCTGAATGGTCCACAACCTTTGCTTCGCCAGACCCCCCCCAGGTTTCTTTTCTCTCTCCCCCCCCCCGCAGATTCCCTGACATCCAAGTGACACTGAACATAACGGAGAGGTGATGAGGATGAACCCCTTCGGCGTTGTCCACCCTGTGCAGGTCTGTGTGCATCAGGAGATGCTTCAGCCGCCGCTAAGCCCCGTGCTCTGTTCCTGCAGAAAAAACCAAACCTGCTGGGGTGCAACTTGCCTGGAAGTGCCGCCCTCTGACCTGGAAGCCCTACAGCCTTCAGATGTGTTACGCAAGGAGGACCGGCATTCTGCACATGCTCAGAGTCACTCTCTTCCTCTAGGACCTGGCCCCGCGGCGCTGGCAAGAGGTTCCGGGGCTGTGGTCTGCTGGCGCCCGACCTGGCCTGGAGCAGAGAGCGCGGGCTGGAGACCCACCGTGCGCTGCTGCTGCTGCTGCTGCCCATGGCGGTGGTCCCACCCCCGTCCCTCCCGGCCGGAGCTCTCCTCCTCCCCTGCGGTCCCCTCTTCTCCTCCCACCTTGACGTCTGGAGCTGGCAGCCCGACCGGTTCCGCATTCCCGACCCCTCCCCGCAGCCCGGGCAGCTATATAACCGGGGCTGATGCAACCCACCCAGCCTGCGGGAGGGACGCAGAGGGACGGAGCCACTCGCGGGCACAGCGGGGGCTCTTGCCCGGGCGCCCCACTGGCGGCGGCGGCGGCGGCGGCGGCAGCAGCAGCAGCGACTCCGACTCCTCCTCCCGGGACCGGACTCAGCACGGCACGACGAGCCTGGAGAGAGAGGCCGAGAGCCGCTCGCGGAGCTGGGCGGCTGCCCTGGAGCTGAGCGCGCAACGCGTCTCCCGCGCCTGCCGCAGCCGGGCCCCGGGGGCGCCGTCGGCACGGTGGGTGCAGGGCTGGATCGGGGGGGGGGTTCAGCACCGCGGGGCTCCGCGTGCTCCTTCCCCGGCCGGGCGGGCGGGCTGCCTGCAGAGGCTGCTGCGCTCTCCCAGCGGACCCTGGGCCTCCTTTCCAAGGCGCGCTCTGCTTTGGGGGCGCCCAGCGCGGGGGCCCCTTCGCGCTTTCCCGCGGCTGTGCCCAGGCGAGGAACAGCTGCAGCTCCTCTCCTGTCGGGAGGCCCCCCAGGCCAAGGCTGGGGGTCCAGCCCCCTTCCACGCCTTCCTTTGGGTGCACTGGGGTGGTCGTGGCATCGTCGAGGGCGCTGCGATGGAGAGGAGAAAGCTGAAATCCTATGCACACTTACCTAGGAGTAAGCCTCATTGACTATAGTGTGACTTACTTCTGAGTAGACATGCATAGGATTGTGCGGTGTAGCAGTTACTCCAGATTAATGAGTGCGGAGCAGAAGAGGGTAGGCGCCTGGGAGCCTTCTCCCGTGTCCTCCTCCTCCTTCCAGGCAGCCTCCTCTCGATTATCCTGGCCCAGAATCCGAGGCTTGAAAGGGATCTGGAGTTAATCTCGTCTCGCCCGTTGCACCCAGGTGGGATCCTCCCTCGTGAGTCCTTCATAGCGAAGAGGGAAGAGTCTGCAAGGAGAGGGCAAGCGGAGAGCCTGCTGTACCAGGCCAGGAGTGCCCCTTCCAAGGCTCTGCACGATTCAGACTGCTCTGAGGACTGCTTTATATTTTTAAGCCATTTCTGCCCAATGTTGCATATACGCAACAGGGGTCAAATGTGCACACACCTGTGGGTTGGGCAGAAATGAGTTGAAGCAAGAAGACTGTGTTGCTCTGCTTACCAAAGAAAAGCATTTCTAGTGCAATTTGAACTGGGTGTTCATAGACTCATTTACTGTTAACCCCTGCTTTTCTCTGGCCCTCCATAGTGTGTGTGTGTGCTGGCTTTCCCCCCCTCCATTCTACACCACCACTGGGGTCTTTGCACCCCCATCTGCTGCCTCTTTCTCCATCCCACTATATCCCCATCTCTTAGACAGTTTCTCCTCTTCCTTCCTTTCTTCAGTCTTTGTTTTTTTTCCCTGTGCCACCCTCCCATGTAATTCTCCTTGCTGAGTTCAGTTGTGGCAGCACACAAGCCCTTCACTGTCCCAGCTATTCACAACAGTGCAAGAGTCTTGTTCAGGGCTACCATGCAGCAAAGAACAAGGTGGAAGCTTGTGGTCCCCTTTGTTGTGCTGTTAAGTAATCACTATGTGTTCCTATTGCCTGCCCCTGTCTTGAGTATGTGGTCTTCTGTGCAGCCCACCTGGGTTCAGTTAGTGCTTGAAATGGGACTGTTTAAAAACTAGGTGTTTCTCCTTTGTGACAGGCATGGCCACCTATTCTTGCTCAAATGTGTGAAGACCCCCCCCAGGGGCCTGGTGTTGTGGTATTGTTTAATTTGAGCCGGTAGATTGAATCAGGCAGGATTGTGCAGCTAGGCCCTGCCTGGAGGAATCAGAAAAGTGATTTTGAGGTTTGCAAGTTCCACACCTTTTGGGCATGTCTTTTCCTTTAGCCACTCCTCCTCTGGCATGTGGAAGGATGGCATGCAGGTTAGGTTTACAGCTTTATGTGAGGTAAACAGAGAACCTCTTCCTAGGATAGCCCAGTTTCTTGCTGTTTCATTGGCCAGCAGCAGACTGGCTACTGTTGCAAGCAGAATGCTGGGCTAAATAGACCCTCAATAAGATCAGGATATTGGTTTTTTCTTAGCTGGTAAACAAAATTATCTCTTCTGAGCCAGAGATTCTGTGTTCTTTGCTCGTAGGGAAGTCTTGCTGATGACACCTAGATGAATGCGCTGTCTGCACATGGACATTGTGTGGAATGCTTTCCTGGGTTGTGCAGTTTGGTTTCCTGTTAATGATTAGGACTGAGGGGTTCTTAAACCAGCAATGGCACCTTTCTTCAGGCATCTTTCTCTCACTTTGTGGATCCGTGCAATGTGATAATGCACCTCAAACCACTGTATGAGTTCAGCACAAGAAAATTCAGTGAAGAAAATCTTCATTCCATCTGAGCTCTTTAAGATTTGTGACCCAGGGGACTGGTATTGCAAATGCAGTATGCCATGAATGTTCTTCCTTCCAGCAGTCTTTAACCTGAAAAAGAAAGGGGCCCCTTGAGATTGTCTCCGTTCACTCAGTCCTAAGTCCGCTTTAGCAGTCGGGCATAAAGTAGAGTTAAAGTCACAGTCTTCTGAGCTTCATTCCAGAAGTCATTCGGTCCTCCTCCTGCCCCCTCTGGGTTAGGGAAATAGGTTGGAGATCAAATTGAAAGGAAGGAGAAACACTGAGAGAGAGAGAGAGAGAGAGAGAGAGAGAGCCACATTATGTTTCCATTTTCTTTTAATGAAGGCCCTGTGGAGGTGTATTTGAAAACACAGGGTCTCCTATGCCCTCAAGGTGGGTGAGAACACTCTCTTGGCTGGTTCCAGGGCCATATGCAACGTATAGTGGCCAATGAAATGGGGCCTGGCTCATTCTGTTGCTTGTCTTGGCAGCCTACTTCATGGCTTGTATTACCAGCCCTGGAACGCAACCACTGCCAAACTCCCTGTGTGTGTGTGCGTGTGTTGGGGCTTGGAGAACTCGGCAGAGACAAATGCTTCACTGAGTCAGGCTAGGAATTTTTCAACTTGTTTCTTGAAGCTTGCATGAAAATTATCTGCAGGCTTTTTTGCCAGAGATCTCCACCGGGAATCCATGGGCTTGTTTGTATGTGGGGGCGTCTGGGATACCAGTTGTTAAGACGCCACATTCTTTGTAGCTCCCGACCATTTGAAATGCCCATTTGTGTGGGTGGCAGACAGGATATGGGGTCTTGCAATCCAAATGCATCCTCCTTCTGTGGGTCAACAGTTGGCTGATGTGGGATTACTTAGCTTGCTTTGGAGGATTTAGCAGAATTCCAGAAGAAATCAAATGCACATTGCCGCCTTTTGCCCTGACCTTTATGCTCCTAAAGCCCTAAGGAATAGCGCTTTCCTTTCACAAACCGTAGCAATTTCTTCATCACAGCAACATTGCCCTGCATTGCTGTGACCTGTGCTCAAGAAGAGTAGAGTGTAGCACCTGCAGATTCCATTGTTTATAATGTGGAAATGGCTTCAGATTTCCCCCCCAGGAGTTTGTCCTTCATTTGCTCTCATCCTTAACATTTGGCTCCTCCATTGGTCTGCATGGGAACTTTTTTCCAGCAGCAAAACAGCAGCTGTCAAGGGGAAAGGTTGGATTGGAATCATGGTATGGGCAAAGGGTGACAGCTCCTCTCCCCATTCATGCCCCCCATCTGCTAAGAGAAGAAAATTCAAGCACACCAGGGCCATGCATAATATCAATGTAATGTGTAGTTTGGTTTCTAAGCTGAGCTTATATATTTGCTGATTTGCTGAGAAGAGGTTCATCAGGCAAGTCAGTCATCAGTCAGGGTTTAGAAGTAACTTGTTTCCATATTTCACTGTTTCTCAGACTGTGGATTGGAACTCACTAGGTGGGTAGTGAGTCAATTTCAGGTGGGTCCCCATTCATTTCAATATTTCATTTTTAGTATATTAGACTTGATACCAACATGATATATGACTGCATTTGGGGAGAGCTGTACTTTTAACAGACTACAATGTATATGCTTTTAACAATGATAGTCAATGGGGCTTACTCTTGGTAAGTGTGGATAGGATTGCAGTCTAGAATTGGTAAAAAATTTTCCTGCTTGATGATGTCACTTCCAGACATGACATCACTTCCAGGTTAATGACATCACCCGTGGGTCCCGACAGCTTATCATTTCCGTCATAGGCAAGGAAACAGCATGAATTGGTAGCAGTACTGGTAGGATCTGCATTCTGGTTATCTTTGTCCAGATGGATATGTTTCCTTAAATTGTGATTGGATTTGTGGTCTGTAAACCTTGGAATGAAGGGCCAGATCTGGATCCTAGTCCACTGATTACACATCCCTGACATTGCAAAGAACACAAATTGTTGCGTTAGCCTAAAGACTAAATGGTTTATTTGGCATGAGCTTTTGTGTGCAAGCCAGAGCCTATTTTATCAGACACATAAGGAACTGAGACAATGCAAGAGAAATGCATAGGTGGATTGATGAACGCTAAAGAATATACCAAGGCCTGATTCATACACTTACCTAGCTGCATGTTGGAGGAGCGAGTGAGCACTGTATCGTCTCTACTGTGTCCCTCCATTCATGGGGTGGCAGGGGGAGAAGGTTTGTTTATAAGCCCCACATCCTTTGGCCATATGTACAACTCTTACCAGTACAGAAAAGGTGGGGGGAGAGAGAGATAGATTGTGCTAATTGGAGCATATGCACATTTTGGGCAATGCGTGGAGGCCTCACGTAAACCTTATTCGAACGGTTCTCTGCGGAGGGCTGCATATTATTACTACTACTACTACTACTACTACTACTACTACTACTACTACAGTATTTATATGCCACTTTTCAACCAAGAAGTTCACAAAGCAGTTTACCAAGAAAAATCAAATGGCTCCCTGTCCCAAAAGGGCTTACAATCTAAAAAGATGCATAAGAACACCGGCAGACAGCCACTAGAAAAGACACTGCTGGGGTGAGGCGGGCCAGTTACTCTCCCTGCTAAAAAGAGGAGCACCCTCTTGAAAAAGTGCCTTTTACCCAGTTAGCAGGGGTACTGATTTTTGGAGATGGGATCCTTTTCATTTGAAAATGCTTTTGACGGGATTTCAGGCTAGCTAATCCTAAAACTACCTGCTGTACTACAAAAGCAATGTACTGTTTCGTCTTAACTTTGCAGAATATCCACTGAGGGCCAAATTTTCTGTTTGCTCTATTTGTGTTTCTTTAAGTTATTCATACAGTGCCAAGATAGCAGATTGTCTGACTGCAAGAAACTTTTTTTTTGTCATGTTCCTGCCATCCAAGTGAAAGTAAACAGACGTCTAAGGCATATCCAGATCCTTTCTCTACAGGAAACAGGCTCTGCATGTTAGCTGGTAGGGAAGAGTCACACATTTATCTCCCCCCTGTGCTGTCTTCTTACCACATCATTAATTAAGACCCAGAGTTTTCTGGACCATATACAGGGCCAGACCGTAATGGGGCTGGGTGATCATAAGGCCTGCAACCAGAATGTGCACATTCAATCCCCTTGTTGTGAATGTTTCCCCTAAGGAATGTGGGACAATAATGATGTTTCTAAAGAGAATTGGAGAAATCCAAGATTCGAATATAGCAGTTTTTTCCCCTCCCGGTTTTCTAGTGGAAAGACTTGTTTATTGTATGTTGCTTTTGTGATAGTGTGCAGGCATCCTCCTGGTTTAGCTGATCTGGCGTCTCCTCTCTGACAATGCCTTACACAGCTTTGGGCAGCCCAAACCTATCAACTCCCCACACAATGTCATGGCACCAACATAGGGCTGCATCCCATGATGAGTCCCAGGTTTATCCCCCATGGTCCCCAGGGTAAGCCCCCATAGATCCACCTGTGAAGGTGGATCAAGCCTAGTTAGGGGGTTAGGATTCAGCAAGCACTGCTACCACAACCCCTTCCTGGGCTCAATCCACTCTCCTACCTGCCCCATCACCTCCCTGTTCTGCCCATTCTCTGCCCCGGTTCATCCCCTCGCCACCATCCTTTCAACCCCTGCACAGCATTACCCAAAGTGGTGGGAATCCCAGGTCCATTTTCAGGTGGACCCAGCCAGAAACTGCTTCCGGCAGCAACAAGGCCATACTCTCTAGTGTTATTGCAATTGTGACAGTTGAAAAGCACATTACACTGCTAGAATGTTCATTCCAGCAGTATAATGGCCTGATAGGACTGGGCCATAAGGCTTCAGTATAAGGAACATTTTCCAGAGTTTGTAGAATTGAACTGTTATATCTTGAACAAGTGTGGAGGAAGACACCACTGGGTACTGTACCTACTGGACATTATGGTCTTTCATGAATTTGGGACAATAAAGGAAACTAAAAACAGAGTTTAAAACATCAGAGATGGGCAGTAGATCTATAGCGGAGCACATGCTTTGAAAGTAGAAGTCTCCAGTTTCTATCTCTAGGTAGGGCTGGGAAAGACATCAAACCCTGGAGAGCTGCCACCGGTCAGCATGACGCCACTGACCAAGGTGGGCCAATGGTCTAACCCAGCGTAAGGCAGCTGCATATTTGAGCGTGTCTCATTAGATGTAGTAGCACTGATTTCCACGTAAGTGAAGTCAGGATTGTAGGACTAGATCAACTTCATTCATAGTGGTAGGAAGCAAGTACAAATGTTCATGTTTGCATGTTTTCCGAACAGTAACTCCAAGTTTCCCCTGGGGGCTGGGGATAAGAATAGGCCCTCAGTTTGGCTGTACTTGTCGTAAGAGGCGACTAAACAGCCACCGGGTAGGTGGGACTCGTCAGCCTGGGAAGGCAGCTCATCTGAGAGAAGGAAAACTCTGATCCCAAACCTCCACTGCCTTGTGGCTACATCCAGTTATGGAAAAGGCTTCAGGAGTCAACCTCGAGGCAAAATCCGGAGCCGGAGTCCCTGAGGCAGTTCATGGCTGAACACAG
The DNA here is from genome assembly GCF_035046505.1 of Tiliqua scincoides. Lineage (NCBI taxonomy): Eukaryota > Metazoa > Chordata > Lepidosauria > Squamata > Scincidae > Tiliqua > Tiliqua scincoides. Next base: position 283,962,779 of record NC_089821.1, read on the forward strand.
TCACGTTCTGGCAACTCCTGCGACGCCGCTAGAACCAACCGTATTGGCCTCTGCCTTTCTATTGGACCATTTCAGCGATGTGGAGAGGAGGGATTTGCTGCATGGGTAACAGCCTGTCCTCCATACCTACTTTACCCAGGCTTCGTGCACTGGAGAGGACACTCTGTTCCAGAACCACCATTCAGAGCGTGACACCATAGTCTTCCAAGACTGAAGGATGCCAACAACAACTCCAAATGCAGTCCGTTTCTTGAGAACTAATCAAAGAACCCAATCCGACAATAAAAAATTTGAAGGCATGAGTCTTTTTCAGGGATGTTGTACAGTTCGGATGGTAGCTGTTGTGTGTGGATCAGACCTCTTGTCTAAAATGCCTAAGAATTCTGAATTGTAAAGATGTGCAGGAATTTCAAGAAGGTGAACTATGTTGAGTCCTGAACTCTTAAGTTTTGCAATATTGTGGCCTGGAAAATGTCTCTTAAGCTGTGTACAGACAATTCTTTCTCCAAGGACAGCTGCTTCTTAGTACTACTATCATTGCACCAACCTCAGTCCTATGGTGACAGTCTAAAAGCTAGTCAGACATTATGGGGAGATATTGAGGAGCCTTGCTGGAGGGATACCTGTTTGCCTCTTTACCCTCTTCACACCCTGAGATACATGCAACAGTGTTTGAGGTGAGGGAAGCGTACAAGAAAAAGTACACATTTTGGAGGGGGAAAAGGCCATAAGTCATGATCTGTTCTGTGTACTGTGTGCAATAGGATATTGATGCAGCCTTTGCATGAACACAGCTCTTGATGCACAGGGGATATACAAAAGGAAGGGCTTAATGATGTGGAATCTTATGCATGGGTTGGGGAATAACAGAATTAGAATAAGACACACTCTGGTTTCTAGTGAGTAGAACTGTTTTCATCATGAATCCATATGGAAAGGAAACAAGAGAAACAGTTGGTGCAGTCCTGTGCATGTCTACTCTGAAGTAAGTCCCAGTGAGTTCAGTGGAGCTTACTCCCAGGTATGCACAGGATTGCATCATGCTGAATGTATCATTTAGAGCTGACCACTGATAAAAACTTTTTTACTGGTTAACTGGTAGGGGCTATAATTCAGCAGCAGCACATCTTCTGTGCATACTTTTCACTTTTTACTTTCAAAAGCAAGTCTAAGTTTAATCTCAGGGGGTGGGGAGAGACAGTAAGTACTACAGTATTTGCATCCCGGATGATTGTGTCCTGGTCAAATGCATCCCGGTCCTTGGTATCTGTGGACACTGGTTTTTTGTGACTGCTTTTTTTTGCATCTCAGTTATTTGCATCTCACTATAACTGGGCAACAAACTATAACTGGACAAAAACCCCATGTTAGATATCCTAAGCCTTTTATCCTAGCCCTAACCCTAAACCTTTCATTTTAAAAATAAAAAAGTACATTTAATATAATTATATCTATATTGGAATACAAATGTCTACATACAAATACAAATGTCTGGGATACAAAAAGAATGAATGCAGATGTCCAGTATTGAGATGCATTTGATCGGGACACAAATGTCCAGATGACCAGAAACATTACATGTAAAGGTGGTGGTTTCAAGTAAAAGCTTGCACATGGAAGCAGATTCTTCATTCCTTCACAATACTGACATTATCAGCCTCACATAGTTCCTCTACTCCTGGGAATGCAGTTAATTTTATTACTTCTGTTTCCTATTGTTGTTGAATTTGCATTGTGAATTTTTACCTGACCTACCGAAGGTGGTATTTTGTGCCACATTGGCATTGATCTTACTGTTGGCAGTTTGTGACCACTGCTCTCCAAATAAGATATGGGATGATTTTATATTTCCTTCCAGGATAACCTCCTTGTATTTGTAGCCTGCACTCAGGTTGCTTATTGGCCATGTGGGTTTCATCGGAGTAACTTCATCCTTCCCAGTCTTAAATAATCTGTGTAATGAGCAATTTCCGTCTCAAGTTCCGCCTTCCTCCTTGAGGAAGGCTGAACAGACCGACTCAGCTCATAGATTAGGTAATCATTGACGCCTTTTTGTTTGTTAGAGTTAACATCATGAAACTAGTTATATCGCCCTCTGGCATAGAAATCAATAATTACCTCTTCTTTTTCTGTCTGTAGACCTTGTTCATGCTTGATGTAATGGTGGTATGGGTTTGTGACTCCAAAAGCCCATCAACATTTTTTACCTTGTGTCACTATTTTACAGTATGGTGGTTTATTTATTTATTTGCATTTTTATGCCGCCCTTCCTCCAAAGAATTCAGAGCGATGTACACAGCTGCTTCTCTCCTCTTGTTCTCACAACAACCCTGTGAGGTAGGTGAGGCTGAGAGAAAGTGACTAGCCCAAGGTCACCCAGGAAGCTTCATGACTGAGGGAGGATTTGAACCTGGATCTTCCAGGTCTAAGTCCACCTCCCAAACCATATTTAATATTTAATAATATTTCTTAAATAGCCTGTGATCTGCTGGACCTGCACGTTATGTTAGATGTGTATAGGCCTTGCTTATTTTTTCTATTGTAAATTACACTTGCGGAGGGCCTGATCGGGATTGGGACTGGAACTGTGGCATACAAGGGAGGTAACCTTTTGTGCTGTGATACTGATGAGACTCCCCCCCCCTTCCAAACCTGCTATTTAGTGCCAGTGGCAGCTTCCCTTCCAAGGCAAATAGCCTCTTCTGGCGAAGGGCAGTGATTTCATCTGGACTGTAGCACAAGAAAAATAAAGGGTTAAAAATGAAAACAATTATTACCAGTCCTGACTAGACCCACCCCTAACAGTTTATTTAAAAAAAAAAATTACAGGGCCAGGCTACAGATTTAACATATCTTGTCTCCCCAAGTGATCTTCTAGAACAGGGGTCTCTAAACTTTTCAACCAAAAGGCCGCATCAAATATTTGGCATGGTGTTGAGGGCTGGAAAAAATAAATTAAATATAAAATTTAAATAAATACATTAGAGATGGGACTTAGATGAATGACTGAAATGAATGAATGAATGGGCTCAAATGTCAAGAATTTCTCCAAGCACCAACACAGCCCAAGAAATAAAGCACACACACTTAAATGGATCCCCATTCCCCCACCCCACAAGCAGAACTGATTGTGTTTGGTCAACTGGACCAGAGGCTCTCCGGGGATCAGAGGCTGGCCGTGGGCCGGATAGAGGCTCTCCGCAGGCCACATCTGGCCCCCAGGCCGGGGTTTGGAGACCCCTGTTCTAGAAACATATCCCTTTGCCACAGTTAAGGTAGGACTACCAATCTGGTATGGCTTTCCTGAGACAGGATGCTTCACAGAGATGAACAGATCAGGATGATCCTGACTTATGCCCTTTGGCAAAGCCTTCAAAATGAACTGTGATTTCTTTGCTTTTTGGACTGTAGTTGCTGAACTTCCTGTAGCGACTGATGGTTTCTCTTTCTCTTTTGTAGACTTTGGGATTGTCTGTCCTGCTATGATGCCAGGGCAGATCCCAGACCCATCTGTGACAGCTGGTGCTCTGCCTGGCCTTGGCCCTTTGACAGGACTGCCTGGTACCACCTTGACAGCAGAAGAGCTGAAGTATGCTGACATTCGCAACATTGGGGCCATGATCTCTCCACTGCACTTCCTGGAGGTGAAATTGGGGAAGAGGCCTCAGCCAGTGAAAAGTGAGGTGAGCTCTAAGAACCTTCTCAAATGTGACTGTTTATATGAACTAGTTCCTTCTGCTGCTCATAAGCAATGGTGTTTGGCCTGCAGACCACCAATACCTGGCTAAAATTGTTTTTGCTTAAATGATGACCCAACAAAGCATCTTCTGTGAACTTTAATGCTTGGCTAAAATAGCCAGCTAAGGGCCCAATCCTATCCAACTTTCCAGTATTGGTGCTGCCATCATGCAGCCCCAGCATAAGAGAAAAATGTTCCCTTACCTTGAGGAGGTCTCTGTGTCTACCCCTCCACCACAGGATGCAGTGCATGCCCCATTGGTACAGCAGCACTGGCACTGGAAAATTGGATAGGATTGGGCTGCAAGTAAATTCAGTCACATTTTTAAACAAATGTGGCTTCTGAATTTTGTGGTGGTCCTCTGTGGATTCTTTCAGACTTGTTTTTTGCTGACAAGCACTGCCTACATTGGATTAGAGAAGACTGGGGCACTACTAATGGGTAACAGTCCCAGCCATGATGAAATGCCTCATGGACCAAAGAACAGGATAATATTAGCAGTTCAAAAGACAATAAGAGGTCCACCAGTTCCTGCTACACGATTTCAACAATCCATTATAATGATAGCTAGGTGAATGAATGTGAACCTGCATATCCGTTTGTGTGAACATGAGGCGATGAAAATTCTTTGGTCGTTTTTATTTTTCGAACACAAAAAATGTGTATTTTACACTTAATACATAACTATGCCGTTCACAAATCCAAATCATCATGCCAATCATAACAATATATCTATTACAATTTCAAGGAGTGGCCTGTGTTTCAATGTAACATATAATGCATTACATGTTTAATTAGTCAATAATCCTCAGAATCATGTACTATTATCATGATAATATGTAAAGAGAATAGAAAGGATAAATGTCCTCTGAGAGGGAGGTAGTTCTGTTGTTCCATGACTGCCTGAATATGTTACAGATATTGGCCCAGGAGAAAACAGAATAGTGCAGTTGTAGTGCTGAGGGAATTATTTTTGAAACAGTCAAAGCCCTTTCCCAGTGGCAAGCAGAGTAGGGAACATTGAGAGGGCTTTGAGGGAGCTGGAAGAAGAGAGTGTTGACAGGTGCATTCTCCATTTATGTGAAAAGTCACAGGTATGTGGGGGGTAGTAAAAGGGACAGTCCCAAGGGTGCTTGTAAATGCTTTCAGTATAATTTTTCTTTAAAGGTCTAATGTGAATTTGGACCTCTGCAAGCTCTTCCTTTGGGAGTTACAAAACTGTTAAAGGAGAGCTCTTTTGTTCACCCAATTTTTTGAACTCAGTTCCTGACAAGGAAACAATATTTGTACAGCTGCACGTTTTAATCTGTTTATATGGTAGACGAGTCCGCCAAAACATACCACAGAGAGCATTAATTCAGTGGCCAAGGGGGCGAGCTGTGAGTCAGATGGCCCAAGGGCCAAACTAGACATGACTTTAATCACAGCATTGGCCTTGAAGGCTTGCTTTTCCTTATGTAAGCAGTATGCATGCAGGGGGTGGGCATTTTGCATTATGGTGGGAGGATAGGGGGCTTTAAGCCCCCTACTGCAGTCGCAGTCTAGATCCCATCCACCTGTTCTATTTGGGCTGGTAAAACAATCCATTAAGGACATAAGGACATAAGAACAGCCCCACTGGATCAGGCCATAGGCCCATCTAGTCCAGCTTCCTGTATCTCACAGCAGCCCACCAAATGCCCCAGGGAGCACACCAGATAACAAGAGACCTCGTCCTGGTGCCCCCCCTTGCATCTGGCATTCTGACATAACCCATTCCTAAAATCAGGAGGTTGCGCATACACATCATGGCTTGTACCCCATAATGGATTTTTCCTCCAGAAACTCGTCCAATCCCCTTTTAAAGGCGTCTAGGCTAGACGCCAGCACCACATCCTGTGGCAAGGAGTTCCACAGACTGACCACGCGCTGAGTAAAGAAATATTTTCTTTTGTCTGTCCTAACCCGCCCAACACTCAATTTTAGTGGATGTCCCCTGGTTCTGGTATTATGTGAGAGTGTAAAGAGCATCTCCCTATCCACTCTGTCCATCCCCTGTCCATTGCCTGTAATGGGACCCTTTTCCCAGGTCAAACAGCACACGTGGAGCCCCCCCCCATTTGTATACAGACCATGGCAGATGCTTCAAGCCCCCCCATGCCCAATCACAATTCCAGTCCTTTATTGAAGGTGTGGGTAATATGTAATTTTTGAAAAGGAATGGGTGTATTTAATTGATTAAAAGTCTATCAATTCAGTAAAATACCTCTAGACAGCCTTAGATCACAATCCCATGCAAATTTACTCAGGACCTAATCCTATCTAACTTCCTAGTACTGATGCAGCCCCAAGGTAAGGGAAAAAACATTCTCTTATCTTGAGGAGGCCTCTGTGCCTGCCTCCACATCACAGGATGCAACGCATGCCCTGTTGACATGGCTGCATCTGCACTGGAAGGTTGGATAGGATTGGGCCCTGAGTGGGGCTTACTTCAAGGAACTGTGCATAGGATCGTAGCCTTAAATTCTTTATTTTGTTCGATGAGAGTTTCTTGCTCTGATCCAGAGAAAATGTTTTCACAATATGTATTTGCCACTCGAGAGAGATGTAGAAACCCAATTTACCACTGTTTGTGGATGCCGTTCAAGCAGAGAGGACTAGTCTGCTGGAGATTAAAATAATTAAAAATAGATAATACCTTTTAATTGACAGAAGTGCAGGCTTATGTTTATCGATTAAAATAATAACATAGATTCCCTTGAACTTTCCTTAGTGCTTGGTTACTAAACAAATTCCTTGTTCATGGACAGGGGTTTAAGGCTCTGTGGTAGCTTTCTTTAGGCATGCTTCTTTAAAAGTTAGTTTCAGAATTAAAACAAACCTTCTGAAGGTACTAAACAAACCATCAAAATGGACCTTCTGACACTGAATTGTTGGAGTAATGCAACATTTGCATTGGAAAAAATGTTTGGTGGTATCCAGGTGTGGTCATGAGAGAGGGAGAGGGTAAAAAAGCACTGCAAGGCCATAGTCTTGTCAAAACTCTTTAAGGCTTCGATCCTTTGTGCATTAGGACTTGCTTCCAAGCTCTAGTATGCATACAATCAGACTACAGTTCTGTGAGATTTGGGCAGAAAAACCCAATAGGAATAGTAGGTGCAATAGGCAGCAAGTCGTATCAACATTACTGTGTAAAAAGAATGGTGTGGGGAGTCAGCCAAGAAGTGTTGTGCTGTAGGCCAGGACACTGACAGTAGATACAGTTGTGCATGGGAGAGCAAAATGGTCCAGGCAAGGTATTCATGATGGGGTCTAATAGAGTGTCAGGTGAGAAGGTATTGTGGGATATGAACTGAAGGTTACATGAAGAATGATGCAACCGAAGCTTACAGAGTAGCTGAGCTTTGCAGAAGGAGACTTTCACTGTTTTCCAGTTGTAATGGTCTCTCTCTCTCTCTCTCTCTCTCTCTCTCTCTCTCTCTCTCTCTCTCTTTAGCTAGATGAAGAAGAGGAAAGAAGGAAAAGGCGAAGAGAGAAAAACAAAGTAGCAGCAGCTCGATGTCGGAACAAGAAGAAGGAGAGGACAGAGTTCCTGCAGAGGGTGAGTGCCCTGTCCTCCTCTTCCTCCTCTCTGCCAGCCTAGGAGTTGTTGTCCTCTCTTGTCTGGTCAATCTCACAGTGTGTTTCTCTCCACAAAGATTAGATCTACCCTAGGATTTTTCAAAACTGAAGTGGAGACATAAAGACATAAAATATCCTACAAATTCCTAAGCACTCTCAGTGACTTGTTGAGGTGGATTGTGATTACTTAATTGGAAATTAAGTAATTGGAAACTACACAGTTTGAAATGTCCTCAAAGCATCAGCTACACTTCTGTTAAGAATATAGGTGCCATTTCATGAAGACTCTCCCTTAAGGAGAGAAGCTTTATTGCCCATATTTATCCTATATACACATCATGTTGGTTCTCCCTTCATAACATTGCAAGAATCCTGTCCTTCCTCTTTAGCCCCTTGGCAAAAATACTAGTTCATGCCCTGGTCATCTCTCACCTTGACTACCTCCTCCTTGGTGACTCTCCATTGGCTCATCTTAGCATCCTTACCTCCATCTGTCACTCTGCTGCAAGGCCATTCATCTGGCTCATTCCTCTGATCACATCACACTCCTCTCTAAATTCTTTCACTGACTCTCTGCCTGATCCCAAATCCAGACAGTCTTCTTGTCTTTGCCTTCAAAGCCTGTTTCTCAACTCTCATATCTTGCTACGCTCCTGCCCATGACCTTTGCCCTCCCAGTTTCACTACCCTCAACCTTCCCTGCCCCCACTGGTGACTCCGAGCCCAATCCTGAGCTCGGTGCAGCAGCTTCATGCCACCGAGCACTGTCGCAAACGTGCTGTAAGGCACGTGTGCGACACTTACTGCTGGGCTTCCGCCCATGCTAGCCCAGTGCCGGCCAGCTAGTGCAGGGTGGGCGGCCAGCCTTTATTGCTCGGCAGTCTCATGGACCGCCGAGCCGCAGCATGGTAAGAGGGAGTGGGGAGGGGGGCGTGGAGGCAGTGTTCCAAGTAGGGGGGAGGCTGGCGGGGGCAGAGAGAGGGTGGGGGGGAGGCATGCTGGGGGGAAGGAGCGGGGAGAGAGGAGGCGGATCCTGTCTTTTCCTGCAGGGCTCAGCGCCCTACACTAACGCCTTTACTTTTTGGTTGGCGGTAAAGTGAGAAGCCCCATTGCGGGACTGCTTCCCTTACCTGGGGGATGGGGACGAAAGTCTCCTTCTCCTGAGGCACCGCCTGCAGCAGGCTGAGGCATGTAGCCATTCTCGGTAGCCATTCTCAGTAGCCATTCTCGGTAGCCATTCTCGGCACTGCTGCAGCCACACTCCCCAGGCAGCTCAGGACTGGGCTGTTAGTCCTTTCTCCCTTGTTTCTCCTTGTGCTTGGAACTGCTGTCCAGAACACCTGTGGGATGGATGCTTCCTTGTTTGCTTTCTTCAAATCCCTCTTAAAGGCTACTGTTCCTGCTAAGCCTTTGGTACCACACTTTAATCCTCTCCCTCACTGAAGCTAAGCTATACATGTGTAACCGCAACAATCACATATGCTTCCCCCGCCTGCATTCCCCTTCTCTGCTTTGTAGTCCCTCTTGTATCAATATCTAGATTGTAAGCCCCTCAGGACAGGGATCTATCTTTTTACTCTGTGCAAAACACCATGCATATGGGTGGAGCTAAACAGATATGTAAAATAAATAGTAAGATGGGGACAGTACAAATTCAGGTGCACTGAAAGCCCCCATGTTGCTCCTTCTCTGTGTGCTGTGAGAATGTTTAATTACTTTGAGGCAGGATCCAATAAGGGTGCTTGATAAGGCACCTGTAGATGCCAGATATTTTTCTCTTTTGTTTATTTGTTTTGCACTGAGTGATTCTATGGATTATTTGCACACCGCAGCTTAGGTACTTAAAATGATGTCTGCTTGGGTGTTTTGCTTCTATCTAGGAATCTGAGCGCCTGGAGCTCATGAATGCTGAACTGAAGGCCCAGATTGAGGAGCTGAAGCAGGAGAGACAGCAGTTGATCTTGATGTTGAATCGCCACCGCCCCACCTGCATTGTGCGGACAGACAGTGTGAAAACTCCAGAGAGCGAAGCCAACCCGCTGCTCGAACAGCTTGAGAAGAAGTGAAGGGGGGCAGTGTGGCAAAAGACAAAAGCAGGGTCTCTGAGAGCCTCTAACCTTTGTACTGTACGAAGAACTGTGCACTAAGGATGGGTGCAGCCAGAACACAGTCCGCTTCCTTGGGAACTGCACAGTCCAACCAAACAGAGGGAATGGAGGAGATGGTCAGAAATATCAAGAGCAGAAACTGTCATCTTTGGGTAGGTGTGGCAGCTGCTATGCGGGCTTTCCTGGTGCCTCGTCATGGCTCTTCAACCTACTCACAGCTATTGGAGAAAAACTCTGGGCAACCGACTGCAGTGCATCTTGAGTCTGGAATATGTTGGGACATTGGGAGGTAGCGTGGTAGCTGACTCCCACTCCTCTTCCCACAACGAATGGTTGGGAGTCTGTAGGGACATAAGCTTTGAACACAAGAGGAACCAGGGTAGAATGAAGCCAACAGCAGGCAAAACCATGGGAGTGTTGGTTCTGGCGTCCTTCCCTTTTGGACCCTGCCCCTGTGCTCTCTCCAGAACTAAACTAGAAACCAAGAATGGCAAACACTTGACACAAGTCCTGCCTCATTGCTGGGCCTGTCTGTGGCACTGTGGCGCAGGCGCCCCCACAAGCACACCCTCAGTATAATGTTTACAGCCCAGCTGTCCAGGCCATGCTTTTAAAATGCACATTTTTACACTTTTTTATATTTTTTACAAAGTTTTTTTTATACAGCAGTCTCTATATGGATTTATATACAATCACTAGATGTGATCCCATAGAAATGTATGTTATTATGGTCTCTTTGTTACAAATGCATATGCTACAGTTAACTCCACTGTGTTACTTGTTTGCTGGTGTTTGGCTCCTTTCCCTCGGCATGCTGGGGAACGGGCCTATGCCTTCACATTGGCTCTGTTGCCATGTCCATTCATGTATGTTCTGCATAATACTCAGTCCTGTATCTCTCAGTAAATGTTAACTTTTACTTCTCATGTCTTGTGATTTGTTTTGCATTTTGCCTGATCAGGTTTCTCAGATGAAGGGGTTCGTGTGTGCCTTAGACGGTTGGCAGCTGGTACAGTACTGGTCTGGCTGAGCCAATCAGATAGCATTACACATTTAGCTGTGACAGCACTGAGGACTGCAAGCCTCCAAGCAAGGCTGAGGCTGTCATTTGGATCTCAGAGGTGAACAGTGAGCCAACAATCTCGCCTATGAACCAGATAATGTAACTTGCATATGGTGTGCAAACTAAAGAGAGCCGTGCCAACTTCCCTTCTTGCTACTCTTCTGTTTCCACTTCTCTCTCTCTCTGTCTCTCAGCTGTCCCTGTGCCTCAAGTGGCTCCTTCAGGTGCCCCTCCCTGAAATTAAGCAGTAAAGAATGTTGGCCAGAGTCGCACCCTGTGGGGGGGGGGTGTCGCAAACTTAGGGGGGTTTGGGGTGCTCAGAGTTCTTGGTTCTCGAACCCTAAAGCCCTCAAGGCCCCCCCGTCCAGTAGTACTGCCACCACCCTGTGTGTGCCAGTACCTCAGTCCAGGGACACTGAGACCCTCTAGGCTTAATTCTATCCCTTGCAGGCACTGAGCGCTTTCTCCAATTAAAGCTTCAGTCCTCAAGTTACTAGACCTCAATGAGTACTTGGTAGCTTGCTGAACGGTGAGGCAGGATTCTGAACCTTTGTCCCCAACAGACAATGAAACAATTTCCTAAAAGATATTTTAGTTTATTAAGTACATAAGGTTACATAAGTTACAGTAAGGCAGCAAATGCTAGACGCATAACATCTTGGAAACATATCAGCAATAAAATAATAAAGCTAGCTGGCTATCTCTATTAATACCTATCTCTCACCCGGGTCAGTTACTTTTGTAGATCTTTTCGCTCCAGGCTACCTGTGAGGCCAGATGCCCATGGTGAGCTCCCCGCGTGCAAGATGTTGCACCCCAAAAACTCTGCTCAAGAAGAAATGGACACACCCCTTGGGGCACTCATTATTATACTTCTTATGCAAATAGTACTGAGGTGACTTCATACTTATTTAGACTGTCCAATCAGAAGCTTTTGAGGACAGAACCTTCTTGGAGTGGGTCTGGTTCCTAGCCCTCCTAGCTCTTACCCCTCCCAACTGGAGATCCACAGCTGCACTTCATCAGCTTGATAGGGTGCCTTTCTGTCTGCAGAGGTGCTAACATTCCAATGGGTTGTAATTCTTGTTGTCTGTCCTTTCTGGCCAGCAAAGGAGAGACAACAATCTGTTTGTTTGTTTACTCACATTCTTGCAGCTAGGAACTGCTAGCCACTTCTCCATTACTGACTTACTTTGGTTCAGGCTCCACATGCTAACCTAGGCCTAACATGTATTCATGACACGCTCGCTTTTGGGAAGAGAGGCTCGGAGGCTCAACACCTCCAGCCACTCTTTGCTAACACACAGGTCAGGGCACTTCTTATAATGAGCTTACTCTACAGTTACTTACTAAGCAATACATAGCAGGGTTTACTAACGGTATAAAGCAGTGAAAGCTATAAGGCAGTTCGTATTAGCAGCATTAGATACAGTGAGGTTACATGGAGAGTACTTCACAGACTTTTTACTAATACAGTTTGGTTGCTACTTATGAACTAGTGCTTTGCTGATTTTCACTATACCACATGCGCGACAAAGCATCAGCTAAAATATTCTTAGAACCTGATAGATGCAGAATTTCAAATTGGTAATCCTGCAGCAATAAAGCCCAACGCAGGATCCTTTGGTTGTCTTTGGCTTTAGCCGAGAAAGCTAAAGGTGAGTGATCTGTTTGCACCAGGAACTTAGTTCCTAACAGGTAGGGTCTTAACTTAGACAAAGCCCACACTAATGCAAGACATTCTAATTCACATACAGCATAACGGGTCTCACAAGGCAATAGTTTACGACTTAGATACACAATTGGATGTAACACTCCTTCAGATTCCTGTAAAAGAACAGCTCCTAACCCACTCATACTTGCATCAGTTTGAACCACAAACTTTTTAGAAAAATCTGGTGCTCTCAGGACAGGTGCTTTGGATAGACCTTGCTTCAGGGCATCAAAGGACTTTTGACACTCAGCTGTCCACCTGTTGGGGTAAATGCTTATGACACAGGTTAGTTTAAGGGGTAGCAAGCGTTGAGAAGTGAGGCCAAAAACATTCTGTAGTAGGAAGCAAGTCCAAGGAATGATCGAACCTGTTTCTTCTTTTGAGGGACACGCCAATTCACAATACTGTCCACTTTAGCTTCCATAGGCCTCATTTGTCCACCTCCAATCATGTGACCTAAATACTGTACAGTTCCTCTGGCAAATTGACATTTAGAGGCTCTGAGAGTAAGACCAGCGCCTTTCAAAGTCTGTAGTACATCACGGACATGTTGAAGGTGTTCCTCCCAGGTGTCATTAAATATGGCAATATCATCAAGGTACGCACTGCAATATGGTTGGTGAGAGAGAGTTATAAGAACATAAGAACAGCCCCACTGGATCAGGCCATAGGCCCATCTAGTCCAGCTTCCTGTATCTCACAGCGGCCCACCAAATGCCCCAGGGAGCACACCAGATAACGAGACCTCATTCTGGTGCCCTCCCTTGCATCTGGCATTCTGACATAGCCCATTTCTAAAATCAGGAGGTTGCACATGCACATCATGGCTTGTAACCCGTAATGGATTTTTCCTCCAGAAACTTGTCCAATCCCCTTTTAAAGGCGTCCAGGCCAGACGCCATCACCGCATCCTGTGGCAAGGAGTTCCACAAACCAACCACAAGCTGAGTAAAGAAATATTTTCTTTTGTCTGTTCTAACTCTGCCAACATTCAATTTTAGTGGATGTCCCCTGGTTCTGGTGTTATATGAGAGTGTAAAGAGCACCTCTCTATCCACTCTGTCCATCCCCTGCATAATTTTGTATGTCTCAATCATGTCCCCCCTCAGACGTCTCTTTTCTATTCTGAAGAGGCCCAAACGCCGTAGCCTTTCCTCATAAGGAAGGTGCCCCAGCCCAGTAATCATCTTAGTTGCTCTCTTTTGCACCTTTTCTGTTTCCACTATGTCTTTTTTGAGATGCGGCAACCAGAAATAGATACAATACTCCAGGTGTGGCCTTACCATCAATTTGTACAACTGGAACGTGGCTGGCGCTTTCAATGCTTCAAAAGGCATTCATTTGAAATGGAAAAAAAACCCTTGGGGTCACAAAAGCAGTCAGTGGTATGCTATCTGGGTGCATGTTCACTTGATAGTACCCCTTGGCCATGTCCAATGTGGAAACAAACTTACTTTTGGCTCCAGGGGAGGGGGGGAACAGAAATGTTAGTTACAGCTCTCTTAATGTGGCTGTGTAGTGCTCTCAAGTCAACAAGTAACTGCCAGAAAGGAGGAAAATCTATGTTTATTTACATATAAATGGTTTTTAATTGCCCATTCAGCTTCATGAGAAGCAGTTTGACTGGAAAGGGGGACTGGTTGACCCCATCTGACATAAGGCAGATGGTAGCTGTGGTTAATTTCACTCCTGAGGGCCATCGTTATGTGATACTTTTCCCTATGTAGAAATAACCCCTTTGGAGAGAAAAAGAGCACCATGGCCTGTAAAAGTCTCAGAGGTTCTATCTCTTGATCATAACTACACATGTTCAGAACCTGAAGGGCAGAGTGGCTTCCAAAATGTTAACTGGGAGAATTGAGACTGGCATGAATCCCACATAAGATGGAGCTTGCTTGCATTTTTTTTTCCATGGATGCTCTGTTGTGTGTGAAGTAGACCTCATGTTGGTTTTATTATTATTTTAAAAAAATTTAGCCTGGTTTTTCCAGTGTTCAAAGTTATTTACAATAACATTAAGAAAAAAATCATAAAACCTATACAAAATACAATTTTTATAACCCATAACTACCACACAGAATTTTTAAAAAGCCACCAGTATATCATCCAGTAAGAAGGCAAAGGCCTTTACAAACCGATGGGCTTCACTTGAATACCTAAGGCTCAGGAGGTTGTATTGGAGCAAGTACAAACAAGACCCAGCTCCTTTCAGCAGATATTCAAGGTAGACTGGGAGATCTTGACACAGAGGCTTCAGGGATGAATGAGACACTTCCCTGTTGTTAACAGTACTTTTTAAACGTCACCTTCTGTAATCATCATAACAACCCTCTTTGAGTAAGAACTAGCAAGTGGCCAAGAGCCACCCAATAGGCCTCAGCCTATTTCACCCAATAGGCTGAAAGGGGATTTGAACTTGGGTCTCCTGGCTTTGAGGCTGGTATGCTAACTGCTACACCACACTGCCTTTCTATCCCTGCAAGTGCATTTCTCCACAGCTCAAGCCCACCATGTTCTACTATTGCAAAAACTAGCCCACCTATAGTATGATGCTCTTTCAGACAATAGATGCCTTTCCTCCTAATTCCAACTAAAGTGCAACAGGAGTGAGTCAGGGCTGCAAACTTCTCACTTAGCAACCCCCAAGAGGGCAGGGTCTGGCATGTTGCTGAGCAAGGCCAGTGCTTCCACTATGACTCTCCAGCCTGGGCCAGTTGCAACATCACCAGATATTATTAGTGGGCAGACCACTAAGTAGGGTGTTTCATGCTGTCATGGGGATCAATGGTTTCCAGGATTCCTTTTGGCAACTCCGTAGCAGCGGGAACAAGGCTGATGTGTTCCCAACCACGCTCTCTTACTATGTAATGAATCACAGGCAACCAGCACCCCATAGACTGTGCATGCTCAATAACACAGGCATACAAAATTGAGGGTCAGAAAAGTTTTTCCCAAACTTTATGGTGGTTTGATATGAATTTGGGGTGCTGATTCCAAAAATGGCATCCGATTTGCCCTATCACGTCTAGTTTTGGAGATACAGTACAGCCTCATTAGTGAATGTTTCAAGCAGCTTCCTTATTAGGAAGCCATGGTGTAGGCTTCCTCATGAGGAAGCTGCTTGAACCATTCACTAAAGAGGCTATGCCATGTCTCCAAAACTAGACGTGATAGGGCAAAATGGATGCCATTTTTGGAATCAGCACCCCAAATACACCCAGGAATTGGTGTAATGTTTAAGGAAGCAAAATGTGTGTTGCCCTGTGTAAGTAGCATAGGTTAGAGCCAACATATGATGGCATTCTCATGTTCCTGTGTTAAGCATGAGTAGATTCACCCTCCACCTTTTGTTTTCATTCCAAATGTTCTCTTAGGTCATATGCCTTTAGGCATAGGAAATAGGAATCTGTCTCATAAATCATTGGTTCATCTAGGAATGCTTCCCTGCCCCAGTCAGAGATGCCAGGGATTGAACCTGGACATGCAACGCAGATGCTTTTCCACTGAATTACAGGTACCCTCTTGTACCATGTAGGGAATAAAAACAACTCCTAAGACCAGACGTTTTTAAGTCATTTGAAAAGAGTAGTGGTTTTCATTTCAGGACTTACTTTGTTTCTTACATAGAATTCTGCATCAGGCAGGAGATTCTCATATTCCCAGCTGGAGAGGAAAAGAGCAAGGTTGGATCCAAATGCAAAAATATACAGGATTGTATGCTTGAAGTGCTACTTATTGTGTCCAGAACCTCTATCTACGTGAAGGGGTTATTGTAATGCTACAATTAATTTCAGTCAGCTCTGTCATCTGTTATTTGTGTAACTTGGAGTAAGCAGCTTTTATATTCTGCCTTATAAAAAATTCTGTGTGATTTAAAAGCTTGCTGGTCAGTAACAAATACTGTTTGCTATTTTGCATATGACAGGACAGAAAGCAGAACTGATAGATCAAAAAGGCCCACAAGCACTATTCTGTCTTTGTTCTCATATCATTCTTAAATCCATTGTCAGCATTCTTGCCAACCCACTAGATAGTTATGATGCGTGTGGATCCCAGACACAGTATTTTTGGATGGAGCAATTTTTAGTAGCGGCCTTAGCAAACATTAGAGTTTTACCATCACCATTCAGCATTTGCATAATAAGGGCAAGCCAATAGCATGCTTGAGGCAGGCTGGGTCCCAGGTTCAGTCCATGTCATCCCAGTGTAAATGCTCTCAAGAGCACTGAGAAAGACCTGCGCCAGGGACTCTGGGGAGTGTTTTGATATGATATAAGATCACTTCATGTATTCAGTAGGTAGTTGTGAAGATAGTTCACAGTTATGAAGTTCTACAGAATTGTTGCTGATCCCAAATAACGATTGCGGAACATAATATTTACCTGTTCTTAGTAGTGTGTCAACATTTCTCCTGCCTCCTCCTCCTCCTCCTGTGTCTTTAGCGGCAGCTCTAGACATTAGCAGATGACAATGCTTTTCTCCACAAGAAGAGGAGCCCTGCTGGATCAGGTCAAAGGCCCATCTAGTCCAGCTTCCTGTATCTCACAGTGGCCCATCAGATGCCTCAGGGAGCACATAAGACAAGATACCAAGATACCTGCATCCTGTTGCCACTTCCTTACCCCTGGCATTCTAAGGTAGCCTACTTCTAAAACCAGGCGGTTGCACATACACATCACGGCTTGTAACCTGTGATGAACTTTTCCTCCTTAAATATGTACAATTCCCTTTAAAGGCATCTAGGCCAGATGCCATCAACCCATCCTGTGGCAAGAGGTTCCACAGATTAATTACATGCTGGCTTTCCCCCCACTTTTTACACCTTGTTTAAAACTTTATCTGCTGACTTCTGCAGATTTGCGGCTGTTGAGGACATAGGAGCAGGTCAACTCAGATATTTCTTGGTCAATTGGCAACCTGAATCCATAGACAATAGAAAATGTCAACTATCTAGCATAGATCTAAATATTGGGACTTGTGCAACTCTCACCTGCAACGAGAGTTGGTACTCTTGCGTCCTTTTGATGAGACTCCAGTATTTTTTAACAGCTGTACAACTGGCAAAAAGACATCCAGTTGAAACTTCCCAATTGTTTTACCTCTGGTTAAAAAAAAAAAAGCCTACTGCACTTCTGTCTGTCATGAAGGAGCTCTGCTTGGAAAAAAATGTGACGCTTCATTGGGAATAGCTGGTGCAATTGGAAAAAGCTGGATTTGTAGCACCAGCAGCACACAACCCCCAGATGGTACGGTGTGTCCAGCCAGCAAAGGATTCTGACACCACAACGCCCCCGCTATGTTGCATCTCTGGCCAAAGATGAGCAAAGTTCAGGCTCTCCCCTGGCCAGCAAGTCTCTCATGAACACATAATTTTATGTGTGCCTTTAAGAGGGGATTGGGCAAATTTCTGGAGGAAAAGTTCATCATGGGTTACAAGTCATGCTAGGTATGTGCAAGCTCCTGGTTTTAGATTGCCAAATGAAGGGGAGGGCACCAGAATGCAGGTTGTGTCTGTTGTCTTGTGTGCTCCCTGAAGCATTTGGTGGGCCACTGTGAGATACAGGAAGCTGGACTAGATGGGCCTATGGCCTGATCCAGTGGGGCTGTTCTTATGTTCTTATGATGCTCAGATGTGTCTTCTGTGAATGAATAACATGTTTTCCGGTTCACTGCCTCCACATCTCTAGGTATCTCTGCCTTGTCCCCCTACATTCATTATTTTAGAGGTTGAGATGCCCCAATTCTTAATGTTTTGAGAATGCCTTTCTTACTTAGATCATTTAGGTGGCTCTTCAGAAAACAAAAAAAAACCCCACCCAATCCTTTTTCCAGAGGCTCCTTTTTGACGTGAAGTTGCTGATGATAAAGTTAGCCATTACTAAGCCCTAGAGACCCCTGCCTTAAACCTCTTTCACCCGACTTGTCACTCAAGGAATTATGGGTAAAGAATATGATGTGAGGCTTTCCTCAAGTTATGGTCCGGTTGCTACACTTCAGCCAATGTTCTGTTGGCTTCAGTTCAGTTTAAGTCATTTTTTTCCCCAGTCATACTTGGCTGGATCTTAGTGATGAGTAAGTTAAGAGAGTTGGGCTGGATAGGAAAAAAAAGGAAGAGCAGCTTCAAACTGGGGGAAAGGCTGAAACTGAATAGTGACAGAGAACTCATAATAGGGCTGCAACAGTCTCAGTTACAGTCTCAGGGCTGCAAGACACTCAGTCTTAGCTGGCTCTTAAAAAATCCATTGAATAATTCCCTTGGGATTATCCCTCTTCTTGAATATTTGGTTGGCAACCTTCAGTCTCGAAAGACTATGGTATAAGCCTACAGCACCCGGTATTCCCAGGCGGTCTCCCATCCAAGTACTAACCAGGCCTGACCCTGCTTAGCTTCCAAGTTCAGACGTGATTGGGCATGTGCAGGGTAACAGTTGCTGTCTGAATATTTAGCTTTCATTGAAAACAGCAGCATTTTGAACCTCCTCAAACAAAATGTACAACGCAGTTCTATGAGCTACTGCACAAAACAATGCAACCGATATGAATGAGCTTAATAAATACCTAGGCACGAGACAGCACGAGATTTACTTCTGAGTAGCTGGCCAGGGAGCAGTGTGGTAGAGCACATGGTCTGTGGGCAGAAAGTGGCAGGTGCAGTCCCTTACAACATCAGCAGGGCTGTAGAGATGCCCAGAGTAGGCAATACTGATTTTATGGACCATACTCAGCGCAATGCAGGCTCATTTGTTCATGTGCTTAGGATTGCACTGCAGAGTTCCCAGCAATGCTGTCAAGGCACATCTGCTGCTATGTGGAGGCACAGGTAGGTAAGAATAGGGCTCATTGCCTGCTTGCTCCAGACATGGTGACAACAAGCCAGGGGGAAAGGTTCTCCTGCCTTTGACAGCAGCCCAACATGCAAGAAGTAAGCAGGAGAGACTTTCCCCTAGCTCTCAATTTCTAGGCCAGGAGCAGCATCATGTGCTAGATTTCTGCAACTCAGGCCATCCTCACAGGATCAAAATAAGTGAAAATGCTAGAGAAAAGAAACTAGGTCGTTTTTGCCATGTCAGTGCTGGAAAACACCAACAGAAGATATAATCTTGCCCAATTGCACCTCATTCTCAATATTTAGAAACATTACGCTAATAATAATCCGTGTTGTAGTTGGGTTACAGCTCCTGGAACAGCAAATATAACCAGCAAACACTTACAGATGCTGAATTACCCAGCCTGGCTGGAAGATCACTCATTCCAGGAAATCCATGTAACCTTCCCTTCTTTTACTGCATTGCTGGGCTTTCCAGAAGGAGAGTCTGCTGATGTAACACTCCACCCTGAAGTACAATTGTCCGTAGCCTTTGTTATAAACGTTCCTACTACCCTCTAGTGGTTTAGCTTCAGAAAGCCACTAAATTGCATCTTCTTGCTGAGTTATCTCTCCTTCCTTGATCATCTAAAGGCCATAATGGCACAATTTGGGCACCCACTTGCAAAAAATGACAGGGTTCCTGTACCTTTAAAAGATGTGCAGAAAAAGGAATTCCAACCACACCACTGTGAAGGATACAGGAGACTTTTAAAGATTAGTGGGTGCACATCCTGATGCACATGAACAAAAAAAGAGGGTGGAACATTGGGGTGATACTTTGGGTCTCACTTCACCTTGGGTCAGGCCTGGCTAATTATATGGTACTGAATTAAATGCATGTTCTTTTATTTTCCTCACTCTACTTCCCGTCCCTTTCTCTGCTCTCTCCACTGTGTCAAATGTTACATTGTAAGTGCTTCAGGGCAGAGGCCTGTTCTTTTGTACTTCATAAAGCCATGTATTCTGATTGCACTTAATGAAAAATAATGAAGGCTCAAGTCCTCCTGCTACCCCCAGAAAAAACAGCAACAAAAATAATGTGTAGCTGTTTCTCAACTGCAGGCTAGGTACAGGAGGGTCAAATTGCTGAGATATTCCTTCATAACCAGAGTCTGGAGGATCATCTAAACTGATCATCGCCAACATAAGGGGCGATGATTTAAAACTCAACATAAATATTTTACCTTGTTTAGAACTGAGAGGAAGGTAGAAAGCAGCCAATGTTCCAGATGACATGGAATGCAGCTGAAATTATAAAATTGACAGGTTTACTAAGATTACACATTGGTAGTTATTCACCACACTCCAGCAAACTTTAACCACGGACAGTCTCCCTGATTACAATCTGAATGTGAGCATCTCAACAAGCCCTGCTTCTGCCAAGGATGTGTTCCATAATTCTGCCTGGCCCCCACTTTCCCCAGAGATAGCAATTGTCTGAAGGGGCAGATGCTTTCCCTGAAAAGAGACTATAGCCATGCATTAGAATGTGGGGCACCTGACACTTTCAATCACAGAAAGATGCTCTCTTCTGGGATAGGCCTTGAGTCTTCAGACAGTTGTTGTCCCTAAGGAGAGCAGGAGAAGGGAATTATGGAATGACTCACTGGCGGCAGCAGGGCTTGCCAGAGTGCTTATGCTTAAACTGCAACCTCAGAAACTCTCTGATACGTATGGCCCAGTCCTATGGGCCTACTGTGCCACTAGTACCCGTGCTGGCAGTGCAGCATGCTTTATGGCAGTTGCAAAGTGCAACCCACCGTTCTGCACAGCCAGGCTGCCACTGCAAGCAATGATGTGGCCACAACCACATGCCATTGGCCTCCTGAGCAGCCCCAACACTGGTAGGTTAGTGCAGGGGAGTGGAGGGGGGCAGAAAGGGTAGGGAGAGGGTGTGTCGTGGCCAGGAAGGGGTGGTACTGGTGACAGCATCACTGCCGGTATTGTATCCACCTTCCCAGCCTCAATCTAACTTCCTGGATCCACTTGCTGTTGTACCAGAAAAATTGCTGGCGCAGGCCTGAGTAGACCCATTAGGGCAGTGGAGGCTTGCTTCTGGGTAAGGGAATGAATATTCCCTTTACTAAAGGAGACCTCCAGGACTTGCTCCCCCCCCCCCACAGGATACAGTGTGTGTATCAGTGATGCAGCTGCATAAGCAAGGAATGGGGTGAGTGGGTGAGGTGAGTTAGATAGGATTGGGCTGTGAATCCCCTGAACTGGTCCTGTATAATGGGTGACACACACGTTCGCATTGGCCCCTCCATTCACTTCCTGTTGAATCTAGAGCTGTTTACCTGAATCACAGAGGGGTGCAGTCTGCCCAAAATTCCCATTCACACAATTAAGGAAAGCGACCCTGGACTCCCCAGGTAGTGAGAGTAGGAGCCAGGATGTGAGTATACGTCTCTTTGCATGTCGAGGCCAGTTTCAGGACTAAAGTGTCATTCAAACCAGTCCTCTGACTTCACACAGCATTTCTGAATTACTCAGAACTTTAGATATGGATATGGTTGGCAACTTTCAGTCTCGAAAGACTATGGTATAAGCCTATAGCACCTGGTATTCCCAAGTGGTCTCCCATCCAAGTACTAACTAGGTCTGACCCTGCTTAGCTTCCAAGATCAGACAAGATCAGGCATGTGCAGGGTAACAGTTGATGGTTTAGAAGTGCAGCATGAAGTCAGAGGTGAGACCTCACCCCTCTCCTGAGTTGCGAACTTGTGGGAGAGGTGGGGTTGATCACTAGTGCTGACCTTTGGAGGCATTCTAGATCTTGAAGTGCAGTGCCCAGTCCAAGACAACACCCTGCTTCCCTTTTAGCCTTCTGTGCATACGCATGGGACTGAAAAAGGGGCAGAGGTGGTGGCAAGTTGGCCATCAACAGCAGTAATTATTTGTGGATAGATCCAAATGTCTTGCACTCTTCAAAAAAATGAGAGGACAGGTTGCTTCCCAAAGAAGCCAAAAATTTAGGCATCTAAACAAGGGAGACAACAAAGGGAAGGAAATGGAGGCCAGGGGAAATGGGGGGAAGCAGGGGAAGAATATGGATTATTTCTGTTACTTGTATTTAGGCTTTATTACAGCAGGATATGGGGACTAAGGAGTTGTGCATTTGACCTTCACGAGAAACAGCACAATAGGCAACTTTTGTTAGCAGTGAATATGTCCATCATTGTACATTGTTCACATACTGTTGAAAAAGAGAGAGAGGAATCAAAATGGAGGTGGCAATTTGGCCTTATGAAGAAAGGGCAATCTATCAGAGTAGCATGAAGAGGCAAAAACTGCCAACAGATTTAAAACAAAACAACATTAAGAAAATGTGGAGAGAGCCTATTTGGCAAGGCACGGCACATGGTTGAATCAACCTTCAAGTAACAGAGACAGGGCTGGGATCAGGTTGCATTGGGCAGGCAGGTGAGGGCCTTGTATGAGGCTGTCAAGGTCAGATGCTTTTGATTCCCACAGCAGAACAGGCAGGACCATCCTCTTTGGGAATCATTTCCCGACTACCGTGTTTGCAGGTTTAGGAAGCAGTTATTTCCCCATAGTGGGAATATTTGCTGGGGCAACACCACCTCCTAGTTGATTCAAGACTGGCTGAGAAGTTCTTATGGGAAAGCCACACGTTTGGGAAGGGCGCACACACTGTGCATATTTGAATTAATTGTTAATTGCTGCCCAGCCTTGCACCCTTGGGTAGACGCTGTGAAGAATGTGAAGTCCTGTAGTGCCATCTGTTGGCCATTGCAAGATACTGCAGAGTCTTGCCTTTGGTAATAGTGGCAATGAAGCTTGCAGTGTGTCTCTACAGAGGATGTGTGATTTTATTTTTTGACAGATTTATATTCTGCCTCTCCTAAGACACGTCACTCCCAAGGCAGCTAACAAATCATTTCACAGCACACAGCTTTGTGTACATAGCACAATACAAGATGATAAAATAATCTAAAAATGACGAAAGCAGCAGAAAAAATCCAAACATGTTGAAAACGTCGAGTTCAGTGGTTCCCAAACGTTTTAGTACTGGGACCCACTTTTTAAAATGGCACTCTATTGGGACCCGCCTAGCTTTATGAGACTTAAAAAAAAGAGAGATCAAGAAAGAAATAATATTTTTTATTTACCAGTAATAACCAGAAAAAAAAGATGCTCCATCATTTTATCTTCCTATATTTACAGAAGCTTGTAGACTTCTTGAGGAACTGCTGAGTTCCTTGCAAACTGCAGGAGCTGAGCTCTTTGCAGGGCAATTAGCAGTTATCTGAATTTTAAATAGCTTCAGGACTTGAGTGCCCAATCCTGAGCTGACTGGCATGTGGGGCTGCCACGGTGCCAAAAATGGCTGCCGCGGCATTCTGACTGTGCCAGGCAGCCACTGGTGGCTTCTCAGGGGAAGGAGACATTCGCCCATGTAAGGGAAGTAGCCCCACAATGGGGCTACTCAATTCTGCAGCGGCTCTTTAGCTGTCACAAAATCAAAGAATTCTGTGTTGGGCTGTGTGGCCTGTCACGGGCCCCTGTGTCTGGTGGAGCTCAGCTCCACCGGTCCTGCCCCCTCCCTCCCCCACCACACCTTTCCACCAACCACCCCAGAATACCTCCTCCCCCACCTCTTCGTACCACTCTGCTATCTGGCATTCACATGGAACACTGGGCAGCAGAATGCGGACCCAGCGCCGGAGCTGGCCCCAGCATGGTTTTGCGCTGGGCTAGCTGTGGCACTGGGCATGCAGTAAGACTTGCAAACATGCCATAAGGCACGTTTGTGACAGTGTGCACCAGCAGTAAGTTGTGCGGACAGTGTGCACCTTAGGCAATTAGTTATCTGAACTTTCAATCACCAGTGTTTTCATTAGAGGCTCTGCTGGGGGCTGCACAACCTACCAAAAATTTGGTTGCACCAACCCAAAGTTTGGGAACTACTGGTCAAGTCGAATAAAAATCTTAAAATCTTAGGTTGAGTCCTTTGCATCTTAAAGGTAAAGTGGAAGGCAGAGTTATGAAAAGTCTCTGCACTGAATCTTGAAGAGAACAGGCAAAGTTGAGCAGTTGGGCCCCAACCCAACCATCTGACTTGGCAAAGGGCATTTAACCATGGAGATTTTCTTGTCACTAGAACCCTCACCTGGCATTTGGTCTCCCATTTATGGTGGCAAGATCATGTACAGTAATGCTTGAATGGGGCTCTTGTGCTAATGCACTCCTGGAGCCCCCTCCCCCTCCCGCAGCCTCTGTATCTTCAATACTTCTCTGAAGAGGGCAGTGCTGAATGTGGGGAAATTTAATTCAAGATGTGTGGTACCCATACCACCAAACAGAATTTGTAGGAGGTACCTAATGTTTTTGGATTGGTCTGGCAGGGCAACTGGGTGCAAGAGGATTGTCTATGAAGCTCCAGGTTTGGACACCTTGGTGTCCCTTGCCTGATGTGAGGCACTGGTCTTACTCCTCTATCGATAATATGGGTGGATTTGGATTTGACTGGATCTTCCCTCTCTGTGTCTGAGTCTGGGGCACTTGCACTATAAAGAGGGTATTGTTTCTTAGTCTTAAAGATGGCTCAATAATTTGTGTGAAATACATTTCAGTCTTGCTCTATTGCTGGGAGCTGTTTCCATAGTTCCCATTCTGTTTTACCACTGGAGATTATCTCTTCACCTTTTACTCTTCTCCTAATAGGGTTAATTAAAGTTACAAGCTGGTTCGGATGATACTTACACAATCTGGCTGGCCTTACCCATTTAATGATGTGTGCACTCACATCATGCACATGTCCTGGCTCCTCCCCTAACTCCAGACCTCTTGTTTAGAGCAGTTACAGAAAGAAGCAATTTGAAAAAAGAAACTTCTGTTGTTTTTAAAAAAAAATTATAATGAGACAGATGAGGGTTCGGAAAGCATAATTCATTCCATTTGTTCCAGGTTGCATTCATTACAGAATAAATGGAAAAGTATACAGATTGGAACATCTGCAGGGATGGTGCCAGTAGGTGGGCCTACAGGAGCATGTGCCAGAGGCACATGATCACAGAGGTCAGATTCCCCACCCCACTGGTGGTGGGTGGTTTTTAATAACAGTGCCCTGTAGTGTTTTGGCATCACTGGTCATTTGACAAAACAAAATGACCAGTGGAAGGAGAAGGCATGCGTTAGAGCTCTGATCTGGAGCTAGTGGTTAACATAAAAAACACTGCTTTGCTAATTTTGTTTAATGTCAATGAAATGAATATGACAAAAATGAAAGAAAAATAGAACTGAAAATAAAAATGAATAGAAAAATAGAAAATAAATAACAAAAGAAAAATGAAAATAAAATACATGTCGGTTGTGGATGTGGGATGCCATTTTTGGACATTCCCCCATGTTCCATCTCCCAGAGCTTGAAGTTTGGGTGAATAGGTGGGGAGGCCCTAAATAAAGTCCATGATCCCCCCAACTCTCTCTCAAGACCTCCTAAAAATGGTAGCTACTGGCTAAGGAAGACTGGAACAAAAGGTAGGGAGACTGCTCCCTCAGTAATTTGAGCAGTGAAAAATCTCTCTGCAAGTCAAAAACTAGCTCACCAGGGAGAAAGATTCTAGTCCAGTCAGCTTCCTGTGGTGCTAGGTTTCCACTTACTTTTAAATGCAGGGGAGCATTAAAACATGACATGAGCATTAAAATATCTGGTCCTCCTACAGTCTGCATTGATGATCAATTCTACCACTTTACTCTCATTTTCTCTCCCCATTCTCTCCTAATTCTGTTTCGTGAGTAGACCAACCTTCAGATCTATTCAGTGGGGGGAAAATTTCACACTTTGGGCACTCTGGTAATAGAGCCTGGCAATCATCCTGCCTGGGAGTAAGAAGACAGTGGAGTTCATACTGGGCATATGTAAAAACAAGAGGCAGACACAACCGGGAAAGCCTGCTCCTCTTCTGTAGAGAAACAGTTGAGGTGTGAATGAGGCCAGCCATTGGCTTTGCCTATCAGAGGTTTCGCTGTGTGGTTTGGTGTTTCAGATTAAGCTTCGGGAACAAACTCTCGTGCCAGTAACATCCACCTTTTTCTGATGTTATCAGCATTCTGCAGAACGAACGTGCTGAGCTGTTGCTTCTGGTGCCCCTTGGGAAACTCCTAGAACCAACCTGACACTTCAGTCATTGCCTACAATTCCAGCAGAGAGAGAGAGAGAGAGAGAGAGAGAGAGAGAGAGAGAGAGAGAGTGGGTGGCCATGTTTACCAAAAATAAGTTTCACTGCAAAGAGTTCGCTGAATTTGGTGGTGCTTTCCTGTTAAGTGAAGGGAACCTTCAAGTGACATGACACATTATGTTAAGAGTGTTCTTAGAATGGGTATATTTATCTCTTTCTTACAAAATAGCAGCCACTGGGGTCCTGCAGGACCTAGGAGAGGGGGGTAAAGGGGGTAATTTGTACCTGGGCCCAAGGTCAGAAAGGGGGCCCACAAGCCAAAGGAGGGGGCCCAGAAAGTTCCTGGGGTCTGACATTTTCCTATCTCACCTGAACTCTCTGCCAGCACATAATGCTGGGGCACAACCATGTGCATGCAGTGCTAACTGCTGCTGCAAGCCATACACACCAGGCCCAGGAAAACATCCATGACCCTCCTTAACACAGTGTCAAATCTGGGAGGAAACTGGCCTCCTACAGTAGCTCTTTGGTTTGTGGATCCCATAACCATGAAGGAGTGTATAGAAGCTCAGGGACCCAGCTGTGGGGCTACAGCTGCTGCAGAAGTTCATTTTGATCCATTCTAGTGTGAGCCTAAATATGATGATGCTAATTTTCTGCAATCAATTTTCTATATTTCAAAAATTTTAGAGAGACTTAGGAGTGTGTTTGGTTTTCCATATTACTTTATCTAGCTGCTAATGCCGCATGGTTGGGCAGACCTGGGCTCTGCATCAAGAAGCCTAGAAGACCTGAGCTCCAAACCATTGTGGCTGTCAGCACCCTCCCCCGACCTATTCTGCCTGTTCTGCCCCCATTGTCCCCCTTCTCCTTTGGGAAGGGGCCCTGAAGAAACTTTGTACCCCCTGACAAAATTCCTCTCATAGGCCCTGGAGTCCTGATCCAGACTGGGAGCTATGGAGGGAGAAAGACTTTAACCCTTTGCCCCTTCACAGTTCCAGGCTGGATTGCCAGTTTCTGCACTTGCTATTTGCCCAGGGTGGGAAGCTCTCATACAAGGGGTTTTGGGGTATGGTCAAAGCCTCCCTCCCCCTTACAGTGCTGATCTGGATTGCCCCTTCTCCCTATGGTTGCTATTTCATAAAGAAATGTTCAGCATTTAAATGTTTCTGTTCTTACAGCATTGCCTTGCTGCAATGCTTTCGCTGCATCTGAAATTCATGACTTCTTACATGTGCAGGAGATCTGGTCTAAAGGGTAGAGCTGCCGTTAAGCCTGAAGATACCACCTGAAGGTCGCCAGTTTGAAATCACCGGAGCTTCAGTGAGTGGTGAGACCTTGAGAAGTGACTGACAAGCTAAGCGATTCCACCTGCTCTTTGGTGAGAGCAAAAGAAGCTGCTCTTGGCTGCCCTTTAGTGAGTGCGGCTTACAGTGATCCATGGGGCGATGGAAATATATATAGTAGTTCTGATTCAGGCTCACTGGACCCTGGACAGACTTCATTGACCAGAACATGATTGCTGTTGAAACCCAAGTAGAACCACAACTCATATCCTCTGGACATATGGCACTTTCTCAGCAAGGCATTGTAGCTAGAGCACTGTTTCTCAAACTGTGGGTTGGGACCCACTAAATGGGTTGTGAGCCAATTTCAGGTGGGTCCCCCTTCATTTCAGCATTTTATTTTTAGTATATTAGACTTGATGCCAACATGGTCTGTGACTGCATTTGGAGAGATTTGTATTTTTACAGGATACAGTGTATATTAACAACGCTTTTAACAATGTTAGTCAGTGAGGCTTATTCCTGGGTAAGTGTGGGTTGGATTGCAGCCTACTATTGTCAACAAAATTTTCTGCTTGATGATGCCACTTCCAAGTTAATGACAACACTTTCAGCAGGTTCCAACAGATTATTGTTTTTAAAAGTGGGCCCTGGGCTAAAAAATTTGAGAACTACTGATCTAGAGGGAACAGAAACAAAAAAATTAACTTTATACTTGCTACAGCTTTGAGATTCTCAAAGCTTAGTCCTAGGATAAATACCATCAGTGTAGAAGAGCACTGTGTACCTGCAGACATGGCTCTTAAGGGCTATTAAAGCACAATCTTACTGCACTGGAAATCTACAGAGGATCTCCTGGACTTAGATCCTGGACTCCTGGACTCATTTCATTCAGCAGGCCAAATAGCATTCTTGATGGCTCCTGAGGGCCAGAGGTGATGTAATTAAGGGAGAAGTGATTGCATTAAGCAGGTCATGACCAAAAATAAGCACTTTTTTTCTTACTTAGGATCTCAGTCCCAAGCCTGTACCTCAGAAATATGCAGGACCCCAGACAAGCCTCTCTGTCGGGTAAGACTGAGGCATGCTAATGACATGGTAGAAAGATAATCTTCAGATAAACAGAGAACATGATTCACAGGGTCTCTTAATTTGTCACTGCTCATGGAAGACACGGCCCACACAGTTCTCATAAACTGTTGTTTATGTCTCTATGCAAATTTCTTGCTGTCACATAGGCTTGCTCATGTGCCAAGTTGCATGAGCTGTCATGCACCAAAATGGCAAAGTCGGACTGCTCTGGAACAACAACACTGTGAGTTGGTCTGAGTTTGTAGCATGTTAGGTGCTGATCACAGTGGTTGGGAACAGGTGCCATGTGAGGTCGCTCCTAACCTCTCTACAACATTGTTAGGGAAAATAGTCTGTCCCGTTGGTGTTCCTAGTTGTATAGTTTGGATGTATCATCTGAACAGGTTGTTACATCATCATAAATATCCTGGATTCAGATTCCCTGGTCATCTGTAATATCCTGCTGAACTGTAAGGAGAATTTTACCACACATCAGCTGCCAAATGGCCAGTTCAGATGACACTTTAAACCTTGAATGGGTCCTAAATAATCAAAAGCATGCATGCTCGTAGTTTGCACACATCATGGTCCCTCCCCTCACATCAGGGGAATACCAAGCAGTTCCTTTAATTGTATGCTTCTAAGGGCACAATCCAAACTGTGCCCTATACCAGCCCAAGTCCCTTGGGCCAGACTAGGAGGGTGGCAAATGTGCCATAAGGCACGTTTGCACCTCCTCGAGGGGAAGCTGGGCCGGCGCTCTGAGAAGCACCGCCTGCGGAGGCTGACGTAAGCTTCCCCTCAGCCGCTTCTGTCAGACCGCCTCCGCCAACACAAGTGGAAAAGGTAGGTGTGGGAGGGTGGGGAGGTGAAGGGAGGGAGACGTTCCTGGGCGGGGGGGAGGGCAGGTGATGGGTGGCCCTGGGAGCAGGCAGGGTGCGGAAGGCGGGACTGGGAGTTCCCATTCCCGGGGAGAACACCTCCAGAGGCGGCACAAGTCTGAGGAGACCCATTGTGGCCAGCAGCCCTTACCCAGGGGTAAGGGGAAAAGTTTCCCCTTACCTCTGGCTGAACTGCTTCTGGCCACAATTCTGTGCAGGATACAGCACAAGCCTCCTGGCTTGCCTGTTCCAGCGCAGGTTAGGATTGCGCCCTAAACTAGCGTTCTAAGCATGTGAAGATGTGCAGTTTGGATAAACTGCCCTCCCACCTGTGATTAAGGAAACTGACCTGAAGTCACCCAAACATGAGGGGAAGGGTTAGAACAGGGGTGTCCAAAGTTTTTGGCAGGAGGGCCGCATCATCTCTCTGACACTGTGTCGGGGGCCAGGGAAAAAAGGAATTAATTTACATTTAAAATTTGAATAAATTTACATAAGTTTACATAAACGAATATATTAAAGATGAACTTATATGAATGAATGAAGGTCTTGCAATGGCTCAAGGTCTATAAAAGGCCTTGCACAAAGCAAGGCTGGCCTTTCCTTTGCTACCCCTACTGCATCACAGACCTGAAACAGCAAGCAGTGGAGGGAACCCTTGGCCTGCAGCTCACACAAGAGGTCAAACAGTCACCCTCACACTGAGAGCAGTTGTGTTGGGCCAGTGCAGGCTCCAACAAATCTCTGAAGTGGCAGAGGCTCATTGGAGACTGGGGGCTCCCAGTGGGCCACATTGAGAGGCCTCGAGGCCACAAGTGGCTCCAGGGCTGGAGTTTGGGCACCCCTGGGTTAGAACATGCACACTCTGAGCCCTTCAGTTCAGAGTTTAAACTACCATCTGCACCTATGTATAGTGTGGTAAAATGTGTGATGAAATGCAAAACAATCACTTTAATGGGCTTATAGGATGAAGAAAATATGAGATTTTTTTTCATACAGTGCCCATCCTGATGGCAGCTTTACCACATCTCCACCTGATCTGTGTAAAATCCTCCTTACTAATTGGCAAAATGACCCCTTATGCACTTCCTGGTTCACATCTGTCTGTCACTAGACTACAGCAACTCTCAGTAGAAATATGGAAACCATTCAGTCTTCTTCAGTTTCCTTAGGTGGCCTTCCCTCTCTGAGGAGGGTGTGTCCAGGTCCTCCACACATGCAGTTTTTGTTGGTAGCAAACATGGCATCACTGAACATATATGCATGCTCTGTGCATAGGGTGGGCTTTCAGGCGTGTGTTGGCACAGGGGTGGAGCTTAACAGCACACTCACCCCGCCCACCATGTGGAGTTTGAATCACACAGATGGCAATAAAGAGAGTTGGCTCATGTATAGGATGCCTTCCTTCTACTTCAATGCTCTGCTTATTATTACTCTGAGTACAGAAGAAGACATTGGAGCAAACATGCACCCCCCTCTCCAAAAAATGTCATGGCCTCTCTGTGGAAATCCTTCTTTCTCACAGCAACGACTGAGGCTGAAACTCAGGCTGTAGTTTTAGTCTCTATTAACTCCACAGATAACAGCTTCACTACTGCTGTGTGATTAAGATCAAGAAACCCAGGCAGTCCCAGGAGGGCAGTTTGAATCCCACACCTGTGTCCTTGAAACAATCTTGGGCCAAGCATGAACTGTGACGACTGGAGTCAATGCCAGCGGGGATTATCTGTTGTTGCTATCCTGAGCATAAGACAGTGACTGTATAGCATCTGGCAAGTACTGTAGGCACTGCATTTAAAAAGGGGGAGTTTCACATCTTGTCAATCTGAGATTATTTATTTATTTAATATATTTGCATGCTGCTTTAAAAACAAAATCTATTTTCTCAAGGCAGTTTACAGTAAAGAGAATAAACACTTAAACCTTACCCCTGCTAACTGGGTAAGAGGCATTTTTTCAAGTGGGCGCTCCTCTCTTATTTAGCAGGGGGAGAGTAACTGGCCCGCCTCACCCCTGCAGTGTCTCTTCTGGTAGCTGTCTGCCGGTGTTCTTTTGCATCTTTTTAGATTGTGAGCACTTTTCGGACAGGGAGCCATTTAGTTATTTGATTTTCTCTGTAAACCACTTTGTGAACTTTTTTTGCTGAAAAGTGGTATATAAATACTGGGAAATACTGTTAATAAACCAGAAATCCATATTTAAAATAACATCATCGAACCTAGTCGATTTGGGATGTTGGCAACCTTCAGTCTCAAAAGGCTATGGTATCGCGCTCTGAAAGGTGGTTCTGGAACAGCGTCTAGTGTGGCTGAAAAGGCCGATTCGGGAGTGACAATCCCTTCCACACTGGGAGCAAGTGCAGTCTGTCCCTGGTCTGTCTCCCTGGCTATGGGCCTTCCTTCTTTGCCTCTTAGCCTCAGACTGTTGGCCAAGTGTCTCTTCAAACTGGGAAAGGCCATGCTGCACAGCCTGCCTCCAAGCGGGCTGCTCAGAGGCCAGGGTTTCCCACCTGTTGAGGTCCACTCCTAAGGCCTTCAGATCCCTCTTGCAGATGTCCTTGTATCGCAGCTGTGGTCTACCTGTAGGGTGCTTTCCTTGCACAAGTTCACCATAGAGGAGATCCTTTGGGATCCGGCCATCATCCATTCTCACAACATGACCGAGCCAACGCAGGCGTCTCTGTTTCAGCAGTGCATACATGCTAGGGATTCCAGCTCGTTCCAGGACTGTGTTGTTTGGAACTTTGTCCTGCCAGGTGGTGCCGAGGATGCATCGGAGGCAGCGCATGTGGAAAGCGTTCAGTTTCCTCTCCTGTCGTGAGCGAAGAGTCCATGACTCGCTGCAGTACAGAAGTGTACTCAGAACGCAAGCTCTGTAGACCTGGATCTTGGTATGTTCCGTCAGCTTCTTGTTAGACCAGACTCGTCTTGCCAGGGCTGTTGTGGGAACCAGCTGCTGGTTTGTGGAAAGCACACACTCCTCAGTATGTGCAGAAGGCCAGTATTTCTAGGACAACGTAAATAGCTAGCCATAGGGATTATATATCTAGCTAGATGATTATAGGGAATTAATTCTGTTAAAATTTAATTAATTTTAATGCAATTTGCTTGCTTTTTCCAACTCTAGCCAATCTGCCAAATTTCCCACATGTAGCAATTTGTTTGCATTTTGTGTCCTTTTCTTTCAAGTAGCTTCCTGGCTCCAATTTTGTCAAGTTCTCTCTTTGCAACACTCAATGGGAGCCTCATGTGGCACAGAGTGGTAGGTCACAGTACTGAAACTGAGAACTCTCCCCATGACCTGAGTTTGATCCCAACGGAAGCTGGTATCTCAGGTAACTGGCTTGAGGTTGACTCAGCCTTCCAAGGTTGGTAAAATGAGTACCCAGCTGACTGAGGCATGGTAACATGACTGGGGAAGGCAATGGCAAACCACCCCACTTATAGTCTGCAATGAAAGCATCGCAGAAGTGACAAAACCCCAAGGGTCATTACTGTCATTTAAACAATGGGTTTAAATAAGAATTGCTAAGTTCTGTGCTCTCCTGGGAGGTGAGTTTTTTCTTTCCCCCAGATGGCTCTCCTTCTGCCTGGATTCCCCAGCCTAGGATGGTGGCAGTGGATATCGACCAATTTTCTCCCCCATTCAGTCACTGCTTCCATAAATCAGTGAAATGGAGAGAAGGAAAGAGTGTGCTGAGCACCAGTTTCGGCCTCAGGAGGCCTCCTTGGGGTAAGGGAACACTTGTTCCCTTGTCCCGGGGTAAGCCCCTGCAGGCCCAGTGGATCAGCTTGGATCTATGCCAGCTCTACAGCTGGCACAAGTGCACATTGACCTGGGAAGGCAGATCAGGCGCAGAAAGGGGGTCAGGATTTGGGGTGTGTGGTTGCCACCATCTGTGGAATTCCCTTGCTCTGGAACTGAGAACAGCTCCCTCTCTGAAGTCCTTTTGGCGGGGTCTCAGGACTTTTTTATTTAGGGAAGCTTTTAAATACTGACATCAGGGGGATAGCACTTTTTTATGAAACATCTTTTAATCTGTGATCCAGTTGTTTTTTATTGTTTTTTTGGTTTTAATTGTTTTAATGTTTTTAGCACAGTTTTTAGCGTATTTAAATATTATTGTAAGCTGAGGGCCCTTAAGCAGGGTGGAAAAGCGGCATATAAGGGTGCAATCCTAACTGTGCCCTATGCTGGCCCAAGTCCCTTGGAAGCTGGGCTGGCGCTCCAAGAAGCACCGGCCTACGGAGGCTGACTGCAGCCTCCACGCCAGCTTCCCCCCAGCTCCTTGCGTCAGCTCGGATGAGTCAAGGCAAGGACGAAAGGTAGGCGTGGGGAGGAGGAGGGAGGGAGGCGTTCCTAGGTGGAGGGAGGGAGGGCGATGGGCAGCCCCGGGGGCTGACAGTTGGGGAGTGGGAGGTGGGACTGGGATCCAGCAGTTATACCAGATCTCAACCCCCGTCCCTGGGGAGAACAGAGCGGATTCAAACAGCTTAGCTCTCCTCGGACTTGCGCCACCTCCTGAGGTGGCGCAAGTCCAAGGAGACCCATAGGTGCCATCAGCCCTTGCCGGGGGGGGGTAAGGGGAAAGGTTTCCCCTTGCCTCTGGCTAAGCCACTGCTGGCCACAATCCTGCGCCAGATACGGCACAAGCCTCCTGGCTTGCCTGTTCCAGCCCAAGTTAGGATTGTGCCCTAAAATCTCTTAAATAAATAAATAAATAAATAAATAGGAAATGTAGCAGTAAAATAGTAGTAGTAAAATAGGCAGAGGTGAGAGAGGACAATGGGAGGCAATGTAACAATTCCATAAAACAGGCTGGAATAGATTCTTGCTGGATTGTGCAAACTTCAGAGATCACTTCTCCCTAGTATAGAGTCCCCTCCAATGCATGAAGATCACCTTGAGATCTTCACAGGCATTTGTTTTCTATTTATTTAACTTAAAAAAAATGTGCTGCTGTTCTGCGTTAGGAGACACCCCAGGTAGTTGTTGCATTTTTAATGCCATAGATATGAATTAAACAGTATAATCAATGTAAAATGGTGACAGCACAAACCATTATCAAGCCTCAGAGGAAAAAGAGAACTCCAGTTTATGGAAGTCAGGCATATGGAATGCCAGAGCTGACATGCCTGCTTCCATTTTTAGAGCTGTCCTACTTTTCTTCCGGTGTGTTCATTGCTTTCAGCCCTCAGTATCTTAGTATATGCAGAGTCAGTGGGATTTGTTAGAAACAAGCTGTCCCACATGATAGGTATGCAAATAGGAAACCATTTACATTTAGCAGTCTTTTAGGTTTTCAGCTAATGCTCGAAGTAGCTTGGGCCATGTACATAGCGCTGTTGCAAAACATTAATACTGAAAAGAAAGTCAAAAAGTGACATTCAAAGTTCAAAGCCATAACGGTTCCAGCGAGGCTTCATTACTTATCTGGCTGTTAAGTGTGGTGCTGGCAAGAAAGGAGCATTCCCACCAGATCCCCTCTGGGTCTCCAATCCATGGGCCATGAACATAAAGGGAAAAAGTTACACACCAGAGGAAACTTGGCAAAAAAGAAAAAAGGGGAGGCATTGCAGAAATATGGCTGTTTTTTGTTATGTACGTGGACAAGTAAAGCACATCTTGAGACATGAAATTATGCCAAGTATAAATGCATCCCTGTATTTTTTTACTAGTCTAAAAAGGTTTGTGCTTCCAAGGCAAATAATGAAAAAGAATGAATAGCCCCCATAAAACAGGGCTGCATCCGGGCCCCTTTTGACTTCAGTTTTCACATAAATGAAGTTATCTGCAAAGATTTATTTTTCCCAAGAAGTGACCATAAAGAAACTATTCATACATCTTTATGCAGATGATATGGTCCTTTTATCATACACACAGGTGAGGCTATAAATGTTCAAACAGACAGGACACAGGCAATAAGTGGCTGAATTCCTGAACTTTCTTCAGTTTAAAGCAGACTTGGGGTGAGATCTCTGTTGATTGGAACAGCTGCTCCAAAGGAGGGAGGCTCCGTTTTGTTTTTTAATGGATCACACACACATTTTCACTCACACAAAGCAGATCACTCAGTTATTGCTATTGGAAATTGAATGGGGGCTGGCTATATATTTCTTGTCCCAAACATATTTGCACTCCAATTACCTCTGCAAATTCTTTATGAACAATTTGGGGGTCTTATGCATCATTTGGTCTAAGAATTTGACCAGATATTATTTGCTTGATGCTAGGAGGCTCACCTGCATCCTTCCCATGTTGCTTAGGTTGGATCCTGGAATGAGATATCCTAGCTCCTCTTTTCAAATCCAACCTGCCCCTTTTCTCTCCTTAGGCCAGCTATTTTTCTGAAGTAGGACCCATAAGCTACCAGGAGGCCTACACCGGGGTAAGTAGAAAATATTTTTACATACCTCTGGCAGGCCACCTGATTGCGCCTCCCCCCCCATCATTGGATGCAGTGTGCATGGCTGCATTGTTGTCTATGGTGGGGGATAGGATTTTGACATCAGCAGACATAGATAAGGGACTTTGTGGAAGGTTTTTTGAAACTTCATCTATATGATGTCTATAGGATAATTCCTATCTATATGTTGATTGACATTCTCAAAGAATTTCAAAAAACTGTTGAGGAAGAGCTTTCTTTTGCAGAAGTCAATTTTGCTCATGTGGCAAAATGGACTTTATCTCACAAGAAATGTGAGAAATATTTACTCTTGTTTTCTGTACCATTTTGGTGTGCACAATGTCTATGATCTGCAGCTAGTTTTTCCAACACTAATCTTCAAGTTTACTAAGGATTAAGTGATCTTATCTCTGCCAAGAGTCCTGGCAGGATAGTTGTTCCTATGCTAATAGAGGTATTGTCTTTCCCAAAGCTACTGGACAACAGTTGTGTAGCTATGGGGAAGCACAGAACTGAGTTTGCAGGGCACCTCAACAAGCTGCCAGGTTGCCCCTCCCCCTTGCCATTACAGCCATTCCTGGCTGCAAGAGCAAAGCGGAGGAGAAACTTCTGCTTTGCTCTCTCTGCCAGGAATGGCTCCAGTGATGAGGGGGAAGGACAGATTACCCGGCACATTGAGGCAGCCCACAAAACTTATTGCTGTGCACATCTGTAGCTATGCTACTGCCTGAGAGACCACAAGTAGGCTATGGAGAATCTTAGTGGGATATTTAGAACTGTCTATTAGAAAACTGAATAACAGAAACTGGAAGGGTCGACAAAAATGGTATATATAGGAGAGTGACTTCTTTCTAATGGAGATTCTCTCCATGTCTGTTCTCCTTGTATAGAACATTGGCCTCTTTTTTGTTTTTCAACTGATATGGCAATTCCTTGAAAACAGGCAAGTCAAGCTTCAAATCCTGAAAATGAATTAAGGGAAGAAATTTTTCTGTAGCTAAGGAAAATATGGGCCTACTTTTGGAAATATCTATAGAAGTATGTCGTGCAGTGGAATCCTTACTTGAGCTGGAGCAGGCAGGCCAGTGGACCTGTGTGGCATCCAGCACAAGTTTCAGGCCAGAAGTAGTGCAACCTGATGCAAGCGGAAAACTTTCCCCTTATCATGCTGCACCGGCCCCAATGGGTCTACTTGGATCTGTGCAACCTGACGAGGTGGCACAGATCTGAGTAGAGCAGCCAGGGAACAGGGTCAGGATTTGGCGTAACCATCGGATCCTGGCCCCGCCTCCCGCTCCCCACCTGCCTGCCCATGCCTGGGAGCACCTGCCACCCTCCCTCCCCCTACCCTGAAATGCCTCCTGCCCAACCTCCTCATGCCCCACCCCAGACCCCTGAGTCAGCTGAGCTTGCCTGATGCAAACTTACCCTGCTGGGCCTGGATCCTTCATGGGGAGGCCAGCACTGGCCTTGCACTGGCCTCCCCGACTCCTGAGTCCACACAAATGTGCCTTATGGCACTTATGTGACACCCCCAGGTGACAAGCAAGTGACTTGTGCTGGACTCACTTGGGGGTTAGGATTGCACCCTAAGTTTAGGGACATTACCCTAGGTAAGGTAACAAATGTTCCTTTACTTTGAGCAACATAGTGACTGCTCTCCCCAGTGTGGGATGTGGCATTTGTTCCACTGGCTCAGCTGCAGTAGCACTGGACAGTTGGATAGAATTGGGCTGTTAGTCAATCAATCAAAAATTTCACATTTGAGTTTTTAAAAAAAATTCTTACATTATTAGTGATACAACGTAAGGATCTCGGATCTAAATACACTGAACACTTGATTGCTGCCCAGATTTGCAAAAATTTGAATTTCTAACTTCTGGCCATGACATGACTGCAATGGGAAGGGTGGTCTCTTTTGCTTTGATGGCTACAAATGTCCTTTTAGTACATTTTGTTTGTCTGAACAAAATGGATCTGAACTGCTTTTCTCCTTTTGGAGTATGTAAATCCCTCACCTTATACTGAATTTGTTGTGCTTCTTGCTCTCTTTTGCTGTTTTGCAGCTGAAACCAACTTCTGTATCAACTGTCTTTTTTTTATACTACTTTGATTTTCCCAGAGGTGAACTTTTCTTCTTCAGAGTTTCCGCCCACGTGACTTTCAGTTGAGTCCCTTGCAGCTTCCGAGAAACCACAGCGGCTCTGCCCTAAAGAGAGGCAAATGTCAGTGTGCATTGCAGACTCTGAGAGGAGTGGAATGGGGACAATGGCAGTGACAGTGGAAAGGTGGCAGAGAAAGTGACCAAGGCAGAAGGGGCAGGACTGAGGCCAGGGAAAGGGTAAAAGTCAAAGGAAAAGCAAGGAAAAGGAGCTAACAAAAGCAGGAGAGAAGAGTCCACAGGCAGGGGGTGCTGTGAGCCATGCCCCATAGCTCTGATAGCAGCGACTCCAGCAGCTTCAGCCAGGCATCATCCTCATCATCATCCAGCAAACAGGTACAGTTTGGGGATTTGCTTCAGTGTTCTCTTTGTGGTTGCCACTTTTTTTCCTGGCCAGGGTTCCTGCACTTTTTATCAGCTGTGTAACATACAGAAATTCAACAGGTGAAGCTTTCCATCATATGGAGCTGCACTGAGGTTTCACCTGCTGCATTCCTATAGGCTACATTCATGGGAACCATGTCAAAAATTAAAAGTAGCAACTGTATCTCACACTCTTTCATCTCTCTAAAGGAAGTTATAGACAGAGAAACTGCACAGAGAGAGAGAGAGAGAGAGAGAGAGAGAGAGAGAGAGAGAGAGAGAGAGAGAGTCCATTTTTACCAGGGGCTGATTCTCAGATTCAGGAATAAACTTGAGAAAATTCAATTTTGAATACAAAGTCAAAGATAAGCACCTAGGTAGTCATGTTGCATTGAATAGTATGATGTTAACTAAGAATAGTGCAGG
The DNA here is from genome assembly GCF_035046505.1 of Tiliqua scincoides. NCBI lineage: Eukaryota > Metazoa > Chordata > Lepidosauria > Squamata > Scincidae > Tiliqua > Tiliqua scincoides. The sequence continues at coordinate 284,001,610 of NC_089821.1, forward strand.
AATGGAATGAGACAGCATGGCGAGACTGTTGCAGAAAGGCAGCTGACATAATTCCCATCTATTCCCATTGGCTAAACCTTAGCTGGAGGATATCAAACTCCATGGGGTACATAGGTGCATCCTGGAGACAGGAAAGTTGGGAGGAGGGTGACAAAATATTTAGGTTTTCTTTGGGAAGGCTGAAAGAGAAGGATGGAAGTTTTTACTGTGAGAGACATGATTAGATTTAAAATCCTGAGATGGATACGAACTTGGTACTGGGCAGGAATAGAAAGGGAAAAAAACCAGGTTGAACTTAAACCTGTATGCAGAGAGTTCATAGATTTCCATATTAAAGAGGGGGGGGGAACCCTATGGGAATAATTCAGCACAACGTGGTCAGCAATTGTCAACAAAAGCTGTGAAGGTATATTACTGGAAGTGATTTTTATGTTCTATAAAGGGGGCAGAGACACAGAATTTTGTTCTCATTGATTAACTGCATGACTGAGTTGGGTTGGAATTGGAATTTGGGACTCCTACCTCTAAACCCAAACATCTAGTAACCTGAATATAAGGCCAACTTTCATATAGTTACAGAAATATCTTGGCTGCTTCAGTAGTTGGTTTCTCTTCTTTCATTGACTCATGGAATAAAGCAAGCACTTGGGATGACAGGTTTACCTGATCCTGATGGGCTCACTTTTTCTGTATCAAAGAACCTCTGTTGATTTTGTGACTCTGATATGAATAGGAATTGCTAAAAAGGTTTGCTTTCCCTTTAGGTATTCCAGCATTGTCCTTCTATGTGGCATCCTTAAAACCAGGCACACAGCTGCCTGTCTACCTAGCCCAGCATTGGCCACTCTGACTATCAAATGCATTCCAGGTAGACAGAATATATTTTCCTGCAATGCTAGATGAGATTCTGTCACATGGAAATGTAGGGAATTGAAACTGGGACTTTCTTCATGGTAGGCATAAACTTGGTAGCAGAGCTGCAGCTCCTCCCCAGCTGTGGGCCTTCTTATCATGTTTGTTTCTTGTGCTCCCCCCCCCCCCAGGAGTCTTCTGATGACATGAGGAAAGTTCAAAGAAGGGAAAAGAATCGCATTGCAGCCCAGAAGAGTCGGCAAAGACAGACACAGAAAGCAGATACTCTTCACTTGGTAAATTTCCATACACCTGGATTTCATGACATGGGCCTAGTTCCTAGAAGCAACAGATGTGGTGTTAACATTGTTTCTGAACTGTACCACTTCTGATGGCAGGTGGAAGGTCATGTGAAAGCCTCCAAGAAAAGCTCCCTTCATATTATTCATAGCTGAATTTATTGTTGCTTTAATAGTCTGCTATATCAAATAAAGAAAACTAGATATCAAAGACTTGACCCTGAGCCTCCTCCCTGATAAACTAGTTTTCAGATTTTTTCATTGGGAAATATTCAATCATGTGATAGCTCATTGGCAGTCTGATGTGGTACAGTCCAGGAACAGGTGCATCTCATGATCTATGTGAATCAGGTCAGAGGCAGTTTAATACTGACTTTGCTATCATCCTAACACTGGTGAATTTGTAGCAAAACCAGTCCAGACTGAGTTGAACTTTCAAAAGGAACACTGGAGATGTCCTTGCCAGCAAATGGATGGGGGAGCCAGAGCCAACATTTCCAATTGGCTAGTGTTACAGACTGGGTTGGCAGGGGGTGTAAAGTCCATGACAGAAGGCTTTGCACCCTGCCTGCTAAATGGTAGGCCTGGGAGTTGTGAGAGTGAGGACCTAGAACATCTGTGGCCCTTTTCTGTACAAACTGAGAGCATGAATCAATGGATCCCTAAGGCACAGGGATACAAGGGATTATTCAAGTAGAAATAAATACAAGGAACAACCTCAAGCAGTGTTTCCTCTTCAGTAATTCAGTAATTGCCCTCTGAAGCACGACTAGGAAAGCCTCCAGGCAAGAGTACAGTAGCTGGTATATCAGGGCCAGGAATACTCAGGCTTAGATATAGTGGCTTCACTGGCATCACTACTGGGGCTGCCATCTGATTAAAAACATCTTAGGCCGCAATCCTAACTAATTTTCCAGGGAAAGGGAAGAAACATGACTGCCTGCCAACCGCAGGATGCAGCACATGTCCCAGTGCTGCCAGTTATGCCAGTGCTGGAAAGTTGGTTAGGATTGCGCCCTTAATTGATTAGTCATTTAGGGCCCAATCCTGTCCAACTTTCCACAATGATGCATCCACAAAGCAGCCCCGAGGTAAGGGAATAAATGCTCCCTTTCCTTGAGAAGACCTCAGTGACTGCAGGATGCAGCACGCACCACACTGGCATGGCTGCATTGGCTCTGGAAAGTTGGATAGTATTAGTAGATTAATTAAGCAGTTAAATTTGCATGTCTGTAGAAACAATCGTTCTAACACAAAAAAGTACACTTTGATTCTTAGATGACTCAAAGGTGCCTTGTAGCAGGCATTGTCTTAGAAACTATGACATTCCTTCCCTCGTGTGACAGAAGGGGGCATGCATTTTCTAAAACGATGGCTGCCATCCACTGTTTTTTGGAACTGTATTGAAAGCAATACATTAAAAAGTTTGCCTTAATTCATTGGAACACCTTTTCAGTTGATCAAAAACTTTAAAAGTCAATGAATCTAGAGGATTGCTTGACTGAAGTTGCAACCCCAATTGCTACAGTAGTGTACTGTGTTGCTTAGATATCCTGAAGAGAGCCTGGGTGGTAAGTCACTGTAATGGTTCTGGTGGTGAACAGTTTCCTGGTGACTTTGGGCCAGTCACTACCTCTCAGCCTCACCTACTTCACAGGTTCATTGTGCGGACAAAAGGAGGGAAGGAACCGTGTATACCACCCTTAAGGAGCTCAGGGAGGGAGGGCTGTATAAAAATGTGAAAAATAAATAAAATATCCTTAATCACCCTGGATTTCCAAAGCAGTTCTCTTGTACTTTGTATCTATGCCTTGAAACCCCTCAGCAGCCCCTCAGGGAGATACTGAATTCACGCAGCCCTTGAACCCCAAATTCAATATGTCCTCAGTTTGTTACTGCTGTGCTCTTCTGACAGCCTAAGCTAATCTAAGATGGAATTTGGATTAAGATAATGAAGAGTGTACTGAACAAAATAAGTGTATCTCATAATGCTTCTGATACTGGAGAAGTGCACTATATCTCTTGTTTCAGTGATAATTACTTGTGATTCAGCCCTACCACTAAACCCTTATGAACTTCAGGGGATTTTTATTTGTCTGCGTAGTCAGGGAGAGTCCAGTAGGCAAATCATTAGATCCTCTTAGATTATCTTTCTATGACATCAGCAATGGTGTCAACTCATTTAAATGTATATTTTATACATTTGATAACAACACAGATACTACAACTCACACAGAGCATACATGCTGCATCACATGATGTACTGGATATATGGTAGAATGAGCACATGTAGATCTGAACCCATCACATATTTTGTAATACATGGACTGAGAACATATAACAGGAGCAAGAGCTCATTCAGGTACAGGCACATGTACACATCCTTGAGACTCTTGAAGTCTGCATAGAATGGTGTGGTAGTTCACACAAACAGCAGGTGGGTGGTAAACCATTTCTGGACTGTTAGAACTTCAGACTGTATGTGGGGGAAGCACATAATTGTGTCACCTCCATATGGAATCATCCCCATACACAGAAAACATAATATCATGGCAAAAGAGTTATAGTTTAGGCTTCTCTCAGATACACTGAGAGATATTATTTATGTGAAGGGAATTTTTGTTCATGGGGAAACATCCAACCATGTGATTTCCCCAACTGCAGTTTGAACAATTTTGGCACCTTATCTGCTCTCTGTGTGAATGAGGCCCTCTCTACCTTACATGTAATCTCTATAAGCCATAATATGTGGCTAATTTCACTATTCCAGGCCCCACATTAAAAGGGCTACCACACTTGCTGAAATGGACTACATTGCCCAAGTGCAGAAATCACATGTAAGGCTGTGAATGTGCGGGGGCAAGCCAGTATCTTCACAATGGGGGCTCCACCATCTGTATCCTCCATGGCAAATGAGTAGCAACTACAAACATCTCTTTCTCCCTCTCTCTCTCTCTCTCTCACACACACACACATGCATGCATGCATGCACACATATCTGGAGGTGCCTTAAATAACTGGAAAACTTACTAGTGGGATAATGCAGGAAGTTGGTGATGGATTTTTGGTACCCATCATTGCCATTCTTGCAAGTTTGTTGTCTCACTGAGCATTGAGCTCTGTAAGAAATGGCTTCCCATACTTCTTTGAACTTACAAGGAGAAAGGTTTGTTTTTTTTCCTTTCTCTTCTGATAAATCCCCCTTTACACTGCTGCTTTCCCCAGCTGTTAAAAGAAACGAGCAAGACTTTCCTTCCAGTGCAGTAACAGGTTTCCTGTGGCAGGTGGTTTTTCTAGTTGTAGACGGCGGTTATTGACCCGCCCTCACTCTCCCCAAGGCCTGAGCTCTCTCTCAGGTCAGGATGTATGTGGCCTAGGCTGAGGAAGTATGAGTGCATGACAGAGTTTGGTGCGAGGCAGCGGGAACCTACAGCGGAGACTACGCTGCTGTCATTTCTCATAAGTTGCTGGCTGGGGAGAGAGTGCGGCCGAGGGCTGCAAATGTCACCTGCTATCAGCACGGGGCCTGCTTCCCTGGTTGGGTTTGCCCAGAACATGAGTTTACAGGAAAAAGTCAGTCGGTCTGGAAACTCTACACTGTAGTTAGAGAAAAGGCTATGATCTCCACCCCCGCAGACCCTTTTCCACATCACATATTTTGCACTACCCCTTAAACAGTGCAGGCAGCCAGTACAAAAACAACACAAGCAGTTTCAAAAAAACTTGCAACCTGTGGTATTATGAATGAGATAGTTCTAGGGAATAGAAGACCTGCTGCCTTGAGCTATATCTTCTCTCCAGGAAGGAATGATGGGCAATAGAACTAGAAACGGCATGAAGTAACTTCTATCCTCCCCTCTCCTCTGCAAGTGCTCAGTTCTTACCTTGGGGAAACAAGTGCTCAGCTCTTACCTTGCACACATCAGGATGCAAGCTAAGCACTCTTCCCTGGCCTCTTCAACTCTTCTCTGTCTTAACTGGAGAAATCCACTTGTTTTTCATAAAACTCACTATTAGCAGTATAGCTAGTTCTGACAATAGCCCTGCACACAGAATGACCTTGCTACATTTCAGCTTACAGTCAGATCTAGTTTTCACTGGTACCATCTTCTAATGTATCCTTTCTATGGATTTTTTTTAATCTTTCCAATGTGTCCTTGAAGGCTCTATCCATGCACACTCAGGTATCGCTCATGGTTTTGCATATGCTCTCTGTTCACTTTATTTCCATAAACTGTCCACACTGCTTATATTTGGGTCTTACAAGGAAAGAACTGGAGAGACTCTAATGCAGGATAGCCTGTCTCAAGCCCAGAACCTGTTCTATTGATTGGGCCCTGCTTTCTTCTCTCATTGTAGCTCTACAGCCTCTAATAGCTTGTTGGTGTCCTCTTTCTTCTTTTATAGGAGAGCGAAGACTTGGAGAGGCAGAACGCTGCATTGCGTCGGGAGATCAAACAGCTGACAGAGGAACTGAAGCACTTTTCCACAATGTTGAATTCCCATGAGACACACTGTTCCATCCTGAACACGCCACCACCGGCACCTTCAGAGGTGCTTTACACTCCGTTCTCTTTTCACCAGACCCACATCAGCTCTCCATGTTTCCAGCACTGAGAACAACTGATTAGGACTGAGAAAAGCTTGACAAGAAAGGCAAGGCCTCCTGCCATTCACACCTGTGGACAATTGGAATATTCCTCTGAGCCTGTTGACAGGCACTTGAGCCTGTTGACAGGCAGTTTACTGAGTAAGGAGTGTGGGCAGAAAGGCCCTTGGGCAGAAAGGAGGACATGCCAGAGCTACCTCCAGGGTGTCTATGAAGTGAACCTATCAAAAACAGAACTGAATGCAGTTCTGTTGCTTGCTCTGAAAAACCTATAACAGAACCTTGAAAGATGCAGAAGTGTTTTTCTCTGTGAAATGTTTGCTAGGAGCTCTGTGGATGGTGAGCACAGGAAAGGGGAGAAAGGAAGGCAAACCTGTTAATTTTTTTAAATAAAGATTTTTAAATATCTTTAATATTTCATTTTTAAAACCTGAGTTGACCTTCACTTGTTTATTGTGTGCCGGTAAATGAACAAGGATTCAGGGGAACCAGGTAAGGAAGGTTTAGGAAATTATGGAAAGCTCCTTGCAGAGTGAATAGAAGGGAACTTGCAAGCTGTTTGGTACTTTTATTGAGTTGAAAGTTGCCTTTGATTGCAAATACAGCGTAACGCCATGGTACGAACTGCATAAAGCCAAGAATGGTTTCCATGTTCCCTGTTTTTCAAAAGGGGCGAAATATCCTCTGTTACTTTTAGGATTGCCACTGTTCTCCTGACTTCCCTTTGTGCCCTCTGCTTCAAACACTACTGTGAAATTACTACCCCAGCTCTCTGATCCTTACATGCAGCCCCAGACCATACATGTGTTGATGTCCTATGCTGAGAAATAGACAGGGGGATGAACTTCTGTTGGTTCCTTTGGCTTCTCAGTCATGTTTGATATCATCAACCATGGTATCCTTCTGGATTGCCTCTCAGGGTTTTGACTGAGAAGCACACTATTGTGTTGGTTATGGTCCACCATGGAGGGGAGGGTGCAGAAGGTTTTGCTGGGGGAAGGAGAATACTGCTCAGCATAATGACATAATCACCAAATGTTGGGAAATGTTGGGAAAATGCCACCATACCACTGTGTAGTTATGTGAGCGGTTAACAAAGCAGTGCAGATTTTTAGGGGGAACCCTGTCTGCATAGTTCCACCTTGTCCTCTATGCTGTTTAACATCCTCATGAAACTGCTGAGGGATGTTGTCTGAGGATCTGAGTTTAAATGTCACCAGTATATGAATGCCACCCAACTCTATGTTAGTACATCATCTGATCCCAAAGAGTTAGGGCACAATCCTAACCCACTTTCCAGCACTGGCATAGCTGTGTCAATGGGGCAAGTGCTGCATCCTGCAGTGGGGAGGGGCAGTCATGGAGGCGTCCTCAAGGTAAGGCAACGTTTGTTCCCTTATCTCAGAGTTGCATTGCCCTTATGTCATAAGAACACAAGAACATAAGAACAGCCCCACTGGATCAGGCCATAGGCCCATCTAGTCCAGCTTCCTGTATCTCACAGCGGCCCACAAAATGCCCCAGGGAGCACACCAGATAACAAGAGACCTCATCCTGGTGCCCTCCCTTGCATCTGGCCTTCTGACATAGCCCATTTCTAAAATCAGGAGGTTGCACATATGCATCATGTCAGTGCTGGAAAGTGGGTTAGGATTGCGGCCTTAGTGTATTTTCTGATCTGGAGGCAATGACAGGCTGGATGCAGACTAACAAGGTGAAACATCATTCAGACAAGGCTGATGGTCAGTGAACTGATGCAGGAATGGGAGCTTAACCAGTTCCTGATGGGATTGAACTCCTGATGAAAGAGCAGGTGTTTGGCTTAGGGGGTGTTCCTGACCTTGGTCCTAGGCGGCAGCTGCCAGAAGCTCTTTTGCTCAGCTTTGACTGGTGTGCCAGCTGTGACCCTTCCATGAGAAAACAGATCACTGTCACCCTTGCTTTGGTCACATCTCCATTGGATTATTGCAGTGTGGTCTGTGTGGCCCTTCTCTGGAAAAGTATTCAGAAACCACAAATGGTTCAAAACGCTGCAGCCAGATTGCTGTTGGGGACCATGCAGGAGGCACATATTACTCCTATCCCATGGGAACTGCACTGGCTTCCCATTGGTTGCTATATCCAATTCAAGATGCTAATCATTACCTTTAGTGCCCTGTAGAACCTTGATACCTTGTCTTCTGCCATATCAATATACCTGTCTGTTAAAATCTTTGAGGGATGTTACTTCCCACATGCTGTCATTGAGTGAGGCTTGATTGACATGTATTCGGGACAGAGCTTTTGCAATGATAAGCCCCCAGATGTAGAACTCCGTTCCTTAGGAAGTTCAGGACACCCCCTTTCTCTTTGCTTTTAGAAAGGTGCTTATGACCCACCTGTTCCACCAAGCTGCTCCTGTATCTGCTGCTGCTGGAATGGTTTCTTTTCGTCTGTCTCAAAGGGTGCAATCCGAACCAACTTTCCTTACCTTGAGGAGCCCCCCTTGATTGTCTCCCCACTGCAGGATGTAGTGAAAGTCACATTAGCACAGTTATGTCAGTAATGGAAAATTGGTTAGGATTGCGCCGTAAGGCTGATTTTTTTCTATTAAACAGCATTTCAGTACAAAATCACCACAGCCCCCCAACCATGAATTGACGGTTGTCTCTTGCTACCTCTTGTTATTTTAGAAAAGTAAACCAACAGGATATGAGGTGGGAACAGCTATTGAAAGATACCAGTACATATCAAGGATCTGGAAGGTTTGTCATATTTTTTCCCCCACAAAAGCTGTTTCATAGTGAGGTGTTTCTCAGTCTTTTAGAACTGAGAATCCCACTCTCAACTTCTGGAATTTCCCACGGCAGAATCAATTGTTTGTTTCATAGGTGGAGGTGCAGAGATTCTGGTATATTGTTTGTTTCTGTGGTTCTTTAATATCTTTAGAAAATGTGTATGATGTATTTCAGTCTCATTCAAGGGACCATCAAGGCAACTTACAAAATAAAATCAACAGCCCCCTAAAACAAGCATATTAAAAAAGGTCACAAATCACAAAGAAGGTCAGAACAGCCTAAACAAAAACAGAAACCCAAAACATAAGAAAAGACCATACTGAAACAGAAATGTCTTACTGCCCACCTACATACTGACAGTTGAGGGAGGACATTCCACAGTGAGGGGGCTACCACTGTGAAAGCCCTGTCCTGCATCACTACCAAATCAGCTTTCAATGCTGATGGGACAGGGAGCAAGGCCTCCAAAGACAGTGTACAGAAGGGTCATGTTCAGGAAGACCACCAAGTACCCAGGAGCCAAGTTATGTAGGGCTTCATAGGTAATAACCAGCACCTTGAGTTTGGAAGCATACTGGAAGCCAATGCAACCCCCAAAGAGGCACCAGTGTGATGTGTTCTGGCCATTTGGTATTCATAAGAACCCTGGTTACTGCATTCTGTACCAATTGAAGCATCCAAACCATCTTCAAGAGCAGTGCAAGTACACTGCATTGCTGCACTCTAAATGAGATGTAACTAAAATATGGATTACTGTTGCCAGATCTGCCTTCTAGAGCAGGGGTGTTCAAACTTTTTGGCAGGAAGGGCATATATCTCTCTAACACTGTAATGGGGGCCAGGAAAAAAAAAATTTACATTTCAAATTTATATAAATGAATATATTAGAGACAAAACGTATACGAATGAATGAATTTTACTGAGTTTATTTATAATACACATGAGAATTGCAATAGAAAACAGTAAAAGTGGGGGGTAAAAATAACACACCTCCTGCCCAGGGAAAAGTCAAAACATATGGAGACATAAACTGTTCAAAGGCAGGAGGGAGCTCTTGGCTCACAGTTTGTGCAAGATGTCATACAGTTGGCCCTCACGCTGAGAGCAGTTGCATCAGGCCAGTGCGGGGTTCCAGCAAGTCTCCGGTGGGCTAGAGGCTCACTGAAAACTAGGGGCTCCCTGAGGGCTGCAAGTGGCCCCTGGGCCAGGGTTTGGGTGCCCCTGTTCTAGAGGATGGGTGCACTTGGCACTTTGGTCAAAGCTGCCACCTGTCCCTCCAGGAGCAAAGCTGTGTCCAAGAGAACTTGCAACCCACAAACTTGATCCTAAATTCCTACCTCACCAAGAACCCAAACCATCAAGAACCCAATCCAGACCTGACTTTCTTATTAATAGCAGTGCTGAGATTTCCAAACTGTAAATATTATTTACACAAATACGTTTCTTTTCTACCTTTCATGAAATAGTTCCAACAAAGGCATAAAACTGCAATGTGCTTCAAGAGGGCCACAGGGATGTGGTGGTTTTGAGTTGCAAGTTAACAGAAGGTCATCAATGCTGTTTTTGTCCAGAGATAAACTGGAGATACTTGGATAAACAAGGAACAGATTGGTCCTGTGCTGATGAACAAATACAGTACTACTGTTATACAAACATCTGTTACCACTGGGCGTTTGTTTCCAATAATCTGATGTCTGGCCAGCAGAGACTCAAAAATGGGAAAATTGATGATGGAAAACCCCATGAAATGCCCCTGGGCCTCTTTGTCAACCCCATTTATAGTGAATGGGGAACTATACAGTACTCTCATAAAGATGGTTAGGGAAAAGCCTTGCTTTTAAAATAAGGTATCTCAAATGGGTAACCAAAGGTGGTTCCAGCCCCTTTCGAAGATCATCAACAACCAGGAACTTTGCAGCTTAGCAGAGGGACTAGGAGAGACAGCAAGGCTCTTTCTATTGGTTAGCTTTGTCTCTCCCTTTCTGGACTACCTCTGTATGTATAAGAAAATAGACACCATTTAGGTAGGAATTCTTCCTGACTTTCCCCAACTGAGTTTCCTTTCCTTAATATACCATGACCTTCTTTACATTGTCAGCCCAATCTGATTTAAAAGTGGCGCCAGCAGAATGCAAGTTCCACCAGTGCATGCTGCTACAGAGCAGCCATAAAGCCTAAGATATGGGGGAAACTGTGTGCCAGCAGGTGCAATACCCTGAAGACTGTACCCTGGACTATTGCCAAGGCGAAGAGCCTCTAGCTAACCCTTGGCTTCAAGGTTACTGTGAAAGTGGATGAAGCAACCTGGTGGAGAGGTCAGGAGGCCTTGCCTTTGTCTGTTTTCCTACCCTTTGTCCAATAAATCCTAAGTGGATTTGGCCAGAAGCATGTCTGATTTCTTGTTGTGCCCTCCCCCTTGCCATGGCTGTCTAAGTGCTCTCCTGAAAGGCGATGAGGAACTGACAGTGATGCAAACCACCAAACTGACAGCCCATATCTTAAGTTACAAGGAATCTGGCACTGACAACACTTGTAGCTTTGAATGAAGGTCCCTTTTTCCACCAGAGAGATGCAGCTCTTTCTAGTTAGAGACACAAGTAAGAGTCCTAACACCAAGAACATCCCACCTGTGTTTATGACCCGATTTGCTGTTATACTTGCCAGCTTGTTAAAGCTACACTCTGATCTTAATTGCCTTTATAAGGGTGTGACCTTTATAAGGTTGTGGCCTCTGTTGCTCGTGCTGACATCTATTGGCCTTAAGAAGAACTGCTGAAATCATTTTTCTGGTAGATTCACAGCCCAATCTTATTCACACTTTCCTGGGAGTAAGCCCCATTGAAGCCAATTAGACTTACTTCTGAGTAGACATGCATAGGATTGGGCTGTCAGGCTGCAATCCTATCCACACTAACCTGGGACTTACTTAACTATAATGGGACTTACTTCTGAGTAGATATGCATAGGATTGGGCTCTAATTTTGTTTTAAATTTCAGATCAAATAAAAGTTGCTTGCTTTAGTACTGACTATGATAATCTGATTATGACTAATGCTGTTTATCTCTCAGAGATAAGTATTGAACTTTTTCTGCAGTTCCCAACTTTGCAACCCTAGGAGATAATTTCTCTTTAACTCTGCTGTTATCAGACTTCACAATTAAAAGGGATTCCATTAAAAAGTGTTTGTGGGGGGGACTGCTGTTGAATAAATCAGACCATCATTACAGTTATGGGTTTCTGTATAGAGCGCCCATCTCATATTTGACATTATGTGTACATTGGAGGGCCTTCCTCTCCCATGAAAAGTAGAATGCTGGCATACCCCAGTGAAGATACAAGCAGGGCCTCAGCTGCAATCCGATACATACTTACCTGGGAGTAAGTGCCATTGAACTCAATGAGAATTGCAGCACAATCCTAGGCATGTCTACTCAGAAAATAGTCCCACTGAGTTCAACGTGACTTACTCCTAGGCGTGTATAGGATTGCAGCCTTATTTTTGAGTAGATGTGCAATGGCCCAACTGAAGCAATTTGTGTGTTCAAGCATCCCTGCCGTGATACTATGTGGCCCCAATGTATCCCCTTTAACAAGCCTGGGCTACCCCTAGATTCACTATGAAATGGGCTCACTATGAAGGCACATAGATCTATTATGAGTGAAAAGATTGTAGGTATTTGTCAGAATATTTGAAGGCCCAGTTTTGAAACAGAAAGGGATGCTGCCATTATCACCAATGATTGAAAGGCAATGAATTCAAACTGAGTGGGTTTTCAAAGCAGGGGAGGCACAACTGTGATATTTCCATCTCCCCTGTTTTTCAAAGATTTCCATTCTACAGCCCACCCAGCTGCGAAGAATGTGTTTGTTTACAAGATGTTCCTTGTATGTAATACTTTACCACAGGGGACTGTTTGCTGAATTATTCTTTGCCTTGTTCGTTTTTCTCAGCTCATATCTTTCACCACTTCTTGACATTTCCATCACTCCATGAAGCCCAGTTCCCCATCCTGTCTTTTTCTCCTTGTCTTTTCCTCCTTGGAATATATATGAGCTATAACTTTGCTCCTGGTTCTAATTTTTGCATCACTGCCAGAACAGGTTTTAGAACCCTCATTTGATTCCCTCAGTTGGGACATTGCCACCCTTTTCTGACCAGATTCCTGCGTCTTCAACAGGTGCATTTTGGGTACAAGTGTGCCTTCTGCATTTCTTCCTATCATGCAGCATGGTAGAGGTCTTGCATGGAAGTGCTAAAGCTTCCTTGGGGTAATCAAGTGAAACTGATTAGCAGTATCTTTAGGACAACAAACAAGGATTTCTTTATGCAATGCATAATGTACTTCCAGAATTGAGATGTGACAAGGGCCATTAGTTTAGGAAAAAAGAATTCAGCTGATTCATGGAGTTCATTCATGATCCACTAACAACTAGCTGAGATTGCTAAGAGTGAAATCTCCATCTTTGGAGTTAGTATTTCTCTGATTACTGGAACCTGGGGACAAACAAAGGACAACTGCTTCTGAACTTCCTTGAGGCTTCTGGCCAACAATTGCTAGAGACAGAATGCTAGATGAGTTGGACCTTGGCTTAATCCAGCAAGGCAGTTTGTATATTCTTATCTGTAGCATGCATTCTTGATGACTGTGTTATGTTCAGAGTAGATGAACAGACACACCTCCTAGTGAATGTTTCATAACCTTTACCCTGGCTCCATCCACATGCTGTCACTTGGCTCAGATTATAACTCTTACTCATAAGTTTGTGTATAGAAGTTGGTTTCATTTAACCCTTCCTTCATAACCCAACTGGATAATCAAAGTCAGGCATATTCCAATCATGTAGCAGTTCCCCTTGCAGGGAGGAGCAAAGCAGGATGAGGGGAGGGTAGCTGGAAAAGTCTTTGGAGCCCAGATCTACCCACCTATGTGGCATCAGTAATGTCCCCAGCATCCCCAGTCATGGTAATGTCCCCAGCATCCCATATGGGCAACAAATCTGAGTAGATAGGGAAATGTCAGATCCCAGGAAATTTCTGGGCCCCCTCCTTTGGCTCCTGGGCTCCCCTTTTTGCTCTGGGCCCGAGTACAAAGTACCTACCTTTACCCCCCTCTCCAAGGCCCTGACTTTCCTGCTGGGCCTATATAAAAACTTTCCTGGCCTTGATTTCCCAATCTGAGCCTCTGGTCTCTGAGAGACGATACTAACAGCTTTGTTGCCTTCCTGCTCGGAAACCCAGGCATTAGCCCATCTTAAGACTACATCATCTGTGATTGGCCCTTGAGAGCTCTGCTGGATAAAACCTGTTATCCAGCCTGTCATAGACTACATCACCTGCTTATGGTCTCCTCAGAACATCTGTGTCCTCTGATCATTGCCTTGTTTGACCAGATTGGTTTCCTCTTACCACACTGGTACCTGACAGAGTGTCAGGAGCAGAAAGGATGCTTCGGGTGCTACTGACCTATTGCATTTGTTCTTCTTGCCCACCTGTCATTTCATGTCTGTTTGGATTCAGCATGTCCTGAGGCATGTGCACAGAAAATATCGGGAACATGTGTTATATCATTGATGAATTCAAGTTGCAAACATTTGAGATCAAACCTTTTCCTGTATTATTTGTATTTTCTGTATTCAGCATTCAGCACAATTTAAGGCATAAAATAAGTCTTTCTAGTTCACTTGAAAGCACAAGTGGAAGAATGTGTGATGAGCCCAGCTGTGTAGGACTCATCAGGTTTTGCTGCTGGTCAAAAGTGCACAAAAGAGCCTATGTCTCTTAGGCTGCAATCCTAACCTCACTTTCCTGGGAGTAAGTCCCACTGAACACAATAGGACTTACTTCTGAGTAGACCTGGTCAGAATTGTGCCCTTAATAGCTTTATTTGTCCTTAAATTCTTAAGACATGAATTTACCATAGATACGTATAATATGTGAAATGTTTGCAGAGGGCAGAGCCTTTCAACTCTGAAAAGTTTGTTTCTCAGCTGAGCTCAGGCAGGCACCTTGTTAGTTGCTATAATTACTTTCCAGGGACATTCCAGTCAAAGTTAACCTTTTACTCTCCTTCCTTCTGCTGTAGCTTGGTTCTGCTTTGCAAATGCTTGCAAAGCAGGTCTGTTTTTTGAAACACCAGGATGGGACCCTCCTTCCCAGGCTACAATTCAGTGCACCATTACTTAAGAATAACACCCATGGAAAGCAGTGGGTCTACTTCTGAGTAAAAAGGGTTGCAAATATCTCATCTCTCTGCTGTGAATTGCATTGCACACACTCAGTTATGTGTTATGGGATGTGTGTTGTATGTAGAGCGTCTGGCTTAACACACCAGACACCTTAAAGGTGTCTTTGATTCATGGTTCTCCTCATGTCCACCTTAAAGGTGGATTTGATTCATGGATCTCCTGCAGTGGTTCCCAACCTTTTTCACTTGCATATCCCTTGGCAGCCTATTTCCATAAACTGTCCCCGTCATATTAGCAAAATGTTTGTAATAATACAAGCCCTCATCTCCTCTCTATGAAAACCCATACTTCATGTATTCATCACAGTGTTTTCTCTTTTTATCTATTTGAGGAACAGAAGAATCTGCCTTTGCACAGTTTTGCACCACAAGTATCCTGAGAAATTCTGGGTGATTAATCACTTTCCATATTATGTTTCAGCTTTTTTACTGTGCTGGTTTTCAATCACAGGTTCACAGATGAATTGATGACCAAAAACTAGCTATTGGTGGGGCTTTCACAGCCAACTAGCTACCTCCCTTCCTGCCTTGCTGGTCCTTGCAAGGCATTCCTGCCTTGCAAGGCATTCTGGAGCATGGCCTGCCTTTTTCTGCCATTCTTTTTCAAGTACCCCTAAAGGTCCTGTTGAGTGTCCCAGGGAGTACATGAATACCAGGTTGGGAACCACTGTTTTACTGGTATGTAGTTTACAGTGCACTTACTCTGACAGTGTTTACAAAAAGGTGGTGAAGACCAGAATTTAAAAAAGAATAAAAGTGTATCTTATGATCTTTTACTATGTTTTTAATAAACTAGAGACTACAGTTCTTAGGTAACAATTAGTGGTAGGTTATTTTTCAAGATCTGGCCTCACTTAAAATCAGACAAAACTATAGTCAGACACCCCACTAAGTTTAACCCCCGACTTATCCGAGGGTCTTAGAAAATTCCAGGATTGTTGGCTCAAAACCTGCCCTCGACTTATCTGTGGCGTCGACTTATAGGCGAGTTTCTGCTGTAAGTTCAAATAACTAAAGGAAAAACAGAATAATAAGAAAAAAACCTGCTGTAAACACATGACACTGAAAAGGGTGTTTGTGGCTAAGGTGAATCGTTACATTTTCATAGTAGAAAATATTTTCTTTTCTCAAGTCAGGTATTGACACAAGTCTGAATGAACTTCTCAGATCGGCATTCAGAAATCTTGCACATTGCTTTGTTTGTTCTGTAATAGTCTTCCTGAAATGTTTACTCTTTGCCATTAAGTAGAACATGAGATTGACAGTTTCCCATAGTTCAACTGATAACTGAGGGTGGGGCCTTAGTTCAGGGGGTAAGCACCTGCTTTGTATGCAGAAGGTACCAGATCAATATCTGACATCTCCATAGGGCTGGGGAAGACCCGCGTCTGAAATCCTGGAGAGCCACTGCCAGTCAGTGCAAGCAATATGTTGACATAGATGGACCAATGGTTGGATTTGCTATAAGGTCGCCTTCATCTGTTCAAATTCCTCAACCGTTCTGAAAAGGATATGAGACAATAACAAACTCTTTGGGTCCTGGTTCCCAGCCTTAATTAATCTGAGACCATCCACAATTTCACGCAACAAGGGGAAATATATGGAAACAATAAGCACAAAAGACAATATTTCCACATTGGAAGCCATAGTTTGTAATGGATATCTAGTAGATAATTTCTTCAGACAGGCAGTATAAGAATTTTGCATTTGAAAGACATGGTACTAGGCTTTAGTTCTCCTTTATGTCCCAAGAAGCAATACAAATGCAAACAATGTCATAAACTAGTTACAGTAAATCATTTTAAACTTGTGTGGCTCAAAAAAAACAACACCCTTTGATTATTCCTATATATACACGCCATATGAAGTTTGAACAGCTTGCTTAATGTTGGAAGGGTGATGGACCTTGCCTGACTGTAGATTTTATTCTGTATAATGTTTATACAATATGACTAGCAAGAAACCTTTTTTGAATGAGCTATAACCCATAACTGAGTAATAAACTGATAATGTGTCATGTAGCAAAATTGGGCCAATTACATAATGTTAATAGTTGTCAGTGTCTGGAGCTGACACATGAATTCTGAACTACAGGTTGAGTCTCATTATTCACGAGAGTTCTCAGAATTCACATGGATGGCAAAAAATGCACTAAAGCAAATCAATTTAAAAAACAAAGTTTCTTTGCTCCAGTGATTTAAAAACAGCCTTGCTGGCCTTTGTAATGCCACAGAATCAAGCAGTCTGTCTCCAGGCATTTAGGCTTCACTAAGAGGCAGCAATCCCTCTCCTCACCAGAAGCCCCAGCAAGGGGAAAAGAATGAAGGTGATAATCACTGCCATTTAGCCTTCATTCACCTTCTCAGAGGGAAGGGAGGAGTGAAGCCTGCAGAGAGAATGATTGATGGATTGTCAGCCAGCTTCCCTCTCTGACATTATTAAACAACTTTTTTCCTTTAATTTAAAGGGTCCTTCTCATCAGCTTTGATATAGAAAAATCTGTGGATACTTGTATGACTGTCTCTCTGCAACAGTAAAGAGCAGTTTTTATACTGTGATTTTAAAGGGGTGCATTTTTCCCCTTCTCCAGGGATAAGCACATTCCTTCTCATTTGCAGGGGCCATTCATGTTGAGTCAAATAGTTGTTAGTTGGCAACCTTCAGTCTCGAAAGACTATGGTATCGCGCTCTGAATGGTGGGTCTGCAACAGCGTCTAGTGTGGCTGAAAAGGCCGATTTGGGAGTGACAATCCCTTCCACACAGGGAGCAAGTGCAGTCTGTCCCTGGTCTGTCTCCCTGGCCATGGGCCTTCCTTCTTTGCCTCTTTGCCTCAGTCTGTTGGCCAAGTGTCTCTTCAAACTGGGAAAGGCCATGCTGCACAGCCTGCCTCCAAGTGGGCCGCTCAGAGGCCAGGGTTTCCCACCTGTTGAGGTCCACTCCTCAGGCCTTCAGATCCCTCTTGCAGATGTCCTTGTATCGCAGCTGTGGTCTACCTGTAGGGTGCTTTCCTTGCACGAGTTCTCCATAAAAAATCTGTGTATAACAAGGCTGAACCTGTATTTTTTTTTTTAAGTTCTCAATGCTTTTACAATCAAGGTACCTACCAGTCACAAGGGCTTATCTGATTTTTCTTCCAGAGGGTTCATGCTTTGCTAATCTACTCGTTTCTGGGTCAAAGATTAGAAAAGACAGTTCAAAAAAAGTTGTGTGCCACACACACACACACACACACACACACACACCCAGTCACCAGCCTGAGTGAGATAGGCATCCATTACTGAATGAATTTGTCCACTGCTCTTCCTTGGCAGTTTGGCAAGCTCAATTCTTGGCAGCCCAATCCAAATATGGTGCTGTGGCACAAACGTGACATAAGGCACATTTGTGCTGACTCGAGAGCTGGTAGCGCGGGCACAATAACGTGCGCTGGCCTGCCAGTGCCAGCTCAGATCACTGAGCAGGCTGTTGCAGGTGAGTGTTGTGACAGATGGCGCAGGGGTGGGGAAGGTGCATTTCTGGGCAGAAGGAGGGCAGAATGGGAGATTGTACCAGGGACAGGGTAGGGTTGGCAGCGGTAGTGCATGCTGTATTCTTTCCCTTGCTCTTGGGTCTGTAAGCCCTACACAGCCTGGCCTGAACAACCTGGGTTGCTCAGATTTGCACCAGCTAACTAGCAGATCTGAGTAGCTCCATAGGGCAGGCTGGGGTGTTACACAGTGTAAGGGGAAAAATATTACCTTACCCCAAGGTGACCTCCAGCAGTCTCCTACCCTGCGTAGGCCATGTGGCTTGCTTGTACCAGCACAGGGTTAGGACTGCACTCTTACTGTACTTTGTAGTCCCATTGAACAAAATGGAACTTCTGAGGAAATGCATAGGAAAAGGCCTTGATGCTCTATTAAGTACAATGTGTGTGGGATATGCATTCTCCTGTGAATCCCCCCTTTCACATTCCATGTGTTTTGCATGCATATGTTCCAGATTTGATCCCTGGTATCTCTGGTTAAAGGAAGTGGTAAAACAGCTTGTAAAAGGGCTAGAGACACTTCTGCCTGAGATCCTGGAGAGCTACTGTGAATCAGACAGTTCTGAATTAGATGGAACAATAATCTGATGCAGTATGATCAGTGGTGTAGCTAGGTCATTTGACACCCAGGGCCCATAAACTTTTGTCACCCCATACAACAAAATTAATTAATTAGAGGAAGGGTGGTATAAAAATGTTAATTAATACCACATTTTTTAACAAATTAAATTAACATTTTTATACTACCCTTCCTCTAAGCAGCTCAGAGTGGTGCACATGGTTCCGCCCCTTATTTTGTCCTCACAACAACCCTGTGAGGTAAATGAGACTGAGAGACAGTAATAGTTATGACATGAAATGAATAATAATAATGGCCAGAAAATAAATGCAGTGAATATTTCCCCACAAGCAATGGATGAAATTCTGCATCAAATGGTATACAACATGATAGTATTATTCCTAAAAGTCATGATTTCCAGAGTTTTGGTCACTAGAGAGTCATCCCCCCCTCCTCCGAGGATATCTCATTGGCCTGTTTTGAATTGTTCTCAAACTTTTAGCACTGGGACCCACTTTTTTGAACGACAATCTGTCCAGGACCCACTGAAAGTGATGTCATGGCTGGAAGTGACATCATCAAGCAAAATAAAATAAATAATTATAAATAAATTAAAGAAAAATAAATAATTGAATAAGGGGAAGCCAGCCCTGTTTCACCAAGTGAATTTTCTCTGTAGCCTGCCTGCAATAACAGCCCCCCCCCCAAAATAGTGAGATTTTCAGCCCTCTCCAGTGCCCAGTTCAATGTAAGTTTTTATATTTCAAGCATATCACTATCAAGCATATCACTGTCACTATTTCAGGCACATCACTAGCTTTGCAAGTCTAAATACAAATAAAAATTGACCTTACCAGTTCAAGTCTCTATTTTATTCTTTTGGGGAGGGGGTGCTGCCTTCTGGAGCATTTGTTGAGCTCCACTTTCATGAGATTAGGACCATGCAGATAGTCTTGCATTCCTTTTCCTGACTTGACCAGGAGCCAAGGCACGTATGCTTACCTGCGAGTAAACGTGACTGTGTGGCTTAGTTTCACTTTCCATAGGGCTCAATACATTCGTCTGCTTGGATGGAGAGACCTCCTTCTTGGGTGTTTTTTGGTGGCTGTTTTCATTGGATAGGAACCATTCTGGTGTCCTTGGATTTCTCTCAGCCTGCTCTTTCTGACGGACTAAGGCATGCCTGCCTACTCACGAGTAAAGGCGTGATACGGCTCAGTTTCACTTTCCACAGGACCCCATGCATTTTTTTGTTTCTAGTTGTTTAGCCATAACTTTTGATGGAAAGGAATTATTTCTCTGGTTTTTTCAATTGCATTCAGCTGTAATTGTAAATTCCACATCCAACGGTATATAGCATGATAAGGTTATTCATAACAATGAATGTGATGCCACAATGTTAGTGATGTTGGGTCATTTGTGGTGTCACCCTCCTGAAGGCTGGTACCTGGGGTGGAGCGCCCCCCCGCCCCTTGCTAGCTATGCCACTGAGTATGATACAAGTTCATATGCAGGGAATTGTACACTTTAGAAAAAATTCGAATAACTTGTTTTATGGCTATAGTCTCATTGAACTGAAGGACATCACCTGCAAAGTGATCCTAAGCCTGTTTACTCAGAAGTTAGTCTACCGAAATAAATTAGTTTGCTTCCTAAGTAGTATGTACAGTATAGGTTTGCAGCATTGGTAGTCTGTTCTGAGTCTGGTTACTGTTACCAAGTATCCACATGTTTGCTCTCTGTCCTGACTTGGGTTGCCATATCCAGAGGTTGGCCAACCAGGCATTGGTCAAAGAGAGATCCTGGACGAAGGAGATAGAATCCCCCTCACCTCTCATGCATATATTCTTGTTTACCTTTTGCCTACATTCTGATTAAGCATTAATGTTTCCTTGATTGCTTTGCCTCAAAGACGGAATGGGTGCCCTATGGCCCAACCTGAGGCTTGTGCCTGAGAGATGGCTTAGCCCAATGATGTTGCCTCTGCTGAAGAGCCACACCTCTCATTTTTTTAAATCAACACCACAATCTTTGCCCAATGTTCAGAGCAGTACCCAAGTGTAGCTTTCTTGTTAAGCCCTGGAACCAATTTCCACTTGTAATTAAACACTTTTGCTTTTACACAGAAAACTGATTGTGAGGGCAATCTTGGACTAAGCTCTGGCAATTTAGTATATCTTTTGTTTCCTTTGTTCTGGTAGGTTATAAATGAGGTGACTCTGACTTCCGAGCTTCACACTAGGACCTGACCCCAACATTGGGGTGAATCTCCATTTCTTCTCTGAATGCCTGCTTGGATCACAATTCAGAAACCCATCTGAATCTATGCTTCAGTTCCTGGCTTGATGGCTGCATCTCACTAGGAATTCAGCTCCTCTATCCTGGAGCTCTGTTCCACTGGTCCCGCCCCCTCCCCATGAGTAACACAAAAAAGGATTTGACAGGATCCAGACAGAAGTGCCTGGGTTGAGCGCATGTCACACAACATTCTCTGAGCAGCAGCAGCAGTATTATTATTATTATTATTATTATTATTATTATTATTATTATACCGCCCTTCCTCCAAAGAGCTCAGGGCGGTTTACATAGCTGCTCCTCCCCTCTTTCTTGTCCTCACAACAACCCTGTGAGGTAGGTGAGGCTGAGAGAAAGTGACTGGCCCAAGGACACCCAGGAAGCTTTGTGGCTGAGGCAGTGGAAGTCACTATCCACTGCTGCTATGTAAGGCAGTGGTGGGGGCAGATGGTGGGAGGGACAGGGAGGGAGTGGTAGAAACAAGGGTGTTTCTGGGCTGGGGGAGGGGAGGAAAGGAACCAGGGGAGGAGGTGGGAGGGGTGGCAGCAATGAGGCACACTGGATCTTATTCCCTCTTTTGCAAACCTCTGTGCCCCATTTCTCACCTTAGACATATTCCACCAAAATAGGACCCCATAGGCCCCATAGGTGACCCCAGGGCTTATGTGGAAGTAATTATTTTTACTTCCCTACCATTTTCCTTCAGGTTGCCCTCCCTATGTTCTTTTTTGGCATGGCTGCATTGGCACTGGTGGCAGGGGATAGGACTGGGCTGAGAGTTAGAGTGAAGGCATATGTACTTACCAGGGAATAGGTTCTGAGGGAATCAAGCATGTATGATTAGGACCGCAGGGCCCGTGAAACAGATGCCAGCGATGTCTGCATCTGGATGATGTTTCCCCCCCACCACATACACACACACCCCAGAACGGGAAGTGCCTGCACCTTTGTTTGCATTCTCCTCAGTAACCCCATGGTCTGTCCTGGGCGGGGAGCAGCAGACTCAGTTCTCTGCTGACTGGAGCAAATCCCAACCTTGCTGTCTTTGCACTGAGGGCCCAATCCCATCCAATTTTCCAGTGCCAGTGCAGCTGTGCCAATCGGGCATGCACTGCATCCTGTGGTGGGGAGGCAATGACAGACGACTCCTCAAGGTATGGGAACATTTGTTCCCTTACCTCTGGGCTGCACTGTGGCTACACTGGTGCTGGAAAGTTGGATAGGATTGGGCCCTTTGCTCGGTTCGCCTGCACCTCATGACAGCTGCCTGTACATGATTTAACCCAGTTTTCAAAAGTTTTCGGACCCAACTCAGCCATGCTTTGCTTTGGCAAAAAACTAATGCATGCTGTTGACTTAAACTGAGGTCACCGCAGCAGCAGGACCTCTCCACCCTCGCAGGACAATGTGCTGCTTTGTATGTTTGAAGAGCTTTAGGGGGCCACGAATGTGCTTTCGCTGAGGCGAAGGCGACCTTGCTCTTCTTGCAGCGCCAAGCGCAGTGTCCAGCAGTTGGCCCCCTCTGGCTGGCGTTTCCAGCACCGCTTCATTGAGTCAAGTATATGGAGTCGAATTCTGCTCCTTCCCGCTTCGACTATGAGACGCAGGCCATGTTTTGGACAATCCTTATGACCTGGGAGGCGCTGAGGCAGGGCCCAGTCCCATCCAACTTTCCAGCACCGGTGCAGCCCTGAGGTCAGGGAACAGTCGTTCGCTTACCTTGCGGTGGCTTCTGTGACTGCCTCCCAGTGCACGCTCCACTGGCACAGCTGCAGCGGCGCAGGAGAATGGGACGGGCCGGGGCCCTGAGGCAGCCTTGGGGGAGGCGAAGGGCAGTGCCGGGGGTGCGCGCTTCGGGCAGAGCGCAGCAGGAAGGCCCCCGGAGACTCTTTCGGGTGCCGCGCGAGGCCACTGGGCGCCTCAGGCTTCCACGCGCGTCTTGGCGCACTTATGGGCGGCCCAAAGGAGGAGTTTCTTGGGCGGCCCGGCGGGAGCCAACCCCCCCTGGCGTCGAGGGGCGCGGCGGGCACTGCCAGGTAGTTAGTTGTGGAGACTGAGTGGGGCGGAGCGCGCCCCGGGCGACGTGTCGTGTGGAGGCGGAGTGCTGGAGCCGTCACGTGCTGAGGAGCGACACCTCCAGCAGGCAGAGAAGAGGAACAAGTATCCAGCCGGCTGGCAGGGAGCGCAGTTGGCGAGGAAGGCAGGCGCTGGAGTCGGCGGAGCCGCGAGGCAGAGCAGAGCGCACCTCTCCGGAGTCCACCTGCGAGCGCCTCACCTGAGCTCTTCACCAGGCGGCGGCGGTGGCGGAGGAGCCAGTCCAGCAGGTGCCCCGCTGGTGTCGCTGCGGTCATGGTGAGTGGAAGGCTGGACGATGGGGAGAAGGGGCTGGACGGGGCCAAGGAACCCGAGCTGCTCCAGGAGCGGAAGCCAGAACTGGCAGACCCCGAGATTCCCAATGGAAGCATCCCGGGCTGCATCCCAGAGGTGCGCCTGACCTGGCGCCGCTGGGTGATGGTCTTCCTCTTCAGCTCCTACTCCTTCTGCAACGCCTTCCAATGGATCCAGTTTGGCAGCATCAGCGTCATCTTCACCCACTTCTACGATGTGACTTCTTTTTCCATTGACTGGATGTCCATGAGCTACATGCTTGTCTACATCCCCTTCCTTTTCCCAGTCACCTGGCTCCTTGACAAGAAGGGACTGCGCCTCATTGCCCTGACTGGCTCCGCTCTCAATTGTTTAGGGGCCTGGGTGAAGGTAGGCAGCAGCAAGCCCAGCCTCTTTCCAGTTGCTGTCTTTGGTCAGGTCATCTGCGCCATGGCCCAAGTCTTCATCCTGGGCATGCCTTCTCGCATCGCCTCCGTCTGGTTTGGATCCAATGAAGTCTCCAGTGCCTGTTCCATTGCTGTCTTTGGCAACCAGGTAGGTAGCAACAGATTCAGGTACCTGGTCATGCTTAATGGCTTAAGTTGAGAGAGAAAGTAATGAGATGAATAAGTGATGGGAAAGGTGTGGTGGTGGATGTAGTTGCATGTTCATGACTGAAAGAAAGAAAAGTTCAGCAACACAGAACAGATGGTAAGTAAATACCAAAGGAGAATAAGCTCACAGTAATGTGAAGCCCTGCTTGATAGATGCCTATGAACAGAAAAGTGAGTACACTTTAGGACTGGCATCCTACAAGGGAAATGATCTGCTCGACACTCTTTTTTTGTGGTGATGTGCAAACATCTGTATTCAGATATTTATGGTATTAATGACACCTTTTCACTTAGAAGGTATCTATGGATTGGCGCTGAAGACTGTACTGTATAACTCCTAGATTTTATGGTGTTATATTTCCAGAATACTGGGGTATAGATATTCTTTGCCTCTTCGCCCAAGCAGCCCTCCTTGTGTAATGAAATGGTCTCACACTGTTGGAGCTGATCCAAGTCTTCACCCCCCCCCCCCACACACACAACTGTCCTTATGTGCATGACAACCAAGTCACAGCAAGTGTTAGTATATGAAGTAGAGTCTCTGCTGGAGATATTGTTTGGTGAGTAGAATCACTTGGAAGCAGATAGTCCTTGAGATATCTAGTCCAAAGTCCAGTCTGACCATGAAGCAGTATGAATGTTTGTGGCAAAGTGGAAGGGTAATGAGCGAACAAGCCCCCAGCTCATCTGTTTGCCACCCCCTCCAGCCTGCTGCTCTGGTTCCCTCTGCTGTTTCAGGTCTGTGATGCAGCAGCGGAAGAGGAGGAAAGGTCAGCCATGCTTTGTGCAAGGCCTTTTATATGCCTTGAGCTATTGAAGTACCCTCACTCAATCAAATAAGTTCCATCTCTAATATATTCATTTATGTAAATTTATTCAAATTTGAAATGTAAATTAATCCTTTTTTCCCAGCCCCCGACACAGTGTCAGAGAGATGATGCGGCCCTCCTGCCAAAAAGTTTGGACACCCCTGCTCTAGTACAATGGTTCTTAAACTTGATAGCCCTGGGACCCACTACTTAGAATGACAATATGTTTGGACCCACTGGAAGTGATATCATGACTGGAAGTGACATAATCAAGGAGGAAAATTTTTAACACCCCACATGACCAAATCAAATTAAGTAGGTAACGCCCAAATTCTAACTAACTTTCCAGCACTGGCATAGCAGTGCCATTGGAGCATGTGCTGCGTCCTGCACTTGGGTGGCACTCAGGGAGACCTCCTCAAAGAAAGGGAATGTTTGTTCCCTTACCTTGGAGTTGCATTGCCCTTACGTTGGTGCTGGAAAGTGGGTTAGGATTGCGCCCTAAGTAGATTAAAAGTTTACAGTAAGTATAAGTTTAAAAATCTATTTAAAATAAAGAATAACCCTCCGAAGCAGTTGCTGATCTGTGGGAAAAAAACAAAAAAATTCCCCAAATCTTCCAAAGGCTGCAGTCCTATCCACTCTTACATGGAGTAAGCCCCATTGACTGTCATTGTTAAAGGCATGTACATAGTAGCCTGTTAAAAACACAAATCTGAAGCATTTCTCCAAATGCAGTCACATGCCATGTGCAGTCACAAGCATCAAGTTGAATATATTAAAAATAAAATACACATTGAAATGGATGGGGACCCACCTGAAATTGACTCATGACCAACATACTGAGTCCTGACTCACAGTTTGAGAAACACTGCTCTAGTGGTGCTGGAGAAAGAAGGGGAGAAAAGCTACCATGTGCCTTTCCTCTCCATGCAGCTGCTTATGAAAGCACCAAGTGGGCAGAGAGAGTCGATCTGGAGCCCTCCCCTCTTTCCTTGATTTATCTGGAGCTGACCTTGGTGCACAGCCATCCTTCTTCTGTTTCGACTGAGCAGAAGCAGAGCATGCTGGGAATCCAGCATAGAACAAGCTTGAAGGAAGAATGAAACACTGCTGCTACATGAACAGTTGCTGACCAGGGACAGCTGCTGTTTTATGTATGCTTATACTTCTCTCTTTTCCCCTGCCTAACAAGCCACAGCTACTGCTTCTCTGGTAAGCAAGTCTACCTCCTCTCAAAGGAGGAGGTGTTAAGTTCAGATCTATGGCTAGTATCACAAAGTTACTATTTGGGAAACCAGTTTTTGCTGTATTGAAGAAACACAATGCTGTTCCAGGTTTATGTTGCTCAACTGGAACAGGCAGAGAACTATCATAAACCATAATTTGATGTGTAACATCTGAACAAAACCACTGGGAGTGGTCATCTGGAGAATTGAGTTGTGATGGTCTCAAGAAAAGGATGACGCCCAACTCTGTTTCACAATGTCATCTGTTCGTAAGGAGGCATTGGATATCCTGAATCAGTGCTTGAAAGCATGATGAGCTGAATGGGGACAGAGACTTAATCCAGATTAAACCTGATCCAGTGGGGCTCTTTGTATGTGCTTAAACTTAAATGTGTATGTATGCATTTAGTGTCTTGATTTGTATGTGCTTAAACTTAAATGTGTATGTATGCATTTAGTGTCTTGATTTTTCCTAACCAACCTTTTATTGCCTTAATTACACATCCAAGTATTCAAAATCTATGTCCACATGCCTTAGGAAATGTGGAACCATAAGATACATGTGAATTCTGGGGTTCAATTATCCAGTTGCTTTAAATAACTCAGGGCCCAATCCTATCCAACTTTCCAGCACTAATGCAACAACAATGCAACCGGGAGGTGAGGGAACAAATGTTCCCTTTCCCTGAAGAGGTGTCTGTGACTTCCGCTCCATAGCATGATGCAGCATGTGCCCCATTGGCACAGCTGCATCAGTGCTGGAAAGTGGGATGGGACTGGGCCCTCAGGGCGCAATCCTAACCAACTTTCCAGCACTAGCTTCAATGCAGCCCCCAAGGTAAGGTGACAAACATGCCCTTAGCTTGAGGAGGCCCCCTTGACTACCTCCCCACTGCAGGATGCAGTGCACATTGGCTGGAAAGTTGGTTAGGATTGCACCCTCAATGTCTGAATAACAGAAAAAGTGATCTGTTTTACACCTAATATAGTATTGTCCAATGCTGGATAATACTATACAAATCTGTGCAGTCATTGAATAGGCTGATGAGATACAAAAGTGTCAATTGAAAATAAAATTGCTGTTATCTGTCTGGTATATTGGTGTCTTTTGTAAATGCTTGGAACTCCAATTTTATTTTCAATCTAGAAATCCTTACCATATATTTTTCCATTTTTATCCATTCCATAATCCATTCCAGGTATTGCATTTCAACAGTTCCTAAATTCTTGGACAAACAATTAAGTGCAAGATATATGCAAAATCCAGTTTTGGAGACTGCAGACTCCTTATTCGTGAGATGAGTGCTGCTCATTAGGAATTGAGATAATTGAAGGGTGGCATTTAGAGTAGTACTGGAGTTGAATGGGGTGACACAAGTGACTCTCTTGATTACACCTCTGTTTGCTTTGTTAGGAACCTAGGGAGATTATCTTATCTTATCTTATCTTATCTTGCATATGCTTATGCTTATTTTACATAGACCCATTAAATTCTGCAACATTTCTTCTGCATAAACGTACATAGGATCTTACTTAAGATCTTGTATGTTTACTTGCTATTTCACCAAACTAAATAGTTATGTTTACAATAACTATTTCACTTATTGCAGTGAAATTTGCTTCCAAGTAAGAAAACTTGTATCTCCAGTCAGATAGGTAAAGATGTGCTAATCTGTAACTTGTGTGGAAATTATTTGCAATAAATGACCAGTGTAGGGATTTCAACATTCCTTGATATGCCCCCTTGCTGTGGAAGTATGGAATTTTCTTTGTACCAAGCACGCTGCTTTCTAGATGTTGTACAAAAGAGTATTGGTGGCCTGTATGTGCACATTTAATGAGTTTATTTCATACACACATACAAAAGTTTCTCAAGTCCGGCTATTCCTGGAATGTGAAATGAATAGGATAGGCAGAGAAGAAATGCTGTCCCCACTCGTCCCCACTCCCCCGCTCAGCATTCCTGTATGTCTTTAGGGAATGCTTGGCTCTCCCCATAGGTGTGGGGTTGTTGAGGCATGAGTGAGCTGAAGTTCAGTCTTAATACAGCTCAGTATTTGAGGCAGTACAGGAATGTCTAGTGCTCTCTTCCTTTCAAAATAAGAGTGTACCCTTTATTTCAGGACTGTTGATGAGTTTGGAACTTTTAGGAGCATAATGATGGCTGTAACAAATACAAGCCAGTGCCATAATTAGGAACAAAGTTTGCTATATACTGAAGACTGTCAGGCTCTAAACATTTGGGAGAAGGCAAGGTCACTTGTCTGATGAACAGAAATGAATTGGTCGCTTTGTACGTAGAGGAGAGCTGTGGTAAGTGCCATTTATGGATTTTAAATGACTCTGTACAACAAAGGTAGAAAGTGAAGTAGCTGTATGGTTCTCTAGGTTGGTTTCTGTGTACTCAGTAGGCCAATAGGAGAATGCGTTCAGGGCTTTCCAGTGCTAGTCATACTGTGAGGCAGAGTAAAGCAGGCTGCTTTCAGATGTGGATTGTGAGCCATTTCTAGGAGGAGACATGGTAGCCCACCCAATACCCTACCATGGATGGCAGAGGAAGACAGAATGGCACCAGCCTGCTTTTATTATTGATTTAAAAGATTTATATCCTGCCTTTCCAGAGCTCAAGGTGGCTAACAAATTCATATTTAATAAAACACAATAAGCACAAAACACTATAAAATGTGTTTAAATGCTGTTAATGGGACAGGGGGGAACCTATTAAAGCACTGGTTCCCAACTTGTGGCCCAGGGACCCTGAGAAGTGGTCTGTGAAGTCTCAGGAAAAAAAAATGGCTCTGATCACTTTCAGTGTGCTTTCCCGCAGATGACTAGAGAGGATGGAGAATGAACTGTTCTCAGCCAGCAACAAAAGCAGCAAACCACAGATCTTCACTACAAATAATACATCTAACAAATCTCTAATTATTACAAATTTAATTTTTTTGTGAAGGGGTGGGAGTTGCACGCAGGACCCATGAGAAGTGGTTAAAAAGGGCAATTTTTACCTGGACCAGGGCAAAAAAAAGGGGTCAAGGAGCCAAAGAAGGGGTGCCAGAAATTTCCTGGGATCTTATATTTTCCAACCTTACTTAAATTTGCTACCCGCATGGAATGCTGGGTGCACAGTGGCTGCCACAAGCCATATGTGCTGAGCCAAGGAATGCATACATAACACTCCTGAACACTGTCAAATTTTAGAGGAAACTGGCCTGCTGTGGTAGCTTTTTGGCTTGTGGATCTGCTTACCATAGTGTATCAAGGACGCAGCTGTGGAACTAGTTACTGCAGAAGTACATTTTGGTACACAGAGGACACTTTCCATTCTAGTGTCAGCCTAAATATGATGATTTAATTTTCTGCAATGATTTTTCTATATTTAAAATTTTTTAGAGACCTGGGAATGTTTGGTTTTCTGTATTACTGTATCTAGCTGCTGACATTGTGTGGGCAGGTAGACCTGGGCTTTGCACTGGGAAGTGTAGCAGACCAGGGCTCCAAACACTTCCTGCTGTTGCAACCCTCTCCCTGCCCTGTTTTGCCCCCCCCCCCCAATCCTGTTCTGCCCACCACTTTTGCCACTCTCCTCCACTCTTTGGGAAGGGGCCCAAAAGAAACATTGTGCACTCTGATAAAATTCCTCTTAGAGGCACTGGTTGAATGTGGTCCATGCCAATTCCAATTTTTGTCTCAGTAGTCCATGGGCTCCTAAAGGTTGGAAACCACTGTTTTAAAGCAGTGTCCTCTTATATTTAGCAGAGTAACTATCCCTTTTCACTCCAGCTTGGGGTCTTTTCTACTGGCTGGTGCCGGTACCTCTTCTGCATCTGTTTTAGAGTGTGACTCTTTACGAACAGGGAACTTTTTGTTTAGCTTTGTAAACTGGCTTGTAGTCTACTTTTTGTTGAAAAGCAGGATATAAATATTCTTAATAATAATAATAAAATAACTAACAAAACACAAGTAATCAATAAAATTCCAAAGCATCATTGCATACCACATAAAGTCAGCATATAGCAGAATGTAAATTAATAAAAATATAAGCTACTAAAAGCAAGCCTCCAAAATAAGACAGCTAAAGCAGCATTAAATCCATAAAAATAATGATGCCACCTGCAGCAAGAATAATAGCTCAACCTCACACACCCTAAAATGCTAACTGAAATTTTAGAAAAAAGGCCCAGCCAGAATTCCTTTAATGAGGCAAGGGAACCATTCATAACTCATAAGGGTAGAGTTCCATAGCTGTAGAAGCACCAAAGAAAAGGCCCTGTTTCTCACCACCATCCAATAGCCTCCAGAAAATGCTTCAAGACTTTGATGGCCCCCTCAGAATTTGACAGAGAGATAGAGCCAAGTGTCTTTGGCATACTGATGACACTCCGTTCTCCATCATCAGAAGATCAATCCCCGTGATTTCATGTAGGTATGAAAGAACAAGGGGGACAAGATAGAACTTTGTGGCACCCCACAAGACATTGACCAGAGTGCCAGACAGGCATCCCCTAGCACCTTCTGGGACTTAACAGCGAAGAAAGGGTGAAGCCACTGCAAAACATCTGTTTCCAGCCCCAGCTTTAGCCTGCTGATCCAAAAGGACGCTATGATCAATGGTATCAAAAACCACAGCAGGACCAACAGGGATGCACTCCTCTTGTTCATTTTCCAGTGCAGGTCATTCACCAAGGTAATCAAGCCTTTCTCCATCCCAAAGCCTGGTTGGAGGCTGACTGAAACAAATCTAGATAAACTGTTTTATCCAGCACCCTCTGGAGCTGATGCATTTACCTACTGGATCACCTTGTCCAGGAAAGGAAGGTTTAATACCCAGCTAGTAATTCTCTAGAATGGTGGCCCCAGGGAGGGCTAAAATATAGGGAGCATGAGCACTGTGGTGACTGTGCGTGCTGTATGAGTGCATCTCTTATATCATTATTTTGGGATTTTAGTGTGTCAACAGTGTCTTCGTATAAGATTTGCTCTGCTTAGTTTAAATGAAATTGACTTCTCTTTTCTACTCCTCACTGCTGAACACTCTCAATAGACTAGTTAAAACACTTACTCTAAGGATACTCTGTACAGCTTGTTTGCCTAAGGTTGGATAATTCCCACTTCTATTTCTTAGCAGTTTGAATAGGAACAGTCCAAATGCATTTTCTTGGGCTGTGGCACAAATCATGTCTCAAGAGGGATCAGTGGGAGGTTCTTTCTAGTTAAGTATTTCAACCTTAAAACCCAGGGGACCAAAAATGCAATAAGTGAGACAGGAAGATGATGCTGATTGCCATTGGGGACTTGGATGTTAGGCACTCTGGAATGGTTGTGGACTGTATTTTTGGATTGAGTGGGTCCCTCCTAGGTCACCCAAGTCTAGGTGGGCATCTTTTAATAAAATGTGGTATGATTGAAGTAACACATTATGACAAAGCTTCTGCTTAGTTCTCAGCTTCATTAAAGAGTTCTGATATTATAACTAGTCACGTACCTGGAATTTGCAATAATTTTTGTCTCTTTGGTTAAACTGTCAGTGGTTCTAAACCCTTAGGACAAAATTCTGTGTGTTTAGAGGAACTTCTTTACTGATATTGTGGATGCTTTGCTTTATAGTGACTATTGGTTAGTTTAGTGCAGGGGTCGGCAACCTTAAACATTCAAAGAGCCATTTGGACCCGTTTTCCAGAGAAAAGCAAACCTTGGGAGCCACAAAACCCTTTTGACATCTAAAATGAAGATAACACTGCATATATAGTTTGTTTTTTTTTTTTAACCTTTATGCTCTTATAAGTCCCATTTTTATAATGTAGCCCCCTCTTGTAGGTCCCTTGTAGGTGCTGGGGCACCTTCCTTATGAGGAAAGGCCACGGCGTTTGGGCCTCTTCAGCCTAGAAAAGAGGTGCCTGAGGGGGGACATGATTGAGACATACAAAATTATGCAGGGGATGGACAGAGTGGATAGACTAGAGATGCTCTTTACACTCTCACATAACACCAGAACCAGGGGACATACACTAAAGTTGAGTGCTGGGAGAGTTAGGACAGACAAAAGAAAATATTTCTTTACTCAGAGTGTGGTTGGTCTGTGGAACTCCTTGCCACAGGATGTGGTGACGGCATCTGGCCTAGACGCCTTTAAAAGGGGATTGGACAAGTTTCTGGAGGAAAAATCCATTACGGGGGTACAAGCCATGATGTGTATGCACAACCTCCTGATTTTAGAAGTGGGCTATGTCAGAATGCCAGATACAAGGGAGGGCACCAGAATGAGGTCTCTTGTTATCTAGTGTGCTCCCTGGGGCATTTGGTGGGCTGCTGTGGGATACAGGAAGCTGGACTAGATGGGCCTATGGCCTGATCCAGTGGGGCTGTTCTTATGTTCTCATGTCCTTTTATTATGCAGCACCAAGAAAATATTTTTTTTATTTACTATTTACTTACCTTTGCTCTGCTGTTGTCCCAGTCCCTGGATCTTCCTGCAAAGGAAGGAGCTGCTGTGGGCGAAGGCGGCACATGGTCTGTGGCATGGTGTGGTTATCAGCTGCACACTGGCATTTAGCCAGCATAAAACTCACTAACATGCAGGTTGATCTTGGTGAGTCATAAAGAAGTTTATGGGCCATTTCACAATTCCACTTTTCACATGTGAGGAAGTTCCTTGGAAGGCTCCAGCTTCACAGGAATATGAGTTTGGCACATGGCCATCGGTCTGCACAGGGACGTTTGGACAGCATGTGCGATGTTGCCAGCCAGTTCCCAAATGTTCACCAGTCATGGGCCTCACCAGTGCTACTCGGTGAACGCATCCCACTGTTCATCTGGCCATCAGCGGTTTTTCAAAATGCGGCTCTCGAGTGGGGGCTGGAAGCGGGGTGCCTTCCCCCGCGGCCGCCGCCCAGCCAGCTCAGCCCCGAGGTTGAGCTCGCTGCAGGGCGAACGAAGGAAGGGCGCAAGGAAGAGATGCCCGGCTGCCCTGTGCTGCAGGGTCTCCGCCCCCTTGCCCAGCAGGGTGCTTGCTCACAGTGGGGGGCGGAGAGCAGGTCCGGGAGCGCCGCTGCCCCTGCCTGCCAAGGAAGGAGCTGCTGTGGGCGAAGGCGGCGCCCAGCCCGCACTCAGCAGCCAGCGCCCGCAGCACATCGCTGCAAGGCACCCCCCACCCGCCCCCGCCACCAGCGGCTCTGTCCCGAGGTTGAGCTCGCTGCAGGGCAAAGGAAGGGCGCAGGGAAAGAGATGCAAGGCACCCCCGCACCCACCAGCAGCGGCTCTCCCGGACCTGCTCTCCACCCCCCTCTTCCTTGCGCCCTTCCTTCGCCCTGCAGCGAGCAGAACCTCGGGACGAAGGAAGGGCGCAGGGAAAGAGATGCAGGGCACCCCCGCGCCCACCACCAGCGGCTCTCCTGGACCTGCTCTCCACCCCCCTCTTCCTTGCGCCCTTCCTTTGCCCTGCAGCGAGCTCAACCTCGGGACAGAGCTGCTGGTGTGCAACTGTAACCAACTGTAACCAACTTTCCAGCAGTGGCATAGCTGTGCCAGTGGAGCATGTGCTGCATCCTGCAGTTGGGGGGGGGGAGCAGTCATGGAGACCTCGTCAAGACAAGGCAATGTTTGTTCCCTTACCTTGGAGTTGCATTGCCCTTATGTCAGTGGAAAGTTGGTTAGGATTGCGGCTTTAAAATATATCTTGATGCCAAACAAATGTGCACTGAATAGCCATAGGAATACCTTGAATTTCTGCATAGCCATCAGAATGCATTAAAACGAAGGTGGTTATTTTAAAGAAAGCAGTTTTCAGAGATAATCCTTTGTGGGGATCCTATCAAATCTCTCTTGTCTTATATATAAAAACTCAAGTTCTTTTACTTTGGATACCATTGCTTTGATGGATTACACAAGTACTTACTGTAGCCTTGGGCTAGGTATGAGTACAAAAGAAACATAAGAACATAAGAACAGCCCCACTGGATCAGGCCATAGGCCCATCTAGTCCAGCTTCCTGTATCTCACAGCGGCCCACCAAATGCCCCAGGGAGCACACCAGATAACAAGAGACCTGCATCCTGGTTTTCTCCCTTGCATTGGCATTCCGACATAGCCCATTTCTAAAATCAGGAGGTTGCACATACACATCATGGCTTGTAACCCTTAATGGATTTTTCCTGCAGAAACTTGTCCAATCCTATTTTAAAGGCATCCAGGCAAGATGCCGTCACCACATCCTGCGGCAAGGAGTTCCACAGACCAACCACACGCTGAGTAAAGAAATATTTTCTTTTGTCTGTTCTAACCCTCCCAACACTCAATTTTAGTGGATGTCCCCTGGTTCTGGTGTTATGTGAGAGTGTAAAGAGCATCTCTCTATCCACTTTATCCTTCCCCTGCATAATTTTGTATGTCTCAAGCATGTTCCCCCTCAGGCATCTCTTTTCTAGGCTGAAGAGGCCCAAATGCCGTAGCCTTTCCTCGTAAGGAAGGTGCCCCAGCCCAGTAATCATCTTAGTCGCTCTGTTTTGTACCTTTTCCATTTCCACTATGTCCTTTTTGAGATGTGGCGACCAGAACTGGACACAATGCTCCAGGTGCGGCCTTACCATCAATTTGTACAACGGCACTATATTATTAGCTTTTATATTTTTAATATTTGCTTTTTGCCTTGCAACTTTGTTCCAGATTTTCTGTTATCTTATTCACTAGTCCTCCTAGTTCTAAGTGGAACCCCATCGCTGTGTGGTTATTGGATGGGGAACTGGGGTAAGATAAGCTGTTAACTTTGAGTTACTGAGAGCCAAACTCTGCTCACAGTGAATTAAGAAACAGGCTGTAAACTGGAAATGTTATTCTCTGGCTTTTTCCAAAAAGCAGCTGCTGGTGACCTGAACTTGATTGGCATACAGAGAGTTAATGCTTTTCCTCCTGCATTGTTTCCCCACTGAAAAACATTTATGGAAGTTGCTATTTGTCCCTGAAGCATCTTTTGGGTGCAAATAGCTGTTTTGGGGGGTCAGTATCAGCTTTGGAGGAGGGCTAAATGTGTGAGAACCACTGATATAGAAAACTGTCTGTAGTTGCTTATTAATTTTTTTAAAAGGCATTTCTGTTAATGATAGATTCATCAAGGTGTGTAGTTTGACCCTGATTCTATGGAGGCTGCAGATGTTTTCTCCATCTTATTCACCTTGAAGATGTCTAAGTTTGGGGCAGATATTGCTTTGGCATCATTGGGAACAGAGGCAAGATTGGTAAAGCCTGAGAGGAGCTCGCTTGCTGTGGAGAATGAGAATCCTGATGCTCAGATGAGAGCAAAAGGCAGATGACTCTTGTTGATTTTGGGAGCTGTGGAACTAACCAAGGCCCAGAATGCTAGAGGGTCTCATACCATTCATTTTCCAAAGTTGCACAGATGCCTGTAGCCAGAAATGTAGTAATTATGGGGCATAAGGGATATGTGTTTGAATCACTGCAGAACAGCTGAAACCTACGTACAGATACCCCTATGTGTTTAAAAGGTATTTAAATAATATTTCATATTAATAAATAATGTTTAATTTTATAACATTCAAGATAGATGCTTCTTGCTTGTCTTTTATTTCAGAACATTTGTAGTTCTATTTGTAGGGTATTGAGAACAAAACAGCTAGTATTATAATGCCGTTGTACAAATCTATGGCAAGGCCACACCTGGAGTATTGTGTCCAGTTCTGGTCGCCGCATCTCAAAAAAGACATAGTGGAAATGCAAAAGGTGCAAAAGAGAGCAACTAAGATGATTACGGGGCTGGAGCACCTTCCTTATGAGGAAAGGCTACGGCGTTTGGGCCTCTTCAGCCTAGAAAAGAGATGCCTGAGGGGGGACATGATTGAGACATACAAAATTATGCAGGGGATGGACAGAATGGATAGAGAGATGCTCTTTACACTCTCACATAACACCAGAACCAGGGGACATCCACTAAAATTGAGTGTTGGGCGGGTTAGGACAGACAAAAGAAAATATTTCTTTACTCAGCGTGTGGTTGGTCTGTGGAACTCCTTGCCACAGGATGTGGTGCTGGCGTCTAGCCTAGACGCCTTTAAAAGGGGATTGGACAAGTTTCTGGAGGAAAAATCCATTATGGGTTACAAGCCATGATGTGTTTGCGCAACCTCCTGATTTTAGAAATGGGTTATGTCAGAGTGCCAGATTCAAGGGAGGGCACCAGGATGAGGTCTCTTGTTATCTGGTGTGCTCCCTGGGGCATTTGGTGGGCCGCTGTGAGATACAGGAAGCTGGACTAGATGGGCCTATGGCCTGATCCAGTGGGGCTGTTCTTATGTTCTTTAGTTCCTGACTGCAAGGCCTCTGAAGTTCAGGAACAAGTTTTCTTCTATGAGATGCTGTGTAGAATACTACATGTATGCTTTTTCTGGGATCTTAACAAAAATATAAAATTGAAAACTAAACATTCAGAGATGAAGCCTTAAATTTTGCCGGAGGAGGTTGGGCTACTGTGAACCACACTATGTAAACAGAACAGCGGTTAGGGTTGGTATTCCCAACATGAACCCTTTTCAGATGTTATGGTCATTGCCATTCGTGGGTTGCCATTCATGGGTATATTGTTCATCAAAGTACACCAGAAAGCCCCACCCCACAGCACTATGCTACAAGGTCCTGCCCTCAACTTTCTACAATTGCAGGGTTTGTCTGAAGAGGCAAATGTTATGCTCAGGAAGAGGTCCTTTCCATGATTCAGAATGTTAGAAGATTTTTTCCTGAACCTCATGTTTGTCTCTTCAGATAAGCCATGTAATTATTGGGAGTGGCAAGCAGGGAAGGGCTTTCTGTTATCCATAATGTCCGAAACAAATTTATATCAAGGGATTATCTGTAGCAACAGTCAGTATATAAAACCATAACCAAACTATCAAATATAAAATCAGAATACAGCTTCCTCCGATGGCTATAGCCCTAGTTGCATAATATATCATGAGTGGAAGATAGAGTTTCTGCAAAACTTGATATTATCATTCATGTGGAGGAGTGCCTGGGACATGGGAGTAGGTAGAGAGAGGTGAACCTATCTTCTTGTGGAGTTCCGTCCTTGTTTTGTTGGATGGTTGCATACAGGGGATGCTCTCTAACCGTGCTTTGTGGGCTTTGATGTCATATTGGTTCTTGGGGCCCAAATGGAGTGTGTGTTGGAATAAGGCATTTTGTGGCTACTATAGAAATGGCTATTTCATTCATTCATTCATTCATTCCTTCATTTCCTACTTTTCCCATGCCGAAGTAAATGCCCAAGGCAGCTTACAAAGCTCCAAAACAGAATGTACAATGTATCACAACAATAAGTAAAAATACTAAAACAAAACAAGCGCACAATGTTGAGCCGTTAGAGCAGGGGTGCCCAAACCCCGGCCCTGGGGCCACTTGCGGCCCTCAAGGCCTCTCAATGCGGCCCTCAGGGAGCTCCTAGTCTTCAATGAGCCTCTGGCCCTCAGGTGATTTGTTGGAGCCCACGCTGGCCCAATGCAACTGCTCTCAGTGTGAGGGCAACTGTTTCACCTCTCAGTGAGCTGTGGGATGAGGGCTCCCTCCACTGCTTGCTGTTTCACATCTGTGATGCAGTAGCGGCAGCAAAGGAAAGGCCAGCCTTGCTTTGTGCAAGGCCTTTTATAGGCCTTAAGCTATCGCAAGACCTTCATTCATTCATATAAGTTCATCTTTAATATACTCATTTATCTAAACGTATGTAAATTTATTCAAATTCAAAATGTAAATTAATTCTTTTTTTCCCCGGCCCCCGACACAGTGTCAGAGAGACAATGTGGCCCTCCTGCCAAAAACTTTGGACACCCCTGCGTTAGAGGAAAACAAAATAGTCCACGGGGCAGTCAAACCATAGCACTATGACAGAGGTGCAGAGGACAAACATCCATTCAACATGGGTAATACTCACCCATCAACCAAATCCAAATGCCTGTTGAGACAGATGTGCTTTGAGCCATCTCTGAAAAGTCACAAGGGAGGGAGTAGTTCTTAATGCCCCTGAAAGGGAATTCAATAACTGTGGCACTGCTGCATAGAAGGCTCACCCCTGCAGCACCATCCCTCTAATTTGGGACAGAGGTAGCACTTAAAGGAGAGCCCCTTCAGATGACTTAAGAGGGCGGGCTGGAATGTATGGGAGAAGGCAGTCCCTCAGATAGCCTGGACGCAAACTGTGAAGGGTCTTGGACTAGCAGCCCAATCCTGACTTTTGCCATTGCAGCCTTGCTAGCAGAGTGTGTGCTGCATCCAGTGAGGGGGCAGTCTAGAAGTCTCTGTAATTTAAGGGAACTTTCATTCCCTTACTTTGGGGTATGCCTTCGCTATCCAATGGGTCTCCTCAGATCTGTGCTAGCACTTTTGTTGGTGCAGAACTGAAAATGGGGTTAGGATTCTGATGTATGTCAGTGCTGCTGGGATCCACCTCTCCCTTCTCCTTCCACCTCCCAGTCACCCTCTTCCACAACCAGACCTTCCCTTGTCCTACCCCCTCACCATTCCTCCCACCAGCTGCCTCCACCACCAAGATAGTGACACTGGCGGTGGGAGGCCACTCTGCTGGCCTGCACACATGGACACCATGTGTGCTGGTAGCCTTGTGCGTACCACCACAGTGGCACTTCTGCCAACAGACCATGTGTTCCACTGGTGAAAAGTTCAATTAGGATTGGACTGTAGGATTATACTTTATAAAACTAGGTCTGAGCAGTAGATTTATTTATTATCACATTTTTATACTGCCCTTCTTCCAAGATGCAAATAGATGCAAGATGCAAATAATTTCCGCATGCATATCAGGCCCAAAGTAAGAGTTTATGATTGCTATGTGCATTGTACTTATTTTGGGAATTGGATGCATTTTTGACAATAATATCCTCACAGCCCACATTGACCCAAGGACTCCAGTTTGCTCAGGGCTGCTGCCCAATTGTGTAATGAGCCCAGCTCTGGTGGAACATGATCAGGATTTTGCAGCCCTTGCAGTTTTTGTAGTGGTTACTTTGGCTGAGACTTCTTAGCAGGGAAGCGTATTGGGTGTATCCATGTGTCATCTATGTTTGTGATTTATTGTTGCCAGCAATCCACATGTGGTAATTAGAAGACTACATTCTGATGTCTCATGTTTCTGGGTGTTAGCAGATTGTAGAAAGCTGTGGTTACATATCCCAATTTGTTTCACAACTTGGTTTGAATGAAACTCAAGCTCCCTGAAATTTTATATAAGAAGTAAAGAGGAAAAGAAGGGAGTGTGTGAGCCTGCAACAGAAACCATTGTATCCCATTGTGTCTGAACTGGAATATGTGAGCAAATGCCACTTAAAACAGAACAAATGCATGAATAGAATGCTGGAAAACAAAACTATGCTGGAAAACAAAAACTCGTACATAGTGTCAATGAAGCAAAATTACAGAAGTTGATTGATTTGCTGTAACAATGATTTGAACTCTGGGTTGGTACCAAGATCCTCTGAATTCTGAGGCATGGCAAGGTACTGGACCTTTTCTCTGTGCTCATGCACAAAGCACACATACACTTTGCTCTGGTTCACCTCATTTCCTTTTCATCAACAGCCTGGGCTCAGCTGAGTCCCCACTACCAGGTGATAGTCCCACTTCCTGGGAGCATACAGGCATACGAGTAAGGAGAAAATGGGCACTTCATCCTCTCTCCCCTCCTTGGCAGTCAACAGGAGTTGCTTTTAGGAGGCTCACAAGGCTTCTGGGAGAACCCAGTTAGTTGCTGTGCGACTCACAGCAACCTAAAGGTCACTTTGAATATCTGAAGTCATGCAGTGACTGCAGTATTTTCTTAACACTGTGTGAGTTGTACATCGAATTAAGAAAAATCTCAAAGTCATTGTATGAATACCACAGCAGGCATGGGACAGATTGGTGGGACCACTTGGGAGAAAGGTGGGATAAAAATATGGTAAATAAATGGCTCCTACCCCCAGCACCTGTCTGGATAGCCTTACCTTCTGATGGTATAACTCAGGGCTTTTCAAACTGGGGCGTCGCGACAGCCTGTGGGCTCTGGCCTCTGCCCCCTTAAGGGGTGGGGCAGCCTGGAGGCAGGGAGGAGGCAGCAGCGCGATCCCCAGGATCACGTCGCTCAGGGGGCTGCAGGGGCTTGGGTGCACTTACCCAAGCCTCCTACAGCCTCCCTGGAGTGCAGGGCTCCCCGCAGCAGTGAAAGTGAAAGCGGAGCGATCGCGCTCCACTTCCGCTTTAGCGGAGGCTGGGCATGATCGCTCCACTTTCATGCTGCAGGGAGCCCTGCCAAAGGTCGCACCAGGCTCCCTGTACTCCGGGGAAACTGCAGGAGGCTTGGGTAAGTGAACCCAAGCCACTGCAGCCCCCTGAGCGGCGTGATCCTGGGGATCATGCCACTGCCTTCCACCCACCCCCGCTGCCTCCCTCCCCGCCCCTGTAAGCACTTACAGTGGCTCAAACTCTCCCTGAGAGTTTGAAAACTACTGCTATAACTGATTGAACTAAATCACAGTTCCCAAAGTTCCTACATGGTATGAAACTGTGATTTAGTAAAAAGGAAAGTAAAATCTTGTCCTGTCCTTTTTTGCATAGAACCAGACCACTGTCTCCTGGACTAACCCTCTTCTCTTCACACTTGGAGCCTGCCTGTTACATTCTTGATTTAAAAATGAAGTTTAGCCTACTTTTCCTTGAGTCCCTTGTGTTGAATGTGTTTAGAAGCAACAGATGATATTTATACATGTGGGGAGGCTGAGAACTTAGTGCTTGTGTTTCAGGGGAGCAATCCTGGAAAGCAGACTGCAGGACTGTGGTGCTTGCATTTGAGGATGTCTGACCATTAGTGGTTTCAGCAGAGGAAAACAAAACTCTTGCTGTTACTATAGGTCTTGTTGCTCATTTCTGAATGCCCAGTTCTTGCATGGATGAGGCTATGGGGGGGGGGGGGAGATTAGGTGCACATCTCCAGCCTGCTCAGTTCCCATGCTGGATAAATCATGCGTATGGTGGTCTCTCACTGCACCAGTGTTGGCTAGGATTGGGCTGTGAGTTGTATCCAGGTCACTGCTTGATTAGTTCCATGAGCCCAAGGCAGGTTTGTATTAGTGTTTCGTGAACAGCCATAGCCGATGTTGCTCAGAGAAAATGAGGCAAAGTGCTGTAGGGTGCCAAGTCAGGCTTTATATCGCTCATGGCAAGAGAGTTTATCTCTTGCCTTTGCATTGGTTTTCGCACAAAAGCCCCAAAGGCCTTGATACATTTTGTTAGTTCCTTTTCCACTGACAGGCACGTCAAGATTTATTTTTCTTATTGTCTTAAAAACCCTTCTTAGATGCTCAGCAGAAAAGGTAAAGAGTTGCTAGGTTATGCAGCGGCATTGAGAAGTGATGCTGTCAACCATTGTTTTGTATTTCCTGCATCTGTAAACAAAATGGAAAGGCATTTGGGTGGCATTAATGTGTAGGTTGGTTTCTTATGGTTTTGAAAACAACATTCACCCAAGAGTGAATCCAAAGGCAAAGCTGGCCAGCCCATCCATGAGGCCAATTGAAGCAGTTGCTTCAGTTTGGTGGGGGGGGGGTCACTTCTGTCGACCCATTGTCCTGCACTGCTCCTCCTCCTTCCACTCTCTGGATTAGAAAAAGAAGGGAAGAGAACAGAAAAGCAGGGTGGAGAAGATGAACATGGTAGCTAGAACTGCAGTCATCTCCTTCACACGTCCTCCTCTGCTCCACCCCCTCTTCCTTTTCCAATCCAGAGAGCAGGAGCTGGCACAGCACCAATTAAGGGGAAGCAGTATTTGGCACCCGTCTCAGGCACCAGGAGGTCTTAAGCTGGCCCTTGTTGAAGACCCTTTTAAAAACAACCTATGTCGTAAAGCATTATTAGTGGCTTGTTCTTACCAACAGAAGGGGTGAAATCCATCTGTCTCTGAACTTGGTGCAGATGCAAGTCTGCCTGTCATGATAGGGAAGAATTTTGACTAGATTGCTTTTATCCTGCTGTGTAAGCTTATGTCTGGAGGTCAAGAGCTTGTAAATAGAACAGATAGCAAGAGGGATGAACTTGTTCTGTTATTTCATGCTGATTATCTAGTTTCTGGAGGGAAGTGGCTGGCTGGGTCAGGATTTGCTGTGGTTGTAGATAACCTGTCGCTTTAATTGAAGATGCGGTCACTTGCATCTTGTTGCAGTCGCGCTCTTCTAGCACCTACAATGAGCCCCTTTCTTCAAGTCTTCTTTGTTGTAATAGTAGCTGGGCACTTGATGCTGGGAATAACTAAGAGAACCCTAATGAGTAAATGGGCTATGATTGGCAATGTCTATGTTGCAAGCTCCTGAGATGTGTCATATTCATCTACATGTATGGGCAATTGAAAGGGACAGTTTGATTATACAGATCCAACCTTGTTATACGTGGATTTGACTCAACACGAATGGCCACTGCAAATGAGAAGGAATGTGCTGATCCCTGGAGAACAGGGGAAAAAATCCATCCCTTTAAAATCACAGTTTAAAAAACTGCTTTTCATACTATTGTAGAGTGAAAGTCATGCAAGCAATCATTCCAATCTTCACCTGAGCCAGGCAAAGGCAGGGGATCCTATGCATTTCTGACTGCCTCTCTACAACAGTAAGAAAAGCTGTTTTAAAGCACAATTGTAAAGGGACACACTTTTTAATTTTTTTAAACAGTTTTTATTTAACACATTTTATGGTATCAGCAGGGAGTCCCAGAATCAAACCCCTGAGGATGTTGAGGCACAACCTTATTCCATTTGGAGCAATAGAGGGGCAAGAAACCTGGAAGTGGACCATTAAATCTATTTCTCCACTGTTTTTTTATCCACTGATTTTTTTTTATCCATGAGGGGTTCTGGAACGGAACCCTAGTGAATAATGAGGGACGACCTGTACATAAACAATTTAGGGCCCAATCCTATCCAACTTTCCAGCACTGGTGCAGCTGCAATGCAGCCCTGATGTAAGGGAACAAATTTCCTCTTACCTTGAGGAGGCCTCTGTGATTGTCTCCCTAGCAAAGGATGCAGTGCACGCCCCATTGGCACAGCTGCACTGGCACTGGAGAATTGGATAGGATTGGGTATTAAGTCTGCAATCCTAACCACACTTTCCTAAGAGTGAGCCCCACTGAACAAAATAGGACTTACTTCTGAGTAGACTTGGTTAGGATTATGCCCTTAGATACCTAATGTGCAAAGGACCAAAACTCAATGGTAGAGCATGTGTTTTTCGGAAGATCCCAGGTTCAACCCTTGGTATCTTTAGTTCAAAGGATCAAGCAGCAGATGAGGAAAGACCCCTTTTTGAGAGTTTGGAGAGCTTTTGTCAGTTAGATGATACCGGTCTAGATACTAGATGTGCATACTTTCTTCATGTTAATAAAGAAAACAAACTGGTTGTTCTCTTTAAGACCTTGGAAACTAGTGGACATTTTAAAATATGACCTGAATAGAAGTTGGCTACTTAAGTCTTCATCAACTTTTTGATGAACATATTGCATGGCGCAATAGAATCAAGATACTGCCATCTCAGTCTCTACTTGCCTACCTAGTATCAGATAAGGGGTTTATCTTGGAGTCTGCCTCCAGTTTGGAAACGGTTTACCTAACTACTTACAGGGCTGTTTTTGAAACTGAACTAAAGAAGCAGTTCAAAATACTTTTCATATTGAAGGTAATATGCCAGAATCTTTTCAGAATCTTTAGCAAAGTATGTGTTAAAATGATAATGTAATGTACTTGTGGATCTCTCATCTACTGAGTGGTTTGATCCATTTTGGACTCCACAGCCTGTGTGTTGTTAGGATGGGAGTGAGCCACTTGATTCCCCCAGTGGGTGGAATCATAGGGATGAATTCCAGGGCAGTGCCTGGGCAAATGAAAACTAACAAACACTGAGAGAGTTAATGATTGTAGGCTGAATGGTATTCCTGGCTCCAGCGTGGAAAT
This sequence comes from Tiliqua scincoides, assembly GCF_035046505.1. Taxonomy (NCBI): domain Eukaryota; kingdom Metazoa; phylum Chordata; class Lepidosauria; order Squamata; family Scincidae; genus Tiliqua; species Tiliqua scincoides. The sequence goes on from NC_089821.1 coordinate 284,045,776, forward strand.
ATGTTTGTACCTTAAAGGTCAAATGTGACACAATGTTTATCCAAGAATTTGAATTTTCCCATCAAAGCAAGAGGGAGGGAACTTGTTCAGTATTTAAGATTAATTCCCCTGCTAATTATTTAAGATTAAAACCCCTGCTAACTGGGTAAGCAGTGGTGCACCTCTTTTTAGCAGGGGGAGAGTAACTGGTCCACCTCACCCCAGCAGTGTCTTTTCTAGTGGTTGTCTGCTGGTGTTCTTTTGCGTCTTTTTAGATTGTGAGCCCTTTTGGGACAGGAAGCCATTAGTCATTTGATTTTTCTCTTTAAACCGCTTTGTGAACTTTTAGTTGAAAAACGATATATAAATACTACTACTACTACTACTACTACTACTTCTACTACTACTACTACTAATAATAATAATATTAATTCCTCATGCATTTTTTGTAACATAGCCCTTAAAAATAAATTTCAGTTTTCTGAGTCAAGGCTGTATTTTGTTCGTATTTATGACACAGCACATAGAACTAAAATCAGTATCATGGTGACCCAGAAAGCCCAAATTAACACAGTCTTAGGGCACAATCCTAACTAGGTCTACTCAGAAGTAAGTCCTATTTTGTTCAATGGGGCTTACTCTCAGAAAAGTGTGGTTAGGATTTCAGCCTGTGTCTGTTGGTCATTATGTGCTGTGTCACTGCTACCTCAAGAAGACCCTTTCTTTCAAGTTGGATGACTGAGAGGTGAGATATTTGAACTTTGCATTAGCCTATGGACATTTACATTGGCCAGTATATCTCTAACTCTATCTCTTTCTTTTAAGCCCTCATCTGTTAATCCTGAATACAAAGATGTTATAAAGCTTGAAGCTCAATAATATGTACAGCCTCTTGAATCAAAAGGCAAAACAAGTCCTAATTTAAACAGGGAAGTTTGAATGAGACAGTGTAGATATAGTATGAAACTATAAAAGCAAGTTTTTTGTTTTTTTTAAAAGACTACTTGATTTCTACTGGATGTCTAAACTGATCACACTTGCTCGCAAACAATGACTTTATTTTAAAAAATAAATACATTAAAAGAAATAGCATATAATTATAAATGAAGGAAGCAAAAGATTATTTGTTAAGTGTATCAGTGAAACTTCTCCCAGGGAAAACAAAGGGCTTTGGGCAGAGGCAGCACTTAATAGGAGGGAGATGTACGTGAAGCTAGAGACTAATTTCACTTCAAGGGAGAAGGAGAAGTTGGATGAAGTGATCTCCTTGCATACATGTGCACCTTCCTGCTTACACCTCCATGTGTTCTCTTGCTCTTAGGAAAAGGTGTTCTCTTTTACAGACAGAATGTCAGCTGTGAGAATAAGGGGCCATCCTACAATGGTGATTTCTTATGACTGTTGCCTGAATTTGAGATGATGTAGATTGAAACAATTTGCTTCTTAACTGAAGAAATAAGACAATTTTACTGAATAAGACAAGTTGAATGTTTGGGAGCTGATGAACACCACCTGTGGTTTTCTCTGTTTAGCTTGGCATTGCAGCAGGCTTTCTCCTCCCTCCCATGATCGTTCCCAATTTGGAAGAAAGGGATATGCTGGCCCACCACATTAGCATCATGTTTTATTTGACTGCAGCGGTGGCAACAGCACTCTTCTTCTTGGTTATCTGTGGTAAGTGTAAAAATGTTCTTAGATTGGAATGGCATGAAGTTGAAATTTGAGCATGTGGTTCATAAATTCCAGGTCAGGGTAATCTATGAATTCTAGAAATGTAGACCAGTACTGCACTTCTCTCTCACTCTCAGTATCTCCAAGCTACTTCCAGTAGACATGTAGCCCAATCCTAACCTGCCCTGGAGCAGGTAGGCCAGCAGGCCTGCGCTGCATCCAAGGCAGGATTGAGGCTGAAAGCGGTTCAGCTCGGGGCAAGAGGAATCGCTTCCCCTTACCCCAGCAGCAGCAGCCCCAATGGGGCTACTCGGATCTGTACCACCTCAAGAGGTAATGCAAATCTGAGCAGCCCAGGACTGCCCTGGGCTACCTGGGAATGGGGTTAGGATCTGGCATAACTGCTGGATCCTGGCCCTGCCTCCTACTCCCTGCCTGCCCCCAGGAATACCCACCGCCCATCCTCCTCCTGCTGCAGAAAACCTCCTTCCCACCTCCTTCCTTTCCTCCCCATGGCCCTCCCCACGGCCCTCCCCAACCGCAGTGTTGGCCGAGGTCAACTGATGCAATCTTACCACGCCAGGCCCCTTGTGCTGGCCTCCCCAACTCAAGATGATGCAAACGTGCCTTGTGGCATGTTTGCGACAACCCTGGGTCAGTGCAAGTGCAAGTAGAGTTTGTACCCTAATAAATCATTATACTACTGACTTCTCTGTTGGTGTCCCACTGGCTTCACCCCAGTGTCAGGCACAGTACCCATTCCTCTCTTGTTGACTTCTCTTTTGTGCTTCTTTTCAGTGTTCCAGGAAAGGCCTCAGCATCCTCCAAGCAGGGCCCAGGCCTTGGCTTTGTCTCGCTCAGCAACACCTGAGGAGTATTCCTACTGGAAATCTATTCTCCGGCTGCTTCGCAACACCAACTTTGTTCTGCTTATAGTCACTTATGGTAAGTTTCTCCCTGGGTCAGAGGAAGTGTCCAGCGTGGCAGTTCTTCATATTTATTCATATATTTTATTTATATAGTTTCAGGTCTTCTTTTTGTCATACAGCACCCAAGGCAGGGCACCATTAAATATCAAACAAGCAGTAACACATTCCATGATAAGACATTCCCTATTAGAGATATATAGTTTCCTCATCCTCATTATTAATAAAGCATTCAATTTATTCTTAAGGCAGTTTGCTGCTTCCTGTATTTGCTTCAGGAAGTGCTTTGTTTCCAAATAGTCATTGTTTAGTACTCCTTCTTGTCTCCTCCCCTTGAGGAAGCTGGTATCTGTAGCAAGAAAGTTCAGACCCTTTCTGCAGTGAGTTTGAACAGAAGACTAACTACAGCAGGTGGTGAGATCTGTTGCAGTGTTTGGTGTAAGCAGGATTGGCTCAAGACCTCTTACCATCTGAGCCATTGTGCCTAAATGCTCCTCCTCCTCATTGGTGTTGTCCCAGGGTTGGCTTCTACTGTTCCCTGGATTGGAAAAGGAAGAGGGGGGCAGTGAAGAAGAGTGGAGAGTGGTAGGCTCTGTTTGTCTTCCAAATCCAGGAGCAACAATGAAGACAGAAGGGCAGAATGAAGTGAATGCCTCAGTCAACATCATGAATGAGATGGGTGGGGGTGTAAAACACACCCACTTACCCACTAGGTAGCGACAGTAGCAATCCCTGCTATGATTCTACTTCCTTTTCCTGTCCTCTTAATCATGAAGGCATTTGGGTTCCCTTCCCCAGTATTTTGAAACTTCTGACATGACAAAAAATAACAGAAAAGACTCCGGAATTTCCTTTCTTTCTTCAGAGACTTTGATTTCCAGTCCATCAGGAGGGTGTTAGATCCTGCTATATAGGTGGTTGGAGGCAGCAAGAAGCTTCTTGCTCACTCAGGATGCTTTTCTCTTCCCTGGTTATGTGACAGCAACATGCGCACCTTAATCCAAACATTCCCAACTAGGCCATCTGTATGGAGAGAGATCTGCCTGCTTCAATCTCCAGCCACACATGATTTCCTGGCACTGCACTTTGAGGATGGATGTGGAATCTAGCAATCCAGCATTCATGGCATCTGGCACTCTTGGCAAGCACAGCCACGAAGAGCCTATTTAGAAAGACTTAGAGACTCCGTGGGAGTTTTATGATTTGGTGCCTTGATGCAAAACTAGAAGGGAGGAAAACTGCTTCTGCAGGGAGGAGGGTGCTGTTTTGCCTGCAATTTCAGGCATCCTTCCTGTATGTGAACTATGCTCCACCTCTTGCTGACCTCGTAATGCTTTGTGAGACAGTGACAACTGTATATGGGTGCAGCATGAATCAGATGTACTGAATTAGTGCATCTGACTCCTCAAGAAAAACAAACTGAGGAAGCATCTTAAAAGGAAAGCAATTTCATTGAGATATCTGAAAATGAATCTGCAGTATTCTGCTAAGTAGAGATTTTATACTCTTGTTTATTAGCCCCAGCACAGTAAGAGTGAGTTGGTGGTTCTGTTTCATTGCTTTTCCTTCCACACTCCTGCAGATCTCTGTCTGCTGAGCAGGAAAGATAAAAAGACTGATATGCCTCATGTTCCTTTAGGAGTTTTGTCCAGCTATGACAGCCACTGTTGGGGGGGGGGGGAAGTATGCAGTGCTGGAAAGAATGTAGAGAGAACTCTCACTTTCCTTCCACAGATCTGACTGCAGTCCTGCCGTGTAACCAAAAAAGTGATTCAGTGGCTTGACTTTGTAGCTTACTGGAGAGGAGATAAAGGAATTCCTTTTGGTTCTTTTTTTCCATGTACATATGTAGTTGTAGTCTTGAGTTATCTACAAGAATGTTTCATTTCTGTTTATCTGTATCCCCTCAGTACGCTTTAGTTCTACAGTCTTTTCCTGTCTCTATTCAACCATTTCTGCTGCCTTGAGCATTGCAATTAGTTGCTGGAGACAGTCCTAGCATTGTTCTGCTTCTGAATTCACTTGAGCAAATGGAGAAGCACAACTTTTCAAATAGAAATGGAGTATTGCATTTGTTTGTCTCTGCATAGGGATCAGAGATTGGTTAGTAATTAAAGTAATCCTTCCCCTCCCAAGCACTGCAAATAGATCTTCTTGAGAGAATGTTTCACTTCTAAGGGATTTAATTATCCTGATACAGACAGTTAGTACGTATGTTTAGTCTTTTCCAGTCTGTGGTCTTGAACAACACTCCTAATCTTACAAATAATCCTTAACTTTCTGTTTCCCAGATAAAGGCATGCAGAGTGGAACCTAAAACAACTAAGCATCTCACACATCTTGGATTACATAGAAGGAAGGCACTCTTTTTTCAGACAGTAAATCTCAGTTTATGAACTCTGTAGCCATACATTGTTGTTGCATTAGATTTTAATAATGCTAAGTATATTGCACAGAAATCTTGCTTTGCCTTAAGTCTTGATAGGAACAAAGTGAGTGTTACAGTGACACAGGGCAAGTATTTAGGACCTACTCGGTTAGCACTCTGCTGGTGCAGGAATCCTGCTGGTGCAGGATTCTTTTCAGGAATGAATTGTTTAATCTGATTAAGATTAGGGAGCAGTGTGATGTGCATGAAAAGAGTGACTGCTGAATAAGAACCCTTTTACAAGTCGTGTTATTCCTATGACAAGATGCTGCTATGTGGAGATTCTGCATTGCATATTACTGTGTGCAGAGTATTTCTCATGTGCATCTTTTGGGTCACGTAGGGAGTTTGCATGTCAGTGATGCAGAAGTTCAAGAACATATGATACTGGCAAGGAAATTCTCCATATGTTCAGAAGTAGTTACAGGGTATAAAGTACAGTGGAACAAGGAGAGTCACCATACCAAATCATCTTGACACAGGGATACTTAAATTGCAACTGTTCAGTAGGTGATAAAGGAATACAGTAGATGCCCTGATTCCCTCAGTTTCAGTCCATTATTATTTTGAGGTGCCAATAGCTCTTGGGTTCCATTCCATTTGAATTTTAGCAAGAATTGCAGATTTTAAAGTAAGGAAAAGATTCTCTTTTTCATTTTAAAAAATTTCACAGTTGTAGAACTTCTGACATTCCAAACCATATTTAAAAAAATAATTTAAAATAAATCATTTTAAAAAGTCATTTAATTTTTTTTTTTTTAAAGACCTCTAAAGAAGTCTTGCAGCAACCCAGAAATCTGCCTCAAAATAGTACAGATTCTGCTCTGGTATACGTATCAAGTAAACCAGAATCTCAGAATTGGATGTGGAATCCAGCAAGCAGAGGTGGATTCTATAAGCATTTCTAGTATGTGGCTTCCTTGGAAAAACCAGGATTCTAATTCTAGTATTGATCTGATATTGATCAAGTCTGTCTCTGCCTTAGAACGGTGGCTCCCACACTGGGGCTGCAGCGCCCTTAGCACTCACGGGGTGCTACACTGCCTCTTCTTGCTGGCTTGCCAGCTCGACATTGCACAAAAACTTATGCTATTAGTGTGAGATCTCATGAGACTAGTGCAAGATCTCATGTGATTTCCTTTGATGTTTGCCTGGCAAGCTGGGAAGAAGAGACTGAGTGGCATCCCTGTGAATGCAAAGGGCTGAAACTTCAGCAAAAGTGTTTTTGACGAAAGTACGTGTTTGGATTAAAAAAAAAATGCTGACAGCTCTAACAAGTGAGTCTCTGCCCATCTGCAAAAGCAATGGTAAAGTCTTATAATCACAGGAGAAAGTGATACTCTTTTATAACAAATACCCATGCCAGAGGAACAGTAAGCTTTACAAATTACTGACTGTTGCTGGTTACTTGCTCAGAATAAAGCATTGTGTCATTGGCCTAGACTAGAGTAAATTTTTCACCATATACCACTCTTCTGTAAGAAACCCTGTCAAAAGAAACAGTGCAAAGGGCAGGGTATGTTGTCTGTTTTTCTATGGGCTTGTGGAATGCGTACTGTCAGCTTCCTGCCTGTCTTATCACTCCCTTGTTGATTGTTTTAGGAGTGTACCAGATTGACTGCAATAGTCTTTTCTGTTGGAGAAAACAATATTAAGAGTTCACTGTGATGTCTGTGTGCTTGATGGTCTGTCTCCTTCAAACCAGAGTTCCTTGGAAGTTTTTTCTGATTTTCTCCTAAGCGAATTTCATCTCACCCTTTAGTAATGAAGCACCTTCCAATTTGTAAGGCCATGTTAAAGTGTTTTCTCTGTCCCAGCCCTTCTGTGGAAGTGTTTATCTCCTTTTCAGCATTCAGTTTTCTCATCCATGCAATTAAAAGTATAGCAATCCACCCCATTGATAATTACTTTGTATTATTACCAGTGCTGTTTTTGTAAAAAAAAAAAAAAAAAAAAAAGGTGCAGGAACTCACAACTTGTTAATCTTTTATTTATTTTTAAACCATTTTTTATTGGAGAAATAAAATATTTTTTATGTGCTTCCCCCCTAAAGATGAACTTACTTCTGAGTAGACATGCATAGGATTAGGCTGTCAATCTCCACATCCCCTTCCCCCAGCTACTTTTTCTACACATGGGGAAAAATACTGTACAGGTGCACTTGTAGCGTGTAGTATGTAGTGTGGCACTACTTTGAGGAGAGGAAGCAGTGAATGGATTCCGAAAAATGGCTTACATGAGTTCCATGTAGTAAAATTACTCTAAGCAACTGTGGGAGTAAGAACAAAAAAGGAATTCTTACACAAGAGGGATCCTTAGGTGCACATAGAAACAGCTACGTTTGCAAACAAGCGATTAAATATGGTTTAATTCAGGTATCAGAATACTCTGTGTCTTTGGGAAGGCGCTTGGCATGCAATTGTATGTTCTCTGCTGCCCTGAGCAGCTGCTGTGCATTGCTGGAGAGAAGCTGCAAACACTGGCTGGCGGAGGGCATGCTTGTGGGGGAAGGATGAGGAGGATCTCTGGCAAGGCTGGACAGCACATTGTACACACGTAGAATCCCTTTTCACCTGCCCTTAGCATGTGAAAACAGGTGCAGATATATATCTCTGCCAGGATTAAGAGCCCAATCCTAGGTATGTCTACTCTGAAGTAAGTCTCGTTCTACTCGTAATGGAACTTACTCCCAGGAAAGTGCCTAGGATTGCAGCCTAAGAGCCCAATCCTATGCATGTCTACTCAGAAGTCCACTTTAGTGAATGGGGCTTACTGTGGATAGGATGGCAGCCTCAGGGCCCAATCCTGTGCCTGTCTACTCAGAAGTCAGTCCCATTAGAGTCAATGGGGCTTCCTCCCAGGAAAGTGTGGAGAGGACTGCAGCCTAAGAGCCCCTCCTCTGCCTGTCTCCTCAGAAGTCAGTCCCATTAGAGGCAGTGGGGCTTCCTCCCAGGAAAGTGTGGAGAGGACTGCAGCCTCAGAGCCCCTCCTCTGCTTGTCTCCTCAGAAGTCAGTCCCAGTAGAGGCAGTGGGGCTTCCTCCCAGGAAAGTGTGGAGAGGACTGCAGCCTCAGAGCCCCTCCTCTGCTTGTCTCCTCAGAAGTCAGTCCCAGCAGAGGCAGTGGGGCTTTCTCCCAGGAAAGTGTGGAGAGGACTGCAGGCTCAGAGCCCCTCTTCTGCCTGTCTACTCAGGCTGCAAGGCTATGACACTTTCCCGGGAGTAAGCCCCATTGAACACAATGGAACTTACTTCTGAGTAGACATGCATAGGCTTGGGCTCTCAGGCTGCAGGAGATGGGGGCAGGAGGGGGTTGTTGTGCAGTCAGGCAGGGGCCAGGCGCCCGCCCACCCTGCACCCCCCAGCACCCACCCAGCGAATGCCTCTGTTTTGCTCCCCCCCTCCTGGAATGCCTCCGAAGGGGAGGGGCCCTGCAAAAAGGTGCGGGAACTCTGTCCCCCCACATTCCATTAGAAAAAAAAGCCCTGATTATTACTATCACTCTTGAGCAGCAGAGATATTGGACTGGTGTTTTGGATTCTAAGGATTAAGTTGTTTGAAGGCTGGGAATGAAAAAGCAAGTCAATATACAGGTTGAGCCTCATTATTTGCATGGGTTCTGTTCCAAGCACACACTTGGATGGCAAAAAATGCACTGTAGCAAATCAATTTAAAAAACAAAGTTTCTTTGTTCCTGTGATTTTAAAAACAGCCTTGCTGACCTTTGTGATGTAAGGTAAGAGTCATTAAGAAGACAATCCATCAATCAGTCCTCCTCCAAGCACTTACAAAGGTGCTTCACTCAGCCCCTCCCTTCACCAATGCAAAGTGATCACCTTTCTTTCTTTCTGGAAGGGAGGGTCATGGAAGGGAGGGGTCTGCTGGAGAGAGAAGGATTGATGGATCTCAGCCAGCTGTCCTCTCTCTTTCTCTCATAAAGGAGGCTGTTGTTAAAGGACTGTTCAGTTTTTTAAACTGATTTTAAAGGGATGCATTTTTCCCCTTCTCCAGGGATCAGCACATTCCTTCTCATTTGCAGTCGCCATTCGTGTTGAGTCAAATCTGTGCATAAAAAAATCAGTGTATAAATAGGCTGGACCTGAATAGAGGGTTGGATGGTGATAGCTAATGTAAGGTGTCTTGTGTGCTTCCTGAAGCATTTGATGGCCCACTGTGAGATACTGGAAGCTGGACGAGATGGGCCTTTGGCTTGATCCAGTGGGGCTCTTCTTATGTTCTTATGTGTTTTGGAATAACTGCTGTAACTGTGGCAATTTGTTTACTACTGGCAAAAGCTGGGTGATGAATTTGTTAACTATATGCATTTTAAAATGGTTCTGGAGTTCGGCTTCCCTTCAGGAATTCAAACTATCATATTGTGCTTTGGGGATGCTCAAACTATTTTTTTTTTTCTGTCTGCTCGTTTGTCTCCTCATTATACTGGATAGTGGTACCACTGGTAACATTGTTAGAGCTGGGATTAAACACTGTGCTGCCTCGGCAGTGACATGGGAAGAGCTCAGTTCCATGTTCCCTCTTCTAGGAACACTTTTTAAAATATAGATAAAACCCCTGTTTATTTGCACCTTTACAAAACAGACTGTTTATTGCTGGAGTAACACTGGGTCAAAGCTGAAAGAAACTGGAAAGAAAAGACTAAGGATAGACACAGTGTGTTCAGATACCTCTTGCCTTCTACCCAACTTTAGGCCCAATCCTATCCAATTTTCCAGCACCGGTGCAGTTGCAATGCAGCCCCAAGCTAAAGAACAAATGTTCCCATACCTTAAGGAAGCCGCTGTGACTGCTGCCCCACCACAAGATGCAGAGCATGCCCGTTAGGCACAGCTGCACTGGCACTGGAAAATTGGATAGGATTGGGCCCTTTCTCTCTTCCCCATTTGTTCCTCTTTCTCTTGAGTTTTCCTAGAGAGACATTTCCTGCTGGTTATTAATGCGTTGCACCCCTATAAAAAAGGTCATTCCATTATGGCAGTCTTGCAGAAGGGACATGAGCAGGAGTGAAAATATTGTTGTCTCATTTAACATTAATAAGTGTCACTTTAAAGAAGGTGATCTGCAGTGCAATCCACCCCTCCCCCCACTCTTGGCAAAATATTTGCCCAAAATGAATGGGAGAGATCATGCTGCTAATTACACTACCACTTAAAAGGAGGCGATCCTCAGTGCCATGCACAGTATAATCTCCCCCTAAGTATTTTGCCAAGAGAAAGGAGGTTTCTTTTATTGTTGACCCAATCTAGACAACTTTCTAAACAAAGGAGTGTAATTGACCAGACATGATTACTGCAATCCCCTCCCATGTCTGCCATATACTGTATAAGTGTCTCCTAGTGGCGTCGCCAGATGGAGTGCAAAGCACTAAGTCATGCCGGGAGCCTGGCCCTGCCAAGCGGGAGACATTCCGGGCAGGGGGGAGCAAAACATATCCCTTAGTTGCTCCCCCCACCCGGAATGGCTCAGAAAGGGAGGGGCTGCTTGCATGCTTCGGCCAGGCTCTCTGCAAAACTTAGTGCTTTGCACCCCCCTCTGGCTACGCCACCGGTGTCTCTTTCTTCTGCATGGTGCTGGCACTGCTTTCTGTTTGCAAGAAGGCTAGTGGCTCTTCTCATTCTTCCATAGCCTAAAACTCATGGGCTGTGTAGGTACCTTCTCATTCTTTCTTTAAGTCAAGCCAGGGTGGGAGCCTAGCCTACCCTACCCTCAGTGCACCAGAACAGTATTTGATGATAAGGAGCACAGAATCACAGATAATTAGAGGTAGGTGGTAATTCCTCGCAGAAAGGCAAATTTGTGTATGAAGAGAACTGACTATAACACTGGAAGTCCTTGCTGAATCAGTCAAGAGAACTAATTCTGAGGGTGCTTGGAGGAGGATCTCTGGGCTCCCACCCTGGCTTACCTTAAAGATAGGATGAGAAGGTACCTGCATAGCCCATGAGTTTCAGGGAAGAAGACAAAGAGGAAGGAGAAGCAGGTTGTGCCATCACTGATCTGCACATGGGGAAGGAAGATGCGGAGGAATGAAAATCATACCTGTCCTGATCTGCTTTCTAGGTCGCAAGGCTACTAGGCTGAGGATCCCAGGTGGAGCATTGGAAGACTTTGGGCATGGGGGGCAGAGTAGAGTTAGCAACCAAGCAGGTTCAAAGAAATGCCTGGACCAGTCCGAGCAAGTGCTCAAGGAAGGAAGTGAAGTGAAGTGAAGTGAGGTGAGATTGGAGTTGCGGAATAGGTTCTGGGTACTCGGCATTAAGTATACGGAGGTCCTACTACCAGAGGTTCCAGGGTCCAAGCACTTCTGCATGGCTTTGGCTTTTGTGACTTCAACTGAGTCAGTCCAGAGTAGCTCAACTTAAGGGTGCTTTTTATGCAGTCCAGGGTGAGTGGCAGCTCATGAGAAAGGGAGTTATAAAGCCAGGGGTGATTATAGGCCTACTAGGGATTGGAAAATGTGAATTGCAGAATTCTGCCATTTACCTTAAAGATTCAATCTCTTAGAGGCTGAGTCTGCTTATATTGCCTCTTCCCTATAGGTTTGCATGCTTGCTTTTCATTTGGCTTGTACGTTTGTTTGTTAATGCCTAATAAAGGTTTTTGAAATTGAAAATGTGAATCCTGATAAGTCTTGTCAAATGAAAAGACAAGAGCCAAATGAGAAATCTTTCAACATAGCCACGAATAGTCTGGTGCAGCCAACTGGCAAGGAGAGTAGATCGCTTGAAACATGTTATCAGCTTATCAAAGTAAGGCAAATGATTGAGGAATTTGGCATACACATTTATAGTAGAAAGTTATGAGATGGTACTAGATAGAGAAGGTTCAAAGTAGCTTGATTGCTCCCTTAAATAATCCAGATTGTATCTGTTATGCTCTTTCTGTGCTGCTCTCTCATTTATTGGGGTTGTGCAAATTTACAGGGCTCACAGAGACTTGCAGAATGTGACCAGGCTCCTGTCCTATTGATGTTGGAATTTTTGAGTGCAAATTCTGGCCATTTTGTTTACTTGCCTTCAAAGTAGAGTCAGTCTGGACTGGGGGGGGGGGGAGTGCAAACAAGTATCAAGACTGTGAGGAACAAAATTAGAATAAGGCTGCAGTCCTGACCAATTTTCCAGCACTGACATAAGGGCAATGCAACTCCGAGGTAACATTGCCCTACCTTGAGTTAGCTTCCATGACTGCCCCCCAACTCCAGGATGCAGCATATACCCCACTGCACAGCAATGCCAGTGCTGGAAAGTTGGTTAGGATTGTGCCTTAAGACAAGAAAGTTGGCCTACGGGTGCATCCAGACTTTGATAAGCATTTATATCACAGCTGAGCTCACAGAATAGCCTGGTAGGGGCAGCAGAAAATGATTAGGCACCAAGGTGGTGCCAAATGTCATTGCCCATTCCCACCAAATTCTGTTTCCCCTTCCCACCAGCATATGCAGCTGTACATATCAGCACTACCTATGCCAGTATTAGCATGAGCACCACCACCCTGCCAGCACTTCATGCCCCAGCATGTGTGCCGGCCGGCATACATTCACCTGGGCACCAGCCATTACCTGCAGTCCTTGCCTTCTTCCAGATTTGTTGCTTCTAAACTGGTGATGGAAAGGATCCTGGGAATGGAACCTCTCTGCTTCTTGTCATTTAGAAGAAACCGCTCTGGATAAGGAGAGGGCAGGAACCTCCCCACCCCCTTTTCTCACTTTCTGTACACTTACTCGCACAACATCTGCACAATAATTTCAACATCAATGCCAAATGGAAAGTGAAATGGGCAGCCAAACACCAGGAAACAGGTAGATATATAGACAAGCCTACGCTTAAGGTGCCAGGTTTTGACTTACCTTGCCAACACTAGAAAAGTTTGAACAGGATCCATAACCTACATGGTGTTTGCCAGGACTCAGTGTTTAAATGGGGGCTAGTATCTACCCCACAGTGTGATTGTGGGTTTTCCTGCCAAACCATATACCATATCGTGTCTGGCTGTAAACTGATATTTGGCCCATGGTCTGACTTTTTTCAGTGAAGGTAACTCTGTCCTTGAATGGCTGGACGAACTGGACACTGATATTTGATCTAGTTTAATTGTTATATAAGTCCATGTATTGTATGCAATACATATATTATACATGTATTATATGCCATAATTATATGCCATGTATTATATGCCAGATGCTAAATAAATACATTTTCTGTCCAAGAGAGTGAGCAAGAAAGGGACGGGCCAGCAGTGATGGGTGGGTGCAGTTTGCTGCATGATCCAGCCTGCTATCTGAAGCTAGTGCTTTGGCTTGCCTGATGGGTAGGCTTCCTGGTGCAGTCCTTGGACTTCCATGAATTCCATGCTCAAGGCCTGGCTATTTGATAGACACATGGCTCTGAATGAGATGCTCTAAAGCAGTGGTTCCCAAAGTCTTACTCAGACTTTGGGAACCCTCTAAGTCTTTTTGTGGGCAGGTGGGGGCAGCAATGCAATTGTCATGATTGTGCTGCTGCTAGGCAAGAAAGAGTTTTTTAAAAACTTTTGGGGTTGCTATGGCTGTCACCCGAGGGTCTGGGGAGCCTGCAACCCCTTCTGTAACCCTCCCTGAGGCTTGGAAATGTAAAAAGAAAAAAACCCACTTCCTGTTTCAGGATGAAAACTCGAAGTGGGTCCCCCCCTTTGCACAACATTTCCAAGCCTTGGAGAGTGCTGCAGATGGGGTTGCAGGCTTCCCTGACACTCTGGAGACAAATAGTGACCCCCAGATAAGTTGTTTTTTTTTAAACCCTCCCTGACTGGCAGTAGCAAGATCACTGTATCTTGTTGCTGCTGATTTCTGGGTCATTCTCCTTAAAGGGGAATGGCCCTTTTCTAGATTCCCTAGTGCAGGGGTGCCCAATATGTCGATCGTGAGCTACCAGTCGATCTCAAGGCAAAATGAGTCGATCTCAGGCTTGTCTCCCATCCACGCATCCCTAGGAGTGAGCCCCTGGCAGGCTTGTGAGCCCAGGGAGTGAGCCCAGGGAGCCCAGGGAGTGAGCACCTGGCAGGCTCCTCCCTGGGAGAGGAGCCGCTGGCAGGCTTCTCTCCCATCCACGCATCCCTGGGAGTGAACCCCATTGACTCTACTGGGGCTAACTTACCTTTCCCCTGTTTTTGCACTGGTATGTATGGAGATCTGCCCCCCCTCCATCTGTTGGTTCTGTGTGCAAGGGGTTTTGCACTGGTCTAGCTGTGATGTCTATACAGAGATCTTCCCTCCCCCACACCTTTCCCCTGCTTTTGCACTGGTATGTATGGAGATCTGCCCCCCCCAACTTCCATCTGTTGGTTCTGTGTGCAAGGGGTTTTGCACTGGTCTTGCTGTGATGTCTATATAGAGATCTTCCCTCCCCCACACCTTTCCCCTGCTTTTGCACTGGTATGTATGGAGATCTGCCCCCCCCCCAACTTCCATCTGTTGGTTCTGTGTGCAAGGGGTTTTGCACTGGTCTTGCTGTGATGTCTATATAGAGATCTTCCCTTCCCCACACCTTTCCCCTGCTTTTGCACTGGTATGTATGGAGATCTGCCCCCCCAACTTCCATCTGTTGGTTCTGTGTGCAAGAGGTTTTGCACTGGTCTTGCTGTGATGTCTATATAGAGATCTTCCCTCCCCCACACCTTTCCCCTGTTTTTGCATTGGTCTGTATAGAGATCTGCTCCCCCCCCCACTTGTATTGGAATCGAGGAAGATCTGGTGAGGAGGTAGATGTGGTGTCAGCAGTGGCCCCTTTAAGGGTAAGGCCTGGGCATCCAGCAGAGTGTGCTGCACAGCTGCAGCCACTTGAAGGCAATAGGGCCCTCAGGGATATAAGAGCACCTGAGGCAGGAAGGGCTCCACTTATTTATGTGAGTCAGCCTTTTCCTACATGAAGATCATTAAGTACAAGTACCGTTCCACCATGACTGATGAACATTTGGAAGTGTGCTTGAGGCTGGCTGTCAGCAGCTACTGTCCGACTATGCATCCTTGGCTGATTCACTTCAGTGCAAGTCATCAAAGTAAACTCAAGTAATTACAAAAAATGTTTATAGTTAATTATGTTGTGTTGTGCAATATTGGCTCATGCGGTTATGCAAGGTACACCAACATACATTGTACACATAAATGTTATATGTAATGATGGTGCGAACATTGTAAAAAAACTCTGGTAGATCTCCGGGCCTTGCTGGGTTTCAAAGTAGTTCTCGAGCCAAAAAAGTGTGAGCACCCCTGCCCTAGTGGATCATTACCCACCAATTTGGGAACCACTACTCTATACCTGTTGTAATTGAGAGCATGCTGTTAATTTACTTTCTTGTTATCTCCTTCCAGGCTTGAACGCAGGTTGCTTCTATTCGCTCTCAACTCTGCTAAACCGCATGGTGATGCTACACTACCCAGTATGTGATTCTGTGTTCTAATATTTTGACACTGACTTTTGTTTCAGAATATCCTTGAAAGATGAGTCATGCAGTTTTGTGGTCTAGCAGCTCCTTGCCATGAGTAACCTAAGAATTAAGATAAGAATCTCAGAATGTTTTTGACATCTTAATAATCTTGGAACCTCTCTCATGCTACATGCAAATGAATGGTTTTTCTTTTTTTAATGTGGAAGACAGGCATTGCAAAGCTTCTTTACATTCAGGCCAAGTCAGTGTCATATTTGTATTACAAACTGAAGCAAGAATTTATCTTTTGTCTCAAGTGTGAAAATATCCTTAATTGTACTACAGCATGTTCCACCCCACATCTTCAAAGCTCAGCAATTCCTGGTGGAGAAGCCACAGACAGAATGAAGATCCTTAACCTAGCAGACAGAAGAGGATCCTGTCTGCTAGTTTCCACCAATGCTGCTTTTCAGAACTGCATCTTCCCATCCTTGCTTTGCTAAGAAAAGGCAACTGGGCCTTTAGGGCAAGAGGTGGAATCAGTTCTTTGTTTATGAAATTTGTATTTATTCCAACTGTTTCCAAGGAACTTGGAGCAGCACAGGTGTCTTAGGGCACAATCCTAACCAACTTTCCAGCACTGGCATAACTGTGCCAGTGGGGCATGTGCTGCATCTTGCAGTTGGGGGGCAATCATGGAGGCCTCCTCAAGGTAAGGCAATGTTTGTTCCCTTACCTCAGAACTGCATTGTCCTTATGTCAGAGCTGGAAAATGGGTTAGGATTGCGCCCTTAGTTATCCTTGCAGCAACCTTGAGAATTGGGTCAGGCTGAGAGAGATCGCAGCTGTCCCAGGATCACCCAGTGAGCTTCATGGTTGTGTAGGGGTCTCAAAACCTGTCCTCTCTGATCCTAGGCTGACACTCTAATCACTAAACTATCCTGACTATAAGTTCTGATTGTTTTACTATTGGAGCCCAATCATAGGTCATGTCTACTTAGATGTAAGTCCCATTGTGTTCAGTGGGGCTTGCTCCCAGAAAAGGGTGGGTAGGGTTGCAGCCTTAAGCCCCAACAGCTTGTTTTGCATTTGAAAATGGTTTGACATCTGCCTGTGTTACTGCAGGGAGAGGAGTTGAATGCTGGCAGAATTGGCCTCACTATTATAGTGGCTGGCATGGCTGGAGCTTTGATCTCAGGCATCTGGTTGGACAAAACAAAAACATACAAGTAAGTCCTATGTACTGCCTCTTCCTTATTTCTGCCTCTTTGAAGAATTGGGCACATTCAGTGGGTAGGTGCAGGAGAAATTTTTTTGTAATCATAATAGTAATCAGTACCAGTAACTACTTAGAAGCAATAGTGACAATAGTAATAGTACCAGTAACTACCTCTTCCATGGGACCCCGGAGTTGCTTGGCTGAGTGCTTTGGCCTGGATTTCTACTGTGTGTGTGGGTTCTTTTTTTGTGATGTATTTGTTCTCGCCAGAGGAACTGCACATTGGAGAAGCTAACAACATATACAGTATAGCAGTTCAAAAATGGTTTGGAGAACTCGCAGTTGAGATAAAGTCTTGCAAAAAGGACTGGAGTACTTCCTAACCCAGCAGTTTTCAACCTTTTTCTTCTCATGGCACACTGCAATTGTTAAGGCACACCATCAGTTTTTTTGACAATAGACAAGGCAAACCGCGTTGCCAGTGGGTGGCTCACATCCACCAATGGCCCTTCTATTAAATGACCCTAACCCAAACTCCCACGGCACACCTGCAGACCATTCATGGCACACCAATGTGCCACAGCACACTGGATGAAAATTGCTGTCCTAACCATTTTGCAATGCAGCCCTCCATAGACAAGATCATAAGTGAGCTGTCTCAGAAGTAAATCCATTTTTCCTCTGCTGGTGTGTTGTAGAGCTGCTCCTATTACTACCAGCAAAAATTCATTATTTCTTGAACTGATTCCCTCTCAGCCTTGTTTAAGAGATGCCTAGTTCAAAGCCTGGTAGCATCAGGGGTCACTCCTTTTTTATTTTCCTCATCCACAGCTCATAGCAACTTCAAAAAGGCATTTTAATTGGGGAAATGGCACGGTGGCAATGTATTACATTCCCTCCTCCACAGCTATGGTCCTGATCCCTATTGGATCCTGCTGCAGTTATTTTGACTGAAAGAAAATGATGCTGAGACACTATATGTAATCAGACAACACTCCTGTATCTGACAAATGCTTCTGGGACAGGCTTGTTTGTATGTCTGAGGAGCTTGGAGCATGGCAGTTCAAGACTCTTTTCTATTGCACCTGGTTGTAGGCTTCTACCCCTTTTCCTTTCTTGCTCTGAGCAACTAGAAGGCCTGCTTTTTTGGGGTAAAGGCTGCCTTTGTTGGCAGTGATAATAGCTGTTTACATTTTAAAATGAAAATGTTTACACTTAAATAAGTCCAACTGTGTTTGATAGGGCATACTCCCAGGCAGACTTGTATAGAATTTTAGTCTTAATATAATATGACTGACATACTGTCTCTTGGGCAGTACTTAGGAAAAGCAATAGGCTACATTGTAATAGATGCCCCTAAGCAATGTTCTCAATTGCCTCCTACTGAACCTCATGCTTATTCTTGATTAATGTCCTTTGGGGGGGAAAAAAGTTTCAAAGGTTAGTACTTCAGCACTCCTGCTACTGGTTGCTTCTGCTGTAGGAGAAATCCCAGAGGTCCGCTCCTCCTTGACTACATGCCTCTTTGTAGGAATATGACCTGGAAACTCTTGAATAATGCAAAACTCTTTCAGATCATGGGTGTTCAGAGCACAGATTAAAAACAGAAACAGTGTTGCATGCTTGGGCTGGGAAAGTTCAGTGCCCTGTGGGGAGGAGATGGAAAGGAAGGTTCAAAAATGTTGAACACAAGCAAAATGTAGGGGATCACAGCTGATGGTGCATTCATTTTGTTTCAGGATGACAACACTGTCGATTTACATCATGTCATTTGTGGGCATGGTGGTGTACACTTTTACTTTAGATCTAGGCCACATCTGGGTGGTCTTTGTGACTGCAGGTGCACTGGGGTAAGTTAAACCAGTTTTCCCTTCTTAGAAGGATTTGCCATCTGGAAGATTTTGCTATTGCCTCTGTCACTGCAACCAAGGCCCCTCCTCTCTCCAGGCGAGTGCAAGAGAAGGAGACATCACAACCAGTAGCTCCTTTGATACTGTGAGATATGTATAGCAGCCATTGCACCCTTCTCTGACTCTTCTGACCCTTAACATCCACTGAAGGCTGGTTGGATAGTGCTTTTGATAGCCATGAAAAATGAGGCCTGGAGCAGTATCAGCTCTTTAAAGTAGATCCTCAGGGCCCAAACCTATATGGCCCTAGTGTCAGTGCTGAGTTCCAGTGCTGGGTGTTGCAAATGTGCTGTAAGGCATGACCACAGCACCCAGGGAGGATGGGTTGCTGCAGTGGCGTTCCTGGGGATCCCCGTGCCTGGGACAACCCCCAGGATTCTGCCCCCACCCCGTTTCGCCCCCCTTCTTTGCTCCCCCACGCACCTGACCTGGAAGTAATTGTGGTGATGTCATCGTAGCTTCCTCCGCAGCTTCCGCGCAGCTGCCTCCTCCGTTCCCCTTTGAAAACAAGGAGGAAGGGAGGAGGCAGCTGAGGGCCCCACAGTGCCTTCCACGCCGCAGGGGTCTCCATGGCAGTGGTCTGGGGCTGCTTCCAACGGCCCCAGACCGCTACAAGTGGAAACTTGTAAGCTGCACAGAAGGCTCCATGGGGGCCGGGAAGCGGCACGCGTCTCCTCTGAAGTTGGAAGGGATGTGTGCCACTTCCCCTGTGCCTTGGAGGGACGTCCTCTGAGGCAGAGGAGGGGCAACCCAGGCCAGGAAGCTTCCCCTGCGCCTTGGAGGGTCGCCCTCCAAGGCGGAGGAGGGGCAATCTGGGTCGGCATTCGTCCCCTCCAACTTCGGAGGGGGTGCGTGCCGCTTCCACTCTGACGGATGCCCTCAGAGGCGGAGCAGGGGCGTTCAGCAGCGCTCCTGGGAGACAGTGGGAAGTAGCCTCCCAGGTAGTGTCTCGGTGCTGACTGGGCCACCCTCCTCCCCTCCCTTTATAGGAAGAGATGAGATGGGCGCCCTAGAGCGTCAGTGCCTCTCTAGGGTGCCTGTTTCCTACCCTCCTATAAAGGGGGAGGGGAGGGGCAACTCAGTTGGTGCCCAGGCGCTGACAGAGAGGCAGTAAGCTGTCTCCGCAGCGCTCCTCCTGGGGGGGTGGGGGGCGAGGCTCCAAGGCGCCCCTGGAGGGTTGGCGCTCTGGGCATTGGCCCGTCTGCCCCCCCTAGGTATGCCAGTGGGCTGGTGGCACTGGACCAGTGGGAGACAGCGTTGGGTCTCAGCACTAGGAGGACAACCGGCCGGTGCTAAGGTCTGCAAGGGGAGATGGGGAGTGGGCGGAATGGGGCGGAGGGAGGGGAGGATCAGGCTGAGCAGGGGGTTGAAGCACTGTCTGTCACCACATCTATGCTCCCTCCCAGCCCGGAAAGCCTGACACAGCATCCTTGGGTCTGCATCCTCTCAAAAGCGGGTGGAGATCCAAGGAGACCCATTGGCACCACGGCTGCATTACCCAGGATAAGGGAGCAAATGTTCCCTTATCCCAAGGAGACTCCCAACTCTAGCCTGGTGTCCACAGTATGTAGCAGTAGCCATTTCAGTGCTACTGGAGCCCTGGCTGACCCTGGACTTAGGATTGGGTTGTCTCTTGGTTTGGAAGTGATGTTGTTGAGAGATTGCTTTACCATATTGGCTACTGATGCTTTCATGGTCCTCCATCTGCTTGGCAGGTTTTTCATGACAGGATATCTACCATTGGGCTTTGAATTTGCAGCAGAATTAACATACCCAGAGTCAGAAGGGACATCATCAGGCCTCCTCAATGTATCTGCACAGGTGAGTTCAGCAAATATGGCAGGATAACATATCCACATCTAGTCCTGACTTTACTGTTGCCGAGGAATGCAGCTCTGTCTGTTGATTAATCCAACATTCTCCTAATACAATTAGTGTTCTTCTTACAGCCCGATCCTATTGGGCATTTGTGACTGTGAAACTCACATTCTGCCATTGTAAATTCCTCTGTGGTACATAAATGGTATGCTGGTGTTAAGTGAGTCACTGCCACCAGCGGAAATGGCTGGCAACTTTGTGTGTCAACCACTGATGGATCCAGCTCACACCAGAGCAGGTGAAGTGGCAGCAGGGGCAGGTCATAGGAGGGTTGGGGTAGATGGGGGGAGGATCTTGTGCACATTGGATCCAATCTGCCTTTCTCAGCTTTACCTGCCTGCTTCTCTCCTTGTACTTACTCCAGGAAAAAAGCTGGTGTAGATCTGAGGGTCTCAGATCCCACTGATAATCAGGTGGCCTACTAGGAGATAAGTAAAAGTTATTTTTCTTACCTCTTGCTGGCTGTCTGATTGTCCCCCATTCCAACCGTAGCATCCAGTGGACTTACAGGGGATAGGATTGGGCTGTTAGTCATCTCAAACCTGACTTATCTTTCATTGCTTTTCAAGGAAGTTCATCAGGATACTATAACTTGTTGGCTCTTCTAGTATCAGTGCAATCTAGATCTCATTTCTCTGTGTGAGAGACATATCTGCATATGGCAACTAGTCTACCTCCTGGCCACAACACTTTTTCACTTTTTTCACAAATTCACTTTTTCACAATTCCAACCTCATTTATAGTAAATTGTTAAACAAAAAGCAGATATACTGGTTATCAGACAGTTTCAGTCCTGGAAGGGGACCTTGAAATGAAGAAACAGATCAGGGAGGTGACAAAGAGGGACAGGGTTGTAATCATGGGGGACTTCAATTATCCTTATATAGACTGGGTCAATTTGTGTTCTGGTCACGAAAAGGTTTCTTGACATGTTCAATGACTGTGCCTTAGAGTAGTTAGTCATGGAGCCCACCAGAGGACAGGTGACTCTGGATTTAATATTGTGCAGTACTCAGGACCTGGTTAGAGATGTCCATGTTACTGAGCCATTGGGGAACAGTGATCATGCTGCAATCCATTTTGCCATGCACGTCGGGGGAAGAATACCAGACAAATCTGTCACAAAAACCCTTGACTTCTGACAAGCAGACTTCCCTCAAATGAGGAGGCTGGTTAGAAGGAGGTTGAAAGGGAAGGTAAAAAGAGTCCAATCTTTCCAGAGTGCATGGAGGCTGCTTAAAACAACAGTAATAGAGGCCCAGCGGAAGTGTATACTGCGAAGGAAGAAGGACTTCCAAATATCCACAAATATATCAATTCATACTCATCTGTAAGCCATTTGCTCAAAAATCGATAACATCAAAAGGTTTTAAATCTATTGACTAATAGTAGGGGGGCACTTATCCTTCCCATTTTTCAATTCATATCGGTCTTTTAGATAACTGAAAAGCTGCAGAGTCCGTTTTCATTGTCCCACTATTAACATCCATGATATAGGTAGATAGTTCAGAACACTGGCATTCCTGGGAGGGGGGGGGAACACTAAGTTTCTTCAGGCACTTGACCGCTGGTGTAAAGCAGCTCCTCTTCAGAGCCAGTTGCAACTGCAAAAGCTTTTGCTGTCACAGCTGGCTGTATTGGTAAGGAGGAGGGGCCACTTTACACCAGCGGTCAAGAGCCTGAAGAAACTTAGTGTTTTGCTCCCCCTCAAGGAATGCCAGTGGTTCAGAAGGACATATGTCTCAGCAAATATCGGTGATTGTTGCAGTACAACAGCCCAATCCTGAGCTGCCTAGCATGCAGGGCTGCAGCGGCGCCAAAAATGTCTGCTGCTCCAAGGCAGCTGCTGCCACTTCCTCAGGAGAAGGGGTATGAAGGTGGGGGTATGAATAATAGATGGATAACAAAGAAGTTTGTGAGGGTAGGAAAAGATATGCTGCTTTATTTTTGTTTAATTTCTTCTTCCTAACTCTTGATTTTTTTTTTCTAGATATTTGGAATACTTTTCACCATTAGCCAAGGACAGATAATTCAGCATGTTGGAACTCAAGCAGGAAACCTCTTCCTCTGTGCCTTCCTGTTTGTTGGCACTATTATAACTGGTAATTACACCCTCCAAATGTTCTCCAGTCTCTCTCTGGTTGTCTCTGTACAGTGTTTATATTGCTGATTCAGCTTAATATAGTGTCGTTTAGGGTAGGGTTGTAGTGTTGAATCAGTTATTTGGCTAGGGGTGCAATCCAGACCTGTATCTGGGTCAGCATAAGTCCCTTGCACCGGCCCAGGAGGATTGCAAACTTGCCGTAAGGCACGTTTGTGCCTCTTCGAGAGGAAACCAGGCCGGTGCTCCAAGAAGCACCAGCCTCCGGAGGCTATAAGCCTCCGTGCCGGCTTTCTGTCAGATGCTTGTGTCGGCCTGGCTGGGCTGAGGCAAGCACAAAAGGTAGGCGGGGGGAGGCAGGGAGGAGGTGGGAGAGAGGCTTTCCTGGGAGGGGGGAAGGCCGGCCAGTGGTCTGCCCCGGGGGCAGGCGGGCAGGGAGTGGGAGGTGGGGCTGGAATCCAGCAGTTATGCTGGATCCCAACCCCTGTTCCTGGGGAGAATGAAACGGCTTCAAGCCGCTCCGATTTTCTTTGACTTGTGCCACCTCTAGCAGTGGAGCAAGGCTGAGGAGACTGATAGGTGCCAACAGTACTTACCCGGAAGTAAGGGGAAATTTTTCCCCTTATCTCTGGCTGAGCTGCTTATAGTCACTATCCTACGCTGGATACAGCGCAAGCCTCCTGGTTTGCCTGTTCCAGCGCAGGATAGGATTGCGCCCTAGGTGAATTTATCTTAAGACCTTTTAATAGGCTAAACATATGGCTAGCATTAATTAGGCAGTAGATTTTTTGAAAAACATATTTAAATACTTATAAAAATTGTAGATGGCCAGTGTTGTCTTAAGAGGCATTCTCATGTCGGAGGGAATTAATGCCTTTTCTAAGGTAGCACTTGCAACAATGCACATGAGCATCATCCCCCCCCCCCAAAAAGGTAAGTATTATTCTTGAGTTTTACCCATACACAAATTTAGCTGATATTCTATTCATTATATGAGATTTAGAAGCCAGTCCTATCCAACTTCCCAGTGCTGATGCATCTGTGCCAGCATGGCATGTGCTGCATCTCTGTAGTGGTTGAGGGGCAATCACAGAGGTCTCTTGAAGGTAAGTTGCCAATGTAAGGTAAGATGCCAATACCGGGTAAGATGGTGGAATGCCTCATCAAAGATAGGATCTCAAAACACATAGACGAACAGGCCTTGCTGAGGGAGAGTCAGCATGGCTTCTGTAAGGGTAAGTCTTGCCTCACCAACCTTATAGAATTCTTTGAAAAGGTCAACAGGCATGTGGATGCGGGAGAACCCGTGGACATTATATATCTGGACTTTCAGAAGGCGTTTGACACGGTCCCTCACCAAAGGCTACTGAAAAAACTCCACAGTCAGGGAATTAGAGGACAGGTCCTCTCGTGGATTGAGAACTGGTTGGAGGCCAGGAAGCAGAGAGTGGGTGTCAATGGGCAATTTTCACAATGGAGAGAGGTGAAAAGCGGTGTGCCCCAAGGATCTGTCCTGGGACCGGTGCTTTTCAACCTCTTCATAAATGACCTGGAGACAGGGTTGAGCAGTGAAGTGGCTAAGTTTGCAGATGACACCAAACTTTTCCGAGTGGTAAAGACCAGAAGTGATTGTGAGGAGCTCCAGAAGGATCTCTCCAGACTGGCAGAATGGGCAGCAAAATGGCAGATGCGCTTCAATGTCAGTAAGTGTAAAGTCATGCACATTGGGGCAAAAAATCAAAACTTTAGATATAGGCTGATGGGTTCTGAACTGTCTGTGACAGATCAGGAGAGAGATCTTGGGGTGGTGGTGGACAGGTCGATGAAAGTGTCGACCCAATGTGCGGCGGCAGTGAAGAAGGCCAATTCTATGCTTGGGATCATTAGGAAGGGTATTGAGAACAAAACGGTTAGTATTATAATGCCGTTGTACAAATCTATGGTAAGGCCACACCTGGAGTATTGTGTCCAGTTCTGGTCGCCGCATCTCAAAAAAGACATAGTGGAAATGGAAAAGGTGCAAAAGAGAGCGACTAAGATGATTACGGGGCTGGGGCACCTTCCTTATGAGGAAAGGCTACGGCGTTTGGGCCTCTTCAGCCTAGAAAAGAGACGCTTGAGGGGGGACATGATTGAGACATACAAAATTATGCAGGGGATGGACAGAGTGGATAGGGAGATGCTCTTTACACTCTCACATAATACCAGAACCAGGGGACATCCACTAAAATTGAGTGTTGGGCGGGTTAGGACAGACAAAAGAAAATATTTCTTTACTCAGCGCGTGGTCGGTCTGTGGAATTCCTTGCCACAGGATGTGGTGCTGGCGTCTAGCCTAGACGCCTTTAAAAGGGGATTGGATGAGTTTCTGGAGGAAAAATCCATTATGGGGTACAAGCCATGATGTGTATGCGCAACCTCCTGATTTTAGGAATGGGTTAAGTCAGAATGCCAGATGCAGGGGAGGGCACCAGGATGAGGTCTCTTGTTATCTGGTGTGCTCCCTGGGGCATTTGGTGGGCCGCTGTGAGATACAGGAAGCTGGACTAGATGGGCCTATGGCCTGATCCAGTGGGGCTGTTCTTATGTTCTTATGTCTTATGTTCTTATGTTCTTATAATGCATTGTGGCTGCATCAGCACTGGAAAGGTGGATTGGATTGGGCCCATAGTCAATCTATTAAAGATTTCTTTAATTGGATTAAAGAACATAAGAACATAAGAAGAGCCCTGCTGGATCAGACCAAAGGCCCATCTAGTCCAGTTTCCTGTATATCACAGTGGCCCACCAAATGCCCCAGGGAGCACACAAGACAACAGACACGATCTGCATCCTGTTGCCTTCCCCTGCATCTGGCAATTGGAGGCAACCTGCATCTGAAACCAAGAGCTTACACATACCTGCTATGACTTGTAACCCATAATGAACTTTTCCTCTAGAAATTTATCCAATCCCCTCTTAAAGGCATCCAGGCAAGATGCCATCACTACTTCCTGTGGCAAAGAGTTCCACAAACTAATTACACTCTGGGTAAAGAAATATTTTCTTCTGTCTGTCCTAACTCTCCCAACACTCAACTTTCGTGGATGTCCCCTGGATCTGGTGTTATGTGAGAGAAAAAAGAGAGCCTCTCTATCTACTCTGTCCATCCTCTGCATGATTTTGTTTGTCTCAATCATGTCCCCCATCAGGTGCGTCTTTTCTAGACTGAAGAGGCCCAAACACTGTAGCCTTTCCTCTTAGGGAAGGTGCCCCAGCCCAGTAATTATTTTGGTTTCTCTCTTTTGAACCTTTTCCATCTCCTCTATATCCTTTTTGAGATATGGCAACCAGAACTGGATGCAATACTGCAGGTGTGGCCTTACCATCGAGTTGTACAATGGCATTACAATATTAGCTGTCTTATTCTCAACGCCTTTCCTAATGATCCCAAGCATGGAATTAGCTCTCTTCGCTGCTGCCGCACATTGAGTTGACACTTTCATCAAGCTGTGCACAAGGATCCCAAGATCTCTCTCCTGATTTGTCTCAGACAGCTCAGAACCCATTAGCCTATCTGTAAAGTTTTGATTCTTTGCCCCAGTGTGCATGACTTTACACTTACCTACATTGAAATGCATCTACCATTTTGCTGCCCAGTCTCCCAGTTTGGAGAGATCCTTCTGGAGCTCTTCACAGTCTCTTCTGGTCTTCACCACTCGGAAAAGTTTGGTGTCATCTGCAAACTTGGCTGCCTTGCTGCTTAGCCCTGCCTCCAGGTCATTTATGAACAGATTGAAAAGTACAGGTCCCAGGACAGATCCTTGGGGCACTCCACTTTCCACCTCTCTCCGTTGTGAAAATTGCCCATTGACACCCACTGTCTGCTTCCTGAACCTCAACCAGTTCCTAATCCAGGCGAGGACCTGCCCTCTAATTCCCTGACTGTGGAGTTTTCTCAGCAGCCTTTGGTGAGGGACTGTGTCAAATGCCTTCTGAAAGTCCAGATATATAATGTCCATGGGTTCTCCCGCATCCACATGCCTGTTGACCTTTTCAGAGAATTCTAAAAGGTTCGTGAGGCAAGACTTACCCTTAAGGAAGCCATGCTGATTCTCCCTCAACAAAGCTTGTTCATCTATGCGTTTTAAGTTTTTGTCTTTGATGAGACATTCCACCATCTTACCTGGAACAGACGTTAGGCTGACCAGTCTATAATTACCCAGGTCCCCCCTTTTTTCCTTTTTAAAGATAGACGTGACATTTGCTATCCTCCAATCTTCTGGCACTGTGGCCGTTTTGAGGGACAAGTTGCATATTTTAGTCAAGAGATCAGCAACTTCATTCTTCAATTCCTTAATAACTCTTGGGTGGATGCCATCAGGGCCCAGTGACTTATTGATCTTTAATTTGTCAATTAGGTCTGAAACATCTTCTCTCTTAACCTCTGTCTGACTTAATTCCTTGGTCAGGAGGGGCCGTTCAGGCAGTGGTATCTGCCAAGGTCTTCTGCTGTGAAGACAGATGCAAAGAACTCATTTAATTTCTCTGCCATCTCTTCCTTTTAACTCCCCTTTCTCTCCCTCACCATTGAGAGGGTCAACTGCTTCTCTGGCGGATTTCCTGCTTCTAACATATTTGAAGAAGTTTTTATTATTCCCCTTAATGTTGCTGGCCATGCGTTCCTCATAGTCTCTCTTGGCCTCCCGTATCACCTTCTTACATTTCTTTTGCCACAGTTTATGTTCCTTTTTATTCTCCTCATTAGGGCAAGACTTCCATTTATGGAAGGAAGCTTCCTTGCCCTTGACAGCCTCTCTCACTTGGCTCGTCAGCCATGCCGGCACCCTCCTGGACTTAGTTGAGCTCTTCTTCCTTTGTGTTATCACTTCTGCTGGGCCTCTGTTACTGTTGTTTTAAGCAGCCTCCATGCACTCTGGAGAGACTGGACCATCTTTACCTTCCCTTTCGACTTCTTCCTAACTAGCCTCTTCATTTGAGGGAAGTTCGCCCTTTGGAAATCAAGAGTTTTTGTGTTAGATTTGTTTGACACTCTTCCCCCGACATGCATGGTGAAACAAATTGTAGCATGGTCACTGTTCCCCAATGGCTCAGTAACATTTACCTCTCTAACCAAGTCCTGAGTGGCACAATATTAAATCCAGAGTTGCCTGTCCTCTGGTGGGCTCCATGCCTAGTCATGACTCCATGACTTTAGAGCACAGTCATTTAGCATGTCAAGAATACCAGTTTCTCTTTCATGACCAGAGCATGAATTGACCCAGTCGATGTGAGGATAATTGAAGTCCCCCATGATTACAACCCTGTCCCCCCTTGACACCTCCCTGATCTGTTTCCTCATTTCAAGGTCCCCTTCTGGTTTCTGGTCCGGAGGACGATAGCATGCCCCCAGTATTACATTGCTCCTCGAACCTGGTAATTTAACCAACAGCGATTCTGTGGTGGTGTCAGACCCGCCTTCAATCTCTACTTTGCTGGAATCCACCCCTTCTTTAACATAAATGACCACCCACCACTAACACACCCTTCTCTATCCCTTCTGTAGAGTTTATAGCCTGGGATTGTGGTAGTGAGCAGCTGAAGAACATAAAGGAAGTTCTCTGAGGAATGTAAAGGAAGCTCCTTGTATTGATCATATTAGAAAGAGGTTGTTAGAGAGCCCTTTGCCTGTGTCTCTGCTTGTGTGACGGTGAATTGGTGGCCAAGAACAATGTTGTGGACCCTTTGGTTCTGGCTCTGTTGGAAATATTGACCCCTGTTTAAAGATTAGTTATTAGTTAATGCTAGCTAACTAATGTTTAGTTACAACAAACAATAATTAGTTAGCATTGGTTAACAACTAATCTTTAAACTTACTTCAAAGATTGTTAGTTGATGGGCAGCCCAATCCTGAGCTGCCTGGCCCCCAGGGTTGCAGCAGCGCCCAAAATGGCTGCTGCTGCATCCTACATGTTCAGTGGACAGCACCGGAGGCTCCTTGGGAGAAGGGGACTTTTGTCCCTTTCTCCCGGGTAAGGCGAGTAGCTCCGCAGTGGGGCTACTACGGCAACCCTAGGGTCGGCATAGACTTAAGAGCCTCCATGTCGAGTGGGCGGCCCGACACAAAGGCTCAGGATACAGTAGAGCAAAGCTCCTCCGGTCCCACTTCACTCCTGCCCCGCTGCCTCCTCTCCTCCCCCCTCCGCCTTCCCTGCCCCGAAATGCCTCCTCCTCGCCTCCCCCCTCCTACCTCAGTTATCCTTCCTAAGTCTTAGGCAGTGTTCTTTATGTCTCCTCAGTCTTCTGTCACAATGTAGCAACAGATTTACGGCACTTGTGATGAATTTCTGACTCTGATTTCTCTCCTCCTTATACCTCAGCTTTCATCGGAGCTGATCTCCGGAGACAACAGGCCAATCTGAACGGTGAACAGACTGTGAGTAAACCGTATGTTTCTTTATAGCTTATGGCTATTGTCCCAATCTGTGACTCTTCTCTGCTGCTGGGGCAACCTAGATGTTTTAATAGTTTAGACATGGTTTGGATTTCCCAGATGTTTGCTCATTTCCCAGATGGATGCCTAACTTGTAGAAACTGCATACTACATTTCTGTATTCATTGTGTATGGAATAAATGCAGTTTGCGCAATGATGGAGAAGGCAATTAGCTTTTGTTTTCCTCTCACGTCCTTTTCTCCATGTACTGTAAGCAAACTCTTTAAGAGAAAATAATATATTCTTCACAGGTGTTTTTTGCATTGGCTGCAGGCTGTTCTTGCAGGGCATTAACCAAAGTGTCTAGTCAATGTTCACAAGCAATCAGCAACCAAGGTGCCTGTTTGACTGCATGAGCTGAAGCTGTTGCATGGCCTCTTTTTGCAAAACAGTGTCACATGCTGTCAGCTAATCTCTCTGTGCTCCAGAGAGAGAGCCATGGCTACCACAGTTTGGTTTCCAGTCGCTGTCCATGAAGATGCCTCTCCAGCAGTAGTGTAGCTAGAGGGGAGGGCAAAATGGTAAGTACTGCAGGCAATGCAAGATACTAAGTGGTCCCTCCCACTCGCCATCAGAGCCATTCCGGGCAGTGACAGCAGCACACAGGCAGTTGTGGAACCAAACAGCATCTCATTTGTGTTACTATCGCTGTCCGGAATGGCTCCGACAGCAAGTGGGGGGGGGGCCGCTTACATGGCATGTTGCGTCGCCTATAGTACTTACTGTTCTGCCCCCTCTAGCTATGCTACTGCTCTTCTGTTTGTAGAATTTAGCACATCATGTATAATTAGTATAAAACATGCAAGAGAAATCAAAATCATATGCAAACCTATCGCTAAGTCTTCAAGCAGGTATAAAAATCATGTCTTAGACTTGTGTACCAGGCCTTACTTCAGTCAGACCTGCAGAATCCTACATAGAGGAATAGTGCCCAGAATCTAATGGGCTTTCTTTTTAATAGAAACTGGTGAGCATTATGTACTCTGTTATGTATCTTTCTTCAACCCATCTACTCTCTGCCTTGTTGCATACTGTGATCTGAATTAGATAGTTGCAATTGCATGGTCTGCCTTTGGACTGGGGATTGTTCAAAATTTTTTTGGGTTCCTTCCAGTTCTAAGATTCTGTGCTTTTAAGTTAAATCTCAGACAATGGTCCAGCTGTGATGATCCAATCAACCATGGTTTATTGGATTAGAGACAGACATGAGTACTCTTCCTCCTTCTCCTCTTGTGTGCCATAGCACAGACAGCTGAGAAGCACCTGCATTGTTTGGTGGTGGCCTAGGTAGTGCAATTACAGAAGTATTGCACTCCTTTCCTACATCACTTCAGGTAGCTGCTACACGCTCATGCCTTCAGAGTAAGGGCAGCAGTGTGATACAGAAATCTCTGAATCGGCTTTATCTGTCCTCTGAATTGTCATAACGCCAAATTTGATTGGCCACACAATGTCATGACATAATCCCATTTAGTACATAATCCCTTGTTTGGAACATTTGCACCACCACCAAATGTAAATTCATACAAACATGCAATTTCTATACATCTCTGGTTATATTGGAACGTTTAGAGAAGATCAACAAGCTGAGACTATATATTTAGCCCTGTGGTTGTAGCACCTTGAAGCATTAGCTTCATCAGATTTACAGCCATCTTGAAAAGCTTTTAGGTTTATCTAGCCTAAAATTCTGGTGCATTTTCAGGTGATTCAAAAAGAAGCTTCACTTGCCTTCAATTCTGCTAAGAGTTTCACCAGCTTATTCCAGCTATAAATGATTTCCTTCTCTTCTGCCCCTTCTGGGAAGCTGACATGTTACTGTTGTTACAGAGACTCCAGGACAGTAACAATCAGATAATGAATGATGGATTTTGTACCTTTGTTCACAAGCAATCAGCAATCAAGGTGCCTGTTTGACTGCATGAGCTGAAGCTGTTGCATGGCCTCTTTTTGCAAAACAGTGTCACATGCTGTCAGCTAATCTCTCTGTGCTCCAGAGAGAGAGCCATGGCTACCACAGTTTGGTTTCCAGTCGCTGTCCATGAAGATGCCTCTCCAGCAGTAGTGTAGCTAGAGGGGAGGGCAAAATGGTAAGTACTGCAGGCAATGCAAGATACTAAGTGGTCCCTCCCACTCGCCATCAGAGCCATTCCGGGCAGTGACAGCAGCACACAGGCAGTTGTGGAACCAAACAGCATCTCATTTGTGTTACTATCGCTGTCCGGAATGGCTCCGACAGCAAGTGGGGGGGGGGCCGCTTACATGGCATGTTTGGTGCCACACACGGAATTAAGGACAGTTTAATATTTCCAGCAGCTAGCTTGTCCTAGGTGACAGCTAGTCCTTCCTTCCTTCATTTTCCTGAAGAGCATTCAAAGTAGCTGAATAGATAACTACTGGTTAAAAACAACAACAAACAAACCACATGATACATAATACACATGGAGTGTGTGGGTTGCTTCTCCATGCAGCGCTTGCTTCTTTCTATTTGTACTGCCTGAACTACCTGGGCCATGTTTCTCAGGAGAACTAACTCAGTTTTTTTCTCTCACCTCCCCCAGTAGTTTAGAGATAAGGCAAGTGTGGGTATAGAGAGCTGTGTGAATTCATACTTCATTGTTCTCTTGTTCATTTATTCAACCAGACAAAAAGCACTACTATAACTGTCAGTCTCAAAACAATCCCAACTTTATTTCTAGCCAGAGTCAATATTCTTTGACTCTGTGCTGTTCTTTCAGTAGATTTCCTTTTTAGCTTTTCTCTTCTTTCACTGATCTTGTAAAAGTGACTTTCCCTCACTAGCTATCACTTTTAATGGGATCAGAATCACTCAGAAGTCTCTGAACATGTGCAAAATAAAGATATAGTTATACTGTGGTCTTATCATCTTAAGAAATGCTTAAAAAAAGACTAATCACAATATGATCATAGCATAGCATTCCAGAATATTTAAAGTACTTTCTAACTGATACTTGTATTTTGGACACTGGTCAAGTATTCCAAGACTGCAATCCATTGCACATGTACTTGGGGCTATGCTCCACTGAATCTATGGTGGAGATGTACCATGTTTCCAGGAGTCCTGGGTAACTTGTACTCCTGAGGTTTGTGGAGTGCTTACTGTGATGAATGGGAGAAACAAGGTGATGACTAACAGCCCAATCCTATCCATGCTTTCCTGGGAGTAAGCCCCATTGACACTAATGGGACTTACTTCTGAGTAGACATGAATAGGATTTGACTGAAAGCGTGTTGCTGTGCTATCACTGCATGATGGGCACAAAGGTGGTCTCAGAGATTGGTAGTGGGCTTTTGGCAGCTGCCCAGTGATGCTGACCCCTCACATTAGACTTTCTTCCAACTAAGCCTTCAGGGGGTGGTCAACATATATCTTTTAGTAATGCCACACTTCTGTTTTGTGTCTTGTTCGGAGAGCCCTGTGATCTTTAAAATAAATCCTGTAATGCACAATGAGTAGGATGCGCAGATTTAGCAAAATGACAGGTGGCATTTTCAATTGGTAGATGAAGCACCAAGGCATCTTTAATTCCATATAAAGAAAGCACTGAAGAGTCCCAGTAGAAGCCAGGCATTTGGAAAATATGCAAGGGGTGGGCCAGGAAGTGAAGTTAAGGGTATAATAGCCTTATGAAGTTTGAACTGGGTTTTAATATCTGGTAGCATTTTCAAGCTGATGACTATTTATCTACAGGCATTTTTCTGCCGTTAATCTATCACAGCTGCCAGACTCAGGCAACATGTGATGAAGGAATGCCAAGATCCCTAGGTCCTGACTTGGGAAACAGATAGGGATTTTTGTTTGTTCAGCTAAGAATGATGTCCTCAAATCTCTGAAACAGAACCTGCACATTATTTAGCATATTGGGGGGGGGGGGTTGTCCAGTACAACAAAAACTGATCCATCTAAATTTGCTTTGGCTTGTGTGATCATGCCATGATTCCTGATTGGTGGGAAGCAACTTTGTCAACAAATTCCTCCAATTTCTGAACAATTTCTGCCATTTTTTAAAAGGTCAGCAGCCTAAAAGGAGATGGAAAGGTATATGGTGTTGGGAAAGGTTCCAGTTTTTGGGGACAGGATGTAGGAGTGTTTTTGTGTAGGCTTTACTCAAGTGGCATCTGTTTCTAAAAATCCAGCAGTGGAAAGATTAAGAGGTTACCAAGGCAGTATTACTTTGGTTCTGCTCCTTGCCAAAACAAGATGAATGCTTAATTCACAGCATTCTCTGTTCCATTGGGCCTAGTTACCTTTGCAGTACATTGGGCTCCCCATATTATAATAATTTTTTTATTTATATAAATTATACCCTGCCTTTCTACCCTTCTAAGGGCACTCAAGGTGACTTACAAATAAAACGATAAAACAATACTAAAAACATTGATATATGATAAAAGCAATTAAAATAAGTATCCATGATGGCATCTAAACCAAAATCCATGAGTGCTCATGTCTGCATATGTAACACTGCATAAATTTGCATAAACTGCCTAATCTTGCGGGAATGATGTGACTGAGGTAAGTGCTACAGCCAATGAGAGCTGTGAAATGATGGGAGGCTACAGCAGGATATGTGGAAAACATTTTTAAAATACAATTTCAGTCCATGGATGCAGAGCTCACAGATATGGCAGGCCCACTGTATATCTGTTCTACAGATCTAAGCTGATTTTACAGCTTTCTCTGGCAATTCCATCTAAGGAATCCTGTAATTATAGTTCTTCAGGAGGTGGGATCTCTGACAAACAATGCTGAACACTGAACACTTTACTATTCCTGGTATTGTTTGGGGAAGCCAAAGAGGTGCTTTTCAACCTCTTCATAAATGACCTGGAGACAGGGTTGAGCAGTGAAGTGGCTAAGTTTGCAGACGACACCAAACTTTTCCGAGTGGTGAAGACCAGAAGTGATTGTGAGGAGCTCCAGAAGGATCTCTCCAGACTGGCAGAATGGGCAGCAAAATGGCAGATGCGCTTCAATGTCAGTAAGTGTAAAGTCATGCACATTGGGGCAAAAAATCAAAACTTTAGATATAGGCTGATGGGTTCTGAGCTGTCTGTGACAGATCAGGAGAGAGATCTTGGTGGTGGTGGACAGGTCGATGAAAGTGTCGACCCAATGTGCGGCGGCAGTGAAGAAGGCCAATTCTATGCTTGGGATCATTAGGAAGGGTATTGAAAACAAAACGGCTAGTATTATAATGCCGTTATACAAATCGATGGTAAGGCCACACCTGGAGTATTATGTCCAGTTCTGGTCGCCGCATCTCAAAAAAGACATAGTGGAAATGGAAAAGGTGCAAAAGAGAGCGACTAATATGATTACGGGGCTGGGGCACCTTCCTTATGAGGAAAGGCTATGGCGTTTGGGCCTCTTCAGCCTAGAAAAGAGACGCCTGAGGGGGGACATGATTGAGACATACAAAATTATGCAGGGGATGGACAGAGTGGATAGGGAGATGCTCTTTACACTCTCACATAATACCAGAACCAGGGGACATCCACTAAAATTGAGTGTTGGGCGGGTTAGGACAGACAAAAGAAAATATTTCTTTACTCAGCGTGTGGTCGGTCTGTGGAACTCCTTGCCACAGGATGTGGTGCTGGCGTCTAGCCTAGATGCCTTTAAAAGGGGATTGGACATGTTTCTGGAGGAAAAATCCATTACGGGGTACAAGCCATGATGTGTATGCGCAACCTCCTGATTTTAGAAATGGGCTATGTCAGAAGGCCAGATGCAAGGGAGGGCACCAGGATGAGGTCTCTTGTTATCTGGTGTGCTCCCTGGGGCATTTGGTGGGCCGCTGTGAGATACAGGAAGCTGGACTAGATGGGCCTACGGCCTGATCCAGTGGGGCTGTTCTTATGAAGCCATGATAGTTAAATGGGATCCTAGTCTGTAGTATAGATATGCCACCACTTACGGGGGGGAAAGGTGAAATAGCAATCCATTAAATTTATATTAGTTATATTAAACTGTAACCAATTCAAGCAGGAGTTAGAGACATACGGTGTATATTGATGTACAGTTTCATGCACCACTTCATTCTCGACAGATCCAACTTGAATTTTTAATATCATGCTTGATTAAAAAGAATGTATCTACACATGGTAATAGTCTGTTTCTTGTTTAACACAAACAATATTATGACAGTTCAGTGCTAACACTGTGTTCAACTCAGAACTGCAAGTTGGATGCAGACCTGACCTGGACACCCCTAATGCAGACATTGCCTTTGATTCAAGGAGGCTGAATAGCATTCCTGTCCTTGATCAGGCAATGAATTTTGAGTGTGTCAAGTTCTGATTAAGGGAGATAAGAGAGAATACCCAGGACTGCCATGACAAATTATAGTGTTGAAGGGTGATTTCTGGAATTCCTGTTCCCATCTCTGAATACATAATGGAAGACCAGTATGCATGTTCATTCGCACTCTTCCTTTTCCCTTGTTTCTGGTTCTTCAAAGCAAGCTCCGCTTTCCCTTTCTGTTTTAGACGCCTGCTTTTCACAGCCAAGGCTGAATCCTTTCTCCCAACTTTAGAACTCCTTTTGCATAGCAGAATAGATCAGGTGGCTCAAGAGAATTCCTGTATTTACTTATTCCTTGCAATGTTTTGAACATGTTTGAACATTCCCCTTCCTGACTTGTATATCACAGGAGCATAAGGCACTAAGCTTCTTGTTTTCTGTTGCAGTCTGTAAGCCAGGGGTGGGCAAACTTTCTAGGGATCCTGACAATTGTATAGAAGAGGGAATTGCAGCAGATGCAGCTTGTCATCTCACAGATGACAAGCTGCACCTGCTGGGATTCTCTCTCCTATACAATTGTTAAAGGTCCAGGATCCCTAAAGTTGAAAGTTTGCCCATCTCTGCTGTAGCACTTGATATTCCTAACTGTGCCCTTTCTTTTTCTCTTTCAGAAAACACTAGGACAAGTGCCTCAGACAACCACCATACCACTATATGAGGAATCAAAACTCTAAAGGATGTGGTGTCAGAGCCAGAAGATTCTATTGCTTCTGCCGCCCTCTTTCTCATCTCTACCTTCTGTACCTCCTGCTACACACACAGTGTGGCACAGCACCCAAGGACAATCCAAGAAGCTGCCTATGTTACTGACCAAAGGAACATGCAGTGTTGGACAGCCCCACTGCTCAGCAGAAAAGGACTGAAACAACTTATTTGTCTTCCTGGTTTTTGCAGCTTCCAAGTAATTGAATCAAATGTTATATCCAACACATTAAGTATGGAACAAGGACTACCATGTATTCATCCTTGTACTTGTCCAGCAGACCTGCAGGATAGGATATGAAATTGATCCAGAGGAATATCCTTACTCCCTAGGGAGAAACAAAAAAACACTGCTCTGTGAGCAGCCCTAAAAGCTCTCAGTTTGCAAGTGGGGGATCTGACCCAACTAATTACAGTATGGGGAAGTTGGCTGAGGCTTTGGCCTCTTCAAAGCTTCCTGTTGGAGTAGTATCTATTTTTGTAACCTTGGCATATTTTCTTTTTTAACTCAATGGAACATAATTTTGAAATGAGAATATTCTATTTTTAACCAAATTGTGATGGTAGTCTAGATATTTTACAGGGTAAATTATTTTTTTAAAGGCTATTTGAGAAGCATGCCTTTTCATTGTAAGCAAAGGCCTGTTATGACAAAAGTATTTTAACTTCAGGTAGCTGTCACAGAAATTCTTTGATCATGTGAGGAAAAAAGTGCAACTGAACTTACAGACAGAAGATGAACTTTGTGTATTTTGGAAGGATTGTGTGACATTTACCACATAGACGCACTGGTTGATGTACGAGAAATTCCCAGGTTAGGAAATGGTGGTTCTCAGAACTAGCAGTTGTGCAATTTGAATTCATTCTGAAGTTCAGAGATCTGTTGAATAGTATCTGATATTTACCAACCATTGCCAATGTGTTGAAAGTGTGGAACTGGATAATCGGCTAGAATGTATAGTAGCACTTTATTTGGAAAAACCATTTTTGTGTGTGGGAAGCTGCCAAAAAGAAACACTAAAGCTGCCTCCAAGCAGCTTTTTCTTGCTCTAGAACAAATCTACAATAAGCAGCCTTTCTATAGCACTTCACAGTTTTACAAAGCACAATTATTCTTATCCACAACTAGCCCCTTAAACTCTCATACACTGAAGAAAACCAGTGAACAGTTCGTTGAATCTGAAGTGGGTAAGTCCCACGTTCAAATATTGACTTGGCAGTGAAGCTTAGAGGGGGAACTTGGTTAGCCATTCTCTCTGAAACTAATTTACCTCACAGGGTTGTTGTGAGGATAAAATGGGAAAAACTTTGAATACTATGTAGCTCAGTGGTTCTCACACTGTGGGTCAGGACTCACAGTGGGTCATGACCCAGGACCCAGTGGGTCATGACCCAATTTTTGGTGGGTCATGGAACAAGCAAAATATAAAAGGCTTCTGAAGGCCTTAAAATGTCACTTCTGGTTTTTCTGTAAAGGCCTTTTCCAGAAGGTCTTCTGAGGGCAGGGGAGGTTGCACGCAGCCTCCCCAGCCCTTAGAACAACCCCCTGGAGGCGACAAGAGCCCAGCTGCTGTAGCCTCTGGAGGGTCCATTTGGGCCCAACCCATGAGTTCGGGAACCAGTGGATAATGAAACCTGCAGGTCCCGAATCTGTGGATATAGCAGGCTCATTGTAGTTTGGTGCTTGCCTTTTGGCGTCCTTGCAGACTTGGAAAGGTAGAAAATGTATAGAAATAAGGTTGACAGCTCTCCAGCAAATCTAGTTTAGATCAGTTGTGGGGTCCCTATCTATGTAAGATGGGCTTTCAGACATCAGATTTGTTTTGAGTTGTGGTCTGAAAAGTACTACTACTGTATAGCATATTCTGTATCTTTTATATTTTAGAAGTAGATTTTGTTCTCTTTTCTTTAGCAACCTTACATTTTGTTGATTTTATTGGCTCTGATAATATTACACCATTATGGATGTAGGGATATATTATGTGATGAGTTTCAACTATAGAGAGATGGAGCAAAGCATTAGGAAAAAATTTCAAATAAGCCTTAAGGTGTTTTCCGTCTTTGATGTTTGTGAGAAAAGCTTAACATGAATCTCTTGGGGATGTACTCAGGTGAGCAACCCTCAGGAAGGCTTGTCCATCCCCTTGTATTTCTCTCCCAAGTCATTGTTCTCAGCATGCCTCCTGACTGGAAGGAGACAAGCCCAGAGCAATAACTCAGGCAAAGATACAACACTTATCATTAGGGCAGGGGCACTGTAGCATCAAGAGCTATTGATCCAGTTGCACTTAGCACACACAGTAGAATTAATCACTGAAGGATGCTTGTAAGGAGGCAAAGTCACAGCAGTGACTCATTCAGGGAGATAATAGTTAGTCTTCTCTGTGGATGGGCCTTTTAAATAGTTAGTTCTTTCTCACAGGAAACAAGTGTGCCCCAGCTCACAGGTAGGTTGTGACTGGACTAGTTACAGGGAGTTTCTTTTTAAAACTCCAAAAGTTAAGACACGACTACCTCCTGAAAGGGTGTGAACTTCACTCCTGCTTGAGCCTCTCCTGCTAAATCATCATGTCTTGTTTACTTTGCTGTCAACAGGTGCCTGCTCTAGTGAGCTCATTAAGTTCAGAGATAACCATAGATGGCAACTGGCTGTGGTGACACCTGATTTTTCCTGTGAATTTCCTTCCATTTTTATAAAGCTATCTCTTGGAAACGGATACATCTAAACTGTGCTAGCTTACTGAGCCAGATGTGTTGGGCTTACATGTGAGGAAGGCATTTTAGGGGGGTACCTGGCCTCTTTATGTAAGAGCAGGGAAACTCCAATCTTTCTGTTGGTTTCTTCCTTCTACATGTCCTCTGCTATGGCCCTAAAGCTAGATCCCTTTTGCAAGCCTTTTCTCCCCATTCTGGGATTAGCCCAGATCCCATCTGCTTGTGGAAAGATTGTTTTTACCTGGATTTGGTGTATTAAAGTGAGACTGAAGGAGAAATTCTGCAACATTAGTAACCAAAGGATCTGGAACCATCGTCCCCCCCAGTCCCCGTCACGAGAAGTTTATCTAAGCTCTAACTCCATTAAAGGGGAAAGAAAAAAATTGTTGCTTTGGAGCTTGGAATGAGGAATTCAAAAGATCATTGCATCTTGTATTAAGTCCAGCAGCGAGACAATCCAACATCTCTTGCTTACCGCAGCAGACAAAAACAGCAACTTTGCAACATTTTTTCTTGTTTATTACAAATCATGCTTATGGACAAATACATAGGCTACAATATGCCACCAAGAAGTTGGCCTGGCTCTCCCTTCCCATAGCACTTTCCAATGGATCTTGGGGAGCACTACATGTCTTCTCTGTTAAATGCCCCACAGATGGGTGGGTGGAAATCTGTTACCTGCCCTTGGCAAGTCTTGCAGAGAGGCCCCCTTTCCACTATCAGAGTGGAGTATGCTGCAAGACTGTGTTCTCCATCAGAGAAACCCACACGCACCTTGCAACTGCTGTTCAGGAATTCTGCTATTGGTCACAGACCAAGTGATACCTGTTCAGATAGAAATCAATTTGAAACAAAAAGGTGACTGACAGAGGTCCAAAAATGATCTGACTGCTTGTAGGATACAGGATGAGGAGAGAAGGTCAAGGAGGCAATATGGATGGATACTTGAAGATGGCCACCAGGCAGATCCAATGTATGTGGGCTCCACAAACTTCAGTTCCGTTTCTTGTTCTGTGATGCTGCTTCCACTTCCAGATACTGCAGCCCAATTAACATACCCAGAATGGAGAAACCTAAGACAGATGGAAAATGAGATGGAAGAAAGAACACTACCTTTAGTGTGAAAGCATTGCCGCCTTTGCTAGATCTGTAAAAGATGCCAGGTTCTTTTGGATGTGGAACATCCAGTTTCAACCCTCTACACAAAATGTCCTGGATGGTCTTAGGCACCTCACCAGCCTGTTGTGAGGCTAAAATGTACTGTTGTGAACTACTTGGGGAAGAATGGGGTGCAAATGTAATAAATAAAACTGGGCACCAAAAAAACGACAGGCAGCTCAAACTGCAATTTACTTACTTGCCACCATTAGGGGTGCCAGGACACCAATTGTAGCAGCTGCTGTGCCATAAACAAACACTTCAGAGAGGAAATGGCCCAGGGCAATGAAGAAGGTCAAAAGTGTGATGTTATAGAGGCTGCCAGAGAGTACAGAAACAGAGAATTACTATGCGCCATAGATAAATGACATGAAGACACACACACGCACACTCTAAAGCTCATATTCTGGACTGACTTCTGCATCTCTTGGAAATAACAGAGAGTAGTCTTTATTGTTCAAAGAGCTGGTTCAGTGCCACTCACAGGGCACAGAGGGTGTGTCAATCTCCAGGCTCATAAATCAGTTCCGCATGTAGCACAGTTTAAATTGGCAAGTATAGCACCAAAGCCCTGTATCAATTGCTCCTCATTGACTAAGGCAGAATGGATAACAATGAATTAGGATTTTTTTAATTTAAAATTTTTTTTAATGTAATGATAAGGTCTCAGTGCATAACTGTTTACTCAGAAGCAAGTCCCACTTAGTTTCATGGGGTTTACTCTCAAGGTGGCATGCATGATTGCAGCCCTAACTGAACCAATGGCCCCCTAATCAGACACATCAATTGTTGCTTTTCTATTTAGAAAAACAAATATGCAGGAAATATATTCTTTGTGAAAGCATAATTATGGCACAGTAAATAATATGTTTATTATGGGCTCAGTGCTGAACCAGGGCTGACATCAGGCATTGGGATTTCAAACCCTGACTTCAGGTTATGTCCTTCTGTGTTACACGGAGATCAGTCATTGTACACAGGTAGAGGTATACATTGTCCTCTTATTTTATGCCTTTGAAATGAGCTCTACTCTGCTTTCAAACTTTGAGCATTTATGAGTATTTACCAACCAAGCATATACATTTTTTATCTCATGAAAGAGCAGCTTTTACTTCTGGAAAGTTTTTTGGGCTTACAGCCTGATCACAAGCATGCTTACCTATAAGTAATTTGCACTGAGCTCAATAGGACTTACTCATGAATGCACTGTTTCAAAATTTTACTGTAGACTTACAGCCCATTCCTATGCATATCTACTCAGAAGTAAATCCTTTTATGTCAATGGGTCTTTCAGGAAAGTGTGGCTAGGATTGGGCTCTTAATCTTCAAGTAAAGAAATTTGTTCACAGCATAATCCTATGCATGACTCCTCAGAAGTAAGTCTTCTGTTCTGTGGGGCTTACTCCCAGGTGCTTATGCATTGGATTGTAGCCTCTGTATCATTGTATAAGTAACTGGAAAGAGAGATCCATTAATTTAACAGTTTCCCTCTCATCTCAAGACAGAGTAGTGCATTACAAAAAACGTGGGTTGTATGAGCAAATCTTTTAGACAGTACAGAGGCTCTATGAATCTATGGGTAGAGAAATAATAGAGAAATGCACTTTTGTATAGTAAATATCTGAATGAAACTGGGAAAATTTTAAAAAGCCTTTTTTTACGTGTGTGATTTAAGTTACTCTACCCTAGGTTACGATAAACTTGCCTCCATTTTCTGATATTGTTTGTGTGGGAAGCTATTTTTTGTGCTCCTGAAATATACACCCAACATTACACAACCTAGGCCCAACCCTATCCAAATTTCTAGCATTGGTGCAGCCACAACTTAGCCCTGAGGTAAGGGAACAAAT
The DNA here is from genome assembly GCF_035046505.1 of Tiliqua scincoides. Lineage (NCBI taxonomy): Eukaryota > Metazoa > Chordata > Lepidosauria > Squamata > Scincidae > Tiliqua > Tiliqua scincoides. Next base: position 284,087,530 of record NC_089821.1, read on the forward strand.
GCTCCCCCCCAAGCAGGATGCAGCACGTACCCCATTGGCATGGCTGCATCAGCGCTGAAAAGTTGGATAAGTATGGGTCCTCATTTTTACAGTAAAAAATGACCTTGACAGTGACACCTAATCCCTCTAACGAGGGATAAAATATTTGACAGAAAAGGAGGTGGGAAGAGGATTCACACTTCTTTCATCCATTCATTTGGCTGTTATATAAGTTACCTACTTAAAGCCTTTGAGATGCTTAAAGAACCCCATCAAATCTATTTATCTTGACTTAGGATTTATATTTAATTTTAAAGCATCTACAGATTCATTTTGAAGATTTATATCCAACCCTTTAACCAAATGATCCCTGAGATGGCTTACAACAGATTACAATGCAGAAACCAAGAGATGCTCTACAAACATAAGTAAATGCCACAAGGCCCTGCCTTCAAGCTTACAATCTCTTAAAAAAGGAGAAAAAAAAACTTTTTTATGGGCTCTAAGTCTATATATTAGAGTTACCAATTTCCCCTGCAGAGCTCTGGGGAAGCAAATGGATTTATTTTCAAATGTCCTTTAAGAATGCAGCTCACCTTTGAAGAGTGACAGTACAAATAACTCCTTCTCAGCATGCAGTTCCTTGCCACTCTGGGTAATGGAGATGAAGCTGCCAACTTCAGTGATAAAAATAAGCTTTTTGTGGCTTTTCACACATTATTCCTGTTGAGCCAGCAGAGCCGAGGAAGGATGAACTGGCTGATGTGTCTGGAATAGAATCCTGAGCTAAGCTCCAATTGGTTGTGCCTTTGCAAACGCACAGAGGGTAATGGGGACAACAAAGTGTCCTGAAGCTGTGAGAATACTACTAATGAGCAAGACAGAAATGGCTAAATCTTCCTTAACTATGTTGGTAGCATTGCCAACTAAAAATTGTAAGCCATGAACTGGAATTGTGATGGTTAATTTGTCCTTTGAAGGCTACATTTCTTCCTTTGTAAATATGTACAAATTAAACTTGTACTTTTCAATGTTTGACTTCAGGAAAAGGTATTAAATAAAAAACCCTATGTATAATATATGAGGGGGGGGGGAAACCAGGGCAATTGTGTATTGTTCTTTGCTTCTCTTTGACTTCAAATTCCAAAGTCAAAGAAGCCTAGAGCCTGCAGCTGAAACTATGTGAATAGCATACATTTGTGTACAATTGCTTTATTTTATCTGAATGGTTTCTTATAGCAAGTACAATAAGTCTAGGGTAGTGGAAAGCAAGAAAGATGGGAAAAATAGTCTGGGAAGAGAATAGGAACAAGGAGGCTGTAGCCCTAGCAGGACTCAAGGATTTATGTTGTTCCTAAACACTGGAGTCCTTACTTAGCACTTGTACAGCAGAGACTGCTGCCATTGTACTTTGCAAAGAACAAATTCTATATCGGAATCCAGATTTCAGCACCTCAGATTGTAGCTATGCAGCACATACTCTGATGTTCATTGATAAGATGTCACAGGAAGATAACACAGCCTTAACAGTACAAATGAATATGAAGGGATTGGCTAGACTAGAGGAGAGAGGGGAATACAAGCAAGTCCTGCTCAGTGCTGGGACTGGTCACAAAAGAAGATTCACAACAAGCTGTTTCAAAGAGAAGAAAAGCCAGTCTTTTAAGCATCCTTATTCCTAAGTAAGTATCACTGATTTTAGACAACTGTCTGGTAAGCAGGCAAAAAGTGGCAGCTTTGGTGTTACTCTCCTTGGCATCTGATAGCAGAGGAGGAAGGCTACCAGGCAGCTGGGGAAGGAGGCAAAACTAGCAACACATGAATAAAGGTGAGAACTTGATGGAGGAAGGTGAAGGTTTTTGCAAGGAGGGAAATAGCTTTAAGAAATAGCAAGAAAAGGAGAAGACAATCCAAAAATCTGTTTCTGGTGAAAACTTTGATGGATATTGGTCAACTGATTGGTTAACTAACTGATCAAATATTGTCACATAATGGTTAAGTATTTTTAAAGCATGGATTTTATAAGAGAAACAATAATATGGAAGCATAACTTTGATTTCATTAGGATTGCAAGCCCCATGTATGGGGAAATGCCTGATGAAATGAGACTAATGCTAGCAAAAGTTAACAGCTTCCTGTTTAATGTTAGATCTAGTTTTGGCAGGCTGCTGGCAGCCTGCTTTCATTGCACTATAAGCTTGAATGCTTATAGCAACTTGTCTAAAGTAAGAAACACTTCCCGGTAAGCTTTTAAAGAACATTAATGGGCACACCGGGAGACGGGGGCTCTAGATCAGTAGATTATTGAAACAGCGGATATGGGATCTGCGGATATGGTGGCCTGCCTGTATTGTCAAATATCCCATGAAGCTGATGATGCTTGAAGAATTGGCCTCTTGCCTGTTTAGCATAAGTACATTTGAAAACCAATGTTTTTTAATGTTTGCTGTTACTTTATTTCTATTAAAACTTCTTTTTTGTAAACAGTTTGCAACTATATAGTAGCGCTGGTTCCACATAAAAGCCAAATGACTATACCAGTGTTTCTCAAACTGTGGGTTGGGACCCACTAGGTGGGTCACGAGCCAATTTCAAGTGGGTCCCCATTCATTTCAATATTTTATTTTAATATATTAGTTTTGAGGCTGCCATGGTATATGACTGCATCTGGGGAAATGTTACAGCTCTGCACTTTGAACAGGCTACTATGTATATGCTTTTAACAAAGATAGACAATGGGACTTACTCCAGGGTAAGTGTGGGCAGGATTGCAGCCTAGGATTGTTAAAAATTTTCCTGCTTGATGTCATCACTTCTGGTCATAAGATCACTTCTGGTGGGTCCTGACAGATTCTCATTCTAAAAAAGTGGGTCCTGGTGCTAAACATCTGAGAACCACTGGATTAGACAATTGATGGGTGTACCAACCCTAGTGAAACCAAAGGTGTGCTTCCTTATGAAGACCCAGCTGCCCAAACTTGCTCTTTTTATATATGCCTCCAAACAAGTGTCTGCCCAGAGGCTGAAAGCAATCTTTGAAAGGAGTCATCAACTTTGAAAGTTCTTCCTATTTCTCCATCAACTGTCAATCTTCAGTTAGATGTGTCTATTGTAAGAAGCCTTCTATTCAGAATTTTTTACAGGCAATAGTCTTTTCTACCATCTTGAGCCTACTGCAGATGCTCTTCTGACATGTGACAGGGCACACAGTTTGACCCCCAACATACACCCGATCCTAAGTGGTGCTGGGGCAGTGGGGCCGCATGGCCTCCACAGTATTCAGTGCAGCTTTGGAGCAGGGATATTTTCCCCTTATGCCAAGTAATGCCCCAGCCTGGCCAATGGGGTTACTCAGATCTGCACCTGCTAAACAGCAGCCACAAGCCTGAACTGCCTTGTGTGCTTTACAGCATGATCACAACACCCTCTGCCATGCAGCAGCTGCTGCACTGGCAGACAGCTGGCTTTGGATAATGCTCACAATGTCAGATGACCTCTACTGCTTTAGCCTGGTCAAATGAAAACATCAGTTTGGCCCATTCATGTATGCATTTTCTTGGAAACCATCACCACTGATACAAAATATATAGATGGAGTCAATATACCGTAAATCTTATGAAACAACTATCAATGCAAAACTAATATCTGGCTTACCAGCAACCTAAATTATACCTGAAGAGGAAGTAGTCATCAGGCTACTCTGACAGTATCTTACAAAATAACTCACTATATCTTCAATTGTCCCTCAGTTTGCTGGAAAGCAGTCCCTTCTTCTTGCCTATTCTGCTCAGTGTGAATCACGTATTTAAAAAAAGTTGTTCCTTATTGCAGGACCTACTTGATAAGAGAGTTTATTGTTATTGTTTAGGAAAAACAGTTGACTGCAGAGGGAATAAGGGAATAGGAAAGAGTTATGGTGTTATTGCTGGGGAGTAGGGCATTGCCCCCTTTCAATGCTTTTTTTTTTACATACGTCTTGTTTCGGATATCAATGGCACAGTAGCAGCGAATCACAGATGACAGCAGGGTCCAGATGCCAAAGGTTCGAGCCTGGAGGCCATTTACTGTGCAGAGAAAATAAATACGAAATTAGAGCACCTTCTTTTCTGACCTCTTCCCACTCCATACAGGATTAAGCAAAGGTACAGATAGGACATGAAGTTTACAAGAGTCTGTTGCATTGTCTGTTTTCAGTCTGTTGGTGGGCATGTAGATCACTTCAGTGGCTCCTGTACAGGGCAGCCTGAAGGGGCTGCCAAGTCATTTGGGATACAGTAATTCTATTTACACTATTGTTGCTTTCTTCCCTAACTGACTGGTGAAGCAGGAACTTACCTTTGAGCCAGTTCATTGGACTGTGAAACCCACTTGGTTTCCCTGAGCAAAAGATTCCAGGGATTCAAGTGAGCCCATGTGTGTTGATGTGGCGGAAGCCTTGGTGCACTAGTGTCCCCCCCTTGCCTAATCTGTCTCTATGACAGAACCAAAATGTATAGACTGGAGAAAAACACTGGGAGTAAAAGCTCAATCATCACAGTGAGTAATTGATTCAACCAAAAAACTGGGTTAAAACCTGCAGGATATAAAAAGCAGGATCATGCATCCTGCTTTGGACATTTACCTGACCTCTCATCCAGTGTGTTAGAGATGCAACTGACTGGTTATGTATAGGTGTAAGGACCAAAACCCTGGACTAGTACTTCAGTTAGGGAAAGTACTCAGCAAGCCCTATCAATGTTTTTGATTTTGAGCTTGTCTGTTAACCCCCATGCCAGCCCTTTGTTTAAACCCACCCACCCTAACCCTCCTTTGCAACCTTCTTCTAATGTCTTGCATTTGCCTTTCTACTTCACACCTTGTAATTCTGGTGCTTTAATAAAAACTTTTATTGTTACTATTTTAACCTGTCTGTTCTCAGTTCACTCATGAAGGAGGTGGTTGCCCCATCTCCCCAGACTGTCACCCTTCCCTACTAGTCAGCTTTTCAGAGGGCTCCCCATTTTTCTGGAAGGGTGATTTCTCCAATGCACCCCTTTATGTTTGGTTTTCCCTCGGCTTGGGTGGCAACAGCGATCTACCATCTCAGTTAAACCAGTTTTGGAATAAGATTGGTTTGAAGTGGGTGCTGGCTGGTAAATGTTGTGCCTTGCACCTATCCATCTAACTACTACAAGTGCCAAGACCAAACCAGCAAGATATCAAATTGGAAGTATGGAGAAGAGCAGGAGGCTCAGTGATATAACATGTCCTCTGCATGCAGAATCTCTGGCATAGAGCTAGGAAACAGTCCTGTCTAATAGCCCAATCCTATGCATGTCTACTCAGAAGTAAGTCCCATTATGGTCAATAGGGCTTACTTCCAGGTAAATGTGCATAGGATTGTAGCCTAAAACCCTGGACAGCCACTGCCTGTTACTGTACATAGTTCTGGCCAAGACAGACCAATGGTCAGACAGTATAAGGCACCCTGATGTAAGGGAGAAGAGCTTTAAAAAAATTTAGGAGATGCATGCTTTGGCACTGGGATGACTGAACAACCTCTGAAGGAAAAACAAATAAGAAAACTTGGTGGAGTACAACAGTGGATTCAAAATGGTTTGAGAGAGATCTGCAATATACCTGGCAATGATGTCACAGGTACTGTTCAACAGTTACCTATGACACTATTTCAAGGTCTATACACATAGGAAAGTACCCATGATATCTACACTTGCTGGTATAAGAATGACAGTTTATCAACAATCCTGGTAAATAGCTTGAATGATAGTAAATAGCAATTATGTGAAATGGGAATTCGTACTAAGGTGATGTCATCTGGGTTCAATAACCACTGCACAGTCTCTGAGATTAAGCTTCTGATATGGTAGAATTTCTCTGACTCTTCTTGGTCAGTACAGTTATTCCCACAGTGTGTGACATTATATTTCTTAGAGGGAGGAAATGCAGGTGACTGGATGTTTCTGGAATAGTTAGAGACAATGTATCCATCTTAAAGAATATGAGCCATGGAAAAGATCAGGGTTTGGTTCCAGTAAGGAAGAAACTGCAAGCACTTATGCACGGGAAGGATACAGTGGATAGAGAGACGCTCTTTTCCCTCTCACATAACACCAGAACCAAGGGACATCTACTAAAATTGAGTGTTGGGAGTGTTAGGACAAAAGAAAATTCTTTACTCACAGTGTAGTTGGTCTGTGGAACTCCTGGCCACAGGATGTGGTGATGGCATCTGGCCTAGATGCCTTTAAAAGGGAATTGGACAAATTTCTGGAGGAAAAATCCATTATGGCAGTGGTTCTCGAACTTTTGTGGCCCACAGCTCCCCATTACAACACCTCACCTCAGTAACCCCCAAAATGGGGATGAAGGTGTTATAATTATACACTAGAAACAAAAAAACAGCTGCCAGCACTCTGGGATTGCAGCCTCAACCACACTTTCCTGAGAGTAAGCCCCACTGAACAAAATAGGACTTACTTCTGAGCTGACCTGGTTAGGATTGTGCCCCGAGTTTGTTAGCAGCACACCTGGAGAGTTTTGGAAAGGGGGGGGAGTGATGAATTTGCTGGGGGAGGGGAAGACTTTGTTTTGTGTGTATCTGCTAATTGCATACTGATGCAAACTGAGACCCAGAGACTGTTTGGCTGCAATCCTAACCTCAATTTCCTGGGAGTAAGTCCCATTGAACACAATAGGACTTACTTCTGAGTAGACCTAGCTAGGATTGTGCCTTTTTTCTTACAATAGCAGCCAACTTGGGAAGTACCCCCCCCCCAAGGAGGCAGGAGGAAAAAGTGGGATGGTTGAAAAGGAATTGATATTTTTATTTTTTAACCAATTTTTGGAGACAAAACCATCAAGAGTAACTTTTCTTTTTTGAAGGGGGAGGAAAGAGAGAAAGGTGAGGATCCTTGGTTAAGCTGACACAGACCCCAAGCCTATGTAGGTCTACTGAGAAGTAAGTCCCATTTCAGTCAATGGGGCTTACTCCCAGGAAAGTGTGGAAAGGATTGCAGCCACAAAAAGCAAAATTACAACTCACCCCAAAGTAGATGGGGGCCTGCTCACACACATACACCCCAACATGCAGATGCCACCCCTATTCCCCCCAGGCAAAACGGAGGAATGCAGGCTGGGGCATTTGGACACTAAGAGCAGGCTGGGCTTTCTCCTTCCCAAGCAGAGGAAAGTGCTGCGCTGCCTGTACTTACTCTTCCCTCCCAGTCTGATGCCTGCCAGGAGCAAATCCTGTGCTGATGAGATGCAGCACTGCTGCCCAGCCAGCCTTCTCTCCCACCTCCCCCCACCATGTTTCACATGCCCTCCCCACCTCGTTCACAGCTGCAGAAAAGCAGAAAGTCAGCAGGCAGAGCAGAGCAGGCCACCTCTCTCCTCCAGTTGCCTCATGACACCCCTGGAGGCTAACCAAGCCTCCGTAGGGAGCCAGGATGCACAGACTGAATACCTCAGCATTACAGGTTACAAGACATGAGGTGTATGTGCAACCTCCTGATTTTAGAAATGGGCTATGTCAGAATGCCAGATGCAAGGAAGGGCACCAGGATGCAGGTCTCTTGTCTTGTGTGCTCCCTGGGGCATTTGGTGGGCAGCTGTGAGATCCAGGAAGCTGGACTAGATAGGCCTATGGCCTGATCCAGTGGGGCTGTTCTTATGTTCTTAAGCATTTAGATACAGCTGAAGATCTTCTCCCTTGGTACACAGTGCCAGCTTCTGCAGTTCTGACAGGAAGAGCTATTGGGGGGGGGGGGGAGAACTGTCAGAGCCTGGCTTAATTCATGATCTAAGGCTAAAGGCAGGAGGCTAAAGGGAGAATAAAGGCTGTCTAACGTATTATAAATACATACATTGATTTCACCACAGGTACATGTTCAGCTGAAATAGGCCCCTGCTCTCCACCATGCTCAAAATGGCAAAATAAATATAGGCACCTGCCTCACACATTACTAGGTAAGCCACAGGTACACTTGGATGGTGTTCCAGCTAAATCTGTAGCCTGTGAAGGGACTGACCCTGTTGAAAAAGAGATAATGCTGGCTGCCTTCAGGTGCTTCAACAAGCAGAGGGAAGGCAAAAAGATATCAATAAAGCGAAGATAACTTTTAAGATTTCAATCAACATTGCTAGAGCTCAAGCAAGATACATAGCCCAGGGTTAACATTTCTATGTCTCCTGGAGTTCAAAGTTGGAACGTCTTACCGAGGCTTGGTTTGCCTGTGTATAGTTTCTCAGAGAGGAAGCTGTGGTCTCTGAAGCTTTGCACAGTGTTCCCCATGGCAATGATAGACACCATAACTAGCCAGCTACGAAGTACATTCAGAAAACGGCTCATCTTGCAAATGCTAATAGAAATAAAATCAGAGTCCAGAATTCATAATACACCCCCACGTATCATCATTCATAACCATCCCCCATGCAATCATTTCTCCTAAATCACAGACAGTTTGCTTTAAAGATCACCTTAGCCCTACATCAGTGGGATGAACTAAGGGTGACCAGAAGTCCTCTTTTTCTAGGACATGTCCTCTTTTTAGCCTCATGTCCTGGAAAAGAATGTAAATGTCCTCCTTTTCCTTGTGAGCAGGCCCCTGCAAGCAGCACATAGCCTTCCCGTAACAAACAAATTGTTTGTAATAAATTATATGTAATATAGTTTTAAATTTAATAATAAGTAATATAGTTTTAAATTGACCACATGAAATCAATATAGGATTGTTTTTAGCTTTTATTTTGTCTTGTCCTACATTTTTTCTTGGTTGTCCTACATTTTGGGGTCCCTTGCCCTCTTTTGCAGTTATGACATCTGGGTGAACTGGCTAGAATGTTGAATCAGGAAGCTGCGGATTCACAGTTCTATTCAGTAAGGAGGCTCACATTGGGTGACCTTGGGTCAATCACTCTCCCTCAGCCTAACTGACCTTACTGGATTGTTGTGAGAATAAAATGAGGCTAGGGGTTTGGGTAGGTCATGTATGCTGTCCTAAACCCCTTGGAAGAAGGGCAGGAGAAAAATGTTAATAACTTGTGATCCAGCATTCCAGAATGAAGACAAGGGTGGTCATTTAACACTCCTCATCCACAAGGGTTATTGGCATAACTGACTTTTTTTCCCCAGAGGTATTCAGTAGTACAGGGGTAGACAAACTTTCAACTTTAGGGATCCTGGACCTTGTGTAGGAGAGAGAGATGACAATCTGTGAGATGACAAGCTGCACCTGCTGAAATTTTCTCTTCTGTATTGTTGTTGGCAACCTTCAGTCTTGAAAGACTATGGTATCGCGCTCTGAATGGTGGTTCTGGAATAGCGTCTAGTGTGGCTGAAAAGGCCGATTCGGGAGTGACAATCCCTTCCACACTGGGAGCAAGTGCAGTCTGTCCCTGGTCTGTCTCCCTGTATAATTGTTAAAGATCCAGGATCCCTAAAGTTGAAAGTTTGCCTACTCGTATAGTAAATTGTCCTACTAAATTTACTACTAATTTACTACTAGTAGTTAATTTACAATTGCAATCCAGAATTGCAATCTAATTTACTACTAGTTACTAAACGTTTACTATTAAATTTACTAACTTACTAGTAGTAGTAAATGTACAATTGCAATCCAGAATTGCATACTACTAGTTACTGTTTAGTACTAATTCTGAATTGCAATTATAAATTTACTACTAGTAGTAAGTTAGTAGTAAATTTAGCAGTACAATTTACAATAGGGGTGGGCAAATTTTATGTAGTAAATTTAGTAGTAAACAGTTAGTAGTTTACTACTGGTAGTAAACAGTGGTTTACTACTAGTAGTAAACAGTAGTAACTAGTAGCAAATTAGACTGCAATTCTGGGGGTACAGTACTTGGTTGGGGAATGAGCCACACTGAACTCCTTACTACCAAGTAACTGTATAGCATTGGCTGAGCATGAGGAATGCTCTGGGACCAAGAGGCTGCCTGCAGTACTCACCCTGGTGTTATCTCTCCCTGTCCAACTTCCTTCCTCCCAGTCAGCCCCCTGTTCTTTGTCTCCAGGTACCTGCCATCGCCATCCCCCCGTCACTAGACGCATTGCCCTACCTGTTCCTCAGCCACAGCAGCTTCTTATTCGGCGTTCAGTCAGAGCCACGACAGCCCCGCCTCCTCGCCTTCCGCGATGCGATTGGCCCGCTGTCAGGTTTCGCCCCGCCTCCTGAACGGTCCCTACCGCCTATCGCCAGCCTCCTCCTCCGCACCACACGGATGGATGAGCGACTGAGCCAATCGGATTCTTCTAACCCAGCTGAGGCATTGTGACGCAGCGTTCGAACGGCCGGTAAGCGGGATCTATCCTCCCCTCGCCCCTCTAGAGAGGTTTGAGGACGCCATCTTAGAAGAGGCAAACACCCCACCAAGCTGTTGTGCGCAGGCGCACGAGGGAGGGCGCGCACCGAGCAGCGAGCGGGGAACCGGCGCATGCGCAGAGTTGTCTTTGCGTGAGGGAGGGGACGGTTGCTTGTTGGTTGTTGTAGTAACAGGAGAAGCACCGGCGGGAGCTGCGGCGACTGGGCCTCGAGGGAGATGAAGCAGCAGGTATGTGGGCTGCTTGGGCAGAGGCGCCCGGGCGTGTCAGCCGGCCAGTGCTGGTGCCGTGCTTTGCTCTGCCCCCCCCGATCTGCCAAGCCCCCTGGGAAGCACGAAGGGGAAGGGCCCAGGGAAGGGCTGAGCAGTGGAGCCGGCGGAGCTCCAGGGACGCTTGCCGCGTGCGGAGAGAGCAGACCTCAGTCGTAGGTGTGGAGTCCCGGTATAGTCAGTGGGGCCTGCTCCCAGGTAAGTGTGGCTAGGCGGGTAGCCTGATAACTCCTGTACGTGACTACTCAGAAGTAAGTCCTATCATAGTCAGTGGAGCCTGCTCCAGGTAAGTGTGGGTAGGACTGTAGCCTGAGAGTCCCCTCCTAGGCATGTCTACTCAGAAGTAAGTCCCATCTTAGTCAGTGGGGCTTACTGCTAGGTAAGTGTGGATAGGTTTGTGGTGTTTATTACTCACAGCGCAATTGTTTTTTTGTTTTTAGTGATTGGTGATTCAAGCTGTCTTCCTGCCATAGAGAGCTGTTGTGAGAGGACAGTAGTCAGTCTTTTGGGGGAGGAGGGAACCCACTCATGTAATTGTGGGTATTAGGACCAACTGAAAAAGTTTCAGAGGAGGAACTGAACTCAATTAAGCTGTTTCTGCCCAATGCTGCATATACACAACAGGGAGCAAAGGTGTACGCCTGTTGGCTGGACAAAAATTGGTTAAATGACACTGAAATGAGCTCTTGACATCTGGCAGATATAGGTACTGTACAAGGAATCATTATTTTAATTCATTGTGGGGTTGAGCCAGTTGACCTTTAAGGTCCCAGCTCTAAGGATTTGATGAACGTGACCATAAAAGTTTCCGGGCCTATTCAGATGAATGATGCTTCATGTAGTCTGTTTTCATGTAGCTGGTGAATTATTATGTAGTACCTTAACTAAGGGCTAATTTGACAACTGAGTTATGGTTGGATTATATATTTAGATCTCACTAGGCGATATTGGGGCAGATGTGTGTTTCAGAACATAGGTCACTTCTGAACATGCATGCTGTGCGGGTGCGCAATCTCCTGCAGGTAACAAAAGTGGACAGAAGGAGGTTCTGAGGGGGATTGCAGGGTCAGTACAGGTAGCCTCTCTCCTCCAGGTGAACTGTACTGTCACGTATCTCACTGCCAGTTGAATGGAGACATTGCTTCTCTTTCTGCAGGAACCTTCGCTTCAAATGTAATCTTAAATGCACTATCAAAGGTCATCTGTTGGAATCCATTACTATTTGTACCTTACCCTTTCTTTGAGAAATTTTCAAATACTGTACTGTGGCACACTGGTGTGCTGTGGATGGTCTGAAGGTGAGCTGTGTGAGTTTGAGGGAGGATCATTTGTTATTAGGGCCACTGGGGGATGCAAGGCCCTGCTGTCAGTGCAGTGTGCTTTGTCAATTGTCAAAAAACTGATGGTGTGCCTTGACAATTTTAGTTCCTTGTCAGTGTGCTGTGAGATGACAAATGTTGAAAATTGCTGAGGTACTGGATCATTTCACCCATGTAAAAACTTTGTGAGGTATTAAGTGACAGTGAATAAAGGTCTAATCCTATCTAACTGTCCAGCACAGATGTAGCTGCAGTGCAGCTGTGAGGTGATTCTTCTCCCCCCCCCCCAACTGCAGAATACAGCATATACCCCATTGGCATGGCTGCATCAAACCTGGAAATTTGGGTAAGATTGAGCCCCAAGACACTTGACATCATCGTGGAGTAAGAATTTGCACTTCAGTTTTCTACACCCGAACCAGATCTGTGGAGTTGATACACAAAACATCTGACACCAATTCCACCCATTATTGCTTCTGACTCCACAGCCCTGAGCTGCACCCAGCATTCTAGCCCAGTACTGCACTGGCGTTCTTGATTAAATGGGAAGCATATCTGGGTCACTGTATGTCTCTAATTTAGGGCACAATCCTAATCAGGTCTACTCAGAAGTAAGTCCTATTTTGTTCAATGGGGTTACTCTCAGGAAAGTGTGGTTAGGATTGCAGCCTAATTTAGTGTGCTAAATTGTGTTTTTGTAGAAAACTGCATTGGCTAGATCTGTTGATTCCGCTGTGAAGGGTTTGAGAGGTCACCGTTTCAGGGCTGTATGAAAACGTCCACAGGAAATGCCAGTTGGGATGGCTCGGGACTTGGAAGAAACAAGTTCATCATCAGAGGAAGAGGAAGAGGTGGAAGGACCAGAGTAAGTCAAAGCATTGTTGTGTTATGACAAATATTGCTTTTCAGCAATAAAGTTTGCATAGCAGTTTACAAAGCAAAATAATTGATGCATGTATATTGTATGCTGAAATTGTGCCTCTTGCTGCTCATTGTGCAAGCCTGCAGGATTGTCCTGTGTTTAAAGCAGATGAAGACTTTGAGTTATATGTTGTATAGTCTTCTGTATGGGTACCTGTGGAATGTATGAAAAGCCATTTTTTCTCTACAATTGTGGAAGTTAAAGAGTGTGACCCTTGTCTTTTGCCATCATCAGACATCTTAGCCACTTCTTTGCCTTTCTTTGCCACTGGCCCTTCATATACAGTGGATCATTTTCTGCTCCAGAAAGGAGTTAGGAAGGTAAGTAGAAATCCATAGATACTAGTTTGGCTTACTAGCCAGCTTCTCATTGTGCTTGCCCCCAAGTTCTCTGTTGCGCACAGAGAGCTCAGGAAGAAACAAACTCTTTTTCTTATTGTCTTGAGGAAGGTAAGAAACAGTGGGATATAGTCCTGCTTTGTTTTCTAAACTGAAGGACTAGTGAGAAGAAACTCTTTTTTTCCCCGCTCTCCCACAATCCTGACCAGACAGTGTTTTTTCTAAACCACAACTTAAGTGTGAACTCAAAGGGAAAATGTGGGTACTGCAGGGCATCTTTCTCACAAACAGGTCATGGGAGGCTTGCTTTTAAGTGGATTTCTGAATGCTTGCAAGTAAATATTTGGGATGTATTGGAGGAAGAGGAGACAGTGGTAGTAGAGATGACAGTACTGGGGTTTTATTCTGTTTCATGCACTATTTTTAGGATCCTGAATCTTCTAAAATTATTGTTACTATCCCTTGGGTGTATGGAAAGGGTAGGATAGAAATTAAGATAAATTGGTATCCAACCGTGTCAGTATAGCAATGGACTTGATCTTGTTCAGCAGCAGTATCTATGTGGACATGAACTGTTCACTTAAAAGCCTTGCCTCCTCCACTGTCTTTTTCTTGATTACTGACATTCAGTGTAATTAGTCATTTTTATGAAAGCCATAATTCTAATTCATTCAATACGTTAGTTTTGCCATTGACTTAAGTGGGGTGTGAACTGTGCTTCAAGACTGAATGCCTTTCCTTTTTGTGGTATCTTTGTGTGTGTGTGTGTGTGTGTGTGTGTGTGTGTGTGTGTTTCCCCCACAACTGTATATTTTCCTCTTTCTGAGTGCAAAATCTTCTGTTATTACTTGTTACTGCTTTTGTAGGTATTTGCTTTTTCTTGAAATGCTACCCGCATCACTGTATGATATGGGATTAGTGCCTCAGCAGTAGGGACTTCCCTGACTCTAATTCCAGGCTTTCTTGTTTTGCTTCAGCCAATATTGAGTTGACTGCAGCACATAGATGATTGGATTATTCTTGGAGCACTGCTAGCTTTCAACGTGTTGGTTATTACATCAGGTAACCAAGGGTCATGCTGAGGATGAGTGCTGCAGTCACTTGGAAACTTGTCTGAGCCTTGGTGTCCTTACTGTAAATCCTTAGGACAGGGCTTAACCTGAAACCTTGTTCTGCAGCCTCGACTCTGTTCCTGCTTATATAAGGTTTTTTTTTAAAAAAAAATTTTTTTAATATAAATATATGTTATATATATATATATATATATATATATATATATATATATATATATATATATTAATGATAATAATAATAATAATATATATACTCGCTGAATAGAGGCAAAAGTTTTACGACTAAAAAGATTTTAGTGTCTAAGTCTAAAATAACACACACACATATATACTTACACTTTTTTATTTTTTATTTTGTATGTGTGTGTGTCTAAATAAGTAAAAAGGTGTTAAGGTTAGACATTAAAATCTTCTTGGCCATAAAACTTTTGCCTCAGCTCTTTAAAAATACAGGTTGATCAACTCTAATCCAAAAATCTGAAATGCTCCAAAATCCAAAACTTCTTGAGCACTGACATGATGTGACTTGGTCACAGTCAAAACACAGGTGCACACAGATGGTTTATTCAGCATCCCCAAGGGAAAAAGTGTCCCCCAGTGTCCTCTTCATCTCCACACATGCCATTTAATGCTATGCTGTTTATGAAACTAGCAATGGTCTATCACGTTGAACTGAAAACTGAAGGGAACTGTGAATATTCAACAGGCTGGTTGCAGAAATTTAAGAAAAGAAACCGCATTCAATTTTTAAAGCACTGGAGAAATTCATTGATGAGTTTGCCAAGCTCATTTCTAATAAACTAGTTCAAAATTTGAAAAAAATCCAAAACACTTCTGGTCCCAAAGCATTTTGGGTAAGGGATACTCAACCTGTACTGATACTGATATCTTTACAAACTGTCCTTTCTACTACCCCATCATTCTCTGCCCGAAAAGGGGTCTAGCTAAATCTTTCTCTTGCTGTAGAGGAAATTGGGAGTCACTTGCGATCATGATATGGTAATGTGAATCTTGTAATCATATTGATAGTACTTTTATTTTGTCATGGTCCAGGAAGGGACATATGGCATTTTGTGATCTTTAGTGTGAGTGAATGTCAAAGGTTCTATTCTGTAGAGTCTGAGTCCTCATTTTGTCCTGAGATGCCTTGGGAGATGTGTGAGTTTTCTGGAACCTTTACAAAATGCCCCCGGTTACTGTATAGTGCAGTAATTCTCACACCTTTTAGACTGGGACCCACTTTACAAAATGACAATCTGTCTGGGACCCGCCAGAAGTGATGTCATCAACCTGGAAGTGATGTCATGGCCGGAAGTGACATCATCAAGCAGGAAGTGACATCACTGTTCTCACTCATGAACTGCAAATGACAAGAGAAAATAGTCCAGCTCAGAAGCTTGTTTCAATTCTCACCACAGCCTCCCATTGCTACCAAGCATCCCACCTGTTCACTGTATTAAAGGGAGAGTGTCTCATGGTATTTTATTAGCTTTTATTGGGTTATTGCTCAGTCGTTTTCCAATCGCAAAGTATAAGGAGAAAAAACCCATTTAAACCTTGGCACATTTAAACCTCCCCCACCTCAGGGATCTGCTGAGGTTTAAGTTCCTGGGGGGGGGGGGAGGGAAAGGCAGAGCTTGGGCTGGATGGAAGTGGGGAAAGAGAGGGGAATATAAATGCCCCCACTTCAGGGATCTCCTGCAGGGGAGTTGGAAGGACAGAGCTGGGCTGGAAGGAGGTGGTGAAAGAGAAAGCAAAACAAACAAGAAACATGCCCCCCATTTGCAGGGAGAGCTTGCAACCCACCTCAAGACAATCCAGCAACGCTCCCTGAGACACTCAGCAGCCACACTCACTCCTGTGTACCGGTGCAAGCTGCCCTTTTGCTCCTGGGAAGGGCTCTGAGTACACACAGGCAAGCTGAGGCAAAGGCAGTTCTAGCTTCCAAGATGGCTGCCTGCCCTCTTTGCCAGCCACCAAGATGGCTTCGCACATACACAAAAAGCTTAGGGCTTTAGGCAAAGGCAGTTCCAGCTTCCAAGATAGCAGCGCCTACCTACTTTGCCAGCTTCTAAGATGATGAAACACATACAGAGCATGCTTAGGCTAACACAGTTCCAGCTTCCAAGATGGCACCGCCTGCCTAATTTGCCAGTTTCCAAGATGGTGGCGCCCATCTTTCCGCAACCCATCTGACCTCAGGTCACGACCCACAGTTTGAGAAACCCTGGTATAGTGTATAGTTACACCTTGAGTGAATGAGAAACAGACCTGACAATTTTTTTTCATGTCTTGTAGTGAAGCAAAACTTGTTCATCATGGTGGGGAAGGGAAGGAGAGGGGCATGCTTAAGGTGAAGTTTGAGCAACACACATATTTTCAGATATGTAATTGAGCTAAGTTGTTGTTGGCTGACTGCACTTCTTGCAAAGGCTCAACAGCTCATATTTTGCCACAAGGTGCTTTTGCTTGTTAGCTGTTTGTCTTAATTTTTTTCAGCTTTATTAGAAAAGAGCATTTTGCATGTCATCTTGCTTTTCCTGATAGGAACATAACCTTATATAATGTTGGGTTTATCCGTGTTAGGGATCTCTCTTGACTGGCCTCTTGCATTCTTTCTACAAGGGTATATCTAGTGGATTCTTGATTACAGATGAACCAAGTGTTGTGCTGGGTGATATATTTCTACCTGAGAGGCAGAGGCATGAAGATGGGCTGAGAGGACACCCAAGTCTTGTTTGCTGCCCTCATTGGGTGGACAAAAATGATTTTACAGATGAAACTGGTTTTTAGGATCCTTAGAAGAGACTGTTCTAGTGCTGGGTAAGAATGGAAAATGGATAATCACCAGTTCTGTTCTAGTGCAGACCTGATTTGAAGATGAACACTGAACAGAAGTCTCAGTCCACCCCAATGTTGCTTAGGCATGTTTACTTGTGAGAATTGGCATGATTAACATGTATATATTTCTTTGTATGTTGCCCCACATTCTGTTCAGGCTTTCCCCCTTCTAACTATATTTTTCTGTGTTCCTACTTGTCAGTATCTAGGTTGAATTAAATTTTCTCAGTGTATGGTCATGGTGCAAAAGTGAATGTTAGCCATAGGCTCAAGGTTTAGTAGTAACACAGCAACATGTTGTCTTAGTGCTGTGGCCATAATGCACAGCCAGTATTTGTCCTGGTTTGTATAGAATTGCATTAGCAAAATGTAAAGTTCTTTCTGTTTTGAGGACTGTAGCTTTAGTCTAATGCTACTTAAGATAAGAATTCTAAATGATTTTCTCTAAATGTTGGGTTAGATACTATGAAAGTAAAATAATAAAACTTGTATTCATGCTAAAATTTTCAGTGAAATAAGTAGTAGTGGCTGAGCTAGAGATGATAACTGGATTGTTTTGAGATGAGATTGCACTTGTGTGTATTAGCCCTTCTTTTCATTATCATTGTAGATTTTGTCATGGAATGCTAATTGTCTGAGTGCTGAGATCTTTATTTGTCATGCTGCAGTCAGTACAGGGGTTACTGCGTGGAGTACCGGTAGGTAGTTGTCTTGGCCATAATTAGTAATTTCCTCTATATGCTCATCATGTCTACTTGTTCCAGGGAGCACCCGTGTATCATGTGGACAGGTGGATTGAGAAGAGTCCCAATCTTGGTATTTCATGCAGAAGCTATTTTAACCAAGGACAGTTACACCCGTTTGATTGGAGGCAAGTATTGTTAGTTGTAAAAGTGCAAAATGTAGCTTGAAACTTAACATTAAAAAAAACTAAGATCATGGGATCACCTCATGGCAAATAGAAGGGGAAGAAATGGAAGCCATGACAGAGTTTATCTTCTTGGGCTCCAAGATCACTGCAGACGAGATTGCAGCCATGAAATTAAAAGACACTTGTTTATAGGGAGGAAAACTGTGGTAAGCCTAAGCAACTTAATTAAAAGCTGAGACATCACCTTGTGGACAAAGGTCTGTACAGTCAAAGCTATGGTTTTCCCAGTAGTAATGTATGGCTGTGAGAGCTGAACCATAAAGAGGGCTGAGTGCGGAAGAATAGATGCTTTTGAATTATGATGTTGGAGAAGACTTTTGAGAGTCCCCTGGACTGCAAAGAGAACAAATCAGTCAATCCTACAGGAAATCCACCTTGACTGTTCATTTGAAGGACAGATGCTGAAGCTGAAGCTTAAATACTTGGATCATCTCATGAGAAGGGAGAACTCTTTAGAAAAGACCCTGATGCTGGGAAAAATTGGAGGCAAAAGGAGAAGGGGACAGCACAGGATGAGTTGGTTAGATAGTATCATGGAGGCAATGAACATGAATTTGGACAAACTCCAGAAGTTAGTGGTAGATGGGGGGGGGCCTGGCATGCTGTGGTCCACGGGGTCATGAAGAGTCGGACATGACTTAACGACTGAAAAGCGATAACAAATTGTTAGTTGTTTATCAGTATCTCACCAAGAGTGTACAAAGTGAAATGAACGAAGGAGAAAATTTATCTGAAAGTTTTTCTTTTTTATCCTTTGAGAAAGAGAAAGTTCTCAAGGTACTAAACCAGAGTTGTCATCTGTTCCTAATTATAAACTAAAATATGACTAAAGAAATATTCAATCCCAAATTCAGTGTTTTAACAATGCAATCCTCTGCATATCTTGTACTAAGAGTTCAGTGGGAACTGCTCCCCCAGGTAAGTGTGTGCTGGATTGAAGCCAAAGTCCTACTGATTTAACAGCAGAGGCTCAAGCATTTGCTTAATTTGCCTGTTGGAATCAGTGGACTTGAAAGTGCTTAACTCTGGTTGGAAATCACAGAATTTTGTAAGTTCCTGTTGTGAGACGTATTAAGGAATTGTGTTTCTTATACTAGAAACTTGCATTATTCTTCTCTATTCTTTATACATTTTATAAAAAAATGTTTCTTAAGAAATACAGGAGTTCAATTTAAATGTATCTAAAATCAGGTATTTGCTTGGTTTAAAAATTAATCTCTCCTGTATAGTAAATGAACTGAATCAACACAAACACTAAGCTGATGAGATTGGTATCTGTAGTGCTATGCACAGTCACTCTGATTGTATGAAGATCTGCCATAACTGCATGCCATATTTTCTTTTGAGTGATGTAGGATAAATGGGAATGTGTTGAATTCTCTGGCAATATCTTGTAGTCAGTGCAATAATTATGGCTGGACCTCTGTAAATGTCGTGTTGCTCTCTTTACAGAGCGCTATCGCTTATCTTATAAGATTGTGCGAACAGATAGTCGCCTGGTACGCAGCGTTCTGACAGCTCATGGATTCCGTGAGGTATGGGTATTCAACTTATTCATCACGAAGAGACTGAAAATTTAAATGTTATAGTACTTGACTTCTACAGCCAAGAGACATCCAAAGAAAGCCTGGATTTGTTTAGCTTCAGCCAGACACTGTAAAATTACCACCTGTATTTTGACAATTTGTAAAATTTTTATCTCAATGTACTGACTTTATAATAGGTGTTGCCTTCTAGCATATTATTCTATTTAATTTTTTGAGATTTTACTTAAGCCTTAAAATCTATGTACAGGTGGGGCCTCCATTCTTGGACCGCCCCCCCCCAAATACCAAAAATTGCGGATAATCAAATCCATAATTTTGACCCCATAAGCCTTCTGAAGGGGACTGGAGCTGTGCTCTGGTCCCCTCTGGAGGGCTTTCTGAAGCCCACAGAGACAGTGTGTATCCACCCTCTGCCTCTACTGGCCTCAGAATGGTCTTCGGCCAAAAAAATTTCGCTTCTGGTTTCCCTCAGGAAACTGAAAGTAGTGTTTTTTTCAGCTGAAACAGCCATTCTGAAGCCCTGCCAAGTCAGCAGGCAGATGCACACTGCCCCTGCTGGCTTCAGAAAGCCCTACGGAGGGAACTGAAGGGCAACTCCAGTCCCCTCCGAAGCGCTCATGTGGGGCCAAGACTGACTCAACTTGGGTTCGGGGGACCTGCATTGAGCCAAATCTGTAGATACACAATCCACAGATAGGGAGGCTCCACCTGTATTGGATAAACCCTCTGGTACTCCTGAATAATTCCTGTTTTGCAAAAGCATTTGAAGTTAATGTCAATGGTACAAAATTTTGCTAACAGCTGGTTATAAATGAAATGTGTTCTTTGGAGCTACATGAGATGATAGGTAGAGAATAGTTCTTTCAGGTTGGGAATTTGTCCTACCTTTCTGAGTTGGAAGGCAGGTATAGCTCATTTTTGCATGGTCATAATGATACATTCCTTGTAGCTTGCTTATGTCTTTTGTCGTCTTTTCAGGTGCATCCCAGCAGCAATGAATATAACCTTATGTGGACAGGATCACATTTGAAACCCTACCTTCTGCGAACTCTTACAGATATTCAAAAAGTCAACCATTTTCCCAGGTGAATAGAACTACCATGTGCAATATAGAGAAGGTATAGTGCATCTTGCAAATGTGTTTATGGCATGTGGAGAGCTAAGTCATGATTGAATTGTGCGTTATTTTATACTTTGGCTATTCTACGGTATCTGGAAAGTTGGTTCATACAGATCATGCCTCTCTATCTGCACATTTGGGACCCATGGTTTTAACTAACTAACCATGGGTTCTGAACCCACAAATTTGGCCTGAGCCGAACCCTCTGGACGCGACCGGAGCTCCAGTCATGCTCTCCGGTCACATTCTGAAGGCTTTCAGAAAGCTGTGAAAATCATCACTTCCAGTTTTTGCCCCAAAACTGGAAGTCAAAATTTTATGCCTTCCAGAGGACCTTTTGAGGGCTGGGGAGACTGCCTTTTGGAAGTGACAATTTTTAGCCTTTTAGAGACTTCAGAAAACTCTCTGGACTTGACTGGAGCACAGCTCTGGTCGTGTCTGGAGAGTGTGAGTGCCAAGACCAGTAGATTTGATTGTCTTTGGGTTTCAGCATCTGTAGGGGTTCAGGAAATGACTATATTAGATTTCTTGTTTAGATTTATAACCTGCCATTTCCAAAACCTGTATCTGGGTAATGACCTTTATAAAAATGCAAATACAGGTTGAGACTAATTCATGTGGGTTCTCTTCCAAGCACTCAGGTGGACAAAAAAAATGCACTATAGCAAATCAATTTAAAAAACAAAGTTTCTTTGCTCCAGTGATTGGAAAAACAGCCTTGCTGACCTTTTGCCTCTAAGATAAGAGTCATTAAGAAGACAATCCATTAGCACTTCACTCAGCCTCTCCCTTCACCAATGCAAAATGATCACTTTCACATGCTGGGAGAAGGGAGGGGTCCAAAGGAGAGAGAAGGATTGATGGATTGTTAGCCTGCTGCCCTCTCTCTCTCCCTCATTAAGGAGGCTGTTGTTAAAGGACTGTTCAGTTTTTAAAACTGATTGTAAAGGGATGCAATTTTTCCCTTCTCCAGGGATCAGCACATTCTTATTTGCAGGGGCCATTCGTGTTGAGTCAAATCTGTGTATAAAAAATCCGTGTATAAATAGGCTGGACCTGTACAAGAAACAAACACATAAGGCTGTCGACCCTTACTGCTGAAATGCTTGCCCAAAGAAATGTGACTCTTGCTTGGGTTTGGTGGCCCTTGAGAGAAGTCGAACTTCAAAACTGAGGAGTCACCATTAAAGTTTATCTACATGTGCATGTCAGCTTGGCAAATAAAATGGCATCCTGAGAGTGCCTTGAATAGCAAGAGAGTGAACACTGCTAAACAGAGCTGTGTTTTGTATCTAAGGTGAAAGGAGCAAAAGAACAAGTTATTTAGACTGCACTTTTAGAGCTGTGTAAGTCCAAGTCATTTATGCTCTTTTAAAGCCTATACGTATTAAGGTAATGATGGGTTCTTGAAAATCCTTGCAAGAGGTGATTCCAGAAAACAGAGTATACATGGTTATATGTACATGGTTTCAGGTCATATGAATTAACTCGAAAGGATAGATTGTACAAGAATATCAGTCGAATGCAGCAAGCCTATGGATACAAGACCTTCCATGTCCTGCCTCAGACCTTCATCCTCCCAGCTGAATATCAAGAGTTCTGCAGTAAGTGACTGATTCTGAGTGATCAATCCTTAAATAGAACTGGAAAGTGAATGAGGGAGTAATTCCATGACTTTCTATACTCCAAGCTACAGATAATTTGGTGTTGGCATCCTTCAGTCTCAGAAGACTATGGTGTCACGCTCTGAATGGTGGTTCTGGAACAGTGTCCTCTCCAGTGCGCAAAGCCTGGGTAAAGTAGTTATGGAAGATAGGCTGTTACCCATGCAGCAAATCCCCCCTCTCCACGTCGCTGAAATGGTCCAATGGAAAGGCAGAGACCAATACGGTTGGTTCCAGCGGCGTCGCAGGAGTTACCAGAACGTGACTGTGTTCAGCCATGAACTGCCTCAGGGACTCCAGCTCCGGATTTTGCCTCGAGGTTGACTCCTGAAGCCTTTTCCATAACTGGATGTAGCCACAAGGCAGTGGAGGTTTGGGATCAGAGTTTTCCTTCTCTTAGATGAGCTGCCTTCCCAGGCTGACGAGTCCCATCTACCTGGTGGCTGTTTAGTCGCCTCTTACGACAAGTACAGCCAAACTGAGGTCCTATTCTTATCCCCAGCCCTGAGGGGAAGCTACAGATAATATCAGCTTTTGAAATTACAAACCTGGGACCCTGGAATATTACCATTATGAATGGGAAGGGTCATTCTGAACCCCCTGAATTTATTTAAAGTATTTATATTCTGCCTTTTTCCTGTTCAACTCAAAGTAGCTCACAAAAATTGAAAAACATAATAAAGTATTAAAACACAAGAAGCAGACAAAACAGCAGTGAATAATTCAAGCACAGTGAGAGGTAGAGAGAAATGGGAGAAGTAATCACAATTCAAAGATGATCCAAAAATAGTCTTTGCTGAAAAAGGTCTTACGCTGCCTCCAAAATACTGGTATGAATGGGATCAGTCATAGCCCACATGGGAAGGAATTCCGTAGAAAAGGGACCCCCACTGAGAGAGTACTCTTGTGCAGCCCCAGCTGCACCTCGGATAGCAATGGAACTTGCTGCCTCTATCTTGAGATATGAGTAAACTCATGGTATCTTCAGGTACCTTGGCCCTACATTATACAATTTCTCTATATTGTCTGGTAACTGAGGTCTCAGTTGTACTTAAGGAAAAACTGGGAGTCCAAAAAATGCCCATGTTGCCTAAGTATCTACTGTCATTCCAAGGTAGAGTCCTGAGTCCTGAAAAACTGGGAGTCCAAAAAATACCCATGTTGCCTAAGTATCTACTGTCATTCCAAGGTAGAGTCCTGAGTCCTAATTGGAGTCCTAAGCTGTGACATATTAGAGGTTGAACTTCTTGACTGTGTAGTCATTGAGGATAATGAGTTTCTCAAAAGCCTTTAATTGCTATGTCACAGCAGCCCTGCTCACATTAATATCGCTTGGATGCTGTCTAGCAGATGTGTGGGTAGGAGGAATCAGGAGCACTCTATCTAAGCCCTGCACCTCACACACACAGGGTTTGTCTACTTTACATTGATAAATACTGTATCTATGAATCATTCTCCCTGTGAGAGAACGCATTGGCAATTGCAGGTATGGCATTGGGGTAGGGCTTAGAAATTATGCTCTTGGCTCCTCTGCACAGCATTGCACGGACAATCTCCACACTATACTTGTGTGGACAAGGCTACTACCTGTGACCAATCTTGGAGTGCACGAGGAAGGAAAGATGCAGAATGAAAGACAAACCAATGGCAGTTTTGAAAAATGAATGAAGACTGATTGACAACTGCTAGCAATCTTTCAATGTTCTTTGCAGAGCATTTGTTTGTATATTTTTCCTTTGTTCTTTCTTAACCAGGTTCCTATTCAAAGGACAGGGGACCCTGGATAGTAAAACCTGTGGCATCATCTAGAGGTCGAGGTGTCTATTTGATTAACAATGTAGGTACTTGAAAGTCCACCAAGCTTGGTGACTCCGTGCCATCCTTTTGAGCAAGTTAGTAGACACTATACAAAGATGTTTAAACAGTTAAGGACGGAGTTTAGAGTGTGATACTGTCTTTCACTTACATGAAATAGCTGTATTTAACCAACTGATTTGATAATCAAATACTTTGGCCTAAGTCAAATGAGATACAGGCTGCAATCCTAATCACACTTTCCTGAGAGTAAGCCCCATTGAACAGAATAGGACTTACTTCTGAGTATTATTAATTATTATTAGCAGTATTTATATACCGCTTTTCAACCTGGTTAGGATTGTGCTCACAGTGTCTTGGTGTATTGACCAGAATGGCCATTGGCATTTGAATCCTCACTACAAATGTGCAATATATCTGACCCTTGGGCACCTTACACTCCATAGTGTGCATAAAACACAAGATGCATAAAACATCTATAGTGTTTTATAGGAAACACTATAGATGTTTTATAGTGTTTTATAGGAAATAGTGGTGCATAAAACACAAGATGACTACAAAAACCAGTTTGTTTTGCTTTGGAGCCTTCAGATGAATAGAGACAACCATTCACCTGATGAAAATAGACTGCAGTGGGCTTATAATTGCATGGCAAACCAATTGTCAGCATGATGACAAAAATTATACAATACCTATATATTTGCTCAGAAATTCGGAGAAGCAATGATGTGGTAAGGTTCTCACCTTGGGGATGGCGAGATGACCAGCTCTCCTGGTTATGTTCTCACCATTGTAAGGATCAGCATGTTTTTTAAGATGGAAGATTCTATTCACCCATCGTTGTGCGGTCTTGTGGATTCTTTGTTGGCTCTTTCATCTATATCGCCTATAACCAGTTGTGCACTGAGTCTGTAATGAAGCTATAAAGTGCTAGAGGGAATGTATGTGTGTACACTAATGGGACAAGTATTCTTGGCATACTATAAAACTGGTTGGTGAGTCATTACTTTCACTCATGTCTTCTCCCTCCCCCCACCATATTGGAGGGGCCAGCTTGCTTCATCTGTTCTCAGTCTGGCTCCTTTCCCATGGAATAAAGGAGCTGCTGGCCAAGTGCTGAAGCAACTCTTTCCAAAGCTGTCAAGGCCGTGCTCTGTGCTTCAGGCATATATGAACAAAGCGTCAAAACCTGGAAAAGACATTCTAAACCCATTTTTCTCATGTCTGAATCTTCTGGTATTGTTAACACCACAAATGTGTCAAATTAACTACGTCTATAAGATACTCTTTAGAACCTCTTTCTTTAAAAAATTATCTGAATCCTCTGTAGTTGTTGGGGGAGAAATGCGTGTATGTGTATCACACTTGGTAAATAGAAACTTTTCCAGTTGACTATAGCTGCCCTATCTGGTTCCTGTAGAAACTTCTTAGTATAGTGGTTTCTGTACAGGAAGTTGAAATGCTTTGAACTTGGCTGTTGCCATGGGAACCTTGTGTGTGTGCTGCACTTCCTGAAGGTAGTAGTGTTCAAGTCGATGTGCAATTTGTGATTTTTCTTGTCATAGCAGAGAGTACATATGCATCATGGAACTGTTCACTGTAACGGGCTGTGACTGGTGTCACAGTTGTCTCACACATGTCTTCTTTCATTTCTCCCAGTTCAAAGCCTTGAACAGAGAAGCCCAGTTTGGTAAGGGGGCTGCCATGCACCTCCATGACACCTTTAATTCCCCAATAGTGGTATGAAATGAAGGTTTTCTTGGGAGTAAATCCCACTGTGTTCAGGGGATCAGTGTGCATAGATTGTCACCTTAGTTTTCAGTACAGAGGCCTTGTTCTTGCCATTGTGTTCAGGAAGCAGGGTTCAGTTGTTGGAGGTAAGGGAAAAATACTCTGTCTCAGTGCTGTGGATAATGTAGACATGAGAGGAAACACTATGGTTCTGGGTTGTCATCCTTTTTAAAGTTTTTCTCTCCAAAATGCTTGCATTTCATGAAGATGGGAATAATCTTAGATGTGCAGATGTTGAACTTGGGCCTTTGATGACTGCAGTTCTGTATACGCAGAACTCAAGCCCTACAAAATGCAGTGGACTATTGATGACTCCAGAAAGATGGCAATGTTACCAGATAGGATTTGGTTTTCTGACTTAAGTTAGAGCTCTGCGTTTTGAGGACTTGAATAAAGGCCTAGGCTGCTGTGCTTACTCTGATTTTTGTTTCTTAGGTGTTTTGTCCTTTCCTGCGTCTTAAACTACTAATTGTTTTCTGCACTATTCTAAAACATGCGCAAGCTGAAGCCACAGTGATCAGTAATTAGGTTGTACCAAGACCCTGCTGTGCCCTGACCTAGTTCTGTATGCACTTTCTTGAGAGTTTCTGTACTTAAGTACTTTGCACTGAACAGTGTTTTAGATTATTAAGAACCTACTTTTTATCAGAAAGTTTGGTTAGTCTAGCAACCAGGCAAACATTATTTGACATGCAACAGTTGGGGGACTAACTTTCAGATTGGGAGCAGTAAAGTAGTGAAGTCAGCATTCAGACTGTTCACTCCAATGTGATGTCTATCTCATCCTGTAGCCAAATCAGATTTCCCTCGAAGAGAATATCCTGGTCTCCCGCTACATCAACAACCCCCTGCTCATAGATGGTGAGTTTATATGGCAGTTTGCTGTTGCTTTATGAAATCCTGGGGGCTTGAGAGTTTTCCATACAAGAGCAATTTGTTATCATTCCCTGTGTTTCTAAAGTTCTCAGTTCTGTGCTGATAGAACTGTTGGCCAAAACAGGACCCCCATCTCTCAAAGATGATGGATGTTGCTGCATACTTGAACTCCAGAGGTTTGCAGAGGCTCAGAACTTAAAAACAAATGCAAAGGGGACAAATAGCCTCCTGGATAGTCTGAGGGCTGGAAGAAGAGAGTCTGTCTATTGCAACACTCACTTCCTGCCCTGGAAGCTCTAGAGTGCAGGAAATAACTCTTTATTTCCAACATAAATACAAAGTGCAATATGAAATGCAGTAGAAAGCTGAGTATGTGAAGTGGGGGAGGTGAATAAAAATGGAGAGATGGAAAGGAACTGGAAAGAGGCAGAAGTAAAAGAACAAAGCTGACAAGATTGGTAACAGAAAGATAGAGAGATCAGGCTGACTGGTCTATGTTGAAGATCTCATCCAGCCTCTGTAGCCTAACAGTCTAATTTTATGGCATGTTCTGTCTGGGGTAAGCCCATCTAATTCAGTGGGACTTACTCCCAGAAAGTTAGGCATATTGCAGCATTTTGTTGCAGGACTTGTTTGCTGTATCTTCATTATGGTAAGTGCTTTATAACTGTGTCATCCAAGTCCCGGGAAGCAACTTCATTCAATGAGACATGCTGGTATCTGCTGATTTCATGTCCTGTTCTTCTCCACCTTATGTAGAACTACTTCTGAACAATTTGTGGCCACTGATCACTTTTGCTCCTTTTCCAGATTTCAAGTTTGATGTGCGGCTATATGTTCTGGTAACATCTTATGACCCTCTTGTTGTCTACCTTTATGAAGAAGGTTTGGCCAGGTAAGTGTTGTGTTCGTGCCCCATGCCATGTTTGGCAAACACCTTGCTCTGCAGGGCTGTTGAGTGAGTTTCTTGGTCCCTCCCAAGCCCTAATGATCATCCTAGAGTTTTGCTGAACTGTTGGAGGTTGGAAATTGTGACTAAATGCTTGTGAATATATGGGTAACAATTCTCTCACACTTTGAGTGGCGCTCCAGTTTTTGCACTGATCACCAGCCCTGAATCTTTATTGCTAGAAAACCTCAAGGTGTTTAACAACTGGTTAAAATTAAAGCAACCTTGGCAATGATGGGGAAACATAGAGTATACGTATCGATGGGTGGAGCATCTTTTTCTGTTGGTGGCCTTCAGATGGCAGTAGTGGACTTTGAGGTTTTCATTGCCTGCTACTGTTTTTCCCCGCTTGGGTTTGTGAGCAGATGCAGAAGGGAAAGCTTTCAAGATCCTGGCGGCATCAGGTTTGAACTCCTTGTCTTTATATTTCAAGCTCTAGTGTCAAAATGCCAAGTAACCCCCCTCTCTGCTTTACAGAGTATTTTCATTATAGGTTCTGAAGTGATTGAACTTTTCATGGCTTTTAGCAGCAGCATTTAGAACTGGAGATAGTATGGAATGTCACATCAGGGGTGTAAAACTAAGCAGTGGTTAAGCTATGTGAACAATTCTGAGGGAGACTTTCATGCTCTTGCTCCTCTCCTGATCCCTGAGATAAGGAAAGTGAATGTTTCTGCTTCTGTTGAAAATAAATGGCAGTTGCATGTTGCGTACAAAGTCATGAAAGCGTGTGTGCAAAATAGAACAGGAACAAGTATGGCTATCAAATCACAGTTTCATCCGAGTTTGAAATCCCAGCTTGTTCTAGTTAATAGAAGTTTGAGTTCATGTAACTATGGTTTGTGTCAAACAGAAAGCAAAAGCGTATCATTTTTCTTAGAACATAAGAGCAGCCCCACTGGATCAGGCCATAGGCCCATCTAGTCCAGCTTCCTTTATCTCACAGCGGCCCACCAAATGCCCCAGGGAGCACACCAGATAACAAGAGACCTCATTCTGGTGCCCTCCCTTGCATCTGGCATTCTGACATAGCCCATTTCTATAATCAGGAGGTTGTACATGCTCATCATGGCTTGTAACCCGTAATGGATTTTTCCTCCAGAAACTTGTCCAATCCCCTTTTAAAGGCATCCAGGCCAGACGCCATCACCACATCCTGTGGCAAGGAGTTCCACAGACCAACCACACGCTGAGTAAAGAAATATTTTCTTTTGTCTGTTCTAACTCTGCCAACATTCAATTTTAGTGGATGTCCCCTGGTTCTGGTGTTATGTGAGAGTGTAAAGAGCATCTCTCTATCCACTCTGTCCATCCCCTGCATAATTTTGTATGTCTCAATCATGTCCCCCCTCAGGTGCCTTTTCTAGGCTGAAGAGGCCCAAACGCCATAGCCTTTCCTCATAAGGAAGGTGCCCCAGCCCAGTAATCATCTTACTCGCTCTCTTTTCCACCTTTTCCATTTCCACTATGTCTTTTTTGAGATGCTTTGACCAGAACTGGACACAATACTCCAGGTGTGACCTTACCATCGATTTGTACAATGGCATTATAATATTAGCCGTTTTGTTCGCAATATCTTTCCTGATGATCCCAAGCATAGAATTGGCCTTCTTTACTGCCGCCGCACATTGAGTCGACAGTTTCATCGACCTGTCCTCTGTCACAGACAGCCCAGAACCCATCAGCCTATATGTGAAGTTCTTATTTTTCATTGCTTGCATGTGAGAGAACAGGATAGGGAACCTATGGCTTCCTTTAGGCTAATTTGCATAGTGCTAAACCATGGTTTAGCTTTCCAGTAGAACAGGACCCATACGCAATGATAGTAAGAGAGAACAGAAGAATAATACTACTTCCAATATATAGAATTTAGGTTTGTGAACACTATAGCATGTAGTGCTACAGTGTCAGATCACCAGCATGTAGAGATCTCCTTTGATTATTGCAGGGCTTTTTAGACTGGGGCGTTGCGATGCGCCAGCCTGTGGACCCTGGCCTCTGCCCCCTTAAGGGGCAGCCAGGAGGCAGTGAGGAGGCAGTGGTGTGATCCCCAGGATCGTGCCGCTTGGGGGGGCTGCAGGGGCTTGGGTACACTTACCAAAGCCTCCTGTAGCTTCCTGGGGGTGTGGGGAGCCCTGCGCGACCTTCTGCAGGGCTCCCCGCAGCTTTAAAAGTGAAAGTGGAGTGATTGCACCCTGCCTCTGCTGAAGCGGAAGTGGAGTGTGATTGCTCCACTCTCACTTCTGAAGCTGCAGGGAGCCCTGCAGAAGGTCGCGCAGGGCTCCCGCACCCTTGGGAGGCTGCAGGAGGCTCAGGTACATGCAGCCAAGCCCCTGCAGCCCCCCTCATCCTGGGGACCATGCCGTTGCCTTCCCCCTGCCCCCACTGCCTCCCCCCACCCCTGCAAGAACTTAGAGCAGGGGTGTCCAAACATTTTGGCAAGAGGGCCATATCATCTTTCTGACACTGTGTCGGGGGCCGGGAATAAAAAAGAATTCATTTACATTTCAAATTTGAATGAATTTACGTACATTTACATAAATGAATATATTAGAGATGGAACTTATATCAATGAATGAAGGTCTTGTAATAGCTCAAGGCCTATAAAAGGCCTTACACAAAGCAAGACCAGCCTTTCCTTAACTGCTGCTGCTGCATCACACTTCTGAAATAGCAAGCAGTGGAGGGAGCCCTTGCCCCACAGCTCATGTGAGAGGTCAACAGTTGCCCTCACACTGAGAGCAGTTGCATCGAAACAGCATGGGCTCCAGCAAGTCTCCAGAGGGCCAGAGGCTCATTGGAGACTGGGGCTATCTGTGGGCCGGATTGGGAGTCCTTGAGGGCTGCAAGTGGCCCCTGGGCCGGGGTTTGGGCACCCCTGACTTAGGGCAGCTCAAACACTCCCTGAGAGGTTGAAAAGTGCTGGATTATTTTAATGCTGACACTCTGTTGCTCAAATTTGGGAAACTGGTTGTAAACTTTGCTTCGTATGTCTTATGAATTAGTTCCACAGCAACCTTCCATCCTATCCTTGGGTCTTGTTTCAAACAAGACCAAGAATGTGGTACTTTTGTGATAGTACTTTTTGGTTCCCCCCACCCCGCCTGTATTAGTGTTTGTTGTTGAAACAGAGCACCTGAATTAACTGGCAGAATCAACAGCCAGTTAAAACATTACATTGGTATTGGAAGTCAATACTGAAAAGGGTATTGCATTTTGCCCTTGAGTATCTCTGTGTAACTTTGTAACAGCCTCAGGGTTTCTGAGGCTTGTTTAAAAATTTGTGGTTTTATCATCACAGTAAAACCAAAGGAGGTGGGGGGCTTGGATGTATCTGTTATTTGATAATTACCCTTGCAAAATAAGTGTATGCTATCCCCCCTTTTGTCTTCTTTAGCCGCCTGTGTCCCTCTTGGGGGTGTATAAATTCCATTCAAGAATAATATACCAGCAGGGGGCAGTCAGGCACAGGGTTTGTGGTTTTCTCTCCCCAAACTACTTTTTTCTTTGTTTGGAGTCACAGGGAACTATTTTAAAATCTTTGGTTTTAAAGAGATGTAATTTTGGATCTTAATTTTTCTGAGTGGATATTTGTAGTTGGATTTGCGCTGAACCAGGAAAGTAAAGGGTTATTTTGTGGTGGCACAATGGGTTGATCAGAAAACCAAATGTGTTTTTCAGGAGCCCAAGAAAGAGGGGGGCGGGAAGTGAACGTGGCTGAAGAGCTATGCAAGTTCTGAAACGAAAGAGCAGGCAGCAGCGCTTTGTAATATCAGACAGTGTGTGCTTTCCTGTTCCATGAGCCCCCTAGTGCCCCCTCCTCTGGTAGCCCTGCTTGCTAATTAGCACTGGCTCCGTGGAGATATTTACCTTTTCTCTGCTGGATTCCTGTGGTTTCCAAAGAATTCAGGTACTCACTATGAGCCAAGGAATTCACATTACCTCATAGACAGTGCTGTGGCCAGAGCCTATTACAGCAGCCCAATCCCCCTCACAGTAACCCCTGCCTGGCAGGCCCTTGATGTTTGGGGAATGTAGTTAAGACAGTGGCAGGGGGGGGGATAGCATCTAGTCTCATGATCCACCTTCTTCCTCACTTCTATAGCAAGCATGTACATATAGTAATGCACTTGTATAGCATTTTGTACTTTTGGCTAATGCTAACCATGGCTTGCCCAGTTAGGCCAGGATGAAACAGCCTGCCACTCTTAGATAAGCATATGAGGCTCATTGGGAGATGTAAGAATGACCTTGGATCACACCTAGTAAAGCCTGAGATGGTAGCTAGAGTTTGGAAGAGGATATAAAAGAATATTAAATGGCCAATGCAAGGTGATATCTGACTCTGATGGTATATGGAGGGGCTGTAGGGATAGGTGAGCAGTGTATGCATGGTCAGATCATGTTGATTTGGAGACTGTTTGGGGATTCCTGATTTGATATGGTTTGGAGACTGTAGGGGATCCCTGGGGAAGAGGTTGTTTTAGTGCTTCTTTACGTGAAGCTGTTCAGTAGCCAGAATATTCTTGTTCTTTGATTCCATTTATGGTCTGTCATTCTTCATCTGTGAATCCTTATAGAGCTAAAGAAATCTCTGTACTCAAAACACCTCTGTGACCAGGGTCCTCTGAACCTAAACACCTCTAACAATTGGCCCATATTGGCATAATGGTCCATGCCAATGGAGTTTGTGGAACAAGGAATGAATTCTGTAAACAAGTCATGTCATTGCTCCATTGTGTGAGTTGTCAGTGTGTGTATAGGTTTGCTTTGATAAGTCCCTTGAACAGGACATTGTGATTTAACAGAGTTAACAGCTGATTTTATTGTGATTTGTTTTTAATGGATTTTAATTTTATGGTTGTAAGCCACTCTGAGTGCCCCAACGTTTCGGGGGAAGAGTAAGATATACATCTTTTAAATATATAAATAATATAAATAAGGCTGCAAAAAAGGATAGTTGCTCTAGGCGTATTTTTGGCCTACCTATGTAAAGCCCTTTTACACAATGTTGTACGATCTTGCCGTTGTGGAAAAACTTCTTGGATAACTATCGGGGTTCTGGAGCCATCTATAGTTGCTGTTGCAAGACAAAATAAGGAATGTGTTAATACTTCTCATACTATTTAAAAAACAAGAACAACCCACCAAAAACTTCTATCAAATTTCAGGCTTATGAGTGGCACTTTCAGTGTAATGAGAAAAAATAACAAAAAATAGCTTGGCTGTGAGGTGCCTGTTGACTACAGGTGTTTGTTTCTGTTAAGATAGGATTACAGCCTAATACTTACTGTACACAATGGGCTTCTTCTAAGTAAATAACACCATTTTCAAACACCTGTACTAATGACTGTATGGAAACTTGGGCTACAGTATTACAGGAGAGAAGATGATGTCTACATGGATCGATCCTATATTTGAATGCTTATCTCTGTCTTTGGTTACTGAACCTACTCAGTTAAACATTCATGTTCAAAGTTAAGGGAGATCTTGCATTATTTTCTAGTGTTGTAGTTTGCTTCTAGGTGTAGGGTGGGGTAGGAAGCAGGGTAGGGATAGGAAGCAGGCAAACTGGAAACTATCTTCTGATCTCAGTTAACACACAGGTGCTGGGGAGTAAGTAACGTCCAAGCAACCTCTCTACTCCCTTCACCCCCAATTGCCTTAAGAATGATGGAATAAATAATCATCTCTACTCTAAATGAATGTTCAGTTTGGTTCTTGTTTTATAGGTTTGCAACTGTGAGATACGACCATGGAGCAAAGAATATTAAAAACCAGTTCATGCATCTAACAAACTACAGTGTCAACAAGAAAAGCGGTGACTATGTCAGGTAGTTGAATTTATGTGAGAGTTGTTTGGCTTCTGGTTCTGCATTAAAACAGCCAAAGCCATTAGGAATTGCTGTGGCAAAGCAGCTCTAGAGTTTCTGAGGTCTCCAGTGTGAACTTTTGTGTCTTTGGTTTTATAGTTGTGATGATCCTGATGTGGAGGATTATGGGAATAAGTGGAGTATGAGTGCAATGCTGAGATACCTGAAACAAGAAGGGAGAGATACAACTGGTGAGTTCAGAACCTCCTTTGAAACTCTGGCAATTTTTACCTTGCTTGATATTGCCAACTGTACTAGGTCTAAAATCTCTTAAAGTGACTTTTAAATAATAATAATAATTCTCCCTCTCTAATTTGACTCTCCCACTTCTTCTGAACAGATTAATCCATTACTTCATTCTTGTCTGAATGAATTTTCCTGGTATTGTCTTTGCTTGTCATTCTAGAGTTGTGACTAGCGATGCTCTTTTCTTTGTGTCTGTACATGCATATGGTTGCTCCTTCTGTCCTTTCTCAGTGAATGTCTTTCATCCTAGATATGCATATCCTATGGCACAGCCTCTTTCTCATATTTTCTTGGTGGATTGGTAGCATAAGAACAACTCTGCTGGATCAGGCCAAAGTCCCATCTAGTCCAGCTTCCTGTATCTCACGGTGGCCCACCAAATGCCCCAGGGAGCACACCAGATAAAAAGAGACCTGCATCCTGGTGCCCTTTCTTGTATCTGACATAACTCATAACCCACTGCAATTAGTGCAGACTGCGGCGGCCCGTGTGGTCACTGGAGCTAGGCGGTTTGACTCTGTCAGCCCGCTTCTCCGGGGGCTGCATTGGCTGCCCATTCGTTTCCAGGCCCAATTCAAGGTGCTGGTTTTGACCTTTAAAGCCCTATACTGCTATGGGCCAGGCTATCTCAGAGATCGCCTACTTCCATACAATCCGACTCGTCCTCTTAGGTCATCAGAGAAAGCCTTTTTACAAGTGCCGCCGCCTAAGGAGGTATGTGGGACAGCGGCAAGAAATAGGGCCTTCTCAGTAGTGGCACCAACATTATGGAATTCCCTTCCCCTTGACTTGAGAATGGCTCCCTCTCTTGAGACTTTTCGGCGAGGCCTGAAGACATTTTTGTTTAAAGAAGCCTTCTGAGTGCATGGCCTTTTTAAACATCTCTTCTGTATCTTTTTTAGTATTTTTACAGGCCTGATTCCTCTGATTTGCTACGTTTTGCTCTTTTTATCTGACTTTTTATCTGATCATGGTTTTTATGGGTATATGTTAATGTGTTTTTAATATGTTTTTATTTGTGGTGAAATTATGTTTTTAATCTGTTTTTAATATGTTGTGAGCCGCCCTGGGTCCCTTTGGGGAGAAGGGCGGCATATAAATAAAGTTTAATAATAATAATAATAATAATAATAATTTCTAAAATCAGGAGGTTGCACATACACATCATGTCTTGTAACACGTAATGGAATTTTCGTCCAGAAATTTGTCCAATCCCCTTTTAAAGGCATCTAAGCCAGATGCCATCACCACATCCTGTGGCAAGGAGTTCCGCAGACCAACCACACGCTGAGTAAAGAAATATTTTCTTTTGTCTGTCCTAACTCTCCCAACACTCAATTTTAGTGGATGTCCCCTGGTTCTGGTGTTATGTGACAGCGTAAAGAGCATCTCTCTATCCACTCTTTCCTTCCCGTGCATAATTTTGTATGTCTAAATCTTGTCCCCCCCGTCAGGCGCCTCTTTTCTAGGCTGAAGAGGCCCAAATGCTGTAGCCTTTCCTCATAAAGAAGGTGCCCCAGCCCAGTATTCATCTTAGTTGCTCTCTTTTGCACCTTTTCCATTTCCTCTATGTCCTTTTTGAGATGGGGTGACCAGAACTGGACACAGTAGTCCAGGTGTGGCCTTAACCATCAATTTGTATAATGGCATTATAATATTAGCTGTTTTATTCTCAGTACCTTTTCTGATGATCCCAAGCATGGAATTGGTCTTCTTCACTGCCTTCTACACTTACTTATATTGAAATGCATCTGCCATTTTGCTGCCCATTCTGCCAGTTTGGAGAGATCCTTATGGAGCTCCTCACAATCGCTTCTGGTCTTCACCACTCAGAAGCTTGGTGTCTTCTGCAAGCTTAACCATCTCACTACTCAACCCTATCTCCAGGTCACTTATGAAGAGGTTGAAGAGTACCGGTCCGAGGACAGATCCTTGGGGCACACTGCTTTTCACCTCCCTGCATTGTGAAAGTTGCCCATTGACACCCACTCAGTTTCCTGATCTGCATCCAGTTCTCAGTCCAGGAGAGGACCTGCCCTCC
This sequence comes from Tiliqua scincoides, assembly GCF_035046505.1. Taxonomy (NCBI): domain Eukaryota; kingdom Metazoa; phylum Chordata; class Lepidosauria; order Squamata; family Scincidae; genus Tiliqua; species Tiliqua scincoides. The sequence goes on from NC_089821.1 coordinate 284,123,466, forward strand.
AATTCCCTGACTGTGGAGTTTTTTCAGTAGCCTTTGGTAGGGACCGTGTCGAACGCCTTCTGAAAGTCCAGCTATATAATGTCCACGGGTTCTCCTGCATCCACGTACCTGCTGACCTTTTCAAAGAATTCTAAAAGGTTTGCGAGGCAAGTCTTACCCTTACAGAAGCCATGTTGATTCTTCCTCAGCAAGGCTTGTTCGTCTGTATGTTTTGAGATTCTATCTTTGATGAGGCATTCCACCATCTTACCTAGTATAGATGTTAGGCTGACTAGCCTATAGTTTCCCGGGTCCCCCTCTCCTTCCTTTTTTAAAAATCGGTGTGACATTTGCTATCCTCCAATCCTCTGGCACCGTGGCCATTTTGCGGGACAAGTTGCATATTTTAGTCAAGAGATCAGCAACTTCATTCTTCAGTTCCTTAATAACTCTTGGGTGGATGCCATCCGGGCCCCGGTGACTTATTGATCTTTAATTTGTCAATTAGGTCTGAAACATCTTCGCTCTTAACCTCTATCTGATTTAATTCCTTGGTGGGGGGGGCATTCGGGCAGCGGTATTTGCCCGAGGTCTTCTGTCATGAAGACAGATGCAAAGAACTAATTTAATTTCTCTGCCATCTCTAAGTCTCCTTTCTCTCCCTCACTATCGACAGTGCCAATTGCTTCTCTGGCAGGTTTCAAAATATTTTATTTTTTGAATTTATTTTATTCGAAGCTTTTATTATTCCCCTTAATGTTGCTGGCCATGTGTTCCTCATAGTCTCTCTTGGCCTCCCGTATCACCTTCTTACATTTCTTTTGCCACAGTTTGTTCTTTTTTATTCTCCTCATTAGGGCAAGACTTCCATTTATGGAAGGAAACTTCTTTGCCCTTTACAGCCTCTCTAACTTGGCTGGTTAGCCATGCGGGCACCCTCCTGGATTTAGTGGAACCCTTCTTTCTTTGTGGTATACACTTCTGCTGGGCCTCTGTTACTGTTGTTTTAAGCAGCCTCCATGCACTCTGGAGAGACTGGACCGTCTTTACCTTCCCTTTCAACCTCCCTAACCAGCCTCCTCATTTGAGGGAAGTCTGCCCGTCGGAAGTCAAGGGTTTTTGTGAGAGATTTGCCCGATATTCTTCCCCCAACGTGCATGTAGAAACGGATTGCAGCATGATCACTGTTCCCCAACGGCTCCGTAACATTGACATCTGTAACCAGGTTCTGAGTACTGCACAATATTAAATCCAGAGTCACCTGTCCTCTGGTGGGCTCCATGACTAGCTGCTCTAAGGCACAGTCATTTAACATGTCAAGGAATCCGGTCTCCTTTTCATGACCAGAACACAAATTGACCCAGTCAATATGAGGATAATTGAAGTCCCCCATGATTACAACCCTGTCCCTCCTTGTCACTTCCCTGATCTGTTTCCTCATTTCAAGGTCCCCTTCCGATTTCTGGTCTGGAGGACAATAGTATGCCCCCAGTATTACATTGCTCCACATACCTGGTAATTTAATCCACAGAGATTCTACAGTGGAGTCAGACCCACCTTCAATCTGTACTTTGCTGGATTCTATCCCTTCCTTAACATAAATGGCCACCCCACCTCCAACACGCCCCTCCCTGTCCCTCCTGTAGAGTTTATAGCCCAGGATTGCGGTATCCCACTGATTCTCCGCATTCCACCATTACACTGTTGGCAACCTTCAGTCTCGAAAGACTATGGTATCGCGCTCTGAATGGTGGTTCTGGAACAGCATCTAGTGTGGCTGAAGAGGCCAATTTGGGAGTGACAATCCCTTCCACACTGAGAGCAAGTGCAGTCTGTCCCTGGTCTGTCTCCCTGGCTATCTGGAGGATGATAGTATGCCCCCAGTATTACATCACTCCTCAGGCATGGTAATTTAACTCACAAAGATTCTACGGTGGAGTCGGACCTGCCTTCAATTTCTACTTTGCTGGATTCTACCCCTTCTTTAACATGAATGGCCACCCCACCTCCAACACGCCCCTCCCTATTGCTCTTGTAGAGTTTATAGCCTGGGATTGTGGTATCCCACTGGTTTTCCACAATCCACCCGCTTTCCGTTATGCCCATTATATCAAAGTTTTCTCTAGTCACCAAACATTCCAGTTCTCCCATCTTTGCTTGGAGACTTCGGGCATTTGCATAAAAGCATTTGTACATGGAATGCCCCAGGATGGGCTGCTTATTAGCTCCTTTGTCCCTGCATCCTCTCATAGTGCCAAGCAGTCTATCACATCCCATCATGCTTCCATTCCCAATTTCTTTTCCTACTCTGTCTTTACCTTGTTGTTCTCTAACCTCCCCATCCCCATAGGGTTGAGGAGTCCCGAACCGGATGCCCCTCGGCTCCTGTCGGCTTTCAGTTTAAAGCTGCTCTGCCACCTTTTTTAATGTTATGCAACAGCAGTCTGGTTCCATTCTGGTTCAAGTGAAGCCTGTCCCTCTTGTACAGACCCTGCTTGTCCCTAAACGTTTCCGAGTGCCTAACGAATCTAAACCCCTCCTCCCTACACCACCATCTCATCCACGCCTTGAGACCCCTGATCTCCGCCTGCCTAACTGGCCCTGTGTGTGGAACAGGTAGCACTTCTGAGAATACTACCTTTGGGGTCCTGGCTTTCAGCTTCCTACTTAATAGCCTAAATTTGGCCTCCAGGACCTCCCAGCTACACTTCCCCACATCATTGGTGCCCACATGCACCACAACCCATGGTTGTGATGAATGATGAATGAACATGAATAGCATAATGAATGAACAGTGGAATTCCAATCTGTCTCTGAAGTGATTACAGGTGGAGCCTCATTATTCATGAGGGTTCCGTTCTTGGAACCCATGCGGAACCATGTCACGCAAAATTTGGGCTCCATCCACCTTCGAACATGAGCAGAGCTGTTCTGAGGCCCATGGAGGCTGTGCGTAGCCGGAAACCGGAAGTGCCCTTCTAGGACCTTCGGAAGCCTTTCCGAGGCCTGTGGAGGCTGCACGCAGCCTCTGCGGGCTTCAGAAAAGCCTCTAAATGCCTCAGAGCCAGTCTTCCGTAGGTGGACTGTGCTCCAGTTGCCTCAGGAGGCCCTTCTGAGGCCCCTGGAGGCTGCGCACAGCCTCCATGGGCCTCGGAAAGGCCTCCGAAGGTCCTAGAGAGGCACTTCTGGTTTTTGTCGCCTCTGGAGGGCTCAGGTGGGGCCAAATCTGGCACCACACAGGTCCTGGGGACCCGCATTGAGTCAGATTTGCAGTTTAAAATATCGCGAATAAAGAGGCTCCACCTGTATTTGCTTTTAGCGTTGATGTCTCATCAGCACCAGTATAGTCAGTCATAAGGGTTCTTTTGAGCGAGGTGCTTACTTGTGTTTCTTTTTTCTTACTCTCTATCTATGAATGACATTCATGTGCTCATTTAAATGCAGAAAGGAGGGACATTTCTGTTTGCTTGTAAGTTCAATCAGTTAGGACAGTGGTTCTCACACATTTAGCACTGGGACCCACTTTTTAGAATGAGAATCTGTCAGGACCCACCAGAAGTGGTGTCTTAGCCGGAAGTGACATCATCAAGCAGGAAAATTTTTCACAATCCAAGGCTGCAATCCTACTCACACATACCCATGAGTAAGTCCCATTTACTATCATTGTTAAAAGAATATACATAGTAGCTTGTTAAAAGTACAGGTCTGTAATATTTCCCCAAATGCAGTCATGGTAGCATCAAGTCTATTAAAAAATAAAATATTGAAATGAATGGGGACCCGCCTGAAATTGGCTCGCGACCCACCTAGTGGTCCTGACCCACCGTTTGAGAAACACTGAATTAGGATGAAGACTTGCTGGTGAATTACTGATTGCAAAATGCATGAAATACCCTGTGGGATTGAAGCAGGCATTATTTTGCAATACCATGAGAATACGCACATATCAGAGATTGGTCAGACAGTTTGGTGTATATGGGGGTATAGCAATTGCAGTTTGATTAAATCTGAGATCCCAAAAGTAGTGCAGGATGGTCTAGAACAGGAATAGTGAAATGTTTTATTTTCGTAGGGCTGCTAGTCTCAGCCTAGTGGTTCGGAACCTTTTTTGTGATGTGGACCGCTTTGAGAATCTGATGAAAGCTATGAACCCTCTCTCCAGAAAAATGTATATAAACAGATATTTAACAGGGGGAGTTCCTGGCTTACCTGATGCCAACAACGTAGAGATGAGGGGAGTCCTGTGGACACCTCTTCAGGGCCCCCCAAGCCTTGAAAATAAAAAACCGTGATCTGAAAGACACTTCTGGTTTCCTGTTATGAAACTGGAAGTGACTTCTGATCGCTCTTTTATAAAATAAAATATTTTATTTTAAAATTTTTATTTTTTAAATTTTTTATTTGAAAATAACAAAGCGATTGGAAGTTATTTCCTGTTTCATAACAGGAAACCAGAAGTTTCTTTCTGATCACGGTTTTTTATTTTCAAGGCTTGGGGAGCCCTGTGGAGTTGTCCATGGGTCTCCCCGCATCCCCGGACTCATCACTGGCTTCTGGTAAGCTAGGAATCACCCCTCTTTCTCCAGCAGCAGTGCAATCCTCGGGATCGTGTTGCTGCAATGCCCCTAGCCCTTAAGGGGCCAAACCTAAGTGCTGCCCTCGCTGGTAGGTTCCCAAACCAACCAGTTTGGGAACCGCTGCTCTAGACAGTGGTCTTAGGGCCAGAAGTATATCTTGCTGCACAAGTTGACCCCCTTGCAAATGGTCAGGCTGTATAATAAAGCTGTTGTCTTGTGGAAGTAAGAGTTTTCCTAGATGTGTAGCTTATCATATCAATGCATACAAATACGTTACAGCAGGAAACCCTGAAAAAAAACACTATAACTTTAGTGTGAAATGCCATTTTTGAAAAGATACACACTACTTGCAAACATTTTTATTTTGCATGAGAGTGAAGAGGTGTAGATGTGCTTTGCCATAGCTTTGTTAAAATTTAGAGCTAATAGGCCAGAAAAAATTGTCTGATAACAGAATAATCTGTCACCAGATGGTATCTGAACACAATGTTATCTGATACAATGTAACATTGCATCTAAATACAGTGTTAAGTATCATTTCACTTGGTTTTCTTATATTTATTTGTTAAATTCCTGCCCCGTTTTATCTTCTGAAGGACATTCAAAGTGGCTTACAACATAGAATCACAATAAAAACCACAAACATTAAAAATCTTCTTAAAAACAAGACAGCATAAAAATATCACATTAAAATACAAAGAGAGAACTAGTAGAACTAGCAGCAAGCAAAAAGGGGATCAGGCCCATAAAAACCTAACCTGTCTAAAAACTACAATATCCAATATTAAAAGATCTGAACTCAGAAGGCTGATCTAAATAACCATGTTTTTAGTGTTATGTGAAAATCCCCTTTTTCCCTTCCAAGTTGTGTTTTTATATCTAGTTATGTATTTTGGACTAAAATGCAGGCCTAAAACTTCTCTTTCAGGCCACAAAAGGAGTCAAATCTTAAGCTCACTCATCTCTCATGTTGATTGTCAGTCTGGGAAGACTCATTTTCTCCAGAGACACTGGAAATGTCTTTATTGTTTAAGTCAATCACTGAATATGCAAACACCTTAAAGGAGGAGGACTTTGGCAGCAAAGTCTACCACCTATTGTTAACTAAATTACAGCCATTAAGCCACCTCCAGCCTGTAGCAACAGGAAGTAAGCTACTCCCCCTCCCCCAGAGTCAAACTGAGTTCTGGACTCTTCCACCTTTTCTTTACATACTCCACGTGTACCATTGTGTGTTACTGAGCATGCCCACAGCTCTGGGATACTTCCGGTCAGTTTAGATCAACTTCCAGGTCCAAGACAAATCTTATAAGAGAGAACTCAGAGCACATGCGGTCTCTCTCTGACTGCCCACCGGCCGGAGTGGCCAGACTCTTCCTCCAACTCTCCCCCCCCGACAGGTAAATATATCGTTGCGTCTAAACTCCCCCCCCTTCTTCCCTACCTATTCCTCCCTGCTCCCCCATCTTTAGTCAGCAACTGGGTTTAGCAGATTAAGGAACCCCTATAATACCTCCCTACTTCCTGTCCATTTCTGATTCTTTTTCGGATGCACCCAAAATACACAGCACACGCATCCACCACTAGTTAGGTACAACAGAACAGTACTAGAAATCTATACTTATCGATTCTCCATGTGTATTATGTTTTACCTTTGTGTATTTTTGCAATAAAAATATAATCCTTTGATTGAAAGTTATCTTTCTCCCAATCTCCTCATTAAGCTAAACAAGGGATTTCTTTGCTCTACGCTGTCTTGTATCCAGCCTATGGTCCCAAAAGTTTCCAGAAGGCTAATATAAATAATTCCCCTAAACAAAACAGCCTTTTTGGTAACATTAGGTCCTGCCAGAAAGCCTCTAAGGGAGGGAGCAGTTGGTAAGCTATGAGTGAGGGTGTTCCATAAAGTTGGTGCCACTACTGAGAAGGCCCTATTCATTACAGCCACCCATCTCACCCCCATAGGCAAAGGCGAAGCTGGATTGTACAGAAGTGGGCAGTCTCTCAGGTATCCTGGCTCAGAAATTCTGGCTAAATCTGCATGTTTATGGTGCCTTTACAGTCATAATTTGTTTAATATAATTGTGCTTAGAGTTTTGTCTTGCATGAGTGCTTGCGTGTGCTTTTTGCTCACTGTCTCCTGTTAACACAAAAGTTCACATGTATGGCCTGTTGTGATATTGCAGGTTAGCAATGAAAGTCCCTTGCATTTCCCTGTTTTTTCTGCTTCTTTCAGCTCTGATGGCTAATGTGGAGGACCTGATCATTAAGACAATAATTTCTGCTGAACTTGCCATTGCTACAGCTTGTAAAGCCTTTGTTCCACACCGTGGTGTCTGCTTTGGTAAGGAAACTCAAGGTCTCTTAACTGTTTTCTTGAATGTTTCTTCCGCCTTGTTATGTAGGGATGGTGGAATTTACACTCCATATTGTTTACAATCTCAGATGGATTATAGAGGGTTCCCAACCTATGGTTTCTCCATTCATGACGCCACTATTCTTTGACACTACCCATGGTCACAACATAGGTGACTAGCCAGGCTGGTTACTTGTTGCACTAGTCTATCCCCTGTTATGTGGACTGCTGTCAAAGAATACTTGCAGGGAGTTTGAGGACCACAGTAAGTCCTTGCAGGGGATGGGGGGGAGTTGGGGCTGGGGAAAGGCAGCGATGTGATTCCCAAGATCGCGTCGCTAAGGGGCCTGCAGGGACTGGCATGTACTCACCGGTCCCTGCAGCAGCCTCCTGCGCGTGTGGGAAGTCCAGCGCGAGCATCTGCAGGGCTCCCTGTGTCTTCAAAAGTGAAAGTGCAGCGATTGCACCCCACCTCTGCAAAATTGGAAGTAGAGCGCGGTCTTTCACTTTTGAAGATATGGGGAGCCCTGCAGACGCTTACACAGGGTTCCCTGCACCCCTGGGAGGCTGCTGAAGGAACTGGTGAGTACATGCCAGTCCCTGCAGCCCCCTTAGTGACGCGATCCTGGGGATCTAGTCACTACCTCCTCCTTGCCCTGCCCCTTAAGGCAGCGGTTTTCAGCTGTGACGAGGCTGTCTCAGGTGTGCCGCAGGATCAGGAGGCAACGTGCGGGAGAAGCGGCTGCTTTGAGCCTCCCTCAGCAGGGAGAACAAGCAAGGGAGCAGCCAGGGAAAGGGCTGGTTGTGGCTGCTTTGCATCCCACGCAGCAGCTGAAGAATGTGCTGGAGCTCCTGCTACTGAGCACGACTCAGGCTGCAACCTGATCCTCACTTTCCTGGGAGTAAACCCCATTGGCTACTATGGGGCTTACTCCAGAGTAGACAGGCATAGGTTTGGGCACGAAGGCGGTTGTTGCCTGCCTGCTGATTGCCCAACCAGAGAGGCCTGGAGGAGCCAGGAGGTGGGAGCTGCGGAGTGAGTGAGAAGAGGGAGCCAGAAGCTGCATGCAGGTACATAGTGAGCGAGTCTGCTGAGACCCTCACCCTAAGGACTGGCTGACAGGCTGTCTTAGGCTGGCAGTGAAAAAGGTTCCTGAAAGTCCCTTTTCCTTGCCAGTTTGCCTGCAATTCTCCAAAGTGACCCTCCCTGCACTTTGGGGCTTTTAGAGGAAGGGCGCTGGGCCACAATCCTATCCACACTTACCTGGGAGTAAGCATACCTGGGAGTAAGTATTTCTTCTGAGCAAGCATACATAGGATTGGGCTCTGGGGGTACTATCCCATCCACACTTTCCTGGGAGTAAGCCCCATTGACTATAATGGGGCTTACTTCTGAGCAGGCATGCATAGGATTGGGCTTTTGGTTGCACTCTTTTTTTCTCAAATACATAAGCAGGCAATTGGCACTTCTCTTTCCTCTTCTCCCCCACCCCCTTCCCCAGGCATATTCCCCCCCCCAAAAAAAATCTCACAACCACAGTTAGCAACTCTCTTACTGTCCCTCCCCTCCCTTGTCCACACCTTCTAAAGATACAGAATCACTGCCTCACATTCTCTCTCTCTCTCTCTCTCTCTCTCTCTCTCTCTCCCCCACCCTCAGTTTAATCCTGCACTTGTTTCAATCATGTCTCCTCACTGCCCCTCACCCACTATGTGATCAACCTGCCCTGTCTTTGCCAACACTTTCAGGTACTTTTGATAAGAATTTGAACAGAGGATTTTATCGCCTTTTCAGAAACCACATATAATTCCCTCTCCATGCTTCTTGTCAATTTTTTTGTCATGTATTTATAAATGACATTTATAAAAATTATAAATTATAAATTTATAAATTATAAATGTATAATACATTTAATTGTATTAATTTTATTAGGTGGTTCTAATTTTATTGGATACCATAGTCTTTCGAGACTGAAGGTTGCCAACATACATACAATTTTATTAATTCAAGATTAACTGTAATGTAGTAATTTAATATAAGTAAAAAAAAACTGGTAATGTGCCTTGACAATTTTAGTGCCTTATCAGTGCGCCGTGAGCTGAAAAAGGTTGAAAATGGCTGTCTTAAGGGGAAAGAGGCCAGGGCCCTTTGGCTGGGGCGTTGCGACACCCCAGTTTGAAAAGCCCTAGTTTAAAGGTATTCTGTCTTCCACTGTATCTGGTCACCTTGAGAATTGGGATTTTTTGCCCTATTGTGTCTTGAGTCTCTCTCTGTCTTTTAGGACCAAACTAGATGCAACGAGTCGCATCACTGGCCCTGGTGTGCTTGCCTTTTCTTATAATAGCATTCACTGAGTTCCTCAATCTAGATGAGTTTACTGTGTAATGGGCCTGTTAAAATACAGATGTGTAACATTTCCCCAAATGCAGTCACTTACCATGGTAGCATAAAGTCTAATATAGTAAAAATAAAATGCACATTGAAATGAATGGGAATTCACATGAAATTGGCTCAAGACCCACACTTTGAGAAACACTGGTCTAAGTTTCTCTGAATGAAAATATTCCCAGAATTTTCATTCATAAGTGCCTTGTTCTAGAAGGGATACTGATCCTTTTGATGGAAAAAAAGACTAAATTCACAAAGCATCTAGGGGACCTAGTTTGATTCTTGGAGGATCTGAGGATGATGATTTGTGCCCATCCCATGTCATAAATGAGCATTGTGAGGGAAAGTGCATTTCCTGGGTTTGCTTGTACCACATGGCGGCGGTAGAGCTTACATCTGGCAGAGATTTTATATAGAGCTATGTGCTGGCAAGTATTGGAGAGCTCTCTGGGAATGGTTCCAAAATGCAACGGCTGGTACCAGCATGTGCCTTCTCCCCTTTCCAGTACCTGCCCTTCAGCCTTTCCTCTTGGCACTCACCTATTCTTCCTTCAGTCCTATGTGCAAACACAGGATAGAAACTACAAAGCTGGAAATTAGAGTCCAGAACTATTTCATTCCACTGACATTGATTTTATCAAGGGTTAGTATTAAGATTGCTATGCACTACCAGCCTAGAGGAATAAGAGCAAATTAACTCAGGATATGGATCCTGCAGCTGTGGACTTGGTAGTACTAGCTTACTAAGCATTTGCTTTAGTAGCTCAGTTGTATTGTGTCAGTGACCTTAAAACTTCTCACAGAGGGCAGGAGACTGTATAAAGACATGATTCTGAAGAGTTAGGATTGACTATGATAAATATGGAGATCGGCAGGACTATTCATGGAGTTTATCTGCTACTTGGAACTCATTAAAAATTATTGGATATTTTTAGCTTTCTAGATAGCTTTCATCCTTCTGCAGTCACCAGGTCTGTAGAGTAGGAGCTGTGTTTTTGCTTCATTAGCTGTCAGTACTTTGCCTTAGTCTACATGCATCTGTTTCCCAAGAAAAGCAGAGTGTGAACAAACAATTGAACCTGATGCATAGGATCCTGGTGACTGCAAGAATGTGTGGAAGAAAGGAATCCAGCAGGCATTCTGGTAAAGATGAAATATATCTGAGTGGGCAACAGCAACTTGTCAGGAAGCCATGCTGTGTTCAGATGTAAAACTAAACATGGTGCTTTGTGTGTTTTATGTGGACTAGCAGTTGCATTCTTTGGGCTCACATCTGTTCCCCCCCACATACTGTGATTGGAAGCATCTAATTGTGGTTATTGGCAAACCATTTGTTTCTGGGTTTGATTACAAATTAAGGTTTGCCATTTGCCATGATTAAGAGCATCCAGTTGTGATGTATAAGGGGAGGAGAAAGGAAAAGAGGGGAAGGCTCACAGGCGCTTAGTCACATATGTTAAATCATGATAGTCCCAGGGTCTTGCTGACAAATGTGGAATAAGATTGGCAGCTTGTGGAAAAATGAAGAAGACTCTCCTAAAGTTTGTGGACCTTAATGGTGAAGATGGATGACTGAATGGGAACTGCCAGGATTAGAAACTCTAGCATTCAATGCAAAGGTGTAGGGCTAATTAAATATCATTTTGGTTGGATGACTGAATTTGTAAAGTCAATTTTGCTGACCAGCCAGCACTATTTGTTGTTACATACTACAGTAGTATTTGAGATGGCCTACTCCTCTATTAGGAAGTTGTGAATGTTGGCTTTTTACTTTAGAACTAATTAGCTCATGTGATTTGTGTGGTGTGATTGTTGAATGTACACAGTGATTCATTCCAATGAATAAATGAAATTTTGGATTTTTTTGTTGCCTTTTGGTGATGGGCAGCCCAATCCTGAGCTGCCCGGGGCACCCAGGCTTGGCGGCACTGAGGAGGGCTGCCGCTGAATCCAGTACCTCCCACGCTACCGCGGGAGGCGCCTCGGGAGAAAGGGACATTTGTCCCCTTCCCCTGAGTAAGGTAATTAGCCCCACAATGGGGCTACCGGTAAGGAATAGGCACTCGTGTAGGGCGCATAGCCCTACATGAGCACCCTGGATCCTGCGGAGCAGAGCTCCGCAGATCCTCTTCCCTCCCCCCCCCGGCATGCCTCCCACTGGTCTCCCCCCTTCCCGGAACGCCTCCTCCCCACCCTGCCCCCATGGGGCTACCGTTCCGCAGGTTGGCGGTCCAGGAGACTGTGGAGCCACGGGAGCCCGGCGGTGAGCCCCACAAATGCCTTACGGCATGTACGCGACTGTGCTCGGCAGCATGGAGCCGTGCTGCTGAGCACAGGATTAGGCTCTGAATCCTTTTAATGTTTTACCTGTGACCAGGAGGATGAGAAATATTTTCAAATTAATACTCACACACACACACACAATATTTATTAAAACTTCTGTACTCTATATGCGAATACGTGGTTGGTTATATTTACAGTATTTTATGCCTTAGCTTTTCTTTGCTGTTTGCCTTTTGTGTTTTGCTACTCACCATCAGCTTTCTTTTCTTTTCATCTATATTGCTATATCTGTTTTCACCTATATCAGATGCAAGGGAGGGCACCAGGATGCAAGTCTCTTGTGTGCTCCCTGAGGCATCTGGTGGGCCACTGTGAGATGCAGGAAGCTAGGCTAGCTGGGCCTTTGGCCTGATCCAGTGGGTCTCTTCTTATGTTCAATCGGGCCTTGCAGTGTTTTCTAATCTGATAGCAGTGCCTCTTTTTATTGCCATTTGAACAGAGTTGAAATGCAGTTATTTGTGTTGTGTTTCCAGTACCTCCATTCCAAAGGATCTTAAAACTTTTTTTTTTTTAAACCTATACAATTTGGGGCTTGTTAATAGAAAGTAAAGAGCTCCATTCATATCAGTGTATTTTTTTTTTTTTTTGGTAAATAGATTTTGTTTGGTTTGCCCTAAATGCTATGGAATCTTTAACTACTATCTTGCATGTTGAGGCACATAATGATATTCTCATTACGTAAGTCTTAAACAAGGGGGGAGAAAGTAAAGTATAACCCACATTCATACTGTATAATGTATCTTTTTAATCTTAAATGGTGGCAGTTTCCCCCTCTTGGAAATTAGGAGATATGACTAAATTGCAGGCCTAGGTGGTCTGGCTGTAGCCTCTCTGGAGACTCCAGGTATTATATATACATCCTGACCATGCATTAGTTTGGCAGGTAGTCTGGAAAATGCCACTGTTTAGTGTGTTAATGTGAAGCTGTATAGCATTGGAAGGAAGAAGGGTCCTGCTCTTTGAGGAAATGGCAACTCTCTCTTTTTTTGACAGGCGAAGGGAGCTGGGATAAGCCAGCTTCAGATAGGATCAAACTCCTTAATAGATGTGGTAGGAAGGAAGTGTAGTCTGGAGAATGAGAAAATGACCATAATTTTTTTCCTACTGGAAGAACTTAGCAAGCTTATTGCTATTTTGTACAAATTCAGGGAGGGTTACAGAGGCATCTATAAGTTAAATGAGAGAGAGTGGGAGCTTTCAGCACTCCAAGCAGACCATTGCAGAGGTGATTCAACAGGAGGAGGGAGGAGGAGACTGGTATAATCCAGTCCAAGTCTATTAAAGGTTTCATTGTTTTGACTCCTAGAGTCTGCTTCTGGGTGGGCAGAGAAAAGCCCCATTATGGACCACACCAAGGTCCGCTTTGAAGCACTGTGAAAGTTTTCCCTGGGGTGAGAGGGAAGATGGTGAGAAGGCACGCATTTCATTTTCTGACTCATTCTTCACTGTTGCACCCATACTTCTCTTTATTTATTGAAACATTTCTAGAAGGGGTAGGTAGGTAGGTATTTATTGTTACGGTCAAAGACCAGCAAAAACAAACACACAATACCTACAAATACTTACAAATTCCTACAACAGGCGCAATTTAAGATTTCAACATTAAAATACATTCAACATTAAAATGCAACATTAAAACACAATAAAATAGCCATCATAGTATTACGAACAAATAAGAGGGAGTAGCAATTAAAATTTCCTCTCATTATTAATAATGCCCATCCAGGTTTTGTAAGCAGCAGTCAAAAAACTTGCAGTTGGTCTTAAAAGCTGAGAATTAGCACCTGAAAGAAGTTCCTTGGCCATTTCTGTTTGTGACAAGCCCAAGAATTTTCTACTCAGGGAATAATAAACTTATCTCAGATCCCCTGATAAAATGGGCAACAGAACATGACATGTTCAAGTGTCTCAACCTCCCCTGAACCACAGGGACACAGTCTTTCGGAGATGGGGATCTTTCTGAAACAGCCCTCGACAAATGCCAAAGGAAGAGCTCTCCACCTAGCTAGGAAGAAAGCTCTCCTCTGCCCAAGGAGCTCTAATAATGAAAGATAAGTGACCGGGACAGCTATATACCTTGTGTCATCAGAGGCAAGAAAATCTGGAGATCTGCTGACATCTTCTTGTCGTTCGATGTCCCTCAGTCTCTGTTTTATAGTCACTCTTGCCTGAATCAAATCCATTGCCAGAACAATCTCTGGTGAAAACCCCAAGTGTCTCAGCTTCATGTGTACCGCCTTGAGCCAGGTAGACTGAACATTATCAATTAAAACCAAGGATGTTAGGCCATGCTTGTTAAAATTTAGATTGAGCCACAAATAAATGAATGCTAAGGCAATCCTGGCCTTGAACTTTAACAGGCCGGAATCAAGACGTAAGCTTGCATTAGACACATAGCTGGACACCTGAAATACAGATCTTAAAAATTTGGATTGGACACGTTCGAGTCAAAGGAAGAAGAGGAGGGACCAAGAATTGTTCCATACAAAAATTGGGGCAAGACCTTTGCAAGATATAATATAATGGCCACCTTTAACATTAAAGAACTTGGTTATTGCACTTGCAGACTTCTGGCCAGCTGCAGCCACAAATTCGTGATGAGCGGTTCTAGTTCCAGTGGAGTGCAGCATTACACCCAGATATTTATCGGAACTCACCTGCTCTATCTTATGGCCATTAATACTCCAGGGCCTTTACTTAGGTCTCTTGCCAAAGGATATAATCTTGGTTTTCTGGTAATTAAAGGCCAAGCCTGCCTCAGCTGACTGTCGGTTTGAATTACAGTCTGCAGTTATTGTGCCTAGACCAAGGTTGTCCATAGGAACATTCACACTGGACCACAAGGGAGCCCTTTTAACTATAACTGTTGGTTCTAGCAGGTGCCCTCTTCGAGGAGGGCAGACCCTTGTTCTTTGGAATCACCTCTGACAAGTTTTGGCCAGAGAATCTGGAGACAGCTGGAAGGGCATTGGCAATAGATGACTGTTTAATATCTTTTAAGGCACAAACCAAAGATTCCAGTCTTGTAATCATAACATCTTCTTCATTAGAAGGCAAATGTCCAAATGAAGACAGGAGCTTGGCATCCATCTCATCTTCTGACAGACCAGGTGTGGAGACACTCCTTTGTAATTGTTCTAATTGTTAGCTAGGGTTTAAGGGGGATTTCTGGCTCAAGACAATAGGGGAGCTTACTGATTTTACATTAGTCGATGCCATTGGCGTGGGCAGATCTGTTGGCGTAGGTTGATCTAATAGACATGATGCTTCAGGTTTCACCACAGGGTTCCCCTTCCGAGCTTTAATAGCCTCCTTGGCACCCTCACCTTGCTTCACAGAGGTTAGCTCAAGCTTATGTAATACAGAATCTCTAAAGTGACGATGCACCTTAATCCCAAAGCAGTATAACTCGGAGGCCTGTGCAAGAAGCTGCCTTGATATATTGGTTGTCCAAAAATGAAGAAGAAAACGCTCCTGATGTCTCATGTTGTGCAACCTCTCCAGCTTATAAAGATCTATCACCGCAGAGGTCTTCCTGAGAAGGAACGCAACATGCTGCCTGGTGTTTCATTTGGAGGACCAGTCTATATGTCTCCCCTGGAAAGGGGAGATATTAATAACTAAACTGTTTATATCCAACTTAAGGGCAACAGAATCTTTCTCAAAGGTTGTCTGTGTAGAATGACCGCCAGGCTGTGTCGTAGTGGTAGCTCTTCTATTTATAAATCCAGTCTCCATACTACTTGTCTGGGCATTCACCTGATTCTCTGGCTGTAAATTTTTGTCCCTATCCTGAAGCAGATTGGTGATGCAGTCAAGCTGGGTAGATATTGCTTGAAGTATCTCAGCCATGAGGAAATTCTAGTTGATTAAGAATTCAATATCCGTATTTCCCTTCAGATTATTAGCATTTCTCACACCTAATAAGCAGCTACCCTCCTGAGTAACTTTAGGAGAGGGTTGCCTTAAAGGGCTCTCATTTGCACACGCAGCCTCCAAATTATCTGGATTGCTCTGCTCCTTTAATGGCGTCTTTGTTAACACAAAGAAATCTTCAATCTTGGATTGCTTAGTTGCCAGAGATAACTTTTCCCTCTATGCACCCTCAAGGGAGTGAGACCTTTTCCATCCCATAATAATTTTTCTCTTTGTTTCCAGTTGGAGAAATAATTTGCTGGAATCTGGCGTATGCCACAAGGATTATAAATAATTAAATCTAAAGTCCACAGTCTGTAGGACGTAAAGGTCAGTAAAAGCAGCAGAACCTTGATAAGGAATCCTTGTCGAAAAAGGATGTAAAAATTGTGGAGACCCACGTCCTAAAGACTGCAAACTGGGAGACCCACGTCCTAAAGACTGCAAGCTTTAAGACACTTTTCTATTGTGGAAATGTTAGCTGGCAGTCATCTTCCTCCAGAGCCTTGGATGCGAAGTGATGAGGGGAACTCGGGAGACAGCTGCTGACCGTCTTGGGAGCCTTTTCAGAGGCTGGGAAGAGTGGCCCGAGCCCCTGGGCTAAGAGCCATGGGCAAAGAACCCTTTGGCCCTTTCCCTTTGGCTCCCTAGGAGGAGAACAATCAGTCCCCAGCAGGTCAGCAGGCTTGCAGGCTCCACCCCCAGCAGGCTAGTCCCTCAACTGAGCTTAATGGGCCCTTCCAGACACTGACTCTCACCGAAAGGATATAATTATTACAATTCAGTTTTTCACTCCAGACTAGCAATACAAGACCATCGATATCAATGAAGTGTCTTACATTACTGAAAATGCATCCTTAAACAACTAATTGTTTTGTTGATTTTTGTCAGCATTATACAGTATGTATGAGAGAATAGGGCCACACTACAACTGTGACATATGATAGTTTTTATCTGTGCTGCATGGTGAGCATAATGGATGAAATATTTCCAGTAATAAGGAGGAAGGGAGAGCAAGAGGAGGCTTAATAGACTAAACTACCATTTTTGAGACTCAGAAATCTCTGTTCACCTCTGCTTTGGTGAACAATCTGTGCATGAAATTGTGTCATAATCACACAGCTGATGATGATACAGTAAATGATGTATGTTCCTTAAACTGCAATGGTGAATTAAATAAATGACAACAAAGTTCTTTTCTTGAAAACTGTCTAAAGAAAGTCGTGGGAGCAGCTTGGTCCCCAGCACCTGCAGAAAGTTTGAGGTTTAATGCTCTGTGTCAGAAAGGAAAAATAATCCATGGTGTGGCCCATGTCTTCCACATTAGAATGAGAGTAGATCAGTGTTTCTCAACCAGTGGTACAGGTACCACCAATGGTACTTAAGGTGGTATCTGGTGGTATTTGAGGTGGTATCTGGTGGTATTCGCAGGACTCCTGGACCCCGACAGCAAGACCAGGAACATGTCACAAGAAACAGCGATAGGAGGCTTGGCTCAACGGGCAGAGCTCCAAAGCATGCTTTTCTGTGCTTGAAAAAGCCCTCACATCCACCCTGAGCCTCCTACTGGTATTTGTCATGTCGCATCTTACCTCCCAACCCAGAAATAACGGGATGATGTCATCACCAGTTACTTCTGGTGGTACTTCAAATAGGTGAACCTTGTGAAGTGGTACGGTGGAGGAGAAAAGTTGAGAAACACTGGAGTAAATGTTCTGCATATTGAGAAAGGATCTTAGGTTTAGCACAAACCTTCTCTCAGCCCTTGAAGAACCTTTCAGGGTCTTTTCTGGGATAAGGCAAGACTGTTGGTGAGAATTGGTTAATCTTAATGGTTGAACTAGAGCCCCTGTAAACCAAGAATTTAATCCATGACAATAAGTGCTCTGTTTAAGATTGGCTATAAATTCCTTTACTCATGATAATCTAGATCTCTGTTGCACATTGTACTGGAGAAGCTTCCACTGGAATGGAAACCAGCAGTGTGGGAGTGGTAGGTTCATAAAGGCTCCTGGCTCCCCACCCCCTGCTTTTCTCTAAAGTGCAGACAGTAAACAGTAGAGACAAGGGTATCTCTACCCCCAACAGAGACAAAAGTATTGATCATAGCATGGGCATACCCTGATGGTGTCATTACCAGTTTGCTGATCTTGGCCGCTTCCTTTTCTGATTGTCTTACCATTTCTGTCTTTAGCTTTTGTAACTGATCAGCCAGCATATTCCATGTGGTAGACATGCATTTCCCTTCCCCAATGGATTGAGTATTGTGGCCTCCTTTTTCTCTTGCTTGTACTCTCACCTCAAGTAACAAGAGAGATCATGCTGAAGTGCTAACATTGCACAACTGAGATCATGCTGTATTTCTTCTGTGTTGCCCACTAATGTGACTTCCTGGTGCCAGCATCTGTTAAGTCCAGTTAACTAAAGATGAATGCAGCTCTGTATATGATACAGAGGCATATGGCATATGCTGCCCTTGACAGAGAGCTTTCAAATTTGGGCATCAGCAGTTTGTATAAATTTTAAGGTTCAAACTTTTTAGCACTGGGACCCACTTTTTAAAAAGACATTCTTTCAGGACCCACCTAGTTCTACAAGACCAAAAAAACAGTTTCATTTTACCAGCTGCTCAAGCCTCTGTTTTTATCCTTTTTACTATGGTATGAGGGGCATCTTCTGGACCATTGGTTGAGCTCAACATTGATCTGAAGGATGGCATTGTGTTCCCCTTCACCTGGCCTTCATTGGGAGCCCTGATTGCAGGGCTGGGTGTATTAAGAAGTAACTCAGGTTGCTAACCCCTTTCAGCAATGACTGTCTTTTAAATTTGTATCACACTGTGAGGAAAGATTGTAAAGATGGAATAGCCATTTGTAGATGCGGGTATAAGTGGAAAGGTAGAAGAGCATCTAAGGAAATCTGATCTTCAGCCCCTCCTCCCCATTTTACCCTAAACATCAGTGGTGCAACATGAGCTGTCAGACCTGGTTTGCAGGCTGAAATGAGAGATCCCAGATCACTACCCTCCTTTAATCAATCTGCTTTCTCTAATCCTTTTACTAAGGGGAAATGACACTGTGAAGTCTGGCTGTGGCAAGCAGCTGTGGAGGAGGCGCCCAAGTTCCTTGTACAGCTCACAAGCTATCTGTTTTCTCTTTACTCCATGAGCTCTCTCCGTACTTGGTGTGAGCTGGTTTGCTCTCCAGAATGACAACAGGCTTTTCATGTAAAATTTTATGCATTGATACCTAAACCTGAGATAAATATTGGAATATAGTTGTGTTGTACAGCTAGACCTAGAATTATGGTACAGTTCAAAAGCAGGTTGAAATCCAAAGTACATAATTTATATTGTGGAACAATTGTGGTATTAATAAATGAACAGTTAGTGATACCTACTAAAGGGTACTTATTTTTGTTTTTAAATGTATGACAAATAGAATGAGGGAAATAAGAAGAGAAACACAGAGTGCTCGTGTGAAGGAAAACAAACATGGAATTATATTGGGAAAAGAGTAAGCGATGGATATCCTGAGTGAGGAAAGAGAGCCATTTGGCCAGAAGGAAATGGCTACAGCACAAGTATCAGGGCAAGAATGCAGTTTTTATAGTGTCTACAAAGTTGCTGTTTGCCTTAGAGTAACGGCAATGGCTCGGGGTTTAGCCATAACTTTTCTGCCTTTCACATTTCACAGTTACAAGTTTTGTTTATCTACTTTAAACTATAGGATTAGAACCATAGTTCAGTGGACATGCACCTGCTTTGCATGCAGAAGGTCCCAAATTTCAATCCTTGGCATTGCAGATAGAACTGGAAAAAACCTCTTTCTGAAACTGGAGAATTTCTGCTAATTCATCATTGGCATCCTTCAGTCTCGAAAGACTATGGTATTGGGCTCTGAAAAGTAGTTCTGGAACAGCGTCTAGTGTGGCTGAAGAGGCCAATTCGGGAGTGACAATCCCTTCCACACTGGTAGCAAATGTAGTCTGTCCCTGGTGTGTCTCCCTGCCTGTGGGCCTTCCTTCTTTACCTCTTTGCCTCAGTCTGTTGGGCAAGTGCCTCTTCAAACTGGGAAAGACCATGCTGCACAGCCTGCATCCAAGCAGGACGCTCAGGGGCCAAGGTTTCCCATCTGTTGAGGTCCATTCCTAAGGCCTTCAGATCCCTCTTGCAGATGTCCTTGTATCGCAGCTGTGGTCTACCTGTAGGGCGCTTTTCCTACACGAGTTCTCCATAGAGGAGATCCTTTGGGATCTGGCCATCGCCCATTCTCATGACATGACCAAGCCAATGCAGGCATCTCTGTTTCAGCAGTGCATCCATGCTAGGGATTCCAGCTCGTTCCAGGACTGTGGTGTTCGAAACTTTGTCCTGCCAGGTGATACCAAGGATGTGTCGGTGGCAGCGCATGTGGAAAGCATTCCATTTCCTCTCCTGTTGTGAGGGAAGAGTCTATGACTCACTGCAGTACAGAAGTGTACTCAAGACGCAAGCTCTGTAAACCTGGATCTTGGTATGTTCTGTCAGCTTCTTGTTGGACCAGACTCTCTTTGTGAGTCTGGAAAAAGTGGTAGCTGCTTTGCCGATGCATTTGTTTAGCTTGGTATCGAAAGAGTATTGGAGATCATTGAGCCAAGGTACACATAGTTATGGACAACCTCCAGTTCATGCGCAGAGATTGTAATGCAGGGAGGTGAGTCCACATCCTGAACCATGACCTGTGTTTTCTTCAGGCTGATTGTCAGTCCAAAGTCTTGGCAGGCCTTGCTAAAACGACCCATGAGCTGCTAAAAGATCTTTGGCAGAGTGGGCGGTGACAGATGCATCGTTGCCAAAGAGGAAGTCACGCAGACATTTCAGCTGGACTTTGGACTTTGCTCTCAGTCTGGAGAGGTTGAAGAACTTTTTGTCTGATCTGGTCTGCAGATAGATGCCTTCTGTTGCAGTTCCAAAGGCTTGCTTCAGCAGGCCAGCGAAGAAATTCCCAAATAAGGTCGGAGCAAGAACACAGCCCTGCTTCACTCCACTTTGGATGTCAAAGAGGTCTGATGTGGAGCCATCAAAGACTACAGTGTGCTCCATGTCCTCGTGGAAAGACCTGATGATGCTGAGGAGCCTGGGTGGACATCCAGTCTTGGGGAGAATCTTGAAGAGGCTGTCCCTGCTGACCAGGTCGAAAGCCTTCGTGAGATCTATGAAGGCTATAAAGAGTGGCTGTCGTTGTTCCCTGCATTTCTCCTGCAGCTGTCTAAGGGAGAATACCATATCAGTGGTGGACCTGTTGACTCTGAATCTGCACTGCGATTCTGGTTAGACTCTCTGCAAGTACCTGGAGCCTCTTTAGTGCAACTCGGGCAAACAGCTTTCCTACAACGCTAAGGAGAGAGATGCTTCGGTGGTTATTGCAGTCACCCCTGTCGTCTTTGTTCTTGTACAGCGTAACATGTTTGCATCCCTCATGTCCTGTGGTATTCCACCTTCTCTCCAGCAGAGACAGAGATGCAGCTCAGTGGCAATGATCTCTTTGCAGCACTTTAGGACTTCAGCAGGGATGCTGTCTTTCCCAGGTGCCTTGCCAAAGGCAAGGGAGTCCAGGGCCACGTGAAGTTCTTCTAGGGTTGGTTCACTGTCAAGCTCCTCCAACACAGGCAGGCAGGCAATGTTGTTCAGCGCTTCTTCGGTAAACTACGTTTTCTCTGAAATACAGCTCAGAGTAGTGCTACACCCAGCATTCCATCTGCTGTGCCCGGTCCTGGATGACCTCGCCTGTGGCAGACTTCAGAGCGGCAGTTCTCTTCTGTGTTGGACCTAGGGCCTGCTTGATACTATCATACATCCGCTTGATGTTGCCTGTGTCAGCTGCTATCTGTATCTGGGAACAGAGCTGGAGCCAGTAGTCGTTAGCACATCTACTGGAAGTCTGCTGGACTTTGCTACGAGCAGCTTGGGGGACCTGCAGGCTGCGCTCACTGGGACAGGCTTTGTATGCTGCTAGAGCTCTCCTCTTTTCCTCAATGACTGGTGTCAACTCCTCAGAGTGGGCTTCAAACCAGTCTGCCGTCTTGTTGGTCTTCTTGCTGAATATGGACAAGGCGGTGTTGTAAACAGCATTCTTGAAATGTTCCCATCTATTGGATGCATTTGCTTCAGCCGGCCTAGAAGAATTTCTTCAAGTGCTTGTGCAAATTCTTCCACTTTTCCCTGATCCTGGGTCTTGCTGGTGTCAATGCGAGGTCTTCCTTCCTTTTTCATGTGATACAGTCACTTTGTTTGCAGTTTCACTCTGCTGCACACCAGGGAGTGGTCAGTGTCGCAGGCAGCACCCTGATGTGTGTGATCTTGATGCTGGGAAGGCTGGAGCGTCTGGTGAGGATCAGGTCGAGCTGGTGCCAGTGCTTTGATTGTGGATGTCTCCAAGAGACTCTGTGTTGGGGCTTCGTGTTGAAGAAAGTGTTGCTGACACAGAGACTGCGATGGCAGCAAAACTCTAGCAGGCGTTGGCCATTTTCGTTCATCTTCCCAGTGCCGAACTGACCTAAGCAAGTGGACCACGAACTGTGATCAGCACTAACTCTAGCATTGAAGCTGCCAAGGATGAACAATGACTCTTTCTCAGGGACTTTCTTGATAGTGGTGGCCAGGTCGTCGTAGAATTTGTCTTTATCTTCTGCTGGAGATGGCAGAATCGGTTCATATGCACTGATGAGAGTGACAAGTCCTGCTGATGAGTGGAGTTGCAGGGACGAAATTCTTTCACTTCCCACAGTAGGTGGGATGATGGATTCCAGCAGGGTATTTCTGACTGCAAAGCCAACACCATGATCCCTGGTCTCATTTGGTGGTTTTCCCTGCCAGAAAAATGAGAAATTTCACTCCTTGACAGATCCTGAATCTGGCAGCCTTGTCTCTTGGAGGGTGACAAAGTCCGTCTGCAGTCTGTTGAGCTCCATGTCGATGACAGCTGTTTTGCGTGCGTCATTTATTTCTTGCAGGTCGTCAGAAAAGCCAGGTGCCATTCTGCTAATTAGTTTCAAAAATATTGGTCTATATGGACCATCTTGGTAGAAAGCAATTCCCTGGGGGCTGGGGATAAGAATAGGCCCTCAGTTTGGCTGTACTTGTCGTAAGAGGCGACTAAACAGCCACCGGGTAGATGGGACTCGTCAGCCTGGGAAGGCAGCTCATCTGAGAGAAGGAAAACTCTGATCCCAAACCTCCACTGCCTTGTGGCTACATCCAGTTATGGAAAAGGCTTCAGGAGTCAACCTCGAGGCAAAATCCGGAGCTGGAGTCCCTGAGGCAGTTCATGGCTGAACACAGTCACGTTCTGGTAACTCCTGCAACGCTGCTGGAATCAACTGTATTGGTCTCTGCCTTTCCATTGGACCATTTCAGCGACATGGAGAGGGGGGATTTGCTGCATGGGTAACAGCCTATCCTCCATACCTACTTTACCCAGGCTTCGCGCACTGGAGAGGACACTCTGTTCCAGAACCACCATTCAGAGCATGACACCATAGTCTTCCGAGACTGAAGGATGCCAACATCAGATAGAAAGCAGCTTTCTGTATTCAGAACTTTTTGTTGTCTTTAAAAAGTCATGTGGCAGAGGGAAATGCTGTTTTTAAAGCATTTACATATATTTGGAACATGGTGTGCAAGCTACTTTCTTAACAGTATAGGCAAACCCTTATACCAGCAAGAATAGCACAAGCCACTTACAGTCAGACTTTTTAACCAGTGGATTCAGTATCAGGGGATTTAACTTTCTGTGGGTTCCAAACCTGTGGGGCTGTACCAGCCTGCACCCTCCATAGGCAACCAGAACTGTGCTCCAGTCAAGTCCAGAGAGTGTTCTGAAACCTTTGGGAAGCCTTAGAATTTCACTTCCGTTTTTCCTCTGTAAACCTGAAGTTATGCTTTTATGCCTTTAGAAGGTATTCTGAGCCACCCCCACCCCGGGCCTCAGAACACCCTCCAGATGCAACCGGAGCAGAGTTCTGGTTGTGTTCACAGAGTGTGTTTTGCCCAGACCAGCAGATTTCATTATCCATGGTTTTTGGCATCTGCGGGGTTCTGGGAACGGAACCCACATGGATGCTGAGGCATTACTTTACTTCCATTTAGAAAGAGATTGAAGTAGTTGTGAGACAATGCTTCACTAATGCATGGAGAGGTTGATAGAACTGCGATCTTTATTTCAAAACAGAATGGGTTGGTAACTTTATTATGTTTTTAGGCTATATTGTAATTTTTTCAATTCTGATTTTTTTTTTGTACTTTTGTTATTTGATGGTCTGTTGTAAGCTTCTTCGGGTCTCCTCAGGAAGAGAAAGGCAGGATAAAAATGCAATAAATAAAATGTTTAGGGTTGGAGCAGCTGCAACCTTGAAATAGTTCAAAACTATCCATAGTCATCTGTGTTGCAGTATTTAACTTGCATTTAGGTAATGAGCAGGCTTTCCCACATAAGTTAGTTGTCTTACCTACATTTTTCCCAAGGCAGAAGCTTGTCTTGGGGCATTATGGAAATACAGGTAAATGTCATTAAATATCTGTGCTTTGTTTCAGAGCTTTATGGTTTTGATGTCCTCATTGATTCTACTCTCAAGCCTTGGCTGCTAGAGGTGAATCTGTCCCCTTCTCTGGCCTGGTAAGGCATTTTTGGGAAAGGTGAGATTTGAAAGTATTTTAAATGACCAAGGTCGGGTCAGTTTCTTGTATGCTAGGCTGTCAGAGAGGTATGGTGAAGTTAGAGATGCGAAGGCCCGGAAAAAAACCAGAAAAATTCGGGGAAAAAACCATTTTTTCCCATTTTTTCCTGAAGCTTTTTGATCTTTTTTAAAAATAGGAAAAATTGAAAAAAGAAAAAAACAAGAAAAAATTGATTATGAATGTTTTATTTTAGTATGATGAATAAAATATTTTAAGGCAAGGTGTTCAAATATTTTCCAAATCATTTCTAAAAAATATGTATGGTATCAGATTATTCTAATTTCTGTGCACTGTGGACAAGCGAGTCCTAGGTTACAAACTGAACTCTCCAATGCAAGAACAAGATGCACTTCTTCCTTTAGGAGGTGCTGCATTTGTCACAAGTGTCAGGACTTTGGCATCCCAGGGCCTGAATTGTTGTGAGCCAGGATGTGGCAGGAGGGGCCTTGATGTCCAGTCCTGGTATGAAATGCAAACTAAGGAACAGCAGCACTGTATGCTGATTAGCAATCAATTGCACCTGTGTTAGGTGGGAGTCATGTGACTTG
This sequence comes from Tiliqua scincoides, assembly GCF_035046505.1. Classification (NCBI taxonomy): domain Eukaryota; kingdom Metazoa; phylum Chordata; class Lepidosauria; order Squamata; family Scincidae; genus Tiliqua; species Tiliqua scincoides. Next base: position 284,148,289 of record NC_089821.1, read on the forward strand.
GGGAGAGATGTGTGCTGTGTCACGTAGGCTATGGTGGAGTGGTGCAATGCACCACTGGACAGCCAATCAGAAATGGTCACAAGACAGTCTTGTGACTATGAGGTTGCCCTATTCTGATTGGCTGGCCCTGGTATATATGGGCAGCCAGACACCAAATGTGGGTTGCTGTGGTGGAGTTTCTGTGTGTCGTGCTGCTGGTTTGTTCTGTGACTTGGACTACCTTATCGTGACTGTGCGCCTCTGTATCCCTGACTTCTGGACCCTATGACTGACTACTCTTCTGCCTGCTCCTTTTACCAATACATGCTTCTGCAACAAACAAACCTGCGTCTGCTTCTTTGGTTCTGTTTGGGATTGCCTGCTTCTTGTGCTGTCTCCCTATGCTCCTGTGCTGCTCTGCTATCTGGAAAGCAAGGTCTATCCTACCCTGCTGCCCTGACAACAAGAAAAGAAAAAGGCTTCAGTTTTGTTTTCGCATGTGGGTGGGTATCGTTGGTTCTGTTCTGCCCTCTTCACTAGGCCTCAAAGCACTGGAAGAAAATACAGAGCAACAAAAAGGACCTGAAAGTATATACTTAATTTTAAAAGGTAAGAGTTTACATTTATCTAATTCCAGAAAACTGAATCATTTAGCTACATTAGTTTATCTTTATAACCTTTGCGTAAATAATAATGTAATTACTACAAATCTGGTTCTTTACTTCCCCCACCCACAACTATAGATTAGTGTCTTCTTTCAAACTAACCATTAAATTATTTTTCTTTCCTGCTCCCTCAGGAAAATGGTGAGACCAACATCTAGCATATGGAGGCATTTTCACATTACAAGTTCTTCTGAGAAGAAAAATGTGATTTGCAAATATTGTCAGATGAAATATGCATTTTCAAATGCTACCAGGATGACATAACACATTCTTGTATATAACAAGTGTCCTGTAGATATTAAAAAATCCTTCATGGATCTAAGTGAAGAGGACCACAATGATGAAAATGCACATAGTTTTTCTCAACATTCTTGTTCAAGAAGTTCTTTCTACTCCATCTGTAACATCAGCAGCAACACAAAGTGTTGTCCCATCAGCAGCATCTTCAAGTAAAAAGATATTGAAGACAGCTGTATCCAAAAATTATTCAATAACTTCATTTGTAGACAAGATGACACCTGAAGATCAGGAAAAAACTGATCAAGCTCTTGCAACAGCAATATATTCTTCTGGAACACCATTTTCAATAACTGAAAATACATACTGGCAGGAAGCTTTGAAATTACGAAGACAATCATACCATTTGCCCAGCAGACATTACCCAGCACCCCCCAATAAAGACACAGGCAAGGGTATATGGTACAAAGGGCCACTTTATTAACTATTTAAATATACTTCAGATTGCAACAGGGCCTAACAAATAAGTCATGCGGGTTCTACATGGGGGAAACGGAGCTGCCCGTCTACTTCCCCCTATAGTGATTTGGGCGACCACACCAGACTCAGGGCAGCGTCAGTACAAGCCTGCCGCCCCCTTCATTGTCACCCCGAAGGGGCAGGGTGGCAGGCTAGCTCAGGCCACCCGAGCGAACCCGCGGTGCGCCTTTACCACCAGGCCGAGGTTCATCCAGCCTGCGCCACCCAGCCAGGAATGCCAGCATGACCAAGCGTGGAGTCCACCCGCCCCTTGCCACCCTGCGGTGTACACCGATATGACCTTACCTACCCAAAACCCGCACGACACCTGCCTAAAGTGACCAAGAAGACCTATGGAAAACCCCCATTCCGCCCCTAACTCCATAGTCCGGGGTAGGCAAAAAACCATCAACCGATGTGCCAATTAGGCTGATGGCAAAAATTCCTACCCGGCCCCAGAAGGCGACCAGCTAGTCTCGGACTGCGAAAGGGTGGGCGGGTGGGTGACCGCTGCCTGGTCCCGACTGCGCGGGCTTCTCTGAGCAGCCCGCACGTGGCCCCAGACCAATTAGCCCCCAGCCAATCGGCTGCGAGGCTGGCCCTTCCTGTGTCTCGTGCGCGGGCAGGGTAAACGCCGGTGGCGTGCTAATACACGTGCCACCGGAATTCTTTGAGCAAGCCTCTTTTGCAGTTGGAATATGAATGTGTCATGGAATCTGTGTAAGGAAAAATTAATAAAGCACTGTGTCTTGCCCTACTTACAGATGGATGGACAAATATGAGAGAAGGAATTATAAATTTTGTTGTAACCTCAACCAGTTTTTTACAAAAGCATTGAAACAGGAGAGAACAGACATACTGCAAAGTATATCAGCTGTAAAATATGTGAAGTCCTGCAGAAAATTGGGAGCGGTAAAGTATTTGCTTTGCTGACTGACAATGCCAGCAATATGAAAGCAGCATGGGAGATCACAATGGAAAAGTATCCACATATTACTGCAATAGGATGTGCACCTCACGGGCTCAACTTCCTTCTTAGTGATATTATGAAACTGGACACCCTTCAGATAATCTATAGACGAGCAAAAGAAGTTATAAAACGTGTAAAAGGTACTCATATTGTAACTGCAGTTTTCAAGAAGAAGCAAGTAGGAAGAAATGCAAAGAATAATATAGTAACACTGAGGGCGCAGTCCTAACATTGACCCCGGGAGGGTCGCAAATGTGCCGTAAAGCATATGTGCGCCTCCTGACGAGGAAGCTGCGTCGGCTGACATAAGCCTATGTGCCGGTTTCTGAGCAGCCGCTTGTGTCGGTGCGCCAGTGCCAACACAAGCGGCAAAGGTAGGCTTGGGAGGGGCGGGGAGGAGGAGGGAGAGTTGTGTTCCTGGGTGGGGGAAGGGCAGGGGGATGGAGGGCGATGGGTGACCCTGGTGGCAGGCGCGGAGGCGGGGCTGGGATCCAGCACTTATGCTGGATCCCAGCCCGTGCCTATGTGGAGAATGGAGCGGCTTCAAGCCGCTCCGTTCTCCTTGGATTTGCGCTACCTCCAGAGGTGGCGCAGGTCTGAGGAGACCCATTGGGGCCAGCAGCCCTTACCAGGGGTAAGGGGAAGAGTTTCCCCTTGTATCAGGCTGAGCTGCTGCTGCCCACAAACCCGTGCTGGATGCAGTGCAAGCCTCCTGGCTTGCCTGTTCTAGTGCAGATTTGGATTGCGCCCACAAGCTCTGTAGTAAAACTCAGTGGGCTGAAGCGGTGATCTCCTTTGAAAGTTTACTAAAACGCAAAGAAGCTCTTCAAGAGACAGTAATTGCTGAAGGTCTTAAAGTACCCAGGAGTGTAAGAAACACTGTTCTTGATCAGGATGTCTTCTGGGTTCAGCTGCAAAATTCCCTGAAGATTTTAAAGCCAATTGCTGCAGCGATTACTGCCTCTGAATCAGTTAGTGCACTTTTGTCAGAAATTCCTTATCTAATGACCAAGATAAAAACAACTGTTTTTGAAAATCTTAGTATATCTCCACATACAACTATAAAAAGGGAAGAATTTTGTTGCCATCCAATTCATGCTGCTGCAAATCTGCTGGATCCAAGATTCAAAGGTGGAAATATAAGTGATGACAGCACTGTTACTGCATTTGACTGGATTACAAAACAAGCATCACATTTAGGACTTGATTTTGGGAGGGTACTTTCAAATGTTGCAGAATATAGAACATCTTCAGGGATTTGGTCCAGGAATGCAAGCTGGGATTCTGCCAAACATATTCCTCCTTCAACATGGTGGCAAGGGCTTTGCATAACACAGCCTCTGACTCCTCTTGCTTCTCGCCTTCTTCAGATTCCTCCATCTTCTGCAGCATGTGAAAGAATCTGGTCTGTGTTTGGAAACACTTAAATCAAGAAATAAACTGACATGTGACAGGGTAGAGAAGCTTGTTTCAATCTGGGCAAACCTTCAATTTTTTTTGAAGTCCATAATAACTGTGATAATGACAGGCACAACAGAGTAGCTGCAGAAGCAGAGACTGAAACTGATGCTGATAATTACAGCTCAGAAAATTTGAATAAATTTCATGCCCATTCATTGAAACTTAGTCCCACTCCCTTCTATACACTTCTCCCTCTTCAATTCTTTTTATGAGAATGGGTTTTTTTTAAATTTAATAGTGTGGAGAGGAAATATGAATAATTATTACTTCTGGATTTTTAAAAATTGTTTTGTGGAGGTTTTTTTTTGTCTGTTCCACATAAACTAATAGTTCAGGAGATCATTGCTCCATTTGTTACAATTACAAATATTGTTTAAAAAGTAAATTCTGTTTGTAATAATTGTTTGGATACACTATTTTTTTAATATGCTAGTTGTGATAATTTTATACCAAGTCAAATTGTCCATAGTCATATTTTATGTTCCTTAAGTAACAGAATAATTTTCAATCTGGAAAAGAAAAAAAAGTGCTAATGAAGACTTTTTTCAATTTTTCTGAAAATTTGTTTTTTTTCCGAAAAAAACTGGTTTTTTTCCGAGCTTTAAAAATTTCTGGAAATTTTACATCTCTAGGTGAAATGAATCTTAACTCCTTCTCTGGAGATAAGAAGACATTTCTGAGCCTTTTAAATTGTCCTTCCTGTTTAGGCAGGTGTCAGGATTGGGATCCTGGGAAAAGGCAGGCTGACCGGGGTAGTGGTGTCTAGTGGTTAACTCTCACACACTCCTTCCTGCTCTCCAATTTTCCTTTACAGGGTCAGCAGCTGAATGGAGGAGGAAATTGGTAGTATCTATCCAATGCCACCATGCCAGGCTACAAAGGCCATGCAGAATAGGGCATCAGGGGGGGGAACTCTCCCAAGAATCACTGAACCCCAAGATTTTTTTTATTAAAAACCAAACCTATAGTAGTGTCTGCAGAGCAAAGAGACATAATCCACTGAATTAGTATGACCATGGACTAGACCAGGGGTGTCCAAGCCTTTTGGCAGGAGGGCCACATCATCTCTCTTACACTGTGGCCAGGAAAAAAAAGAGTTAATTTTCATTTCAAATTTGAATAAATTTACATAAATGAATATATTAAAGATGGAACTTATATGAATGAATGAAGATCTTGTAATAGCTCATGGCCTATAAAAGGCCTTGCACAAAGCAAGGCTGGCCTTTCCTTTGCTACCACTGCTGCATCACAGGCGTGAAACAACAAGCAGTGGAGGGAGCCCTCATTCCACAGCTCACACGAGAGGTCGAACAGTTGGCCGTCATGTTGAGAGCAGTTGTCAGGCCAGCACAGGTTCCAGCAAGTCTCCGGAGGGCCAGAGCTCATTGGAGACTGGGGGCTCCCAGTGGGCCGCTTTAGGAGTCCTCGAGGGCTGCAAGGGGTCCCAGGGCTGGGGTTTGGGCACCTCTGGACTAGGCAAACAAATAAAATGTAACTAGTTATTAAAAATTGAAAAGAAATTAAAGGGGTGAGGGTAGAAGAAAGTACAAGCAGGTGGATGGGAAATGCCTGAACTCCGCTGAATGGGCATAAAACAAAGCTTGATCAAGTTGGGCACAGTAAGTAGTAACACCGAGCAGATGGAACTGAGATACTACTCAAGAGTAAAGTAAAATGAGTGAAAGCAAATGAAAAAACTGAATCAGAGTCCCTGAACTATAACTATGTATAACTATACTATATTAACTATAAATATCTTGATGCTTAACTACTTACATTGTTGCAGAAAAGCTTGGTCCCTGCACTTACTAGAAAGTAAGTAGGTATATCTTCCTTGTATCAGCATTAGGTTTTCATGGCAGACCAGACAAAAAATGCACAGTGCATATCTGTGCTTGAACTTAAATAGCTTAGGTTGTATGATGTTGTAGAGTTATCTGATTGGAGGAACAGGACCCACCTGGCTGCTCCATTCCACTCTGTTACCGTGACAGACAGGTTTGGCTGCCTAATCAATAGGCACATGCCAATCTCTAGTTAGGCTAGCTACTTCAGACAAGGAGGAATGATTCAGTTCCACAAAGGCATGTGGCTGCTTGATAATTGCATTTTGTCAAAGAACAAAGAGCTGTTACAAGAGGATATGTCACAGCTTTTAAGTGCTGAGCCAATACAGAAGGTTTTTGGGGGGGGGGGCGTTTGAGATTAGAAGTGTCCAAAATAAGAAAGAATAGGGGAAACACAAGGCATGCATAATAACAGGAGGAAGACATAATTTCCTAATTGACCATTCCATGCAGGAGAGACTCCCAAACCCTAGCCCCGGAGCCACTTGCAGCCCTTGGGGGCTCCCAATCTGACCTGCGGGAAACCTCCAGTCTCCAATGAGCCTCTGAAGAATTGCTGGAGCCCATGCTGACCTGACACAACTGCTCTCAGCGTGAGGGCGACTGTTCAACCTCTTGCATGACCTGTGGGCTGAGGGCTCCCTCCACAGCTTGCTGTTTCATGTCTGTGATGCGGCAGCAACAGTGCTTTGTGCAAGGCCTTTTATAGGCCTTGCGCTATTGCTAGACTTTCATTCATATACGTTCCATCTCTAATATATTTATTTATGTACATTTATTCACATTTGAAATGTAATTTAATTCTTTTTTTCCCCTGGCCCCCAACACAGTGTGAGAGAGATGATGTGGCCCTCCTGCCAAAAAGTTTGGACATCCCTGTCCTAGATCATCTCTTTGTAGTGAGAAAGAGCAGGGCAGTAATTTTACTCCCTGGAGCTCCCCCTTGTTGCTTGCTTGCTTTTTGTTCTTGCTGTCTGCATCTAATGTATCCTAAACATGGATGGGACCCTACAGATCCGAGGGAGCGTTTTTGCTTAATGGGTCCTGGGCTGCCTGCCACCTCTTCTTTCTCTTCACCCCCTTTATCATTTGGACTGGGCTGGTTGGAGACAGGATTGAACAGTGGCAGGCACCAGATAGCCCACAATGGTCTCCCTAGCTAGGCTCACAATATCTCTGTCCTGATTGACTTGTCGGGAGAGGAGATGGATCTGTTTGACTCATATTTTGGTCTGATTGTATGCAGCAGAATTATTTCTTTCACTGCTTGCTAAGACCCCTTGAACTTTGCAGCTCAATGAAGATAAGAAGTAAGGGTGGGCATTATCATATCTGCTGAAGGGGTATGAGGTGGTGTTACTTTCAAACATGGATCATGGTTTTGTTGTGAACAGGGAGATTCCTAGCTGCTCAGATTTGGATGGCCTTGGGCTCCTCTTGGAGGACTTAAGGCACAATCCTAACCAGCTCTACACAGAAGTAAGTTCTATTTTGTTCAATGGGGCTTACTCTCAGGAAAGTGTGGTTAGGACTGTAGTCTTAGAAAAACTTGCATTCATTTGGACAAGTCCCTTTTTGGTTCTGTTTTTCTTTATTTTTTTGTTTATAAAAAATTTCAGTATCCCTTGACCTTGTACTTGATAGCAGGTGATGGCAACTGGATATTCCTACTGAAGTACAGTGGTGCCTCGCAAGACAAATGCCTTGCACACCGAAAAACTCGCAAGACGAAAGCGTTTTTGCGATTTTTTCTGGTGACTCGCAAGATGAATTTTTCTATGCTGTGCTTCGCAAGATGAATTTTTAAAATTAAAAAGTTGAAGTTTTGTGCTTGAAATTTTTGAAATCCTCTGTACAGTATGTATGCCTTTAAAGAGCACTTAATAAACACTTTGTAAACCAAATTTGACTTTGTTCTGACTTTTTTTGCCCATAGGAATGCATTAATTAAATTTCAATGCATTCCTATGGGAAACCGCGCTTCGCAAGACGAAATTTTCGCAATACGAAACGACTTGCGGAACGAATTAATTTCGTCTTGCGAGGCACCACTGTACTACATATAGGGCTAAGACCAGCTAAATTGTAACCTTTACCCCAAAGTAACTTGCAGGGATGGGAAAACGCAACATGGTTTGACTCAAGTCTGGTTGCTGAGTCACCACTCCTCGCGATTTGACTCAAAAAAGAGTCATAATGGGGGCACTTTCTGACTCTGCGAATCATCCTTCACTCAGTCTAATGAACTCAAGTCACCCCCCCTTTAAAAAAACTGCCAGGGCTGCTGCCGGAGTGTGTATGTGTGTAGGAGTTCTCTTTACTCAGTCTCCTGATGTCCCTGCCCATCTGTAAACAGGGTGGGAGGGACTGCAAGAGAGCTAGAACAGAAGTGGCAAGAGGGTCACAAGCAGCAGCTGTGAGGCTTACGAGTAGGAGTCGATACTTTGCAGCCTTGCTCAGAAGAATTTCCACTGCAGCCGGTCATTCAATGAGGATTGCCTCTGCCCATCAGCCATGCCATGCAAAATGTGATTACTATTAACTCCTTCCTGTCTCCTCTCTCTCCCTGGGCTCTCTCCTCAAGTCTTTTTCAGAGTCTTCCATGTATGCGACTCACAAGTCACTGAGTCACCCAAAATCATGCATTTTTGCAACTCGAGTCCAAGTCACTGACTCAAGTTCCTAACTGGTAACTTGGTCCAGAAAACACCAGCATGAAAGGTTCAGAAATATGTAGCATTTGGCAAAGGTAATCCAAGGGTTACCACTGTTAAAAACTTTGGGAGAGGATGAAATATTCATGAAGTTAAAATTCTTGTCTGTAGAAGTTAAATTCTCCTAAAAAAATTGTACCTGGGCGTGCATAATAAAGTGGAAAAAAGTGTAGATCACTTGGAGATGCCGTTAACCAATTGCCTTCTCTTGTTTCATGTTGGATAGTGATGCTCCTTTGGACCTGAAGATTAAAGCTAGTATGATTTCAGATATGTTCACTCTTGTAGGTGAGTGCTGGATTCTGCTAGTTCATGCCAATTCTAGTCTATCCTTTGCTGGTTGATGATGGTTAAAAGTGGATATATTACATTGAGATGATTGAGGGGTTGATTATTTTTATTATTGGCTCATGTGTATGCGGCATATTGGAAAAGTGTTGTAAAGTAGTAGAGGTATTGGAATTTGTAGTGGAGGTATTTGATGAGAGGTGTACAATTTATGAGCAGCATTTATTCAGTTTATACCTCCGTTTTGTCACGATGTTGTACAGTTGTGCCCCCTTATCCACAGGGGATCCATTCCCGAACCCCCCACGCATACCTGAAACCACGGATACAGGTGAACACCTGTCCCTGTGGTCTGGGGTCTGTCCCCTCAATCTTCTGGAGGCTTGAGGGGCTCTGCTTACCTCACCTCTGGAGAGGAGCCTGAGCTCAGCAGAGGCTTCCCAGGACCTCCCAATGCGCTATAAGGCATTAAAAATGTCACTTCTGCTTTCATGGAGAAACCAGAAGTTGCATGTTTTGAGTTATACAGCTCAGTCTGAGGCTGGCAGAGACTGGGGATGGACATCCTTGGCCTCTGCTGAGCTCATACTCCCTTCCGGAGGCGAGAGGAGCAGAGCTCCCCTTATCTCTGGAGGGGGTACATGCAGAGGTGTGTATGCTGGGGGGCCCTGGACCCAGTTTGTGGATATGGAGGTCCTCTGTGTGTGTGTGTGTGTGTGTGTGTGCGTGCGCATGTGTGTGTGCGTGTGTGTGTTTACACATACACACAAAACACCCAGCAGCACCCCATAATAAAAGAACAAAAGAGCAAAGCATATAAAATACAGAACAGCAGTAAAACACATTCATAAAAACCTGCAGAACATCAGTACTAAAACAACCAAAAGAAAATAAGAAGGCTAGTTTGATAGGAAATATTTTAAGGCCTCTTTGGAAGGCTTCAATTTACAAAGACTTCCTTTAGGGGGAGCAATTCAAAAACGTAAGGAGAGAGAGTTCCATATAGTACGTGCCATTACCAAGAAGGCCCTATTTCTTACTGCCATTCTTCCTGCCTCTGTAAGTGTCGGCATATCTAAAAGGGCCTTCTCTGATGACCAAATAGAATGAGCTGGATGATACAGAAGAAGGCAGTCTCTCAAATACGCTGGTCTCAAACTGTATAGAGCTTTGAAGATCAAGACCGCTGCCTTGAATTGGGCCTGAAAATACGTTGGCGGCCACCAGAGTAGTGATCCATCATGAATGTGCTAAGTGGTGTATCATGAAAATTCTTTGTGTGGCGATGAGCTGGCTGTGGGGTTGAGGGATTCTGATGAATTGAGGGACTCACATCTGTGTGGCATTTTGATGGTTACTTTGAGAATTATTGGGTAACTCTAGAATAATACTTTGCTTTATTGGTGTGGTTCCTAGTATCTGCTTTCTTATTTTAACTGTTTAAAAACAAAAGAAATGCAACCAAAGTGGTACATTTATTTTCTGTCTGGAGGGAGCATCTTTGTTATTCAGTAGTCCCTAGCCTTACAAATCTAGCAGTGACTTGAGAGCATTCGCACCCGCTTTAGTGGAGGAGTTATTTGGATGGAATAGTTATGTTGTTGTGATCCAGAGTTACTAAATTATCCTGATATTAAAAAGTTATTGTGTGTTCTCTCTCGCTTAGGCTTTGTTTGTCAGGATCCAGGTCAGCGGTCAAGCCGGGCATCTTATTACTCGTCTGAGGCAAGGAGAAATCCCTACCAGAAATCTCAGGTAAGGAAAAAAAGTGTTGTTTGGACCAAAAATTAAATTGTAACAAGTCACTGATAATGAGTTGTGAAGATAGATTTATGATCTATTCTAGGATGATGATTACAATTTCCTTTCCCTGGTTTTCTTTGATTGCTGTGAGATTCTTCTATATCTTGGTACTTAATCACAGTGGGTGACTTCTGTAGTGCTGGAAAATAAATAGGTCCTTTGAGACTTCAAAATCTCTAGTTCTTTGCTTCTCAGCAAGTCCTCACTTAAAGTTGTAGATAGATTCTTGAAAACTGCAACTTTAAGCTAAGTGACTTATAACAAAACCAATTTTACTATAGGCTAATTGATATGTGTAAACAAGGGTTAAATTCCAACAGCATATTTCTGGTCACAAAAATCCCCAAACTTTTAAATGAACACCCAAAACACTTCTAAAACTAAACAGTGAAATAAAAGTGAGCTTTCTGGGCCAGAGAAAACCCACACAAATGAGGGTAGAATGTGTAGACTTCACAGACAATGGCTCTGGTCGGGAATCAATTTTTTTCCCTTCAACTTTATAACAAAATGACTTAAAATGAAATGACTTTCTCTTTTGCTTTCAGGGAGTCTTGTACCCAAATCATTCACTTTAACACACATTTACAGCAAGGCCTTGCTGTAAATGTGTGTTAAAGTGAAAGATTTGGGTACAAGACTCCCTGAAAGCAAAAGAGAACTAAAACCACATTTAGATATAGTCTGTATCCTCCTGTGTTAACCTGTGAAATGATCACATTCCAGAAACATACAGTAGTTGTTCGAAGCAAATGCTCACCTACAGCACAATCCTTTGTATGTCTACTCAGAAGTAAGTTCCAGTGTGGTTAATGGGACTGACTCCTAGGAAAGTGTGTGCAAGATTGCAGCCCTAGAGCAGTGTTTCTCAATGTTTGTCCTCCACCGTACCGCTTCACATGGTCCACCTATTTGAAGTACCACTGGAAGTAACTGGTGATTGATGACATTATTGCCAGTTGCTTCTGGGTTGGGAGGCCAGACACAACATGGCAAACACCAGGTAAGAGGCTCAGGGTGGACAAGAGGGCTTCTTCAAGTGCACAAAAAGCACACACTGGAGCTCTGCCTGCTGAGCCAAGCTTCCTACCGCTGTTCGTTGTGTTGCGTTCCTGATCTCGCTGCTAGGTGGCAGGTGCCCAGGGGTTTCACAAGTACCACCAAACACCACTTCAAGTAACCACTGGTGGTACCCGTTCCACTGACTGAGAAACCTCAAGACAGTGTCTGTCTCCCTGAACAAGGATTAATAACATTGTTGTCTTAAATTAAATGGCTTTGCTCTCCTCATTGTTCAGTTCATTTGTAGCCTTGGTTATCTATTTCCTAAAATTACTTGTAGGTATATATTTAAGCAGAAGAAGTGGGCTTTAAACATTTCACTTTCTGCACACTTAGGTGCTGCATATTTGTATGAATCCTAAATATCTGAGTGCATATTTAGGGGGTTTTCTGTTTAGGGGGTATAAATATTTCTGGGGAAGAAACTTAAGCAGAAAGGATGAAAATGCTCCATATGCTTTAGAGGTGCTGCAGAAGGAGATATGGAGGCAGGATTTGAAAGGGAGCATGACATCTTTATTCCTTTTGACATCTTTTTATTCCTTTTCTCTGTCTTCTGTAGCGTCCTGCCTCTGCTCAGTCCCGATCAACAAATGCCAAATTGGTAGGTGGTGGGGTTCATATTGCTTCATGTTCCATCTAGAAACTTCCAATTGCCATTTTATTTTTGAATAATGTATTGATTATGTCTGCAGTACCCTTTTAAGGTGATGTAAATAGTTGTGGTAAAGAAATGTAAGGGAGTGGGATAAACGGAATCTATTGCAAATGGCAGGAGCTGTTGGCTGAAGATTAACTTTACAAGTCTGTTTATCTTCTGCGATTATTCCCCAGAAACCTAACACATAGTGCAGAATATGGATTTATCTCACTTTCTCTGTATGTGAAAGTTGAATGATCTCTAGTTCTTATAGTTGTGTTCAATTTAAGAATATGCTACTGGTTATATGCCAAGTCTCTAGAAATACCAGCAAAGTGTTGAGTTGGATTTAGGGACCAGCTTCAGAGGAGAGGCAAACTTTACAATCCCCAGTGGGACACTCCTAAACTGTGCAGGTGTGGTATGCTGCCTCAAATTTGGATTGCACAGAAGCAATCTAGTTCAGCCAAGGAGACTCCTGTGAGAGGGTTTTCTTGGTTTGTCTGAATGAACAGCACTTTGGCATGCTCCATTCTTAATTGCAAATGCATACAGTTTAGTCAAGGAAACTACTGAGGGAGGACTCCCTCACTTTGGACTTTGCCTCTGCAGTCTCTTTGTCATCTTCCCCCTCATCCTCCTTGATCATTCCATTAGTTCAGTGGTGGGGTGGCCAGCCTTTCAACCCTGTAAGATGACAAGCTGCACCTGCTGAAATTCTCTCTTCTACACAATAGCTAAAGGTCTAGGGAGACCTAAAGTTGAATGGTTGGCCACCCCTGCATTAGATCAAATATGGAAATGTATAAAGTGACTGCTTAGGCAAAATCTGAGCTGGGGGGATATCCTAACCATGGACTCTCTCCCCTAAGGTGCTGTTTCCCAAACTGTGGGTCGCGATCTAATTGTTGGTGGGTCGTGAAACTGACAAATTGATAACTGAGTAGAAAAAAATGTATTGAGCCCTATGGAAAATGAAACTGAGCTGCATATGTACATTTACTTGTGAGTAGGCAAGCTTTCCTCAGTCTACTTTGAAGGGCAGGCTGAGAGGAACACACCACCATCAGAATGGCTCCTGGAGGGCTTCTCTGGGCTTCAGAATGTCTTATAAGCACAAAAACTGTCTCTTCCAGTTTCCCTCTGGAAACTGGAAGTTGCTTTTTTTTTGGCTGAAACAACAATTCTGAAGCCCGCAGAGGCTTGCAGGCAGATGTGTGCCTCCTCTGTGAGCTTCAGAATCCCTCTGGAGGTGACCGAAGCACGGCTCCAGTTGCCTCTGTAGGGCTCAGGTTGGGCCAAGTCTAGCTCAGCATGGGTCCAGGGAACCTGCATTGAGCCAGATCTGCAGATATGGAAGATCCACCTGTACTTCAACACTTGTTGAATGTTCTAGGTGCTATACATAGAATTTTATTTTTGAGCTTACCACCATGATGGGAGCACAATATTTCGGTATTTATCAATATTGAATACATTGAATTTGAATCTTGAATGTATTTTGCAATCATCTTCGTTTGTCTAAGTTTATATACTTCCTCTTCTAACACTGTTTGCTTTTTCAAATCTCTTCTCTCTTTTCTGTGTTAAGAGGAATGAAAACCATATGAAAGTATAGGGCATGATCCTTAGTTTTTTTTAAAAACTTCTTTCTGGAGATGAAACTAAGCTGAGCCCTTAATCTGTGGTACAGCTGAACTTGGTTTTAACTTTACGTACTTTGATCTCAGGGTTTAAACACTTTCTTTAGGAACTTATTGTCTTAAAGTCTTTAAATACTTTAGACTCTAGCCCTGGCAGTGCAGCTAGGTTAAAATTGTCTTGCCAGGGCTTGAGATTTTCTTTTTCCTTTGTTTCCATTTCTACTTCACTGTGACTAACTCAGACAGCCACCTTGTGACTGAAGTGGAGATGAGTGCTGAAAATTAAATCTCCCTCCTCAGTAAAGACCTCTGATAACTTCAGCACTTGGGGGACCTGTGACAATGCTGATGAGCTAAATTTTTCTTGCTTATTGTACCTTTATCTCCCAAGTAGGTTTACTATAAACAGAGGCTGTTCAGCAATAGGAAACTAGAAGTGTTATCCCACAGACTTCAGAGCTAGGAACATATGTTCTGTTTTGCCTGTGGAGACAGAAGCTGTGAATACTGGCTCCTGCCATTTTGGGGTGTGGTTCTGCGGTCAAACTCTGGGAATGTGAAGCTTGGCCTTGGAATTTAATCGGGTGTGGACCTTGCTGTAGTTGGAGGCAGGGAGTGTGAATCCTGGCATTGGTGCCCTTTTGCCTTTGCGTGTGACTCCTGGCTTTGGTACCTGGGCTATGTCTCTTTCTGCTCAAATGAATTTGGCATTTAAAATCTATTACAAAATAATTGGAATAAATTTAGAAGAAAAAGTTAATGTTTGGCTTCCTGCTATGATTCTGCAGCGTTCTCGACCTCTCTCTGCAAGTGATGCTGAGATGAAAAACCTGATGCCCTCAGCAAGGGAGAAGGTATCAGGAAAGCATGTTGGCTCCATGCTGGGCCTCTCCATGGAGGAGGTAAGAGGAATCACGTACCATACTTGATCATTGTGTTTGGGACAAGTTCAAGTGAAGAGAGGAAAAATCAAATGAATTAATGTATTTGGTTACTAGGTGCCCCCGTTTGGTGTCTGCAAACTAAGGCTGACATCTTGGCAGCAGGGTAAGAAAAATAAGTGTCAGGGAAGGAAACTGCTAGTATTTATAGAGTGAAACTTTTCATGTTGGCCCCATAACTAAATGGACCTTGATTACCTTACATTACCTTGCAGTACCTTAATAATGAGTATTTATAGAGACTTTCTCAGTGAATTCTGTGTAAGCAGATACTGTCCTGAAGTAGTTTTTCCAGGTAGCCTCTATTCTTCATTATGATTCCAGATTAAAGCTTTGCGTCGAGTGAAGGATGAATATGAGCGAAGAGGGGGATTTATTCGCATTTTTCCTACACCGCTAACTTGGGACACTTATGGGTGAGCAAATTTCAGAGTGATTCTCTCAACTTGAAAATGGAGACAATATTTAGGAGGTAGCCCAAATAAATTCCCATTTCCACCTTAGCATGCTGCTATTTATGCTGCTATTTTGGTATATCAAAAGTTATTTTTCTGTTACATGTGTTACTTTTAGTGTCTTTCTGTCATTTTGATGCTGTTCTTCCCTGTTAGCATCTTAAATTTTTCCTCCTTTCCTGATTCGTGGTGCCATTGTCCTCTCACTCTCCATTATAAAGTGAGTTTGTTCTCTGCCCATGTATCTTTTACATTAAAAACAAAACCTTGTTGATATGAATTTTAATTAAGACCCTGGCTTCTGACTTTCCAGGTCCTACTTAGAGCATAAGACAACAATGAACTATATGCTGGCCACTCGCCTTTTCCATGAAAGGTAGGTAGACGATTCTCAGAGTCTTCAGGGCAAAGGGTAGTATTCTTGCAAGAAAAGAAGAAGAAATGTTTTTAGAGTAGGTGCTGCTCATGGACAAATTACTGAAATCAGTGGGTGGTTGTGCTATTAATTCAGTTTCTGCTTATTGAGTCATGGAGTAAAAAACAAATTTAACAAAGATAATTATTTCTGTATAATTTGCATACATAGAAGGGGGCTTCCCTAAGACCATAAGAATTGTCTTGCTGGGTCAGATCCAAATCCTTCTAATTCAGTAGTTCTAATAGTTGACCAGCCATGTACTGCTAGAAACTAATTTCACTTTGCCCTTATTGAAAGTGAATCTCATATTCCAGTCTGTTTGCCTGCCCAATTTGGGGATATTCTTTTGGATCTCCTTATAGACTGTTTGGGAGTTTGCTATGCTGAATATTAGTTTGTTCAATTTATATCCTACTTTATCCAATGGGCTCATAGTGGCTTACATGTTTTTCTACGCGTTAATAGCCATGTCTCCCAGAGGCTTACAGTCTAAAAATAGCAGAAAACGGTCTCTTCTGTCTAGGAAACAAGTAGATATTAACTCCCAGATTCTGGAACTTTCCTTGGGTATCTGCTAACGTGATTGTTTTATCCTTCAGTCCTGGTCATTAATAAATGATAAATAGTGTTAAATGGCACCAATCTCTTGTGGAATCCCACTGTTTTCTTTGCTTCGTTATGAAGAATTCCTATCTGCTTTTTGTTTTAGAAGGGATGTTATGGGGGTATTTTGGGGGGGGGGGCTTCCTAGAAAATCTGTTATCTTATTTAGTTTTTGCTAAGACTTGGGGTGAGGGCTTTGTCAGCATTTTTTAATCTATGAACTGATGTAATAGTTTCTATGAAGGTTTTTTTACCATGTGAATATTGGAATATATATCAAATACAAATCCATAAATCTGTTCAGAGTATACACACCTGCGCTCCTCAAATGTTTTGGGTTATTCTCAAATGTGCAGTTGCATCTGGGAATACTTCCATGTGAGAATGGTATGTAATAAATGAATTTTGTAGTTGGAATGAACTCACAGTTCATAGCTGGGATACACTCCTGTGTCAGCAATGGGAGATGTGGCTCATCAGAGGACCATAAGTTCAGTTTTGCTTTGGACTCCATGTTAGTGTAAACTAAAATGGCATGTGCTGAATGTATTTTTTTTCTGATATTCTGCTGCTGGAATAGCTACAAAAGCAGGCCAGCTTAAATGTATCATAAACAATCCTATAGCAGCCACAGGTTTTGGTCCTTCTGAGTCCTGCAGAGGCTGCATGCATCCACTCAGAATGACTCACTCAGAATGTTCAGAAGTCCACTGAGGTCTTCCCCAACCTTCATAATACATTTTAAAGGCATAAAAATGTCACTTCTGGTTTTCTGGCAAAACCGAAAGTCATTTCTTTGCTTCTAACAATCATTCGGAGCCCTGCAGAGGCATCAGGTTAACACACGTGGCTACTGCAGCGTTCAGAAGAGCCTCCAGAGGTGAAAGAAGCACAGCCCAAAATGTGCAGGGAGGGCATCCTCCGTATCTGCGAAGGGTTCTAGAATGAAAACCCTGTGGATACTGGGGAACCAGTGTACAGTTAATTGGAATTGCTAGGAATTTACATAAGAAAAGCCCTGCTGGACAGGTTAAAGGCCCATCTACTCCAGCATCCTGTTTCTCTCTGAGACTTGCCAGCTGCCTCTAGAAAGTCCCCAGGCCGGAGAAAAAGGCATGCTTTTTCCCACCATAGCTCCCCTGCAACTAGTATTCTGATGCATTCTGCTAAACACAGAGGTAGCACTTTGTCATCATGACTAGTGGCTGTTGATAGACATGACCTCCATGACTTTGTCCAATTCCCTTTTAAAGGGATTCCCTCCCTCATTCAAGCTAGAGGCCATCTCCACATCGTTGTGGCAATTAATTGTTCAGACTAATGATAATGCTGTGTAAAAAAGTATTTCTTTTTCTCTGTCCTAAATCTCTCATCAGTCATTTTTCATTGGATGAGTCTTGGTTCTACAAGTGTGAGAGAAGCTGCTTTCTATCCATACCTTCCGTACGTTGCATAATTTTATAGGTTTCAATTGTTTGTCCCTCTTAATCACATTTTTTTCCAAGCTTAAAAATAAAACCCAATTAATGCAGCCTGTTCTCATAAGAAAAGTGTCTCTGATAATTTTGGTTGCCCTCTTCTTGCTTTTTTCAGATCTATTATTATTATTAGAATATCCTTCTTCAGGTGTGGTGATCACTGCTGTGCACAATATTCCAAATGTGGCCATGCTGTAGATTTATATAGGGATAATATAACATTAGCAGTCTTATCGATCCCTTTTCGAATGATCCCATGGAATTTGCCTTCTTCACCTCAACCACACCTGGACTTACACTTCATTCAGCTATCCACCACAACCTCACAATCAATTTCTGGTTTGTCATCAACAACTTCAACCCTAAGAGGGTATATATATGAAGGTGGAATGTTTTGCTCCAATGTACATCACTTGACACGTATTTACATTGAGCCTTTTGAAGAGACACTTTGCCAACAGTCTGAGGCTAAGAGGCAAAGAAGGAAGGCCCATAGCCAGGGAGACAGACCAGGGACAGACTGCACTTGCTCCCGGTGTGGAAGGGATTGTCACTCCCGGATTGGCCTTTTCAGCCACACTAGACGCTGTGCCAGAACCACCTTTCAGAGCGCGATACCATAGTCTTTCGAGACTGAAGGTTGCCAATACATTGAGCCATTTGGAACTTTCCATGATCTGCTTTGATTTTATTACCTTGAATTGTTGGTGTCATCTGTGAATTTGGCCACCTTACTGTTAACCAAATCATTTGAGAACATGTTAAAAAGCACTGGTCCCAATACAAATCCTGGAGGGACTCTACTTCTTACTTCCTCTCACTGTGAAAATTGCCCACTTATTCCAACTCTGCTTACTGTTCATTAACCAGTTACCATTCAATAAAAGAACTTCTCCTAACTCCATTACTGCTAAGTTTACTCAAGAATCTTTGATGACTTTGTCAAAAGCTTTTTGGAAGTAAGTATACAATATCAGCAGGATCACCTCTGTCCATGTTTATATTCACACACTCAACAAATTCTAGATTAGTGAAGCAGGACTGCATTGGCAGAAACCATGCTGATTCCCCTTCAATAAGGCTCATTCTTTGGCAGGTTCAATAATTTTGTCTTTCTAGCAGTTTTCCTGGAAGAGTTGTTAAGCTGACTGACCTATAGTTTCATGTGTTCTCCCTGAATCTCTTTTTCAATATCAGTGTTAAATTGAACCTGAAATCTTGCATATGGAGACCATGGACTGTACTACTGAGTTTTGGCTGTCCCTTTCACTGGGTGTCACAGGCCATTTTTTCTTTGAGATCGTCCCAGAAGCACTGCCTGCCAGTGTATTTTGCCAATCCTTTTTGGAATTACCTTCCAGCACTGCTTCCACTGGCCTGAACACACAACATATTGCACTTGTTGCTATGTACAATACTATTAATTTTTAGCAGTAAAACCCAAAAATACCTCCTAAGGGAGCAATAAATTTTTTATTGGCAAAAGTTTGAGTTGTGGATGGGAGTGGAAATAAGGCATTTTCAAAACACATGCAATAGGCAGCTTTTGCATTTCAAGCATCTCAAGGTGGCATCTCACTCCAAGGCACTCTGTGTACAAGGCTTCTGGTGTGGAACTGCTTTGTGGATAAATGGACTCTAAAGAAGCATTCCACTGGGCACGCAAATTGCAAATTATACTGCATGTAAGTATTACAACTGGCATGAACCATTGACATTAAACTAATGCTCAATGAGGTACCAGCATGCATTTCCCTGGAAAGTATGTTTAGTAAGAGTCCTTCACTTGCTCAGAGTGTATCTGAATTTCTCTTTTGCTGCAGTGTTAGATAGAAGTCATGGCATCATCAGTTTAGCTGTGAGGACCTGTTCAGATGTCATAACAGTTAAGTAGGATTAAGAGTTTGGGAGCATGCTGTAGGAATGCAATGCACTTCTTCCACGTCACCTTTTAAGTGCATGAATTTTCTCTGCTTCTTGTTTCTCTGGTTTGGCATTACATTTGACCAATGGTAAAACCAACCTGTGGATGCTGGTTGAAACCGACCTATAGACGCTGGCTGAGTTTGGGCATCCTGCGAAATCATAGTTTGTGCTAACTGCAGATGCAGAATCTAAGCCAGGGGTGGGCAAATATTTTGGCAGGAGGACCACATCATCTCTCTGACACTGTTGGGGGCTGGGAAAAAAGAATTAAATTGCATTTCAGATTTGAATAAATTTATGTAAATGAATACGTTAGAGGCAGAACTTATATGAATGAATGAATTTTACTGAGCTTATTTATAATACACATCAGAACTGTAATACAGGCATGTAGAAGCTCATGAGAACTATGAACTGTTTGCCACACACCTCTTGCACAGTGAAAACATACAGACCAAGCCAGAAACACACGGAGACATAAGTTTTTCAGAGGCAATGTAGCGGTTAAAATAATGTTCAGGGAAAAGCAGAAAACATATGGAGACTATAAAAGGCCTTGCTGTAACTTGGCCTGTGGCTTGCATCTGGTGATTGCGACTAGCAGTTGTGGGTCCGTGCAGACTCCAATAGTCTCCTATGGGCCAGAGGCTCATTGGAGACTGGGGGCTCTTTGTGGGCTGGATTGGGGGTCCCTGACAGCTGCAAATGGCCTGTGGCCCGGGATTTGCCCACCCCTGATCTAAGCCATCATGGTTTAGAGCTGCTTATCTGCTTTTGTTTTCTGTCTGCTCTGTACTCCAAGTGCAGGGCAATGCCTATAATTATGAATTGTCAATTCATACATCACACCAAGTTGCAGTTGTTCCTTTAATCTTAGTTTGGTACAATGTCTGACCTGAGCTTCTGAAACTAACTTATTTTAGAAGCATGGTTTTATTCATTCTGTCTCATACTTTTGCCCCTCTTACAGAGCCTTATTTGTTTTACTCATAAATGATCTAGAATTGGGGTGAATCAGTTCTGCAGGTGAAACAAAATTATTACAGATTATGAAATCTAAAGTGAGAATGCAGAGCTTGAAAAACAAAATAGCAGATGAAATTTAATAGAGTTCAAGTGCTAAATGGTGCAAATTAGGACAAAAGACCCTGCCCACATATACACTGATGGGAGTCTGGACTTGCTATGATGTCCAGAAAAGATCTTGGTAAGTGCCTGCAATACTAAACTTCACCCTTTCTTTCTTCCTGTCTTATAAAATTAAAATTACAGATTCATATGAGAGAAAAGTTACCTGTATGTGTTAGATTCAGAACAGTCAGAAGTACTGCTTCACACAGTGCATAATTAACACATGGAGTTGATTGTGACAAGATGTGGTGGTGGCCACAAGCATAGCTGGTTCTTAAAAGATTAGACTTCTTTTTCACAAATTTATCAGTGGCTTTTAACTTTTTAGCTAAGTAGAACCTCCTTGTACAAGTACTTCTGTATACCAGCTACTGAGAGCAAACAGGGAGTTATTATGCATTGTTTGTAGACTTCTCACTGAGAATGCCATGCTAGGTAGACCTTGTTCTGATCCAGCAAGGCTGTCATATTAATACTGCTTGCAGTTTGAGCTCTAGATTTTCAATGAACACTGCAAATTAGTTAGCCCTGTAGTTCTTATGACAATAACTTATAACCTTTTATCTTCTGTACTTTGATATTCATTTGTGACGATAATCTGTTCCTCTTTTTTTCCTTCTACAGGGGAGGGTCAAGGAAAGGTTCTCTTCCTAAACGAACTCGGTAAGCACCTTGTGTGATGAACTTATTAAAGGAAAAGGAACTGTCTTTGTAATAATAATAATACTGGTATTTATATACTGCCTTTCTGGTCATCAGATTACTCCTCTGACTTTATTCAAGGCAGTTCACATAGGCAAGCGGTTCACATAGGCAGGCTATCTCTAAACCCCCGAGGGGATTTTGACAATAACAGAAAGGTTCTATTTTTTAAGAACCACATTTCAGATGGATCTTTCACGGTCTCTTATCACTTCTGGCTCCCAGTTGCCTCCCACGCTGGCTGACAAGCAGCTCCATCATCTTTCACTTGAAGGACAGCCAAGACGCTTCTTCGCTCACGCCAAAGAGCAGGTGGAATAATTCTGCTCAGCTTGTCAGCTGCTTCCAGGTCTCACCATTCACGGAGCTGCCATCTGGGCTAACGGAGGCTCTACCCTCTAGACTAGACCTCCTGCCCTAATTTTGACAATGCATTCACCTGAGATGAAGCTCCTGCTGTCAAGAGGCTTCATTTTTTAAAAAAATCAACTTTGTAGCCAATTCCATTAAAAAAAACTTTATGAAAGAGCTCATTTTCTCCTTTCTTGCTGGGGAACCTACACTAGAACATGCTGCCTGGAGAATTAGCCTGCTAAAAGAATTTTGCTAGCTGCTTATGGAAGCGATTGGATTAGCAATTATCACTTATGTAACAAACCTATGCTACCCCTTCAGTTAATTCAAAATGCTGCTAAAGTATAGAAAGAAGTATATTCCAGATACTTCTTTTTTAAATAAAAAGTGTCTTTAGGTAAAGCATATGAACTCTGGCACAATATTTCTAAGGATCACTAAGTTCTTTGAGCAATGGCCTTGAGCTAAGCTGGACTTCCTAAGGAAGTTGTGACCAGTAGGGCTTAGAGAGTGGCTCCCTCTCAGACAATAGGCTTTTCCCACTTCTTTGATAGCATTCTGCACTGCTTGGCGGAGATGTCCTCTTTATGCTATCTTTAGACAATTCCTTTGTATTTGAACTGTTTGAGTGCCTTTTAACTCTGAGGTGCTATTTGTTTTATGTATTTAAAAACATTTCTGTCCCACATTTCCTCCCATGACTGGGATGCCTAAGAGCCCAATCCTGAACTTGGTGCGCCAGCTTGCTGCTGGTGCGCACTGTTGCAAATGTGCTGTAAGACATGTTTGCGAGCCCTAGCACCAGGCGAGTGCTGGTGGTAGTCCAGCAGGTGCCCGACCACCGCTGCTCGGTGGCTGCACAGACCACCAAGCAGCAGAGGGTGGGGAGGAGGCGAGTGGAAGGCAGGGGAGGCGTGCAGGGCAGGGTGTGGGAGGGAGGTGGGACTTTGCTCCACTGGATCCAAAGCCTCCATGTCGGACTCACCGCCTGACACAGAGGCACTTGATTCACCATAATAATAATAATAATACAGGTATTTCTATACCGCCTTTCTTGGTGCTCAGATTTCTCCTTAGACTTTATTCAAGGCGGTTTACATAGGCAGGCAATTTAAATCCCCGTAGGGATTTTTACAATTTTGAAAGAAGGTTTCTATCTTTCAAGAAACCACAACATTCAGATGTTTCTTTCTTGATCTGGTCGCACATTCTGGCCTCCATCCTCCCACGCTCAGAGCAGATGGAATAGCTCGGCTCAGCTTGTCAGCTGCTTCAAGGTCACACAGTGCCGGTGGCCTCGAACTGGCCACCTTCGGATGTTATCTTCAGGCAAATGGAGGCTCAACCCTCTAGACCAGACCTCCTGCACCACTGACCTTTTGATTGAGTAGCCCTATTGCAGGGCTACTGCATTTACCTGGGGCAAGGGGACAAAAGTCCCCTTCTCCCAAGGTACTGCCCATGTCTACTCAAAGCACGCAGGATGCAGTGGCAGCCATTTTTGGCACCGCCGCAGCTCCACGCCCTGGGCAGCTCAGAATTGGGCTGCTCGACAGCTCACCGCCAATACATTAAACGTTATACATTAAAATATATATGCACTTTAAAACATATGCATTAAAAATAGAAATACAATAAAACAGTGTTTCTCAAACTGGGTTGGAGCCCACTAGGTGGGTCATAAGCCAATTTCATGTGGGTCCTCATTCATTTCAATATTTTATTTTTAATATATTAGACTTGATGCTACCATGGTATGTGACTGCATTTGGGGAAATGTTATAGACCTGCACTTTAAACAAGCTGCTAAGTATATTCTTTTAAAAATGATAGTGAATGGAACTTACTTCTGGGTAAGAGTGAACATAAGAAGAGCCCCGCTGGATCAGGTCATAGGCCCATCTAGTCCACCTTCCTGTATCTCACAGTGGCCCACCATATGCCCCAGGGAGCACACCAGACGCTTCTGGTGGGTAGGATTCTAGTGGGTAGGATTGTTAAAAGTTTTCCTGCTTGATGATTTCACTTCTGGTCATGACATCACTTCTGGCGGGTCCTGACAGATTCGCATTCTAAAAAGTGGGTGCTGGTGCTAAATGTGTGAGAACCACTGCAATAAAAATAGAAAAAAAAACAAAAAGCAAATAAAACACAACAGTAAAAGCAGTGAAGGCAGCAGGACACACAGTAATCAGTCTTAACAGAAGCCCAATAATAAAAAACCACCCAAAAAGCCAAGCAGGAATTAAAGCCAGTAGAAAACTTAAGATGAGAAACAGAAAAGTCTTAGGCCGATACCTAAGAAGGTGATACCTCTATTTCCATACTGTGAAGGGCTTTAAGGATCAAAACCAGCACCTTGAACTGTCCCTAACCAACTGCCAGTGCAGCTCCTAGAGCAGAGGCCCAACAGAGTACTACCGCTGAGCCGCTGCCTTCACACATACTGCTGCGTTCTATGCTAACTGCAATTTCCAAATAGTCTTCAAGATTATCCCAGCGTAGAGCACGTTATAGTAGTTGCGTCTTGATGTCACCAGTGCATAGACTACTGTAGTTCGTTAGACTCTGTCAACTTAAGTTGACCCAGTCAACCCAAGCAAAGTAATGCTCTGAAATGGAACTGGGAGCTCTCTAGCTCACTTCAACAGTCAAACTAATATTTATACCTAAGTTTTCTGTGCTAAGTGTGGTTGTGTTACTGTTAAGTTTGTAAGTTCAGAGAAACAGTAACTGTGTTAAGACATTTGTCCCCTTTTTAGGGAGATAAACTTGGTGCATGGAGAAGCAGAAAATTCTGGGCACACTCTAAATCAGGGATGTCAAACTCGTTTCATACAGAGGGCTGAAGTTAGCGTTTGTGGTCCCTGCTAAGGGCCAGAAGTGTCATCATTAAGCAGGACATGATGTCATTAGGCAGACGATGGCCAGAAATAAGCACTTTGTTCTCTCATAGAAACTCATCAGCTGCAAATGACAGAAGAGAAAATGTGCAAATCTTGGTCATATTTTCGAGATACGAGAGAGCCCAATTATAATAAGGGCCAGATAAATTGATTTGGGGGGCTTCATTCAGCCCGTGGGCCTATTACAGTAGGACGCCTTTCATCTTCTGGGTTTTCGTCCATTGTCTTTGTTTTCAAAGGGCTTCTTTTTAGTTTGGTGCTATTGTTTTTGCAATAATTGTATTCTTGCAAAGTTTTAATTTTTTTCTGCTTGTAAGCATCTTTGTGTCCATTAGAAAAAGGCATGATAAATAATAATAATAAGCAAACCCCATTCTCTGTTAGAAAATCGTATCTTGTAGAACAGTGGTTCTCAAACTGTGAACCGGGGCTTCTTGGGGAGCCATGGAAACCAGTCAGTGGAGCCACTGAATCCTTGTGAAAAACCTATACAATGTATAGGATTCTAGCCCTAATGGGGAGTTAATGGCCAGTGGCCCAGCAGGTCAAGAGAGCCACCAGTTGAAAAACTTTGGAAACCACTTTGTAGAGAGAAAGAAAATTCTGGAGATTCTTGGTGGAAAATGTTTTCATCCATTTCTAAGACAGTTCGTAGTGTACAAAGCATTGCTTTTTAATGTGTCCAGGAAGTGATGGTTGCTACCATGGCCTATTAACATCTCTTGTTGAGTTGGACTTTTAAATTTCATCACAGACTGAATAGTATGGCACATACCTGACGGCTAGTATGGACTGGTAGCTAGAGTGGGAAAATGAAGTTCTTTGCTCAGGCTGAAATTCTATACATACTTACCTGAGAGTAAGTTTCATTGAATTCAGTGAGACGTCATCGAAATATGCTGTCAGTTGTTGAAGCTCATAGGTGACCTTGGTCAGGTTATTTATCTCTGAGTCTAACCTGCTTCATAAGGTAGTTGTGAGCCTATGGGGGCTGCTCAGAGGTTAGGATCCAAAAAAAATTATAACAAAAGTAAGGTATAGTTGTGTATGCAATATCCTATTAAGCGTAGTGAGTTAAAATCAGATAGCTGCTGACTGCCTTGAAAAGAGCCATTTGCAAGTTTGTGTACGTATAGGGAGATAATTGTTTGAGTATATTTCTTGTCTGTTTTTTCTAAGTCTGTCAATGACAGGTAGTGGAGGCAGGTGCAAGCTGGGTGGCATAACTAAGCCCCTCAAACCTTGAGGCTATTAATTAGGGCTACCTTATTACAAGAAATGGATCAAGTTTTTTGCAAATAAATAAATATAATATTACTTGGAAGTAAGTAAATATTTATTTCTAGATCTATTATTTTTAAAAGTCTCAAGCTAAGTGAGTCCCAATAAGAGTGTCATTTTAAAAAGTGGGTCACAATGCTTAAAAGTTCAAGAACCATTGATTTATACTAAATAATAGAATAGCCCTAACAAAACCAGTATCTTGCAAGTTTTGGCTATGAGATCTTGGGACTAGCAGATATGCATGAACAAATGAATTATGTTCAGACAAGATTTCAGTTTTTCATTTGTGCTACTATTCTGTAATGGGTGTTATTAATAAGGGAGTAGAACAGAAGGCTACTGTGCATGAGGGTTTGCCCAAACAGAATTTTCTGGGCCGCAATACAAACTCAGAACCTGATCAAGTTTCAAGGCCCCGCTCCTATCCCACTACTGCCATGCCATTGCAGCCTTCCCAGAGTGTGTTTGCTGTAAAAAGACTTTCTCACAGGGATTGCCAGATGGATGTGCTCCCTGCCACATGTTGTGCTGTCCCCCACTGAGTTTCCTATGTATTCCGCTCTTTGCAGACTTTAGTTTGCCCATCTGTTTTCAGTTCTGTATTACTCAGTCTCTTTGTTTCAGCATATTTTCAGGAGCTCTGTGAACATCCATACATAACCCCGGCTATCCGGCAAAGATGCACTTTTTAAAGTGGTGTCCTATATTTAGCAGTGGAAGAGCAATTGTCCCTCTTCACTTTAGCGTGGCATCTTTTCCAATAGCTGTTGCTGGAGTCTTTTGCTTTTTTTTTTAAGATTGTGAAACCTTTGAAGACAGGGAACCATTTTTTAACAAGTTTTATGAACTTTGTGAACTGCTTTTTGTTGAAAAGTGATAATTTTTCTTATTTTTCTAATCATAATCATGAAACTGTGCATGGACATAACTACAACTAATGCTCTTTGAGAGTGGTTGCCCACAGTTGCCTTCTGTCCCCTTCTCTCCCCTGCCCCGCAACACTTAAGAATTCCAAACTGGAAATGTAGAATGCTACCATAAAAAAGGCAAAAGCCTGTTGGATGAGAAGGTGACCTGTCCTTCAAACACCAACACTCATAGCTGTCATAGTGTGACAGGCTGGGTGGGACCATCAACGCTGTCATTGTGTTTCTGCTGTATGCCTTCAGAATGGATAATTCTGTGAAGTGACAGTGCACTTGTACTAATTATCTTATTAACTGGTGGTGTAGGTAAAGTATATGCCTCTTGACATAGCTGAAGAAGGAAGGGCATTATGAATGTTAACTGTCTTGTGCTTTACAGTGTAGCAGTTGCTGGAGATCTGAATCTGGATATCATGGATTATAATGCTCACATTCATGCTGCTCTATATGAACGGAAACTTCTGTCACTAGAGGTACGGAAGCGAAGGCGACGTTTGGGCAAACTAAAACGGGCAAGACTATCAGGTAAGTGAGAGTTCTAATTAACATGCTAAGGCCTT
The DNA here is from genome assembly GCF_035046505.1 of Tiliqua scincoides. Lineage (NCBI taxonomy): Eukaryota > Metazoa > Chordata > Lepidosauria > Squamata > Scincidae > Tiliqua > Tiliqua scincoides. The sequence continues at coordinate 284,175,804 of NC_089821.1, forward strand.
CATAGGCCATTAGAGAGTTCTAATTTTTCTTTGTTAAAACATGAGTGTTCTGGTTTGAACGGGGAGTGAGCATATCTTGCAGATGTAGATCCTGATCATCTTACAGCTTAAAATACTGTGCATGTATGTATTTCATATTTTATTTGTCAATTTCTGGTATATAATCCCAAATACTCATAATTATATTGTGGGTTTTGAACAATACGTATACTTAGCATCCAAATTCTTCTCCTTTTGGAGAGGATATCCTGACTGCTGAAATTCTTCCCTTTGGACTTTAGAGTTAGGGCTAACTGAGCAAACGTCTAGACTCCTTCAGTGGGAGGGATCCCCTTTCAGTTTTTCATCCTGCCTTGGATATGAGAACAGGGATTTTTCTTGGCTCTGTAGTAGAGCTAGTGGCCTTTGTTTTTTTCCACTTTCATGTTTGGGCCTTCTCCTGTAAACAGAGGCTTGCAGTGGGGAGCAGGTGGATGAGGAAGAAATAAAACAAAGAACAGCAGTGGTCACAATAGGCTGCACAGCAGTGTCCCACAGAACTAGTCTTTGGAAGGAGCAGGATGTTGCAGTGCTGAGTTGAAGAGTCCTGCAGGAACTCAGAGTCTTTTTGCTAGCATGGAGGTGAAGTGGGTCCCCCTACATTATCTCACCAGGCAGCACAAGTGGAGTCTCATCCTGGGTCTTCATGCTGTAAATTCTCTACTGCTTGATGTAGGTGAACTAAGGATATGGAGCACAGTGGAGGCACTGTCCCTGCTCACCAACATTGCACATTCCGTCCACACTGCAAAAAGACATGCATAGAAGGATGGTAAGCTGCAAGGAACCTCTCCTCCCTGTGGAGCACCAAATAGCAACAAGCCAGGCACACTTGGCCACCATGGCAGTAACCTAGGAGTGTAAAGGCATCCAGTTAGTCAGCCTTCACAACTACACTGCAATTGTTGGTGGAAACCTGCTGCACCATGAAGACCATCAGTGAATTAGCTGGGTGTGAAGCCAAGACTTTAACACTAAAATCCCAGTTATAGGAAAAAACATGCAGAGATTGTACGCAGCCCTGCCAAATAAGAAACCCATTTCCATCTTGTCTACAGGTTCATGAAGTTTTTTTTTTTTTTACCAGCTCCAAGGATGAGGAGGCTGTACTGAAAAGCAGAATTCTGTTACCTTTCAGGGAAGAGGGGAGCTTTCAGGAAAGATGGTTTACATACACAAGCTCATTTCCTCCCGTAACTGCCTTTTCCAGAAATTTCAAAACCCCTGTTAACCAGGGTAGTCCAGAGCCTCATACTCATGAAGGGGCAGGAATGCCTGACAGGCTCAGTTACATCCAGACTACAGGAGAAAGCAAGTGTTGCCTACTAGCAATGCCACAAAAGATATACCCTTCTTGATTTCCTCAGGTGAATGGGAGGGAATAATGAGTCAGTACCTTCTATAACAAATGATCTGTTTGACTTTGCCTCTAATGGCAATGGACCTCTACTCTGGTATACTTCAAGTCCTGGAGAGACCCTCTTTCTAACTTTTCTTGTTGACCTCAGGTTGCAGTATTGGAATGTCGTGCAATTATTTTTCTTATTTTATCTGGATGGTGCCCTGTTCACTATATTTTATTTGAATTTGTTTCTAATTGCAGTATCTCAGACTGAATGGGGATTTCACCCACTGCAGGAGGCATGGTTGATTAACCTTGCCTCTGGAGTCCACTGGGAGGAGTTAACCCTAGTTGGGATGTCCTCCTTTCTCCAAAGAGAACAAATATCGCAATAAGTCCAATGTTTCATTGTACTGATTCATTTGCTGATGCTAAATTGTTGAGACTGGGAATACATTGACTCTAACAGGGTCTTCAAAGGCAGCTGATTTTGTCCTCAAGTCTGAAATGGAGAGTGGAGAGGAAGAGGAGATAGCAGAGGAAGATGAAGAACTGATGGAATCTCAGAGTGAAACAGCTGGCTGTCTTAGGAATATGGAGGTGAAACTTAAACCACAGCTATTGGAGCATTTGGAAGCTGCCAACAAACAGAAGTCACTGAAGGAAGCTGAACAAAAACCTGTTAGTGAAGGGCTGCTCCTTCAAGACAAAATGGAGCCAGTGCATAAGGATACTGAGCATCAGTTTAATTTGCTACAGATTCTTCAAGAGAACGGTAATCTAAGGTAAGAGTTATCATGAAATTGATTTGATTATTATGGCAGCTAATATGAAGACAGGTTCATAAGCTGGACTTCTAAGTCAGTTTGTATAATATCTGGGTTTCACTGGCATGTATGGTGTCTGTTGCAAAAAGTAGCTTATTGTGCTATATCAAGAATTTTAAAATGTGGAATGGTTAAATTGTGAAAGTCTGTCACAAGATAATGCAAGGAAGATTTTGAAGATGTTAAAAAGGAGTAAGTTCTTGTGAAGGGTGGGAAACTATAATAGTTAGTAGCTGGTGAGTAAAATGGAACTTCCAGAATTCAGTATTGGAAGTGGGGACAGAGGTAGGAGAGGTGTTGCCTTCATGCCCTGCTTTGTGAGCTTCCCAGAAGCATCAGGCTAGTCACTTTTGCAAACAGTGTTGTACGAAATGGACTCGTGGTCTGATCCGTCAGAACTCTTATTTTCTAGCAGTAAATATAACTTTTGAGATGAAGTGCTGTTCACTTGAAATGCTTTGTGATAAATTGTGGCTGCAACTTTTGTAAAAGAATATGTTAAACGTGAAAGAAATGCCTTATTATTGGAAAAACAGCTAACAAAAATTTGCAAAGTGATTTCTCTAGAAATGAAAAGATGGCTCCTGTTTCAAAGAGCTCACAATATTAAAGAGGGAGAAAGAGACCAGGAAGCAGTCACTGGATGAGATCGAAATGAAATAGAACAGTTACTCTTTCTCTTCTGTTTATTAGAGAACCACCACCTAACTGTGCCTCTGAGCCCTTTAGCAGCATTATTAACTTCATGCTGCCCCTTCATACACTAGTGAATTCTCCCATCCTTGTATTTCTTATTTGTGGGAGGTAGGAATAATTTGAACCCAATCTGTGCAATCATTCTTTCGCAAGGAGAGTTTCACCATCAAAACCCATGTTGTATTATGGTCCTTAGCAGCTTTTTGGATGTGTGGGTGTTTTTTTTCCCTAATGTAAAAATCATCAGACCCCAAGTCCATGTCTAAGCTTTTCGTACTGTGTTGCTGTATCCTGTTGTGCTCCTCTGCATGGTTACACCAACCTTTCCTTTTTGTCTCGGGTGATTAACACACATTATAGCCTGAAGCACTCTTTAGATCATCTTTCAACTAAAGTGCTTGTACCCTGCTCCCAGAGCAGCTTGCATTAAGTCAGGCAAGCAGTAATCATTTAAACAGAAAAGTTGGGAAGGGGAACATGCCCCACTAGCTCCTCTTCCTCCTCACAGGCAATTGGTGGTCCTATGGCCTCTGTTGAGTGGAGAGGGACACAGTTCAAGCGTCAAAAATAGCATGAGATGGTGATGGCGACTCTTATCCAAGGCGGTTGTAAAGAGAGGTCTGCACATTGTGAATTAACCTCACAACTTGGAACCTAGCATCTGCTTGCTTTCTTGATGCTCACATTGAAATAACAACTGATTATTCTATTGAAGGTTCTTCAGTTTAGCCAAAGAACAGCTTAAAGCAATTAGTGTTCTAGAATGACAATAATACGTACAAAGTGCAACTTTTTGAGATGCCAAGGAGGTTTTAACTACTGTTTCCAGATTCTGGTGATGTATTTGTGTATGGAGGCATCATACTGCCTATCTTTTTGCAACTTTGGCAGACTCCACCAGTTACCTCCTAATATCCAGACATCTTTTTCCCATCATGTTCCCAATCACTAAGATTTAGAAGAATTCCCTCCATAAAAGTTATGCTTAAACCTTAAAGGTAGGAAGATATTGCCATTGTTTACTTAGTGCCTGCAACTGTGTGCCAGATGATATACTAAAGTGGTATGGATATTTATTCAGCAGGTTTATGGCTGCCTGCTGTTAAGACAAAAGTGAAAGAAGAAGGTAGTTTTTATTCAAGAGGAGTGAGAACAACCAGTCCATGACATAGCGCAGCTGCTTGCCCCACTTTTCTCCTTCACTGTTTTAGCTCCTTTCTGAACTTGCTTGCCTTGCATAACTATAACAGTTACAAGTGGCTTACTTTTTGTGGCACAGTATAGAGTACAAAGAATCAGAGGAACAGTGAAAATAGCCTTAAGACAAGAATTTGTCCCATATGCTCACCTGGAATAGTTCTCACATTTGCACTTGTGTTCACATTTTGCTGTGTGTTCACCTCTGTCCTTGACCTACACGCTGCTTTGTGAAATACTATATACACTTCACGCACAGCATCTGGGAGAGCATGCATACCGATGTTAGAATCCCTTCCCCCAAATATCCAGAAGGTTTGTTTTTAAGAAAAGACTTCTCTGTCTGAGACTTGAGCTGGTCTCCCTCATTTACTCTGGGGGAAACATGGGAGGCCCCTTTTGCACCTGCAGCAGTGTGACAGAGATGTCTAGTTCAGTGAACTATTCAAAACTGCTTATGAGACAGTTCACATTGTTCGAGTAGATGTGGAAAGTATTTATTCCCAGTTGGTCCTTATTCAGCGAATGCATTCTGCAATATCCATGTTTTCCCAGTGAAAAAAATGTGTATAATACTGAAACAATGTTTTTTGAGGGGGGTGAGTACATTTGACAAGAGAGGATCTCAGCGCTACCCTCTAAAATGCACTGCCATCAAATTCTGCTGTCGCATATATTTTTCTCCATACTTCTCAGTTGACAATGTACATGTAGCACCCCTGTGAGCCTCAGTTTCTGACCCAGACTCCCAAGACCAACTTTTATTCCTTTAGCATTGAGTATTGCACACTGAAGAATCTAAAAGCAAGGGAATTTAGCTATCCTTCTGACTGCCACCTATGCCCTCTCTGCTTCTTTAGCAAAGTTCAGGCACGCAGGGCTTTCTCTGCCTACCTGCAGCGTGTCCAGCTACGCCTGATGAAAGAGGCTGGGGATCAGGTCCAGAATGCTGCCTGGGCTGCCAAGGAAGATGAGCAGATGGTAAGAAATTGTATGCTTGCCTTGGGGGGAGGAACCCAACTGATCCTACTCAGCATTCCTGAATCAGTCTTTGTGAAGCAGATTCTCACCAGTCAGGGCTGAGTAGAAATATTCAGCACTGTTGGGCATTACAGGACTATTTCATCCTGCCTCTGTTACTGTCTTGAATGCCTTCTTTACGTCAGTTTGTTGGTGTGTAGAGCTGATCGAAGAAGTGTGTTGTGGGAGGAGAGAGACAAACCTTGCTGAATAGAGCGTGGCTGAGGTGGCATGCATCTCCGAATGCTGCTGTCTTGTACAGCCTTCACCTCTCCCATGTCTTAAACTTTGTTTCCAGGCATGACTCCTTCAGACATTAGTCAAACTGTTCTGTATCTAGAAGAGCTGACTTATAACACTTTTATACCTTCAGTCAATCCACATTTCTAGTCTGTGCCCTTAGCTGGCCATTTTTTTTAGCCCAGATGGAGACTCTTTGAAAACAAACTATGGGTAAAGAGCCAGTGTAGCTCATAGATTAAAAGCCTTGTGTCAGGAATTGGGAATAATCAGTTTGCCTCAGTGGAAAATGTTACCCCTTCTCTTTCCAAGTGGAAAATTGAAACTGGCTTTCTGAGAGCTGCTTTGTCTGCTGTGCTGTGAAAAATAATGTTTAAAATAACAGATCAAACTGACCTAATATAATACTAGTGAGAGGCGAGCTGTGAAATTCAATGCTTTGGCTATGAAGCAATTCATTTGCATGCTAGCAGGGCACCTAACCAAAAGTAAATCCAGAGTAGAGACAGAGTGTGTTTGAAACTAAACACCCACAGCAGGCGTCTTGCTTTAGTACTCAATTTGCAGGGAGGGCAGTTCTCCAGTGCCAAAAGTACCACTATATGGTGACGTAATGGAAGAGGATGGTGTGGTTTTCTAGCTGATGTTGGGATGAAGCATAAGGTCTGGAGAGTTTGGCCAGGGGTGGTGCCAGAGATGCATGAAGGTGAGGAGGTGTATAATGATTGGAGTGGTGTAGAAGCCAGCTATCCATTCAGAAATGTTTATCTGTGTACACCAATTTCCAGTAATCATTGACTGTTTTAGAACTCCTGAGCCTCATGCCTCACACTGTTTTGGTCATGCCTTGGGCTTTTGGCCTTAACTCGTAATGCTTTTTGCAGCATAGTTCTTATTACTGCCATACCACCTTTTCTTCTCACCCAACTCCATGTTTGAGAGAGTGAAATATATAGGGTGACAACTAGATGGATTCACTCTTAGCTTTATTTTTTGTTGGCAGGAACTAGTTGTTCGCTTTCTGAAGCGAGCAGCCAGTAATCTTCAACAGTCTTTGAGGATGCTACTCCCAAGTCGGCGCCTGGCCCTCTATGACCGTAGGCGCATCTTGGCTCATCAGCTGGGTGAATTCATTATCTATTATAACAGGGTGAGTATGGGCTTTGCCAGCTGAGTTTTAATGCAACTAAGGAATAATGGAAGATATATCCTAGGTCAATGGTTTCTTTATTTCTCCTAGGGTAAGGCTCAAATGTTACAAAGTAGGATATAAAACAAAAGCACAAGTCAATCATGTGTCTCCTTTCCAAACATAGTATTGAAGGGAAACTTCTTTTCATGATACTTGCAGGTGATTTGTAAGCCCTGAATGACTTCTGGAGCACACAGATCTTATTGTGAAATTCTCAAATCTGTTTTATATTGCCAGGGTAAGCAGACACTTCTGCTTTTGAATATTTGCTTCTTCTTTGTAATGCACTGCAGCAACCTGTGATCATATATGGCTCGGAACTTAGTGGTTTGAATTGCTGATGTCACTGAGCCATGATAGGCTGCCCAAAGATTTGTAAATACAAATTACTGAACGAGATTCATCATTGGACGGATGGCTTCCTGAAGCTGTTTTCCTTGCTGTGGTTATGGTGACACTTGTCTGGGACCTTTCATAGCAATTTCACTGTAGCTTTCTGTTGCAAAGTAGGCAAATTAGTTCAGTAAAAATGAAACCCAGATTCCTAATGAAAAGAGAAACAGTATACAAGTTAGCTATTGAAGTGGCAGCCAAGCTGTTCTGTATCTGATGGCTTTGGTAGCCATGTTGCTGTTTTCTTGCCTAGTTTTTGTACCCATAGAAAATTACCTACAGTAATTTAGGGTGGGAAATGTTTTACAACAATGTGAAAAATCAGCTTGCCATTCATTTATTGAATTTTTTTTTAATGAGTGACTGACCAAATTAGTGACTAGAATTGCTCATAATACCTTGAAGTTCCTTGTTCTAGATACCTGATGAATTCTTCTCTGCAGGTGTACCAGATATCATTTTACAGTACTTGCCTGCTCTTCAGTGGTCTGGCTTTTTTCTTTTTAAGAGGTGTGTTGGGAACTGCTTTTAACATTCTCCCTAATGTTGTTAGAAATTTTCCTAATTAAGTTGTGGATAAAGCTGCTTTTCCACTAATTTAGTTTCCATTGGTTGGAGGATGTTTTTAAACAAAATCGACCCCAGTTAGAAGCAAAACACATCCTCTGCCCCAGTGGTTCTCACACATTTAGCACTGGGACCCACTTTTTAGAATGAGAATCTGTCAGGGCCCACTAGAAGTGATGTCATGATCGGAAGTGACATCATCAAGCAGGAAAATTTTTAACAATCCTAGGCTGCAATCCTGCCAACGTATACCCATGAGAAAGCCCCATTGTCTATCATTGTTAAAAGCATATACAGAGTAACTTGTTAAAAGTACGGATCTGCCACATTTCCCCAAATGCAGTCACATTCCATGATAGCAACGTCTAATATATTAAAAATAAAATATTGAAATGAATGGGGACCCACCTGAAATTGGTTTGCGACCCACCTAGTGAGTCCCGACCCACAGTTTGAGAATCACTGTTTGAGAATTAACAGGGTAGAGTCTACCCTGTTAATTTTGAAAAGCATATGTAGGTTTGGATAGGTAGGTTTCACAAAGGAGCAGCCTCTTGTTCCTCTGTAGTAGGGAAAATCAGCCTTTTCAGCATACCTACATCATGCATATTTTGCTGTTTAAACTTGGGCACTCTTGTACCTGTAGGGCATGAGTGGACTCTTACTGTATTGGGAGTTAACACACAGTATCTAGGTGGCACATGAGAATCTCACTGCTTTGAAAACCATTCACGTATTAAAATTTTTTTCATACACATACATACCAGACAGTAGACCAGCTTATGACCATATATGCTTTTCTAGAGCAGGAACAGATCAGTTGGCTTTTTAATAAATAAACATTTAAGCTACTGAAATGCTTAAGACTAATTTTTATTGCACAGCTTGGTAATAATGCAAATGTATTTCACTCTGTTTCGGTAAGTATGAATGTAAACTTGAAAGCCAAGAGACTTGTGAATGTCAGGTGCACTGAACACACCTAATGCAACCCTGTTCCATGTACTTCATCTGGAAATACCTGTGTATCAGAAAACTGGTTTAAGGGGTTACTTTAATATTACTACTTTGCAGGAAACAGACCAAATGGCTCAGCGCAAGTTAATGAAGAAACAGGAGGAGGAGGAAGAGGAGGAGGGGGTTGATGCTGAAGGCTTTCAGAAATTTGTTAACAAGGCAAGGTATGAACTGTGTATTTTTGCTTTAAAAATAAACATATGAAGCTGCCTTATCACAGTCAAACCTTTGATCCATTTAGTTTACTATGTAGTTTACTATGAATGGCAGTGGCTGTCCAGGGTTCTAGGTAGGTATCTTTCCTAGTCCTTCCTAGAGATGCCTAGAATTTTATCTTGGACTTTCTGTATCTTGGACTTAAAGTATGTGCTTTACCACTGAGCTAAAGCCCCTCCCTGTAAATATAAAAGTAGTAATAATCTCATCTCTCTCTAACTCTTTTCACACTTTAAAGCATTCTTATACTGAATACATGTAGGCGGGAGCAAGATCACACCCCTGGCTCTGCCCCCAACCTTTTCATGTGGAAAGGTATTAAAGGAGCATCTGCATATATACAGTTGCACATTGGTATTGCAGCTGGCAAACTTTATACTTTTTCAGGTTAACTAAAGGGTCACAATTGCCAGGACCAGGATCCTTGGTTGGACCTGGCTAGCTATCAGTTTGGAAGGTGTAGTGGAATAGCGGAAGATCTGGCTAGGAGGTAGAATGTGGTGTCTGCAGTGGCCCCTTTAAGAATTAAGGCCTAAGCTTACAGCAAAGGGTGTGCTGCACAGCTGCAGCCACTGAAGGCAATAAGGCTCTCAGGCATAAAAGCACCTGCTGAAGGGAGAGTTTGGTGTGGGTAGCAGAAGGAGGAAAAGCTTGAGGAGAGACTGGAGACATTGGTGAATAGACTTTGGTGACTCCTGGAACAGACTGCTGGAGACACTGGAGTTTGGTGTGTGGCTGCTGTGCCCAAGACTTGCTGACGACCCAGGGTCTGCTGTAGTGGTGGGAGGCTGCTGGCAGGAGAGAGGACCTCTGCGGGTTGAACAGGCGAGCTACCTTGGAGGTGGGGTCCAGCAGGACTGCAGGGCAGAACCAGGGTCATTTGTTGGGGGATAGAAGGGGAGCTAATTTGCTTAAAGTGGGCATAATTCTCCAGGCAGAGCTTGGCCTTGGAATCTGGCAAAACAGAAGGTGAAGGCCTTAGAGAGGTACCTCCTGATATTCCTCTTTGTGAGCAGCTCATATTTCTTTTGTGTTCTTATTTACCATATTTGACTACTGTGCTGCGAAGTAGTTGAGGACTGGAAATTTGTGCACCCATTGGTGTTCCTGGAGAGGGGGCAAAACACTAAATGGTTCAGGCATCTTGAATGCTGGTGTAAAGCAGCCCCTTTCCCCTCTCTCGCAGAGCAATTTGGAGCAGCAAGAGCGAAGTGGCATCTCCTTCACTTTGCTCTCCCTGTTCCAAATGGCTCTGCAGGCAAGGGGGAGGAGCTGCTTTACACCAGCATTCAGGAGCCTGAAAAACTTCCCTTTGTCCTCCCCCTTCCAGGAATGCCAGTGGTGCAGCCACATGCATATTTTTCTTTAGGAATGGTGGGCAAGAGTTTTCTAGGTTCTGTGGCCTTGAAACAGTCCTAGTTTGTAAATTGTTGGTTTTGAGCTCTGCTTCCAGTTAATATTCTTCCCTTCATTAGAGTTTTCAGCTAATAATACTAAATGTGGATAGTTAATAACTTTGCAGAAGTGAACAGAATTGGGTATACCATGCCATGGACATGAAGATTGCCCCTCTGCTGTTGCCCCCCTTTCCCTTCACTTTTTTTATCACACAATTGTAAAGCCACATCAAAGAAGATAAAAAATCCCATTCTGTGACAGAGATGTTGACATAGCTCTACAGTGGTGTTAATTGAATGGTTGGCACAGATCCCAGAAGGGACAAGGGCTTGGGTCATTGGGGTGGAATTTTTAATAATAATTCTGTCAACAGACATATGCTCTATTTCTGTGACTGTTGTAAAAGTGTTGACTGTTCTTTGACTCAAAAGAATAGTCAACATTTTTTTATTATTACTAGGTTCGTCCCTTTCATTGGATTATTAGGCTCACCTTACTCTTTGGCCTAAAGCCTTTGGTAACACAAAAGGATAAGTCTGAAACCTACTCAGATCTGCACAACCGGTTGAAATGGGCATTTGAACAAATCCTTCTGTGAAGCTTGAAGTTACTGTCCAACCTAGACTTTGTCAGTGACCAATAATATAAGAACATAAGAACAGCCTTGCTGGATCAGGCCAAAGGCCCATTTTGTCCAGCTTCTGATATCTCACAAGTGGCCCACCAAATGCCTCAGGGGTCACACAAGACAACAAGAGACTTGCATCCCAGAGCCATCCCTTGCATCTGACATTCTGAGGTAACCCACTTCTAAAATCAGCAGGTTGTACATATACATCGTGGCTTGTAACCTGTGATGAACATTTCCTCCAGAAATTTGTCCAAACCCCATTTAAAGGCATTTAGGCCATATGCCATCACCACATCCTCTGGCAAGGAGTTCCACAGACTAACTGTGCATTGAGTAAAGAAATATTTTCTTTTGTCTGTCCTAAGTCTCCCAACACTCAATTTTAGTGTTTTACTGATCAATTTTACTGATGTCCCCTGGTTCTGGTGTTATGTGAGAGGAAAAAGAGTATCTTTCTATCCACCTTATCCATCCATAAGAACATAAGAAAAGCCCCACTGGATCAGGCCATAGGCCTATCTAGTCCAGCTTCCTGTATCTCACAGTGGCCCACCAAATGCCCCAGGGAGCACACCAGATAACAAGAGACCTCATTCTGGTGCCCTCCCTTGCATCTGCCATTCTGATATAGCCCATTTCTAAAATCAGGAGGTTGCACATACACATCATGGCTTGTAACCCATAATGGATTTTTCCTCCAGAAACTTGTCCAATCCCCTCTTAAAGGCGTCCAGGCCAGATGCCATCACCACATCCTGTGGCAAGGAGTTCCACAGACCAGCCACATGCTGAGTAAAGAAATATTTTCTTTTGTCTGTTCTAACTCTGCCAACACTCAATTTTAGTGGATGTCCCCTGGTTCTGGTGTTATGTGAGAGTGTAAAGAGCATCTCTTTATCCACTCTGTCCATCCCCTGCATAATTTTGTATGTCTCAATCATGTCCCCCCTCAGGCGCCTCTTTTCTAGACTGAAGAGGCCCAAACTTCCTCATAAGGACGGTGCCCCAGCCCAGTAATCATCTTAGTTGCTCTCTTTTGCACCTTTTCCATTTCCACTATGTCTTTTTTGAGATGCAGCAACCAGAACTGGACACAATACTCTAGGTGTGGCCTTACCTTCGGTTTGTACAACGGCATTATAATATTAGCCGTTTTGTTCTCAATACCTTTTCTAATGATCCCAAGCATAGAATTGGCCTTCTTTACTGCCGCCGTACATTGAGTCGACACTTTCATTGACCTGTCCACCACCACCCCAAGATCTCTCTCCTGATCTGTCACAGACAGCTCAGAACACTTTCATCAAGCTGTCCACTAGCACCTTCTGATCCATCACAGACAGCTCAGAACCCGTTATTCTATATGTGAAGATTTAATCTTTTTGCCCCAATGTGCATTATTTTACACTTACCTACATTGAAACGCATCTGCCATTTTGCCGCCCATTCTGCCAGTTTGGAGAGATCCTTCTGGAGCTCCTCACAATCACTTCTGGTCTTCACCACTCAGAAACGTTTGGTGTAATCTGCAAACTTAGCCACCTCACTGCTCACCCCTGTCTCCAGGTCATTTATGAAGAGGTTGAAAAGCACCAGTCCCAGGACAGATCCTTGGGGCACACCGCTTTTCACTTCTCTCCACTGTGAAAATTGCCCATTGACACCCACTCTCTGTTTCCTGGTGTTCAACCAGTTCTCAATCCATGAGAGGACCTGTCCTCTGATTCCCTGACTGTGGAATTTTTTCAGTAGCCTTTGGTGAGAGACCGTGTCGAATGCCTTCTGAAAATCCAGATATATAATTTCTACGGGTTCTCCCACATCCACATGCCTGTTGACCTTTTCAAAGAGTTCTATAAGGTTAGTGAGGCAAGACTTACCCTTACAGAAGCCATGCTGATTCTCCCTCAGCAAGGCCTGTTCATCTATGTGTTTTGAGATTCTATGTTTGATGAGGCATTCCACCATCTTACCCAGTATAGATGTTAGGCTGACCGACCTATAGTTTCCTGGGTCCCCCCTCTTTCCCTTTTTAAAGATAAGCGTGACATTTGCTATCCTCCAATCCTCTGGCACCGTGGCCGTTTTGAGGGACAAGTTGCATATTTTAGTCAAGTGATCAGCAACTTCATTCTTCAATTACTTAATAACTCTTGGGTGGATTCCATCAGGGCCTGGTGACTTATTGATCTTTAATTTATCAATGAGGTCTGAAACATCTTCTCTTTTAACCTCTATCTGACTTAATTCCTTGGTCAGGAAGGACCGTTTGGGCAGCGGTATCTGCCCAAGGTCTTCTGCAGTGAAGACAGATGCAAAGAACTCATTTAATTTCTCTGCCATCTCTAAGTCTCCTTTTATCTCCCCTTTCCCTCCCTCACCATCCAGAGGGCCAACCGCTTCTCTGGCATGTTTCCTGCTTCTAACATATTTGAAGAAGCTTTTATTATTCCCCTTAATGTTGCTGGCCATGCGTTCCTCATAGTCTTGCTTGGCCTCCCATATCACCTTCTTACATTTCTTTTGCCACAGTTTATGTTCCTTTTTATTCTCCTCATTAGGGCAAGACTTCCATTTACGGAAGGAAGCTTCCTTGCCCTTTACAGCGTCTCTAACTTGGCTCGTTAGCCATGCGGGCACCCTCCTGGATTTAGTGGAACCCTTCTTTCTTTGCGGTATACACCTCTGCTGGGCCTCTATTACTGTTGTTTTAAGCAGCCTCCATGCACTCTGGAGAGATTGGACTCTTTTTACCTTCCCTTTCAACCTCCCTAACCAGCCTCCTCATTTGAGGGAAGTCTGCTCGTCGGAAGTCAAGGGTTTTTGTGAGAGATTTGCCCGATATTCTTCCCCCAACGTGCATGTAGAAATGGATCGCAGCATGATCACTGTTCCCCAACGGCTCCGTAACATTGACATCTGTAACCAGGTTCTGAGTACTGCACAATATTAAATCCAGAGTCACCTGTCCTCTGGTGGGCTCCATGACTAGCTGCTCTAAGGCACAGTCATTTAACATGTCAAGGAATCCGGTCTCCTTTTCATGACCAGAACACAAATTGACCCAGTCTATATGAGGATAATTGAAGTCCCCCATGATTAGAACCCTGTCCCTCCTTGTCACTTCCCTGATCTGTTTCCTCATTTCAAGGTCTCCTTCTGATTTCTGGTCTGGAGGACGATAGTATGCCCCCAGTATTACATCGCTCCACAGACCTGGTAATTTAACCCACAGAGATTCTACGGTGGAGTCAAATCCACCTTCAATCTGTACTTTACTGGATTCTATCCCTTCCTTAACATAAACGGCCACCCCACATCCAACACGCCCCTCCCTGTCCCTCCTGTAGAGTTTATAGCCCGGGATTGCGGTATCCCACTGATTCTCCGCATTCCACCATTACACTGTTGGCAGCCTTCAGTCCCGAAAGACTATGGTATCGCGCTCTGAATGGTGGTTCTGGAACAGCATCTAGTGTGGCTGAAGAGGCCAGTTTGGGAGTGACAATCCCTTCCACACTGGGAGCAAGTGCAGTCTGTCCCTGGTCTGTCTCCCTGGCTATGGGCCTTCCTTCTTTGCCTCTTAGCCTCAGACTGTTGGCCAAGTGTCTCTTCAAACTGGGAAAGGCCATGCTGCACAGCCTGCCTCCAAGCGGGCCGCTCAGAGGCCAGGGTTTCCCACTTGTTGAGGTCCACTCCTAAGGCCTTCAGATCCCTCTTGCAGATGTCCTTCTATCACAGCTGTGGTCTACCTGTAGGGCGCTTTCCTTGCACGAGTTCTCCATAGAGGAGATCCTTTGGGATCTGGCCATCATCCATTCTCACAACATGACCGAGCCAATGCAGGCGCCTCTGTTTCAGCAGTGCATACGTGCTAGGGATTCCAGCACGTTCCAGGACTGTGTTGTTTGGAACTTTGTCCTGCCAGGTGATGCCGAGAATGCGTTGGAGGCAGCGCATGTGGAAAGCGTTCAGTTTCCTCTCCTGTTGTGAGTGAAGAGTCCATGACTCGCTGCAGTACAGGAGTGTACTCAGGACGCAAGCTCTGTAGACCTGGATCTTGTTATGTTCCACCAGGTTTCCGTTATGCCCACTATGTCCATGTTTTCCCTTGTCATCAGACATTCTAGTTCTCCCATCTTTGCTTGGAGACTTTGCTTGGAGACTTGCATAAAAGCATTTGTGCATGGAATGCCCCAGGATGGGCTACTTATTCGCTCCTTTGTCCCCGCATCCTCTCACTGTGCCAAACCGTCTATCACATCCCATCACGCTACCATTCCCAATTACTTCTCCTATTCTGCCTTTTTCTTGTTGTTCTCTAACCTCCCTATCCTTTTCCCAAAGGGATGAGGAGTCCCGAACCGGATGCCCCTTGGCTCCTGTTGGCCTTCCCCCAGGGATCAGTTTAAAAGCTGCTCTGCCACCTTCTTAATGTTATGTGCCAGCAGTCTGGTTCCATTCTGGTTCAAGTGAAGCCCGTCCCTCTTGTACAGGCCCTGCTTGTCCCTAAACGTTCCCCAGTGCCTAACGAATCTAAACCCCTCCTCCCTACACCACTGTCTCATCCACGCATTGAGACCCCTGATCTCCGCCTGCCTTGCTGGCCCTGTGCGTGGAACAGGTAGCACTTCAGAGAGCGCTACTTTTGAGGTCCTGGCTTTCAGCTTCCCCTACATAATTTTATCCTACATAATCCTATAATTATCTCCTACATAATTTTGTATATCTCAATCATAAGAACATAAGAACAGCCCCACTGGATCAGGCCATAGGCCCATCTAGTCCAGCTTCCTGTATCTCACAGCGGCCCACCAGATAACAAGAGACCTGCATCCTGGTGCCCTCCCTTGCATCTGGCATTCTGACATAGCCCATTTCTAAAATCAGGAGATTGCACATACATATCATGGCTTGTAACCCATAATGGCTTTTTCCTCCAGAAACTTGTCCAATCCCCTTTTAAAGGTGTCCAGGCCAGATGCCATCACCACATCCTGTGGCAAGGAGTTCCACAGACCAGCCACATGCTGAGTAAAGAAATATTTTCTTTTGTCTGTTCTAACTCTCCCAACACTCAATTTTAGTGGATGTCCCATGGTTCTGGTGTTATGTGAGAGTGTAAAGAGCATCTCTCTATCCGCTTTATCCTTCCCATGCATAATTTTGTATGTCCCCCTCTTGTCCCCCTCATGCCCCCCTCATGTGCCTTTTTAGACTAAAGAGCCCCAAATGCTGTAGCCTTTCCTCATAAGGGAGGTGCCCCAGCCCCATTATCACCTTAGTCGCTCTTTTTTGCACCTTTTCCCATATTTCCACAGTATCCTTTCTGAGATGTGGCACAATACTCCAGGTGTGGCCTTATCATCGATTTGTACAACAGCGTTATAATATTAGCCATCTTATTCTCAATACCTTTTCTAATGATTCCAAGCATAGAATTAACCTTCTTCACTGCTGCTGCACATTGGGTCAACACTTTCATCAAGCTGTCCACTAGCACCTTCTGATCCATCACAGACAGCTCAGAACCCGTTAGTCTATATGTGAAGATTTAATCTTTTTGCCCCAATGTGCATTATTTTACACTTACCTACATTGAAACGCATCTGCCATTTTGCTGCCCATTCTCCTAGTTTGGAGAGATCCTTCTGGAGCTCCTCACAATCTCTTCTGGTCTTGACCTTCTAGAAATGAAGGTTAGAAGAGTGTATGGTGCCAGAGGGTTAAAAGCAGACAATATGGCAGCAGGGCTTAGCTGCTCTCCCCTGCCCTGTAGGAAGACTTGACCTTTGCTGTGCCACTCAGACAAGGGCAGACATGGTACTGCAACATCTCTGTCTATGCAGGCCAGGTGATCTAGAAGCTAACAGGGGTTGAACTGAACTTATGTAAGGGTTGCTTCAGATGTAGCTCTTCAGTTTCAGCAACTTGTCCCTGTCCTTTACAGCTGCTGATTTGCATGCCAGATCCTGCAGGACCCTGGCAGAGCTATACTGCTTTGTTATGCTTCACGTTTTAAGCAAGTTATTTCCTTAAACCCAGTATGTAATTTTGATTGTAATCCCTCTGAGCTGTTTCCTTTTTTAAAAAGAAAAAGAAAAGAAGCATTTTTAGTTCCCAGTTTTCAGTCTTCCCCTATATCTCTTGTTTTCATCTGGTGGATTCTCATATGTGTCTTCGTATATTTTCATTGTAGTTGTCACCACATCACTTGTTACTTTAGTTTTCTTTTTTAACTCCCTTCTCAGTGAAAGTGATCTGGAGGAAGTATTGACATTTTATACACACAAGAATAAGTCAGCTAGTGTCTTCTTGGGAACAAATCCTGGAGCTTCAAAGCATAGTAATACCCAGAGGGAACACAGAGCCAAGAGAGGTGAGTATACTTTCATTGCTGTCCACTTTCTCTCTTGACTACCAATAAGAGATTTGAAGAAACCAGGGTGCAGTACTTAATTTGTTTTTTGTAGGATAAGTGGAAAGACCAAAATATGTTGGATTGATCAGAATTTTGCTGGGATAGGCTTGTGTTGGAATCAATAACTGAATACTATTAATGCTAAATTTTATGCTGTATTGAAAGCAGTGATTGGTAGCGCAGTAAACATCAGAAAACCCAATTGTGATCTGTTTTCTCAGTATGGTAGGAATTAGAACTATTTCCTTTTATTTATTACAAATTTTGTTTCAGATCATCCAGAAGTGATGGAAGAAGCCAAAAAACAGAAACCCCAAATTCCAGTGAATAAGGAAAATGTGACCGAGAGGCTGAGAAATGACCAACCTGAAGAAATGAGAACGTCCAGTGAGTGAATCCAGACAAACTGGGAGATGGTTAACTTTACAGTGTTCAACATGGGGAACAGTTGCTAGATGTTGGGGTCTGACAGATTATTATGGCTTATTTTGATATTTAGAAGAAGTGGCTATAGCCAGAGGTGTTTTGAAAAATGGTGTTATTTTACTTGGAAGTAATCCCATTGTGTTCAGTAAGACTTAGGTTGTAATTCTGTCTTACTTGCTGGAAACAAACACCTCTACCTATAGCTATAAGTTACTTTCTTAGTACTGACTCAGACTATTCTGCTTCCAGATTTGATTTTTAAAAAAATCATACTAAAATGAATTATCTTCAGATTGAAACTCTTGTCTTCAATTACCGTGATCTGCTATATTTTTCAATCAGTATTACAAGTGAATGGATCAGTCAAGCAGAAAATATTCTTATTTTCCTTCCATACTTTTTAATTAATAGCATGTTCTGAATTATGTATTTTGGTAAACACCAAAAGAAATAATTTGTCTTGGGCAGAGCTCCCTGCAAATCTCAGGCTATAATGAGCTTAGGAAAGGGGACATTTCTGTATTAATCAACCAATGATGTGAGCAGAGTCCAGGTGATTTTCATCTTTTTGTTTTATTAAAAAACCCAAACGACTTAAAAATATTTTTGAGATTTTACTGTCTACGGGCAATGCTGGTTCGCCGGCTTAGAAACGGAGATGAACACCGCCCCTAGAGTTGGACTAGGCTTTAATGCTGGGGGGAACCTTTACCTTTATATAAAAAATGCCTTGTAATGAAAATCCATGCAGTGCAATATATACACGTTAAAAGGTTGTATTAGTGGTTCATTAAAACTCATTTCTGCCCACACGCTCTACAGGTAGCAGCTAAACGTTGCGTGTATACACCCATGGGCACAGGTGGGTTTAAAAAATATGTGGTTTTTTAAACAGGGGTCCTCCCTTCAACAGAAGATGAAGATAAGAGCACACCACAACTCGACCTCCCTCATGCTTCTTCCACTGTTCCTGGTGCCGTCTTCCCACAGAGCATTAGCTCCCAGTTGTCCTCTCATGCTGCTGCCTCTGAAAACGCACAGGTGCCTGACCATCACTCAACCCTGTCTCTTTCATCTGGTCCTAGAACAACACCTTCCCCTTCCTTCCAGAGCACAGCACCTGACAGCTGGTGTAACACAGCAAAAAATGCAGCCTGCCTGTCCACAAACAGTGCAGGCTTACACCGTTGTCGGTCTGGCAGTTACACTGTCAGCCCCTTCTCTTCCTTTCAGAGTGCTGTGCAGATCTACAGCCAGAAACTTTCTCGGCCATCCTCAGCAAAACCAGGTGAGCTGGTGGTATATCTGACTCCTTAACTGGGGCAATATTGTAGTATACTGTGTAGCAACATTCAGAATATTAGTGCAAAAGGTTATAATGTGATTGTACAAGCATCTAGAGGGAAAATTCTTTAACTTTTTTCTGGCAACTAACACATATAAAATTGAATTATTTGCCTCTCCAGTT
The DNA here is from genome assembly GCF_035046505.1 of Tiliqua scincoides. Classification (NCBI taxonomy): domain Eukaryota; kingdom Metazoa; phylum Chordata; class Lepidosauria; order Squamata; family Scincidae; genus Tiliqua; species Tiliqua scincoides. The sequence goes on from NC_089821.1 coordinate 284,194,894, forward strand.
TAGCTGCTATTGATATTTGATGGAGGTTGGCAGGGGTCTCCAATAGGCAAGGAAGTGTAGTTTGTAGACTTGTAGTTGAAATTAAGCCACCTGAAACTGTTTAGAGCTAAGTATAGGGTAGCTGAAAGTGACCTGTATTGAAGTGTAAATGAAAATCACAAATTAAACAGGCACTTTCTTGGGTCTGTTGTACGCATGCAGGAGAATATGGTAGTAGAACAAACAGTACCACTGCAGATGCAGGATGACATTTTTGAATGTTCTCCTAATTTAAAAACAGTGCAAACAGAAAACCTGCACACACTGTGGGAAAAGGGTTAGCAGTTCTTTCTTCCTGATGTGCTAATTTACTGTTTGCCAGGGAGTTTTACACAGAATAACTTTCAGTTTGGTATCACCCACCTGTATAAAATGTTCTACCACCTTAGGGCCCGATCCTGAGCCCTGTGCACCGGCTTAGTGCTGGCACGAAGTCACAAATGTGCCGTAAGGCTCAGCTCCACCAAATCCTGAGCCCCGTGTCAGGCCGCATGCAGAATCTAGTTGCCCCATTGTGGGGCTACTTTCCTTACATGAGGGAAGGGGACAAAAGACCCCTTCTCCTAAGGAGGCAGCGGTGGTAGCTGCCTGGAGCTCGCAGGATACTGTGGCAGCTGTTTTTGGTGCTGCAACAGCCCCGCGCTCCGGGCAACTCAGGATTGGACTATCATTCTCCATCACCTTTTCATAAATTTGTCAGATGTAGATCTAGTCTTGAATTATTTTGTGAGTAGCAATTTGCTGTTCATATTAGAGAAGGTACACACAGTTCCCAGCAGCCTTAGAACTTCCTTCATAGAAACACTTATGAAGGATGAATTCTAAATATCTGCAACTGGAGAGTGATATCTTCTGGGGTGAGGCGCATTCTCTCATCCTCAGTGGCTTAGTAACTCCTGAATATTGAAAGAGGTGCTTGACTTGCCTCAACAAGATTTGGCTCTAGCAGACTTGTGCTCCTGAAGTAGGGCTGCTCAGATGGCACAGATACTGTTTTTGCAATTTTCTTCTATCTGATAACATGTTTTGCTTTGTAAGCTTTTTTTAGAGGGTGTCCAGTTGGGATTATTTTTCTCAAATAATCTAGCTGATTTTTCTAAATCCATTTTTAAAAAAAATCACTCTTTTTTTTGTTGTAAATTTATCTGCGAATTCCTTTCATGTGTTATTTAATTTCCCAGTTACACAGGCCTACAAAATTGAGGATCAGCTTCCTCATGAGGAAGCTGCTTGAACCATTCGCTAAAGAGGCTATACCTTGTCTCCAAAACTAGACGTGATAGGGCACTAAAGAGGAAGCTGCTTGAACCATTCATTAAAGAGGCTATACCTTGTCTCCAAAACTAGACGTGATAGGGCAAAACGGATGCCATTTTTGGAATCAGCACCCCAAATATACCCAGGAATTGGTGTAATGTTTAAGGAAGCAAAATGTGTGTTGGCCTGTGTTATTAATGTATATATTTAACCATGTAGCCCTTAAAGAATGTATGCATACCTCACTATTCTGTTTGCCTGTCTGTCTTTGATTTTTTGAATGATCACTATTTAATATGTTTAATTTTCTCTTTTATATTCCTTTTAACGCTTTATAAGTAGGATGCAGAGTTCTTTGTAAATTTGCGTGGGATAGACGGCAAAGGCTTTCGCATTAAATTCTGTTCTGTGTGCAACGAAGAGGGTGAGACTAGTTTTTGGAGAGAGTGAGTTTAAATCAGAGCTGGGGGAACTGAACAGTGCAAAGCTATAACCTAATCATAAGATGGAGAATGTATAAATAAGTTCTACAGAAAAAACCTTGATACAATTTTATTGCTGTATTTGTCTCTTGCCCATACAAGAGCATGAGGCACATTCTTTACAAGCTGAAACTAATTCTTTGCAAACTTTCTACCATCTGTAGCAGGTTCAAGGAGCTTTAGCCCCAGCAGACAGCATGGTGGATCTACCCGAGTAAATAAGGATGGAGAAGACTGCTCTCCCCAGAGCAAGCGCTATGATCACAGTAGTGTTGCAACAGAACTGCAGCGACTGGCAGAGAAGCAGGCAGCCAGACAGTACTCTCCACCTAGTCACCTCAGTCTTCTGACGCAGCAGGTATGCAAGCAGCAGTATTCTTTACTTGCATCAGTGACAGGGTTGATTAGAAGAGATAACTTTCTGAACAACTCCCCCCTTAACTGTGTGTGTGTTTTAATGACTTATTGTTATACATTGAATATTGTATTGTTTAACTTAGACCCAAATCCTAATCAACTTTCCAGCACTGGCATAGCTGTGCCAGTGGGGTGTATACTGCATCTTGCAGTTGGGTGGCAATCACAGAGCTTCCTCAAAGTAAAGGAATGTTTGTTACCTTATCTCAGAGCTGCATTGCCCTTACATTCTTGATCAGGATCTGCACATGGCCATGTAATTGCTTATATTGTTCTGATAAGAATCATCTTATCAGCAAGGCATTGAATTTGGTTTTTGAACAGTAACCTTCTATCTTAACATAAGAACAGCTGCACTGGATCAGGCCATAGGCCCATCTAGTCCACCTTCCTGTATGTCACAGCGGCCCCACCTAATGCCCCAGGGAGCACACCTGATAACAAGAGACCTGCATCCTGGTGCCCTCCCTTGCATCTGACATAGCCCATTTCTAAAATCAGGAGGTGGCACATACACATCATGGCTTGTAACCCGTAATGGATCTTTCCTCCAGAAACTTGTCCAATCTCCTTTTAAAGGAATCCAGGCCAGATGCCATCACCACATCCTGTGGCAAGGAGTTCCACAGACCAACCACATGCTGAGTAAAGAAATATTTTCTTTTGTCTGTTCTAACTCTCCCAACAATCATTTTTAGTGGATGTCTCCTGGTTCTGGTGTTATGTGAGAGTGTAAAGAGCATCTCTCTATCCGCTTTATCCTTCCCATGCATAATTTTGTATGTCTCAATTATGTCCCCCCTCAGGCGTCTCTTTTCTAGGCTGAAGAGGCCCAAATGCCGTAGCCTTTCCTCATATTGAAGGTGCCTCAGCCCAGCAATCATCTTAGTTGCACTCTTTTGCACCTTTTCCATTTCCACTATATCGTTTTTGAGATGCGGTGACCAGAACTGGACACAATACTCCAGGAGTGGCCTTACCATCAATTTGTGCAACGGCATTATAATATTAGCCATTTTGTTCTCAATACCTTTTCTAATGATCCCAAGCATAGAATTGGCCTTCTTTATTGCCGCCGCACATTGGGTCGACACTTTCATCGACTTGTCCACCAGCACCCCAAGATCTCTCTCCTGATCTGTCACAGACCAGAACCCATCAGCCTATGACCTTACACTTACTTACATTAAAATGCATCTGCCATTTTGCTGCCCATTCTGCCAGTTTGGAGAGATCCTTCTAGAGCTCCTCACAATCAGTTCTGGTCTTCACCACTCAGAAAAGTTTGGTGTCGTCTGCAAACTTAGCCACCTCACTGCTCACCCCTGACTCCAGGTCATTTATGAAGAGGTTGAAGAGCACTAGTCCCAGGACAGATCCTTGGGGCATACTGCTGTTCACCTCTCTCCATTGTGAAAATTGCCCATTGACACCCACTCTGTTTCCTGGTCTTCAACCAGGTCTCAATCCAGTAGTGGACCTTCCCTCTAATTCCCTGACTGTGGAGTTTTTTCAGTAGCCTTTGGTGAGGGACCGTGTCGAACACCTTCTGAAAGTCCAGCTATATAATGTCCACGGGTTCTCCCACATCCACATGCCTGTTGACCTTTTCAAAGAATTCTATAAGGTTCATGAGGCAAGACTTACCCTTACAGAAGCCATGCTGACTCTCCCTCAGCAAGGCTTGTTCGTCTATGTGTTTTGAGATTCTATCTTTGATGAGGCATTCCACCATCTTACCCAGTATAGATGTTAGGCTGACTGGCCTATAGTTTCTTGGGTCCCCCCTCTTTCCCTTTTTAATGATCGGAATATCTTGAATATGGGGGGGGGGACACGACCTTTTTTCTCCTGTCTCCAAATTATCCTCCAGGGAGAATTTTAAAGCAATTTAAAATGGCATTTGGGGATGAGGTGGTTGTTGCTCATAAGGGAAAAATTGTTTAAAAACGCAAAGTATCCTGTGTGCCAGTGGAGTACCTTTCTGCACTCCTGGATTGTAGACATTAGATGCTACAAAGATAGTAGAAAGTGATTAGAAAGTTCAGCTATATACAATCACTGTATAAAGTAGCAGCTTGTTTGCTTAGTGACACATCTTGCATTGACCATAGTTACATATGTGTATGTGGTACACACTGATGTGGATATGCTTTTCTTTGCAAAAATACCTTTCCCTATGCAATATGTTATGATATGGTATTGGATCTGTGTGAGATCTGTGTCAGTGAGATCAGTGGCTGGTTTGTCTGGGCAGGAGGACAGACATCAGTGGGCTGTTGCTATTGTCTCCTAGGCTGCAGTACGTTGTGGTTATTGATGGTAAATAGAAAAATATGTTGGGGAACCTCATTGGAGCCCTTCTCCATGAACGAGTGTGTGAGAATTCAGGGGCTGGCTATCACTAGGAACAGCTCCAACTATTCCATCCAAGGTTTCTGATCACAGGGATAGCATCAGACCACCCAGGCTGAAGCTGGAATGAGCTGTCTCTGTCTTCTCTGTGGAGCCAGCCAGTGTTCAAATCTTGCAGCCAGATTTCCAGCAAATATACTGATAGATTCGTAGGAGAATGAGGCACTCGTATTCCTTTTATGTTTTGATTTGTGCAAGGAGGGGGTAATTAGCAGAAACTGGATAATTCTGATAGACCTCTGTGAAGAATAAGGAGTTCAAATATCCCACTGCCAGAGTATTAGTTTTCTGTTAGGCACTCATCACTGCAAAACCCAGCCCTCCTCTGTTGCTTCACAGTGCCTGGCTGTTATACTGCATCGTTTGTTCTTGGCAATCATGTTTGCAAAAACTGTGGCCCAGATCAGATATCTTGCAGAGCCTGATTTTGCGTGATGTCTCTTAGTCTGAGCATACATATGAGGAAAGGAATGATTCTACTTCTGCTCCTGGCTTCAGATAAGTCAGAATCTGGTGTGATGCCTGAATTGGGCAGTCTTGGTTTATTTTGACCCTGTTTTGCCAGTAAGATATGCAAGTAGGAGATATTGCTTTCATTGTTTGCAAACTTGGGTTAGAATAAATCAGGATTACCTGGCTTAGACATCTCAGCAGATCCTGGTCAGGATCCGAAGTAGAATCATTCTTCTTCCATCATGCACACTTGAGAGTAAGAGACATCAGGCAAAACTAGGAGTTAGCCCTGACTCCATATGACATCTAAACTGGGCCTGCATCTGTCTGCAGTGTAGTCCTAAATCTAGATTCTGCCTTATTCAGTCTGTACTTGCATAGACTCTCAACCAACCATTTTCAACACCCTGTGCTGTGACACATTGGTGTGCTGTGAGCAATCCACTGGTTTGCATAGGAATTTGGGGAAAGATTGTTTATTAGTAGGGCCAGTGGGGGATGTGAGCCCCCCACTGGCAGCATGATGTGCCTTGTCAATTGTAAAAAACCTGATGGTGTGCATTGACAGTTTTAGTGTCTTGTCAGTGTGCCATGATAAGGTAGTATTAGTATTAGTTAACCTTTATTGGCATTAAAACGATAAACAACAATAACATCAGTAGCAATAGCCAGCACAGTGGTTGGGTTGCCGCCATGATAAGGTTGGAAATCGCTGCCTAGACCAGAGATGTTAAACTCACTTCTTTGCAAGCGCCACATCCAGTTCATGGCACCTGATGAGGGTCAATAGCCCAAGGTTCGGAGTTCCAGGGTCCCCCCCGCACCCCTCCGAAAGCATCTGAAGGGTGTTCTGAGCGCCACCTCCCTAGCCCTCAGAGTGACGTTCTGAGGCCTCAGAAGGCCTTAAAATGTCACTTCTGGTTTTTCAAAAAACCTGAAGTGATGTTTTAAGACCTTCCAAGGCCTCAAAACGTCATTCTGAGGACTGGGGAAGCAGCGCATGGCCTCCTTAGTCCTCAGAACACCTTCCAGACATGAGCTTAGATCCAGTCGCATTTGGAGGGGGTGGCCCTGGAACTCAATGGGCCATCTGAAGAGGTTCTGCAGGTCATATCTGGCCCTCAGGCTATATGTTTGACACTCTACTCTAGATCAATGTCCACAAAACTAAGAAGGCAGGTGAATAGTACTACTTATAGTAAAAGGTATTTTCTAGACCAGTAAAATAGTAAAAGGTATTTTCTAGACCAGGAGGTCTGTTCTAGAGGGTAGAGCCTCCATTAGCCCGAAGATAACATCTGAAGGTTGCCAGTTCGAGACCACCGGCAGCTCTGTGAATGGAGACATCTTGAAGCAGCTGATGAGCTGAGCTATTCCACCTGCTCTTTGGTGTGAGCAAAGAAGTGTCTTGGCTGCCCTTCAAGTGAGAGATGAAGGAGCTGCTTGTCAGCCAGCGTGGGAGGCAACTGGGGGCCAGAAGTGATATCAGACCATGAAAGATCCATCTGAAATCTTGTGCGGTTCTTGTAAGATAGAACCCTTCTGTTATTGTAAAAATCCCATTGGGGATTTAGAGATAGCCTGCCTATGTGAACCACCTTGAATAGTCAGAGGAGCAATCCTGTGACCAGTAAGACAGTATTTAAGTATCAGTATTATTATTATTTCTTAATGTAACAGGTCATTTTAAGGGCATCCCAAACTTTTTTCTTGTGGTTTTTTATCTCCATAGTTTTGGCATTCTTTCCAGGGTAGGAAATATTAATGGGGAGTAGATATCCTGTCAGTGTCAAGGAGCATACTCTTAACTGGAATGGAGAGGTTTCTGTTGATGCCTTCCCCTCCCTTTTTACTGCAGATTTCTCACAAGAAGCATTTTGTGCTTCCAGTAGTATGGTCTGTAATATCTTCAGTAAGATGACTTTAGGAAAATCTTTAGATTAGTTGTCTGAAAATATTCCTTAAAAATGTTCCTTAATGTGTATAGAAAATGTTGTAGTCCTCAGCCTTTTCAGACTTGTATCACATTTTCAAGCCCAGCCTACAACATGAGATCCATTTGATTTTTTTAAGAAGTTATCTCCATCAGTCTACTCCACAGTCTGTCTCCTTTTCTTTATTTCACTGCATTTTTTCTTATTTGGTGTATCTGATCTTGGGTCAAGGTGCGACTCATTTGTCAGTCATAACCAACTGTTGATGGAACAGTGCTTTAGAAGAAGGTGTCACTAGAACAGCATAATTCCTGCTGCTCTTTGGCTGCAGAGAGGCTTTTGTACTGCTGGAATGGACCTTGTAATTTGAAGGAGGCTGCGGATTGAATCAAGCTGAGCTTCAGGGAACTTTTGTTGTGGGAAAGATTATTCCTTAATCATCAAATGTTTGGCATGTCTGTGCTCCCACCGAGTAGTTTTAAAGCAGAGAATGCTTAATACAGAGCCTCACTCTTTCTGTAATGGCAAGTTCAGCTCTCTACTGCAGCACAAACTATTTCATAAAAAATTGTTAAATGGATGCAAACACTGGAGGCACTACAAACGAATCTGCAAGTTTGTCAGGTTTCCCAGGAATGTCTCTGGCAGGTCCTGGTCTGGAATGTTTTCTGGAGACTAGAACACTTCTACTTTTTATGCATGTGCATATCCTGTAAGCTGGTAAGCTCAGCAAGCAGGGAAGGAATGTCATGGGCCTTCTGCCAGATCAGCTTTGGTTCACACACAAATTTCACACCTTTCAAGCCCTTTAGTCCTTGCTCTCATTTTCCTCTGACTCAGATATGCCTCTGATACAAATATATGCATAAAATGAATTTGCCAGAAGTGATATTAGTGCTCTAAGGGAGTGTCTTAAAATGGGCCTCATTCAGGAGCATAGGGGCCTTGGGGCAAGTGTTCCTTGCCTCTCTTTGGCCCTCCTGTGCACACCAGATATTACAAGTGTTAAGGCAACAGCTGCAGTGTAATGGCTGCTAACTTTTGTCCCTATCCGTGGTCATATTATATACACAAGGGAGAAGATAAGGGGTAGTATTAACTCGTCTACAGTAGGAAGGTTGTGATGATGATAAGCTGAGATTGGAAATGGTAAGTGGTAATGGACATTCATAGCCCAATCCCAACCTGTGCTGGTACAGCCAGGCCACATGGTCTGTGCTGTATCTAGAGTAGGCTAGAAGAAGGCTGGAGGTCAGCTTGGGATGAGGGAAATTTTTTTCCCCTTACGCTGGGTAAAACCCCAGACTGCCCAATGGGGTTTATTGGATCTGTATCAGCTACTTAGCTGGCACAAATCTGGGAAGCCTGGTATAATACCACAAGGCCCGCAAAGGGGAGTAGGATACGGTGGAGGTCTGCTCCCCTGATCTCAGGTCCAGTCCACCTCCCATTCTACCATCACCCTGTCTTGTTTCTTGTTAAAAAAGAAACACCCATACTTCCATTGCTTCTAAACTAAAACAGAGGTAGTGTAATGGGAGCAGTGGGGGGAGCAGGTCCATGGATACTGGAACCATGGATATGGGAGGAGGCTTGTTGATAGATTTCAGATTACCTTCTGTATTTAGATTACCTTCTATATTATGTCCTGGGCCTCTCACTGAGAATATCGCCTTGCAAAGAAAATATGAAAATCGCTGTATTGTCATGAAGGTCAAAATGTTTATGCACAATTTTACAGTAAAGCATGACTTTATTCCTCTATCAACTGGGCATGATTTTATTAGTATTTCTGGACGATATGCCTGGTTGATAAGCTAAAGTTATAGCACTCTTAATCAGTGCAAAATCAGTTTTCTGGCTTGGCAAATTTTAATAGGCTAGTGAGTTCCAATTTATTGTTTTATTTAGAAGATTTGCCCTTTTCAAATTGAGATTCTGCTGATAATATATACTGCAAGAAAGCATTTCTGATATAAACTGATACGTTGCAACTCTACATATTCTTCTGCTGGTGTTCCATGTGCTTTTCTTTCCACAACTTTGTCGCCATCTTCATTTACTTATATTTGAGTACCTCCAGAAATTCAATTTTGTGCCTATTTTAATGACTCCTGGTGTGGGTAGTGTTGAGAAGGACCATGATCCCCTCTGGGAAATCTGGTGCTTTTTCACACCCAGAGATTACATCAAAACTACCTATACAGTCACAATATTTTCCCTCACTTTCCATGCTGCTGTATGGAGCCCTTCTCTGGTGGAAGAGTAGCTTCCCTGGATGCATAGTAATGACATCGTATGTCCTTGCTCACTTCTGGGTTTACACATTCTGAGTTGCATGGAGCTCCGTTTTGAGCTATGCAGCTCCATGGCTGAGCAGCTTAGTGGGAACACTGGTCCTGGCTGTCTATGTGGAATGTATTCATTGCTACCACAAACACCAGATAAGGATGATACTTCCACCCTTTACCCTGCTGGTAATCTGTTTGCCAACCACAGTCATCATACTGAGTTACATGAGAAGGTTTAAGTATAGTGAGTGTCTAGACCAACTTCATTTGCTTCTCATGCAGATGGAAAGTGTGATCACTACAAACTGCCTCCCTGTGGCTTCCCTGCCAGGGAAAACAAGCAAGCACACCCAGACTCAGACAGACTTGAGTCTGCTTGCATGGGGACCAAGTGCCAAGTCTGTGGCCTCAGACTCAAGTCAATGCCCAAGTCATCGATGCAGGTGACTCCACTCTGCATGAGTCAGCAAAAAACACGTGTTTTTGTGACTCGGACTCGAGTCACCTGACTTGAGTTCCTATACTTGGGTCAATATATACAGACAGCTGTCATTTAGGAGGAAATAAGAAGTTTTTATCTTCCTTTAAAAATGTGTTGGCGCAATTACAATATGGTCAAATGCTCCTGGGCCAATCAACTCTTTCATCTCACAAAACGTTGTTTTCCCTATTTTATTCACCCTTTCTTTAGACTAAAGTAAACAGTGTGTGTGTGTGTGTGTGTGTGTGTGTGTGTGTGTGTGTGTAATACCTTCATATATCCTTGACAATCTGGAAGGTCCTCTACTGACTAGAAAGATAGTTGTATCAGGTGATTCAAAGCAGAGCTGCTGTGCTGATGTATAATATATTACAGGGATGCCCAAGGAATTCACCCAAGCTGGCAGGCTAATTATAGCATCTGAAACAAATCAGTGCATGGAGGAGTATCTACCAGAATGAACAAAGCTGGTGGGCTAGTTCAAGTGAACCTTGTGTGCTCTGTTGTGTGTGCTCACTTTTGAGTTTATTGCCTGTATTTAATCCTGCTGTAATTTAAACACCTGTCTTCATGGAATGTGTGAAATGTTCTTACCCACCACACACTACTGTTTACACACCTACCTCACTTGGAAAGACAGCTCAAAAATAAACAATGATTTGGTTTTGGAAAAGAAATGCACCGAGGTAGCACAGTTGGGGGAAAGATGGGATAGAATGGTGAAACAGCTGGCTAAATGCATACTGATGCTAAGAGAGGGCTGAATTAAGTTTCTTTTCTTCCTTATTGAAAACCAACACTTTCATGATTGACTAATAGGGCTGTGGGTATCCACATATACACAGATTCTCTACTTGAAAGTGTGCATTCTTTACTCATATTAAATTTTGCAAAGTGAGCCCATTGCACACAGTTATTTGGGCAAAACAATACTGTTTTCAGAGAGCTTGGAATTTTTTGACAAGATGTGCAAGGAGTTGTGCAAGGTACCAAAATCCCAATTTCTGATCCTTGCCTTCTCTTGGAGACACTGCAAAGTGCAGTGGTAGTCTTTTTGGCACTGCTGTATCAGCGAGGGGAGGGAATGAATAGGATTGGATTCTGACTCGTATAGGGGAAAAAGGGAAGTAGGCACAAAATCTACCTATGCCAAAGATATCACAGCTAGATTTAAAGAGCCAAATTTTTGCCTGGTGACTGAAGGCATTTAGTGTTTGGGCCAGAGAGGCCATTATTTTCAGTGCTCTGGGGACACATGTACAAATCTCTATAAGTGCTTCTACAGAGCACTTGGACCTTTAACATGCTGATCATGGAACAGAACTCTGCAGTTTGGTATTGTCAAAATCTGAGGAGGAAAAGAAGGGAGTCCAAACTGGTGCAAAACAATAATGGCAAGTTTACTGAAGAGGGGATTGGTTACTATAACCCCTGCTAATTGGGTAAGAGGCACTTTTTCAAGTGGGTGCTCCTTTTTTTTAGCAGGGGGAGAGTAACTGGCCCACCTCACCCCCAGCACTGTCTGTTCTAGTGGCTGTCTGCTGGTATTCATTTGCATCTTTTTAGATTGTGAGCCCTTTTGGGACAGGGAGCCATTTAGTTATTTGATTTTTCTCTGTAAACCGCTTTGTGAACTTTTAGTTGAAAAGCGGTATATAAATACTGTTAATAATAATAATCAAGGAATGGCAAATAATAGCAGGTAAAACTTACCAAGGGAGCTGTGTGAGGAATTATTTAATAAAGGTTTTTCTTGAGAAACACAAGATAGCCAACTTTCCTCCCTTCAAGGAGAAAGTAGCAACCCACAGGTATGGGAAAACCCAGTGCGGTGTGACTTGAGTCAAGTCTGGAGTTTCTAACCCCATCCCCCCGTGACTCAACTCAAAAATGAGTCATAACGGGCGCATTTTCTGAGTCGCTGAGTCACTCCTTCACAGCTTGATAGGTCTCAAGTCAAGTCACCCCCCCCTTTTAAAAGCCTGCTGCGGCTGCATGGAGGGAAATGGGGCTGCTGCTGATGGAGTTCACTTTAAACACTTCCATCAGAGATCACTTTAAACACTCCCCCTGATGTCTTCGCCCATCTGTATACAGGGTGGGAGGGGGTGGAAGGGAGTGTAAGAAAGTAAAACAGTAAGCAAGCACAGACAGGGACAGATTCAAATCTGCATGCGTGGGGGACGAGCGCCAAATCAGGGGGCCCCTGACTTGAGTGTTTTTCCAAGTCTTTCACATGTGCAACTTATGAGTCAGCAAAAAATGTGCATTTTCACAATTTGAGTCTGAGTCAAGTTCCCAACCCTGGCAACCCATGGAAAGTCAAAGAGAACAGGCAAAGGTCCCTTGATTGGCTTATTGCCCTTTTCAGGTCGGGGCTTTTGTTTGGTGCAAGGGGCCATTCAGTTTTGTGGGCAGTACAATCAAGTGCTATGACTATGTAACTGGGATACAGGCATCCTGCATACAGTCAGCCTCAATGTTGTTCAGGTAGGAGAAGGACTAACCCTTTTCTAAGGAATTTCTTTGGGACAGTGTCTATGGCTGTATGGGCTTTGCTCACCAGACAAGAAATTTGCCGCAGATAGAAACTAGAAAGGGAAGACTTTGCAACGAGGTGGGAGGGGGAATATTGCCTGGAGTTTACACTTGCCATCACTACAAAATGTTCTTCAGTCAGGTTGGGAGCTCAAAGAGCAGCTCAAGGAGAGAAATACGGGAGCAGGTGGTCTTTAAAATATCCACATTTTGTGCTGTTTAGGTGATGGAGCTTAGTGGTGTCCCAGAGAGCATCTTTGAAACACTCTTCTTCCTCTCATATACTTGGAGTTCTCTTGTAGTGGGTGTTCCATAAATGTGCTGAAGCTATTACTGAGTCTCATTAAATGTGTGACTACTTAACTCTGCCATCTTTACCAGGACAAGCATACGTTGCAAGGCAATTTTTTTGTGGTTGCTCTGCACTTATGCAACTTCTTTTTGCTGCATATTGAAAGTTGAAGCGGTGTTGTCAGATGTGGTGGTGGGCTGAGGCTATCTTAGTGTGTTGGTGTTTTCTGAGCTTTATCTTTTGTTTTTTACTTTATGTTCTGGTTTTAAATATGTTGCAGCCAACCCTGAACTCATGGGACAGGGTGGGGCTGGGTAAAATCCAAGTGAACACAGCTCTGCTCATAGTGTCATTCATTGTACCATTATAATGATGAAAGGAAAGGGATAAACTCCAAAGAGCAATGCTGTCATGTTTATAAAAATGGGATTTTGTTGTTTCATTCTTATTCTGTCCTTCTTCCAAGGAACTTAGGGGAAACCATGAATGCCACCCTTTCTCCCCCCCCCCCAAACAACAATCCTGTGAGATAGATTGGGATAAATACAGGTCGTGGTTATGATAAACTTTATCATGGCTGAGTTCATGGATATGATAAACAGTTCATGGCTGAGTTGGAATTTGGAGTGTCCCTGTTGTAGGTCCAGTCCTTTCTCCACTATACCACCTGTGCCATATTGGTTTCTAAAACATAGGCAGTATTGGTTAGATCAGCCATTTTCGACCACTGTGCTGTGGCACGCTGGTGTGCCGTGACTAGTCTGCAGGGTTGCTGCATGAGTTTGGGGGAGGGTCATTTATTAGTAAGGCCATTGGGGGATTTGGGCCCCCCACCAACAACATGGTGTGCCTTATCAATTATCAAAAAACTGATGGTGTGCCTTGACAATTTTGGTACCTTGTCAGTGCACCATGAGCTAAAAAGGTTGAAAATTACTGGGTTGGATGGTAAAAATATTGTCACTCAAATATACTCAAAACCATTTTGTGACTACTTCCTTGACCCTCTAATTTATACAGTGTTTGCCTTTTTTATTTTCAGTTAAGAAACTTAAATTTGATGAGTGGAACTGTAAACAGAACAAACGCAATCTCTGCTCCCAGTTGCCGGCCACCAGTCACTCCAGGAAAGTCACTGTGGGCATTTCAAACAAACATGCACACTTCTGATCTCAGACCTTCACCCTTGTCAGTCAGGTAAGTTAAACAGGCTGCCTAGAGCTTTAAAATGAGAGCGCTAATAATGAGGCATTTGAAACTGTCTGTTTCTTAGACCAGTGGTTCTCACACATTTAGCACTGGGACCCATTTTTTAGAATGAAAATCTGTCAGAACCCACCAGGTGTGATGTCATGACTGTAAGTGACATCATCAAACAGGAAAATTTTTAACAATCCTAGGTTGAAATCCTACCCACACTTACCAGGACTAAGTCCCATTGACTATCATTGTTAAAAGAATATGCATAGTAGCTTGTTATAAATACAGGTCTGTAACATTTTCCCAGATGCAGTCACATAACATGGTAGCATCAAGTCTAATATATTAAAAATAAAATATTGAAATGAATGGGGACCCACCTAAAATTAGCTTGCAACCCACCTAGTGAGTCCCGACCCACAATTTGAGAAACACTGTCTATTTCTAGTTTGCAGGGCTATGGCTGAATGAGATATTGATTCAGAGTAGTATGATAGAGGGCTGGCTGACTTTCAGTGTGTAGATAAGAACATGTGGACATCTGATATAAGTTCCACCACCCCACCATTAAGAAGTAAAATTTAGACTCTTGAAGTAGCAGGTTGGGACTCCACTGTGAACAGTCTTGCTCAAAGAAGAGCATTTCTACGTAGGGATGAGACAGACAAATTGAGTGGAGCATCTTGCCAGTGATAAGGACAGTTCTCTACTTTAAGTTGGTGTATCTGCCTCTGAGATGGCAGACTGATTTATCTTGTGCTCCTGTGAGCCTGATCACATAAGCTGTGCAACATTTTTCATCATTCAGTTTTCTCCCTGTCTTCATATAAAGGTGTGTTGTTGGGGAAATTAGGAGGAAAGCAGTGAATTAGAAGGAAATCAGTGAAATGGGGAAAGCTAACCCCTCCCTCCCCAATTTTTAAAAACTAATTTGATTATCTGCTAGACTGCTGTTTCTCAAAGTGTGCCCCTAGGAGACCTGGGGTCCCTGAGACCCCATAGGCTCCATGATCACATCAGAAACAGCCGCCATCTCTTTGGTACTGCTCCACTCTACATATGGGTCAATGCTCTGTGGCTCCCTGAGACTCCATACATGCACCAGCAGGGCTCTCCAAGACTCCATTTAGTAGTGTAAAGGGCTCCAGAGAGCATAAAGTTTGAGAACTGCTGCACTAGACTATTGAGTTTGTCTTCATCGCCTGGTTTGCCAAACAATATATCTTTGTGCTTAATAAAGAAAAGATGGACAAGAACTATGCAAAATCCTCAGGATGGATCTAAATGCCATGAAAAGCCCTCACTGTGACAAAAACAGGAGTGAGAAATGCATCCCTGTTAGGAGATAGAAAACTGAGTCCTTGTGGGCTCCCTTAATTTGTCTAGATTCCCATCTCTGCTTTACAGAATTTCATTAAGACTTCCTCTGTTACTTCTGTAACAGCTGAATCCTTTCCAACCTTTTAGCACTGATGCAGCCATGCACTGCATTTTGCAGTGAAGGGGGCAGTCACGGAGGCCTCTTCAACATAAGGGAGCAATTGTTCCCTTACATAGGGGTTGCATTGGTGCTAGAAAATTGGATAGGATTGGGCCCTAAGTCTCTAGTTTTTCCTAAAACTGTAATGTTGGTGGGTTGATTGTATCACACTTGCTTCAAGCATGCCAGTACTAGACTTGCACTGTGAATTATAATCCTTTGCATGTTTTTCAGTGAGTTTCTTGTCCTGGGTCACTGCTTCTGTTGTATGTCTGCCTTACACAGAGATGAATTTAGCGCAGGCACTGTAATAAGAAATGGACAGCCCAATCCTGAGCTGCACTGGTGTAGCCAGGACACATTGTCTTTGCTATATCCAGTGCAGCTCAGGAGACAGTTGGAGGTGCCCTTGTAGATAAGGGCAGTGATTTTCAACTGCTGTGTCATGGCATATTGGTGTGCTGCAGATGGTTCACAGTTGTGCCATGGGAATTTAGGGAAAGGTCATTTATTTGTAGGGCTATTGGGGGGGGATTTGATTCCCCCACCTGCAGTGTGGTGTGCCTTGTCAGTTGTCAAAAAAACTAATGATGTGCCTTGGCAATTTTACCACCTTGTTAATGTGCTGTGAGATGAAAACGTTGAAAATCGCTGGATAAAGGGATATATTTCCTCTTATCTCAGACCAGTAAAGCCCAAGCCACCCTGTAGGGCTCCTCGGATCTTCAGAAGCTATATCACTGGTGCAAATCTGGGAAGCCCTGTGTAGTGCTGCTGAGCCCAGGAAGGGGGTTTGAGATGCGGTGTGCACTGCCGCCCCCCTCCAGGCTTGATCATCCCCTAATTCTGCCTTCCCCACCCAAAAACGCCTCTCCCAACCTTCAACGTGCCCTTCCACCACCCTCTTCCAGCCCCCACACTGCTTAGTATCAGATCAGAATACTTACTTGTGCCAGTGGCACTGGGGTCAAATGCAGGACTGTCAAGCTGGTGCAGGTATTGCCACGATACTCTTGAGTCAGTGTCGGGATGGCTGCAGCAGCTCAAGTGAGAGTTTGAATCAAACTGTTTGACAGTTTAGATTACTAAAGACAGTCTATTCCTATGGACTCTTAGATTCAGGTGTCTTTCTAGCTATCTGCCTTGAAAACCCAGAAAGCATGCTAGTAGTTCTTGCATACCTTCACTTCCGATGTTTCCTGTTGCTTTTTTTATCTGTTTTTTAGATTTGCAAGGACATGAGAGATAGGATGTTAAGTTGTGCCTCTGTGGCCAGAAGCAATCAAGAAGTTAAATGAGGCCAAAGTGGAACTAGAAAGTTTCTCTTTTCCCCCAGTGATGCAGTTGTATAAATAAGAACTTCAAACATTTTTATTAGACACCCCCACCCCCAACTTGGAAAATTATGTTCTCTGGCCTCACCCTTTTTATCCCTCTGAATTTAAAGTATGCAGCCTTCTGTTGTTGTTTCATCTTTCATCAGGTTGTTGCTGAGCTACTGTAGCTGCTCTACCATTCCTCACTGCTTGTATTGGTCCTGACACTTTGTTTCCTGGCCATATGCTCTTGATACGGCAGGTGTTACAGCTGCTACATCTTCTGATCAGTAGGAAGAATCCTAACTTGGAAGAAGTTGTGGGATTTCTTTGATAACAGCCCTTCCCATCTTTCCCTATTGAAACCCAACACAAAGGGATGTTTTTCTCCCCTCCTAAAGTTACTGGAATTCCAAGGGTATTCCAGTGGTCATAGCTTTGCCTAGCCTCCTTTGGTCTGTATTCACCCCATGCATTATTATTTGCTATGCTGTCTGGGCTCTTTTTCTTATTTTAGAAAACAAATTATGCTACAAGGAGAGATCCCAAAGAGAAAAAAAAGCATTGTTTACATTAGGTAAACCAGACTGCTTGGAATTAAAGCAACATGAACTGTCTGTGTACTGGATTTGTAATACCAACCTGCATTGGCACTACAGTTCTATCGCAGCCTGTTTTGAAATAGCATTTAGCCCATCAGGTCATAATTTTTTTATGGAGGATTGCTTTCTACATTCTCTGCCTAGAGTTTCCATGGGGTAGAAAGCAGGAAGCTGTATCTTTCTCAACAATTTGAAGCCTGACCTTGCAGCCTCAGTTTTCTATACATTTTTGAGTTGTATTTTGTGGTTCATTTTCCAAAGTCATAGGGGATATTAATCATCAGGGGGTTAGGTAGAGTGTAGTGAGTTCAGAAACCAGTTCTGGGAATATGTGCTGAGTGTCAGAGAAACAGCAAAAGTGAGGAAGTGTTTTATCACCCTTGCTTCCAGGTATGCTGGAAGACCTCTACTGGAGCACTGGGAAAACCTTTTTCCTAGGCTAACTCAAAGTGAGGATGGTACATCTGTGTTTTGTGGTGGAATACACAGCACCCAGATAAATAACAGCTGATAATCACTCCACAGTTTCCTTTCAGGGTAAGCATTCTTCTCATTCCCATTGTCTCTGCGCTTGGCTTCTAGCTTTATCCTGTTAGCAGCTGAAAGGAGGGAGAATGGAAGAGATGAAAAGTGCACATCTTTCACTGACCTAATTCATTGTCATTATCAAAACTAGCTTGCTTTAGCTATCTCTCTGAATGATCTGGCAATTTTTATGGCTAGCTGCAATTTGGTGAAATTAGTTGGTATTGCTAACTGGTGCAAGTAGATTCTATTTCTTTTATGGTTAAGGGAGTCCTTTTGACATTTTTGTTGTGGCTGTTTTCTTTATAGAGGTGATCAGAAATTAGCTCAGAGTTTCAAATGAAGGTATGCCTAGTAGTTTTCCATCCTCACACAGCCTACATCTGATGAAATAGATTTCGCCTTACATAAGTTTGTGTCACAATATATTGAGTCATCTTTAAGATTCTGTAAGACTTTGGGTTTAATACTTTTCAGGTTTTGAGTGGCTCAGTTCAGATGGTTTAGTGTATATGAACAAGCCTGAGGGATCCATGGTCTCATGCATTTCCCCCTCATGTGTTGAAGAGAATGAAAACTTCATTTACTTTAAGAGCAAACTTCAGCTTGCAGGTGTATGTGAACTCAGAAACTGTGGAATATTAACTATTTCTTGTTTTAAATAGACGACAGAGTATCATTCTAGACTGACTGAACTGTGATATCAGACTGTGATTTGATACTCTGATTTGTTTGATTACAGTTAGGTATCAAAGAACAGTTCTCGGAGTTTATACATAGTGCAGAACTGTGGGTTGTGTTGAAACTGAAGGAAAAACTTTCACTTGACTCCTCTTACATATTCTTGTGACTATCTTTGGTTTGGTCACACATGGTGGTTTAGCATTGCAACTCAACCATGTCACTGAGGGTCACTTACCTGAGAATAAGTTCCACTGAATACAGTAGAATTTACTACTGGGTAAGCCTGCATAGGATTTTCACTATATGAGTTATCTACAGTGTCAGAGATTGTTCTTTCCTGTGGGCAGCAGGTAATACAGAGTTTGTGAAACTTTTTCTTCTGATCCTAATACTAATCCCCCATTTGTTAATTACAATTTTTGATATCTCACAGAAAGGAACTCCAAGGCAGCTTATAAAGGAGTCAGAAACAACTTTGGGGAGGGTGTTCCATAGTGACCTATGAGAGGGTCATTCCCCTTGCCTCTGAAAATCAGAAACAAGGAGTAGGGCTTCATCATATAGGTAGGCACAAGTGGGAAGAGGCAATTGTTTTTTTTTTTGCTGTCTTGGCCCCAGGTTGTTTAGGACTTTAAAAATTAACACCAGCACCTTGAATTGCATCTGGAAACAAATGGTAATTGGAGAAGATGGAATAATACATGTTCCATGCAACAGCCTCCTATTTGGTGTCTAGTTGCAGCATTTTGGAGTAACTGAAATTTCAGAGTGCTCTTCAAACACAGTCCTCACTATGGTAATCCAGCATGGAGACATAAGCGACTGTATGTGGCGATGTCTGGTCAACTTGTACTATTCTGAACCCAGCTAGAATTGAAATGTATCAGTCTCAAATGTAGCATGTATACTTGGAAGTAAATATCTCTTAAAATCAGTTCAACTTGCTTTTGTTCAGACTTGGTTAGGATTTAACTGCTATTCTGTAAATTTCTGGCTAAACTCGGACTATGCTGAAATACTGCAATATCTGTCATGTAGTTCCCCTGCTCTTCTGAATTTTGTTCCTTCAAATAACTATATATCTGTTCACAAACTCAATTTTTTTTCTTAAATCTGCTGGATCATTTTCATAGAGCAATGCATTAGATATCAGATTATAATGCAGACTACATAACTTGCAGAAACAATAATTTTGCCAGAGTTCCCTCCCCAAGTCAGATAAACTCAACCAAAGTGAAAAAGTGGAGAGGGAGGGAGAATTCATGTTACAGTATTTGAATTAACTCTGGGTATTGTCTGTCAGAGCTCTGGATTCATTCCTTTCTTTTCAGTGAGCTCCCTTTAGTCTTTGGCTGGCCTGCTGAATTGTTAAAACAATATTATATAAAAGTTTCAATATCTGAAAAGTTGTGCTTTTTTATATACAGTCAGTTCACAAAGGCAAAAGACAGATGGGACTATTGGTGGTAAGGATTGCTGAAAAAGGAGGAAGGCAGTTATTCGCAGAAAGTGCACACTGCAAAATGGAATCTGGCACCCAGATTTCACCCCCCATCAACATTTACTTCAGTCCTTTCATATTACTAGTGCGTGGACTTTGTTTAATAATGTACATTTATTGAATGTGTGAGCACTTGTATGAATAGCTATTCATATGAATAGGCTGATACAAGTACAAATTGCCAGTTCACATATCCTTACCACTATAAAAGCTGTATAGTCTGCCTTTATGGTGGCCAGTTCATATTGTTCATTTTCCATGTACACATACAATGCCCTGCATTTTAGAAAAAGCTTGAATTACATATTGTGTCAGAAGACTTATAGCTCATCTCCCTTGTAAATGCAGTAGTGGAAATGCTTGTTAATCTGATTGTGGAAATGGTTGTAGTGGGGGATCTTTCCAGTGTACTATTTCACTGATTTTAAGGTGCCCTCTCACTAGTTGTGGTGGAGTGGGGAAGGGAGTGGCATGGTGCACACACCAGTGTGTTTAACTGCCATAAATCAAATGGCAACTGAGGGGTAATTTAGATCAGGAAATGGCAGAAGGAAAAATGTTAAATGCTCTTGCATCTGTACCACTTCTTGTTTTAATATCCATCTTCCCCTCTTGGCTCCATTTAGTGTGACAGAAAAAGTCATGAGATCAGTCATGCATTTCTTATTGTAGCACATAGTTCCGTCCTCTGTAACGTGAACTGGCCTTAAGTGAGAGCCATTAACTATCCAGGATGGTTAATATTTAGTGTAATTCAGGGGAGATGAAGGTACTGTTGGCTGGGGAAACTGAGGATATGGTTGAAGGGTTGCAACCTAAGATAACAGGTTTGCAGTCTGAGGGTGCTCCTGGATGCCCAGGTGTACAGGCAGTGGCTAGGTGTCAATCTTACCAACTTCATCTGGTAGGCCAGATGCATTTCTGCTTAAAGAAGGCAATCCTAGCTTCTGGTGTTGTTACTTCCAAGCTGGATTGTTGTAATATGATCTCTCTAAAACGGGGCTCTCTAAACTGTGGCCCCTGGGTCAGAACTAGCATTTGGAGATATACCCCCTCCCGTGTGAGCAGCACGTACCATTCTACCACTCTGGAGCTGCTTCTGGCGCCTCTTCTTGACACAGGAATGCTCTGGGCAGTCGCGTCTGCATGGACATCCTGTCTCAAAACCTGCTGGGGCAGTGGGCAGTAGACACAACTGCCTAGAGCAT
This sequence comes from Tiliqua scincoides, assembly GCF_035046505.1. Classification (NCBI taxonomy): domain Eukaryota; kingdom Metazoa; phylum Chordata; class Lepidosauria; order Squamata; family Scincidae; genus Tiliqua; species Tiliqua scincoides. The sequence goes on from NC_089821.1 coordinate 284,216,009, forward strand.
CTTGCGCTGAGACCGAGTGCCAGGAGCAGCAGTGCAGCAGAACAGTAAGCTGTGGCTGGGACAGGAACAGCTTTTCAGCTGCACAGTGGTTTCCAGTTTGGAGACCGTTGTTTAATAGAGCAATCCATGAAGACTGTTCAAAAACTTAAGTTGGTTTGGAATGCAGCTACCAGGCTTGTAGTTATGACCAAGAAGTTGGAACGTTGCTCTGATCCTTACCAGCTTCACTCATTCCCATTTTTTTCAGCCTCAATTCAAGATGCTAATTTTAGCCCCTGGTCCTAAACTTATTTCCAGAGCTACCTCCTCTGTATGGATCTGCTGGAGAATTCCAGTCCACTTAAGAGACCTTCCTCTGTGTGCCCTTGCTGTTTGAGGTATGGCAAGTGGACTTGAGAGGTTGCACTGTTTTCCAAAATGCTGCCAAGATCCTAAAACTCCCTTGCTGGGAGGTATGCCTGGTCTCATTACTTCCCATTTTCTGATGGGCAGTGACAACTGTTACTTCAGCATGCTTTTATTTGTTTTCTCTCATGTAAATTGTTTAAGTGCTGAGGGTATTCTTTTGACTTTACTGTGAACGCAGTGGTTGTGCATTGTAAGTTATCTTTAGTGCAATTTTCTCACAGAAAGGCAGAATATAAATGGTAAAAAATAAGCAAATGTGAAGGTTACCCTTTTTGTTCAAAGCCAAGCTGCTATGATTGCTGCTATGTAGAAAAGCTAAAAGGTTTAACAACTTGGTGCTCATTGTGTTAATGTCCAGAATAGTCTACCAGGATTACTATTGAAATGGTTGCATAGGAGATTTGCCTATTTTTTTGAGTGGTATGGAAAGGACTTCTTTGGACAGCTTAACCAGAACCTGCAGTCTGGTATTCTGGCTTTTCCAGTGAATTGTCAGGGAATCCTCTGCCTGCCTACGTTCCTGCCTGTCAGCTTTTAGATGTTCATAGCATGAGACCAGAGACATGACTGGTAAATGACTCTGGGTCACCAGAATTCAAAAATGCAAGTATCAGAATTTTAAGAACTGAGGTAGAACAATAGCTACTTGGAACTTTAAGATCAGATGATCAGTTACATAAGTTATACTGCATAGTTTGAAGAGTTACTTGCTGTAACTTCCTCCTTTGAAAATGCCTACCCAAGAAATAGGCAAAATATTAGGTGATAACAGCTTTATTTGACCGCATCCTATCAGCCTGAACACTGTTCATTTCAATGTCACGAATACCGGCCGTGAAAGCCTTAGTATTTATATCAGAGAGTTGACTTGTTTGATCTTGACTCATTATCAAATAAAAGTGAAAACCACACTGCCATTTCCTTAGCTAGGTTTGGACAAAGAGCTCAATAAATATATGACTCTGCTCAGGAAAACGTAGTCCTTTCTGAATACTGTATTCACCATCTTTGAAAATGCAAAACCCAAGTCCAAAGCAGTCAGATAAAACCATAGCACCAATCAACAAATATGTCATCAGTTTGACTCACGTTTTGACATCACAATACATATAGACTTCTAAGAGTAGTTAACACACCATTATACACTGCTTGTAACAACTTGACTCTCTAATTATCCTTTATGATTTCTACTTGCAATAGTTTAACATAGGAGGAATTGGAGGAGTCATCCTCCAGCCATTTACTGTTTGATCACCCAAATCCTTTTCTTTAAAAAAAAAAGGGGGGGGAGTGTTCCTGAGGGAGACTAGAACCCAGTTTATACACTACACAGAATAAGGTGGTAAACTGTAGAATTATGGACAGTTCCACTTCAGACTACTTTCTCATGCAAAAAAAAAACCCTTACTGTATGTAGTAAATTAGCACATTAGAGGAAACTTTTAGTATATAGACCTCCCTGATTTGTAGGTATGCTGGTGGAAAATGCGTTGTCTGAGATTAGTTACCTAAGAAAGAGATGTGATTGACTCTTGAACTTTTGGGTGTTTCATGTCAGAAAACCTGCCAAAGGCTCATATGAGGCCTCTCAGTCAAGTTTTGTGTGAACGTTTATGTATCCTGAAGCGGCTTCCAGTATAAGGATTTTTGTGTACACATGCATGCCCAGTGACAGACAACATAGTGTGTCTTGCCATTTTAATTAACAATGGGCGCAGTCCTAACCCCTTATGTAGGTGCTTTCCAGCACTGGCATAGCAGTGCCAATGGGACATGTACTGCATCCTGCAGTTGGGTGTTACTCACAGAGGCCTCTTCAAAGTAAGGGAATGTTTGTTCCCTTACCTCGGAGCTGCATTGTCCTTATGTCAGTGCTGGAAAGCACAGTGCTGGAAAGCACTGACATAAGGGGTTAGGATTGCACCCAATGTAAGATGGAGAAAGCTGAAAGATCCCTTGTGTTTCCACTAAGAAAGGAGTTCTTTGGAGGGAATTAATAAAATAAAGATCAGAGTTGAATTTCTTACCAGGTTTCTTTTTCATACTACCAGTCACACTCCAGTGGAAGTGGAAGCTTTCATTGTTCTGTCGGGTCAGAGGCAGGCATTAAATGCTGTCCTGTCCAATCCCCCCCTTTCTGTTCATTGCATTGCCCTATGATAAACAAGATCTGCAGACAGGATTTTTTTGTTTTGCTCTGAATTTGCACGAGGTTCTAGAAAAGACTGGATATTTTCCAAACTGGAGAGTCTTAATTGAACCTAAAGTGATTTCTCTTTTGATTTGAATTTGCAAATTATACTGGTGTTTGAGATTTTGACCAATATAGTGATATGGTGACTGAGTTTGTAGTTTGTTACCCTTAGTTGGTAGGCTGAGAGAGTTACGCTGGCACTGATATAGCCATTTGTTCTCTGAGGTTTCCTTGGGTCAGAGGTATAAATCAGCAACTGTGTGTGAGCTTTGCAGGACTCCATAATATAACACAAGCCTTGTTTGAGAGGGTTGGAGTGAGGGAAGTACCAATGAAGTTTTCAGTGTTCTTATTTATATGCGGTGACATCCCTAGAGGCTTATTTTAGCCACAGTTGCAGAGCTTGTGTGTGATACTTAGAATATGACAGGCCGATATGCTCTGAGTTAATTGCTGCTTTAGCAAGTGTTGAATTTTATAAAAAGAGAGAGAAAATGTACATGTACTGTTGACTGATTTCCCTTTTCGCTCTTCCCAGAGTACAGATTATGTAGGGAGTAGATAGATAGACACTCTTTCCCTCTCACATAACACCAGAACCAGGGAACATCCACTAAAATTGAGTTTTGGAAGAGTTAGGACAGACAAAAGAAAATATTTCTTTACCCAGCATGTAATTAGTCTGTGGAACTCCTTGCTACAGGAAGTAGTGATGGCATCTTGCCTAGATACCTTTGAGAGGGGATTGGACAAATTTCTGGAGGAAACATTCATCACGGGGTACAAGTCATGGTAGGTATGTGCAAGCTCCTGGTTTTAGAGGTAGGCTATCCCAGATTGCCAGATGCAGGGGAGGGCACCAGGACGCAGGTTGTGCCTTGTTATCTTGTGTGCTCCCTGTGGCATTTGTGGGCCACTGGAAGCTGGACTAGATGGGCCTTTGGCCTGATCCAGTGGGGCTCTTCTTATGTTCTTATGAGAGAGGAAAAGTGACAGTTATGCAGCAGGCCTACAGGATCACAGTTTAGAGAACTGCAGCCTTTGTCCAATCTGGTGATCCTTTCATTTACAGTGGAAGAAAAGAAGGGATGTGAGAAACAAAGGCCAGAACTTTTCCAGTGTGGAAGACAAGTTAATTTGTTTGTGTTTATTCACAGGCTTCCACCTGTGTGAGTATGTGTAGGAGGCATTTTATGTTCATGTTGCCTAGCCCCCATCTCCTTACTACTGGGTTTCAGCCCTGTCTAAAAGGAGGTACTGCTAAAACACTAACCCTGTGCTCATCTAGGCCCAGATTGTTGTGGGACAAAATCATAAAGTTTCATATTACTTAGTTATGAAAACAAGCTCTGCAATCAGCTAGTACACAATTTGTCCTATTTTGGTAGTTCAGTAATACTCACACTGAACTCATATAGGTTTGATATTGATGATACCAATGTCAAAGAACTTTCTTGTTAGGAAACTGCGCAAGAAGAAACTATACTTCGAAAAGGTTGATTTTCTCCATCCTCTGTCATAGATGGGGTTATGTCTTTGATCAAACTGTTAAAGAATTATGAATGAGGTAGCCACAGTCTCTTGCTAAAAGATTTCCACTGAAAATATTCTTGCTTCTTAATGTTGTGAACATCTATCTTTGTGTGGCAGAAGGTAAGTTTGATGTCTGTTGTTTCTGTTTTGACAATAGCTCTTTTTGTTTTTGTGCCATGTGGTTTCAGGTACTTTAGTCAGTCAATACGGGTTTAAAAAATTCTTCTAGTATTTCAAGAGTGTCAGATTAGGCTTCACCAACCTCAGTATCTCTTAGAGAACAAAAGCTACTAGAGCTTGCTCTCTAGCTATTTGTATGTTGCTCTCTAGGGAATTCCCTCAGCTGCTTTCACTATAATTCTCTCTACTCTAATTTCATAACCTCAGCCTCAAGTTGCTGCACTTGGTTCTCAAAGCTCTGATGTTTGCACCTGGCCAATGAACATCTCATTTGATCTTGGGGCAAGCAGCTGTATGGCACATATTATACGCTGTGCTGTAAACTAGGTAGCATAGCCTTCTAATCCAAATATTTTCCTTTTCTTCTCCCTCCCCCCACCCAATTTGGTTACTGCCAATGTGGCATGCAGACCTTCTAGAAAGGCACAAGTATATAGCTTGTTACCCTGATTTTTGTGGCAGAAATCAATCTGTTCAGTCTAAAACAGCTGGAGCTGGTTTGTCCTTACTAGGTCCATTCATTCTCTAGCATACCCAATCAGCAACTATAAATCACCCCATCCTTTTTTTTTTTTTTATTTTTTTTTTTTTTTTGCATTGGAACAGTGATGGGTAGATCCATTAAAGATTATGTAAGAATTTTGGTAGGTGTGATGACCAACTTCTACATTTTGCAAATGGGTAAGCAGAGGCACAATTTTGCCAATGCTATCCAATGAACCGATTTCTGAGCCTTGACATCTACATGGGCAATATCAACTGTGAAGAATTTGAGAGTGGTGCTTAAGTTTAAAAGATATAAGTGATTATAAACCACTTATATAAACCACAAAAGATAAAAGTGGTTATATACCACTCTATGTAAATCTTAAGTTGGATCAGTTTTGTATTTCATCCTTACAACTGTGTTCTGACATAAATCAGAATTTTATTCATTTTAAAGATGGAAAAATTGAGGCTGGGAGTGTTATTTGCCAAAAGGCCATTCAGCAATTACTGAGACCTGGGATACAAATCCACATGTTACAGCCGTTCAGCATTTTATACATTTAACCATAACAGCTCTTTAGCTGAGGCAGAAAGTTTGTTTGCAGGATCAATTTTGTCCTTCCAACTCATTCTGACTTCTGTGAACAGGTCATAAGAGAAACAGACATTGTCTGAGTAGCCCTGATAGCCCAATCCTATCCTTCCCCCTTCTCCCCCTCCACTATTGCAGCTGCATCAAAAGTGGGGGCACTCCACTTAAAATTGCCCATTGACACCCACTGTCTGCTTCCTGAACCTCAACCAGTTCCTAATCCAGGAGAGGACCTGCCCTATAATTCCCTGACTGTGGAGTTTTCTCAGCAGCCTTTGGTGAGGGACCGTAAATTCCCTTATCCCTCATAAGATTCCTGCTCTGCAGTGGGTCTCCTCAGACCTGTGACAGCAATTTTGTTAGTGCAAATCCAAAAGGGGGGGCACAGAGGCTGCAGTAAAGGGGGATAGGATTTGGGGCCTGCCATTGCCACTAGATCCACTCCCCCCCCTGTTCCATCCTCCCCCCTCCTGCCTCTCTTGCTGGGTTACCTGCTCCAGTGGGCAGCGGCAGACCTGATGACGTGCACAGGAAGGCTCTGGCCTTCCCACCAGCATCCCGGTAGCATGCTACTCAGTAGCATGAAAATGCTTTAATGTGCTTTTTCAGCATCACTGGAAGCAGATCACATGTTCTGCTGGCAGCTCCAACCCTTAGGTTTGGACTGTGAAAAGGTAAAAATGAGAAATATACACAGAAATGTCAACTGCCAGTGCAATACTGAGTAATAGTGATGGTCCTGTCTTGTCCAATTTACAATTGTAACTTTGGTTTTTGTTGGCAGATCTGTTGACTTCTGGGTTATAGCTACTGTTCTTCCCAATCAGTGCCTGCTTGGGCTGTACATTGCTTCCTACTAGAAGAGAGATCAGCAAAGAGGAGTAGAACTTCTGTTATCCCTCAGTTTCTTGCCATCACCTGCATGGAAGAGACTGAAGGCTGCCAAACATACTGAAGTGGTTAAGGCTCCCACAGATTCCTAGGGAAGTTGAGGGGGGGAAGAGTGGCTCCTGCTTGGTGGGTTTTCAAAGTGAGCTGAGTCTTTGAAGTTCCTTTTTTGCAGCTACCAGGTATTTTTGCCTCTATTCTGTGCAGTGTGTTTGCACCTAACCTTCATATGCCACATTCTTCACTGCACATGCCATTGTTTTATGTATGGGGGAAGGGAAGAAAATAATTAGTCAAGAGTGTAAAAGGCTTTAACATGAATTTACTTTGTTTAAATTTGTTTTGGCACAAGCCCTCTCTTCCTCTTTTTCTCATGAAGTACCTCTCATGTGACTCATCCTAAGTATTTCTAAGTATTTAATAATATTTAATAATAAGTATTATTATTAAATATCTAAGTATTTAATAAGTATTTAATAATAAGTATTAAATTATTAAATATCTAAGTATTTAATAATATTTCTAAGTATTTAATAATACTTTTTCTTTTTAAAAATGCTGTTCAGTTTTCTCCCAGTTCTGCAGCTTATTATTATTAGCCCAACGTTCTAACATTCTTCCCCCCCCCCCCGAACCCCAGCCTTTTACAAATATTCAACCCACCCTATTTCCACAAAGGGTAGAGAGATGCTTCTTACTCCAAAGACATGAAAAGGTCTTCAGTGAATAAGATCTTCTCAACTTCTGGGAACATTTGGGAGGATTGAAAACTCTGGGGCCTGGTCTCTTGCCAGAGATGCTTTCTGGGAAAGACTGATTATTACCAATGCCTTAGGCCTTCCTGGCTGCCACACCTGTATTGTAGAACTATGTGAAACCAATTTTCACTTTTCTCCTAATCTTGGGCTCCACAATTTTCACCTCCCACTTGTACAGTACATCATCATCACTTTCCTATGTAGAACAAAGCAGGGCATTGTGGATTTCTAGTTCAAGCAAGTCAGGGCTCTGTTACCACAGTAGAACAAAGTGGTATTAGTTGTCCTTGTTTAGAACCTGAGGCCTACACTCTCTTCTGTGAAAATGTTTTAGCTTCATATGTGAAAGAAGCAGGCAGTGCCTAGTTTTAGACTTATTCAGGTGCAAAAGAGAGTGACTAAGATGATTAATGGGCTGGGGCACCTTCCTTATGAGGAAAGGCTACAGCATTTGGGCCTCTTCAGTCTAGAAAAGAGATGCCTGAGGGGGGACATGATTGAGACATACAAAAATATGCAGAGGATGGACAGAGTGGATAGAGAGATGCTCTTTACACTCTCACATAACACCAGAACCAGGGGACATCCACTAAAATTGAGTGTTGGGAGAGTGAGAACAGACAAAAGAAAATATTTCTTTACTCAGCGTGTGGTTGGTCTGTGGAACTCCTTGCCACAGGATGTGATCAGGCCATAGGCCCATCTAGTCCAGCTTCCTATATCTCACAGCGGCCCACCAAATGCCCCAGGGAGCACACCAGATAACAAGAGACCTGCATCCTGGTGCCCTCCCTTGCATCTGACATGGCCCATTTCTAAAATCAGGAGGTTGTACATGTACTTCATGGCTTGTAACCCGTAATGGCTTTTTCCTCCAGAAACTTGTCCAATCCCCTTTTAAAGGCGTCCAGGCCAGACGCCATCACCACATCCTGTGGCAAGGAGTTCCACAGACCAACCACATGCTGAGTAAAGAAATATTTTCTTTTGTCTGTTCTCACTCTCCCAACACTCAATTTTAGTGGATGTCTCCTGGTTCTGGTGTTATGTGAGAGTGTAAAGAGCATCTCTCTATCCACTCTGTCCATCCCCTGCATAATTTTGTATGGCTCAATCATGTCCCCCCTCAGGCGCCTCTTTTCTAGGCTGAAGAGGCCCAAAAGTCATAGCCTTTCCTCATAAGGAAGGTGCCCCAGCCCCATAATCATCTTAGTCGCTCTCTTTTGCACCTTTTCCATTTCCACTATGTCTTTTTTGAGATGCGGCGACCAGAACTGAACACAGTACTCCAGGTGTGGCCTTACCATGGATTTGTACAACGGCATTATAATATTAGCCATTTTGTTCTCAATACCTTTTCTAATGATCCCAAGTATAGAATTGGCCTTCTTTACTGCCGCCGCACATTAAGTCAACACTTTCATCGACCTCTCTACCACCACCCCATATCATACATGTTGGCAACCTTCAGTCTCGAAAGACTATGGTATTGCGCTCTGAATGGTGGTTCTGGAACAGCGTCTAGTGTGGCTGCAAAGGCCAATTCGGGAGTGACAATCCCTTCCACGCCGGGAGCAAGTGCAGTCTGTCCCTGGTCTGTCTCCCTGGCTATGGGCCTTCCTTCTTTGCCTCTTAGCCTCAGACTGTTGGCCAAGTGTCTCTTCAAACTGGGAAAGGCCATGCTGCACAGCCTGCCTCCAAGCGGGCCGCTCAGAGGCCAGGGTTTCCCACTTGTTGAGGTCCACTCCTCAGGCCTTCAGATCCCTCTTGCAGATGTCCTTGTATCGCAGCTGTGGTCTACCTGTAGGGCGCTTTCCTTGCATGAGTTCTCCATCGAGGAGATCCTTTGGGATCTGGCCATCATCCATTCCCACAACATGACCGAGTCAATGCAAGCGCCTCTGTTTCAGCAGTGCATACATGCTAGGGATTCCAGCTCGTTCCAGGACTGTGTTGTTTGGAACTTTGTCCTGCCAGGTGATGCTGAGGATGCATCGGAGGCAGCGCATGTGGAAAGCGTTCAGTCTCCTCTCCTGTTGTGAGCGAAGAGTCCATGACTCGCTGCAGTACAGAAGTGTACTCAGGACACAAGCTCTGTAGACCTGGATCTTGGTATGTTCCGTCAGCTTCTTGTTGGACCAGACTGTCTTTGTGAGTCTGGAAAACGTGGTAGCTGCTTTACCAATGCACTTGTTTGGCTCGGTATCGAGAGAAAGAGTGTCGGAGATGGTTGAGCCAAGGTACACAAAGTCATGGACAACCTCCAGTTCATGCGCAGAGATTGTAATGCAGGGAGGTGAGTCCACATCCTGAACCATGACCTGTGTTTTCTTCAGGGCTGATTGTCAGTCCAAAATCTTGGCAGGCCTTGCTAAAACGATCCATGAGCTGCTGGAGATCTTTGGCAGAGTGGGTAGTGACAGCTGCATCGTCGGCAAAGAGGAAGTCACGCAGACATTTCAGCTGGACTTTGGACTTTGCTCTCAGTCTGGAGAGGTTGAAGAGCTTTCCGTCTGATCTGGTCTGCAGATAGATGCCTTCTGTTGCAGTTCCAAAGGCCTGCTTCAGCAGGACAGCGAAGAAAATCCCAAACAAGGTTGGCACAAGAACACAGCCCTGCTTCACTCCGCTTCGGATGTCAAAGGGGTCTGATGTGGAGCCATTGAAGATAACAGTGCCTTTCATATCATATCCCATATCATAGTAGCTTGTTAAAAGTACAGGTCTGTACTCATGTCTAATATATTAGAAATCAAATATTGAAATGAATGGGGACCCACCTGAAATTGACTCATGATCCACCTAGGGGGTCCCGACCCACAGTTTGAGAAACACTGGTCTACATGTATGGGTTGGGGATAATTGGAACCCATCCCCAAATATATGAGAAACAGTACTATGATTGGAATATATATTTTGAAAGAGATTGAAGGAGGTAAGTGGTGTTTTCCAAATACATAGTTATAAGGCAAGAGCAAACAGCAAAGTACAACAGAACCCTCCAATATGCTTTGAAAGGTAGAAACAAATGGGGGTGGATTAATGAATCAATGGAAAGCATTTTTTATTTATGTAAACCACTCCAGATAAAACCAAAGAAAGACCCTTCTTATAAACAAGCCCTACCATACTGAGGAAAGAAAAAGAAGAATTCGAGGTGGTGAAAGCTGGAGTGGAAATTCAATTTCTCATAAACTGCTGCAGCTAAGCCAAGACATGCCAAAGAACCCCTCTTCTTGCAGCACAGCTTCATACAACTCAGAATTATATGAGCATATAATTGGGATGGGGTCAGATTGAGACATAATAGAATAAAAATAAAATACTCAAGCCCCAAATAGACTCTGAAAAGCAATCTGGGAAAGAATTAAAGTAACCATAAATGAAAATGCTTGGATGTTGCACAACACAAAAATCTGCAGGCCCCAAACAGTCTCTGACAAGCAGTGTGTTTGAATTTTAAAAAAGAGAGAAACTAGAAGGCATGATCCATATTGCAGGAGGTATAATATGGCGGTACAAAACTTCCAATCCTATGCCTTCTCTCCCTTAGGAAAACAAAGTGAACACGAGTTTCTGCATTTTCTGTTTCAAGTCATCTCCCCTCCCCCCCCCGGCCCCTGTTGTGAGAATGGAGCTTGTCTTAAGGATTTTTGAACACTGACTGGATTGTGCCAGAGTTCAAAATAGGAGGATTTATACAGGTATAACCTTGTTATGCACAGATTGTTTCAACACTGATTTTACACAACACAAATGGCCACTGCAACTGAGAAGGAATGTGCTGATCCCTGGAGAAGAGGAAAAATGCATCCCTTAAAATCACAATTTAAAAAACTGCTTTTCTTTCTGTTGTAGAGAGGCAGTCATGCAAGCAGTCATTCCATTCTTCAGCTGAGCCAGGCAAAGGGTCCTTTCTACTTGCTGACTGCATCTCTACAAGAGTAAGAAAAGCTGTTTTTAAACCATAATTGTAAAGCGATGTACTTTTTAATGTTTTTAAACGGCTTTTATTTAACACATTTTATGGAATCAGCAAGGAGTCCCAGAATCAAACCCCTGCAGATGTTGAGGCACAACCTTCTTCCATTAGGAGCATTGGAGGAGCAAGAAATTTAGAAGTGTGTCTTTAAATCTATTTTTGCACTGTTTTTTTCCACTGATTTTTTTCTCCACTAGTGGTTTGGAACAGAACCCCAGTGGATAACGAGGGACAACCTATACTGTCAATTTTCCCCTGCTTGCATTCTCCTTCTGCTGTTCTAGCTGTGGCAGCTAGTAGGAATTTAAGCTAATGGGAAGAATCAAACCCAGTTGTCAAATTAATCATTGCACCTTTTGGGACTGGTTTGTGACCATTGTGCTCATCTTGGAACAAATGCTGAACAGAGTAAATAGGTTCTGCTTGCTATGCTTTAGCTTTCAACCTGAAACAAATGTCCACCCTTAGTTTCAATAGGCTTTAGTACAACAGTACTGATCATTGATTTGCATTCATGTTATTTGGGTATTCTACTATTTATTTTAATACTTTGTATTTTGAATTGTGGAGTGGATCATTTTGAAGGACCTCTTTCTCTCTCTCCATATTGATATAAAGAAGAAAATGGCAACAGACACCCTTTGAGTCATGCTAATCTTGTCACATGTATACTTTATCATTAAAATGTTCCAGCAGGCTGGACCCTTGTGCAGGTGTAAGGGCATGAGCAGGCATCTAGAAAACAGGACCACATTCTTTTCAATGCATCTTACCATTTGGCATGTGCTAATTGGGAGGAAGGCTGTTGTATGCTCTGTGGTTTTGCTAATCCAAATCACACAGAGGGGATAAGCATGGCTGCCATTACTGTTTCTTCAGTGACCTGATGAGCAATGATGGGATGGAGGCACTGAACTGCTTACCCAGATGACCCCTTGGTTTACCCTTGACTTAGTTCCGGTCTGTGTTCAAAGCTTGATTTTCAGTGAAAGGAAAAGGGGGTGATGGGGGACTATTCATCTGCCAAGTAATTTCTGAACTCAGACAGGCCAGTGTTGCAGTAATCCTGGCTCAGATCCAGAGCTGAACTGAATGAAATCTTATTGTGCCAAACGCAGGTTATTTAATAACTGGTGAATGTTAGTTCTTTTGAAGATGATAGTGTGGGTCATACCAATTGAATCCAGAAGTAATTTGATCATGTCATGTTTATGCTTTCCTTACACAGCCTTTCAACTGTTACCTCTCTTCCTGCTGTTTCAGTGCACAGCATCTAACTTTGCCAGTGTGCATTATGGTGAACCTACATCATATGTGGCAACATTCCTGACCTAGGCTCCCACACTTTGCTCTAACCAGTTGCAAAATGGAAAAACTGGAAGTAAAAGAGCAAAAGTGACAGCAAGCTAGATACTGTAACAAGCTCTGTAAACAATGATATAAAATACAAACCTGTTTTTCAATTAAATATCTGAAAATACAATGATTAATAATTCAGCTTGAGAGATTAAACATTCCACATACTTGCTTGTTAGCATGCTTGAAGGTTGCAAGCCTGCCTAAAATAGTCTTGACCCTATGCCTAAGTCTGCTAAACTCTTGAATTCATTGCGACGTTGATGACAGGGAATTCCACCGACCTTAAATTTGACCCAGAAACTAACTGGTGCCCAATGGATTTTTTGTGGAATTATTTTATTCTCCTGACTGATTAATGTCTCCAGTTAATCTGGCTGCTGCATTCTGGGCCAGCTGAAGTTTTTCATATGTCTTCAAGGTTAGCCTCACATATTGTGTGTTATGGTACTCCAGGTAAGAGTTTTCATGACATGCACAATAGTGGAGAGGTCAGTCTTCTCGAAGTAGATAGGAACATCACCTCGGCAGAGCTGCTACAGGAAGGAACAACAATTTCTCATTCCATCTTCTGAAGTCTTGCAGTGAGGCAGAACCACTGCATGACAGTCCCCCCAATTCTCAGCTTGCAGTTAATCCGCAATGGTTGCTCAAGGTGTCAAAGCTACTGAGAGGTTAAGCAATCAGTAGGAACCCCCTTAACCATATCTCTTTCCTGGCAGAGGTTATTACTCAATAGAACCATGCTACTCAATCACTCAATAGAACCATGCTAGACCCAGGAGCTACTTTGAAAAAGAGAAAATGAGAGCTGGGATCTGTAGAAAGCTACATTCTGTGACTTTCTGTACTGCCCAGTGAGGAATTGCAGCATACACATAGTTGAGGTTATGGATCAAAAATTGAAGAAGAATTAATGAAATTATCTATAGTAACAATAATCGGGGAAAACCAAGCATCTATAAAGACGGCTCAGTGTATAGATTCATGGGACTAAAAATAACTAGAAGGGTAGAATCTTTCATGAATTTCTTGGGAAGTGTTCTAGGCATACGAAGCAACCCTGGACAAAATTGGCTCATGAGTCTTGCAAGATTGCAGCGGGTGGAAGCAGATTGAATGGCAAGTGATGGAATCATCTGTTTTCTGCCTCCCGGCTGTGTCGTATCTGTTATCATAATGGCACTGAGGAGAGCTTTCTCTGGACAGTTCCCTTTTCTAGCAAGAATCTCTAGTGCCCTGATGTTAGCCACTGAAGAAAGCTGGTTGTTCTGTCAGCTTCAAAGAACTAATTAAATGTCTGTTTCCAGTACATTCAGAACTGAGGGACTAGTGAGTCACATAATACAAAGGCTTTGCGAAAGTGGAGAATGTCGCTGACCAATCTGAATGTGCTGATTCTCGGGCACTATAGGAAACAGCACCACAAGCTTTGGCTCTGTTTTCACAATCTAATATGTCTGATGCAACATTCTGAGGGACAAGAGGACCCATTCTGAGAGTCTTCTGTCCCAGCTGGGATTTTGTCTTATTTTGCTTACTGCTACTTCTCCAGCAACTCAAAAGTCAGAGCCTGTTGTTTGGCATGGAGAAAACATGGGCTATGTTAAATGTTAGATGATCTCCAAGAGCCTAAATGCAGGTAATGGACTGCTGGATGCTACGTCACTAGGTATAATTTTTCACTGCAATATTCAGTGCTGTGCAGTAGCTGGTGTCTCCTAGGAGCGTCTCTGAAACCTTCCTGCCTTTACACAGTATTTATGCTGTTGCTGAAGATAGTCTTATAGTCTGTGGCAAGAGTGGAGCTTCCTTGCTTTTCCCTATTGGTGCCTGATTTCCATTCCTTAATTCTTATTAAGGAACAGAAATCAGACATTGATAGGAAGGAACAAGGGTGCTCTGCTTTTGCCACAGAATATAAGACTATCTTCTTGCCTTTACAGAAGAGGAAACAAGTATTGCTGAATCTCTCATTCTCTCCTCTACACTGTGAACAATTATTTTGGGACCTGCAGACATCCAACCTATTACTATAAGCAGAGTTTAGCTCTAGTTCTTTAGGATACTGACTAGAATCCATTCAAAGTGAGCTAAAAAGGTGTGTCAAATACTTTTTCTAGCACTGCTTGTCACATTTGAGAGCAGTTTGCCAGGGACCTTCAACATAGCCAAGTGCAAGGTGCTCAAACCACTGGCATCGCTAGGGAGGTGTGGTGGGGTGCGGGCCGCACTAGGTGACGCGCTGGGGGGTGATGAGCCCTGGTGGGCACACGCTAACATCGTGGGGTTAGGAGCTACCGCATCATGCTATACACCGTTGGATGTGGAATAGCCAGCGAAGTGCATTGCAAAAACAGAATTGCAATAGCTCCTTTCGTTCAAAAGTTATGGCCAAAAAACCGAAGGAAAAAATGCATGGAGCCCTATAGAAAGTTAATGAGCTGTATTGCGTGTTTACTCATGAGTAGGCATACTTGTCATAGTCCAGTGGAAAGGGTAAGCTGAGAGGAATCCAATGACACCAGAATGGTCCCAATTCAATTAATGCAGCCCTCAAAAAACACCCGAGAAGCTCCCCCCTCCCAGCTGTGAGTCTGAGCTGGAAAGGAAGTCACGTGGCCGCATTTACTTGTGAGTAGGTGGACTTGCCTTAGTCGAGGCAGGCTGAGATGCTTGGTCAGAATGGTCCTCCTCCAATGAGTGCAGTCCCCAAAAACACTGGAGGAGGTTCCTCCCTCCCAGCTGCCTCCCTCACAGTCTATGGAGCCCTATGGAAAGCAAAGCAGCCTCACAGTCGTGTTTACTCATGAGTAGGCAGATGTGCTTTGGCTGGTGGTCAGGCCAGGAAAAGGGGAATGTGAGGACACCAGAAGGGTCATGATCTGATGGAGCTGCTCCAGAAGGCAGCCTCCCCCCTCCCTAAAAAGAACAAAAAAGAGGCTTGAATAGTAAGGGGAAAGTTTTCTAGTTTGCTCTTGTGAAGCCAGGTGGGTCTTTATTCTGATGTGCCTGAAATAGAAGAACTTTAAACTGGGCACTGGGAGGGATGAAGAGCTCACTGATTCTTTTTGGGGGGTTGTTATTACAGGCAGAATACAGAGTAAGCTCCATTGACCACTATGGGACTTACTTCAGAGTAGACATGCATAGGCTTGGGCTCACAGGCTGCAATCCCACCCACACTTTCCTGAGAGTAAGCCCCATTGACCACAATAGAACTTACTGCAGAGTAGATTCACTTGGTGGAACAGGACTGGCTCCCCCTTATTTAATTATTTTTTTAAATTTAATTATTTATAATTTATTTTAATTTGCTTGATGATGTCACTTCTGGCCATGACATCACTTCCAATGGGTCCTGGACAGATTGTCATTCTAAAAAGTGGGTCCCAGTGCTAAAAGTTTGAGAACTGCTGCAATAAGGTGTTAGTAAGTTGACACAGGGGTGAGAGAGAGTGAGAGAGAGAGAGACTCTACAAGTTTTCAAAATCACTAAAATCAGAATTTGGAGGAATAAGACCATCATGTTATATATCAATCAATGTGTAATTTCATGCAGAATGCAATGAATGCAACTGCAAGGAATTTACTACTCAATGGAAGTTGATAATGTAGCACCTAATGTAGACAGAAAGGCGCCCATGAATCTCCAGTGGGGAGAGGAAGAACTAAGAGGACTAGCATCCAGCCCCACAGTTTAAATGAGTACAGAGTTACCTGAGTCCTGTTAGCATGAGAAATATAAGAACAACGCCCAAAGGGGGTGTTGGTTCTTTGTCTATTTTGGTGGGAAAAGTTGTGGGTGCAACATCCTGCAGGTAGGGAGCCAGGGCCAGGGCCATGTGGCCTCTTAGGTAACCTGGCTGAAAGATCTACAAAGGAAAGCTTACGGAGGTGAGAGTTAGGGAATAATAGAGATAG
This sequence comes from Tiliqua scincoides, assembly GCF_035046505.1. Taxonomy (NCBI): domain Eukaryota; kingdom Metazoa; phylum Chordata; class Lepidosauria; order Squamata; family Scincidae; genus Tiliqua; species Tiliqua scincoides. Next base: position 284,232,313 of record NC_089821.1, read on the forward strand.
CCAGTTAGCTTTGTTATTTTAATGCTGATATGTTTCCTAGAAGTTTTATGCCTCTAGCATTTGCTGCCTTTTGTAACTTATGTAATCCTATGTATTTAATAAAGTAAAAATCCTTTTACTATGTTGTTTCATTGGGGACAAAGGTTCAGAATCCTGCCTAGCTGTTCAGCAAGCTACCAAATACTCATTGAGGACTAGTAACTTGAGGACTGAGGCTTTAATTAAAGTGCTCAGTGCCTGCAAGGGATAGAATTAAGCCTAGAGGGTCTCAGTGTCCCTGGACTGAGACACTGGCACATACAGGGTGGTGGCAGTACTACCGAATAGGGGTCCTTGAGGGTCTAGGGTTCAAGAACTAAGAACTCTGAGCACCCCAAAACCCTGGGAATGTACGAAGTGTACGACAGGAATGAACAGCAGAAGTCTTGAACATGAAATAGGAAAAAGATTGTACAAAAGCCTTAGAGAAGAAAGAGAGAGCACAGCATGAGTGTTGTCCTGCCACAAATAATATGTAGCTGTAGAAGCTGCTAGAATGGCAGAAGTTCTTTTTTTCTGAAGTCTTCATTTGGCAAGAGAGCAGTGAGGCTCGGTCAGGTTAACAGCAAGGGCCTTGAGGGTTCTGGACTCAAAGCCTGGATCAAAGATTAAGATTCAACCAGTTGACTACAGTTGCACAGTATTGCCTTTGGGAAATAGATCACAGATGAAAGGAACCTATTAGGATAACAAAGTATAATCAGATTGTATTTAATACAAAACTTGCATTGGGACCCAGGGACAAAGTTGATAGACAGGGGTCTACCAATTTAGGTCACTAGACATAAAGATAATTCTGGTGGGTTCTGTTGCAAATCCAGGGATGTTCAGCAGAGAAGGCCACAAACTGAAATAACAGGTGTTCACCATTGGCTAATATGCCATTGTACAAATCGATAGTAAAGCCACACCTGGAGTATTGTGTCCAGTTCTGGTCGCCACATCTCAAAAAGGATATAGTGGAAATGGAAAAGGTGCAGAAGAGAGCAAACAAAACCAAAATGATTACAGGGCTGGGGCACCTCCCTTATGAGGGAACACTACAGGATTTGGGGCTTTTCAGTCTAGAAAAGAGGTACCTGAGGGGGGACATGATTGAGACAAAATTATGCAGAGGGTAGATAGAGAGACGCTTGTTTCCCTCTCACATAACACCAGAACCCGGGGACATCCATGAAAGTTGAGTGGTGGGAGAGTTAGGACAGACAAAAGAAAATATTTCTTTACCCAGCATGTAATTAGTCTGTGGAACACCTTGCCACAGGATGTAGTGATGGCATCTTGCCCAGATATCTTTAAGAGGGAATTAGACAAATTTCTGGAGGAAAAGTTCATCACGGCTTACAAGTCATGCTATGTATGTGCAAGCTCCTGGTTTTAGAGGTAGGCTGCCTCAGATTGCCAGATGCAGGGGAGGACACCAGGACATAGGTTGTATCTGTTGTCTTGTGTGCTTCCTGAAGCATTTGTGGGCCACTATGAGATACAGGAAGCTGATCTAGTTGGGCCTTTGCCTTGATCCAGCAGGGCTTTTCTTATGGCTCTAGGAATGACCATAGTCTCTGCTTGGGGCACCTCCAGCACCCCATTTTTCAACCATAAATTGATTCTTAAAGGGATAGTATCTGGAGATGGGATACATTGCTAAGCTAAGCATAGAGGGAACCTCAAGTTGTTGAATTAGACCAGGTTCCAAGGCCCATGGAGTCACGTGATGTGCTTCAGGGGCTTCGTATTCCAGGCTGCTGTCTACCACCTGTTCTCCTCAAAGCAAGTGTGCCTGGTCTGGAAGAGTGCAGTAGTGTTGCCAGGCCCATGAATGCGAACTTCAAAGCAAACTGTCAAGCTTCTGTTGGCATATATCACGTTCCACTTCACAGCTGAGCTCCCTCTTGGAGGCAGGGCTGTTAAAATGCCTTCATCCTTTCTAAAGAACTTTTGTTTATTTGGAGATTTTTCTGTAAATTATTGCACTAATACAATAAATGAATCCTGCTTCAGTGTCTTTGGACAGTTGTCTCAAACCAGTCTCATGTCTCCAACTACCTGCACAGGTTTTCTTATCTTCTGTATACCTCTAAAATAGTCTCTTAAGTTGTCTATGGACATATGAAGCTGCCTTCTTGCCCTCTTTCTGTCCGTGAGACCCTGCTTTACTCAGGTTCACTTGGTTGTGATGCTCTTGCCCCTGCAAAGCAACACACTCTTAACCCTTGCAGAAACTGAACAGTAACCTTGGTCTTCTATGCAGCCTTCCCAAAGGCTCCCTGCTATCTTTCCTTGTCTGTCTCGTGTTTAATCAAATTGACTGCACACTTTGTGTTTGTGACTTTCTTTATGTGTGTGTGAAGTGAGTGAGCAAGTTCAGCCAGGTCCCATTTTTTAGTCACTGTAATAAATACTTTTTGTTGCACCTTTTATCCATGCCTTCCTCTTCGCTTCTTGTAGAACTGCATAGTTGTGCCATTGGCCATCTTACAGGGTCCCTGCTTATGAATGAGTCCTGTCATGGCCGTCGTCCCCCCCCCCCCAAGCATATTACAAGTGTTTAAAAAGCACTGCTAGTAACAAAGGTTTCTCTTTCCATTATGTGGGCATGGGATATAACACACGGGCAGCACAATCCTAGCTTGTGCTGGAATGGAGAGCCAGCAGGCCTGCCCCATATCCAGCACAAGTTTGGGACTGAAAATGGATCAGCCTGGGGCAAGAGGAATCGCTTCCCCTTGTCCCTAAAGAGGTGGCGCAAATCCGAGCAGCCTGGAGCTGCCCCAGGCTACCTGGTAACAGGGTCGGGATCCAGCACAACTGCCAGGTCTTTGGCCCCACCCCTCACTCTCCTGCCACTCACCTTCCCCCTTCCCCAGAATGCCTCCCTCCCACCCTCCCCACGCCCCCCCAACCCCTGTGCTGGCCAAACTTGGCTGGCACAAAACTAATTTCCTCTGAATGTGGAGGCTGGATGTAGCCTCCGCAGGCCATTGCACATCCTTACACTCACCCGGCCAATGCTTGAGAAGGCACAAATGTGTTTATGGCATATTTGTGACCCAGCCAGCGCAAGGGACTAGGATTGCACTCTAAGAATGAAATTAAGGAGAGAATAATAACCTATGAAAGCCAATACTGCATCTTGTCTATATAGTTGCCTTTTCCTTGAGGGACAGCTTTTAGAAGTTCAGCTGGATCATCACACCAACAACAGAAGACTTTCACAGGACCATGGTGAGGTTAGATGTGCATGAAGAAGTCACAAGAGGAGAGGCAAAAAAGGATATAGCAAGACAGTGAATTATGCCTTAAATCTGAAACTTAATTTAACCTATTTCTGCCTAGCCCACAGGTGTACATATTTGGTCCCTGTTGCATATATGCAACATTGGGCTGAAATGTTTAATCTAAGATGATCATCTTTTGTTGCTGAGTGTGTAATCTGTTTGGCTCTTTATGTTTAAGATAGACATGATTGGAGAAACCAGTAAATATAATGATGAAGCACTTCAAATTGGGAGTTGTGCAAACTATGAGGAAAAAGAATGCCATCTAATAGAATATCCAAGAGATTTTAGACTGCACTGAAGTGTGTTTGTAGAAGGATCTTTAGGAAAGCCCCTGATATTGGTCCATATAGTGTTTGACTTTTGTTGTGCATTTTCATGTGCATGCTAGTCATCAAGAGGTATAGCAGCAAAGATAAGTCTTGGTTAATCATTTTGTTAGTGTATAGCTCAAAACAGACTGTTGGTTGAAATTTGAAGCTCTATAACTGTACTGGCGGTGGCACACAGCTTATGTTAAGGTGGCATACCCACTTGTGTGACACTGTTTGCTGGCCAGGGCTTCCAAAACTTCTTGGGCAGCAGCAAGGAAGACCTTAAGGCATGCTCCATCATTGTATGAAGGCTTGTTAAAGTGGAGGTTAACTTTTCTCATTTCAGGAGTCTGGAGCCTGAAACCTTTGCCTGGGAAGGGGAAGCTGACAACAGTGTACACAGCAAGTTGTTAGGAAACCAACCAGAACCCTTCAGGTTGCAGCCAAGTGCTGGCAGTTACCAACTCCATTTTGCCCTGCAACAACTTCAGCAGCAGAAACTTCAATCTCGACAACTTTTGGACCAGAGCCGTGCCCGGCACCAGGTGATGAAGATGAGCTGGGCTGCTTTAGGAAGGGCAATTTTATTGGGTTCCATATAAGGGCAGAAGGTCATTAAATTTGAGCTTAGTGCCCTAAAGAGAGCCTCAGCTCTGTTCCATTTATACAGATTGTGCAAGTTTGCAAGAAATGTATTTTAATTTGTATGGGAATCTTAAGCAGTGGCATCCCTAGGGGGTCCATAGGGTCAAATAAACTTGGCTGGCATGTCTGGGAGGTGCCTCCCAGCCATGATGCCCTGCCCCACCGGTTGCATCCACTACCTCCCCTCTGGAGGTCTTTAGAGGGCCAGAGAGGCCGCGCGCTGCCCCCCCCCTCAGAAGTGCAAAGTATCACTTCCGGTTTATCTGGGGAACTGGTAGTGACATTCTTATACCCTTAGAAGGTCTTCTAAGGGCATAAAATGTTACCTCCAGTTTTCGACCTTAAACTGGAAGTGACCTTTTTTTGTGGTCCAAATGCCTTACATGGCCCTCTGAGGGTAAGGGAGGCAGCGTGTGGCCTTTCTGGCCCTCTGAAGGCCTCGGGATTGGAGACAGCAGGCATGACCAGTTAGAGGGGGGCGGCAGCAACAGAGCCAGAGTCACCACTGATCTTAAGGCAATGTATTTTATCAGGCACTAGAAAAAAAATAGAGAAGAAAGAGGGAAGGCTTGGTGGTGATTGTAGGAGAAGAAAACAACAACTAAGAGCTATAAGGAGGGATGAGAACCCGAACTCGAGTCATGAAAATGCACATTTTCCGTTGACTCGTGAGTTGTGCACGTGGAAGACTCGGAAAAACACTCGAGTCAAGGGCTGCTTGACTGAGCACTTGTCCTCGTGCATGCAGACTGTCTAGATGTTTTTTGTGGTATGGAAGACCTCCTGGGGCCATCATTCAGACTGGCCGATTAGCAGGGAATTCCAGCCATGAGGTAGAGAAGGGTTAATGTTTTCGTCTTGCAATGAATAGGAGAGGGGGAGGCAGGAGCTGGCTTTTTACCTGTCTGTGATAGATAGGAAGGAATGGATGACCATTGGATGCAAGAGGAGGAACCCGAGGGGGTTCTTGCCTTATGATTGGCTGCAGGACCCCAGAGAGATAGAGAAAGGAGACAGGGAAGTTGGGGGGTAGGGAGGCGGTTTGTAGCAATCATGCTTTCTTCTGCATGGCTGTTACTTAGCGCAAATGGGACTACTTCTGAGTAGAACCGCCAAGGATTGGGTTGTCCTGGTAAGCCTTGCAGCTGCTATGCGTGACCCCCTTTTCCCTCTTGCCACTTCTGTCTCCGCTTCCTCACAGTCCCTCCCACCCCCTCTTGCCTTGTTTGCAGATGGGAGGGACAGCAGGGGAGTCTTTAAAGTGCACACACACATACACACACAGAGGGAGCCCTGCAGCAGCCCTATTTTTTCTTTGGCTGGCTTTTTAAAGGGGGGTGCAACTCTACTCGAGCCCTTCAGAGTTGCTAAAGGGTGATTTGGAAAGTGCCCCCATTATGACTTTTTCAAGTTGAGTTGTGGGGGAGGTGGTGACTCTAGACTCGACCTGAGTCAAGTCGTGCTGGGTCTTCCTATCCCTGTTAACTGAGTGTTTCTCAAACTGGGTCGGGACCCATTGCGAGCCAGTTTCAGGTGGGTCGCATAGCACCTAGCTCAGCCACCATTGAAAATACAGAGCTGAAAATACAGGTTACAGAGCTGCTGGGCAGGACAGGCTCCTGGTTGTAGAGAGGCATGGTGTTTTGCCCTGAATAGATGGGACACCGGAAAGGGGGGCTATGAGGTTGGAGAAGGATCCCTGTCTGCTTTCTGCCGTGATCAACTGATGACAAATTTGCTCTTCTAGGATACAGTAACCAAATTACTTTTCTTGCTTTTACTTTGAAGTTCTTGATAATGGTTTAGTTTGCTCACTGTAAGTCAAAAGGTTGTTTGCTGCAACCTTTTGCAGCAGAATGAAAGCTGGATGAAAGCAGATGAAAATAAAATGAAAGCTGGCATCTAATCTATTTTGTACCAATTCTGCTTTCATTTGCACCTTCTTTTTCATCTTTCATCTCTAACCCTTAGATTGGTTATTCCATATAGTAGCTTCTTAATAAATAAACAAGTAAGCCTAAATTCTGAAATAGTAACTTCAAGGCTTGATTTAGCAAGTAGTTCCTAAATAAGCAAATGTGGGAAGGGTAACTGTTATGCTCCCATATTATGTATGTTATATATGCCTTTGAATTCCTTGGGGTGAAGTTGGGATTTTTTAAATACATTCTTTCCTACCCTAGGAGCATGGGATGGTACACTTTGTGCCTCCTTCCCTCACTTCTTTTCCCACAACAACCTGTTGAGGTAGATTAGAATGAGAGAGAGTTAAGGTCATTCAGAGACCTTCATGGCTGAGTGGGGAATTGAACTTGGGTTTCCCAGTTCCTCGTCCATTATTCTAGCTGCAATACCACACTGACCTTCTGGAATTTTGAATCTTGGTTTTATAAGCATCTCTTCTAAAACCCTCTCCTCAAAATCTTCTGCATTAGAGGCAGAAGAAGGTCAAAGAGTAATTTATGGCCTGGTTCCTTCTGTGTCATTCTGGAAAGGAAGCTTACATAGAAGATCACTTCCAGTTCAATATTCCTTCCTGAATAGTTATCAGGACCCGATCTGTACTTCCTACTATCCTTCCACTGGCACTTCCATCTGTGCTAATCAAACAGAAAGTAGATAGATTTTTAGTCTTTATCCAAAAACCTGCATAGCAGGAAGTGCTGAGCTCAGGGTAGCCCTTTGAGGAAAGCTGTGCCCAGGAGGGAGTTGAAGGGGGCCCCGTGCTGCCTGGCTGAGCCCTCTTCTAATTGCTGACATTGAGATGATGTTGTTCTTGGCTTGGGGCAAAGCCATTACTCAGGAGTTTCTGTTAAAGTGATTCTTTGTTAAACCTCCCCTTGCATCCCCCGCACTCCCTCCCCCTCTCCCTCTGAGCCCAGCCATTCAGAGTTGTAGTTACAGAGAGCCTTGCCATGCCGAAGGCTCAGGCAGTACTGAAGTTTCCTTTATTGAAGAAAGGGGGTTTCTTAGTGCTGAGGCTCTCCTTCAGTCCCTGTGCATGCCATCAATTCAGTTGCAAAAAATGCAGAGTTAAACATATGATTAGTACAATTTAAAGCAAAGAAATGTAAATGAGCCGTTGTTCATTTGATGGCCAAATAGAATAGCCATAGCTATACATGTTAAAGCCAGGAAATGAAAGAGACAAATGTCTAAATAACCAGTCCCCTAATCTATTAACTAATCATGTGTAATATGTAAGGTTCACCCATAGTTTAAAGCAGCATTATGTCAAATAACAAAGGCTGTTACAGTTCTGTGGATAGAACCTGGTTTGAGATACAAGACTAGTGTTGGTCCCACATTTGCTATGAACTCATTGTGTGGTCTTGGGCAAGGAGCTATTTTTCAACCTTAGTTTCTTGAACTGTAAAATTTGAATCGTGATCCACCTTACAGGATTGGTGTGGGGGTGGTCACGTTTGTAAAGCACTTTTGCAAGTAGCTGATACTTTGCTCCCAGTGTGGAAGGGATTGTTACTCCCGAATCGGCCTTTTCAGCCACACTAGACGCTGTTCCAGAACCACCATTCAGAGCACGATACCATAGTCTTTCGAGACTGAAGGTTGCCAAGGTTTAGTATATTATCATTTTATTCCCACAAAATAAGAATGTTGACATTGTATTGGCAACCTTCAGTCTCGAAAGACTATGGTATCGCGCTCTGAAAGGTGGTTCTGGCACAGCGTCTAGTGTGGCTGAAAAGGCCAATCCGGGAGTGACAATCCCTTCCACACCGGGAGCAAGTGCAGTCTGTCCCTGGTCTGTCTCCCTGGCTATGGGCCTTCCTTCTTTGCCTCTTAGCCTCAGACTGTTGGCAAAGTGTCTCTTCAAGCTGGGAAAGGCCATGCTGCACAGCCTGCCTCCAAGCGGGCCGCTCAGAGGCCAGGGTTTCCCACTTGTTGAGGTCCATCCCTAAGGCCTTCAGATCCCTCTTGCAGATGTCCTTGTATCGCAGCTGTGGTCTACCTGTAGGGCGCTTTCCTTGCACGAGTTCTCCATAGAGGAGATCCTTTGGAATCCGACCATCATCCATTCTCACAACATGACCAAGCCAACGCAGGCGTCTCTGTTTCAGCAGTGAATACATGCTAGGGATTGTTGACATACAGATTCAAATAATCTAATAGCCATTAGGTGGAGATCTGTCAAGTTTTTTAGATATACTTCTTAATACTTCATGTATAAGTGCACTGAGGGGCAAAGATTGCCAAGGTGGGCACTGAGGGATATTTGCATAATTGAAAATGCCACATATGGCATACAGACAACATATATAGATAAAACATCCTCCTGAAAGAGAGGTATTGCTTATGTATATTCACAGGTTTTCATGGCCAGCAATAATCCAACAATTTAACATACCTAGGTGAAAAAACCAGGGTTGTATAAAATCCATGTTGTTAAAAAGTCCAAGAAGTATTACTCTGCAGTGGAAGACAGGCTAAGGTGTTTCTTTCCCTTCTGTCTCTTTCTTACACTTTGCTTTCTTCTGCAAAGAATTTCTTTCTAGTAGCACTTTTTATCACCCTCCTTAGTGTTTCAGGATAGTGTTCTCTTACCTAAACTCATCTCAGTTACCCCAAAAAAGTTGCTGTGCTTTACAGATCCTCCCCAATGTGAATAGAATAGATTAGAATATTACATCCTTCAGTAACTTTTTTTTTTTTAATGAAAAGCAAACAATTTCAACTTCTAATTGTAAGTGTGCACTGCAGGAAAGTCTGGTAAAATAGACCAACACATTTTTTGCTCTGAACCATATCCTGCTTAAGCCACAAGTTGGTCTAAAAAGGGTTATTAACACAGAATGATCAGAAATCATGAGAAATACTGTCTGGCTTTAATGGTTAATGGCTCCTTCTACTGCTAGAATAACAGACTGTAGTGCTTTCAAGTCAGGGCTGCAACACAGACCCCCTATATATTTCCTACTGTTTATCTTCATTCCTCTTCTGCTCACTTCTAGAATGTTTGTCCTTACCACTGTCCTCCATTATTGCTTGCTGCTCCTACCCAGTTTTGCTGTGACTCTCCCTGGGATGTTTCGCATTTGCCATTTTCAGGGTCTCTATGCCTTCTGCTAACAGTGTCATAACTTATTTTGGAAATGACTTTCGTCATCCACATGGAAAAATCATGCCAGGAATGTATTTAATGTATTTTTAGTGTAACAGCTGAGAGGAGGGAGTGGGAGCCGGCTTCTGTGGTTCAGGAACTTCTGGTTCAGTCATCCCCTCTTCAATCTTTCTCTCTCCATCTCCCTCTTCTCACTGTGTGTTTTTTCCCTCCTCATTTTTCTCTCCCGTAAATCACTGACCCTCAAGAAGGAGTTTTGTGCCATTTGAATTCTGTATAGTGTCTAGTGTATAAATCTTATGTAGCAGTAGGAGTAGTTCTGACATGGAGAGTGTAGATGAGGATTCTTGGTTTTCGTTCTTCACAGGGCTATTGGAGAACATGCCCACGCAAATGGGTTATCTGGGGTGTGGGAACATTTGGTTTATGTTGTCAGTGGGTCTTCTAAAGGCTATGTTTGCTTGCAGAATTTTGTACCAAGCCCTTTGCAGAAGTTGGATTCTTTGTCTATTACTTCCCATTTTCAGAACTGCATTTAACTTTTATGGCCCAATCCTATGGGCCACTTATGGCAGCGAATCTAGTGATCCGCTGCCATATGTCACCTTACAGTGGTGCAGGTGCAAGCATCACACCACTTTCTCATGCTACAGAGCCAACAGTGGAAAAAGTTGGAGGTTCCATATCCATAGCAGACCTGCCCAGACTCTCTGCCAGTGTGGATGGTGTGGCAGAGGGAGTAGTTCATGGACAGTTTGGGGAAGGACTGGGGCAGGGAGTAGGCTGAACCAAGGGGCAGTTACAGTGCAGGAGGGGGTGGATCTCGGTGGCAGTTGTGCACACTGGATTCTGCCCCTCTTTCCCAGCTTGGGCACACCCCCTTCCTCTCCTCAGACTTACATCTGCAAAATAGTTGGCATATGTCTGAAGAGACACCATAGCAAGCAGTGCCCACTCTGTCAACACTACACACTATAGACTAGCAAGGATAGGATTAGGCTGTCTGAGCACCTGCATCAGGGGTACTTTTTTCTGCATCAGGGGTACTTTGTTGCAGTTCTTCTATATGCAGATGTCATCTCTGCCTTTTCTCTTAATGTTGTCTTTCTCTTCTTTACACAGAACCTGTCCATATGTTGTTGTTGGCAACCTTCAGTCTCAAAAGACTATGGTATCGCACTCTGAATGGTGGTTCTGGCACAGCATCTTGTGTGGCTGAAAAGGCCGATTCGGGAGTGACAATCCCTTCCACACTGGGAGCAAGTGTAGTGTGTCCCTGGTCTGTCTCCCTAGCTATGGGCCTTCCTTCTTTGCCTCAGTCTGTTGGCCAAGTGTCTCTTCAAACTCGGAAAGGCCATGCTGCACAGCCTGCCTCCAAGCAGAAGGCTCAGAGGCCAAGGTTTCCCATCCGTTGAGGTTCATTCCTAAGGCTCTCAGATCCCTCTTGCAGATATCCTTGCAGATATTGCAGATCCCACTGCTAGGAGGATTTTGAGAGATTCCAAATTTTAAAGCCAAGGAATTACACTGGTGACTGGTTGTTGTCACAACCATTGGACAAGTTTCTGGAGGAAAAATCCATTACGGGGTACAAGCCATGATGTGTATGCGCAACCTCCTAATTTTAGAAATGGGTTATATCAGAATGCCAGATGCAAGAGAGGGCACCAGGATGAGGTCTCTTGTTATCTGGTGTGCTCCCTGGGGCATTTGGTGGGCTGTTGTGAGATACAGGAAGCCGAACTAGATGGGCCTATGGCCTGATCCAGTGGGGCTGTTCTTATGACAACAACCAGTCACCAGTGTAATTCCTTGGCTTTAAAATTTGGAATCGCTCAAAATCCTCCTAGCAGTTTCTGACATTTACAGCTGCCTGAGTGCCTATCTACCCCTGTATTTATTTATTTATAATATTTATAATTTATAATTATTTATAATACCCCGTAATGGATTTTTCCTCCAGAAACTTGTCCAATCCCCTTTTAAAGGCGTCTAGGCTAGACGCCAGCACCACATCCTGTGGCAAGGAGTTCCACAGACCAACCACACGCTGAGTAAAGAAATATTTTCTTTTGTCTGTCCTAACCCGCCCAACACTCAATTTTAGTGGATGTCCCCTGGTTCTGGTATTATGTGAGAGTGTAAAGAGCATCTCCCTATCCACTCTGTCCATCCCCTGCATAATTTTGTATGTCTCAATCATGTCCCCCCTCAGGTGTCTCTTTTCTAGTCTGAAGAGGCCCAAACACCGTAGCCTTTCCTCATAAGGAAAGTGCCCCAGCCCCGTAATCATCTTAGTCGCTCTCTTTTGCACCTTTTCCATTCCCACTATGTCTTTTTTGAGATGTGGCGACCAGAACTGGACACAATACTCCAGGTGTGGCCGTACAATAGATTTGTACAACGGCATTATAATATTAGCCGTTTTGTTCTCAATACCCTTCCTAATGATCCCAAGCATAGAATTGGCCTTCTTCACTGCCACCGCACATTGGGTCGACACTTTCATCGACCTGTCCACCACCACCCCAAGATCTCTCTCCTGATCTGTCACAGACAGCTCAGAACCCATCAGCCTATATCTAAAGTTTTGATTTTTTGCCCCAATGTGCGTGACTTTACACTTACTGACATTGAAGCGCATCTGCCATTTTGCTGGAGAGATCTTTCTGGAGCTCCTCACAATCACCTCTGGTCTTCACCACTCGGAAAAGTTTGGTGTCGTCTGCAAACTTTGCAACCTCACTGCTCACCCCTGTCTCCAGGTCATTTATGAAGAGGTTGAAAAACACCGGTCCCAGGACAGATCCTTGGGGCACACCGCTTTTCACCTCTCTCCATTGTGAAAATTGCCCATTAACACCCACTCTCTGCTTCCTGGCCTCCAACCAGTTCTCAATCCATGAGAGGACCTAACATAAGAACATAAGAACAGCCCCACTGGATCAGGCCATAGGCCCATCTAGTCCAGCTTCCTGTATCTCACAGCGGCCCACCAAATGCCCCAGGGAGCACACCAGATAACAAGAGACCTCGTCCTGGTGCTCTCCCCTACATCTGGCATTCTGACTTAACCCATTCCTAAAATCAGGAGGTTGCGCATACACATCATGGCTTGTACCCCATAATGGATTTTTCCTCCAGAAACTCGTCCAATCCCCTTTTAAAGGCGTCTAGGCTAGACGCCAGCACCACATCCTGTGGCAAGGAGTTCCACAGACCGACCACGCGCTGAGTAAAGAAATATTTTCTTTTGTCTGTCCTAACCCGCCCAACACTCAATTTTAGTGGATGTCCCCTGGTTCTGGTATTATGTGAGAGTGTAAAGAGCATCTCCCTATCCACTCTGTCCATCCCCTGCATAATTTTGTATGTCTCAATCATGTCCCCCCTCAAGCGTCTCTTTTCTAGGCTGAAGAGGCCCAAACGCCGTAGCCTTTCCTCATAAGGAAGGTGCCCCAGCCCCGTAATCATCTTAGTCGCTCTCTTTTGCACCTTTTCCATTTCCACTATGTCTTTTTTGAGATGCGGCGACCAGAACTGGACACAATACTCCAGGTGTGGCCTTACCATCGATTTGTACAACGGCATTATAATATTAGCCGTTTTGTTCTCAATACCCTTCCTAATGATCCCAAGCATAGAATTGGCCTTCTTCACTGCCGCCGCACATTGGGTCGACACTTTCATCGACCTGTCCACCACCACCCCAAGATCTCTCTCCTGATCTGTCACAGACAGCTCAGAACCCATCAGCCTATATCTAAAGTTTTGATTTTTTGCCCCAATGTGCATGACTTTACACTTACTGACATTGAAGCGCATCTGCCATTTTGCTGCCCATTCTGCCAGTCTGGAGAGATCCTTCTGGATCTCCTCACAATCACTTCTGGTCTTTACCACTCGAAAAAGTTTGGTGTCGTCTGCAAACTTAGCCACTTCACTGCTCAACCCTGTCTCCAGGTCATTTATGAAGAGGTTGAAAAGCACCGGTCCCAGGACAGATCCTTGGGGCACACCGCTTTTCACCTCTCTCCATTGTGAAAATTGCCCATTGACACCCACTCTCTGCTTCCTGGCCTCCAACCAGTTCTCAATCCACGAGAGGACCTGTCCTCTAATTCCCTGACTGTGGAGTTTTTTCAGTAGCCTTTGGTGAGGGACCGTGTCAAATGCCTTCTGAAAGTCCAGATATATAATGTCCACGGGTTCTCCCGCATCCACATGCCTGTTGACCTTTTCAAAGAATTCTATAAGGTTTGTGAGGCAAGACTTACCCTTACAGAAGCCATGCTGACTCTCCCTCAGCAAGGCCTGTTCGTCTATGTGTTTTGAGATCCTATCTTTGATGAGGCATTCCACCATCTTACCCGGTATGGATGTTAGGCTGACCGGCCTATAGTTTCCCGGGTCCCCCCTCTTTCCCTTTTTAAAAATAGGCGTGACATTTGCTATCCTCCAATCTTCTGGTACTGTGGCTGTTTTGAGGGACAAGTTGCATACCTTAGTCAAGAGATCTGCAACTTCATTCTTCAATTCCTTAATAACCCTTGGGTGTATGCCATCAGGGCCCGGTGACTTATTGATCTTTAATTTATCAATGAGGTCTGAAACATCTTCTCTTTTAACCTCTATCTGACTTAACTCCTCGGTTTGGAGGGGCCGTTCGGGCAGCGGTATCTGCCCGAGGTCTTCTGCCGTGAAGACAGATGCAAAGAACTCATTTAATTTCTCTGCCATCTCTAAGTCTCCTTTTATCTCCCCTTTCCCTCCCTCACCATCCAGAGGGCCAACCGCTTCTCTGGCGGGTTTCCTGCTTCTAACATATTTGAAGAAGCTTTTATTATTCCCCTTAATGTTGCTGGCCATGCGTTCCTCATAGTCTCGCTTGGCCTCCCCTATCACCTTCTTACATTTCTTTTGCCACAGTTTATGTTCCTTTTTATTCTCTTCATTAGGGCAAGACTTCCATTTACGGAAGGAAGCTTCCTTGCCCTTCACAGCCTCTCTAACTTGGCTGGTTAGCCATGCGGGCACTCTCCTGGATTTAGTGGAACCCTTCTTTCTTTGCGGTATACACCTCTGCTGGGCCTCTATTACTGTTGTTTTAAGCAGCCTCCATGCACTCTGGAGAGACTGGACTCTTTTTACCCTCCCTTTCAACCTCCTTCTAACCAGCCTCCTCATTTGAGGGAAGTCCGCCCGTCGGAAGTCAAGGGTTTTTGTTAGAGATTTGCCTGGTATTCTTCCCCCAACGTGCACGTCAAAACGGATCGCAGCATGATCACTGTTCCCCAATGGCTCAGTAACGTTTACATCTCTAACCAGGTCCTGCGTACCGCACAAAATTAAATCCAGAGTCACCTGTCCTCTGGTGGGCTCCTTGACTAGCTGATCTAAGCCACAGTCATTTAGCACGTCAAGAAATCCGGTTTCCTTATCGTGACCAGAACACAAATTGACCCAGTCAATATGAGGATAATTGAAGTCCCCCATGATTACAACCCTGTCCTTCCTTGTCACCTCCCTGATCTGTTTCCTCATTTCAAGGTCCCCATCAGATTTCTGGTCTGGAGGACGATAGCACACCCCCAGTATTACATCGCTGCACAAGCCTGGTAATTTAACCCACAGAGATTCTACGGTGGAGTCGGACCCACCTTCAATCTCTTCTTTGCTGGATTCTATCCCTTCCTTAACATAAAGGGCCACCCCACCTCCAACACGCCCCTGCCTGTCCCTCCTGTAGAGTTTATAGCCCGGGATTGCGGTATCCCACTGATTCTCCGCATTCCACCAGGTTTCCGTTATGCCCACTATGTCAATATTTTCCCTTGTCACCAGACATTCCAGTTCTCCCACCTTTGCTCGTAGACTTCGGGCATTCGCATAAAAGCATTTATACACGGAATGCCCCAGGATGGGCTGCTTATTCGCTCCTTTGTCCCCGCATCCTCTCACTGTGCCAAACCGTTTATCACATCCCATCACCCTACCTTTCCCAATTTCTTCTCCTACCCTGCCTTTGTCTTGTTGTTCTCTAACCTCCCCATCCTCATCCCATAGGGATGAGGAGTCCCGAACCGGATGCCCCTCGGCTCCTGTCGGCCTTCCCCCAGGGATCAGTTTAAAAGCTGCTCTGCCACCTTTTTAATGTTATGCGCCAGCAGTCTGGTTCCATTCTGGTTCAAATGGAGCCCGTCCCTCTTGTACAGGCCCCGCTTGTCCCAAAACGTTCCCCAGTGCCTAACGAATCTAAACCCCTCCTCCCTACACCACCGTCTCATCCACGCATTGAGACCCCTGATCTCCGCCTGCCTAGCTGGCCCTGCGCGTGGAACAGGTAGCACTTCAGAGAACGCTACCTTTGAGGTCCTGGCTTTCAGCTTCCTGCCTAAAAGCCTAAATTTGGCCTCCAGGACCTCCCAGCTACACTTGCCCACATCGTTGGTGCCGACATGCACCACAGCCGCTACCTCTCCCCCAGCACTGTCTACTAGCCTGTCTAGACGAGAAGTGATGTCCGCAACCTTCGCACCAGGCAGGCAAGTCACCATGCGGTCCTCACATCCGTCGCAAACCCCCCTCTCTATGTTTCTAATAATCGAATCCCCCACTACAAGAAGCCCCCGACCCCCCTCCCACCGAGGAGTATCCCGAGTGCGCTCGGATACGGGCCCATCCCCTGGAGAAGGGATCCCCCCTAGGGGATTGTTTCCCTCCTCTCCAGGATGACGTCCTCCAGTCCCGAGACTTCCCACCCAGGCAGCCGAGGAGCTGCACGCCTGAGGTTGGGACGAAGCCTGATCGTCCCCGGAAGTCTCCCCACGGTCCTCCTCTGGCTGCCTGCGCTTCTCCAGGTCGGCCACCAAGGCTTCAAGGGAGCGGACGCGTTCCCTGAGAGCCTGGAGCTCCTTGCACCGAGGACACACCCATGACTTATGCCCAAGAGGCATATAATCATACATGTGGCACTCGATGCAGAACACTGGATAGCCCCCACCCTGCTGCTGGCTGTCTGACTGCATAGCTTTTTTGTTGTTGTTGTTGTTGTTGTTTTATTTAGGGGTCCTTTTAAAAACCGTACACTGGATAGCAGCCCTCTTCTCAAGGGAAGAGGAAGGGCAGTGTATGGGGCCCTGGCCTCCTCGCCCTGCTGCCGAACTCGCCCAGATGCTAAACTCTTGTGCCTTACCTGGCACTTAGTTCCCAGAGGCACTTGGTTCCCAGAGGCCACACGCGTCTGCAGAGAGCCTCACGCGATGGCCCGCCTAGCTTTATACTCCTGGCTGGCTCCTCCCCCCTCCTTAGACCTGTCCTCTAATTCCCTGACTGTGGAGTTTTTTCAGTAGCCTTTGGTGAGGGACCGTGTCAAACGCCTTCTGAAAGTCCAGATATATAATGTCCACGGGTTCTCCCACATCCACATGCCTGTTGACCTTTTCAAAGAATTCTATAAGATTCGTGAGGCAAGACTTACCCTTACAGAAGCCATGCTGACTCTCCCTCAGCAAGGCCTGTTCATCTATGTGTTTTGAGATCCTATCTTTGATGAGGCATTCCACCATCTTACCCGGTATGGATGTTAGGCTGACCGACCTATAGTTTCCCGGGTCCCCCCTCTTTCCCTTTTTAAAGATAGGCGTGTCATTTGCTATCCTCCAATCTTCTGGCACCGTGGCCGTTTTGAGGGACAAGTTGCATACCTTAGTCAAGAGATCTGCAACTTCATTCTTCAATTCCTTAATAACTCTTGGGTGGATGCCATCAGGGCCTACTGTGTATCCTGTCATACTGTGTATCCTGTGTCATACAGACACAGGATACACAGATGTCATACTGTGTATCCTGTGTATGCAGCTGCTGAACAGCCCGCAGTTTTCATCCTGCTTGGACAGCTTCTGGTTGCTATCATGCCCATGCACTGCTGTTCCCAACAGGCTCAGGCTGTGGCGCATCTTTCTCTTTGTCACCACTAGGTAGCAAAGCAAAGTCCTTAATAATAATACTTTAGAGATTAAGGAATTCATATGGGAGAGGCAATTTTATTCTGTATGCTCCTGGCTGCTGATGACCTAGGCCCCTTATTCTGATATGTAGGACATACTACAGTAGATCAATCTGGCAATTGCCTAAACATGTATGTAGCCAAGTTGTCATTGCTCATGAGAAAGCACAGCTGGCAAACCAACCTAAGTTGTAAAAAGGCTCTGCCAACTGCACACCACACAGGAGAGCTAGCTTTAGGATTACTCTGTGATGCCCACTTTCTCCCAGAGTGACACAATATTCTCTTGACAAGAGATCCACAAAAATCTTAACCCTCCCTGCCTATGTGACTCTGTGCTCCAGACACTTCCATAGAAACAGTGGTGGTAATAGCATGCTACTTAAGTCCTCCCTGCACATGTATTTATAATAACATTTTTATACTGCCCTTTCTCCAAGGAGCTCAGGGTGGTGTACATAGTTCCTCCCCTCCTTTTGTCATCACAACAATGCTGTGAGGTGGGTGAGGCTGAGAATGACTGGCACAAAGTCACCTAGGAAGGGGATTTGAACCTGGATCTTCCAGGTCTAAGTTCAACTCTCAAACCACTACATCATCAAGCTCTGTGGATAATCTTGTCACTTCCCTTTTTATTCTCCCTTTGTTACCAAAAGGGCTGTTTTGTTTAGGGGAATTATTATACTGCCCTTATTGGAACATTAGGATCGTAGGCTGGATAACAAGACGGCGTAATGCAGAGAAATTCCCTTTTGCTTAAGGAGGAGACTGAGAGAAAGATAACTTTCAATAAAAGATTGTAGTTTTATTACAAAAGCACAAAGGTAAACATAATGCACATGGAGAAATGATAAGTGTGTGTTTCTTGGTCCTCATACTTGAATTCAGTGTACCTAGCTTTCATGGTGGTTGCGTGTAAAGAGTATTTGGTGCATCCGAGGAAAACAGAAAAAGGAAGGGGGATTGTAGGGAAGGCTTTTTGGGGTCCCTGCTCTGCCAACCCCAGCTGCTAACTGAAGATGGGAAGAGAAGGGGGGGGAGAAGGGAAAGAGTTCCAGTCGCAAGATAGTTACCTTTCCTGTAGAGCCAGTTGGAGGGGGGGAGAGCCCTGTGGAGAGGACCCTCTGACACAGCACAGATGTGTTGGTCCTTGGAGAGAGAGAGAGAGCATGTGAGAGGAAGCCCTCACTTAAAAGGGGTTCGGAAACAGTGCTGAGCTGGATGGTAGCTTGATTACTACCACACAGTGGGGTGCTTGGAGTATGTAAAATATTGAAAGAGAATCAAGATGTCAGTTATCAGCAAAATTCAATGGGGTCTATGGCTGGCTTCCTAGATGGGGGAACTTAAACATTACAATGAATCAGTAACACAAGAAGGCAGTTCAAGTTTGCATACAGTACTTAAACAGTGATTGGGTTAAAACAATACAATGAATACAGTAATGTAGGAGACACTTAAACAGTGATTTAAGACACCAGACTTTCTCCCATAATGTGTGACTGGGGGGGGGGGTGTAACCACGAGCTTGTGGCTTGACCAGAGTTCTGGAAATGTGGCCTGTGTGCTGGGAGAACAGTTTAGCCTGCATGATATTTTAGTCCATAGTAACATAACGAGATATAGAGAAACAATCACAACTAAAAGGCAGAAGGGGATTTTCACATAACACCTTGTACTCAGCTGCAGTTGCATTCCCTTACACCCTCCCAGCCAAGCAAACCCTCTTTGTTGCTGACTTTGGAGCCTACATACTAGGTACACATTTGTACTCAACACTTTTCAGCAGAAGGAGAGGCAAAACCAGGCAAGCTTTTGACTTCAGAATACACAGAGGACAGTGTTCCTGCTCAGATGATGAGGGAAATGCCCTGGTGAAGCATTGAGCTCTTCTCTACTGTCCAGATGCAATTGCTTTTCTGTGAATATCCCTAGTATTTCATTATGTTGAAAGGTGCCTGCACTATGAGCTGTTCTTTTTCCCCCTTCCATGTAACCTGTGGTTTGAGTTTGTTTGTTATCCAGGGGCAGTGTGTGCGCAGGTAACAGCACCACCATTGTGTAGAATGCATGCAAAAACTGCTTTTCTGTAGTGCCACTATTCTAGATGAGGAACTTGGCAGGGAGACCACTGGTGGCACGTATTGAGCTGTATAGGAAGGGGGAATGCTTATTCTAGGCTAGGAGTATTGGAATATGTCTTTTATTGGTTGTGGGCCATACTGCCAATGTAATTTAGCGATTTGGTCATACCTCAGAACACTGGTGTGCATGTACACTCACAAATCTGCATGCACCCCTCCATGTACATACATTCAACTGTATGTGCTTGTACAGTAACATGCTCCTTTTCTTGATAGTTTTCTCTCTGTCTCTCTCTGCTCATCAGCACCAGTTGGCAGATTGTCTGCACAAATAATTACCAAAGCGGAAGCCAGAGGGGACCTTCTCCCATGTTAATGCGCTGCCTTCAATTTCTACAAGAAACCCTCCCTGTCTGCTCTAAACTCCACACTCAGTTGATGATATTCAGAGATAAAAAAGGACTTGATTGAAAGCATTGGTCCACATTCATAGTTGCAAAAGATCCATTAGAATTTTGAAAGGCCCTAATTTGGCCTGCATCCTTATGGTTTCATATCCTAGCTCCAAATTCTGGACAGAAATAGAGAGAAATAGAATTTCCACAGGACTTCAGGTGCAATTTCCTCTTGGTCTGGGCCTGTAAACTTTTATAATGGTTGCAAGAAGCTTAAATGTCATAACTCTGGTTGAAAGTACCTTGAATCTTACTTGAATGGGGTTGTATACCTGAGAAGATAAAATTAATAGAAAATATTGCTATTACTTAATTTACATGGTTATAGTACCATGTTAAGATAACTAATACATTAATTCAGTAACTATTGTATTAAATTATTGGTATTTATAACCTGAGTCCCTGAGGCAGTTCGTGGCTGTACACAGTCACGCTCTGGCAACTTCTGCGACACCGCTGTAACCAACTGTATTGGCTTCTGCCTTTCCATTGGACCATTCCAGCGACGTGGAGAGGGGGGATTTGCTGCATGGGTAACAGCCTATCCTCCATACCTTCTTTACCCAGGCTTCGCACACTGGAGAGGACACTCCAACTTCACCATACAGCGTCGGCACAACACGGGAAGCAGCAGTTACCGGTTATAAGTCTTCGCTTGATTGGCGTAGAGCGTGACGCCAGGGGCTGCTTCCGACGGTGGGAGAGATCATTGCATCTCATTGGGCAGCTACCGCCCGCCTTAAGCTGGGCAGTCCCCAGCCAGTAAGGTGTTGCCTCGCCACGGTCCGTTAACCTCACGGGGTGCGTGGGGTTTAGGGTGAAAACCGAAAGCGCCCTACAGGTAGACCACAGCTGCGATACAAGGACATCTGCAAGAGGGATCTGAAGGCCTTAGGAGTGGACCTCAACAAGTGGGAAACCCTGGCGTCTGAGCGGCCTGCTTGGAGGCAGGCTGTGCAGCATGGCCTTTCCCAGTTTGAAGAGACACTTGGCCAACAGTCTGAGGCTAAGAGGCAAAGAAGGAAGGCCCATAGCCAGGGAGGCAGACCAGGGACAGACTGCACTTGCTCCCAGTGTGGAAGGGATTGTCACTCCCGAATTGGCCTTTTCAACCACACTAGACGCTGTTCCAGAACCACCTTTCAGAGCGCGATACCATAGTCTTTCGAGACTGAAGGTTGCCAACAACATTTATAACCTGTTCCATCTGGCTGCTGGGTGGGATCTCATGTGCACATGAGATCCTATTCCCTCTCTGTAGTCTCTATGCGTGGTGTGTATCTGGCTAGTTCAGCCTAAAACAGTTCCCAAGATACCTCACTTGGGAAATAATCTAAATTAAAACAATACCAGTTCATTCCTATAGCAACTTAATCCTTCCTGGAAAGATTCACATTAAACATGACACAATTCATGCTGAAGAAGATTTGGCTTATTCAAGATTGTTTCATTCAACAACTTTGTGGACTGTTAAAATATATTTACTGTCGTTGTGTTAAACCGAACTATTGTTTGCTCATCATGTAATGCCAAAATATCAGCAGAAGGTCTGACTTTTTGTGTTTGTTTTTAGAGAAGGAAATATGGTAGCATTAGGCATCAAGTGAAACTTTTTCAGTTCTAAAATTGTAAAGTAATATACACGTTTGTGCTCCTTAAGACTTTCCAGCTCAGAATCCATTATAGATTTCTGGTCTTTTATATCTCAGCAGACTGATAGTTGTAGCTCTCTGGCTGCTTTATGCTTTTTCTTGTGTTCTTTTCTGGATTGCACCTGATCCATCACAGATGGATGCCTCCCTCCCTCCCTCCCTGTGTGTGTGTGTGTGTGTGTGTGTGTGTGTTAGAAATATTTTCCCAGTTCTATCTCTGTGTGGTCAAACTCTCCTTGCTGCTATCTTGTTTGCACAGTAGCTTCTTCTGGCTTCCCACCATACACTAAGGGGGTTCACAGGGGATAATTTTCTTTCAAGATGAATCCAGAAGCACTGGGTCAGTGTCAGCCCCTGTCTCAGTTTTCTGGCTAGAATGTAGAGCAGCTAGGATTACAGCACAACACAAGAACAAAAGCCTTTTGGATGTCTGCTGCCCCAAGAAAAACAGCCCTGACCTTTCTTCAACCTCTGACAGTCAACCTCTGTTAGAAGTTGCTTTGTTGACTCTTCCCACTGGGTGATAGAGCTCCTTGTCTGCATGTCATTAAGGAAGATGCAGGGGTAATGCTCAGCAAGAATCTTGTAAACATCAGGATTCTTAAGATTTTAGAAAGGGAAAGGGGGAAAGCACTTTCAGCACTTCTTCATAGCATAGTAGTGAATTGCAGCATGGGGAGTGTGAAAAGTTAAACAGTTTTGTAGTAAACTTCAAAAGCAGAAAATGTCTGGAGGTTGGATGGGCTTTGTTGCCAACTCTGCTCATTCACAAGCACATGTGTTCCTGCATGTGTCACAAGCACACACACAAAGACTGAAATTGAACCAGATTGGGGGAATTAGTAATATTTCTAGAGCAAAAGGTCTCATTTAGCAGTGTCTGACAGTTTTGGGATCGTTGACATGGGTGAGCAGTACAAACAATCTCAAAATTTAGTGCCTCAAAATTAGGCTACAAGTAACCATAAGAGTGAAAGAAGATAGAGTTTATTAAAGAAATATAGAAACAAGTAAAAGTCATGTTTACTTTCAGTTACTTTGCTTAAGAGATCATTACAGAGTTTTAAATGGTTGCAAATGAAAGAAATACTTGTGGGGGAGGGAGAAAGAAGGATCTATTAAGAGGATCAAAAGGGAGGGGGAAGAGATTACCAATCCTATTCTGGTGGACAGGTTTTGAGTACAAAGTCTGCAAGGGCAGGGCTGCATGGTTCCAGAGGAGAAATAATAGAGGCTTCCTGACCACAAGACAGCATTGCCAAGCAAAAATGTGGAGGCTGTCAGCAGGGAAGAAATCACCACCAATGGAAGGGGGAGCTCTCCCTAGGGAAGAGACCACCAAAATACACTGCAGAATGGATACATTGGCAGCTGGCAAGATGAAAAAAAAAAACACGCTGAGTATGGACATCTCTACCAGGGAGAGAACCCATGATGGAGGAGGCTTCTATGGAGAAAGAAGCCTCAAACTGTAGCATGGACACTTCCAGAGTGCTTAGAAGTGACAAAAATGCTCAGTGTGGATACCTCCAAGGGATGGGGAAGTAACAAAATTCTGCTTCCAGAGCAGGGCTGTTATAGGAGTTGCACAAATGAAACAAAAGGTTTTCTGGGTGAACACCATAGTTTGGAGCTTCTCTTTGGGTATAGTTTGCAGTATAGTTTCCTGGACTTGATGGGGTTGGGCCAGGAGAACGCAAAGGCTTGTTTGCATCCTGATCAGAGAAGTTCCTGAGGGACAAAAGGCATGGCATGGTGTGCACTGCATCCATGTTCTGGTTGTTGATGGGAGAGGCTTGGTGGCATAGGAGTATGAAAAGATTGTCCAGGTGACATGGCTGCTGGGCAATTTGAAGCTTAATTTACTATGCAGTAGGATTTGTGCTTGTACAAAGATCTATAAAGATGGAGCACCCAAATCTGCAAGATCCTGGGGAAAAAGAGACATCCAGATGCCCCTCAGAACCACAGCCTTCCTTCCTCTTAATGACCCTTAATTAACATAACCTGTGCTGAGAGTTCAGCATGACATTGCCCTCTTGCACACCAAAGTCCTGCTTGGCTGTCAGAAATGCTAGCCAGAAACCAAGATGGAGTTAAGTTGGGCTGCACACGTGTTGGGGGGGAAAAAGAAGATGGTTTATAACAGCTTCTAATCCCACAAACTGTCCCAACTAGTAATAGGACAAATAAATAAATTCCCTATTTCCTTTTTTTTTTTTTTTTGCCAGGCTCTGTTTGCCAACCTTCCACCATCCAGCATCAGCCCTGTGCCCCTGTCGTCAAGTACCCGCAGAACATCAAGTGCCATTTCTAGCAGCCAGAAGACACCCAACCTGCACAAAGTGATGTCATCCCAGAGCGCGTCTTCACACTTGGTCCCAAAGCCTCCAACCAGCCATAGACAGGCAGTGATCAGGAAGGTGGCATCCCAGAGGATTTCTAAGTAAGTCTGTATTCCTTAGAAGTAACGTTATAAAACATAGGCAGAGAACACTGACTGCAAGCATCTATGACTTGTTCTCAAGGTCATGAGCGCGGTACATTACACCGCAATGTTGTCTAACCTGTCTATTAGCACTTTGTTGCACATCACAGTTCCTGACAGAACAGGCTTTTTTGCCCTGACTACACATTGGGAAGCCACATCATGTGTGTGTAACTGGGACAAAGAAGCTTGTACCTTTGTACGTAATGAGGTATGATTAATCTCAATTAGAAAACATGCAGGATGAGGACTGATTGGAAATACTATTCTACCATAGCTGATATTTAATGCTGCAGACAGAAATCTGGGAGAAAAGAGTATATGGTGAGAAGCTTGGTGTCATCTTAATTCCACATAGTGGCGATACGGTTTATTTCCAGGAGTATGACAGGCTGTGTTTATAATTTCTGTATCCATCAACATAAATATAACTTCCACAGGTGTAGCAGCAAAAGCAACAGAGATTCTGGTAGTACTTTTAAGGGCTGATTCACCTGATTTCAGCATAAGCTTTTGCAGACTGTACTCCATTTGCCTGAAATATAACTGTTCACAGAATCATAGAATTGGAAGGAATCTACAAGATCATGAAGTCCAACCATCCTACCAGTGCAGGCAATCCACAGCAACTCTCTTGCTAGATGGCTATCCAGCCTCAGCTTTAAGACCTCCAACAATAATGTTTATCAACAGGGTTTAACTGCTGATCTTTTAAATATAGAAATAGCATCCTGCTAAGCATTTGATCTCATTAAATCGTGATAATTAAAGAGTGATATGGGAAACCTCCTATATTACTTGTGAATCGGGTGTCTTTGTGGTTTTTATGAAAGTCATTGTTGGAGTCTCTTACCTTCCCTTGAGGATTTGTTGTTTTGTTAATCTTCATCATGCCTCCTTGTGCTTGTTTCTTCTCTAGACTAAATAGTATCAATCTTCTCAGTCTCTCCTCTTGTAGGAGCCTCCTGCTGAATTGTGTCATCCATCTTTGGACTTCTGAAACTGCATTAGAATTCTGCCTAGTTCTGTTCCATTTTTGTGTTCTCGATGTGGTTCTTCCCAGGTTTTTACTGCCTGTTTTTGTCTTGCAGATAAGGGGAGCTTATAATAATTATTTCTGTGGTGCTTCTTGGTGGCGCACAGGTGCAGAATTGCAGTTCAATGACAAAGGCAGAAAGAGGGCAAGTAGAAGAACACAGAAGACTTGAAAAAGCATTATTTAGTATATATTGGTGCAAGTATATTGAGGAGGCCTACTAAATGTGGAGGAAATTAAAAGTAGTTTCCTCTTTGAGGGGGGAAGCAGAGTAGCTTAAGCAGCGGACCCCCCTTTGGGTATTACCCCAGGGAACCTCCCCCATCTGACTGACTGCTAATCAATAAAAAAGACAGAGGCAATGGCTTGTTAAAGTTGCAAAAAGAAGTTATTTACTTACAGTTCCATTGAGTGTATATTTACAGCATCTGATTAGGATCAGAGGTTCAGCTAACACTTAGATAGCAAGGCCCTGGAGCTGCCTCGCCCTGCATGCCTTGTGCTCAAGATGGCCTGGGCTGATCCCTGGTGTGCTCTGGTGTGTGCCATCTTAACAGGTTGGTGGTCAAAGGACAAGAGGAAGTGCTCAGTGGAGAAGGGAAGGATAAAGTGTTAGGGCCCCACAAGAATTACAGAGAGAACAGGTAGAAAGGTCCGAGTCACTGGGTCATAGCTTGACCCCTTCTGGACAGCATCCTGTCCCCTCTGGACAGCAGTTGCACCAACTCCAACACTAAATACTTTGACAAAGTATTTGTCAAAATCTTAGACAAAGTAGAGGGGAGAAGAAAGGGCTAGATGGACACTTACTTCCACGCAAACTGCTACTATTTCTGTTGAGGCTTCTTACTCAGTCCTTGTTACTTTAATATTAATAAATACTGGTTTTTAATTGTCACAACCAGTTCACTGTTAAATAATAGGGTGTGTAAATTTGTTTCATTCTGATAATTATTACTGGTGCAGTTATGTTGAATCACCTTAATTAATAGCTCCAGGTTGCAGATCCCAGTGGAGGTGTGAAACAGCAGGTTGGAACAGTGGTGCAGCACTGTTGTCCCTTAATTTCTGGTCCCTAAGTCCCTAAGTCTTAAAAACAGATTATAGGCTAGCCCTGCATTTCTCAAACTGTGGGTCATGATCTGCTTTTAGGTGGGTCACATAACGCCGCCCAGCATTCCAACTAAACTTCTGGGGTGAACGAGCTTTTACTGTTTCACATATGCAACTGTCTTGGACCCGCTCTGGGCCTCGTTGAGTTGTCACTGATGAAAACACGCTTGTTGGCGAGAACATAACAAGGCCTGGAAGGTGCCAAAGACTACCAGTCAGCAGTAGAATTTTTGCATTTAAAAAAAACGCAGAGGCTTGGCAACCTGGAAGTTTTGGCATGAGCATGATCATAGCATTGCCAGTAGTTCTGTGTTAGCAAGCTCTGCACAGAAGGTGGTTCATGGGGCAGGAAAGCTTGAGAACCACTGGGCTAGTCCATTAGAAGACTGACCCATTCTTCTGTGACTCACTAAGTGTCTTTGAGGCAAGATGGGGTACCAATTGTATACCTTTAATTTCATCATCTGGACCCATTTTAAGAAGGAATCAAGATGTTGGCTAGTTCATGAAGTATCTATGGTAGTCCCAGTTGTGGTGGATCTGTTCTGATAATTTTTTTACTCTGATTCCCCAGGTCTGGGGGTTAGTGCATGTTAGCTCAGGTGACTAGTCTTTGGGGTAAGTTCTTTTGCCAAGCAGCAAGATGTGTATTTGAAGATGCCGGTGTGCTTTACTCATTTATTGGCAGAGAGAATGTTTATCCTTGGGAGATGGAATTGCAGCTCCTTGGACAGACTTGATTTTACTGCGTTCTTGTGGTTTCTGCTCTGTGACAGGCAGGAGTGTGGGAAAACCGGAAAAAGCTCTGCATCAAAAATGCACAGAAGAGGGAAAAAAGCAAAAGATTCCTTCACAATTTCAGAACATAGTCCAGTTATTGAAGGCTGCAAGGAGCCATTCCGGAAATACTTTCTAAGTTGCTGTTCAGACTCCAACATAAGGTTCCAACTTCCAAGCCTATTCTTATCGTTTGTGGTAACCTTACTGTTAGTAACATGGAAATTGGAGTTCTCTGTTACTCTGAAGTACTGAGAGCTGACCACATCCATACCTCTCACACCAGTCTGTCTTTTGAGTAGCGTCAGAGGAGAAAAAACAAGCATTCAATTTACAGGACAGGTTTCCTCAGACTCAAACAGTTGAGATGAAAACAGTTTCTTGGGTGCTTTGTTCTAAATATGAAGTCCACCTTAATGGGAAAGGATCCAGCTCTACTGAGACTTGAACTTCAGGTTTTCTTCTTCCTTGCAGTAACTTTCTTCCCTGGAGAAGATGCTAAACTACTACTATGCAAGTTTCACTACAAGCTCTGAAATGAGCAAAAGGACATGCATTCAGAAACAGATCAAACTGCCTAAGGAAGTTGCGGAATCTCTTGCCTTGAAGTTTATAAAATGAGGGGGTGGGAATGGGTTGACCCACACAATTTCTGTACAGTATTCTATATTCTTGGGGGCAAACTTCATTTTGTTGAATTCTTATATTAGTAACTTACTCCTAGTATTAGTAATTTACTCCTAATATTAGTAATTACTCCTAATACTAGTAATTTACTCCTGGATTTTAATATTAGTAATTTACTCCTAATATTAGTAATTACTCCTGGATTTTTTTTTCTTAATTTCTCTAAACCACTTTCACATTCCCTTTCTTTCCACCATGTCATCTTTTCATCATAGCTGATCTTAACACAACACAGTCACTGAATCCTTTATCAAAGATTTCTGAAGAATTTGTTCTTGAAAAAAAGCTATGAAGAAAACCTAGAATCAGTATTGTCTTTCAGAATTGTCTCATTGTTTTTGTTTCATGTAGAGCATGTTTGATCTTCAGGAGGGAAGATCACTTACTAGAGAGAGAAAACATTTGCTGCAGACATGATGAATATCCTAAGATGAATGCTATTAATTCAAGAACTATTTGAGTAGCTTGAGAAACTTCTCTAGTTAGGACTCTTCCCCATTCCTTCATTCACAAGCATACTTTCCATACTCAGAAAGCCAGACAAAATAGACTTGTGTCTTGCTATATTTCTTTTTGCTCTGCTTCCTAATTTGTGAAACACTTTAAGGAGATTCCTATAACTGTGTAGAGTAGAAAGGCATGGTGACTATGGATTTAGATTAGAGTGATCGCAAATGTAATTCTTATTGAAAAATAACTTGTAAATTAGTCTTCTACATGTTAGAGCCACATGACACTAACGTCCAAGAAATTTACACAGAACTCCATCCTTCTGTGACAGGAGCTGGAGATAGGTTTTTACTCAGTCCCCCATCTCTTGTCAGACTTGACTACAATTCATGATATATGGGAGGTTGAAACAGCTTGGAGTTATAAAAAGTGACCCTTTTATCCCCAACTTTCAGTGGGTCACATTAGCTTTAACTCTGCTAGGAGAAGGGGTACTTTGCAGATGTCCTCTCTGCTAGGGTATAATCACCAGTACATTATCTCCATTTACCAAGGAACACGCTGGGCAGCCAATATGCTCATGCCCAATCCAGCCATAAACTCTGTTGATGCTGCTGTCCCTTCTTTTCTAGTCCCAGTTTGTCACCTCTTCTCATTTCTCAAGTCCTGGGTTAGATGCTGTCAGAGAGGATCACCAAAAAAGTCCTCAGAGAGCACCCTTCCCCAGAGAGATCAGACTGTCAAACCTGACAAGAGGCAGATCTGTGAGGAAATTGGCTAGACTGTGTATCTTTTCCAACAATATTATGGGGCATTACCAAATTTCACTACTTGATACTCCTGTTGTAGTTGTAGTGTAAAGTTGTTATTCCAGCTTGGGGGATGGTTCTCTAGAGCAGTGCTTCTTAAACTATGTGATGTGGTGGACCAGCATTTTTTTTTTCAGTGTGTCAGGAACCAGTACCATATTGGGGCAATGGTTATTCCTGCTTACCCCCAGGAAAGTGTGTATAGGATGGCAACCCAGGCAGAGAGAGGCCACGGAGGGCACCATTTTTTCCCACGCAGTCAGAGGCACCTCTACATGGGGATACATTTAGGGCACAATTCTATCTTGCTCTGTAACAGGCAAAGCTTGTGCTGTATCCAGTGCAGAATTGGTGCCCAAAGTGGCTCAGCCAGAGGTAAGCCACCCTGGCCCCTATGGGTCTCCTTGGACTTGCGCCACCTCCTGAGGTGGCACAAGTCCGAAGAGATCTGAGCAACTTGAAGCCACTTCGAGCTCCCCAGGAACGGGGGTTGGGATCCAGCATAGCTACCGGGTCCCAGCCCTGCCCCCAATCCACACCTGCCCACACTCGGGGATGCCCACTGCCCACCCTCCCCCGCCCTGGAACGCCTCCTTCCCGCCACCTCCCCACCTCCTCCCTACCCACCACAGAGCCTTGCATTGGTCCAGCTGGGCTGATGCAAGGCTTGCCCTGCAAGCTGCCATGGAGGCTGAATTCAGCCCCCTTGGCACAGCTTGCTTGTGAGGAGGCGCAAACGTGCTTTATGGCATGTTTGCAACCCTCTGAGGCTGGCATATGGGATTTGCGGCAGCCTAATATGTAGTTAGGATTGCGCTGCACATAACACAATCCTATGCTGTTTGGGTGACTGACTCTACATGCCTGCTTTGAGGCATGATCCTGTACCTGCTTGCTTGGAAGCAAGTCCCAAGGAGTGGCCAGAGGCTTACTACCACATGAGCAGGTCAGCCCTATGTGCACACTGGCACAGTAAACAAAAGCACACAAATCCTTCTGTCACTAGCAGGAATCCTCAGAAGGGCAAATCCTCAAAGGGAAACTTCCTCTGGCAAATGTTGCTGGGATTTATGCAGACACAGAAATTCTGCTAAGGAATAACTGACTGCAGCTGAGGAGGGACTAGCATGGCTTTTGCTATGAAGAGTCCCTCAGGATTGGAGTTGACACTGATGGATGCAACGCACAGATACCTTCTCCCACGGAATAACTGGTGGGTCTGGCGCCTTACTTAAAAGATAAATTGGACTCATAATTGCTCATTTGAATCCTAAGGTTGCATAAGCCTGATCACTTTTGTTTTTTTTCAGGAAGTTGAACATTAAAATTTTGGTTCCGTTCTGGTTCACACATTAACTTTACAAAGTGGTTTAGTAATCAGTCCAGAGACTTTAAACTGATTTGGAACCACTTTAGATACTTTTTATGGAAAACAATATCAAATTCCTTTGGTTTGCAATAATTATAAAATCAATTCAATGATGACTTTTTAACTTGAAAAAAATATTTTTTAAATTGAATTTTTCAGTTTTTTTTATTCAGTTCCAGTTTGCTGGGAAAAAAAAACTTTACTGAGCTGGTTTTTGCATTCAAATTCCACTTGAGCACTGCCTTTTTATTTGCATCTATAAGATACAAAATGGTAAGAATTAACACTTGAAAACACCTAGTTTTAACATGCTGACTTTTCTTTCTCTTTAAGGCCTGTGCTTCTATGAACATCACATAGTTATACAACAGAAATTGAGGTTCAGTTCTGATTATTGTAGCACTGAAAAAAATTAGCAGTCCTGTATAACTAGTAGAGTCATCTCCAAGACATTTCTAGCTAGGACGTTTGCTGCTTCTACAATATGGGTACCGATTTTTTACAGGGGGAGTCTGAAAACACCATAGCTAGAATTTGCCTAGAATTTGACAGCAATTATTGTGGAATTCAGCATGCCCTTTAACAATAGAAATGTGTGGCTTTACTGAGGAATGGTTTTCTGTGGGAAATAGAACCATGCAAATGTTCCCATGCAAATTCATCAGAAAAAAATTCAAGCACCTATCCTTGACTGTATTGCAACTGAAAACACCTGAATGCCTGACAGGTTTACTAATTTGGGGAAAACAAAGGATAATACTTTGATGACGTCTTCACCTGAATGTACACAAGATGTAACATGGAGACAGAAAGTAATTTCTCACACAGGGACATGGAACAATAGCCCAGAATTTCAGCACTCTAAAGGAATAGCAATAACACAATGGATGATTGGGTTGGACACTTTCAAAGAAGGTATATCTATCATGGGCTGCTAGCTTTGATAGTTAAATATGTTTGAGTATGCCTCTGAATATTAGATGCTGGGGATATATGGAAATTGGAAATCTGTAGTCTTCATGATCTGCTTCTAGGGTTCTGGAAGTATCTGGCCATTTTGCCACAAAACATGGCTGGGCCTTAATGACATTACACTGCAAAATGCCATATCTCTGACTTTGACTATCTGAATTGCTCACACAAGTAAAACTGCTGCACAATTATTAGGTGGAAACAAATTGTCTGGAAATACATCTGGTGCTTCAACCTGTCAATCCTAGAATGGCTCTGCACTTCAGTGGTGTATTTCCCAGAACTCACATGGATATCGCTATAGCAAATCAATTTAACAAACAAAGTTTCTTTACTCAGGTGGTTTAAAAACAGCCTTGCTGACCTTTGTGATGTTAAGATAGAGTCATTAAGACGACAATCCAACAATTGGTCTCTCTCAAGGTGCTTAGAAAGACTTCATTAGGACCCCTTCTTTTACCAATGCAAAATATCTTTCTTTCAAGTGCTCAGGGGGAAGGGAGGGGTCTTGGGCTGAAGCTGCCTGAAGAGAGAATGACTGATGGATTGGCAGTCTGCTGCCCTCTCTCTCTGGGTTGCATGACTGTCTCTCTCTACAACAGTAAGAAAAGCGGTTTGTTTAAGCTGTGATTTTAAAGGGATGCATTTTTCCCCTTCTCCAGGGATCAGCACATTCCTTCTCATTTGCAGTCGCCATTCATGTTGAGTCAAATCTGTGTATAAAAAATCCATATATAACAAGGCTGAACCTGTATGGACTTTCCATGTTCAGTGCTATCTTCTGATTCAATGTTGTGTCTGTCAGGGCGGCCTCCACAGAAGGGCATCTAAATGGATTCCAGAAAGGCCTTAACAGTGCTGCATCCTGTGAGCCACTCGCAAACTCCACAGGTGAGAAAACAAGGGCATTAAAAATTTTTCCATCTATTGCAAACTTGCATTCTAACTGTGCCTGTCCCTGACAAGATAACCTTGCAGCCATGGTCCCAGTGAATTTAATAGGATATAGATATTAGTGGGGGGAATCTAATTCCAAAAAGCAAGATGGCTACTATACCAGAAAGGCTTCAAGGAGATAGCTACAGATACTGTATCCATTATGAAACAAAAATCAAAATGGCAATAAAGCCAACATCATCAGTCCTAGCATGTAGAGTACAAGATAATCTGAAATGGGTACATTTTCTACAGTGTGTTAAAAGCAAATTCTAGAAGTCCTGGAAAGAAAAGCTAGTCAAGAAGTCATTTCTGCAGAAAAGCAGTAGTCTCTGCTTGCTTTCTTAGGAAGAAGTTGCAACATCTTGGGCTTGACTTCTGAAGTTTTGGGTAGAGTTTTTTTTTTTCTGAATTTTAGACCAAGGATCAGTCAAAATAATGAATAACATTTACTCCTTCATGTTTACATGTACTGAATACATATTAGTTTTGCAGCTGCTTTTGTCACCCCAGAAAACTCAAGAACCAGTGTAAAGTACCTCCAAAATGTCTTATGTCTTTCTATCATACTGATGAGTACGTTATAACGCTGTTCTACTACATGTGGCAGTGGTGTTTGGTTTCTTATGGGGCTTTTGTTGCCATGCCTGGGTTGGGCAGTAAGCCAACTAGAGGGCTTTAGTACAGAGAAGCAGAGGAGTTGCCCCAAACAAAGTAACTTTCTCCATTTTCCAGGTCCTTTGGAAGCTGACCCCCAGGTTATATTCACCAGAACTAGACCCTTGTCCAGCCGAAGCAGAGTCGCTGGCACATTTGTAGGGCAAAGAAAGAAAAGGACAGAGGAGGGAGGGCCAGCTTAAGGTAACACCAGGCATCTTTGTGCTCTCCAACCATTTTCCCTTTAACAGTAATTCCACTAGCTCTGCTAAAAAACAATTGAGAGTAAAAGAGACAGTTCTCTAGAAGAGTGGGGAACATTGTGAATTATTTGGTGTTGTCTGTCCCAGCAGGAGGCAGGTCCAGCTTTCACTTCTTATTCCTCTGAATTGGGACTTGAGGGAGTCTGTCATGACTCCATCCCTCTAACTAGATGCTCTGCCTAGAAGTCATCGAGTTTTGAGAACCTGTATCTGAAGCTTGGGGAGCAAGAAAGATAGGAATTCTGTTGGTGTACTGCGCATTCTGCTGTCCACCAGTCTCCCTCTCTGAGCTTACTGGGGTTGTCTTGAAGATAATACTGGAGTCTCCTAGGATCTTGGTCCTGTGGAACTTCAGTGTGCATGCTGAGGCTCCTGGAAATGGTGTGGCTTAGGAATTCATGATCACCATGCAAAATGTGGGCCTGCTGCAGATAATAATGACTCAAATTCATGGAAGGGTTTGTTCTGGACTTAGTTGTTTTTCTCCCCATAGGGCAGATACTGGTGATCTGATACTGGGAGTGATCAATATCATTCCATTGTCATGGATAGATGGCTAGCCTGCTAGGGTTTAGGCTTGCCACAGCCTTGGGTCTCTGTGGGAGAGGGGGTATTAGGAAGGTCTGCCTTCGGAGGCTTATGTATCCATGTGAATTCCTGATGGCTTTGGGGGATTTTTCTGCCTCTTCAGCCAGTGATTCTATTGAGACTCTGGTTGACCTCTGGAATGGGGAAATGACAAGGGCCAATCAAAATGATCACTCCTGAATGCTGGCTTCCCATGGAGCCAAATCTACTTCCTGGTTTTCCAAGGAAGAAAGGGCAGCGAAGCAGCTTGGCAGACAGCTAGAGTGATGATGGTGGAAACCTTGTGGTGATTCAGATTGAATGTACACCAGGCTTCAGTCATGGGTCAGATTTCAGACTAGCTGTGTCTCCCCTGGGCTCTGATGTTCATAGTTAGGTTAGAAGTGGAGGCACCTGAGCTTTACAGGCATTGTTCCCCTAAGCTATGGAGCTACATGGCCGCACAGCTCAGAGCTCAGCTGAACCATAAGTTTGCAATGATGTCTGACATAAACAGTGGAAGAGGCCCTGCCACACAACAAGCAAGGGGGTTCATGCAGCTGCCTTGTGGGATATTGATTACAGGTATATGTCAGCTGGCGACAAGACCAAAGGAATTTTGAATCATTATTCAACTATTTTAGTAGTAGTAATTCAGTGCAGAAAAATATTGGAAGTAGTCATTGATCCACTGAAAGTTTTGAGCATGTGAAGCTGTTCCAGCTTGTGACACAGTGTTGGGCAGTGCCAATGGGAGTCAGTCTGCTTTCTGTACCTACTTAAGGAATTCTTTACTTAGGCTGATGAAAATATATGTGATTCTGTCTGAACTGAAGATGACAAATGGGTGAACCTCTGTACCCAGTTCTTTTACATTTCTAGCTCAGGGTGTCATGATAGTTATGCATACTGATGAGGAATTTTCTCATTAGAACAAGTGACTTGTCCGCCTTTCTCAGCTACCAAGTGAGACAGAGAAAGCAATGAGCACTCTGACTGCTGCAGCCTTCCTGCATGGGAAGGAACGATCAGTCCTTTCCAGCCAGAGTTCGTGTAGGAAAATATTGGATTGCAATGATTGTTTCAACAAACAAATGCCAATAAAAGTATTTAGTAGTCTATCTGAAATAACATGAGAGAAATAATGGATGTTTATAAAGTCAGAAAGCAATGAATTTCTTCACTGTTTCTGATATTTCCCAGCCCATTGTGCTAAATGTCAATATTTACCAATAAATAATGACAATGAGAATAAATTGGGTCACTGACAGCATAGCCATAAGTTTTTGTTCACTCCTCAGATAAGTCTTTATAGGATTGCAACCTGAGCGAGTCTTTTGGCCATTTTCAAAAACAATTATTCTAAAAACTGGCCATTTTCAAAAACAATTATTATGACTCTTTCTTTGGGCACCTAACATACTGAAATAGTCATTCTTTACTAGTACAGGTTGGAGATGATCAAAATGTAAAGATACCTGGCTGTTTTGCTGGTAAATGCCAGAAATATCATGATATTTCTTTTGGACAATTTCCAGACTGCCTTGTTAAAATGCCATTCAGAAACAATAAAGTATTATGTTTAGTCTGTATTATTATTGATATTAGTACAGGCATTCTCCCCTATGCGTGGGGGATATGTTCCTGGCCCCTCCATGAATACAGGAAACTGTGGATGCAGGGGAACTCTATCTCCATGCCCCGCCATGTCCATTACCTTTGTTTATAGTCATGTGAAGGATCATGTATCATGCGTTACCCAGACACTATACACAGAAATGTATATATAGCAAGGACAAGCAGGCAGGCAGCCTGCAGTTAGAGGGGACGACTCAGCCAATGTTAATGGGAAATTTCCTGCTTTCTGTTTGCTGAGTTGTCCCCTATAGCTGCCTGCCTGCTTATCCTTGCTATAAAGTTTTCTGCTTATACTGCCTGGAATAAAGCAAGACACATGATTCCTCGAGCAACTTCATAAACTACATAAGCAAGGGTAATGGGCGCAGGGAACTGTGAATGAATGGATCTGTGGTACTGGTTCTGCAGGTATTGGGGGTATTGCAGGTATCTGTGCAGAATGCTTCTTACCAGCAGCAACTTGGATGATACCTGTTTCAATCCAGCTTGCCACGTAGCTGTGAGAGAGGCTGGCTTTGCTGAGGAAAACAACCTATCCACAGTGGAGTGGTCACATTTTTTGGCACTGTTTCAGGTACTTTGCCCTGACATAGCATTTTCCATCTCCAGCTGCATCACAGTTAGCTAAGCATGCGGGGTTTCTATTTATTTTCTTACATGCCAGATTTTATGTTTTATTCAGTGTTCCCTAAACAAACCTTTCATTTGTTGCTGTTTTGCTTTGGGCTGTTTTGGTCCTTTGACAGCCCGTGAACCGTGTTACCTATTAGAACTGCTGCTTGGATCTAGTATGGTCCCTTGGGCTAATTAATTTTTTTTTTTAATGGAGAGAAACAAATTCCACATCAGTTCCAAGAGGTCTTACTTTGCAGTAATTTGATATCTTTATCCAATGTAAAGTATGTAAAAGAGGAGTAACAACTCATACATGGAGCAGTGTGCATTTTGGTTGGCATGTTTTCCCTTGAGTTACTCAGGAGTGGCTCTGAGTGTCAGAAGCATGTTGGTTCTACTGTATTGACTTCCATTTTTAGAAATTGTCTGCTATTGAAAATTTCAAGAGTTTTGTGTTGCTAAGCTGTGAATGGTCATATAAGTGATTAGTGCTGGTGACTGGCACTTCTTCCCCCACGATTTTATCCGAGGGAACCTGTTCTCCAAGAAGTGTATCTACAGCAGTAAGGCTGATATGCAGAACTTATGCTGGCCTCTTTAGCGTGGTATTCTCAGCCACTTACACTAGCCGGGCATTTTCAGCTTTTACAGTTTATAAATATCTACAGGGTTTTTTTCACCTCCTGCAGTATTGATCGCTAGCTCCTAGGGCTGCTTGCAACCAGAGAATGAACACTGCTATTATAAGTATGTATTTTTTTTTTACTGGTAGCTCTGGTCAAAAGAATGTTAGCCACACTTTCAGACAGCTCCCTCTCATCAGTCATGCCTTTGCAGATCCATCAGTAGGAGCAGCTGGAAACAGGAATCCTTCAAGTTTCTGTGGCCTGATTATTCCCTTCCTGCAGTAGTAATCCCATTAATTCCATTCCTCATTCTCGCCCTCCTGCCTGCCTCTCACTTGCCATGACTGATTGCACAAGTGGTCTTGACTTTGAAACATTTCTTCAAACGACACCTCAAGTGACCTTAACTTTAGGTTTGGTTTGGCTGAATGGGTGTGAAATAGTTTGTTGCACAAGCAAGCTATTTGTTGCAAAGACACTTCAGCTAAACCTAACAGAAGGTGTGATTGTGACCACTTGTTCTTGGGTATCCTTGCAGGCACTTGCAACGTTCACTGGCCTGACGTTAGATATGTCAGTGGTCAGACCCTTTTCATCTTACGCCCAAACAATAGATCCTCCATTAAGCCTACATCTTAGTCAGCTGCTGATGTTGATGTGCAGTTAGCCTTTAACATAAGAACATAAGAACATAAGAACAGCCCCACTGGATCAGGCCATAGGCCCATCTAGTCCAGCTTCCTGTATCTCACAGCGGCCCACCAAATGCCCCAGGGAGCACACCAGATAACAAGAGACCTCATCCTGGTGCTCTCCCCTACATCTGGCATTCTGACTTAACCCATTCCTAAAATCAGGAGGTTGTGCATACACATCATGGCTTGTACCCCATAATGGATTTTTCCTCCAGAAACTCGTCCAATCCCCTTTTAAAGGCGTCTAGGCTAGACGCCAGCACCACATCCTGTGGCAAGGAGTTCCACAGACCGACCACGCGCTGAGTAAAGAAATATTTTCTTTTGTCTGTCCTAACCTGCCCAACACTCAATTTTAGTGGATGTCCCCTGGTTCTGGTATTATGTGAGAGTGTAAAGAGCATCTCCCTATCCACTCTGTCCATCCCCTGCATAATTTTGTATGTCTCAATCATGTCCCCCCTCAAGCGTCTCTTTTCTAGGCTGAAGAGGCCCAAACGCCGTAGCCTTTCCTCATAAGGAAGGTGCCCCAGCCCCGTAATCATCTTAGTCGCTCTCTTTTGCACCTTTTCCATTTCCACTATGTCTTTTTTGAGATGCGGCGACCAGAACTGGACACAATACTCCAGGTGTGGCCTTACCATCGATTTGTACAACGGCATTATAATACTAACCGTTTTGTTCTCAATACCCTTCCTAATGATCCCAAGCATAGAATTGGCCTTCTTCACTGCCGCCGCACATTGGGTCGACACTTTCATCGACCTGTCCACCACCACCCCAAGATCTTTCTCCTGATCTGTCACAGACAGCTCAGAACCCATCAGCCTATATCTAAAGTTTTGATTTTTTGCCCCAATGTGCATGACTTTACACTTACTGACATTGAAGCGCATCTGCCATTTTGCTGCCCATTCTGCCAGTCTGGAGAGATCCTTCTGGAGTTCCTCACAATCACTTCTGGTCTTTACCACTCGGAAAAGTTTGGTGTCGTCTGCAAACTTAGCCACTTCACTGCTCAACCCTGTCTCCAGGTCATTTATGAAGAGGTTGAAAAGCACCGGTCCCAGGACAGATCCTTGGGGCACACCGCTTTTCACCTCTCTCCATTGTGAAAATTGCCCATTGACACCCACTCTCTGCTTCCTGGCCTCCAACCAGTTCTCAATCCACGAGAGGACCTGTCCTCTAATTCCCTGACTGTGGAGTTTTTTCAGTAGCCTTTGGTGAGGGACCGTGTCAAACGCCTTCTGAAAGTCCAGATATATAATGTCCACGGGTTCTCCCGCATCCACATGCCTGTTGACCTTTTCAAAGAATTCTATAAGGTTCGTGAGGCAAGACTTACCCTTACAGAAGCCATGCTGACTCTCCCTCAGCAAGGCCTGTTCGTCTATGTGTTTTGAAGTTTAGTTGTGAAGAGGAGTTTAGCAAGAAATGTCAGTGTCACAGGAATATGGAAAAGAAGCATGACAATCTATTGAAGAAGGGGTGATGCATTTGCATTTGCCTTTGTGAAAATTGAGGCCTGACTGGGATAGGGAGTATTTGGTTTCCCATCTGTTTTCAAAACTCTCTTTCTAAACTGATTGGCTTCTGAAGCGTCCCAAAGTTGTCTCCAGTCTGCTTGCCTCCTCCAATATTTTCCCTCCGAACTTGGGGTCAGGCAGCAGTAACACCTGTGGGCTGTGGAAGATTCACTGCATTTCTGATAATGTCCCTAGACCAGGGGTGAGCAAACATTTTGGCAGGAAGGCCACATCATCCCTCTGACACTGTGTTGGGGGCGAGGAAAAGGAAAATTAATTTGCATTTCAAATTTGAATAAATAAATGAATACATTAGAGATGGAACTTATATGAATGAATGAATTTTACTGAGTTTTTTTATTACACGTGAGAATTATAATACAGGCATGTAGAAGCACATGAGAAAATATATAAGCTAGATATATACAAATATATACAAGCTAGAAATATATGGAGACGTAAGTTGTTCAGAGGCAGTGGAGCGTGTTAAAATAACGCCCAGGGAAAAGCAGAAAACACTTGGAGACTATAAAAGGCCTTGCTCTAACTCAGCCTGCAGCTCGCATCTGGCGATTGTGACCAGCAGTCACAGGCCAGCGTGGGCTCCAGCAGTCTCCAGAGGCTCATTGGAGACTGGGGGCTCCCTGTAGGTCAGATTGGGGGTTCCTGAGGGCTGCAAATGGCCCACAGGCCAGGGTTTGCCCACCTCTGCCCTAGACTATAGTTGAGGAATACAGATGGCCATTACCACATGACCCCTGTTTTGGGAGCATACTGCAGTGTTCATAGAACCATATGGGAAACTGGTCACTTACAGAATCTGCAAGTCACATGGACAGGTGACTTTTACCTTGTGCTTCCTTGAATTTCTGATTGGATGCTGATATGTAACAAATGACTGAATGCTAGACATGAATATTCAGCATAAGTTTACAAGTGGCAAGCATGTTGTATAAACCTGACTTACTCTAGATCAGTGTTTCTCAAACTCACTGGTGGGTCACAACTGATTTTTTTTGTGGGTTGCAGGCCCTGTGATCAGGAAGCTGCAACCTAAATTGGTGCACAGCCCGCTTCAGTGGCCATGGTGCGCTGCTTCCTGGTCCAAAAATCGGGTTGTGACACAGTTTAAGAATCATGGCGAGCTGTGGCCACTAAAGTGGGCCCTGTGCTGGCATGACCCACAAGCAACTTCCAGTTCGCACACCATTTTAGGTTGGCCTTGGTGGGCCCTGAATCCACTATGAACAACAAAGTGGGTCACCAAAGTAAGTAGTTTGAGAACCCCTGCTCTAGATGTATCGTGACTGAGCTCCAAATGCCAGTGCAGCAAGGAGTGATGCAGTTTATTTAGCTTTCTTTACTGTTTGCATCAACATCTCTGTTTCAGTCTTCAGTTTTCTATTCCTGCATTATTCCTATTCTATTCCTAATATTCCTATTCCATGTAACGTAAGAGTTTTTCCTTCCAAGATGACTGGACTTTTGGGGATGAGAACTTTTGGGGTTGATATGTTTGATGAGAAACAAAAAAACCAATTTTAAAATTTTATTTATTAGATTTTTAGAGTGCCTTTCTCTCAGGGGGACATATATATGCAAATATGTGGAAGTTTGTAAATTCAAAGGTTTAAAAAAGACACACCACACATACACACTCAAATAGCCCTGTGAGCTGCCAGGACCTATGGGATGTTGACGGCATAGAGATAATAGAGGGTAATTTTTATTGTCATCAGGAGAGGGAAGTTGAGGGTTCACATCTAACACCAATTTTTGGCCCTTCCCCAGGCCAGTAATTCCTATTATTGTTGAGAGCCAATGATAGAAAACAATATAGAAATCCAGAATTTTAGGGTAGCTGAGGGCAGCAGCATTTTCTACCTCCCCCTAAATAGCGGCTGCTCTTTTAAACTTGGATCTTCTTTCATATGAAGGGTTTGGGTATGTGTCCTTGTCTGTATCTAAACATTTAAAAAACTTCCCTGGCCATGCTTGGACATTATCCCCATATTGCAAAGACATGGCAGGTAGTGGCTTAAAAAGCTCTGCAGGGGTGCTCACTGTTTTATTGCATGATCAGGGTGACCAGCCATCCTCTTTTTCCCTGAATATGCCCTCCTTTTTAGCCTCATGGCCACCTGTCTGGGAAAAGAAGGCATTGTCTTCTTCCCAGGGAGAGAACTGCAATCAACATATGGTTATTTAGTGTGTCTAGCCTAATTGGTCACGTTTGCAAATCAAAAGGGTTAGGAGTTGTCTCAGCCCAGTTTTCCACATGTTAATTGTGGGGCAGAGGATTGATTTGAATACAGATTCCCTAGCAAAGCTCAGTGATGTGGCTGAGGAGAAAGCCAGGCACCCTTAAATTTTGGAAGCACTTAGGGTAGACTTTATTAGTCTTTAGTAATAGACTAATAAAGTCTATTACCAGTAGACTTTATTAAAGTTTACTTAGAGCTTAGCAGAAAATCCTGTAATAAAGTCTACTGGTTTGGGTCCACTGGGGTGATATCAGTACATGGAGGAGGCAATTTCTTGGTACAGAGAATGTTACTTGAAGAGATGGAGTGTCTCATTTACAAACTTGCAAATGGTTTGTCAATAGTTAAGTAAAATTTTAAGCATTTTTGTTGCCCAGAGTTCTTGTAAGCCAACAAGATCTTTTAAAGAAGATAAGTTCATCAGAATAATACAGTTAAGTACAGGTGGCAGTTCCTGACTTGCCCAAACTCTGATTCAACAATTAGCTTTCTGTTAACTACAAAAAGTTGATATGTTGATAGCATGGTCTGATTTGGTTGAGAAAACATCACACACAGTTTCAAAGTGGGTATGTAATGTAATTAATAAATTACATATAATGTAATATAGTTTTAAATTTAATAATAAGTAATATAGTGTTTAAATTAACCACTTAAAATCAATATGAGTGTTTTCAGCTTTTATTTTGTCAAGTCATTTTTCTTGGATGTCCTATATTTTGGGATGCCTTGTTCTCTTTTGCGGTTACGACATCTGGTCAACATAAGAACATAAGAAGAGCCCCGCTGGATCAGGCCAAAGGCCCATCTAGTCCAGCTTCCTATATCTCACAGTGGCCCACCAAATACCCCAGGGAGCACACAAGACAACAGACACGACCTGCGTCCTGGTGCCCTGACCTGCTTCCTGGTGCTGTTATGAAATCTGGTCAATGTATGCATGATAGAAGTGAAACTGAAAGGGAGTCTAAAAACTAAAAGTTCGACAACTGCGTGACTCTGTCAGTTAAGTCTGTGGCTGAGAGCAGTTGAGCCATGAAATTTAAAAAAGGAGGAGAGGGAGGTAGTTGGTTTGTTTGGGTCCCTTACAAATAGGGATGGGAACTTGAGTCAGGTGATTTGAGTCCAAGTAGCAAAAATGTGTTTTTTACTGACTTGTGTACAATGATTATTGGATGAAGGATGAAAGGTCTGATATTTTCTTGGGCTGAGGTAGAGCAGAAGGAGGAGTCCAAGGGGGTTCTTACCTTATGACTGGCTAGAGAAGCCCAGGGAGGGGGAGGGAGGCAGGAGCAGGCTGTCTTGTCCATCTCTGAAGGAACTGATGATCATTGGACAAAGGATGGGAGGTCTGATTCAAATCTGGTACTATACAACAGTGGAAGAGGAGGGAGGGGGAAGTCCTTTGCCAGCCCTACATGGCTCTACAAGGCTCCATGCTGGCTGGAACCCTGAAGAGCAACAGTCCTGTTGATGGCTGGGACTATACTTCATTACTGTCCCCATTTGTTCTGATACCAAAGTTGGGTGGTCACATGTCTATCCGTTTGGAAGCAAAATGGAATCACTCAAGTAATGTAGGAGGTTTGTATACTTAATAACTCACCAGGTGTGAGGAAATATATCCCTTTGTTAATTAAAAGGGAGAAAGTTTTTTAATGATTAAGGAGGGACTGTGAGGTTACAGAATGTTGGGGTGCCAGTTGGAGGAAAAATCAAAAGGGGGGAAGGAAAGACTTGGTGTTCTCATGCCCTTACAACTTTGTAGTATCCTGGAAGTGAAATTTAAGGTTGATGGGATGCATATTGTGGAGTTTAAAACTTATCTAAAAACTTATGACTCTCCAGAAAGGTCTTTCCTTCCCCCCCCCCCCATATTGCAATTAAGGACTTGGGTCTGGGGCTGACTTCTAGCTCTGAATCAAAGTCTTTTTGCACTTTATAGCACAGTGGGTTCAAGTTGGTGCCTTTTTATACACCTCTGAAAGAAATGAAGAGCAGTACTCTTAGTAATATTTACTACGACATATCACATGAAGGTTTGCTAGTGCAGATAAAGAACAGTGTTATCTGTATAGGAGACTGCAGGGCGGATAGTAAAGAGCAGAGCAGAAGCATTGGGCCAACCTCCCCAGAAAGGGGAACGCTGTGAGTGGGGGTAATTTTCAGTGGGAAAGCTACATAAGGAGAAAGTATGAAGGAAGTCTCCCTCCCCCTGCAAACTGATAAACAATGCAACCACAGTTGGTAGACATTGTCTCAGTTAAAAAAAAAAAAAGACAACTGGAAATGACTAAAAAGAATCTATTTGTAGTTCTACCTTTAGATTTTTCTATTAAGTACAGTCACTATGCCTGTACAGTTCTTAAAAACAACTCCTCTCTGTAATTGTGACAGGTTTCTTCTAAATTTTTAGTTGAAGTCTGTTTGAGCCTAGCAAAGTTCCAAGCTTTTTTTTTCTGAAGGCAGCATTCCTCCAAAGCCCTTCTCAGTGGACATCGACTGGATAACTCAAACTCTGCAGCCACCACTCGATTAGATCTGAGGGTTGCTTCTCACTTCTAAGAGCAAAGGAGAGGTACTCTGTCCCCAGCCAATGAGAAAACCCTCCACCGGTACCTTGGGTCACCCGCTTTGTCTTTGTTTTATGAGAGGAAGAAGATGTTTCCTGTTATCTGTTGGTTGCATGCCGCAAAAAGGACATGCCAAGTCTACCTAGCTTTTCTCCTATATGGAAAGCATGCGTGGAGCTCTGAAGTGGGAAAGAAAAAGTGTCTCAAATCAAGCAAATCTGATATATCCAGTAAACATACAGGGTGGCCCTAAGAAAATGACAAAGCAAGCGATTCTGGTACCAGCTTAAGAAAAAGAGTATAGCATAAAAAGTTTAAAAAATATAACTAAGCCGTGGTGATCTTGGTCCCTGTGCTGCCTGGGGCCAGGATGCAGAATGCCCCCCCACCATGTCTGGGGGCCTTCTGAGAACTGGAGGAGGTCGTGCATGGCTTCCCCAGTCCTCTGAAGGCCTTTTGAGGCCTCCAGAAAGCCATAAACGTCACTTTCCGCTTTCACCAAAAACTGGAAGTAAAGTTTGAAGGCTTCCAGAGGGCTGGGGAGGCCATGTGTGGCCTCCCTGGCCCTCCGGAGTGAGGAAGATGGCAGCACCCCCGTATGCGTGGCGCCCCGGGGCATCCTCCTCCAATCCCCCCTAGGTACACCAGTGGCTCTAAGTGAAATGGGCTTTCTGACAGTGAGTTGTATCCTAAGTCCACCGATGGAAGACATTTCTGTTGCAGAGGTACGATGACCAGTTTTGCTCATCTCCCCTGAATGCCCAGTCTCCTGTTTGTCCTGTTCAGGTTTTAAGAGGGCACAGAGGGCTGGTGTGCTGAGCAGGAAAGTTTGGTTCTGTGAGCTTTCTTCCTTTCTTTCCATGTGAAGTCACCATGTGAAATAGGTTGAAATGGGGAATGTAATGCCTTATAAATAAACTAAGG
Source organism: Tiliqua scincoides (assembly GCF_035046505.1). Classification (NCBI taxonomy): domain Eukaryota; kingdom Metazoa; phylum Chordata; class Lepidosauria; order Squamata; family Scincidae; genus Tiliqua; species Tiliqua scincoides. The sequence goes on from NC_089821.1 coordinate 284,276,859, forward strand.
AAGCCACCTGGTACAGAGGCAGACCATCATTCCATCTAGCTTAGTATTGTTTACGTTGACTGGCAGTGGCTCTTCCAGGGTTTTAAATGAGGGTCATTCTTAGCCCTACTTGGAGATGCCAGGACCTGAATCGGAGACCTTCTGCATGCAAACTGTATGCTGCACCCCTGAGCTGCAGTCCTTTTTTTACCATTACTATGACATGTGTTAACTGTGGCTGCATGTTGGTGGAGCGGGACCTCTAGATGTTTAGTGATGATGTCACAAATCATAGCTGACTTCTGAGTAGCCAAGCTGTAAGTTGTGTGGTTCTGGTGCATCAGTGTAATTGTCTCTGGCACGGTGATAGCAAAGCCTTACTGTTCCATCCCACAGCCACTGTTTGTTGTGCCCAGGCGTTGCAGAACCTCGCACCGGGCAGCCACTTCCCCAGGAAATTGGCCTTCTGGGGTGTTGTGCAGTAGAAGCGGCTGCCCGGTGCAAGGCTCTGTGGACACAACAAACAGTGGCTGCAAGGCGGAACGGTAAGGCTTCACCACCATTGCACCATGCCCAAGATAATTATGCCAGCACATCATGGGCCATGGTTTGGGGACAGCTACCCTAGGACATCCCTGCATACTCTGGGAAAATATGTGTGGCTGCTAAGCCTACTCCATCTCTTCAGCCAGATTGTCTAGGAGAAGATCTGCTAGTTCAGACAGCAGAGCACAGAAGTACTGCACCAGCATTGCCAGTGCCCACAGTTAAAGCTGTCTGGTGGTATTGTCCTGACATGTATATGAGACACTCCTCTGGCCTGAGTCAGTCAGTGGCCACTTCTCTGAAACCTCACTTCTGTCTTTTTCAGCTCCTGCTTGCACTGACTTTTTGAAATGAAGGATTAACCTGAAATAATGGATAAACAACCAATTCAGCATGCAAGGAGAAGATGAAGTAGCAATGACCGTTCATCATTTCATGCTCCAAGCAACACCCAGATTGGCAACAAAATCTGTTGGCTGCTCCACAATTTTCCCAGTGACAGGAGAGCAGAACTGGTCTTAGAGCCTTGAGTTGTGGCTTTCAGCTTCCTCTGAGCTTCTGCTGCTTAAGCCTCAGGACTTCCTTTGCGTTTCTTTGCATCTCCTTCCACCAGCAAGCCTTCAAATTGTGATTATGACTCACATAAGGCAACTGTATGTGTATTGTGTGTTCCAGGCTCAGGCCTCTTCATCTGCTCAGTCCTTTCAGATCACCTTGAGAGTGATCAAGGTATTGTACCTGACAGTGGGCAAAATTGGTACTGTATGACCACCAATGGCATGAGACAGGTTAAAATTCTGATGAACTATAGACACTTTGTGCTGGTTGCCATTTTGAATTTTGGCAGTAAAGCATAGAAATGCTCAGTCTGAATAAAGTCATTCATTTTGTTTGTTTAGCTTATAATTTACATTTATTATACCAAGCAAGATTTTTCCAATCAGCTGACATTTAATTTTAGTCTAGTGGGAGCTTTTTTAATTTTTCATGTGTTATGTTGGTTTTTCCCCTCACTGATTTACAATTCATAGTGCTGTTCTAAATGAGTTGTGTTTTTTCCAAGACCCAGCCTGATTCCAGTTATTGTAGCAATTGGATTCTGTCACTTCAGATTAGCAGAGTAAACACAGAGACAGTTCACTATTTATCATTCCTACAGCACCTTTTAGTACACTAAATGCTTTTCACTTATTTGCTCTGTGAGGTAAGGCTTGGCAAAAGTGACTTACACAAAAAAAACCATGCACCCTACTCAGTCACTGAGTCTATATTGTTCTATATTGAAACCCAGATCACTATCCATTTCACCATAACTACCCTGTGCAGCCTTAAATGTCTACAGCAGCGATTGTCAACCTTTTTCATCTCCTGCTGCACTAAAATTGTCAAGGCACCCCACCAGTTTTTTGACAGTTGACAAGGCTACCTAAGAGTTCGCAGCCCCAAAGCACCCTACTAATATATGACCCTTCCCCCAAACTTCCACAGCATACCTGCAAACTATTCATGGCATACTAATGGGCCATGGCACAGTGATTGAAAATAACTGGTCTAGAAATTTGTTTATGGCTCATTCAGTATTGTAATTGGTTCACTTTTCTAGTCAAGACTTTGTCAAAGTTTTTGCATACATAACCATCTAAAAACAGGTAGAAGTCTTGCCAGTGCAGTGGATTATTTTTCACTTCCTGGAGCTACATGCCACCTGAGCTGGTCACAGGAGCACACATACATGATCAGAGTCTTGATGACTTGTTTCAGCATCTTTGTATGAATGTGCCAAGTGAGAGTCTGGCTCTGAGGAGCAAAGGTTGCTGATGTGGTTGCTGAGTAGCAAAGGACCTATTATGGCTAAGTGATTGTCTTGCATCATGCTCCTCAGGTAGCAATTGTCCTTTGTCCAGTGGCGTAGCTAGCGAGGGGCAGGGTGCAGTCCCAGGTACCAGCCTGGGGGGTGACACCACAAGTAACCAAAATCGTGATGGTTTACAGCAGAATGCAATGAAAAAAATAGTGAAATATCTCCATTCTATCAAAAGTTATGACCAAGAAATCAGAAAACAAAAATGCATGGAGCCCTATGGAAAGTGAAACCGAGCCATATTGTATGTTTACTTGCAAGTCAGCGAACTTGCCTTAGTCCATCAGAAAGGGCAGGCTGAGAGGAATCTAACAACACTGGAATGGTCCTGATCTGATGCATGCAGCTGGGGTAAAGGGGATAATTTGTGTCCAGGCCCAGGGTCAGGAAGGGGGCCCAGGAATTTCCTGGGATCTTACATTCTCCAATTTCACTGTCCACACAGGATGCTGGGGGCAATATCGTGGGCACATGGCCACGAATACTGCCATACACACCAGGCCCAGGATTGCATACATTCCTTAACAGTGTCACATCTGGGAGGAAACTGACCTGCTACAGTAGCTCTTTGGTTACAGTAGCTCTTTGGTTTGTGGATTTGCTAACCATGAAGGAGTGTATAGGAGCTCAGCGACACAGCTGCAGGACTTCACAGCTGCAGAAGTCAGTTTTGGTGTACACAGGACATTTTCCATTCCAGTGTGAGCATGAATACAATGGTACTAATTCTATACTCCTGCAATGATATTCTATATTTGAAAGATTTTAGAGAGACGTAGGAGTATGTTTGGTTTTCTGTATTACTGTATCTACCTACCAACAGGCAGGTAGACCTGAGTTCTGCATTGGGAAGACCTGAGTTCTGCATTGGGAAGACTAGTATACCTTAACTCCAAAGACTAGTCCAGCTGGTGCCACTTCCCCCCTGCCTGTTTTGCCCCCATTGCCACCCTCCCATTCTGTTTCACCCATCCCTCTTTGGGAAGGGGCCCAAAAGAAACTCTGTACCTCCTGATAAAATTCCTCTCTGAGGCCCTGTATGCAGTCCCCAAAAGCACCCAAGAAGGAAGTCCCTCCCTCCAAGCAGAAGAATGTATTAAAGTGGAAAGTGAAACTGTTTACTCATGAGTAAGTAAATGTGCCTTAGCTCATGGTCAGGTCAGGCAATGGGGAATGCAAGGCCACCAGAATGGTCCCGATCTGATGGAACTGGAGTTCAGAAGGCAACCCTCCCTCAATAAAAAGAATAAAACACAGGTTTGAGCTGGTAAGTAAATTTTTCCTCTTTTAGACGTGTAAAGCCAGGTGGGTCCTGATAGTGCTATGCCTGAAATATAAGAACTTAAATTGAACTGGGCTCTGGGTAGGGCTGAAGATGTCACTGATTTTTTTTTTTTTTGCGGGAGGGGGGTGTTACTGCAGGCAGGCTACAGTGGAAATTCACTTGGTAGAACAGGGCTGGCTTCTCCTTATTTATTTGTTTTTCTTTATTTTAATTTGTTTGATTATATCACTTCCAGCCATGACATCACTTGAAAAAATTAATTATGTCTTATGGGGTGACAAAAATTTATGGGCTCCGGTGTCAAATGACCTAGCTACAACACTGCCTTTGGCTGCTCTGATGTTGAAGAAGATGGCTTGTGTCAGTCTGCACAACTGATTGAGGGCCCAATCCTTTCCAACATTCCAGCTCCACTGTAGCCACAATGCTGCTCCTTGGTAAGGGATCACATGTCCCCATATCTTGAGAAGCCACCAGTGACTACCCCTCCACCACAATAGGCAGTGCACACCCCATTGGCACAACTGCACCAGCACTGGAAAAATGAATAGGATTGGACCCTGAGACACTTCATAAATCATATGTCCAGAATTAACATAAGCTGCTGCCTTCTGCTTAGTCAGGCCATGGTCCATCAACTTAGATTGCTTATTTAGAATGGTTGGCAGTGACCCTCCAGACTTTCAGATGGGGGTCTTTCTCAGCCCCACCTGGAGATGTTAGGGGCAAAAATCTGGGATCTTCTGCATGCACAACATATGCTCTACTAATGAGCTGCTACCCCCTCCCTAATGTTCCTAGGCATCTCCCAATGCAACCCTATACTTGTTTATTCTGAATTAAGTCCCACTGTTTAATGAGGCTTACTCTCAAGAAAGTGTGCAAAGGCTTGCAGCCTCAATCAATTGCAGGACTGCGGGCTTTTGAATGACATCTTGCATGTTTTGGAGCCTTTGGCAAAATGAATGAACAACATTTAATACTAATATTACATTTAATAAGAATAGTTATGGCACAGTGAAATCTTTTGCTCCTAAAGCAAAATCTTTTGCTGGGCAGTTGATGGAGGAGTGAGTGGAGAGGGAACAGCCTCCACTCAGTGGAACAGCTAGGAGAGAAGGCTGCAGAAGGGCAAGGAGGAGGAGTGGAACACCTGTGGGGCCGGCAGCTGGACTCCAACTGACTTTTCTCCTCCTCCTCCTCCCCACGTCTTCAGGTACACCAGCCTCTTTGCCTGTGGCTCTTCGCCAGTGGATCAAGACAGTGGATCAGGAGGCTGTATGAATCTTTGTTGTGGCCCTTGTTGCTGAGCGGCTCATTATCTTTGGATCCCTGATCAACAGCACTATACCCTCCCCTTTTATGCAGTGCCATGTTGGACATCTGGAAGGGGTTAGGAGGCATTGTGCCAGCATCAGGGTTTGCGTGAGACTGAATGCAGAATTGTGAGTGGGTGGTTGAGGAGGTGTATTGTGAGTTTTGGTTGTGATTCAGGAGTGTTAACCTTTGGTCTTGGATTAAGGAACTCAAGGAGAAGCTGGTGTCCTCTGTCTTGGTGAGAGAGGGACAGGGGAGAAGGTGGAAACCTCTGGCTCCGATAGGGGGACAGGGGAGAAGGTGGGGCCCTCTGGCTCCGTGAGAGGAGGAGAGAGGGCGAGAGAGTTCAGTGAGAGGGGCTGTTGTTTGTAGTAATAATGTAATAGTGAAGTGAGAGTGACTGAATGCTGAGTGGAGTGTGTGGTCAAGGTTGTGTGGTTGTTGGGTCAACCCTGCCAAAGGGTAATGTGTTTGACATCTCAAGGGAGTTGGGGGGTGGGAGTGCAGCCACCATTAATAGAGTGATGGGTTACGGAAGATAGGGCAGTCAGGCAATTCGTTCCAGGAGAACAAGGGTCAGTCATAGACAGTCTGTTCCTCTTTCTGGCCCTTCTTCCATCCCTTGGCACTCTAGGCAATGATCCCCTGAGTCTGAAACTGCTGCTTTTGAATGCCAGGTCAGTGAATAACAAGGCCTGCCTCGTCCGGGATTCTGTTGGTGTACCGCTCGCTGTGCTGCCCAACAGTCTCCCTGCCTGAGCTGTCTGATCTCGAGCGTGATGTTGGAGTACCCTCGCTTATTAGTACTGGGGGACTTCAACATCCATGCTGAGGCCCCCAGGATGGCTGCGGCTCAGGACTTCATGGCCGACATGGCAACCATAGGTCTGTCTCAGAGAATATCTGTCCCGACACATGATGCGGGACACACACTGGACCTGATGTTTACTGCTGGGCAGGTTGATGATGATCTGGATGTGGAGGAGATTAAGGTCACTCCTTTGCCATGGACGGATCATTTCCTGGTGGAATTTAGGCTTATTGCAGCCTCTTGCCTCTTCAGCAGCAAGGGACCGCATTGTATGGTCGCCCCCAGAGGTTGATGGATCCGGATGGATTCCTGAGGGCTCTGGGGGACTTTCCCGTTGCCAGAGCTGGCAGCTCACCTGGCGCCCTGATTGATCTCTGGAACAAGGAGATAAGCAGGGCCCTGGATGAGGTCACTTCGGAGCAGCCTCTGCCTAACCGCGGGGTAAGAGCAGCTCCTTGGTTTTCTGAGGACCTGTGAATGATGAAGCAGCAGGGCAGACATCTAGAGCGACAGTGGCGAATGACTTGTGCTGAGTCTGAACGCATAGAGGCCAGAGGCCATCTCAGAGCCTATTCTAGGGTGGAGGTTGCAGCTAAAAGATCATACTTTTCTGCCGCCATCACATTCGCAGAGAACCGACTGGCTGAGGTCTTCCATGGGGTTTGTGGCCTACTCCATCTCGCTCCCCTACTGATGGGGAGGAGTACACGGAGGCTTGCTGTGACTAGTTCACTAAGCACTTTGCGGACAAAGTCTATCAGATCACAACTTGGACGCCACATTAGCAGTCCTTATGATGTCCCTGGAGCATCTGTCTATGCTATCATGTGGGATTCTTTCCAGCTTGTAGAACCTGAGGATGTGCACAGAATTCTCTGGAGTGTGAGACCATCCTTTTGCCTGCTCCACCCTTGTAAGGCATGGCTAATTAGAACCACCTTTGGGGGGGGGGACTGGCCAAGTGGACAAGGAGGGTGGCGAATTCTTCTCTGAGGGAGGGAGTACTGCCACGGACCGTGAAGCAGGCGGTGGTTCACCCCCTCCTGAAGAAACTCCCTGGATCCTACTAACTTGAACAACATCTGGCCAGTTTCTAATATTCCATTTCTGGGCAAGGTGATTGATCAGGTGGTGGCGTCCCAGCTCCAGAGGGTCTTGGATGAAACTGATTATCTGGATCCTTTTCAGTCTGGCTTTAGGCCGGGGTTTGGGACAGAGACTGCCTTGGTTGCCTTGGTGGATGACCTGCACCGGGGAATGGACAGGGAGTGCATTCCTGTTAGTCCTGCTGGACCTCTCAGCGGCCTTCGACACCGACAATGGTGTCCTTCTGGGTCGGTTGGCTGAGTTGGGGTTTGGAGGCACTGTCCTGCAGTGGTTCCACTCCTTCCTGGCTGACAGATCCCAGAAGGTGGTGCTGGGGGATGCTTGTTTGGCATCCTGGCCTCAGGTGTGGGGTGCCCCATTCTGTCCCCCATGCTGTTTAACCTCTACATGAAGTCACCAGGAGAGGTCATCTGGAGGTTTGGGGTGGGGTGCCATCAATATGCTGATGAGACCCAGCTCTTTCTCTCCTTTCCTCCTGATTCCAAGGAGGCAGTCAAAGTTCTGGATCGCTGTCTGGAGGCTGTTGGGAGCTGGATGTGGGTGAACAAGCTGAAATTGAATCCTGATAAGACAGAAGTTCTCCTGGTCCAGAAGTCCAAGATTTGGGTATTGGACTACTGTCCTGCTCTGAATGGGGTTGCACTCCCTCTTAAGAAGCAAGTCCACAGCTTGGGGGTGATCCTGGATCCCAGGTGGCAGCTTTGGCTTTGGCTGATTCGCAGCTACTACCTTATCTGAGTCGTTCAGACCTGGCCATGGTGACCCACACCCTAGTGACATCCAGATTAGACTGCAACACGCTCTACGTGGGGCTGCCTCTGAAGTCCGGAAACTACAATTAGTGCAGAATGCAGCCACCCATGTGGTTGCTGGGGCTGGTCGGTTCGACTCAATCGGGCCGCTGCTTCGGCGGCTACACTGGCTGCCAGTTCGTTTCTGGACTGAATTCAAAGTGTTAGTTTTAACTTTTAAAGCCCTATATGACTTGGGTCCAGGGTATTTGAGGAACCGCCTCCTTCCATACAATCCAACCCATCCTCTCAAGTGATCAGAGGGGGCCCTTCTGTCTGTGCTGCCAGCAGTGGAGGTGAGGGGGATGGCGGCAAGAAAGAGGGCCTTCTCGGTGGTGGCTCCCTGCCTGTGGCCCTCCCTCCCCCTGGAACTGAGAACAGCTCCCTCTTTAAAGTCCTTTCGGGAGGGGGGGGGGCTTAAGACCTTTTTCTTTAAAGAAACCTTTAAATGCTGACACAAGGAGGCATGGCATTTTTTAAAATTTATTTTAATTTTGGGTTCAAGTTTTATTGTGTTTTATTGTTTTTAAATGTTTTATTTTTATACATATTTATATATTTTATGTTTTTATATGATTTCTTTTGTAAGCTGCCTTGAGTGCCCTTTACCAGAACAGAAAGGCGGGATATAAATTTTACAAACAAACAAACAAAACAAACAAACAAAGGCCATTGGGAGACTGAGTAAAAACATCAGAGAAGTTTAATCCTGTGGAGATGAGATATTAAATGGCATAATACAAAACTCACTGCATAGTATATTCCAGGGCTTTTCAAACTGGGGTGGTACTATACAGTGAGTTTTGTATTATGCCATTTAATATCTTCCCTGTTCTTATTGAGTCAGACTGTATCTTTCATGCAATCATGTGTAAGTAAACCCCATCCACTTGTCCGAGAACAGATTCTCTATGGATACCAAAGCCCCACTTCTGCTATAACTTATATACCAGGTATGGCAGTAGTTATACTGTAACTATTTACAACTTCTTGCTTTTCCATTGCAATTATCTCCCGAACTGTTCTCCTCTCTCCAAGAGCAAAGCAGGTTTGTGTTTGTGGGGGACATTGCAGATAAAAAAAAAACCTGGTAGGCAGCGAGAGGGTTGAAGACCCCTTACAGTTGTGGAGCAATAGGGGCAATCACCCCCTACTGCTTTTTAGCAAAACAGCTGGCCCTTGCAGTTTTCTTACATGTGATTGCATGTAACTAGTCATTTGGTCATTACTAAGTCTCCAGGCTTTTATAGGTGGAGATGTATGCTGGTAGACCCAATCATCCTTTGCCACAGAAAGGAAAAGCATTTGGACAAGTGCAATGTTCTTAATTATTCAGGGAATAACATAGCCAGCCCACTATTCTGGAATATGTTACTCGATGATCTTGAGAGAAGCCAGAGCAGAGTGATAGCAACATTTGCAGATACCCAAAGCATGAGATTAGGTGATTTACTGAAAATTCAGAAAAAATTTGCTCTGTCAAGATGAAAATGCAACACCACCCTCTGGAAATTAAAGTGCACATCAACTATTGAAAAAATAATGTGCCTTGGTAGGAACAAGTGCATTGACCCTTCCACCGGGCACCCCAATCCTAACTTGTGCTGGAACAGCCAAGGCTGAACTATATCCAGCACAAGGTACGTGCCAGCTGGTGGGCAACTTGGGGTAAGGGCATGCTTTTCTCCTTACCCTGTGTAACACTCCAGCCATCCCGATGGGGCTGCTTGGATCTGCACCAGCAAAATCGCTGGTGCCAATCTGAGCAGCCTGTGTAAGCATGGTCAGGCCAGAGATGGGGGTTAGGATTTGGCTTGTGCTGCCACAGCCGGTCCCACCCCCTGACCCAATCCACCTCCTGGTCCACTCTCCCCCTGTCCTAAAATGCCCCCTTCCTGCCTCCATGATGCCCTCCCACCCCCCCCCCCCAGGATCCAATATGGGTCTCTGCATTGGCCCATCCAGCTGCAGAGTAGACACAAATGTGCTTTACAGCATGTTTGTGACACTTGTGAGCCAATGCAGGGGACCTGCAGGGGCCCATCGCCAAGTGTGGATTGTGCTCTTAGTGTTCTGCATGACATGATAATGTTTCTGCCTAGAAAAAGGGTGCCTGTTCAGAATGCAGCAGTATTTGCTTTTAGGAAACAGCAGGAGCAACGGAGTGAGGGATTAAAGTACTGGCATGCCAATCAGTGTCTGTTACAGCACTTTCAAAAAGATATTCTATTATTGGGGAGGTGAAGAATCCCTTTTGCCCACTAAAAGGCTAAAAAATATAGTAAACACTTAAAACCAGATAGTTACTTGCTTAGCAGAGCATTATTACAGGTCAAGGAGACCTGAAGATAAGAGTTAGGCAATGAGGGGGAAGTACCCGCTTATCTGAGAATGAGTTCCCTTGCCACCGGCTGTCCGCCAAAAGAGACTGTATGATGGACTGACACCACCTCTGGAGTTTCTCATAAAAATGCTTGAGGCTGTGAATTAGAGCAGTATGATAAATGAGGATGGTGACAAACAGTAACGAACACAACTGAAGTTGGAAGGGACAGCAGAGAGCTGGGTAGAGCTTGGGTCAAGCACCACTCAAGAATTTCATGTATGGGGTGTGCAGAGAAGGGTATAAACAGCACACCCAATTCTCTGAGTTAGAACCTCAGTGTGGTGTGTAAGAGCCAAATCTGCTGAATTCCACCCTGGAGGTAGAGCAATGATTATGAAAAATGTGAGGGGGGAACCCACATGGATTTTTGCTGGATATCTCCATAATCTCCCTCCCAAACTGCATAAATGTTTGCATTCCAACCTAACTTTTTTCATGTATACAACTTCATGCGTGGCAGCCTGTGGAAGGATGACATTACCTCAAAATCCACTGTGGCTAACAATGACATGGGAGGGAGCATTCTCCTTTAAGACCTGTATCAGCAAAACCGATTATAGCTTTCTGCCAGTCAAGAACGCTTTCCTGTAAAAAGAAAAACACAGTGGCTTTTGCCTATTGCACGTGGGCAGTATAATAGCTCCTTCGTAATGTGCTAGAACAAGGGTGTCCAAACTTTTTGGCAGGGGGGTCCACAGCATCTCTCTGACACTATGTCAGGGGCCGGGGAAAAAAAGAATTAATTTACATTTCAAATTTGAATAAATGCACGTAAATTAATATATTAGAGATGGAACTTATATCAATGAATGAAGGTCTTGCAATAGCTCAAGGCCTATAACAGGCCTTGCACAAAGCAAGGCCAGCCTTTCCTTTGCTGCCACTGCTGCTTCACAGCCAGCAGAGGAAGGAGCCCTCATCGCGCAGCTCATGTGAAAGGTCGAAGAGGTGCCCATCACACTGACAGCAGCTGCCTCAGGCCTGCATGGGCTCCAGCAAGTCTCTGGAGGACCAAAAGCTCATTGGAGACTGGGCTGTCCCTGAGGGCCAGATTGGGAGTCCTCAAGGGCCGCAAGTAGCCCCAGGGCTGGGGTTTGGGCACCCCCTGTGCTAGAAGATTTTATGGTGGCCCTTAACTGCTGTGGCTACAAGAAGCTTTGCCTCATATTAGCTGAGCTGTGTCACAAATATTTTATCTATCTGCCAAATAGTGCTAGTCTTAGAATGCTTGTGAAATTCCAAACTTTGGGAGCTGAAGTGAATGGTCAATGGTTCAGAAATACCTCATGTAGTTTTAGGGACAGAAGAAGCTCTATGGGCAAAGTAGGGATACAGAAAGCTCAAGCAGAGGAGGTCTCAAGTTAAAAAACCTAAAAGATAACCCAGAGACAAGGTAACTAAAGGAACTGGCAGGTTATGCTGAGCTTGAAGGAAGGATGAGTATATAAGTGGGAGACTGGAAAGGGGGGATTCATACCAAAGACTGGTTGAGCTAATGAAAGGAGCTGGCTATGGGCCCAAGAAGCAAGGGGAGACAAGTGCTAAGGAGGTCAAAGGCTGTCTGCCTGGGCGTCAGGGCAAGTAGGCTCTGGTTCAAGTACAGTACATAGAATACACATACTGGAAAGCAGGTGCCTGAGGAAAGATCGATGGATTCATGGGGCAGTGCCAAGGCGCAAGTAGGGTTGGAGGCCAGCCTCACAAGCACGAGAGGGCAATGTGGTGTTGTTGACAGCAGAGAAGTACAAGCAAGAACTGGTTTGAAGGACAGGGTGCCAAAGATTTGCAAAGCTCATACCCCAGAATCTCTCTTCTACCTGTAAGAGTTTAATAGAAAGGGACATTTCATCAGTGTGGCTTGTCCCATCACTGCAGCACTCTTAAGAGCCAGCAAGCTCTTACCGGTGTCATCTCCAACAGTTGGTGTCTTTTTATGCCAAAGCAAACTCCTGCCCCCTCACAAACACACCCCAATTGCCTTGTGAGGAGGAACAGGAGCCAGAGAAGACTCCCATCTACTTTTGTATTCTATTAATATGTAGAAAAAAAATACTGTAAATCACCTTGTGATGGAAGAAAAAAAGGCAGGCTATACATATTTTTAATAAGACATTGAAGTCGTTTTCTGTTCTAGATCTGAAAATCCAAAGGAGCAAGAAGACAAGTTTCTTCTGACAGCGTCACAAAAATGCTGGGCTGGGTCATTCCATCACAAACTTTAGGCTGGATGTGTGAACTTGAAATTGATGCAGGAGGCAGAGAATCAGCAGGAAGGGTAAACAGAGTAGGGTTGGTACCATTCTTATTGGATCTGCTCTTAATGTATCTCAGTGATGGAGTACATGGAGCAGTTCCCAGGTTTAATCACTGGCCTTTGCAGTCTTACAGCTGGAGACCATGGAGGGCTGCTTCACAGCATCACAGGCCATACTGGTCTGACTCAGCATAAGGCAACTTTCATATAGATCCAGCCTGTTAAAATAAGTAGGGTAGCTGAAATGCTTTTCTGAATGGCTCTTTGAGAACCTAAGGATGCAATCCTAACTGGTAGATAAGCCAGCCCAAGTCCCTTGGGGCAGCCTGGGAGGGTCACAAATGTGCTGTAAGGCATGTTTGCACCTCCTCTGGAGTAAGCCAGGCTGGCGCCCCAAGAAGCACCAGCCTGTGGAGGCTGAGGGAACCCTCCGCGCCAGCTTCCTCCCAGCGCCTTGCGTTGGCTCAGATGAGCCAACACAAGGACAAAAGGTAGGCGTGGGGGTGGTGGGGAGGAGGAGGGAGGTGTTCCTGGGGTGGGGGAAGGCGGGCAGTGGGCTGCCCCGGGGGCGGGCAGGGAGAGGGAGTTGGGGCTGGGATCCGGCTGTTATATAACTGAGATAGACAACTCCCCATATCTCCCCATCAGTGATATATATCCCCCTTCCTGAGGAGAACGGAGCGGCTTCAAGCCGCTCCGCTCTTCTCAGACTTGTGCCAGAGATGGCGCAAGTCCGAGGAGACCTACTGGGGCCTTACCAGAGGTAAGGGGAAATGTTTCCCCTTATCTCTGGCTGAGCTGCTTATAGCCACTATCCTGCGCTGGATACAGCGCAAGCATCCTGGCTCGCCTGTTCCAGTACAGGATAGGATTGCGCCCTAAGTCACTGAAAAGTTAGTCCTGAGCCAAGTGACTTCATGCTCAGTTAAACTCAGGCTCACTCAAGGTCCAACTGTGCATGACACATTCCTCAGATCATTATCCTAAGCACAAGATACTTCTGCCAAGGTTGTCTGAATGGGCTGCAGTTGGCAAGCTTTTACTGTGAGCAACACTGACCAATGCCCTTGAACTAATACTGGTTGGTCTCTCCACTGCAAACATCTCTTCCCCCCCCCCCCTTTTTGGGTAAAACCACTTGTCTGAGTAGTAAATTCCAATTTCCAAAAAATATTTATTATTTTTTACAATATTTGAGATTAATACTTTTTAATAAAACCTTGGCAGGTGTGGACCAGGGCAGATCCTTGTGCAAGAGATGCGCAGATTTCCTTATACCTCAACCACCACAGGAAAACAGAGGATCCTTTGAAGATTACTGCCCAAGACTGGGTTTGAAGCACAAGAGCAAGGCTGCCCACTCTAGCAGGGGCTATGGGAGGAGAGTGAAGCTATAGAAGATTTCACCGTCGTGAGCATTAAGCCAATCGGTCTCCTCTAGACTGGCCGTTCTGAGCAGCTTTGAACACAGATTCCTGTACCTACTGTCTGCACAATTAATATTTCCATTATGGCAATCTGTGCAGAAATCCTCAGTGGCTCCCAGATCTTAAGCAATAAGAGAGACTGGCTATGTATCTGAGCAGCTTCCCATCTTGGTTAACTGAATTCTTAGTAAATATTATGTTCCTTCATAAGGAAATCCTCATCCATCTGTAAGCAAGACCTGGCTCCTGGGTCAGTTAGTGGTAGAAAATGGTCTCCTTTTCCCTGTTCCCTCTGTCAGACCACAGCTCTGCTAATGCTTGCTTCCTTGGGTGAAAGTCTCATTTAATTGCCCTTGTTTTGCTATTTGCATCACTAAATGTCTAGCCATACGCACATCTACTTCCTCAAGCCTTGATGGGGCCAGTAGAACTCCTGCAGAAGAGTCGGGAGGCAGAGAGGTGTTCAGAATGGTCTTTGAAGTGAGTAGGTGGTCCTGGCTTGTAGCATGAAAGGCCCAGACCGCAATGTCCTCCCCTTGTCCTTGTTTGGGTTTCATGGTCCGTGAACAGGAAACTAGCTGGATCATTGCAGTTTCTCGGCTATTGGTAGCACTAGGTCCCTTTCAACTGCACTTGCAGGATTTCACCACCATATTGGAGAGCTGCTCCACTTTGGGGGTCCGTCCAACATAGTACAGAATGGTGAGAGGCTCCAGGTCCTGAGGCACACAACAGGGGGAAGCAGACGCTTCAGGATTGAGCGTATTGTATAAGCCAAGCACCTGGGAAAGCAAACAGGTAATAAGTGAGGAATCACTCGGGCCAAATAGGATCGCTGGTCACAAGAAACATGTGTATAAGTGATCCAAAACTACGCAGCTTACAATCAACCTCCACCCCTATCATTTTCCAATATATGTCAGCAGTTGAGTATGGCCTGTCCTGAAGGAGCAAGCACTGGCACAACCACGGAGCAGCCAAACCTCAAGCGTGCATTGGCTTAATCACTTTTCTTGCACATTCTGTTCTTTTTAATCTTTAAAAAACCTGGGTGTAGCTGTCCTGTGGTCCTGTTTGAGCTTAAAGCAAAACAGCTGAAAAAAATCAACTTGCTTTGGCCAGCAGCTCTACTGCATGCTGGATTTATTCCAGACCTTCTCAAGTATCTACATTCTCCTCCCAGTCTTTTGAATCCTCTACAAATCCAGTGAACTCTCTTTCACATATTATGAGAGAGAGAGCCCTGGGAGATCCTAATGGATTCTTTTACTGCTGCCTCAGTGCTGGATCTGAACCATTCCCCTAGACATCTAAGCTTAGAACACTTGTCATGCTGTTCCCCAGAGGTGCCTTGCATTTCAGGAAGGGAGTAGTGGTGATTGTGAGGATAAAGAATTATAATCTGCTTTCATCCTTACTAAAAAAAAGGCTTCACCAGCTTTGAGTAGTTAGCCTTACTGTAAATGAAGCATGAGCATGGAATCTCGCCTCAAAGGGCACTGAAGAGACATTACTACAAAAGCTTGCCTGCTGGGGATTGTGATTGTGTACCTTCCAATTTCTAGCTTTGGTTTTCCCCCAGGCTTCTGAAGTCTTTAAGGCTTGAAATGACAAGAATTTGGAATTCCCTTATAGCTTATCCAAATGGGTTCCTTTGGTTAACCTTCACTTGTTCAAAGCTTCCCTGTGCTGCTGACATGCAGGTACACACTAGACCAGTGGTTCTCACACATTTAGCACCGGGACCCACTTTTTAGAATGAGAATCTGTTGAGACCCACCGGAAGTGGTCATGACCAGAAGTGACATTATCAAGCAGGAACATTTTTCACAATCCTAGGCTAAAATCCTACCCACACTTACCTAAGAGTAAGTCCCATTTACTATCATTGTTAGAAAAATATGCATAGAGGCTTTTCAAAAGTACAGGTCTGTAACATTTCCCCAAATGCAGTCACACACTATAGTAGCATCAAGTCTAATATATTAAAAATAAAATATGGAAATGAATGGGGATCCACCTGAAATTGGCTCATGACCCACCTAGTGGGTCCTGACCCACAGTTTGAGAAACACTGCACGAGACTTTTCATCCCTCTCACTTGCGAAGGGTGTTCTACTCCCCCCCCTCCCGTGGGGAACAGGACTCAGAGTCCTTTGTTCTTTTCTAATAATCTGATCTTCTTCCCTTGTTTGTGTCTCATTTTTCTTTAATTATATTTATGCCCTTCCTATCCTGCGGGCCAGAACTTTAGGGAAGTTTCATATAAGTGATTTCTTCTGAAAAGTCTTGCTCCTTCCCACCTTCTGAGAAAGAGTCTCTTATTCACAAGAGAACTGATGCCACCTCTCATTCTAGTAGTGTTCTGCAATTTTGACCGGGGGGGGGGGTGGATTGAGGCACTCATGTGACCAACCTTCATGATCCTACTGCTGCTAAGGCTACTGCCAAAGAAACCCTCTACCACAGGAATCCTTCCTTCCCAGACCCTGTCTTCTTTCTGCATAATCACAACTTTAGCTTACTTCTGGAACTCCAATTGGTGTGTTGTGGAAAGAGAGTCTCCTTTGAAAGCACTGTGCTCTGTTCCACCAGCGGGTATCACTTAGTGTAGATAAAGGTGACCCATTATGTATAACCAAATGTGGTAAGGAAACAATACTGGTACTTTTCATTCACCACTGTAATACACACACTGTGAGCTCCATTGCTTTTATAGATGGTCATGCCTCTTATAGCTAGAGCAAAAAAAAAAAATACTCCAGTGAAACAACAGTAACAGCAGCATGCTTGGTTAGGTAGGTGCTTTCTATCTGGTATGCCACTGCCTTCCATCATGGAAACTCGTTTCTGTGCATGGGAGACATTATCACCAATGCCAATAACTGTTATGGTGCCTGACCACATAAGAGCTTACTATAGGCACTAAGGCACTAAGAAACACAGTGGCACACTTCTGGAGGTTATAGAACTCCTGTCAGAAGAAAAGGGTCTGACAAGGAAAGGCTCCTCTCTTGCTATTCCTCTGCTCAATATGGGAACTACTAGTAGCTTCCTGTGGATTTCCTCCTCTGCTGCATGAGGAAGACCATTTATGCAAAAAGCCCTGTCCCATTTCTAGATTGCAACGGGCAGGCCAGTTGAATAGAGGAAGCCAAGGCTGATCGCTCCCACGTCCAATTTAAGCTGTAGGAAGAATTTGGCACAGAAAACATATTGGATGGTAGTACGGGCAAGGAATGAAGCTGTACTAGTGCCAGACCTGAACAGCAGAGCCCAGCCAGCCAGCAGGGATAACATAACTCCCACCTACAAAAAGTCACAACCAGGAAATGCCCAAAGTACTTAGAAATGTGCATAATTGCAACTGGACTATGGATTGTACAATCTGCCCTGCAGTACAACTTCCACTGAGGGTACCAGAATCTGGAGAACAAGTACATATGTATCCCCCCACCTTCTGAGTGAGGAGCAAAAGTTATACAGCATTTATCCAAATCTCAAAAACCAAGAGAGGTTTGCGTACAAGGTGCTCTCTAGTCAGTGGCCAAGAAGACCTCCTCACATGGCACAGTTCCTTGTTCCTCCCCATAGATGCTATTCACTGTGCCATGATTCCGAAATATTCAGCATCTCACATGCTCTCAAACATTCCATAGCTTTGCCTCCACTAATCTAATTCCCCACCCAAAAGATCTGAATTGTTCATTCCATTCACAGAATGTAAGGAAGAGTTGTGGTTAGTGTCCCGCCCCCCCCCCCCAGCCAAATCCTTACACACCCATTGGCTACTGTACTGCATGAGGGGAAACATTT
This sequence comes from Tiliqua scincoides, assembly GCF_035046505.1. NCBI lineage: Eukaryota > Metazoa > Chordata > Lepidosauria > Squamata > Scincidae > Tiliqua > Tiliqua scincoides. Next base: position 284,294,439 of record NC_089821.1, read on the forward strand.
GAAGAACAAAACCATTGTTTTTATGACATTTACTAGGAGCAGGGCCAGGCTATTTATGAGACCAACTGAAGCAGTAGCCTCAGGGCCCAATGCTGACCTGGACCAGAGCAAGCGCTGACCTCCAGCACCAGTGCTGGGTGTCACAAACATGCCTGCGACACCCTGTACAGAGTCAGTGCCAGCTCAGCACCAGTCAGTGCTGAGCCAGTACCAGCTGGATGCAGCCCGGAGCTAGGTAAGAGCACTGGGCGGCAGTGAGAGCCTCTGGGGTGGGGGAGGAGGGTGGAACTTGGGTAGGGCAGAGGAGGAACCAGGGGGGTAGGGAGGGTGGGACTAGCAGAGCCCTGCTCCACCAGATCTTGAACTTTGTTGGGCCGGAAGGCCTCCACTGAGTCCCTCAACTCTGTGCTGGCAAAACAGCTGCCACATTGAGGGGCTTGAAGCACACTGAAGCCTCTTTGAGGGGCTTGGGGCTTTCCCCAAGGGAAAGGGGACAAAAGTCCCCCCCCCGAGGAGACCTCGGTAAAATGCAGCAGTAGCTGGTTTGGTGCTATTGCACCCGATGGTGCATGCTGCATAAGAACATAAGACACGCCGAGTAAAGAAATATTTTCTTTTGTCTGTCCTAACTCAGCAGAACAAATGGTTTTGTTCTTCGGCCAATGCAAGACTCTTGGGTGGGCTGGGAGGAGGCGGAAGGAAGGCATTCTAGGGCACGGGGAGGGCGGGTGGTGGGTGGCCCCAGAGGCGGGTGGGTGGGGAGTGGGAGGCAGGGCTGGGACCTGGCAGTAATACTGGATCCCAACCCGTTCCCGGGGAGTTCAGAGCGACTTCAAGCCGCTTCACTCTCCTCAGACTTGCGCCACCTTAGGAGGTGGCGCAAGTCTGAGGAGACCCATAGGGGCCAGGGTGCCTTACCCAGAGGTAAGGGGAAAGTTTCCCTTTACCTCTGGCTGAGTCACTTTGTGCCCCTATCCTGTGCTGGATACAGCGCAAGGCTTGCCTGTTCCAGCACAGGATAGGATTACACCCTTCATTGCTCTCTTTTGCACCTTTTACATTTCAACTACGTCCTTTTTGAGATGTGGCGACCAGAACTGGACGCAATACTCCAGGTGTGGCCTTACCATCGATTTGTACAACGGTATTATAATATTAGCCATTTTATTCTCAATACCTTTTCTAATGATCCCAAGCATAGAATTGGCCTTATTAATCACTGCCGCACATTGGATCAACACTTTCATCAAGCTGTCCACCAGCACCTAAAATCCTTTGGGATTGGGCACTCCAAGAGCCTTTAGGATTGGGTTTCATGTGGCAGATTGGGGTTGGGAGCCCATCTCTGTCTGCCTAGTTGCCACCACTGCCCCTTTTCCTCCTTCCAGTCCCTGGATTGGCAAAGGAAGAGGGGAACAGAGGGGATGAGGATATGAGAAGGAAAGTGCTGAGCTCGAACATTGGAGAGTGGGAAGAGCAGAGGCTGGCACATCATCGGGTAAGGGGGGAAGCGTTTGTCATGCTGCCTCCGGCATCAGTAGGTCTTTGGCCGACCTGGATTAGGAGGCTGGGTCCTTTGATCAGAAAATCAGGGGTCCACTATAAACCCCTGAAGAGGCGTGATGAAGACAAGGCAGGAGGGATCATGCCACAGGAAACTAGTTCCACTTTAGTCTATTACATCACTCAAAAATGACTTACGTATGAGGAGCAATAACCAACAAGCCAAATCAAGAACCACCATCAAGCTAACTCATCCTCTGAACCACAGAAGTATACCCATTTTACAGAAGGACTACAACTGAGGCTGCCAAGACCCAAATCAGAGGCCTAAGGCCAGACAAAGAGTTCAAAGTAGGGATACTGTTTGAGTGCAGCTCTCAGACATTATTCTCACTCAGAATAAAACACTATTATCTGTAGATAGCAAACCATTTCATTCCATTCAAATTCTGTATAAGACAAGTCAAGGCCAATGTTTTCTCTGAGCATGTGCAGCATGACTACACTTCACTTTATCCTGAGTCAGGGCATGCCCCAAGGGATGAGAAGTTAAAGAATAAAGTTCAGAATGTAGCTCTGCTCTAAGACCTTGATAAGGCCATGACCCTTCTCTCTTCAATCACAAGTCTCCTGCTCAAACAGTACTGCTTGGGGGCAGTTACAAAACATCCTGCTCACACTCTTTAGGCAGAGTGAAGCAGCCATCTTGTCAGGTGCATCACCTCCTTGTTGTTGACAAAAGGAAAATGTGACCCTCTGCTAACTGCACATGAGAAAGTGAACTGCACAGTGTGACAGCCTTCAGGCCCCAAAAGAAAGCAGCTAAGTGCAAGTGCCTGTCAGGAAGTTACCACATCTGTGCAGAGGCAGTGAAAGAGACAAGCAGCAGCTCCCCCCCCCCCAAGAGGGGGCATACTAATGTGCGTGCAAGAACTGAATGGCATACTCACACAAGCACTGATCTTTGCAAATTCATTTTGTGAGAACTTAAAAAGCAGTTACTCCTGGCTGAGTGTGTGAGGACAAGAAGAGATTTCCCAATTCCCAAGTTCTTTGTCTTTGCTAATAGGAAGGCTTGTTTTACCGTGCTGTGAGTGGTGCCAGCGTTGCGGAGGTACGGGCAAGGTCCAGAGCAAAAGTTGGCAAAGTACCCCTTGGGCTCATGGACCCATTTCCAGCCCAAGTCCTGTCGAAAGTCAATGTAGAGGCGGCGTACACAGCAATTCTCTTCCAGGTTCCTGGAACAAAAGGAGTTGGTATAAGATCAATGCAAGAACAGCAGATGACTTCCGCCCAAGAGTTTTTTTAAAAATAAAAATACTAGAGAACCCCATCCCCCATGGTTATGACTGGACACAGGATGTCCATCCAGAAAAGTCACTTTCAGAAATAAAAAAACCTGAGCACATGGAAGGCCAGGGAGGAGGCGGGCTTGGTGGTAGCAGATCAACACACACAGCAGCCTCCAGGATCTGTCAATATAAAGTCTTCCTAGTGGAATGTAGAGAAAAGACCAAAAGCTTGAAAAACTGAATGGGTCCTTTTTAACTACAAAAAATGCATCAGAAACAATCTTACAGCTTAAAAAGACATCATCCCAGTTATGCAGGCCTCATCAAAGCACGTAACTTTGAGCTATCCAAGGGACAGCAAATTTCAGCTCTGACTCAGGATTAGACTGGGTGATGACCTTAGCTAAGTTAGCAAATCTTCTCTCTAGGGGCCGTTTGGGTCCCAGGATGGGGTGGGAGTATGACAGATTTATGCCCCCTGAATTACAGTTGGGATCCAAGCAGCCAAGACAACTCAGGTCAGCTTGCATTTCCATGATGAACTGCTCCTTCTCCCTACTGAGTTCTTATAAAGAAGGCGCAGGAGACATGCTACACATACAGGGCAGCTTGGCAAGGAGAGTGGTTGTGCATGAAGTAACCTCATCTGCCCAGACAGCATATCTACTTGCTTGTTTTTATGCATAGTCTGAAATACGATGGGGTCTGATCCAGGGGTGGGATTCAAATAAATTAACAACAGGTTCTATGTCCTAATGACCATTTTAAGACATATGTAAGGCAGCGGGACTTCGAAGATCAGTTAGTGAGAGCAGGCAAGGCTGCAAACGAGGTACAGGGGGCCATGGGTGTCTGAAAAATTGATGAGAATACTGGGAGGGCCCCAGTACAGGGACCAAAAGTGTACACCTGTGGGCCAGGCAGAAACCAGTTTTAAATCTTGCTCTCTTGTTGTCACTGTGCTGTGAAACAAGGCTGCAATCCTATCCACACTTTCCTGGGAGTAAGCTCCACTGACTATAATGGGACAATTCTGAGTAGACAAGCAAAGGATTTGGCTCCAAGATGGCACTCCACACCTACCTGTGAGTAAGCCCTATTGTCTATAAGGGGACTTACTCCTGGGTAGACATACCTAGGATTGGGCTCAGCCCTCAATGCATCATCCCTCTTTGGGCCCATTGGTTGCTACCATAACAGGTAAACCTGCAGGCATTCTAAGCCATGGGTCAGGCGCCCGCTCCCCTCCAGTGCTCCTTCCCAGAGCTGGTTTTCCTCCTTGAAAGAGCTGGCGCCCCTTGACACGCCTTTTTGCGCAGACGTTACCTCCCCAAGAAGTTGCTGGTAAACTGAAGAAGCGGCCCAGACGCGCGTGTTTGCACGAAGCGTGCCCAAGCGGGCACGTCTGCATGAGTGAGAGGCAATAGCAAAGCCCTGGAGAGCCAAGAGGCGCACAGGGCAGGGTGTGCAGTCATTGTTTCCTTTGCGGGAACACCATGCAGGGCAAACACCACATGTGAATGGTACCATCTTCACAGCAGGAGGGAAAGAGGCAGCACACACACAAACACCCCACACTCACTCACACACACACCCACCCCACACACTCCCCCCACACTCACACACAGTCACACTTACCCACCCCCACACCCACCCTCTCTCACACACACACCCCACACTCGCTCACTCATTCACCCCACATTCACTCACACTTACACACACACATTCACACACCCACTCACACACACTCACGCCCAGAGGGAATGAATGAGGCGCTACCTTGATGGTGCTGCTCCTCTGAGGGGTGGCCTGGGCGGCTTTGAGGAGCCCGGCTTCGGCGTCCGCAGCAGCTGGAACCACTAGGCTGCTGCCGCCGGGAAAGCACTCGGCGGCGGCGGCTCCAGCCAGACTCCGCTCCTGCGCTCGCGTCTCCTCCCCGAGGAGGGGAGACACCTCCGAGGCTCTGGGCCTTCTTTAGCAAACAGTTCGCAGAACCAATACCTACATTAGATATCGGTTCTGCAGAACCGGTATGAACCTGCTGAATTCCACCACTGGTCTGATCCCTCTGCAAACCTCCCCCCATCCACCCGTTCACTGTGCTTAAACTGTCTTTCATTCTGGCATCTAGGTCAAGTCACCTCCCAAACACCAGAGGGAAGACAACTGACCAATCACAAAGGGAAGAGAGGGCTTCCCTCCCTCCCTCCCTCCCACTGCTAGAGGAAACAAAATAAGCAAATGAGTGGGTGGTAGATGGAACTGACCTGTTCTAGGAGGACTGAAATTCAAGTTGGAGAAGAACACTCAGAGTGCAAAGTGAGAATTTCAAGTCATAGATTCATATTCCAAACCAGGAACTATGAAACTCATTGACATTCGAAGCTGTCAAGCACATGGCAGTTTAAAATACACGGCTGCCTGACTGTCTTTGGTTTGATGGGTCACAACAAGGGACACATGCCTGCAACAGCCAAAGTCATCCCAACACTGACAGTATGGGATGTTTTTCAATCATAACAGAGAAAACGGTTTCTCTTAGCAGGTTGGGGGCCCCACCACTGGTCAGCAAATAGTGAGGATACCCAACTCCAGGGTGGGTACATGAGTGGAGATCTTAGCTTACTGAAAGCAGTAACTGGTGTCCAGCGCTCGCTTCTTCCTCTGACTTCTTAGGGATGGACTCCCAAGCCGGTGGGGGGGCAGCATCATCAAAATCAAGTGGGGATTGTGAAGGCCTTTCTGCTTCTTGAGGCTCCCCAAATCCCCACGCCCATGGCTCTCTTCACTGTCAATGCCTGAAAATGGACAAGAAAAGGACATGTCTCATATTTGCTTCAGAGCTGCAGCAGAGATTGCTGCATTCCAGCAGATGCAACCGGAGGAGCCTTTGGGGAAGCTCCCAGCAGCTTGGCCACTGTGAGGCTCCTCTGTACAGACTGCAACTTGCCAGAACAAACTTGGTTGCTCTTTGCCTCCAGTGAAGTCTTGTGGGTCATTTGTTCTATCATTTGTAAACTGGTGGTGGGACCATTAACCTGTCCCCTGGTGTTGGTTTCAGTCCCAGGACAGGCAGAAGAAAGATGAATGGTTTATAGAAGATGACAGATTATTGGCACTGTACAACTGAAGGGATCTCCAAGCTACAGAGCCTGTGCATACTAGTGGCCACATCCCAGGGCCAAAAGCTAGACAGCTGCACATGTTGAGCCCAGCCAAGACATTGGCTGCCCATACCACCTCAGGCAGGCTGCCCAGCTTCTCTGTGCCCACATCATGCAATCTGAAAACCAGAGTGAAACCAAGAGTGCATCCAAGCCAAGTTTCCCAGAGAGAGAAAGACTGGTTTGAATTCAAGGAACTGCTCCACACTACATGCTCACACATCTTGGCAGCATACTACATATAAAGTATTTCTACACCACATATGTTTAATAGTTTTATACCAGTTTAAATTGTCATTGTTTAGAATCTTGGAAATCTGGTGAGTTTGGTAGTTTGGTGAGTAGTTTGGTGAGGGTTCTGTAAGAGACACCAAGCCTCCCTCACCAAAATGCAGTTCCAAAGGGAAAAAATTATGCCCACTGATTGATAACTAAAACAATTCAACTCTAATGGACATACACCCAAACACTTCTGAATTACCTACTGCACTTGTGCTGTAAAGAGTCTGTCTACATGCTAATACAGATGTGTAGTCACCAAACATAGCACCACTTTAAACCCTTTGGTCTAGATGGGTAATTAGTTTTCTCTCCTAGTTAGCTACTCCTTTTCCTGCTTTCCCCTCCAGCCTCTCCTTTATCACCTTTGAACTTGATCTCCAGAACTTCATACAGGTTCTCCAGAATGTCACCATTGGACTGGAAGGTGTTACATGGACAGTGAATGCTGATCTCCAATCCCAAGTTAGTTTCTGTTAATGAGAGAAAGAATTTGTGAGAACAACAACCCTGCTATTCAAACTGTCCTTCAGGAATGACTATGTCCCACCAGTGCTGGATTTATTTGTTTGTTTGAAAATTCAGCCACTAATGGATTGTTTTAGTTTGGGACAGGACTGAAAAAATGAGGTAGAATCTTATGTACAAAGGATATGGTGCTTGTTTATTGTTAATTCTCACTTTTCCTCCAATGTGTGGCACAAATGCTTCTTCCTTCAGTACTTTATCCTCACAACAACCCTGTGAGGTCAGTTAGGCTGAGAACTAGGCCTGTCATGAAGATCACCCAGTGAGCTTCATTGACAATTGCGATCCTGTCCCCTGTGCTGCCCAGGGCCAGGACCGCAAAAAGTCGCCTGGAGGTCTAAAAACATCACTTTCAGAGAAAAGTGGAAGTGATGTTTTTAGGCCTTCTGAGGGCAGGAGAGGCAGTGTGCACTGATACAGTTTTAGGTTCCACAAAGATTTTAAGTTGACCTATTCTGTCATTTCTACTAGTCTATTCATTTAAGTGTGGTTTTTCCAGAATTATATTAATATCTACAGAGCAACTACAGACTACACAAATGAGACAACTCTCATTCAAAAAGCATCAGGCTCTAATCAGTCACTGAGGGTGCAATCCAGAAAATGAGTTGGGCCGGCGCAAGTCCCTTGTGCCAGCCCAGGAGGGTCACAAACATGCTGTAAAGCACATGTGTGTCTCCTCAGGAGTAAGCTGGACCTACGTATGAAGGTGCAAAAGCCTCCACGCCAGCTTCCTTGGCAAGCCTTGTGTCGGCCCGCCTAGGCAGATTCAAAGCTCTGGGGTGGATGGGGAGGAGATGGGTGGGAGGTGTTCCTGGGAGAGGGAGGATGGGCAGTGGGCAGCCCCAGGGGTGGGCACATGCTGGATCCCAACCCCCATTCCCAGGGAGCTTGGAGCAGCTTCAAGACGCTCCGCTCTCCTCGGACTTGCGCCATCTCAGAAGGTGGCACACGTCCAAGAAGACGTCCCCCCCCCAGTAGTTCTGATGAAATTGGGTTCCTCAGTGTCTGTTACTCCAGGGAAAGGCTCCCATGACAGCTTACCTCTCCAGGACAATTGCAGTTTTATAGGGGTGGGGGGTGGGGGACTGAGGTATATTTTCTGGAAGCACTGATGGCTAAGTGGACAAAAAGGCAACTTTTAAAGTGGCAGCTCCCTTCCCTTGGGCAGAAGAGCAACTATCCCTATTAATTTCAGCATAGCATTCCTTCCATTGGCTTTCGCTAGTGTCTCCCTTGTGTTTCATTTAGATTGTGAGCCTCCTTCTCATCCCGTTTATTATGTAAATTGCATTGTGAACTTTTGTTGAAGCAACGTATAAAAATTCCAAACAATAAATACCCCCTACCTAATCTAATCCAGTGTTTCTCAACATTTGTCCTCTGCTGTACCACTTCACATGGTTCACGTATTTGAAGTACCACCAGTTGCCACCTATTTGAAGTACCACCAGTTACTTCTGGTGGCCAGATGCAACATGACAAACACTAGTAAGAGGCTCAGGGTGAATGGGAGGGCTTTTCTGAACGCAGAAATACAAGCTTTGGGGATCTGCCTGCTAAGCTAAGCCGTTGAGCTAACTACCGGTGTTACTTGTGTCATATTTCTGGTCTTGGTGCTGGGCAGTAGGTGTCCAAAGGTCCAGCAAGTACCACCAGACACCACTTCAGTTACCACTGGTGGTACCACTGGTTGAGAAACACTGATATAATCTACAGGTCAAATTTGCATGCAAACAAAGACATATTATACAGGTATGCTACCACCCAAAGGTGCCCATTACTTATGGGGGGGGGAGAGGGAACAAGACTCTGTTTAGGATAAGGTCGGCAAGGAGGATGACGTCTATACTTCCATACTGTGTCATTTTGAAACTGAAAATTTCCACCACCCTACCCCAGCAGCCATCTGCCACTGAAAAGGAGATTTCTTTGAACTATGGCTTCAGGAACAAATGACCAATTTCAAAAAGGCACACAGGGAAAGAGTGAGCCTCTTCCTTGCCAGGCAATTGACTGGGGTCCTCCTGCCCCATCCATCCCACAGTTCATAAAAAGAGGCACTTCCAATCAGGGGCAGGCCTCATTTAATATGACAGAGTTATTCTCCTACCAGTATCTATTGCCTGCATTCCAACTTTAACAAACACACACACACACACACAGATTCTGCTCTGCCTATAAGGACAGCTCAGCCATGAATCTCAGCAACCATGAAAGGGATCAGTGTTCCTGCCCTAAGCTGCCCTCAGACCCAGAAGCTTTTTTTTTTTTAATTTTGTGAACTACAGTGAAAGATCTCAGGCATGCTGCTTTATGCCAAATAATTGAAGACACAGAAGACAGCTATTCTACACATAGTAGGTGAATGCTGTTGGAATTAGGGTGGACAGAGGGGAAAGCACAGGGTGATAAGAAGGCTCTGACCCTCTGTTCTAAGCCTGGTGATATAGCTGGCCCTCTAGATGACCTTAGTTACTGACCACTGATCTACTACACCTGAGGTAGTCAGAAAATCCATCAGCTGCAGGTTGGGTCATGGTGGATCACTGAATTTTCTTGTCTCAGGAGTTCCCTGTTCTTAATTGTGGCTTTCTGGTTGTACAGTACATGTCCACACTACTATCCAGGTTCTTGCAATGGCAGGAACTCCTACAGAACTTGGATGCATCAATGACAGTAGAAATTGCTTAAATTCATAATCGTGTCTCCTTAAAGAATGCCGCCATTGAGCAATCATACATCAGATAGCGGCTTCCATGTTTGCCCAAGCCATTACTGATCAAACACCAAGGATAGAACTTCCATATCCTCTCCAACTCCATACAGTTCAATGGCACCAGTGTCCTCTTTTTATTACCTCCTTTCATCTTAAAACTCAAAAATAATCATCTGAGTGAATTTATACATTTCAGCTGTACGTGTTGAGTTATCAAGTGATGAGAAATCAATAATGTACATGGCTGCATGTACCTGACTGTGTGACCACCAGATCCAGTGACGGAGGGTCATTGAACCTGCTTCCTGCTGAACCCACCTCTATGCAAAAGCCATTCACGCACAGTCTCTGTGACATCAAAGGACAGCCACTCAGCGGAGCCCCGGGTCATCACATTCCGGCCACTGAGGTAGCGCTGCTTTGCAATGTGCTCATCAGCTTTCAGGATCTGCATCAGGAAAAAATACAAGAGAGACCATTCAGTTTATTAACACCAGTAACTGTGTTCTCCCAGCCTAGGAGCAGGCCAGTCCTTTCTAAGAACATTTGGATATTTGCATTGCCGATTCAATGCATACTGACTCATGATTTGCAGTTCAGCCTGATGGGTAAATGAGGCCTTTTACATTCTCTGTTTGACCCCAGAAGGCAAAAATGAAAAGGGCAAAAAAAGCTGTGGCACCTCTCTTCTCACCTTCAGAATCTAGGTGCAGAAGTGCACAGAGAACAGAGATTGTCAGCCCAATCCTATCACACTTTCCTGGGAATAAGCCCCATTGACTCTAATAGGACTTACTTCTGAATAGACATGTGCAGGATTGGGCTGTGTGTTAGCTGTCTCTGCCTACTGACTTCCAATACATTCATCCAAAGATGAGAACAAGCTCAACACGTGCGTGCTTTGTTTAGAGGCTTTGTAGGCTTTGTAATCAAGTCAGAGACCAAGACTGCATGTATAGATTTTACATGAGCACAACTGTACATGCATAGAGGATTTTCACCTTTAGCTGCCCACATAGAGATCCAGGATGGGGACAGGAGACATGATCTCCCTCCTCTTCAAAACATTCACTGAACACATGAAATAAAGGTGAGAAAAGGCAAGACTCATTCCTTCCTCTGAAACATATAAAATACAGCAGCGCCCATGGCTCTTTAATTTCAATTGCCTTTAGATCTAGAACTGGAGCTCCACAGAGTACTACATTCCATTTCTTTTGGATTTTATAATTCTCAAGAGATTTAAATTTAAAGGTGTTACAATTGTATTCTAATCCAAGGGCACAATCCTAACCCCTTATGTCAGTGCTTTTCAGCACTGGCATAGTGGTGCCAATGGGACGTGTGCTGCATCCTGCAGTTGGATGTAACTCACGGAGGCCTCCTCAAAGTAAGGGAATGTTTGTTCCCTTACCTCAGAGCTGCATTGCCCTTATGTCAGTGTTGGAAAGCACTGACATAAGGGGTCAGGATTGCGCTCTACATTACTGCTCTCTGGACTCAGGTTGGTCTGAAATGGGTAGTGCTACAGAGAGAACATAAGAACAGCCCCACTGGATCAGGCCATAGGCCCATCTAGTCCAGCTTCCTGTATCTCACAGCGGCCCACCAAATGCCCCAGGGAGCACACCAGATAACAAGAGACCTCATCCTGGTGCCCTCCCTTGCATCTGGCATTCTGACATAACACATTTCTAAAATCAGGAGGTTGCACATACACATCATGGCTTGTACCCCATAATGGATTTTTCCTCCAGAAACTTGTCCAATCCCCTTTTAAAGGCGCCTAGGCTAGACGCCAGCACCACATCCTGTGGCAAGGAGTTCCACAGACCGACCACATGCTGAGTAAAGAAATATTTTCTTTTGTCTGTCCTAACCCGCCCAACACTCAATTTTAGTGGATGTCCCCTGGTTCTGGTATTATGTGAGAGTGTAAAGAGCATCTCCCTATCCACTCTGTCCATTCCCTGCATAATTTTGTATGTCTCAATCATGTCCCCCCTCAGGCGTCTCTTTTCTAGGTTGAAGAGGCCCAATCGCCCTAGCCTTTCCTCATAAGGAAGGTACCCCAGCCCCGTAATCATCTCAGTCGCTCTCTTTTGCACCTTTTCCATTTCCACTATGTCTTTTTTGAGATGCGGCGACCAGAACTGGACACAATACTCCAGGTGTGGCCTTACCATCGATTTGTACAACGGCATTATAATACTAACCGTTTTGTTCTCAATACCCTTCCTAATGATCCCAAGCATAGAATTGGCCTTCTTCACTGCCGCCGCACATTGGGTCGATACCTTCATCGACCTGTCCACCACCACCCCAAGATCTCTCTCCTGATCTGTCACAGGCAGCTCAGAACCCATCAGCCTATATCTAAAGTTCTGATTTTTTGCCCCAATGTGCATAACTTTACACTTACTGACACTGAAGCGCATCTGCCATTTTGCTGCCCATTCTGCCAGTCTGGAGAGATCCTTCTGGAGCTCCTCACAATCACTTCTGGTCTTCACCACTCGGAAAAGTTTGGTGTCGTCTGCAAACTTAGCCACTTCACTGCTCAATCCTGTCTCCAGGTCATTTATGAAGAGTTTGAAAAGCACCGGTCCCAGGACAGATCCTTGGGGCACACCGCTTTTCACCTCTCTCCATTGTGAAAATTGCCCATTGACACCCACTCTCTGCTTCCTGGCCTCCAACCAGTTCTCAATCCATGAGAGGACCTGTCCTCTAATTCCCTGACTGTGGAGTCTTTTCAGTAGCCTTTGGTGAGGGACCATGTCAAACACCTTCTGAAAGTCCAGATATATAATGTCCACGGGTTCTCCCACATCCACATGCCTGTTGACCTTTTCAAAGAATTCTATAAGGTTCGTGAGGCAAGATTTACCCTTACAGAAGCCATGCTGACTCTCCCTCAGCAAGGCCTGTTCGTCTATGTGTTTTGAGATCCTATCTTTGATGAGGCATTCCACCATCTTACCCGATATGGATGTTAGGCTGACCGGCCTATAGTTTCCCGGGTCCCCCCTCTTTCCCTTTTTAAAAATAGGCGTGACATTTGCTATCCTCCAATCTTCTGGCTGTTTTGAGGGACAAGTTGCATACCTTAGTCAAGAGATCTGCAACTTCATTCTTCAATTCCTTAATAACTCTTGGGTGGATGCCATCAGGGCCTGGTGATTTATTGATCTTTAATTTATCAATGAGGTCTGAAACATCTTCTCTTTTAACCTCTATCTGACTTAACTCCTCGGTCAGGAGGGGCCGTTCGGGCAGCGGTATCTGCCCAAGGTCTTCTGCAGTGAAGACAGATGCAAAGAACTCATTTAATTTCTCTGCCATCTCTAAGTCTCCTTTTATCTCCCCTTTCCCTCCCTCACCATCCAGAGGGCCAACCGCTTCTCTGGCGTGTTTCCTGCTTCTAACATATTTGAAGAAGCTTTTATTATTCCCCTTAATGTTGCTGGCCATGCGTTCCTCATAGTCTTGCTTGGCCTCCCATATCATCTTCTTACATTTCTTTTGCCACAGTTTATGTTCCTTTTTATTCTCCTCATTAGGGCAAGACTTCCATTTACAGAAGGAAGCTTCCTTGCCCTTCACAGCCTCTCTAACTTGGTTGGTTAGCCATGCGGGCACCCTCCTGGATTTAGTGGAACCCTTCTTTCTTTGTGGTATACACCTCTGCTGGGCCTCTATTACTGTTGTTTTAAGCAGCCTCCATGCACTCTGGAGAGATTGGACTCTTTTTACCCTCCCTTTCAACCTCCTTCTAACCAGCCTCCTCATTTGGGGGAAGTCTGCCCATCGGAGGTCAAGGGTTTTTGTTAGAGATTTGCCTGGTATTCTTCCCCCAACGTGCATGTCAAAACGGATCGCAGCATGATCACTGTTCCCCAATGGCTCAGTAACGTTTACATCTCTAACCAGGTCTAACACTGCTTCTATACAAGGTCTTTTCTCTGCAGTTGCCATCCTTTGTTCACTTACAAATGTTCCCTTCACCCAAGGGAGGCCTCTGAAGGCCAAAACTCCCCTGTGGGGATGTAGCAGATGCCACACTGGTGATGTTAGGCTCTTAACAATGTTATGTATATGCTACCAGTCATGTGGAGCCCAATCTGGCCTACAGTACAATTGACCCTTTTTCCTGTTCTGGATTGCAGAACCATAATAAGCCAGAAGCAAGGGGAAAAGTCTGAGAATGAGTGATGACTCTCCCATTTGAAGGCAAAACTGGAATAGGATATCAAAAATATTTTGTTAGAAAACTGTTCATTGCACAATAGTTTTAATTGTTTTATTTTGTATAACACAGTATTCAGAGTGTAGAAAAGCTACATACATGGCCCAATCCTATCCTGACTTTACTCTGGCAGATCCTGCAATCCTGTTATTGCTCTGTCATTCTGTGGCTCACAAACAATTGTACGGGTGCTGGTAAACCCTGTGTCAGCAGTGGTGGGCCACAGAACCTCCACTGAGCAGATATGTCATGGTGGGGATTGGGCTAGGGTGGTTCAGTGGTGGGGGTGTGTATCTTGGAGGAAGCTGCACATGCCGGATCTTATCCTCCATTTCCCAGTCTGGATCCATCCCTAGAGGCTCTTCAGACTTATGTCAGTCAAAGAGCTAAGGAGACCCATTTTAGGGACCAGGCAGCTTATGGAGGCAATCTCTTTACTTATGTCTCCTGAGCTGTCTGTTCCCCAGCCAGTCCATTGCATGCACAAGAGGCTGTATCAGCGCACACTCTGGGCTGGTCCTTAATATATCAATGCAAAAGGATGGCATAAATACCAAATACATTAATGTTACACATTTAAAACATCTAAATATCTTTAAAACATTATGTTCTCCAGTACTTTACTGTAGTTTCCTGAAACTTCAATAATACAGTTCATTAGGTACCACATCAAAGAAAAGCCCTTATAATTATTTAGATTCATTATCTGATATTCATAAAAAATTTTTTTTTAAATACTCTGCATTCTACTTAATGAGAAATTAATTTTCTGGGTTTCAAGGTCACGTTCACGAAGTCCAGACTATAACCCAACATTTTGCCCTAGTCTAGAACATTATCAAGAGAATAAAGAAAGATATAACTAACACCTGGGAATCCTGAAACCCGCTAGGAGCAAGAATATAACGCTTTACTGCATGAAACAAAAATCTCAGGCAAATATCCAAAAAAGCTCAAAAGAAACCTGCTGAAAGCTCAAAAGAAACCTGAGCACAGACAATTGCAACCTGCCTACAGCAGAGCCTGCTCCCATGAATGGGAGTATGTGCTGGATCCCTGCTTGTGGCCAGCTGGGTTTGTGCCACTACATACAAGACTAATCTCAGCATGCCACCACAAATGCTTGAAAAGCAATGCTTGCAATGGCACTACGATGCTTAACCCTTTGCTTGGCAGAAGTTCCACATTATTAACTGGCCAGACTTTGGGAGCTAGCACAAGCTGGATTTTCAAGTGGCTATCACTCCCCTGTGCACAAAGATTGTGTGAGCTGGTCCCAGGGTTTATATCTTCATGAAACCACAGCAGTGGAGATCCAGGTTCAAATTCCCACTCAGCAATAAAGACTATTCCATAGACTGGCCTGTGGCCAGTCACTAACCCTCAGCAACATCAATCTCACAGGGCTGTTGTGAAGTTCAAAAGAAGGGAGACCCATGTATGTTGCTACAAGCTCCTTGGAGGAAGGGTAGGATAAAATTTCTGTTCCAGAAAAAGAACAGCTTTGGGAGGAAAACCCTCAATACCAGGACCAGGGCCTCTGAGCAGAATTTTATCAGGGGGTACAAAACTACCTGTGGGCCCCTTCCCAAAGGGGGAGGGAGTGAAATAGAGTGGGGGCAGAATGGGGGCAACACAGGCAGGGGGAAAGTGGCAACAGCCGGAACAGTCTTTGGAGCCCAGGTCTACCAGCCTTCCCAATGCAGAGGTCAGGTCTACCTGCCTGCTCAGCACTGGTAGCTAGATACAGTAATATGGAAAACCAAACACACTCCTAAGTCTCTCTAAAATATTTCAAATATCGAAAATCACTGCAGGAGATTAGTATCATTGTGTTAGGCTCACACTAGAATGGAAAGTGTCATGTGTACACCAAAATTGACTCCTGTAGCAGCTGTGTCACTGAGCTCCTCTACACTCCATCATGGTAAGCAGATCCACAAGCCAAAGAGCTACTGTAACAAGTCCGTTTCTTCCCAGATGTGGCACTGTTAAGAAATGCATGCATTCCTGGGCTTGGTGTATGGCTTGTGACAGTAGTCGCTGCCATGTGCCATGGTAACGTCCCCAGCATCCCATATGGGCAGTGAGTCTGGGTGAGAAAATGTAAGATCCCAGGAAATTTTTGGGTCCCCTCCTTTGGTTTCTGGGCCCCCTTTTTGATCCTGGGCCTGGGTACAAATTACCCCCTTTACCCCTCTCTCCTAGGCCAGGACCCTTTGCAAATGCTCAGTTTAGGAAAGGTGGGAGTACCCATCTCCTCTGACAAATCACATTTGATTACTCTAGGAGTACCTGCATCTCTGACTATTATGGGGTATTAAAAAGCTATCACAATAAACTCTCTAAAGCACACACATCTGGGGCAATTTAATCTTGGATGTGTTCAAGAACAGACTTCTGATCCTTGCTCTAATCTTTTCTCCCTGCACCCACAAATGCCATTGGTCTCCCCTTCATTAAAATCCAAAAAGGCACCTATGTTCAGTCTCTGATAGTGAAACCAAATGTCTCAAAAAGTGTGAACTCTGAAGAGAGCAGGCAAAGGAAAGACACACAAGTATAACAGAGCCCTCTTTCCCTGGCTCTCTTTCTGGCATGCCTAAGTCTTTTCTGTTTGGTTGCTCTTTGTTTCCTCTCGCCCAACAGCTGCCCCAGTGATTGTGGAAGAAGGGGGAAAACAGAGGATCACCACTACTTATTTCCATTTTCAGAGAACACTCAGACTCTGAAAACTGGCACCACTCATTAAGCTAATATTTTAATGAGTGGTTTGGGGCTCAGCCGTGTTTCATTTCTCAAATTACTACCAGGGCCTTTGTGCCTTCAAGGAAACCATTGCTTCTGGACTGGAAGCCCTTGCTCTTTGACTGAGAAGGGGAGGTGGATTCTGCTTGTTCAGAGCAAAGCAGTACTGGGCATATTCTCAAAAGTGTGTTATTTCATTTCCATATCAAATTCTGAGGCTACGTCCTGGACAATCAGAAGCCAATTCAATACTTCATGCAACCCAGCATTTAATGTTTGCCCTTCCCCTTACCTGGCTGTTTACAACACTTTTGACCTTTTTGATACCCTAATTTGGAAGTAAAACTGAGTTAAACGATAAGCACCATAGAATTACAGTGGTGTAACAGTTAAGAAGAGCATCAACTATGAGTTCCTGCTTCAGTTGCTATTAACTTATTGGGTGGCCTCAAGTCAGTCAGTTTCACTTAGCTTTAAGGTCATAGCCACAGGGGCCTATAGGAACCTAGCCCAGCCATGCTCAGTGTAGGCCCCTTCCATGAATGTTCCATTTTCATTAAAAAACAAAACAAAACTATTTTACTTACATGGATATAAGAAACTATGTTGTTGACAACAACTATGTTGTTGAAAGACAATAGTCTAACTAGTTGCTCAGGAAGCAGCAAATATGCTCCCACCTTCTACTTTTCTAAACCATTAGGGTAAGGATGCTGAACCAACCTCCTGTTTTTCCATTTTTATAAAAATTTGATGTTATTAGTATTTGTTACAATTAAACCAAATGTGTAAAGTGGGTAGAAAATTGAGATAGAATTGGTGAACAGACCATTGGGGACGTGATAGTTGGGGAGAGAGAGAGAACAGGACAACATCCGAGGAGACTTTTGTGAGAGGATTTTGGGTACAATCACTTCAGTGGATGTATTAAAGAAAAGACTTGCTTAAATTTTATGTTAAATAGACACGTTAAGTTGTAACATTTGTTATTGTTGATAATTTGTTCTATTTCTTATTGGGTTATTTTAAAGTGAAAGTCCACATTTTCCTTTATTTCACTGGTATTTTGTCTGAAACTACCTTACTGCCACACTTTTTGCCACCTTCCTATAAATTGACACATTTGCTGTCTCAGTGTCCCAGGCAAAATGGGGTTAAATCTGTGGGGGCTTGTACAGGTTTTAGGGAGAAGAGCTTTTGAAATAATCTTCTCGTATTTAATATACATAACATGAAATCAGAATTCCATTTAAAAAATGGGAAGGCTTCTAGTAAGTAAGGCTAAACCTGTCTGGGTTCCAAAACCTCCCATCAAAAGATTTCCCAAATCCCAAAGTGGGCATAAACTTTGGGGAGAGCATTAAGAAAAGCTTGCAGCCTCACTCAGAGACTAACCTGTACCACAAATTACAGGTTTTCTCCAGAAATAAAATTGCAGGCCCTGGAGATGAGAGCCCGGTCTGAGCATGTTACAGAAATGATGAACAATTGGCAGGTTTCTGAAGCAGTGGAAGAAGAGTGACTTGCAACAAGTCTTAGGAGGTCCTACATTAGATGTGTTCCATATACTGCATATCAATGATCCTCCAGTCAAAAGCTCAGGAATGCATTAATGTGTTGCAAAACACACTTGGTAATACAGATATTTACTACAGGTTTTGAAATACAGTAATAGTTTCAATAAAGCTACCTTCGTTCGTGCCGTTTCATTATCGTGCTTTTCATCCTAGGTTGTTTGACAGCCATTTTAGTGAATGGGAGTAATGTATTCTAGTGTAGGGTGGGGCCAATCAGCTCCCATTGCCTTCAATGGTGTCTCTGAGCGCTGTTTCAGGGGAACGGACCCCACATATTGACTAAGGCAGTGTTTCCTCAAACTGTGGGTCCGGACACACTAGGTGGGTCGTGAGCCAATTTCAGGTGGTTCCCCATTCATTTCAATATTTGATTTTTAATATATTAGACTTGATGCTACGTGACTTGGTATGTGACTGCATTTGGGAAAAGCTGCAGATCTGTACTTTTAACAGACTACTATGTATATGCTTTGAACAATGCTAGTCAATGGGACTTACTCCTGGGTAAGTGTGGGTAGGATTACAGCCTAGGATTGATAAAAATTTCCCTGCTTGATGATGTCACTTCCGGTCATGACATCACTTCCAGCGGGTCCCAAAAGATTCTCATTCTAAAAAGTGGGTCCCAATGCTAAAAGGTTGAGAACCAGTGGACTAAGGTATTACTGTACTAAACCAAAGCTTGGAAACAAACTTTCAATTTATGTGCAAAGCATTGAGATGTTATTTCAGTCAGCTGAAAGAAAAAGACAGTGTCCTGAGACAAATGGATTAAACCAGGGCGAGTCAATAAGAGGAATCCTATATGATGATTTTTTTGTTTCTTAAATTAAGACTAAAGGAACAATAGTGCAAACTTCCTGATTATTCCCAGTTAACAAGAGGGAAGGTATCTAAGCTCCTGGCTTTGCATGTACAAGGTTAATATGAACTGTATATAAATAACTTACAGCATTTATTAGTAGGTACAAAGCCAAGATACAATTAGAAAGGAAATAAAACTGTTATTTGTTACAAAAATTAAATGCATCTTTAATGTTCAAATTGATTAATTTGATTATTTGCAAGAGCTACAAATGCAAAACAGAGGCATGTATGCAAACAAATAAACAGAGGCGGGTATTGCTTGCTGAACTCTAACCAATGGAAATATTGGTGAATGACAGTTGGGGAAGCAACAGCTGGAGAGATGAGGACAATAGCTGAGTAGATTTTGGAGGAGAGAATCCAGGGCAACTAAAAATGAATACAATCTTTTTAATGGATGGGCAACCCAAACCTGAACATCCAGACCATCCAGTGGAGCAGTAGCACCAAAAATAGTGACCACTGCATCCTGTGGCCACCGAGGTTATTGCCGTGGTCTCCTCAGGGTAAGGGAGCTTTTGTTCCTTTGCCCCAGGTAACACTGCTGTGGCACCAATGTATCTCCTTGCTTCTGCGCTCATGTTTGAGAGGGCACCAAGCCGAGGAGATCTGCATCAAGTCACCCGGCTCGGGAGGATTCATCAACAGACTCTGCTGCCATCTCCACACCACCTTGTGGGTCCTATCCTCTCCTTCCTCTGCCCTCCATCCACCCCATTCCACCCACTCCCCAGCTTACCCCCCCCCCCCACAATTAGAGCCTGCAGTCTACATGTACCGCTGGCAATAGAGCCCTCAGGATTGGATCACTCTCTTGAATGATCTACCTGCAATATTTACACAAGTCTTTTCATAACACATCACTAGATTAAGAAAAGACTTGCTTAAATAATACAGGGTAAACAGATATGTTAAGATGTACAGTAAATATATTATTGTTAATTTGTTTTATTTCAATATTTTAGTCTATGTCTTTATTTGACCACCTTTATTAATTTAACCTGACTCATTTGCTATCCCAGGTCCTGGCTTTGCTGCTCTCATTCAGTGAATCTTTCATCCACCTCGCCACAAAAATTTCTTGCAGATGGCCTCCTCAGCCTTTTCCCCTCCCCTCATCTGATCCAAGTAGAAATGACAACTGTAACAGCAGCCATGGCCAACAGCAGAGGTCAGCCAGACCGGGCGGTCTCCCATGCCTCTGGTGGTGTGGCCCATATGGCCCACTGACAACTCCACTGACAACCCTCCCTTACTTGCTTCTCAACACTGGCAACCACTCTAGCTGAGAACCACAAGTACTGGGCTTTCACAACCAGAGACTGAAGCTGTGCACTTTGCCTACTCTAAGCCAGTAACTATGAAAGAAGAGTGAGGGTGGTGGCTGGATGGCAAGTGAGCAGCAAAAGGCAAGCTCTGGGTGCCAGAATAGGCACCCAGAATAGAAAAAAAATTGCCTTTGCCATTGCCAATTCAAAAGAGGACAGCAGGTGAGGAAGTGAGCCCTAACTTATGTGGGAATTCTAAGGCTTGCTAAAGCAAGGTACATGAAGTCCTTTGAAGACCTAGGAAAAGCAGAATTATTTTACCATTTCCATGGCCAACCCTACCATTATGCAGAGAGAGGTAGCTACCTCAAGAAACAGATTTGGTATTCTATTAAAGGGTAGCAAACAGCCATGCATTATTCCATATTCACTGGCAGGGAGCAGAATTTGGATTTTGTATCTCAGGAGCCAAAATGTCTTGAGCCAGTTCTAAAATAAAAATAATGCCCATCTGGGAAGAGGCTGTTTATTCAGGCAGCACTTTCTTATGGCCACAGACAGTGGTTTTGTCTATTTACCTGTCTTCTAATTAGAGTTTGGAATCTTCTAGAAGAGGATAGTGTGCTGAGAAGGCAATGCTGTTTCATAATAGACAAACTTTCTTCCCAGACACTGGGACCTTGGTTATCATTTCTGTTGCTGTGGGATGGCAAAAGAGTCCTGCACCTGTATGTGGTATGTGAGAAGTTGGGTTCAGCACCAAGGTTCTATACAGTCCCCCAGCTGGGATGTTTGCTCACCTGGAAGAGCTCAATACGCTGCTCAGTGCGCTTGGAACTGGGGTTTGGCACTCGCATGATGCGAAACTCAGCCCGGAAAAGGTTGGTGCTGTTCTTCTCTGCCGATGACACATTGAAGCGAAACATGTTGGAAGTGACACCTTTGGGGCAGAAGTTCAATTCATCTAGGAGAGAACCGAGACCAAGATAATCAACAAGGAAGGGTAGCATGATCACTTCTGAGGCACTGAGAGAGAAAAATCCTACCAATTGTATTCCCTCACTTGCTGGTCATACTGGAGTCAATGCAGAGCTAATCCATTTCTAAACTGTGGTGATTCACAGGGTCACATACCCAATAGACACGATGGTCCCAAAGGAAAAACAAATCTGTTTCAAACTTGTTTCAAATCTTGGTGTGCCCCAAGGATCTGTCCTGGGACAGGTGCTTTACAACCTCTTCATAAATGACCTGGAGACCTGGAGCAGTGAAGTGGCTAAGTTTGCAGACGACACCAAACTTTTCCGAGTGGTGAAGACCAGAAGTGATTGTGAGGAGCTCCAGAAGGATCTCTCCAGACTGGCAGAATGGGCAGCAAAATGGCAGATGCACTTCAATGTCAGTAAGTGTAAAGTCATGCACATTGGGGCAAAAAATCAAAACTTTAGATATAGGCTGATGGGTTCTGAGCTGTCCGTGACAGATCAGGAGAGAGATCTTGGGGTGGTGGTGGACAGGTCGATGAAAGTGTTGACCCAATGTGCGGCGGCAGTGAAGAAGGCCAATTCTATGCTTGGGATCATTAGGAAGGGTATTGAGAACAAAACGGCTAGTATTATAATGCCGTTGTATAAATCTATGGTAAGGCCACACCTGGAGTATTGTGTCCAGTTCTGGTCGCCGCATCTCAAAAAAGACATAGTGGAAATGGAAAAAGTGCAAAAGAGAGCGACTAAGATGATTACGGGGCTGGGGCACCTTCCTTATGAGGAAAGGCTACGGCGTTTGGGCCTCTTCAGCCTAGAAAAGAGACGCCTGAGGGGGGACATGATTGAGACATACAAAATTATGCAGGGGATGGACAGAGTGGATAGGGAGATGCTCTTTACACTCTAACATAACACCAGAACAAGGGGACATCCACTAAAATTGAGTGTTGGGCGGGTTAGGACAGACAAAAGAAAATATTTCTTTACTCAGCGTGTGGTCGGTCTGTGGAACTCCTTGCCACAGGATGTGGTGCTGGCGTCTAGCCTAGACGCCTTTAAAAGGGGATTGGACAAGTTTCTGGAGGAAAAATCCAACATGGGGTACAAGCCATGATGTGTATGCACAACCTCCTGATTTTAGAAATGGGTTATGTCAGAATGCTAGTTGCAAGGGAGGGCACCAGGATGAGGTCTCTTGTTATCTGGTGTGCTCCCTGGGGCATTTGGTGGGCCGCTGTGAGATACAGGAAGCTGGACTAGATGGGCCTATGGCCTGATCCAGTGGGGCTGTTCTTATGTTCTTAACCAAAAATTCTACAATACTCAGTAATGTGCATATTCCTACACCATCTTGATTCTGATTTGTACAGGGAACCCCCATATCCATGGATAGAGTTTGGGTCCCCCAATGCATGCCCTCCAGAGGTGAGGGGAGCTCCACCCTCCAGGGCTTCCAGACGCCTCCCAATGCCTTATAAGGCATTAAAAATGCCACTTCCAGTTTCTCCATTAAACTGGAAGCCACATTATTTCTATTGCAGAGCTCAGTCTGAGCTCGGCAGAGGCTGGGGACGGACATCCTTAGTCCTTGCTGAGCTCAGAAGCCCCTCTGGAGGGGAGCAGAGCAGGGATGTGTATTCACCTGTGTCCAGTTTCAGCTATCCACCGGGGGGGGGGGGGGGGGTTCTGGAACAGGACCCCTGCAGATAAGGGGGCATACCAGTAGTGTGCTGCATTCCAACAATTTTCATTATTCAGACACTTCTTCCATGTGTTATATTACCACCACCACAGTAAGGGTCACTTTCTGCATAATTATCCTTTATTCATATCAATGTGGCCCATTCCCAGTAGTGCCTAGAAATGGAAATCCTCATGTCAGTTGGAAAGCATCCTGCACACCTATTCCTAATGGCTATAGTGTGATAAATACAGGTATTTATCAAGACTTATGTAGATCAAGCCTTAAATCTCTATTGAGAAATGTGGTTTTTTTGTATTGGCAACCTTCAGTCTTGAAAGACTATGGTATAACGCTCTGAAAGGTGGTTCTGGCACAGCATCTAGTGTGGCTGAAAAGGCCAATCCGGGAGTGACAATCCCTTCCACACCGGGAGCAAGTGCAGTCTGTCCCTGGTCTGTCTCCCTGGCTATGGGCCTTCCTTCTTTGCCTCTTAGCCTCAGACTGTTGGCAAAGTGTCTCTTCAAACTGGGAAAGGCCATGCTGCACAGCCTGCATCCAAGCGCGCCGCTCAGAGGCCAGGGTTTCCCACTTGTTGAGGTCCATCCCTAAGGCCTTCAGATCCCTCTTGCAGATGTCCTTGTATCGCAGCTGTGGTCTACCTGTAGGGCGCTTTCCTTGCACGAGTTCTCCATAGAGGAGATCCTTTGGGATCCGGCCATCATCCATTCTCACGACATGACCGAGCCAACGCAGGCGTCTGTTGTTTTTTTACTGATTAATTAGAAAATTAATTAGAATGTAGTCTATAACTTCAGAATGCAACTAGAGATTACTATATGTGCAGCGCAATCCTAACTTGCACTGGAATTCTTCCCCTTACTCCTGGGTAAATTGCTGCAGCCCCTAGGGATCTCCTCGGACTTGCGCCACCTCTGGAGGTGGCGCAAGTCCGAGGAGCACAGAGTGGCTTGAAGCTGCTCTGCACTACTCGGGTATGGAGGCTAGGATCCAGCATAACAGCCGGATCCCAGCCCTGTCTCCTGCTCTCCGCCCGCCCGCCTGCCCCCAGGACCACCCTCCCCCCACCACAGAACACCTCCTTCCCACCTTCTCCCCACCCTCCACAGGACTCCCTCCCTCCATCGGTGTGGAGGCTGGATTCAGCCTCTGTGGGCCAGCACGCATCTGTGTGCCGGCCCAGCCAACACTTGAGGACTTGAGCCAGCCCAAGGGTGAGTCAGGATTGCATCCTTAGTTGAATACTCCCCCCATGTGAAAAGCACCCTGTACATACAGTAAGGATTTTTAATTGATTATAGATTGGCTTGTAAGAGTTACCTAATTAACCAACACAAATTCAATTGGCAGGTACCAGGGAGAGGGACTTCACTGCAGCAGTGCCGTGCTTCTGCCTCCCCAGGAAGACAGACCAGGTGTCCTTCCTAGTGGTTTTTTTAATGGATGGTAAAAACTCTTTTGTTCTGCCAGATTTTCAGTGACAGATTTCATGGCTGATTTGCTAGAGCCTCCACTTTTTGGAGAGTTTCGGTCTGATGAGGGGGAGCCTTTAAGAATTCTAAATTCACTTTGGGTACCTTTGTAATTAAGAGGAAAGGTGGAATATAAATGTTTAAAGTAAAATAAATTTCAGAGCTTTTGCTAATTGTAAATCCCAACAAATAATCCAGGAAATGAGGATTTTAATCTGCATTAAACCTGAGCTAAGTAATGACAAAGATTAACTGATTAAAGCCTGGATCCCTAATAATTACATGTGTCCATGAATTGCTGCACACTTTATGCAGAAAATGTGTTTGCATCTATGCTGCTATAAATCATTATAGCCACAAAAACCACAATTGCTACGTTGTTACACTTTACAATGGTAAACACAAAAAGCATCTCTTCCACACACACTTGGGCACATATACTTGGAACCACAATTGGCTACAATTCCTTGGCATATGTTCATTGTTTGGAAATGCACCTCTCTGCTTCATGCTTTCCATGTTTACAGCAGCAAAAACCAAAGTAGTACTAGGGATAGAGCCACAGCAAATACAATTATTGCATAAAGTGTGAAACTGTGAAATGGCCCCATGTGTACTTCAAGACACAGATAGATAGAAAATGAATGTACCTGTCTTACAGGCATATAACAATTATTGAGATGGCGAAACAAAGTCCTCCAATGTACCTAACGTGCATATATTGCACAAAAATTGGCTTGCATTTAGAAAACAAATGTTCCCTTACTTGAGGAGACCTCCAATCTACTCCTAATCAGCACTGGATACAGCATGGGCCATGCAGCCCTGCTGCACCAGCGCTGGATAGGATTGAGCTAGAAGTCTATTTAAGCAGAAATAACTAAGTATCAGGGCATCTATATTTAGACATATTTTTAGGGAGTTCATATAAATAGAACACTAAAGATTACAAGGCAAGTAAGGTGAACAGGTTACTGGCCTTCTAAATCTGTATTTCTCAACATTTGTCCTTTGCCTTACTACTTCAGATGGTCCACCTATTCGAAGTACCACTGGAAGTAAGCGGCAATGACCTCACTACCATTTACTTCTGGGTTGGGAGGCCAGATGTGGTGCAACAAAAACCAGTAAGAGACTCAAGGTGGATGGGAGGGCTTTTTTGAGCACCTAAAAGCATGCTTTGGAGCTCTACCTGTTGAGCCTAGCCTCCTACCGCTATTGAGCCACATTCCTAGTCTTGCTGCCAGGTGACAGGGTTCCAAGTGTCCTGCAAGTCCCACCAGACACCATTGGTTGTACCATAAGTACCATTGGTTGAGAAACACTGTTCTAAATAAAATCTAGAAGACAAGATTTCTATACACCATACGGGCGCCTGTATGTTTTGTCTTGAGGGCAAACAGCAGCATGGGCAGGGGGCACAATTCAGATCAGATGATCACTGTAAAGAAAAAGAGCGTAACCCCCCCCCCACATTCCTCTAGTGCTCCAAACTGAAAAGGCTCCCCTGAAGCTGCATGTGACTTTTTAAAACAGTTAGAGAGATGGAAAGAAGTTCCATCATCATGTCTAGTTTGGACCTTAAGGCACCTTACAAGTAAGCACTCATCATTTTCAATTCCCCACGTTTAAGCACAGCTGTATTCTGGCAGTCCTCTGCTTCTCTCCTTCTCCCTTCAATATGGAGTCAGCACTATCTTGTTTTCAGGCATCCTGGCCTGAGTGGACTCCAAGCACAAAACAGAGACCACCAGGAGAGGGCTGGGTGGGGTCCTTAGTCCCAGGCCCCATTAATCCACCCACGCACACCCTGGCTGCTTCCCCAAAGATGTGGTGCTCTCAGCTGCTTTTGACAGAGCACTCGGCCCTCTGGGAAGCCTGTCACGTTGAGGCGTAACCTGGAAAGCAGCCACTGGTACTTTCTTTGCCATGCACGACTGTCCTAGGGACAAAATGTTGGAGAGGTTTGTTGGGGGAGGGGAGAATATCCTATTGTCATGTGGAACAACGCTGTGGGGTTGCTTCTGAAATATCAGGTCTGCTTCCCTATCAGAGCTAAGCTCTCCCCCTGCTGCTATCTCGCTTCCTCTGCTGGACTGGAGTCCTGGAACAGGACAAATACGCTGAGCTATCTGGTTGATGGTTTGGAGCCAGGACTGTTTCCTGTGTGTGTAGTTCAGATTTGTCTATCTGCTCTGAAACCTCAATGGAATAAGACTCTTCCCCCCCCTTTCTTCTGGGTGGGGGCAGAGGGAGGAGACTACTTTTGGCTCTGAACACATTCTGAATCACCACCTGGCAGTGGGACAAGGCCATGGGAAAGTTGAGCGTCATCCACTTCTGAAGACGTGGGACTAAGTCCATCGCTTAGGCAAGTGGAAGAAATGCTGCATAGCCTCCTGCATGGCAGTCCCCTGCTTTTTTTTTTTCACCAAGCCTGGATTTCATGCTGTCTTTCTCATCATGATACAATTTCCATGGCAGTCCCTGGGACGCAAATCACTTAGTCTCCGCAGACCAATCGAAATGGCACTCTCATCCGCAGAGTCCTTAGTTTGAGTGTGATCACTGCATTGTGGATGGACACAGTGACAGGTTAGTGTCTGGCAGACTCTGCGCTCAGCCATATGCTGCCATAGTAGCTCAGCTCTGCCTGGAAGCCCTTTTGACCATCCAAAGCCTCTTCTGCAGACTCAGCTGTGCCTCCTCAGCCTGCAGCCTCTCTGTACATGGGCACACTGCCCTTGCATTTGGGCCAGCCACAATGTCATGTCTCTCTTCAGACCAACTCTTTTTATCCTTAGCAGGGGAAGTGGAGCTCCAAGTCTTCACCTAAGCAGAAGCCGTTATGTAATCAACAGGTGCTGCCTTTGAAACTTTTATGAAGGGAGCTTAGCTTAAAAGCAGCATCAGGCTCAGCAAGAGGCAAACAGACATTTGTCTAGGAGCATTTGTTAGGGTCTAGGGCAGGGGTGCCCAAATCCCAGCCTGGGGGCCACTTGCGGCCCTCGGGGACTCCCAATCCGGCCCGTGGAAAGCCCCGTCTCCAATGAGCCTCTGGAAACTTGCTGGAGCCCACACTGGACCAACGCAACTGTTCTCAGCATGAGGGTAACTGTTCAACCTCTTGCATGAGCTGTGGAATGACAGCTGCTTGCTGTTTGACATCTGTGATGCAGCAGCAGCAGCGAAGGAAGCACTGGGCTTGCTTTGTGCAAGGCCTTTTATAGGCCTTGAGCTATTGCAAGACCTTCATTCATTCATATGAGTTCCATCTCTAATATATTCATTTACATAAATTTATTCAAATTTTATTTCCGGCCCCCGACACAGTGTCAGAGAGATGATGTGGACCACCTGCCAAAAAGTTTGGACACCCCTGGTTTTATGCATAAAAATTGAATTTAAAAACCAGTTCTAACTGAGCAAGGCTCTTTCCTTGTGAAGGAGCATGCCACAATTTGATTATCTTCGAATATGACTAAGACCATGCAAATATGATAACATGGCACAAATATGGTACTGGTCCATGGCACATTGGAAAAAATCCCATCCACCACATCAGATCATTTTGAGAAGCAATGAGCTAGATGAGATTTCAAGTAGCTATCTCCCAAGTTTCCATTCAGAACAATTAAAGATCTGACTCCTGTGACAATTCTTGGACAGGTTGAGAAGCCAGCCACAATTGCTGCATGTCCAACTTCACCTATCCAACTTTCCAGGACCAATGCACCCTTGAGGTAAGGGAACAAACATTCCCTTACCTTGAGGAGACAGCCATGACTACCGCAGGATGCAGTATGTATTCTGTTAGCACAGCTGTATGAGCAATTGGAAAACTGGATAGGATTGGGCCCTTAATGTGTATCCAGGTGCAGGGTTCATTCACACCTGCGACAGGAATAGGCAAATTGGCAGTAGGCTTGGGATAAAAGAACTTTGAAGAGGCAAGACCTACAGTGCATATATATTTAACAATCGGCAGCCACGGCCATATCTTGCTAACATCTTATTGTGCAATACCACCATAGCTGAGAAATGCAGATACCTACTGTCACACCTCCATGTCTGCCTGGGTTCAGGCATCCATGGTGCTTAGGCTCTATGGCTCCCTATAGCCAACCCTCAGTTTGAGAAGATACAGATGTACATCTGCACAGCATCTGTATCTTTGGTGTCTTTTACCATACAGAAACTCCTCAGCATCTTCCTTTTCTCCACTCTCTTCTGCTCTGTGCAGAGGCTACTTGCCAGTTTGCCAGTCACTTCCTCTTTGTGCTGACTGGGTCCAACATAAAAAGAGCCCTGCTGGATTGTGCCAAAGGCTCATCTAGTCCAGCTTCCTATATCTCACAGGCCGCAACCCTAACCAACTTTCCAGCACTGACATAAGGGCAATGTAACTCCGAGGTAAGGGAACAAACATTGCCTTACCTTGAGGAGACTTCCGTATCTGCCCCCAGGCAGGATGCAGCACATGCTCTACTGGCACAGCTATGCCAGTGCTGGAAAGTTGGTTAGGATTTCATCCACAGTGGCCTACCAGATATCTCCAGAAGCACACAAGACAACAAAATACTTGTATCCTATTGCCACTTCCTTGCATCTGGCAT
The DNA here is from genome assembly GCF_035046505.1 of Tiliqua scincoides. Taxonomy (NCBI): domain Eukaryota; kingdom Metazoa; phylum Chordata; class Lepidosauria; order Squamata; family Scincidae; genus Tiliqua; species Tiliqua scincoides. The sequence goes on from NC_089821.1 coordinate 284,323,412, forward strand.
TCAGAGACAGATTACCTCTAAAACCCGAGAGATTGCATACAGGCATCATGGCTTGTAGCCAGTGATGGACTTCATTATAAACCTTTCCAAACCCCTTTTAAAAGGCATCTAGGCCAGACAGCATCACCACATCCTGTGGCAAGGAGTTCCTGCTGGCCTTTCAACTATATAGCTTTGGGGGGCTGGTTTACAGATCCCATTTATAAGACTGATTAGGGCCACCGTGGTTGCCTCTTGAGAAGCAAAATGTGTTGCAGTCACCTAAATGGTGTGGTGGAACTGCTTCATGCAAATCTCACTGTGCTGAATTGCACCATTGGTTCATCTAGCTCAGTGTTGCCTTTGCTGATAGGCAGTTGTTCTTTGTGGTTTTAGATGGGTGTCTGCTAGGCCTATCCGGGGATGCTATTGGGGATTGAGCCTGAGGCCTTCTGTGTGTGGGGCCGGTGCTCTCATACACACACATGCATGCACACCTGGTTTCCTTTTGGAAAAGACAATCTCAGAATTTCATGTGATAACTGCAATCAGAACACAAAGCACTTGTGTGAATCAGGTCATACAACCAAATTGGTGAGGAGAGGGGAGGATGTAGACTGCATCAGTCTGTACAGAATCCATCAGGTACTTGAGTGGTTGTACAATTGCTTTGCCATGTACTCAGCTCACAGTTCAACCAAATGTTCCCTTTACAGAGGCAAACCTGCAGCTGCAACTGGATTGGGTGATTTTGCTGAAAGATGGGCATGGCCAATCACAATCACATGATAGCTTCCTCAAGTGTGGCACAAATCCACTCAACATATTGCATCTCCCACCACACCAAGTTGTGTGTGAGCAAAGGAACCAATCTCAATTCTCCTCAGTAGCTGCATTTGCACCTTTGTCTTCTGAACATCTGAGTAATACTATTCAGCAGTGTCCCGGAGCCTCCTGGCACCTGGGGCACAGCAACACAGTGATGCAGAAGTGTCACTCCCCAAGTCGTTACATCACCCCCATGCCTGCACCCAACAGCCCCGCTTCTGGAAGGGCTCCATTTTGGAGCCTCATGGAGGCAAGGGTGGGTGGGCAGGCCCAACTTCAGAGCACTCACTGCTTTAAGCAACAAGTGCTACACACACCCCTGTGGAGAACCCTGGAAACACCCGGAGCTCTGCAGGGGCTATGCTGCACCAACCTCCCCCAACACTATTGGCTTCTCAGGCAGCCCCTTGCAGCCTGGCCTCTAGGGCCCACAGCTCCCCACGTCCTTCCCCACTGATAGTATACACGGAGTTGAACAGGCCAACTGCAGACCTGCTATAAGTATCGAAGTCAGTAGTGTTCCACAAGGGAGGACTCTTGCCCAGTGTCTGTGGTGACTATTCACATATGGAACATTTTAAATATATCTGCTCAGACTTTCAAGGAGAATGTTGGCTCCAAAGCCCCAAGCCCATTTTCCTCTCCTCCAACCTGATCCTGATGTGTGTGCCTCTCCCTTCCCCCCCCCCTTCCCCTTTAGGTTTCTAGACATTGGCTTGGTTTTCTGCTCACTGGCTGGATTTGGGGCTGATGTTATTCCAAGACACTAAAAGCTGGCCCAGCCCTGGCCTGCCCCTGGCTTGCCAATGCTCCAGCTCCTCCACCTGCTGGGAGGGGGGCTGCTCTGCAGCCAGAGCCTGGCTGCCTTTCGTAATTCTCAGCTTCAAATGTTAACCTTCTGAAAGCCTGAACCAAAGTATGTTTACTTGGAAGTAAGTCCCACTTTGTTCAGTAGAACTTACTTTCATGAAAGCATACAGGGCATTGCAGTCCAAACAGTTACCACTCAATCCAGTCCCCCCCCCCCAACACCATCCTAGACTTGTGGTCAACACCCTGAAAGATACTCCTGCCACCCTCTCCTGTTGTTGCTTTCTCCACCCCTCCCTCCATAACAATTGGCCACATCCAGATTCCCACCCCCACACTGATCTGCTGTAATTCAAGAGCCCATGAGGACACCTAATGGCAACAAAGGGAAAGAGTGGCTATTGCCAGAATCTCACAGCCCTCAGATGATTGGAAAACCTGCCCATGCACTCCCTGCGCTCGCCAAGATTCCAGGCCCTGTTCTGAAGTACAGTTACCAGGAGCTAAACTCAAAGTTAGATAGAGCAAATCTATGCACAGAAAACACACAGCCCACATGGAGCTCTGCAAGGCCCACATGAGTAAAAAAACATCTGCCCTGGATGCCTCTGAATGCTTTTTGTTCCCCCACTTAGATGCTTTCCACAACCTAGACTCCCAGACATTCTCAATTCATGGCTGTTTACAAAATATATGTACATTACAATAAAGTCATGCACCTCCATGTATGCACACACCTTCTTGCAAAACTATCCTCCAAGTCTCCTGCTACATGGGCAGTGGGTAGGCAGTGCCACCTGCAGCAGGCATATTCATTCCACTTAAACAATGTTACTTTTGTACACACTCACAAGTTGTACAAGAATGCTGCAGTCCGCACTGCAATGGGCAGCATTTGCCAACATCCTTCCTAGACAGAGCCCCGCATCTCAAAGAAAAGAGACTGTCCTTGCCAAGACACGTCCCTGCAGATTTCAGGAGCCCTGGCAGAGAAATTCCTTCTGCAACCTGAAATATCCCAGGCACTGCAAACCAACACAGTCCAGGGAATGAAGTCTTGGGTTCAAATACCAGCTCACCTATGGCCTCACTGCAGGAGTCCACCCCTCTGCCTCAGTTCCCCAACTGTAAAACAGAGAGTGATCTAACTCGGGCGCTGCCCTCTTCCCATCCTTAGCACCTTGGCACTCTCTCTTGTTCCTCCACACTCCTAAGCTGCACGGGCAGCCTTGCCCTCTGAGAATCTGCTTGTGGGGCAGAGCCTCAGGGTTCAGCTCGCAGCAGTCACACCAATGGCAGAGCCACCAGGACTTACTGTGCTCCGGGAAGCCCTGGATCATGTCGAATTTGTGGATCTCCTTGGCGTAGTACTCAGTCTCGGTGTTGTCCTGGGAGCAGCTCTCCTCCTTCTCCTCCTCCATCTCCTCCAGCAGCTCGCGAGTGCTGTTGTAGAGAGCCAGGATCTGGTAGGGCACGTGGCTGGGTCCCCCCGTCTCCGGGGGGCTGGTGAGGCGCAGCTTGCTCAGGATCTGACCCCGGATGGCCTCCACCCGCTTCTTCTTGATGTGCTCCAGGTCCAGCGTGGTGCAGGAGGAGAGGGCGAGGCTGACGGTGGCCAAGCTCAGGAGGGAGAGGAGCAGCAGAGCCCTTGGCAAGGGCATCTTCAGGCGCGGCGCGGGGGGAGGTGGCGGGACACCCCCTCCTGCGGGGAGAAGGTGCATGAAGGGGCAGCCGGGCCCGGGGAGCGAGGCGCCTCTTCTAGGCACTGCCGGCGGGGGCCCTGGGGCAGCTCTCCGCAGAGGAAGCGGACCGACGCCTCGCCCGCCTGGGGCCCCTCTCCATGAGTCCGCAGCGTCCGCGCAGGCGAGGGGCGGGCACGGCAGCTCCCAACTCGCCGGCTCTGAGCGCCTGCCTGCCTGCCTGCCTGCCTAGCCCGCGCGGGGCAGCTGCGGAGCCCTGCGCCCGGGAGGCGCAGCCTGCAGCGCACGTGTCAGGCGAGCCAGTGGAGGCTGCCGGCGCGCCCCATTCATGGCTCCCCCTGGCTGGCCATCCCTCGAAAGCAGAGCCCGGGAGCGCCTTCTCAGGGGCGCCTCGGCTTCATGGGACGGGCGGGCGGGCGGGCGGGCGCCTGGCGCAGGCGGGGCTGCTGCTCCCCCTCTCCGTGCGCTCTCGCCTGCTGCTTGGCCCGCGTCCCCGGCTCCCTCGGCCCGGCTGCTCCCGGCGCGCACTGCCTCTCTCTGCGCCTCTCGCCTGAAATTTTATACCTCCCTCCCTCCCGTGACGTCTCCGGGCCCGGGCCGGGGAAGGGGGAGCGGGCGGAGGGCTCTCCAAGCCCGGCCTCCGCCGCCAGCGCAGCTCTTAATGCGTTCAACAGGCGCGTCCTGTGGAAAGGTCGGCGGGGGGGGGGAGGAGAACAGCTCCCCCCTCCACACACACCCGCGCCCCGCGCTGTGGAGCGCCTCGCCCGGCTCCGGCCCCGCGCTCCTCTGGGCCCCCCGTGGGCTGAAGGGGCCGCCCACACTCTCCACTCCCAGCTCCTTCGCAGCAAGTCCCTCGCTCCCCTTTGTGCGCGCGGAGCAACAGGGCTGGAGCGCACCCTCGCTGACCCCGGGCGTGTCCTCAGTCACGCGCGGGGGTGTCACGGATGAGAACCTGCAAGCCACGTCTACACGTGCACTTTGGAAAGAGAGGGGAGGCGCCCCCAGTTCCCACCACTTTCCCACCCCCTCCCGCCACTAAGTACGCTGCCAGCCGTGGGCACGCGTGGGAGCTGCGTGTCCCTCGAGATCCCCCAGGGCAGGGAGGCGGGGCGACCCTTTCCACTTCAGGGCTCACCTCAGGTGACCAGCTGCACCTGCTGAGCACAGTGGCTGAAGGCGCAGGAGAGGAGCCCTGAAGTGGAAAGCTTGGCCACCCCGTCCAGGTGCCTCCCACTGATTCCAGTGACTTCGCCTTCTCGGTGGTCAGGAAGCCCCCTCTGCCGAAGCCAGTCGGGGGGGCGGCGGTCTTCTCTTCCCAGTCCTCCTGTTCGCAGAGGGGGCTGCTGTGGGATAAACTAGTGTGACTTGACGGGTCTGGAGTTGGGGAAATGGCGGGGTTTGAAAACGGGGAATGGGGGGGGGGGTCTGGCCAGGCCACTTCTCTCCCTGCCTCTTGCTTCTCCCTCCCTAAAAGGGGCAACCCTCGAAGGCGAGGTTGTGTTTGCAGGGAAGCCATATGGGTGGAGGCAGCCATCAGCAGTGGCCCCGCTTCATTGCTGCCACTAAAATCTGTGGAATCGGGGCGGGGGGGGGGGGGCTTTGAAAAGGAGCTACGAAAGCCAATGGCGCCCTCTGGCGAGCAACCTGCTGCAGTGAAAGAGCTCCCAGGGGGCGTCCCTGTGTATGGTTTCCGATAAGGCTTGCCCTGGAGCCGAAAAGACCCGGCCTGGATGCCTTTTAAAGGGGACTTGACAGATTTCTGGAGGAAAAATCCTTATCCATCACAGGTTGCAAGCCATGATGGGTATGCGCAACCTCTGATTTTAGAAGTAGGCTGGGCTGAGGAATGTATACATGACACTCCTTAACACAATGTTAAATCTGGGAGGAAACTGGCCTGCTACAATAGCTCTTTGGTTTGTGGATCTGCTTACCATGAAGGAGTGTTTAGGAGCTCAGGGACACAGTTGCAAGGCTACAGCTGCTGCAGAAGCAAGTTTTGGTATGCCCAGGACACTTTCCAGTCTAGTGTGAGCCTAAATATGATGATGCTCATTTTCTGCATGATTTTCTATATTTAAAAGATTTTAGAGAGACTTGGGAGTGTGTTTGGTTTTCCGTATTACTGTATCTCTAGCTGCCAATGCCACATGGGTGGGTAGACCAGGACTCCAAAGACTTTTCCAGCTGTCTCCGCCATCCCCCACCCTGTTTCATCCTCCCTGCCCCCATTCTGCTTGCCTGTCACCACTCTCTCCCTCAGTTTTACCCATCTTCCTTTGCAAAGAGGCCCAAAAGAAACTTTGTGCCCCCTGATAAAATTCCTCTCAGAAACCCTGCTCTCCACCCCAGGCACAAAGTCCAGGAAGTTCTGCTCAAGGCACAAATGTGATCAAATTGAGACTATTTTGCATTTTATTTTAGAATCTTCGTTCAAAATTAGTTTTGCCAGAGGGCCAACTGGACAAAGGAGTGTGGTGGGAAATGGGTTGTAGAAGACCAAGGCCTCTGTTCCCCATGGGGCTTGCTGCCCCAGATGCTGCTTTTCCATGTCTGTATTCTTCTTCATATTCTTTACTGTTACAGTCCTGAAGGTGAGAGGAAATCTGACTTTTCCTGATCAGGAGGTGACTGGGGCAGCTTAGAACTGAACTTAAAACCTTTTAACAATTTCTTTTTAATGTAAAAAAAACTGTGAAGCAATATTATTGTCCTGCCAGGCTCCATCCTGCCCTGTCCCATCCTGGGCTCAGAGTGACAGTATTTTCCTGCACTGAGTGGTTGATGACAGACCTGTTTCCAGGGGGGTGGGTTTCAAAACAGCCAACTGAACTGACCCTGTAAAGAAAAAAGAGCTCATTAGCCCCACTGTGCCCTGGAGCCCTCCCTGGTCGCTGTCCAGCAGGCGAAGAGGAGGAGGAGGAGTCCAGTCCTGCTTAGGGGTGGGGGGGGGGAGAAAGGGCTCCCTCCAGGTGGCCTCCCTCCAGTCCAGCTCCCCCCCCCCTTCCACAGGCAGAGATGAGGGAGCGAGGAGCCTCCTTCTGACAGTGGAGAAGCAGCAGGGCTGGCCAGGAAAAGCTGGACTGAGTGGTCCTGATTGGTCTGTGGGACTCCTTGCCACAGGATGTGGTGATAATGGCCCCGAAGGCCTAGATGCCTTTCAAAGGGGGGTTGGACTGAAAGGGGCGCTAGACAGGCATGGCTGGACACAGTGGCTAGCTGGCGGACTCTCTTTCGCCCTTCACCCTTGGAGCTCAGGGTCTGGGGGGACGGACTTTTCCGAGGTGTTACACCGGTTCTGTGGGCAGGTGGGCCTTCTTGTGTGTTGAGTTGGGCTGCATTCCAGGTGTACACTTTCCTGGGAGTAAGCCCCATTGAACAGAATGAGACTTACTTCTGAGTAGACATGCCCAGGACTCCGTTGACCTCTGCTCTGAAACGTGGCCGGCTCTCTGGAGCAGTGAAGCACCCCGTCTGGGTCTCCCTGTGTGTCGAGCCCAGCCCAGGTACTTCCATTTGAGGAGTGAAAGCGCACGACAGGCTGCGAAGGGGCGAAGAGTGCCGAGCCCCCCCCCCCCCGCTAGACTGCTGCAGGCAGGGACGCCTCCCTGGAGCTGGGGTCCACTTGCACCAGCAGGCACAGCACAGGTCGGACCAGTCCTGCTTGGGGGGAGGGGGGCGCTTCTTGGCTCCCTCCCTCCGGGCGATTCCTCTCCCAGGAGGAGGAGAGTCATCCAGCCGGAGGGGCGTCAGGAAGGGGAAAGGTGGGTATGCTGCTGCAGCACCCTGGAGGTGGGGGGCAAAGGAGTGCCTCCCGTCCTCTCCTGTCTGCCTGCGATGAGAGGTTGGACAGGGGTAGGTGGGGGGCTCCTCCGCCCCCGATGACATCACAGGCGCAGCCCACCTGAAGGGGGCCCTCCGAAGAGCCTGATCAGGTGAGCCCAGGTGGCTGCACCTGGCGGAGGGCAGGCCTAGAGCTGAGCAGTGGTGACGTCAGGGCAGGGAATTCCGTGGCGCCACGGCGGAGCCAAGGGGCGGGCCGGAGCAGCCGGTCTTCGGGGGGCGGCGCGTGACGCGGACCGTCACTGAGCCTGAGTTGGCCTCCGCCGGGGAGCCGGTGCCGCCTGGTGGGTGCCCAGGCGGGACGAGCCGGGCAAGAGTGCGGGGCGAGCATGGCTCGCTGCGGGCGTTCCCAGCGATCTCCCGGGCAAGGGCCTCCGAGCTCCGGGACCCCGAGGCGCCCGCGCTGCCCCGTTTGCCGCCTTGTCCTGGGGCTCACGGTCCGCAGAGGGAGAGAGAAGGGACCAGCACCGAGCTGACCCTGCAGGCGCTCCGGCAGCAGCACACTTGGGCAGGGACGAGAGAGACCTGGTCCCTGGGAGCTCAGCCACACACACACCCCGGCAGGAGAGGCTCCCCCTCGTATTTCCCCAGCAAAGCAGGCATCACGCGCGGCTCCTCCGGGAAGGGTTTTGGCTGGGAGGCGGTTCAGCCACTGGCAAAACTCGGCCATCCATCCCTCTATCCATCCTTCTCCCCATCCATCACTCTCCTCATCCATCCCTTCATCCCTCTTCCCATCCATTCCTCCATCCATCCACCCATCCCTCCCCCCCCACCACACCCAGGAAGTGGAAAAAGAAGGAGAAGCAGTGGAGGTAAGTAGGCTGAGATGAGCATTCCCCACCAACCCACTGCCTAAGGCGACTGTTCCAGTTGGTTTCATGGATGGGCCAGCCCTGCCCTAGGGGAGAAACCAGCCAGCTGCTGATTTCTACTTTGCGGAGTTGATCCCCACACACTCTTGCTGCTTTGCCTTGCCCACTCTTTACAGCTTCCTGGGAGTTGCTACTTCTGTTCACTTCCAGAATGGGGACCGTGAAACCCTGCTGTGCAAAAGTGTGACATCAGCACCCGGCATTGCACAAGAAGAAGAGGACCACTCTTGTCACAGCTCAGCCTTTTTGAGATGGGAATTAGCCAGGACAAATGCTGGGCTGCCCATTTTGAGGCAAGGCAGGTGCAGGGGGTGCACTGGGAGACATGCTCAGAGGGGGGGTGACACCACTACTGGCAAAAATTGGTATTTTTTAAATAATGTTATGTATTATTTGATGCAAATGAATACAAATGTTATGTATTATTTGATGCATAATTTAATTCTGAATACAATAAAACAACTGTGTTGAAATGTCTGTATTCTATCAAATGTTATACCCCAAAAACCAGAAAAGGAAATCACAACTGCCTTACATAACAAAAGTGAATTTCCTTAACTCACGACTGACAAATGTGACTGATTGTTCCAAGAGTCAATGAGGTGCTATCATGACACAGCAGATCACCTGACACAGTCAGGTGTTAGTGTGAGTCAGCTTTCATTTCCATGTACCAGAGCTAATACTAGAACTCTTCTTCAGTTGTGTGAGTATCATCAAGTTGGACATGGGTTTATTTTTGGTTGGTTACTGATTTATTGGGTAACCTGTACTTATATATTTAAATAAATGAAGTTAATGGGGGTGACACCAACCATAGTGCTGCCATTGCATTTAGGCTGTGCATTTGATACTGTCATTTATTCTGGATGTTCTAGTACAGGAGGAGGTCCACCATGAGGGTGACACAATGAGCTCTCGCACTGGGTGACACAAACTCTAGTGTCACCACTGGTTGGTTTCTTTGATTGATCCCTAGACAGATTGCAACAGCACAGGGAGTAGGCTATGGCCAACCTTCTATCATTTTAAATCACATTTATATTGTGATGTATGAAAACAAATATCTTAGCAGTCACAGCATTAAAACATCCACAGATAAATTGTAGAGTAAATAATAACTAATCAGTAACTATAACAATAATAACTGATCAATAACCACTGCAGCAAAATCAATGCCAGGCATAACGTAATCATTTCTCTCTTCTGGATGTTTGCCAGCAGACAGGGCCTTCCCTGTGTTGGCATCCAACAGGGATGGCACCAGGTCACCTTGGGCTCCAGCTTTATGGGGCCTAGTGGGCATTCATGCACAAAACACTCTCTTGCACATGGAAATGTACCTGTCTGTGAGGCCTGTGGGGTCAACTGAATTGAAGGCTGTTTGCACGATGGACAGTTTTTGTCCTTGTGTCGAAAGGCATATTGTCACCTTTGCTTTGGTTTTCTGGGCCAGGTTTAGCTCTTTAAAACTGAGCAGACCAGAGATGTGGCACGTCCTCCTTGACTTCGGAGTCCTCTGCAGCACTCTGGTGCCCTGTTGGGGATCTCTCTTCATGTTCCTGATTGTTTTCTGTTTATCAACACCTTGCCCTCAGTGCTCATCAACTGCAAGTGTTACATATCCCAAACCATGTGTTTTTTTCCATACACCTGCCATTGGGGTCAAAGTGAGTGAATCTGTTTAGGCTGTTAGCTCCTCAGATTTCAAAAGAGGCACAGAGATTTCCTGGGATCTTACATTTTCCAATCTAACCCAGACTCGCTGCTTATGTGGGATGCTGGGGGCACTACTGTGGGCATGGTAGCAGCTGCTGCCGCAATCCATATGCACCAAGGAATGCATACATGACACTTCTTAACACAGTATCAAATCTGGGAGAAAACTGGCCTGCTACAGTAGCTCTTTGCTTGTGGATCTGCTTATAAAGAGGGAGTGTTTAGGAGCTCAGGGACACAGCTGCAGATGTAAGTTTTGATACACAAAGGATACTTTCCATTCTGTTGTGAGCCTAAATACAATGATGCTAACTTTTTGCAGTGATTTTGTATATTTAAAAGATTTTTGAGAGAGTTTGATTGGCTGTATTACTGTATCAAGCTGCTGATGCCATGTGGGCAGGTTGACCTGGGTTCTGCATTGGGAAGTTCAGTAGATCTGAACTCCAAAGACTATTCCAGCTGTCACCCCTGCCCTTTTGGGAATGAGCCTAAAGAAACTTTGTACCCCTGATAAAATTCCTCTCAGAGGCCCTGAGGGAGGGCACCAGGATGCTGGTCTCTTGTTGTCATGGGTGCTCCCTGAGGCATCTGGTGGGCCACTGTGAGATACAGGAAGCTGGACTAGATGGGCCTTTGGCCTGATCCAGCAGGGCTCTTCTTATGTCCTATTCCTATATATTTTCAGCTGCTCAATTGCATCTTGCAAGATAACGCTTTCTTAATGTGACTTTTCCTTTCTACGAGCTTCCCTGTACAGTAGCTGCTATAGAAACAGGACACTTGTTGTAAGGTGTTGCTTTAGAGAATGTTAGATAGTGGAGATACAGAAAACTTCCTGGGGAGTAGCCCCCTATTAGACTGTAGCAACAATAAAACAAAGAGGCTTGTGGTCCTTAAATACTGAGGGCCCAATGCTATCCAACTTTCCAGTATCAGGGCGGCCGCAATGCAGCCCCAAGGTAAGGGAACAAATGTTTCCATACCTTAAGGAGGCCTCCAAGACTGCCTTCCCAACACAAGAAGCAGTGCATATCCCATAGGCACTGCAGCACCGGCACTGGAAAATTGGATAGGATTGGGTCCTGAGCATCCTGTGCATGCCTTCCTGGGAGTCAGCCCCATTGAACTCAATGGGACATACTTGTGAGTAAACACACATTGGATTGGGCTGTAACCCACTTATTTAACCATAAGTAAAGGTGTTTGAAAATGGTGTTATTTTATATATAAACATAAGAACCCCAAAGGCCCATCTAGTCCAGGTTTCTATATCTCACAGTGGCTCACCAGAAGGGAGCATTCAAGACCGCAAGATAGATACTTGCATCCTGCTGCCACTCCCTTGCATCTGGTATTCTGAGGTAGCTTACTTCTATTTTACTCAGAAGTAAGCCCACTGTGTTCATTAAGGCTGTAAAACCTTAAGTAAAACAAAGAGAAACATATTTCCTCATGAGAAACAAACACCTCTAATCATAAGCTTTTGTGTGCTAGTTCATTATGAAATGTTATTATCCTAAGTTGGCAGGTATGTGTGTCACACAGAGAGAGAGAGAGAGAGAGAGAGCGAGAGCGCGCACAACAAAAGATCACATAACTGAGACAAAAACAAAGGGACCAGATCCTGTGACAACCCCATTTGCCAACTCTGTCCCCATGTCCTCTCAGATCACCCTATTTCAGGGCCCAATCATATTAGCTATACCATCAGGAGCTCATTAATCTCTTTCTCATTTAACATAACATCTGTTATATCACCTGCCACCAATGCTCTTCTGCCATCTTCACTGGACAAACTGGTGAGTCTCAGTGCAAACATGGACACAAATCTCACATCAAAAAAATGAACACCTTCAGAAACCAGTGGGGGAACATTTCATTCTCCAGTCTGTGGACACTGTGCTGCTCACCTGAAAGTTGCCACTGTTCAACAAAAGAACTTCAAAGGGAAACTCCAGCATGAAACTGCTGAATTAGAATTTATCAAGAGGGTGAATTTTGTTTGTTCAAGCTGCTGGAGACAATGGTTTTCAGTCACATCATAGGGTTCCAACTCAGCAAAGCTTGGAGGCTTTTGTTATCACCAGTTTACACTGAATTGTCACTGTGCTTATCTTATATACATTTGAGCTTTGTGCAGAATTATCACAGATTAGGCCTCCTACACTTCATGGTCAGTTGGCTCCACTGTTGATGACTTTTTTATCTGTACTTATGTATATAATACCTGCTAACTGAGAATAACACTTTGTGCATCTGATGTAGACTGTAGTCTATCAAAGCTTATGCTACAATAAATGCATGGTGTTTAAATTGCCATAAGCCTCTTTGTTGTTTTTATTTATTCATTCACTTTTTCACATTTTTATACCATCCTTTCTGCAAGGAGCTCAGAGGGGTGTACATAGTTCCTTCCCTCTTTTTGTTCTCACAACAACCTTGTGAGGTAGGCAAGTGTGACAGAAGTGGTGGCCATAAGGACAAGCCAAAATATTCCCAGATCCCTGTCCTGCAGGCGGTCAGATAAATTGAAAGTTTTAGGTTGCAATCCTAACCAACTTTCCAACACTACAGCAGCTGCAATGCAGCCCCAATGTAAGAGAACAAACATTCCCTTACCTAGAAGAGGCCTCTATGACTGTTCTCACTGCAGGATGCCGTGCACACCCTGTTGGCACAGCTGCATTGGCACTAGAAAGTTGGTTAGGATTGTGAGAAGGAAAGTGGTCATGCTTGCTCTATCCACATGCCAGATCTCCAGCAGCTTCCCTGACTTTGCTTACTGCCCCAACAACAGGTGTCCTCTTTGTTGAGGTTGGACAAACTGCAGCAAATGAAGTTAGCTGGAGAATTATTGAAAGAACAAGCTTATTAACAGTGCAATCTTATGTGCATTTCCTTGGATGCAAATTCCACTGAGCTCTATAGGGTTTATTCCCAAGTAAATGTACAGAGTATTGCAGCCCAAGGGACATAAAGAAGATACAATGAGCAGTAGCAGATGATGAGGAAGAATGCATTTTTTCTTGCTGTTCATTTAGAGCAGTTACTTTTAGTGTGCACTTTTTGGTAATGTTTATTATGCTGTTTGAGAAAAGAAAGCTTCAAATGTTATAAACAAGCAAAGGAGTGTTTGTGTGCATTTGTGGGGTGGGATGGAAGTCATATGGAATAGGAGATCCAGTGTTTCCCTTCAAAAATGAGATCTGCTGGGGCTCAAGCTCCTGAAGAATGTCACACATTCTCCACAGGCAGGGTGACCAGAAGTCCTCTTCTTCCAGGACATGTTCTCCTTTTTAGCCTTGTGCCCTGGAAAAGAATTTAAATGTCCTCCTTTTTCCTGTGAGCAGGTCCCTGCAGGTCTTGTAATTAATAAATTATATGTAATATAGGTTTAAATTTAATAATAAGTAATATAGTGTTCAAATTAAACACATTAAATCAATATATGAGTGCTTTTATATATGAGTGCTTTCTCTGTAAACCGCTTTGTGAACTTTTTGTTGAAAAGCGGTATATAAATACTGTTGTTGTTGTTGTTGTTGTTGTTGTTGTTTAGCTTTTATTTTGTCATGTCCCACATTTTTTTTGTATGACCTACATTTTTGGGTGCCTTGTCCTCTTTTGCGGTTATGACATCTGGTCACCCTGTCCACAGAAAAATTTCTGCCCTCTGCTCCCAGAGGTGAAAGAACATAAGAACATAAGAAGAGCTCCACTGGATCAGGCCAAAAGCCCATCTAGTTCAGCTTCCTGTATCTCATAGTGGCCCACCAGATGCCTTGGGGAGCACACAAGAACACAAGAGATCTGCATCCAGGTGCCCTCCTTCGCACCTGGCATTCTGAGGTACACTGGGGGGCTTCTGAGATGAACACTGGGGGCTCAGTCACAAGGGAAAGGGACTCTGAACTTGCTCATAGACCATTATTCTCTACATTGTAGAGCATAATTGTGTTTCTCAAACTGTGGGTCAGCACCCACTAGGTGGGTCGTGAGTCAATTTCAGGTGGTCCCCATTCATTTCAATGTGCATTTTATTTTTAAAATGCAGTATTAGACTTGATGCTACCGTGGAGTATGACTGCATTGGGGAAATGTTACAGATCTGTACCTTTAACAGGCTACTATGTATATGCTTTCAACTATGCTAGTCAATGGGGCTTACTCTTGAGTAAGTGTGGATGGGACTGCAACCTTTGGGTTGTTTGGGAAATTTTTTTTAACAGATCAGCAACTGCTTCGGAGGATTAGGAGGGATCACCTTTATTTTAAATAAATGTTTAAATAAATAAATATGTTAAATGTTCAAACTTATTCTATTTTTCATTTATTTATTTTCAAACTTTTATCAAAATTTTATTTTCATTTTTAAATTTACTTACTTGATTTGCGGTGTTAAAATTTTTTGTAGGGGGGTGTTAAAATCGTAGGGGGGTGTTGAAATTTTTCCTGCTTGATGATGTCAAGCTTGATGATTCCGGCTTGATGATGCCGCATCTCAAAAAAGACATAGTGGAAATGGAAAAGGTGCAAAAGACAGCGACTAAGATGATTACTGGGCTGGGGCACCTTCCTTATGAGGAAAGGCGTTTGGGCCTCTTCAGCCTAGAAAAGAGATGCCTGAGGGGGGGCATGACTGAGACATACAAAATTATGCAGGGGATGGACAGAGTGGATAGGGAGATGCTCTTTACACTCTCACATAATACCAGGACCAGGGGACATCCACTAAAATTGAGTGTTGGGCGGGTTAGGACAGACAAAAGAAAATATTTCTTTACTCAGCGTGTGGTTGGTCTGTGGAACTCCTTGCCACAGGATGTGGTGCTGGCGTCTAGCCTAGATGCCTTTAAAAGGGGATTGGACAAGTTTCTGGAGGAAAAATCCATTATGGGGTACAAGCTATGATGTGTATGCGCAACCTCCTGATTTTAGAAATGTGTTATGTCAGAATGCCAGATGCAAGGGAGGGCACCAGGATGAGGTCTCTTATTATCTGGTGTGCTCCCTGGGGCATTTGGTGGACCGCTGTGAGATACAGGAAGCTGGACTAGATGGGCCTATGGCCTGATCCAGTGGGGCTGTTGTTATGTTCTTATGTCACTCCTGGCCATGACATCATTTCCAGGTTGATGTCATCATCACTTCAGGTGGGTCCTGACAGATTGCCATTCCACAAAGTGGGTCCCAGTGCTAAACAGTGTGAAAGCCACTTGCTCTGCAAGTTCCAGGCTACTAACTAGCCTCAAGCCCTGAAGCACCTTGAGGATTAGCTGCCAGCCCAATCCTATGCATGTCTACTCAGAAGTAAGTCCCATTAGAGTCAATGAGGCTTACTCACAGGAAAGTGTGGATAGGACTAGGCTGTGCATAGCCACAGATTGGGGGTGTGGGGAGGGAGGGGAGAAGAAGCCAGTCCAGGAGGAAGCAGATGCTGCACCTGTTCAAAGCAGGGCAGCAGATGGGGCAGGGCTGCCAGGCGAGCTGTTTAGGGGAAGAGGAAGGGGGGAGGCAGGTGACCCTGAGGGCTTTCAACCTGAAGGGGTTTCAACTCGTCCCCCAAAGGGCCTGCAGGAGGGTGGGAGGCCCCTTTAAGGACAGCTGTGGTTGCTATGGACGCTCGAGGGGGCGGGGCCTCTTCCCGGAACTAAGCTATCCTCCTCCGGCTTGGCGGCCTTTGCAGGATGGACGACGAGCTGGAGTTGGACGAGGAGGTTTGCAGGGCGGGAGGCGCGGTAAGAGCCTGAGTGGGCCGCGTTACCATGGCGACGGAAGGGGCCACCCTGTCTCTTGGGCCTGAAGGCCCGCAGCAGCCCTTCATCTCCAAGCAGGGGGTGGGTGGCTACTGGTGTCCCAGGCGAGGAGCTGCCCTTCTCCAGCCAGGGGCATGAGCACTACCTTTACTCCAGAGCCCAGGTCAGCCAGGTGGGTAGACCTGGGCTCCAGGTTGAACTTGGTGGGTGGGTAGACCTGGGCTCCCACCCAGACTTGGAGCCCAGGTCTGCCTGCTAGGTAGACCAGGGCTCCCATTCTGCCTCTTCCAGGAAGGTAGACCTGGGCTCCTGGCTATGCGTGGACTGCTACCCATCCCAGTGGGTGCCCTTCCCCACTGGCACCACAGGTTGGGGAAGGCCATACACCCACCCCTGACTCCAGCCTCCCTCAGCTGAGGGTGTTCAGGTTCTGCCTAGTGCTGCCATTGCCGTTATCCAGGCAGCAGAAAAGGTGGGCAGAAAGTGCCTCCGGTGGTCTGACAGGGAGCAGTGTAGGAGGCATGAACTAGGACCTTTCACCCGCCTTGCCCTGTCCCCTGTGGTGGTTGACAGCTCAAGAGGGTCTCAGCACTTTTTCTAGTTGCATTGAAGGGAAAGCATGCACCTGCAGCTTCTCCCATCACCACATGCAGGGATGTGCAGTGAGGTGGGGAGGCAGGTGAGGCAGAGCCTCCCCACAGAAGTCCTTTGAAAAGCGGTGCTGTGTGTGAGGTGTGCATGTACAGTGCGTGGGTTGTGTGTGCTTGCACACCCAACACACTGTGGCACTTTTTGAAGGACTTTGGTGGGGATGCTCTGCCTCAGCTGCCTCCCCATGCGCTGCATGTCCCTGCACTACAGCACTAGCCAGGGTGGATAGAGGTGTTTGGCAATGGTAGGCACCATAGTGTTTCCGGTTAGCATGGTCAGGTAACTGCTTTCTCTGCAGACCTCCTGCTGCATGTCATAGCTGATGAGTGAAATGAGTTGTTAACATAAGTACGTAAGAAGAGCCCTGCTGGATCAGGCCAAAGGCTCCTCTGGTCCACTATCTCACAGTGGCCCACCAGATGGCTCATATAGCACTCAAGACAACAAGATACCCATATCCTGTTGCTGTTCCCTTGCACCTGGCACTTCGAGGTAGCCTACTTCTAAAACCAGGAGGTTGCATGTACGCATCGTAGTTTGTAACCTGCAGTGGACTTTTCTTCTAGAAATCTGTCCAATTCCCTAGCGTCATTGTTAGCCTGGCATCACAGCTGCTCTGCCCTTGGCAGCTGTTGCCCTGTGCAAAGTTTAGCCTTGCTAAAACCAAGTGGAGTTTGGTGCATGCTGGAAAGAGAGAGGACCTTTGTGTCTGATGATGCCTATTTCTTTCTATGTTTGAGCTGTAGTCTGGATTGGATTAGATCAGTGTTTCTCAACCAGTGGTACTTGTACCACCGGTGGTGCTTGAAGTGGTGTCTGGTGATACACACAGGGCCCGCTGCCTGGCAGCAAGACCAACAATACAGTGTGACAGGCAGCAGTAGGAGGCTCAGCTTGGCAAGCATGTGCTTTGTGCACACAGGAAAGCTGTCCCATCTGTCCTGGGCCTCTTAGTGGTGTTTGTCGCATTGCGCCTGGCCTCCAAATCAGGAAGTGAATGGTAATGACATCATCAATTACTTCTGTTGGTACTTCTAATAGTTGAACCGACAAAGTGATACAGCAGGGGACAAACACTGAGAAATGCTGAATTAGATTAAGCGCTTTTCATCCGGACCCACTGAACTCCACCCCCAGGGGACTTTAAAATAGTGTTTGGGCAAGTACAAATCCACCTATTTGTGGAGGAACAGCACCTCACCCCTGGAATTCCAGAAAACACTGTCTAACTAAGTAACTGTAACTCTTGGTGTTAGTGGAACTCTTTCTGATTTTGTACTTTCAGGGTTCATCAAGTACCATTGCATTCTACCCTGCCTAAGGTGTCCCAGAGGGATGCATGGCCCACCTTGCTTAGAAGGCTGATATGGAGGAAAACTAGGGACTGATTTTATGAAAGACTGATACATGTACTTTCTTAAATTGTGGGAGCTGCAGTGCACATGCACTGGTCTCCACATCTGTTCGATTCACTGCATCTGGACAATGCCCCATGCAGTGCCTCAGTGCTGTAAGCCTTGCTTGCAAGGTTCTGCATCAGGAAGTTGGCTCAGCAGAGAGGTCTTCTAGGCTCCTTAGGGAAAGGGTGGGTACTGCTGTCTAGTTTTGTCTTAATGTTTATTACGCTATAACTCCCAGTGGATCCTAATAAAGGTGGGGCAAAGAATGAAAGGCCAGGCACACATTGTGTACTTCAGCAAAGCAAAGCTTCACATTGGCTGAAATGCAACTTTGTGCTGAAGGCCCTGATTTATTGTCTGTGGCAGCAGCACATCAGTACTGTATTCTGCCTGGTTTTTGTTTAGTGCAGGGGTGCTCACACTTTTTTTGGCTCGAGAGCTACTTTGAAACCCAGCAAGGCCCGGAGATCTACCAGATCTAAGGAGTATGATGGCAATGTTCGCGCCATCATAACATATAACATTTATGTGTACAATGTATGTTGGTGTACCTTGCGTAACCGCATGAGCCAATATTGCACAACACAACATAATTAACTATAAACATTTTTTGTAATTACTTGAGTTTACTTTGATGACTTGCACTGAAGTGAATCAGCCAAGGATGCATAGTCCGGACAGTAGCTGCTGACAGCCAGCCTCAAGTACACTTCCAAATGTTCATCAGTCATGGTGAAACAGTACTTGGACTTAATGATCTTCATGTAGGAAAAGGCTGACTCACATAAATAAGTGGAGCCCTTCCTGCCTCAGGTGCTCTTATATCCCTGAGGGCCCTATTGCCTTCAAGTGGCTGCAGCTGTGCAGCACACTGTGCTGGATGCCCAGGCCTTACCCTTAAAGGGGCCACTGCTGACACCACATCTACCTCCTCACCAGATCTTCCTCGATTCCAATACAAGTGGGGGGGGGGCAGATCTCTATACAGACCAGTGCAAAAACAGGGGAAAGGTGTGGGGGAGGGAAGATCTCTATATAGACATCACAGCAAGACCAGTGCAAAACCCCTTGCACACAGAACCAACAGATGGAAGTTGGGGGGGGAAATCTCCATACATACCAGTGCAAAACAGGGGAAAGGTAAGTCAGCCCCAGTAGAGTCAACAGGGCTCACTCCCAGGGATGCGTGGACAGGAGCTCGCTCCCAGGGATGCGTCACTCCCAGGGATGCGTGGATGGGAGAGAAGCCTGCCAGCGGCTCCTCTCCAGGTCTACTCACGAGTCAGCCCCAGTAGAGTCAACGGAGCTCACTCCCAGGGCGGGGCTTACTCCCAGGGATGCGTGGACAGGAGCTCACTCCCAGGGAGCTCACTCCCAGGACGGGGCTCACTCCCAGGGATGCGTGGACGGGAGAGAAGCCTGCGATCAACTCATTTTGCCTCGCAATTGACCGGTAGATCGCGAACCCCTGGTATTGAGCACCCCTGGTTTAGTGGGTCTAGCCTAGGCCTGCGCAACTTGTGACCCACCAAACCAAAAACAGCTCACTACCCATATATAGTGGCTTGCTAGAAGTTTAAAAAACTTCTTAGCTTGGCTGTTTACCTATGATTGCAAAAATGGGACTGTCACACACTTGGCACACATTTGGGATATGTGGCTGGTGGGCTACCTGCATCATAGTAGTTAACAATTAGAGCAGACATTGCACAGTGGATTGTCAGAGTCTTAATAATACTTTTCAAATACTTCCTGTGTAGTCTCCTGAGTTAATCCTTAACAATGACTATTTGAAGATAGAAAATTACAGGCATCCTTCCGTATTTGCGGATTCAGTTATCCGTGGATCTGCCCCCCATAAAACCATTAACACTGCTTGAGGCTTATTGGCGAAGTGCTTCATCCTTTTACAGGTTGCTATAAGCATGCAAGCTTATAGAGTCAGCAGGTGGCCTGCATACTTTGAAAGTACAAGATCAGCTGTTCTCAAAAACCTACTTGAACTTTGGAACTGCAGTAAGTTTTTGCAGTGGCAGGGGGATGGCGGTGACATGATTTCCAGGATTGTGCCACTGCCAAAGAAAGAAGGGGGGGTTGGTTGGTACTCACCAAAGTGAGTGTCAGGGAAGCTTACCTATAAGCTAATAGGTATGGGGAGCGCTGGGGAAGACTTCCAAGTCTGATTAACTAAAGATCAGAAATGGCTTCCGGTTTCACGATTGAAAACGAAGTGATTTCTGATTGCTGTTTTTAGTTAATAGGCTTGGGGAGTCCTGCAGAGGCTTCCTTGGGACTCCCAGCACGCCCCCAAGAGGCTGGCACTCACTTTGACGAGTATAAAAACCCCTTCTTTCCCTGGCAGTGGCACAACCCTGGGGATTGTGTCGCTGCCATCCCCTGCGCCTCCCCTTAAGGGGCCAGTGCAGTTTCCCTGGCTGGTTGATCATGGTGGAAGCAGGAACTTAATGTTCAAGCTAGTCTCTTCATGCACGTTTTCCAGGGGGTAAGCCCAATTGAACACAATGGGACTTAGCTATGAAAACCTTCTTGATGGGTATTTCCATTTTTGACTCTCCAGCAGTCATACCTGTTGTTTCTCTAACAAAGCCTTTTCACTTTTTCTTCCCTATCCCTCTCGACTACACCTTTCTGTCCCGCCCTTGTAGTCCCTTGTATTTTCCATCCATGCAGCTTCTGCTTGATCTCCACCATGCACCAAGTAACCCACTGCTGCCATAATCCCAGAGAAGAGAGTGAGGCCCTCTTGGGCTCCAGGGCACATGCTTAATATTGGGTTCATCATTCATTTTCTTCAGGAGCTGTCCATGAACTGTCTTGGGAACTGGTAGATCTTTTACCATAGTTAGACCATCTTGCCATACCTCTGCCTCCACAGCTGCCCTTCTGAATAGTTGTATTCTTTCTCCTATACGTAGGTGGCAAAGATGGGTCGACGAGCTCACCACGATTCTCACCCAGAAGAAAATCATCATAGCCCTTCAGCTGGAGAGGTGGGTACAACTAGCTTGCAACCTGGGATTTAATTTTCAACTGTGAGAGGGGATACACAGCATCTTCATGCAGGATGGAAATCTAAGCCTCCGGTGACAGTGAGAAACCTGTCTGTGAGTGAATTTGTTCCTTCAGCTGCTCCTGTCCCTCTGCAACATGTCTTCTAATACCTGGCTGTGGTTCTGACATTCCTCCTGTTAGATGTGCTAACTGGAGGTTAGAGAATCCTACCACCTACGCCCCTGGTGAACACATATGGTCGCATATGATTTACTGTTGGAGGGGTGCTACCACTTGATGTTCAGCTTAATGTCCTGCTAAGTTGATCCTAGATAGCTGATCTGGTGCTGAAGTGTCATAATATTCTCTTGGCAAGAGAATCACTTGGCCCAAGACAAAGCAGATGCCTGGTCTTGCCACATGGTTACATATACTTTGCAGTAAGTTGTTGTTGGCAACCTTCAGTCTCGAAAGACTATGGTATCGTGCTCTGAATGGTGGTTCTGGAACAGCGTCTAGTGTGGCTGAAAAGGCCAATTCGGGAGTGACAATCCCTTCCACACTGCGAGCAAGTGCAGTCTGTCCCTGGTCTGTCTCCCTGGCTATGGGCCTTCCTTCTTTGCCTCTTAGCCTCAGACTGTTGGCCAAGTGTCTCTTCAAACTGGGAAAGGCCATGCTGCACAGCCTGCCTCCAAGTGGGCTGCTCAGAGGCCAGGGTTTCCCACCTGTTGAGGTCAACTCCTAAGGCCTTCAGATCCCTCTTGCAGATGTCCTTGTATCGCAGCTGTGGTCTACCTGTAGGGCGCTTTCCTTGCACGAGTTCTCCATGGAGGAGATCCTTTGGAATCCGGCCATCATCCATTCTCACGACATGACCAAGCCAACGCAGGCATCTCTGTTTCAGCAGTGCATACATGCTAGGGATTCCAGCACATTCTAGGACTGTGTTGTTTGGAACTTTGTCCTGCCAGGAGATGCCAGCAATAAGTTACTGCTTGCTAAATTATCATGTGTGCATTAATAATTATCATATTAACTCGGCTCTTTTAGAACTCATCCTTAACTTCGATATTTCTCTTCAAAGACTCCTCCCAACTGTGAAAATGGCAGATTCCATGCTAGGGTTCATTAATAAAGGGATTGAAAATAAAAGTGCCTTGTGCTTGTATTGTAATGTATTATACAAATACTGTATTGTAATACCTTTGTATTGTACATTACAATTACTTTATTGTAATATAATGTATTGTAATGTCCATATCTGTGGTGTGGCCATATTAGAATTACTGTGTATCATTCTGGCAGCTGGCCTCTCCATTTCAAAAATATCACTGAAGTAGAAGAGGGACAACCAAAAGGAAAAGGTAAAAAGTTTTTTAATTTAGGGAAAAAAGTAGCAGAAGAAAATGGTAGAGACTTACAAAAACTGTATATGGTGTGGATAGAGAAGTTTGTCTGTCCCCCCTTTTCTTATTCTAAAACATGAGGTCATCTAGTTGAATTAATTGGTAGCATGTTCAGGGAAGGCAAAAGAAAGTACTTCTTTATGCAACACATATTATAGAGGTGTTTGAAAATTGTTAGTTATTTTACTCAAAAGTAAGCCCATTGTGTACAATAAGATTACAGTCTGAATTTTATCTTACCAGAAATGAATACATCTATATATTACGTTTATGGAATTCACCCCCAAAAGATGTGGTGATGACCAGTGTCTTAGATGGATTTGAAAGGAGATTAGACAAATTCATGGGGGGGCAAGTCTATCGATGGCTATTGCTCATGACTGCCACACAGAAGTTTCAAAGGCCCTGCATACCAACTGCTGGGGAGCAACAGCAGTTCACATCATGCTTGTGGGTTTCCTGTAGAGGCATCTAGTTGGATTCTTATATCCATGGAACTTTCTTGCTGTCTGATTTTTAATTTTTTCTACCTTTTGAATCAAAGTAGCTTTTTCTTGACCTTGTTTGGCTTGTTAGCTTGGCTTTGTGTTTGCAGACACAGGGCCTGACTTTGCTGTTGTCAGACATCCTACAGGTTTATCCCTCATTTGTACGGAATCTAAAATGCTATCAATGTCACTCAACCCAATAGGACATGTATTTAACTATAGCAGTTTCTCTCCTACCAACACAACTGTCCCTAGAGTTTGTGGTTTTCTTCTTACTCTGTGCACTAGAATTTGTGGGAAAGAGATTTGGGTGTCTGCTGTCTTACTAGAGTATCTTTTTTCTAGTGATAAATTGGGAATTCCCTCTATATTGTGAAACTGGACTGCCACTAGTGCATGATATAAGTATACACGAGTGCACAAGGAGGAGGGAAACACCTACAATCTTGACAAGCCAGATGGAAAACAGGCAGATGATGGTTCAAAGCAATGGAATGTGGTTCCGTTGGCCCCTAGATGTTTTTGTACTGCAGCTATGCATGGGATTAAATAAACTTTCTATTGGCATTGTCTGATGGTAAATAATTGTGTCGGCAAACTCTTAAGGTTGAAGTAGGAAAAGAAATGCTCTTGGATTGCACTTCTATATATGCTAATGCTTTCCTGGGAGTATCCCATTGAACTAACTAAGGCTTACCTTAAGACATGCTTAGGATTGCACAGTTAGTGTTTTTCTTACTTTCCTGCATGGGCTGCTAGTATGTCTGGTATAATAATAATAATAAACAACTTTATTTATACCCCGCCCTTCTCCCCAAAGGGACCCAGGCTTTTGGTATTGCACATTCATGGTGGTGTTTTTCTCTTTTCTATCCTTCCTGCTGACCTTGTTCTAGGATGAAGAGACAGAAGAAAAGGTAGAATTTACTTCAGTAGATGGTTAGAATGTTGACTTTTGGGCGCACATCTATCAGGGCTAACTTTTTAATGAAAGTTAGATTTGCCTTTAAAGGGGGCACTTTTTACACTGACAACCTTAAAATTTATAATAGGTGCACCCTGTGGCTCCTATCACAGACATTTGTGTGGACAGTTACCATCATTTCATGGCTTTCTGCAGTGTTATGTGGCTCTATGTGAGTCAGGAAGAAGAGGTGAAAAGATTTGGGGACACCGGACTTTCATAATGAAGCCTGGAGCAGCAGTTTGGCGCTGAAATGAGAAACCAAAATTTGGCTTCTGATTGGTTTGTTTCTTAGGCAGCATTCAGTATGAAAACTAGAGTCCTGGAGGACACTCTTATGAGGAACCAGCCCATTGTCTTGCTGAGCTGTAGTTTGTTGTTGGTGTTAAATATTAGTAGCTTAGGAGTAACACTTTCATCCATTGCTTTCTCTTGAGACCAGTACCCTAGGAAAGGTGGTTGAGCTGGTGAGTCAGCAAATTAGAATTTGTGCCTTTGACATCAGCAGCTATTGGGATGAGACAGTAGCTCAGTTGCAGAAGACCTGTTTTGCAAGCAGGAGGTTCTGCATCCATCACTGGCAGATCAGGCAGTTTAGCAAGATGGAACAATAGTCTGACTCTGTTGAAGATGGCTTCCTATGCAATGTTCATCTTCTCCTGTCACCTTATTTTTGTGATAAAACCCTCAGTCTGTAGTCAGGAGCCAGGGGAGGTGGAGCTGTAAGTCCTGCAGGGCTCCAAAAATTGCTGTGTAAGTTACTCCTCCCCCTCGCTCTTGGGGCCATTCCAGGGAGTGAAAGCAACATCCTCCGTGTTGCTTTCGCTCCTGGACAAGTTCCTAGAGTGAGGAGGGGGACAGCTTACGTGGTGCATTTTGGAGCCATGTAAGTCTTTGCCCCCCTGCTGGCTCCACTACTGCCCTCATGTTAACTGTCAAGCAGCTGATGTACATTGCATAGTGCTGAATCAAGAAGTTGCTTAGCAGCTCAGTAGACCTCACACCAGACAAAGCTACCTGCATGTCCTGTGACCCTCAGAGAAACATGTGGCCAACGGCACAGCGGAGAGGTCAGAAAACAGTATTAAAAATGGTAAGTGGTTGCTAACCCACATGCTGAGGAGGTCAGGGTGAAGGATAGAGAGGAAGGAATGTGTACAGTAGATAAGAGGGAATTAGACATGGAATAATGGTCAGGAATGAAAGTTGTGAGCAGCATGCAGAGGTGAACAGCCACCAGTGCAATTATTGCGTGGGCATCCACATGAGTGACCATACCTGACCTGGAGTAGCTGGGACATGTTTGCCAGTTGGGTTGTCAAAAAATGGAACCCTTCACTACCACCACCACCCATTCTGGAGCTGTGCTTACACTGCAAGAACTTGGTTGTCCCTGGGCCACATTTGTACACTGTCCTCATGACTGATGCTTGGCAGGCTCTAATATATAAAAACCACTGCCTTATTGTCAGCTCCAAGCCAATCCAAGTACGTCCTTCAGCAATGCTTCAGTGAGTTAAGTGGTTTATGAACAGGGCAGGACTTTTCACAATTCTGTAGTGTCTGTTTACTTTCATGAGAAGTTCATTTAACTGGTAGTTAACTGTAGGTTTTTGGACCTCTCCCAGTTTAAAAGAGCTGCAGTCCTTCCTGGTGAATCTGTCACAACCTTGGAATGTCCAGTTTTGTGACTGTGAGGCTGCAATCCTAAACACACTTCCTAGAAGTAAGTTTTATAGAACTTAAAGTGACTTACTTTTAAGTAGACATGCATAGGATTGTGCTGTGAGATAAATACAGTAAGTGGAGATGATACACCTCTGAACATATATTCAAAGTTGATGTAGCCCTTCCAAGTCTGGTTTGCGCAGCTGGTTCAAAGCAGACTTATTGATTAAGTGGCTTCATAGAACTGTTGTGTCTGCCCCCAGAGTGCTTGCTGAAGAGCTTCTCCTTCAACTGCACTGTCCTGTCTCAGGTCTAATGGGAGCGACACTATCCAGTTTCTCGCCTCTTGGTACCGTATTTTTCGCTCCATAAGACGCACTTTTCCCCCCCCCAAAAAAGTGTGCGTCTTATGGAGCGAATACTGCAAAAAAAAAACAAAAAAACTCCGCCCCAGCCCTGGCCCTGGCCCTGCCCCTGCCTGCTTGCTCTGCTCCGCTTCCCAGTCAGAGGCTACTCAGAAGTAAGTCTCAGAGTCAGTGGGGCTCACTCCCAGGAAAGTGTGGGTGGGATGGCAGTCTCACTGCCCAATCCTGTGCATGCCTACTCTGAAGTAAGTCCCATTAGAGTCAGGGGGGCTTACTCCCAGGAAAGCCTTCCCCCCCCCAAGCCTGGAGCATCACAGCCTCTCTTTCCCCCCACCCCAAGCCTGGAGCATCACAACGTCTCTGCAACACAAACACTTCCCTCCCCTCACACACAGGCTGCCCCCTTCTCTTACACACACAGATGCTCTGCCCCCCCCCACACTCACTCACACAGCAGGGGAGGGGCGCTTTCACTCACCTCATCCAGCATCTGAATGAAACACCCCCCCCCCATCACAAAGAAAAAACTGTCTCCTTGGTCAGAATGCCAGTGTTTGCTTATTGCACAAGCCCCAGGTAAGGCTCGGTTCTCACCATAAATCCAGAGGTTTGTTGTGTCTTGAGAATTCAAGTTGTGGTTGGACTTTCCACTTGTTCATTTGTATTGGAATCACGGAAGAACTGGCGAGGAGTTAGATGTGGTGTCAGCAGTGGCCCCTTTAAGGGTAAGGCCTGGGCATTCAGCAGACTGTGCTGCATAGCTGCAGCCACTGGAAGGCAATAGGGCCCTCAGGGATAGAAGGAGTACCTGAGGCAGAAAGGGTTTGTGGGTTTTGAAGGAGTGCAGGTTGGAGGTAGGAGAGGAGACTGGGTTTATTGAATTTGGAATCTGACTGTGGATTGTGACTGGACTTGGATACCCTGATGGATTTGACTGACCTTGGACTGTAATTTGGCTTATTGGTTCTGGACTCTGATTTGGCAACTCTGATTGATGGGACTGATTTACTTGGCATCTGTGGACTGGAACTGGACTCACTTTTGCTTGCTGCACTGGTGAGTTGCACAAGGAGGACTGATCAGCCTTAAGCGGGCACAAGGCCCAGTGGATTGGGATTTGGCAGAACATCATTGTAGCAGAAAGATAATGTGATCCCTTATTTGTGTGCACCTGCTTTTGTGAGCTTCATAAATTCTGACTCTAGCGATGATGAGTTCTTGGGGTTTCCAGAAAACTAGAGTACTCAAACCTTTAAGTCTCTACATTTGTTAATGACAGTGATAATGGTTCTTAATGCCACTGTTGACTGCTGTTCACTTTACATGGTTCAAATGTTATTCTGTTATAGTTTATTAAATATTTTATTATATTATTTGGTTCAGAATATTTTTTTTCCTGTTTTCCTCCTCTAAAAACTAGGTGCGTCTTATGGTCAGGTGCGTCTTATGGCGTGAAAAATACGGTATATAATTAAGGTTTGGGTATAATTTTCATCTCTAATTGTAGGAAACTTGCAGTATCCCTATCCTGTCTTGGAATGGTAATTATTCTTGTGGTTCAGACACTGTAAAAAGAACCCAAGGCTCCATTTTTTCTTCCTTCCCACTCTATAGTACAGGATAACAAAAGGAAGTACTTCTTCGCCAAAGGCATAATTACATTATGGAATTTATCACCATGGTTAGATGCCTCTTAAAAAGGATTAGACAAATTCATTGGTGATAGGTATATTGGTGTCTATAAAAATGAGTCATTAAAAATAAAATGGGGCAACTATGGTTAGAGATGGCATGTTCCTGACTGCAGGACCTTAGGGACAAACAATAGTACATCGCTATTACATAATGTGCTGCTTATGAGTTCTTCAGGGGCATCTGGCTGGCCTCTGTTGAAAGTCCAGATGGACCTTTGGTGGTTGATGTTCTTACATGCTGCTTGTGCTCACCATGAAGAGACAGAGTATTTGGTTCAGTTTTTCCCCTTTGTGAGTTGTGATAGGATTGTTGCTTCAGATACGTATATTCTACCACAGATGGTTTGTAGGCAGCTCCTCAAGTGATGTCTTTTTCCTTTGGGAGATGATCTTTATTCTTATTGACTAAAGCACCCAGCACATGCTTAATACTCTTAAATGCTAAGCCTCACTGCTTTCAGAGTTCTTAATTTTGATTGGTTTGTGCTCACAGCTGGGAATTTTTTGTTGTTGTATAAAATCCTGTCTTATTCTAGCTGCGTCCTTTTGTATCAAGCAAAACTAAGGCTCTCAAGCTGTGATCCCTTGAGTCTTTCTGAAAGTGCTGTCCAATTACGTGGTACTGACTCCTTGTGACTCCCAGCTGCAAATCTCATGAAAATAAATGAGAAAAATAAAAAAAAAAACTCTTTTTGGATGTGAGCATTTGTTGCAGTAGTTGCTAGAGGGATCTTCCATGATGACAACAGGGAGGAGAAACAACCATAAGACAAGGTTTCTGTTACAATGTGAACCTCTTCTATCAAGTGTTTTTGGGAACCTTCCTCCACCCTTGCCTAGATAATGCTTTGAAAGCTTGTACACTTGCTGTTTAGCCAAGCTGGAATATTTGTTATCTTTAGTCATTTTTCTTCCTTGGCCTTTCCCAAATCCCTGGTAAGTCTTGTGCTGTTTCTCTGAACTCCTGTGGGGCCACACACTTAATTCCAAATTCTTCTGCATTTGGTATACATTTCTCTTCTGTAGAGGCAAAAGTAGTTTCTGGTTGACTGAATCCTAGTGAGCAATTGATTAGATGATATAGGTGTGACATCCTGCTCTCCAGCCATTTGCCTGCTTCAGAACGTGACCGGTGGTCTCTGGTAGTAGACTGGCTGTCACGTGACTATCAGCCCAGTCCTATGCACACTTTCCTGGGAGTAAGCCCCATTGACTCTAATGGGACTTACTTCTGAGTAGACATGCATAAGATTGGGTTGTGAGTCTCCTAAGTAGCTCTAGTATCTGCGATGAACCTTGAATGCTTTCTGAAACAGAGAAGTTGAACTGAACAAAGGGATAAAGTGGGTGCTCCTCTTTTATTTAGCAGTGGGAGATTAACTGGCCCTCCTCACCCCAGCAGTGTCTTTTCTAGTGGCTGTCTGCTGGTGTTTTGTATCTTTGAGACTGTGAGCCCTTTTGGGACAGGGAGCCATTAGTTGTTTGATTTTCTCTGTAAACCGTGTTGTGAACTTCTGTTGAAAAGCGGTATATAAATACTGTTAATAATAATGAGGGGCTGATGGGGTGAACTGGGTTTTGTGGGTGAAGAATATGAAAATAACGGCCAGCTCTGCAGAATTTGGCTGCCCATATATGTCCCATTTGGTTATTGCCCCATAAGAAGAAATTGGCCTCCTTGTCTCTATTTGTACTGAAAAGCTATGAAACCACTCAAGCTATTTGCAAGCAAAAAGTATCTTTGAAAATCCATGTCATAGACCTTATTGATGTGGCATAAGTTGTCAGAAGTTACTTGTTTGCTGTAGCATTCAAATTCTCAAATCCCTTTTAGCATGCACCTGCCTTTCCCAAACCTTCTGATATCAGGGTAGCTAAACCAGTGGCAACTAGGACATTGCAATGACATTTGCGTATGCCAGGTCCCATTGTAACATTGGAGAGGATCAGCTACTTGCTGCCAGACTGCTCCTAGCCCTTGAACTGTGAGCTTGCTAGTTGTTTAGGCTTTGAGATTAGTAGATGTGTGTCAAGCTTCTTCCAAGCCAACTTTGGTTCTTGCTCTGAGCCATAGTTCTATTTTTCCCTTGGATGATGTGATAATTGGCTAGAGCTCCATACTTCTGGTGTTTTTGCATACATTTTGGAGAGGCAAATGCAGGCTTGCTATTTAGCAAGAAGCTGATGCCAGATACAAATATGATGTATGCATATGTCTTTATTGTATTTGCACTTCACATTTTGATGTAAAAAGTGATGTAAAACACTTAAAAGTATTTTGCGTGTGTGTGTGTGTGTGTGTGTGTGTGTGTGTGTGTGTGTGTGTGTGTGTGTGTGTGTGTGTGAGAGAGAGAGAATAATTAGAGACCCTCGGCTCAGTCCCGAGCCATGGCAACTTGATGGATGAACGCTCTATAAGAAGATGGATCACATGCAAGACTAGAGAAGTCCGCTAGGGTCTTTTTCATTATTGTGATTATGTTGAGCCATTGGGTTGCTGGTCTTCCTCTTGGTCTTGTTGCTTCTGTTCTTCCAACCATGATGTCCTTCTCTATTGTTCGTTCTTTCTGAATGATGTGTCCAAAGTAGGCAAGTCGAAGCTTGGTAATTCTTGATTTGAGTGACATTTCTGGCTTAATTTGTTCCAAAATCGATTTGTTTGTTCTGGCTATCCATGGTATCGATAACATTCTTCCCCTGCACCACATTTTGAATGCATCAATTCGTCTTTTGTCCTGCTTCTTGATTGTCCAGCTTTTGCATCCATATGTGACTACCTGAAAGACCAAGCTGTGTATGAATTGGGTACAGCTATGAAAAGTCATACATGAAGCAACCCCTACTGTGTATCATACTGCTAAATGGTTGTATTCTTTGGTGTATAATGGAATAAAACAACTTTCTTGATGCCTTGAGCCTGCCATGGTGGGAATTGTCTATCCTCTGCAGTGTCACAGTCACGCTGTTTTACCTGCTTTCAGCTTGGTGTAAAACCTGCTGTACATCAAGCCTGTGGACAGCATGCCACTGGGAGCATCTCATTATGCATTTGTGGTTCATAAGACCAAAATATGGAGGCACACTACACCAATATGGCAAGCTACGTTTGCCATTTGATATTGCAACTCTCCATGCATTTAGTTCAGCCATGCAGCTGGTTCTAAAGTTTAGTTCCTTGGAGCTGTTGTCAATGCCAAATTGCCCATTCTGTCCAATTAAACCAAGGACTGAAATGGCTTCCTGTGTTTTGTTTACATAACTGACTTTTACTAGTGGGAGAAAAACCACACCTTCCATCAGAGGTAGGTTAGGTCATGGGGAGGCACTGCCTGTTTCACGCAGATCTCTGGGGAATGAATTAGTGTGTCTCTCTCAAAGCCACCCAGTTGCCTGTAGAAGTGTTGGGACTTCCAGCTGTTGCTTGGAATATGGCCAGATTCTCCAATAGGAATCTGAAAAATGTAGCTGAACTCATGTTCCCTAATTAGGCTAACGTTCCTAGAATGAGCTCTAGCCTCATTCAGCCTGGAGCTCCCCAAGGCCTTTTCCTCAGCTACTGGCACCCTGAATAGCTGCCTAGTTATTTTCAGCCTGCTGGGGTTATCGCCTGATCTTCAATAACATTTTTCGTCTTTCTCACCAAAATAACTCTCTTAAGTATCTGTATTTCCCAGCCTGTTTCAAGTTAGTTTTTACTGCTCCTTTGCATTGATGATTGCTGAGTGTTAAGCACAGACCCATGGGAAAGAGTTGCATTTAAAATTCTGTTTTCACTCATTATTTCATTCTTTGAATACTGTCTGACCTGAGCCCACCAAAGGAAAGGGGAGGAGGGCCTGAATAGGAAGACTATATTGACAGCTTCAGGACCCTGTAGCGTGACCCTAAGATAGTTTGCTAAGGCAGACAACTGGGATGTTGCATGAATCTGGAATCTTGGGTGGGCATAGGCAAGAGAACATTCCACTTTGCAGGTGAGCGGTTAAACCACCAGCAAGAAGAATAGTGGAGGCATTTTCAACATAAGCCTATCTGAGAACGTTTCATGTTGGAAAAGACTATAGTGTTGTGATTGGTATAGAAATTGTGCGTAACATCCCAACTAGTGCTTTTGCTGTTGGGGATTTATTGTGTAAATGGAAGCTTTCCTCACGAATGCAAGGACTTCTGCCATCAACAGAATGTTCCTTCCCAACAGCAGAAGCACTGGTTGGGATATCACCCCATGGTTTTTGGCCTAACAGGTTAAGTGGTACTAAGATCAGTTAATGTACACATGCAGGGTGATTATACGAGTACATGGTGAATAGCATTTTTAATCCATTCAGATGAGTAGACAGAAATGGTTCCCTTTACTAATGTAAGATGTCAAAGGTGTGTAAGCTAGATATAGTTGAGCCCTGCCTAGTTTCACTGAGGCAATCTGCTAAATTTCCCTTCACTTCTAGTTTTGCCATCTTCTCCCTTGATTCTGTTTCCTCCTGACTTCTTGCCTTCCATTTTCCCCATCATTTGTTAAATTTCTCTCATCACTTCTGGTAGGTTCTTTCTTTTCAAGGGCTCAGCTTGGCCCTACTCTTTGATTCCACTTCTCCCTTGAGCTACTGCCTCTGACTCCATCCTACCTTTCATCTCCTGACTTTTCAAACATATTGTTTGTCTTTCACTGTTATCCTCCCAACTCTGCCTCATCCTCTGTGAAAAACTTGTTTGCTCATTCAGCTTTTCTGAACTCCTTATGCCAAAATTTATCAACTTGCAGTAAAATCCTAAGTAAATATATCTTTCATTTACCCTTCTATTGTCCTCACACTTGTTTTCTTCAAATTCCTCTCATCTTTCTGCTTCTTAAGATGGTTTCTGTCCACCAGCTTACCATATATCCCTCTTCCACTCCTCCTTCTTGTCCAGTGAGAACAAAACTTACCACCCAATCAAGTATGTTGACTTGGAAGTTAGTCCCAATCAGAAAAATGGGAGTTATTTTCTACATAAGTGTGCATAGGATTTTATCGTTTGTTTCCTACAGGTCTTGATTCTGAATATCCAATTTCTCATACAGGCATACACCCGCCTTCATTCTAATGGTTTCTGTTGTCACCTTTAAGATTCACCTTTCTATCCATGTTTTCTCATAGCCTCTATAGGCTTTTAAAAGGAAACCCATACACTGGAATTTCCCCCTCAGTGCAATGGTCATGTTAGTCCTAATTCAGCATGGCATCTTGTCCCCACATAATAGGTGGGCAAAGATATTAGTGCAGGGTGGATAGATTTGCTGCGGGAGCCAGCTATGCCTTGTCCACCTGCTTAACAAGCAAAACGGAGGGACGATTTTTACACTGAAAAATTAAACTGCTTTGTAAACTTTTGTTGAAAAGCAGTATATAAATACTGTTAATAATAATTAATAATAATAAAAATTGGGATGGAGGGACACAGTGTACAAACTTGAATGAATGAAATTTTCAAATTGAAATTCTACATAGCCCTGCATGAAAGTAAATCTTTACCCACACTTGGGAAGGATTGTCTTATTTCGTTAGACCAGCGGTCTCTAAACCTTTCTGCTGAAGGGTCACATCAAATATCCAGTATATTGTCGAGGGCTAGAAAAAAAAATTAAATAAAATTTAAATAAATACATTTGAGATGGAACTTAAGTGAATGGGCTCAAATGCGCAGGACTTCTCCAAGCACCAACACAACCCAAGAAATAAAGCACACACTTAAATGGACCCCCAGTCCCCACCCCACAAGCACAACTCTGGTTGTGTTTGGTCAACTGGGTCAGAGGCTCGCAGGGTATCAAAGGCTGTCCGCAGGCCAGAGAGAGGCTGGCCACATCTGGCCCCCGGACCGGGGTTTGGAGACCCCTGTGTTAGACTGTTAACTGCTTCTGACACCTGGGCCTTGAACAAACTGAATTGTTTATCTTGTGGAGAATTGCAGGAAACGAGCAATACAGTACCTAGTTATTGGACCCACCACCCTAGAGAATAAGGATCATATCATATTTAACTTTGTCCTTTGGCCGCATTGCATCCTTGTGTCCATGCACTGAAGTGATCCAACATATGAAAGATGATAAGCTGTTTGGTGAACTGTAGGGTGTGTGTGTGTGTGTGTGTGTGTGTGTGTGTGTGTGTGTGTGTGTGTGTGTGTGTGTAGCTATGAATACAAGTCTGACTGGGGTACCACCTTTAGTATAGGGCTTTGGAAAGAGATGTTCTCGTAGCTTGGATTTGTAATCATCTCTGTTTCCTTAATTGTTGGTCCCCTTTATCTGTGACGAAAAGGCAGTGGGGTCAGACTATTTTCTGGGGATGGCATGTTGTGGTTTATGTGTACATACATGCTTATGACAATAGGTAAATGTTATTGCTAGATACGTCAGATAAAAAAAAAAGGCTGCTGACACAAGCATAACACAAATGTATGAGGCCATATGAAGTGGCAGTGCATGTTTGGGTCCAGTATGGCGTGGCAAATATGTATAGGGTCTTGTCCATATGTGGTGTGTTTTCCTGAAACATCCCAGTTCGAACTGCTCCTTTTTTGGCACTGCAGCTTCTTGGGTTTGGCATCTGAAGAATCTGGAGGAATCGTTTAAAGATCAGAAAACTTCATTCACTACAGCCCCTGAAGGCTTCACATTTTGTGACACAGTCATTCCAGTCGGCTGAGCTCTGTCGCTTGCGGATGAGCCCATATAAGGCAGCTGTTTCCTGCACTTTGGGTTCTCTGTGAGTCCCTCTGCCCTTCTGCACCCCCTTTACTGCAGAAAGCTGGTATTTTGGAACTGCATCCTTTGGCTCATTCCTTCGCCCTGTTTATTTTTGGAGAGTGACTATTTTTGCTCCTCTTAAGGAGCTATGTTGGGTCGTGCCCCCTCTTTCCAGCAGGCAGCAGCCCCCAATGAGGAGTATTGTCCATTTCCCACACTCACAAGTATTACACCAAGAAACAAATTGCTCCTTTGTCTGTAGGAGATGCGGAGCCCTTTCTTGAGAGGGTCGTCCCCAAAGTCTCTCAAAGGGACTGAAGCCCTTAGGATACATTCAATTCTTTTACAATTTTCCATTGACATCTAGAATGTTGTTTTACAATGAAAGACCTGAGGCAGTATTAAGAAGACCTCGCGTCCGTGCGCGCGTGCGTCTTTAGAACTCTTGAGAGCCAATTCAAACATGTATTAACTATCATGGAGGTATCAGTGCTGGGTGATACCACTTTTGACTGAAGGTGGGAAATTGCAGGTTAGAAATACAGAAGTGTGCTGTTGGATCAGGCCAGTGGTCCATTGTGTCTGGTATACCATAGTCTTTCAAAACTGAAGGTTGCCAACCAACCGACAACCTGTTCCCATCAGTGGCTATTCAAATGCTTCTGGGAAGCAGGGAATGTTGACCCTCTCCCCTTGCGGCTAAAAGTCAAGTCCCCTTTTATAGCCATTTGAACCAGTGGCCATTAGATGTTTTGTTGGATGACTCTCTCCCCCAAGTCTTAGCATTTATATAATTGTATAAATCTTGATTGCTTCTCCCCTCCCCCTGTTACCTATTTTTCTAAACTAAAAAAACCATACATTTAAAAACTTTTCCTTACAGGAAAATTGTTCCAACTACTTGTGCACTTTGCCCTTTTCTTTGCCAGCCCTACGATGGGACCCTCTTTAAAACGGGGAGACCAGAACTGAATTCTCTTCCAAATGCTGCTGTACCAAAACTACATAGAAACCCATGCTATGAGAATTGCTGCTTTGTTTTCAATTCCTTTCTTAATAATCCCTAACATGAAATTTGCCCAAGGTGGCTATATGGACTAGATGAGTCTTTGGCCTGATCCAGTGGGGCTCCTCTTATGTTTTTATCCATCAGGGTATATATGAAGTTGGGCAGAGTTTGTAGGTTGTTCCAGAGTATGTAGGTTGTTCCAACAAACATGCTGGAATGTTTCCCCGTTGGAACAAACTTCCAGTGCGGTAAAGTTAGTGTGCTGGGGGAGAGCAGTAGTGACAATCACAATAATTTTTGAAAAGAATTTGAAATATTTAATAGGTAATGGGTTTTTCAGTGGTTGTCACCTAAGTGAAACCTCTATGTTCAGAGGCAATATGCCCCAGAACACCTGACAATAGAAACAAAGGGGGAAGACTTTTGCTTGCATATCCTGATTGTGAATGCCCACAGTTGGAAACAAATGCTGAAGTAGATAGTTTTATCTGACTCAACAAAGCATCCCTTACGTTCTTGTGACAGCGTACTAATTGTTAAACACAGAACAGGAAGACTGAGAGCCCAATCCTATGCATGTCTATTCAGAAGTAAGTTCTCAAACTGGTGACCCACCAGTTAGTGTAATGCTTCCCCTGCCCCTTTAAGGGGCGGGGGAAGGGGAGGAAGGCAGTGATGGGATCGCATTGCTAAGGAGTGGGGAGATCCACCCCCCAGGATCGCATTGCTAAGGGGGTGGGGGTGCTTTGCTCTTACTTCAAGAAGGCAGGGCTGCAGCAGGCGGCAGGAGGTGCGGGGAGCCCTGTGCAGCCCTGCACAGTGCTCCTCGACACTTGGAATGTTTGCTAAAAGCTGGCGCAAAGCACTTTCGTTTTGTAGGAGGTGCTTTGCACCCGCTTTTAGCGAACGTTCCAAGCCTTGGGGAGTGCTGTGCAGGGCTGCACAGGGCTCCCCGCACCTCCTGCAGCCTGCTGCAGCTCTGCCTTCTTAAGTAAGTGCAAAGCACCTCCCTTAGTGACATGATCCTAGGGATTGTGTCACTGCCCTAACCCCTCCCCTGCAAGAACTTACTGAAGGAGTAAAGCTCCCTCAAAGTTTGAGAACCTCTGATGTAGTGTGATGTCATTGCATTGGGTGTCTCTGCCTGTACCCCAGATTCTCCAGTGTGGAATGGGGAGATGCATAGTGCATTGGTGTCATGTTGTGCTGTGTTTGTGTTAGATGCTACCAGCCAAAAAAAGTAAATAATGATAGAGTAATGACAGCTCTGTTCTTGTACAATGTCTAGTTTATTCTAGGTACATTTTGAAGCAACCTTAACTGTTTCTGGGACTCTGTGTACGTATATTGAAGCTTCTGTCTATGCTGAGTTTGTAAATGGAACTATATAGTGACTTGAGTTTTTTCTTCTCTCTGTCTAATTGGTTCCTGCTGGCATTCAGTGTCCTCCATCTAAACCTCCTCCCCGGCAAGGCGGATGGGCAGACCATGGCGCTGCTGCTGTTTCCAAGTGAGTACATTTTTTGTTTCCATCAGCAACAGTTTAAAGTGTGTTGTTGTGGTCACCTAGGCAGTTTACTAGACTATCAAATATCACCCTGGCTATAGCCCTGTAAGGCCTTTTCACCTATTAGATACACAGAGAGTATGAGAAAGGGATTGGTGCAAGTATGAAATTTAGATCCTATTCTCTAACTTTCAGGTCAAAATCTTTTGCACAGACCAACCTGTGCTAAATACAGTAGCACTGAATTGGTCTGCTTCATTTAGTGTGATTTAACAAAGTGTGCACTGAGTGCACTAAGAAGAATAATCCAAGATACATTTGAGCAGCAGAGTGAACAACGAAACACAGTCTGCTTTGACCATTCTTATACTTTCATCTATCCATCTCTCACATTTTGCGGCATTTATAGCATAATGCATTTAGCTTAAAAACCAGAAAATGTGTCATTTCTGCTACAAAGGCAGCAGAGGGCGCTCAAGGACCATCCTGAAAGGTGCTCGGATGCCCTTCATGACATCATTACCTTTTGATAAACAGACTTATGGTAAATGGCCCGTTATGTTAGCTCATGCATTATATTTATAAGACTCAAGGGGAAAAGAGCATGTGCTTTCTGAAGAGATCACCAGGCATCTGGCAAAGAGTGGTTATTCTCATATGTTGAGGAATTTAAATGGAATGGGGAAGGGGGGGGGGAGTGAAATTTACCAAAATCCCTTTAAAAAAGGCACACCAGTAGTTCCCACCTTTATTGGAGAGAACTCCTTTCCAGGAGACAAGTCATTTTCTCATCCTAAAAAAAAAAAAAGAAGAAAAGTTCAGTGTTGCCTTTAAATGACTTTCTGATTTGTGTTCATTTCTCTCACCATTTCCTGTCAAACACATTATCTTGTGTGTGTGTGTGTGGGGTGGGGAAGGCTGATAGTGGGGGTTCTATCAGTACTACTACTAATCAAATTTAATTTTTATCTTTACAAGAATCTTCCTAATTGACCACTGTTTGCCAATTGCAGACAGGCCACACACTGAGCCTGTTGTGGTGGTGTGATTGTAGGTATGATGGTCATCTTCTTGTAGAGGGGTGATGCACAGCCACAGTGCCTAGTGAGGGTTTCTCCCCAGAAGAGGAGTTATTCCCAGAGGAGAGGCACTCACTGCATTGGCTTTGCATATATCCCCTGTTCCTTCTTCTGTGGAGGCTCTTCACAGGGTAACAGGGCGCAAAGCTGCCAGCGCCTCCTCCATAATTAGGGCAGAGCCTGGGCACAATCATGCACCCCTGGAGAGCATCCCTCCAGCTCTGCCCTAGTTATGGTTCTGTTTCCTGGAATCCACTTCATCTGCCAAGAGCTCCTATAACCAAGGACTCTGAAAAGATTAGTTAGCATTTAATGAAGGTGTTTGTCACATAACATGTTTCATTTTGTTATGGGATGCTGTTTGAATATTTGAAAAGTGTGTGTGTGTGTGTATTTTAAGCAATAGACTACTGTATCTAAATAGTGCTGTTATGGCAGAGCGGCAAAAAGACCGATCTGGAAGTTGGGAAGTCATGGTTCAGGTGTTGCCTCTGCCACATCTTACTGCCCAACTTACTTACTAACTGCCCAATCCTATTTACACTTTCCTGGGAGTAAGCCCCATTGACTTTAATGAGACTTACTTCTGAGTAGACATGCATAGGATTGGGCTGCCAGTGGCCTTTGCCAAGTCACTCCCCCCTCTCTATTTCCCAGATGCAGTGTGGAAATAATAATACTGACCTACCTCACAGGTTACAAGGATTGCAGCATGTTAATGTATGTGAAGCACTTTAGAGGGTTTAAATAGCTAACTAAATAGCATTTTGGGGTATATATTATACTGTTGCAACATAACTTTGATTAAGCCAGAGAGGCAACATTGGATAAAAAAAAAAAGAATTGTATAATGCAAAAAAATACAATTTTGCTGTGACCTCATTGACACAGAGAACATTGGAGACAGAAGTTAGGAAGGGGGGAAAAGAGGATTGAAACCAGTATGAATGGCTAGATCAAATTCCCTCATCAGGCCATAAACGTTTTCACAGGCCTGCCTGTTCTATATTGTGAGACTACAACAATAATTGTTGTACCACATAATAAATACTTGTACTGTATTTCCCCCACCAAAAGTTCAAAATGATTTATAATAAACAAGTGAAATAACTAATAATAAAATAGTTACAAGACATAACCAATCCAATTCAATAAATTCATTATGAAATTGATTAGAACAGGAAAACCACAGTAGAGTAACCAGAAACTATAAGCAGGACATCCTGATGCAATCTGCCTGCTTTTTAGTCAAATAATTCCTTCACTATAAGAGATGGTGAGGAGTAACCCGCCTGGTGAATGCAGCAGTATGTGAATGTACCCTGCAGGAACTGCTTCTGTTATTGCAGTGCTATTTTTTTCAGGTTGCTTGAATCCTAGAAATCTCTTCTTGCATACAATCCAGTTCATGCAGAGGTTTTGCTATGTAGTCTGGGACACGGGAAGGATTGTGTGGAGCAAAGAAAAGGTCAGTGAATCTACCTGTAGTCTGAGGAAGGGCTTCCTGGTGGCACTGCTGTCATATGGATATTCAGGTGAATCCTAATGATGGCTTGTTGAATGTGTTTTGTCTTGTGCAGACACCTGTTGCTGCCCTGACTAAGGTGCAGAGGGCGCACACAGGAAGCCGAGTGAGAGAGCAGAACTTGGACAGAGGGCAAGGAAGTCTGATTAAGTTTTGTCTTGAAGTGTCTGTTTTTGGGTTTGTCCCTGCATTGATCTGCAAGGGAATGAGGCAAGTAATGGCCCCTTGGGGACCTTCAGGACTTTCTTCTCAATGTCAGCCGTCATTTTCAATCACCCTCTCCCTCCCAGCCATTAATTTTGGCCCGGGATCATGGGGACTTGTCCATCTATCACACCTAATTGACACTAAATGATCTGTCAGTTTATTGATGAACGGCAGGAGTGGAATTGTCACAATATATTTTACTTTCTAACAACTCCTCCTGACAATTTTACCTTGTCCATCTCACTCTCCTCACATAAATCTCCATTGGCCTCTCATTCCTTCTCTTGGGCTGTTCTGGTGCCAGCCGCCTCCATGCCATCAGCACGCATCAAGGACATCAAGATGGCGGTAGAGCTGCAGTATACGTGGGTTAGGATTTTTTTCTTTTTATAGACTGGATGTTCCAGGAATGCTAACAGGCTCTTGTCCTCTTCTCCTTCAGTGTCATTGCTGGGGTGTGTTCTCCTTGGTTTCTCACAGCCAGTTCTTGCGCTCAGACCTAGCAAAGAATAATAAGGCAAAAGGGACAGATGGGGAGAATTGTCTTAAGGAGCTTCTACCAATCCAATAGTGCCTGTAGAGCAAAGAGTGGCAATTTGGGGATGAGGGGTGGGAAGCGCACTTTCAGCTAGAGCAGGGGTGCCCAAACCCCGGCCCGCGGGCCACTTGCGGCCTGCTGCGGGTCCCTATCTGGCCCCCAGGGGGTCCCCCACCTCCAATGGGCACCCGGCCCTCACCCCAGCTCATGCTGGCCCGCCAAGCGAGCTCTGCATCTTGCTTTCCCTCGCTGTCACAGAGCTCGGTGGCAGCGAAGGAAAGACGAGCCCAGCGGGCGTGCAGGGCCTTTTATAGTGGGAAGGTAATGTGAGACTTGCAGGTCTTGCGTTACTTCCCATTATAAATGACCCTGCGCGCTTGCCTGCTGGTCTCTTCTTTCTTGCCCATGGGCTGGGCTTGGCTGGTATCTGCTCCCTTTGGCTCGCCTCCCCTCCTGTCCTGCAACCTGAGCCAGGGGAGAGAGAGAGAGATCACGAGGGAGGGGAGCCCAGCCCAGCTCGCAGCACGTCTCCCTCCCGAGGGAGGGAGGGAGGACTGGAACCAGCCGGCCAGGCAGGCAGCAGCACATGGGCAAGCAGGCAGGCAGCCCAAGCAAACGAAGGAGGGAGGGCGAGGGGGCAGGTGAGCAAGTGGGTATGTGAAAGTATGGAAGATCCCTCCCCCTCCATTTGTGTGTGTGTGTGTGAATGGGATCATAAACTGGCATGAAGATCCCCCCCTTCTTAGGGTGAATGTGATCACAAACTGGCATGAAGATCCCCCCCCCTTCTTAGGGTGAATGTGATCATAAACTGGATTAAATTCATTCATCCATTTTCCGTCTCTAATATATTTATATAAATTTATTCAAATTTGAAATGTAAATTAATTTGGCCCCGACACAGTGTCAGAGAGATGTTGTGGCCCTCCTGCCAAAAACTTTGAGCACCCCTGGGCTAGAGTGAAAATCACAACTTTTCTTTTCCTTTTTTTATCCGCCTGTTTGTCAAGAAGACCTGAAAAGTTAGAATTTTACAAATATTCTTAATCCCAAATGAAAAAATACAGGTCCAGCCTTGTTGTACATGGATTTTTATACACGGATTTGACTCAACATGAATGGTCACTGCAAATGAGAAGGTATGTGCTGATCCCTGGAGAAGGAGAAAAATGCATCCCTTTTAAAATCAGTTTAAAAAACTGAACAGTCCTTTAACAATAGCCTCATTATTAAGAGAGAGAGAGGGCAGCTGGCTGACAATCCATAAATCCTTCTTTCTCCAGGCTACCCCTTCCTTCCTCTTGAGCACGTGAAAGAAAGGTGATCACTTTGCATTGGTGAAGGGAGGGACTGAGTGAAGCACCTTTGTAACCGCTTGGAGGAGGACTGATTGATGGATTGTCTTCTTAACGACTCTTATCTTATATCACAAAGGTCAACAAGGCTGTTTTTAAATCACCTGAGCAAAGAAACTTTGTTTTTTTAAATTGATTTGCTATAGTGCGTTTTCTGCCATCCACGTGAGTGCTTGGAACCCACGCGAATAATGAGATTTAACCTGTAAGTTATTCTATTTTTTCATAAAAGACTTTCTGGAAATCTTGTCAAATTAAGGAAGTGTTTTCCAAACTGCATTAAATCAAGACTCATTAGCAGTTGCTAAGTGGTTTCTGTGGCCCACCCATAAGGCTAAGAAATGCCTGTTGCTCCAGCAGCAGATTGTGAGGAGGGGGGAGGGCAAGAGTAGGGCTGTCAAACAAAAGGGTCGCAGGTGGAATGTAGTCGCTGGAAGCTCTTCATCCAGTCCTCGGGCTCTCTGAGCACCACCACTCTCAGCTGCTTTGTGCTGAGATGTCACTGCTGAAAGGGTGGCCTGCATGATAATTGAGTTCTCCCGTATCTTCAAAATACGATCAAGATTTGTGTAATGACTTCACTTCCTGCTTAATGACATCTGGCCTCAACAGGCATCATGAATGCTGTTTGGCCCTCTGTGTTAAACAAGTTTGACACTCCTCAGTAAGAGAGTGGTGTATTCAGGATGCCCTTCACCCTGAGTCGGCCACCACTGTTGCTTTGCTTCAACCTGCCACAGAGGTGCGCCACATTGATTTGCTTTCCACCTGTTAAAAACAAGAGGAAAGTGGGTCATCCACCTCCTTACCTTGCACCTCCTGGATCAATTTCTTCAAATGCGGATGTGCAGGACTTTCAGTTTGATATATAGACGCTCCTTCATTCCCACGTTTCCTTGAAATCAAACTGTAAGTGCTGTACTTCTGCATGTAAAGAAATGCCAGGACCACGGATTTTTTTATGGGGAAGATTTCAACTTCATCAAAATTTATACATTTGACCTCAAAATTCAAACTGGGAAAATGGAGTGCAAATCTAATAAAAAACCTATATTACAAAAGTCCTGTGCAATTTAGGCTACTGTAGCAGGTCTTCAATATTGCACTAAAATATCTAATTTATGTATCTAGAATAATGTGTATACGTTGGGGGAAAGCATTGGTCATAAATTCAAAGTTTTTGGAAGATATGAAATCTTGTAGCTGGAAAGGAAAATCCCTGTATAGAGAAAAACAGTGACTTTTCAGTAGGAGATCAGAATGTGCTTTAAGCACAGAATCACTGCTCCTGACTGCTGGAAATCCAGTCTTGACTCTTCATAGTTTGAATCTTATCTCACCATCAGCCATGAGGTGACAAGATTCAGCTTGCATCAGTGGCAGGTGGTGAGGAGTGGTGGATTTGGGATGCCACCCTGTCCTCCAAGTCTGCCACTGCCTTCTTTCAGCCTGATGTGGATACACAAGCTGCATTGATCTTCTTCCCACCCATCTGAATGGGAAACAGATCTGCTGACTCTGTTCCATGCTGCTTGCATAGTTTTTGCATACCTGGAACACACTTCCAGGTTTATGAAAACCATGCAAGGAGCATTGTAAGGGGCTTTTCCCCCCAGCACACCACTGCTGAGGAGGTGGCTGGGTTCAAATCATGCCACTCTTGCTTTAGCTGATAGTGTCTGTAAGATAAGACTGTACCACAAGGGCTGAAAGCTGTGGCCTTGCAGACTTCTGTCTTCCTGTTTGTGTCTTAGAGATAAAAGATTGTCCTTTTCTTGTCCCTGTTACCCTGCACATGCCCGATCTCATCTGAAGCTAAGCAGGGTCAGGCCTGGTTAGTACTTTGATGGGAAACTGCTTGGGAATACCGGGTGCTGTAGTCTTATACCGTAGTCTTTCGAGACTGAAGGTTGCCAACCATTCTTGTCCCTTGAGCTAGTGGCAATTTGTGAAAGCTTTTTGTAGGTTTGCTTGGAAGCAGAGAGATTTTGAATGCTCCAAACTGAGCAAATTGCTCTTTTTCCTTTGATAATTTTCGCCTTCAAAAGTAAAATGTCTGTGAACATCAGTCCTTTCCTTCCCCTGC
This sequence comes from Tiliqua scincoides, assembly GCF_035046505.1. Taxonomy (NCBI): domain Eukaryota; kingdom Metazoa; phylum Chordata; class Lepidosauria; order Squamata; family Scincidae; genus Tiliqua; species Tiliqua scincoides. The sequence goes on from NC_089821.1 coordinate 284,366,606, forward strand.
TTTTCCTTCTGTTCTTCCAGCAAGCAGGGCGTCTTCAAGGGACTTTTGTTTTGCGGGTCATTCATAAAAGAGAGAATGCTGCAATAGGCCATGAGATGTGTTCATTGCTGTGCTGAAACATCCCCTTCAGCAGTGGTGCTGCTTCGGCATCTAGACCTGCAGGACCTTTGATGTTCTAGTCCTTGGCTCCCTGGAGTGCTCAGTCAACCCCCCCCATCCCTCACAACTTCCACCACTGGGCTACTTCTGTACTGGCATGTCGCTCCCCAGAAGTGTAAAATTGGGCAGCTGGCTTCCTTTGTGTCCGTATTTGCCTTCTGTTTTTGGAGATTTTCAAAGGAGCACAACTCCTTTATTTCCATGAAGTGTATAGTATGAACATAGTTGGTGTGGAGTAATAGAACTTGGAATTTGGATACCTAGGTTCAATTCCCCACCAAGCCATGAAGTTCACTGGGTGACCTTGGGCCAGTTATCAGCTCTGTATAACCTACTTCTCAGGCTTGTTGTGAAGGAAAAAAGGGGTGAATAACAGATAACTGTGTATCCTAGACTCCTTGGAGGACAAAAAAAAAAATCAGTTATTACTTACAGCACCATCTGATTGGTTCAGCACAACCTATGGGATGTCTGGTATCAAGAGTTACTGCTGAAAGTCGTTTTGGGGAGTGGAGGAAATGGTGGTTTTAGTGCCAATCATTTCTTCAGTGCAGAACCTTTGCAGTATATATTAGTAGTCTCCTTTCTCATAAACTAAAGAAAGTCAAACAAGACTATAGAGGATTCTATGAACTGAAAAGAGGAAATTCTGTGGGATTAATTCAGTGAAAATTTAGAAGATGCAAGACCTGTCTATATTTATTTGTCTGAAGGAGAACAAAAGGCATGTAACATGCAATAACTGTGACCTGTTACCTTTTTTTAAAGGTTAGAAAGAGCCAGAACCACTTCAAGAACTGGGAGTTTAGAGTGGGAAGTGGTAGGGGATAGAATGAAGTATTATTCCATGTTTAGTCAGAAGGGGGCAAACTTTGCATAGAAATATGTTCAAATTCCAATACTATTCTAGCTCTTCAATTTGAATTCTGCCCCATCAAAACTCATTGAACTTCCCTTGTCTTGCTAGCGATAAATTGTGCATGAGGGGTTAAGCAAAGTGTACCGGGCTTCTGTCAGATGTTGGTGTGGCTTCCCAGCTTAAGGTACGCTGCCCTAGTGGAGAAGTGGGAAGGCAGGACTAAGTGCTGTGCAAAAGTTCAACTCAAGTCTGGCTTCTTATTGTCATTTTTGCTTTCACCAAACCTCATAGTTGCTTGTTGTTGGTTGCTCACTTGAGTTGTAACCTCATAGGTCATTCATCTGGTCTGGTCTTCCTAAAGCAAACAATGCTGCTGGCCCCTAGCTCATTTCATACAGATTCTGGTTTGTGAACATGCTCAGTCAAGAGCCACACAGTTATCTTAGTGGTGCCAAGGCAAATAAAGTTTATTTATCTTAAAATGTTTATATCCCACCTTTTTTTGCCACAGAGGCTACCCAAGGCAGCTTAAGAGCAAAGAATAAAACAGCAAAAACAGAGAACAGAAAGTGCAAAGGCTGCTATTGTAGCAAAAAACTCAAAATGAAGGTCATCGTAGTAATCCCACCTCCACTATAACCGTCTCTCCCCTCTAAAGATCCTGGACAGTAATGGGCTGTAAAGAAGCAAGTTTCAGGGTGCAGTCCTAACCAACTTTCCAACACCAAGGTAAGGGCAATGCAACTCTAAGGTAAGGGAACAAACATTTCCTTACCTTGAGGAGGCCTCCATGACTGACCCCCAACTGCAGGATGCAGCACATGCCCACTGGCACAGCTATGCCAGTGCTGGAAAGTTGGTTAGGATTGTGCCCTCAGGTAGATAAAAGTAACACCTTGAGACTTTATTGGTGGGATGTTAGAATTGTTCTGTTTCTCACGAAGAGCTCCTTTGGTACATACCCTTCCTGTACCCTCCTAGCTTCTATTTTCCTGGTTCCCACTCTCCCCTTATATGTAACATGTTCACTCTATGTTGTGTGGTCATATGTTGGGCTGATTTCCAAATGCTCCACTGTGCGTACAGTCCTACAACAAAGAAGAATGATTGTGGTCTTACATGGGCTATAGACATTAAAATATTTCAAGGGCATTTGCCCCCATTTATCCCACTTATGTCCCCTGTTAAAACAGGTTAACGGTGTCTAATTAACCACTGAACATTGTCATCCCGCATGAATATAGGCTCCTTGCTCTTCTTGGAGCCTGACTATTTTATCTCCATTTAGATCTTCACAGTATTTCATTAAATGAGAGAGAAACATTTAAACAGAGATGATGTCTACATTAGTGCTGTCTTTCACCCTTCAGCACTTAACCTCTGAGGCTGTAGCACTTACAGCGAAATGTCTCCTTACCCCAAACCTGGCTGGGGGGGGGGGAGGTGGTGATAGAGGGAGAATGGGGATATCACCATTGGTGCATACACTATATAAATGGAAAGCAACTTCTGTTTCGAGAATATTTATTAGATAAAACAGTGAGTAAAGGCCCAATCCTGACCAACTTTCCAACACTGATGCAGTCACAATGCAGCCCCAAGGCAAGGGAACAAACTTTCCTTTACCTTGAGGAGGCCTCTGTGACTATCTTTCCCCCCCTTCCCATCTTGCCTCAGGGTTGGAAAACTGGATAGGATTGGGCCCTGAGAGTTATAACCATCAACAATTTCCTTCCTTTCCTGTTCTAAAGCCTCAGAACATGTCATAGTTTGGCTATCCTCATTGCTTCCCTTTCCCATGCCTTTTGTGGCAATATTGTGAGAAAGCAAACAACAGTGGAACAGATTTGTTTCATAGATGGAGCAAGATCCTCTGCATTCTTTTCAGGCAACTTCATGGGCCTCTCTGTCTCTGGGCCATTTATGTTCTCTCTTTGGGTGATCGGTTGGGTTTTGGGAGAGGGAAGGGGAATATGTTGTCCCATTTGTTCCTGTGTCCAGCCTAAATAGGAATAATTTAGGGTCTTTAGGTGGGAGAATTTTTTCCTACTAGAATACAATGGAAGAGCTCAGTCCAGGCAAGTAGAGTGATAAGGGCTGGCGCCATTTTAATGAATGCAGACACTGGCATGTCTCCCTGGGCTGCATTTGGCCCAAATTGTTCACTTCATATTATAGATATTCTGGTGCTTGCTAAGTTGACAGTCTGTGATTGGAGGATGACTAAGGACTAAGGTTCCTTTCCTGTGCTGGAACCGGCAAGCCAAGAGGATATCCAGCACAGGATAGGGGCCCCAAGTGGTTCAGCTAGAGGTAAGGTGAAACTTACCGCCCGCCCCAAAACACCTCTCTCCTGCCTCCTCCCCACCCACTCCAGAGTCTTGTGTTGACCGAGCTCAGCTAACACAGGACTCACTCCCTCTGTTAGTACAGAGGTTTATTCCAGCCTCCACAGGCCGGTGTGCAGAGGCACGATTCCCTAGCAGGCCGATTCCCTAGGAGGCACAAACTGCTTTATGGCACGTTTGCAACCCTCCTGGGCCAGTGCAAGGGACTTGTGCAAGCCCAAAGTGCAGCTAGGATTGCGTTGTAACTTGTATTTCTCTGATATCCCTCTCTGTGTTTCCTTGCCTTCATAACATTACGGTCCTCTCTCTACCCTAAGCAGATATAAAGAAGATGTGTAGACAATATTTGGGTATACTGAAAAGTGGTATAACATTCTTCTAAATAATTAAAAGATTAGAGGTAATCTGGTAATTTACCTGGTAAAAATCAGGTAAGAGGAAGCATCTGATTCTGTCACTTTACTTTAACAAGGAGAAATGGTGATCGAGGCTTTGTGGTGACTCTGCTGGGAACGTTTACCACTTGAGGGCAGAGCTCATTTCTTTAAATCTCTCTCTCTCTCTCTCTCTCTCTCTCTCTCTCCAAATGTAGTGTTCGCCTGTCTCATGAGCTCTGAATAGGTACCTTCTCTGGATTTCCAGGTTGCAGCTCTTGCTTGGGAGCAGAGCTAGTAGTAGGCAGAGGAAAACTGTGGTGTTTCATGCCATGCTGTGCGCCCACTCTGGAGAAAGAGTAAAGGATATTTCCCAGTACACAGAGTTTAAAAACTTCATCTTGTGAAATAGTCAGAGCAATCAGCAAGTGATGGAGTATCTGCTGAAAAGAAACCTGGCATTTAATTAACTTTTCAAAGTGCTGGTTCAGCAACCTCCATGTTTTACATTTTGAATATTGAACAAGCATCCCTAATCGGATCTGAATTAGTTCTGAGCTTGCTGGGGTGGAGAGCGAGCGAGCGAGAGAGCTGCCTGCCATCTCTTCTCACCTCCCTGCTCCCGCCCCGCCTCCTTCCTCCAACATCCCATTATTATCTTGAACTAGCAACTCAGCCAGATTTCCCCCTGATCTTCAGGTCATCTGACCCAGCCTCTTTCAGTCCCTTGTGAGACATAGAGGTTAAATAGTGCATTCTGTGTTTAAGACTAAGGACAGGAAAAGTTTACTGACCTCAAGTGGTTTGTACCTATTGCTAGTTTGGTGTAGGCATTCTCCTAACCCAGAAGATTCTGTACTCTTGGTTCTGGTTAATTTGCAGGGGCTGCTTTGCAGGCAACACTGTGCCAAAAACATATTTGATGGTACTATAATGAAAGCTAATTTGCTTTGACTCTGCTCAGTGTTCTCTGTGGCTTGATTTAATCCCATTGTGCTCCGTAGCCATCAAATATTTCATTGGATTTTGATCCCACTCTGGCTGCTTACAGCAGGTACCTATATATCAGGGGTGGCCAAACTTGCTTAATGTAAGAGGCACATACGATAAACTTCAGATGTTTGAGAACTGCAAGAGAGACATTTGAAAGAAGCAATATTTAAGACTCTTTTAAATTCTTCTATATATGCAGATTGACCACTCTTGCTACACATATTTATATTTAAATAAAATACAAAATATATTAAAACATGTCATTAAAAGCTCCCCCCCTGTGATGGCCATTAATCAGCTTGTCCCCATACAGTAGTCCTACACTGCTTTTGAAAGAGAGCAGCCCCCTAAGAAAACAGCAGCAGAAACAAAAGTGCTGTGTACATCTTCTCTCTGCTTTTCTAAAATCCAGGAATGTGTGCATCTTCCCCACAGTGAGATGCACACATCCTGAATGTGTGTGAGAAGCTCATGTATCTCATTGCAGGAAAAATTGCACAGACTCACATTCTGTATGTTATGAAGGAAGTGTGAAAACGTGGATGCACAAGTCATTTGGGGCTTCTGCTGTTGCCTCTTAACGTGCAAAGTTGTCCTTGGTCTGGAGTCTTGCAAGACCTCCAAGTTGCAGGGGGGGGGGCAGGGAACGATTCTGCACTTTTTTCTCACTTTTTAAAAATGAGTCACACAGAGGGGCACAAAATGTCACATCTCACCTGACACGTTTCCATGGAATGTAGGGCCAACTCCATGTAGGCCTTTATGGGTCAAAATGAGTACCTTGAACTGTGTCTGGATGCCTTTTTAAGTGCCTGTCAATGTTGTGTTGTATACCTTCTTCCAGAGGATTATGGTCATGTGCATTTCTCCAGATTCACCTTGATATAGATGTTAGAGGCTGACTCTCTACTTCTGTTTTCACTTTTCTCATTAACACTAGCCTTTTTATGTTTTTCAGGGGAACAAAGAAAGGTTCAGAACAAGTAGAAGAGTATGTTTTGCTACTTCCAGTCTTCTCCTGTTCACTGCGCATCTACATAAAATCTGTGAAATGTGGTGCCTTGTTCCTTTTTATTTCTTCTTTGTCTGTGTTGACTTGAATATGTTTTGCTAATGCACTGACAGGGGTCAGTGAAAGGCGTTCAGATTCTGCCCTTGGTGGCACGGGGGAACCAGTGAGTGTGACTTTTGCCTGTGCTTTAAAATTAGGTTTTGGAAAGCCTTGCTCATTTCAGATGCTCAGGTCTGGATTTCACATTGGGAAAGGCTGGAATCTAGTAACATCATTCTGCACTGGTGTATTTGAGAAGAGTTTTAGAGATGATGTGCTCTCTTCCTAAATATTTCATTGGAAGTGTTGCTGGGGGGTAGGCAGAGAAATAGAACTTTTTGTTCTATTCTACTTTTCTTTGGAGGAGGTTGCAACTAACAAATATTAGTGTAAGATTGGAGATGCTGTTTCATAATTTGTCATCTAAAGTTGTCTTCTCCTTATGGATCTTCTAGCCACCGCCTGAGGCAGAAGAGCTTGGAGGCATCTGATGATGGAGGAGGTAAGACTCTTCTCTTTTAATTGAAATGAATGCCTGTGCATCCTTGCCTGCTGAGTTAATGTAACCCTGGTTTGCATATTAAATGGATTGGGTTCAAGGCATAAATGTGGAAAGGCCCCTCCCAGTCTGAAATGTGCTAGGTTTTTATTCATCCTTTCTCCCCTTTCTCTCATTCAGTTTAGACAAAATACTGTTTATCTCCGTAGTTCAGAAGTGTAATGTATATATTATATCCACTGGGAAACTATTCGTTTTCACTGTAAATTCCTGAGCGGAAGGCTGTATTGAAACATGCCCTTTGCTGAAGCCATATCTGAAAGCCAGGACATATATAAACTTTTTCCACAGAGATGATCCTTCTAAAAGCTTGAAAGTAAAACCTGGTCCACTGTTCAGATGAACAAATTACAAGTCCCTATGTGTTTAGAGACCTTCTGTACTCTCTCAGCCTACTGGATCCTCTTCTCAGAATTCTTGTCACCCGTCCTGTTCTCTCTTCATTTGTTGATCCACGAATGATCTGTAATCCTGGCTCCCCCATCAGGTCAAATTTGGCCCAAAGGATTGCATGCAACTTTACCAAGGATGACATTCCTCCATCCTAACCAGTGTTGCATCATAATTAATTTGAAAAATTTATATCCCACTTTTCCCATGCTGAAGCAAATGCCCAAGGTGGCTTACAAAGCTCCGTAGTAAAATGTGCACTGTATCATAACAATAAGTAAACATTAAAACAAAGCAAGACACATGTTGTTGAGCCATCCGGGGAAACAAATTAGTCTAGGGAAGCAGTCAAGCCACAGCACTATTACAGAGGCGCAGAAGGCCAGCACCCACCCACTAACCTAATGCTAGACATGTTTTGAGCCCTCAGGAAAAGTCATGAACAGACATGCGTGCTCATGTCTTCCTCCTCCCTGGTCATTTTCTCTAATCATGGGGAGGGGACTGTTTCTCTAAACTGTCCTGCTATACAAACTACTACTGCTACAGTTGGGCCATGGCATCCACAGATTTGACTTGCCATGCATGCCAGCAGATGCCTGGACTGAATTTAAATGACTTTAAAAACAAAACAAAACAAAAAGTCTGTCAAAATCAGGATTCCTACAGACCCCGAAATGCATGCTGGAATGAGGCTTGGGAAGAAAAAGGAACTTCAGAGCAACCTGGAAGTTTGTCTTTCAGTCCTAAAAGAGCTATAGAGGCTTGGAAAAGCAAGGTTTGGCCGTGAAATGGTAGGAACCCTGATTTGGGCACACTTTTTTTGTTTTGTTTTTGAAGCCATTTAAATTTGGACCCCAGTATTCACTGATTCCACATCCATGGGGAGTTCCAGAATGGAACTTCTCACTGATACCAGGGCCTTACTGTAAAAGTAGGTTTGGCAGTGTGTCAAGAGGGGTGTTTTAGATGAAATTCCCTACACCCTTGCCACAATTAGGAGAAGGAATGAGAGAGGGTGGGGAGGAACCAGGATGATCATGATCAGATATTTCTTCTGGAGAGGCAACCCAGTGAATTCAAGACATTTCTGTGAGAGAAAATATCATGTGGAGAAACAGCAGCAATGGCAGAAATAGCCTCTGCTGGATTTGTGATAGAAACTATAAGCATCAGATTCTGAGGGCTGGAAGGAGGAAACTGGAAATTTGAAGACATATAAAGGTGGCTAAAAAGAACCACTTGAACCTTGATCAACTTGGATCTTCCTAGCTGATTCCTACCATTCTTGTGTGTCCTTTTGGGTTCCCTTGTCTGCTTCCTGCATCCTTTGGAAAAGCACCTCTGCCACATTTGTTAGTTTCCCCTGTCCCACAGTCTCATTGTTCACAAGTCCTTCACCCCTTCCAAGAACAATACTGAGATATCTTACAACATGAAGAGTGTAGACTTCCCAACTTGGCTTTTTGCCTGCATGGGCAACGAAGGAGCATGTGCAGCCTTGAATGGCCCCTCTGCTGGCAGCTGTGGCTTTCCACAGCTTCTTGGTTGGGCTTTTGCTATGCCTGGTTTCACAGTTGCTGTGCACTTCCAGCACCTGGTTCTATCAGCCAAGAGAAACGAATTAAAAAATTCAAGGCACTTGCCTAGAGAAACATTAACTAGGCCAGCAGGAAACCTGGCAGGCAAAGACATGCCTTCTGCCAGGAGGTGCTGCACCAAACTTGAAAGGAGTTTAGGGAAGGAAAGGCCTTGCCCTTTGTGCAGAACAAACAGCTTGATGGCAAAAATGTTACTATGTTGAAGTCAAAAGGTTTGGACAAACTTACCTGCAAGAAAACGTTCGTATTCTGCAGCCTGATAAAATGATTCAAGGTTGCAGCCTGAGTTTCCCTGGTGTACTCTGAACTCTGCAGATTTTAATGAGAAGCCAGCTAGTTGGGGAAGGATAGTTACAAGTAAGAAATAGTAAGAAGATATTGGTAAAAACATGATTGGAGGCCATAGAGGAGAGAGAGAGAGAGAGAGCTGTACAGGGTACAGAAGCTCCGGCCAATGGTTATTGGAGCCTGTTGCGTTTGAAACATCAGCGGGTACCTCCCTCCCCACTGCCCTGCCTGTCTTGTACCTGTTGCCAGAATCCAGGAGCTACAAGAACATAATCGGCAGACCAGCTGAGGAAGCCCCACCCTATGAGGGAGTCTTGCATACTGATTTTTCTGTTACTGTATTTTAAACAGTAAGCTTCTTCAAAAACTATGGCTAGCAGGTTATAACATTTTAAATAAATAATTGTGTAGGTGCTATATTTGCATTTTTAATGCACCCTAGTCACGAGGACTGGAAACATGCTGCTTTTTGTTTTTAAGGTGGAGATTCTCAAAAATCTATATTCCTGTTATTGGATTTACTAGGGAAGTCTTCCAGGAAACAATGAAGATAAACAGCCCTGTTAATGCATTGCTTCTTTGAATGTGGACCTAAGTAATATGTGTTGAGTCACCAGATGATTCATCTTTGCTACTTTTGCCCTGTTTCTTTTTATGCCCTCTTGGTCAGAGACTGAAAAAGAAGGCCTGTGACTTACTGCACCTTGGGAACCCTGCTTTAATAGGATTTAATATAGTGAGAACCTTAGGAATAATAAACTCTTGCAAGCAACAAAAATTGTTTAATTCCTAAAGGACAGGTCTAGTTGAACCATTTTTGGCCAGGGGCAATCGAGGGCTTAATATTGTATATGTAGCAATCTGGGTGATCTGAGAGAGAGGCATTTAAGGGTAATTGCTCAATTTTCTATCCATGTCAACAGGGAAAATGGACAGAAGTAGTTGAGCTCAGCACAGTAATGGAACTGGATGAGATGCCAGGCTGTCAGGGGAATTGGGAAAAGTGCTATCTGTTGAGTGTCTTCTTCACAAAGTTGGGTGCTTCTTCTAAGCTCAGGCTGCTCCCTAGACCAAGAGGAAATAACTATTTAAAAATTAGCATTTTGCAAGGGGTGGTCTGTGGTCCTTCTCTTTGGATCAAACACAGTATTTGATGCTTTTTTCCTTCTTGACTGTCTAACTGCATATGAGTAAGGTCTGGGATGGGTGGGCAGTACAAGATCATCTTTGGAGATTGTGCTTCTTTCCATCAGGATTTTCCCTCTGATTTTCAGCAATCTCTTGCTCTTCCCTGTTTAGAGGCACAATTAGATCACATTCTTCATGAAACATAAAGCAAGGTAAATATCTCAGAAAAGCAGGGTGGATATACTTTGAGGTTCCAGTGGCCCCAGTAGCACAAATGTGAGCAGGCAGTTGTGGTGCCTCTCCTGAAAGGTCTCCAGTACATCCACTTTGTTTTACAGAAGGCAGCAGCAAACATTTATCTGCAGAAGACTGGTAACTCTGTGCTGGGGGACATGGTTGGGATGGGGGGGGGGATGAGGGAGCACTTGATCTAAAGTCCTGACACTGTTGATTGGCATGTCAGAGGTGTGGGATGGCTGCAGGTTTTGTCTTCATTTCAACTGTGTGTCTGATTGGCTGGAAAAGGATCAAAGCAGTGCAACACCTAAAATTTGATAAAGGTGCTGGACAGTGGTGAGTACATGTGTTTGGGCATGAGGGGTCTGGGTGTTTAGTTCTTTCCTGCCAGGATTCTGTGAAACACTCAATACACAGTAATAGGGTGGCTGTGATTGTTGAGTCCATAAGTGTAGTTGACGGACTAGGTTTACCTAAAAGACCCTTTAAGAAAAAGCTCTTGAAATATGATTACAGAATTGAGACACCATCATTTGAAAGTGCCCAAGGCAAGCTCCTTTGAAAATTGCAGCTGGGGAGGGACAGCAAGAGAACTGCATAGCCCTTGATTGTAGCACTGTTCCCTCCGGACCTACGTCCTCTCTTCCCCCACCATCACTTTTCTCATCTGATAGGAGCGAGAAAGAAAGGAGCAGTTAGGCTCCTCGTCTGTCTTATGAAAATCCGATTCCAAGTGGCTGTGATCAAACCCAGTTGGCTGTCAGTGGAGGTGGCCTTGTGTGCAGGAAGGGAGGGGCTTCTGAGGCGTTTCTGGATGTGGAAGTGACATGAGTACTTTCAATCAAAGCAGTATTTTTAATAAATTTATATAAGTTTTTTTTTTAAGCTAAGGATTTTAGTATAAAAGAAATGTAGTTTGTCTTGTTTTTCCTCTGGAGCATGAAAAGGATTAAATAGAATAAGATATATACCTGCTCCCTAGCATAATTCAATGGGAAGCTTGTGAAAAGCTTCTTTCCTGCCATCTCCCTGGCAAATATCACTCATCTGAAACAGCACAGGACGAGATTGTGAGTTTCATTTCCCTGTCTGTGTGCTCTGTACTCTCTCTGGTTCATGTACTGAAGATTGTATAGTTCTGCCCTGCATTCAGTAATGCTTATTAACTGTCACCTCTTGATTTTGTATTTTTAATAACTACTAAAGATAAAAATTATAATGCCACATTTATACATTTGAAATGCTTAAAAAGCCACTCCCCCATTTTTGCATGCAAAACGCTGGTTCAGATAGGTTAATTCTGAACATTTACCTCTTGTCGCTATTGTTTGACATGAAATGACACCAAGCTGTTCTTAGAAAAGACTCAAGAACAGCCTTCCTAGATCAGATTAATGGTCCATCTAGCCAGGTATCCTGCTTCCAGTATCTGTTAGTGTCACATCTTATGGAGGAAGTCTACAACACAAAATTGCCAGGATCACATACTTGGCAACATATTTTGTCTGAATGGCCAGGGAGCTGCTTAGAATATCAAAAGATAATAGGGGGTACAGTTTACTTGGCGCATCACTGAATTGTATACAGGCAGCTTGGGTGGAATTTAGGTCAGATCCTAACCTACCTTCCTGATCAGCCCTGCAATTTTGCTGGCACAGATCCAAATAACCCCATGGGGTGGCTGCCATGCTACACACTGTAAGGGGAAATAAATCCCCTTACTCCTTTGCAGCAACCATCTTCTACCCTACACTGGATACAGTGCAGGCCAGTGCAGGCCAGTCAGCTTGCCTGTTCCATCACAGGATAGGATTGGGCTTTTAGTCTCTCTTTGGGCCAATTCACAGGCCCAATTAGCATGTTGAGTTTGCAGTTGTTGTTGGCAAGTAGCAAGTTGTTGGCAACTTCAACAGACAAGTTCCTTGTTGAAGTTGGCAAGTAGTTAACTACATGATTGCTTGGCTACAACATGCAACTTAATCCACATTGCACAACTATAAAGCTGCTTAAAATGAGATTAATTATGTATGGGGTGGTAAACATAGGCTAAGTTGCCTGCTTGGTGTGAAGTGATGCTTACATTGGATGGATGGATCCGCACTCTCAACATTCCAATTTTGTATAGTCAGTACGTTTTCTATATGGTAGCTATTTTCATTCTTGGAATAATTGTACAGTACTATATTTTGCAGTAGCATTATGAGAAGTGTTCATAAGACTCAAGAAGTGAACATATTTCTTTCGTATTTCTTCACTGATAATACTCTGCATTTCCATTGGCTACATTATATCGAGCTGATGTTTTCAGAACGAAATTCCTGATGACTCCAATATTTTTCCCTTGCATGGTAATGCATGTTTTAGATCCCAGTATCTCAAATGTATTTTGTTGGGATTATTTTTCCAATACTTTGCTTTTAATTAAGAATAAACTCCATTACTCGTTTACTCATTCACTCTTCCAGTTCTGCGAGTTCTTTCTGCTAACTCACAATCTGTTTCAAAATTTTGAACAATTTGTATCCACTGTAAAATTTCCACTGCTCCCTTTTCCCATCCCTGCCTTGTGGTTACCTTTCCACATTGTGACAATCAACCATTTATGCCCTGTGCCCATTTCCTGTCTCTTAAGCAGTTGCTGATATGTGCAAGGGCATTCCCTTGTATGCAATGGATAATTAACTTTTGTGAGGAGTTTTTGGTGAAATTCCAAGAAGCTTTTAATGCAGTTATTCACGTCTATTGTATCACAGTAATGTTTTCTTAATTTAAATTGAAATTATTTTACTGCCATTACTTTTCTGGATACCTAAAGTTTAGAAGCCATCATTAAATGCTAATATGTACTTATAATATGGCCTGGCAAAATAAAAGGTGTGGCCTTTTGAAAATGATTTTTTAGAAAGTGGTGTGCATCAAGGATTGGAAGACCAGAGCTTTTCAATGTGTTCATAAATGACCCGGAGTTAGGGAGAAGCAGCAAAGTGGCCAAGTTTGAAGGTGACACTAAATTTTTCCCAGTAGTGAAGTCCTGAATGAAGAGCCCCAGAAGGATCTATCCAAACTTGGGGCATATGGAGCAAAATGGCTGATGTGCTTCAGTGTCAATGTAAAATGATCCACATATATGCTGGTGATACGCTTCCTGTCTCCTTCACAACTAGTATGAATGAAATTAATTCATAGCCCTTAATAAGGGGGCTCAGAAAAATAGGCAACACTTTTTTTGCTCTCCTTTGATTTCTTGGTTTTCATTGAAAATATTTGAAACGCTGCCCCTACTCCTCCCCACATGGGACCACACACAAACAGATATTGGCCAAACACTGGGAAAGGAAATGGCAGCCCTCAATCCTGTGTCCTAGTAAGGAGTCACCAGTCATTGGGAGAGGCTCATCACTTGCCTATTGCCCTCAATCCTGTTTGTGTGTGCAGCAGAAACTGCCTTCATCCCTTGTGCCTTGCTTTTTATATATATAAAAAAAAGTCTGTAGCCTGTTGCTTTCTACTTCCCTATTTTTATTCCTCCTTTTTCTGTTTAGAGGGAAAAATTATTGGATTGAGATGCACTAATTAAAGCCATTTTCTGGTATTTGGTTACTGGAGTGTTTGATGTGTCTCTGACAAGACCATGAAATGCATGGGATGTCCACAGGGACAGAATTTGCTGAACACGGTGCTTTGTAAATGTGGGGACACAGTGTCGCAGCAGCTCATGAATATGAAACGCCCATGATGTTACCTCAGTGGACTCAAGAACACAGATGAATCCTGTCATGTGCTAAATGAGACCAATTTCTTTCACTTAACTTCATCTTCAATCAGACCTTCTTCCATTTGCCTATTTAAAATTCCCTAAACGTGATGCAGAAGGTAACAGCATTCAGTAAAACAAAGTTTTGCAGCAGCAGAGAAATTTAGAATTGTGTCTGACTCGAGTTTAATGCTTTGAAAATGCAAAACTTAGTAGGCTTTCTCTCCTTTTCAAGTCCACTCACCATTGTGCTGAAACTGGGAGTGACTCCACCTATTTTGGGGCCCTTCTAAATCCCAGGTTTAAATTTAAAGTGTTTTGCTCATGTGCAGTTTTGGATATACAGTATACAGCATTAGAGGTGTGCATTTTAGCACTTTGTAGATCTGGAAAATAACTAGGTTTATACTTGGGAAAATTTCCATTCTGAATGGGTTCCTGAAAATGGCAGGATAATAATGGGAACAAATCCTGGCACAGCAGGGCAAAGGGAATTACTTCAGACCTGGGAACTCTAGAGGGAGCTGAGTGGGTTAACGGTTTTTATGCTTTTGCGCTTTAACCCCTTCTACAGTAAACTTTGGGGGGCCCTGAAGCCCTCTTGGAGGTTGTAGGCAGAAAAATGAAATGTACCTGTCAGTAAATTCAATTTAGCTTCCTGCCAACCCCTAGCCACTACCAGCCCTGTATTTCAGATGAGAACACAGTTGCAGTCCAGCTGCTGCAAATGTGGACTGGGACATTAAGCTAACACCTAAGTTAAAGGAGGAATAGAAGAGGATATCTTGGACATTCTCCTTAAAATCACATGTAGGAAAACATTACAAAGAAATGGCTCTTCTTGGTCTCCTTTACTCTCAAAGTGTGGAATGGTGGGTCAATGTGTATATACGGTAGCTTTTCCCCAAGAAAGCAGTGTGAGTTGGTGAGGTTTCTCTGCTAGAGGTCCTCAGTATCCTCTTCTTTCCCTCTCTGGAATTTTGTTTCTTGCTTGTTTTCTTCAAGTAGGTGAGAGAAGGTTTAATTTTAATACTCAGAATTTCCATCCTGCCTTCCCTAGAACTTAGCATTCCTGTTCCATGTATCCACAAGGAAGCTCAGTGTTGCAGTTTCCCATCTATAGAGACCCATTTTCTAAATCTGACATGCAGGCATCACACTTCTGTTCCTCTGCAGTTCCTTGTGAATTTTCACTTGGCAAGAATTAAACTTTGAAAGGCAGTGTATGATGAAGCTGTGGTTGATGGTCAAAAGGCTGAGATGTCACAGGCAGTCTGGTTCAGAGGAAATCTGCAAGAATTGCTTTAAAGACTAGAGAAGTAAATGCTTATTGTAGCATTAAGAAAGGAATAAAAAATGGGGGGGGCAGTGTGCTCTTTTGGATGAACATTTATAGGTGATTGTACAAGGTTCCCTTCATGAAATGTCAGGTGAGACCTGGATCATCATTGGGTTCTACAGGGATCTCTAACGCTGTGCACCTGTAATCTTACTCTGTGGATTATTAGAATATAGGAGGGTAACATATGAAGGGTTCTTCGCTCTTGAGAAAAGTCTGCAATACAAAATGCACTTCTTAGGGAATAAGCCTCATTGATCACAGTTTGTTGAATGAACATGCTTAAAATGGCATTGCTATTTTATTTCAGTAGGAATAGGATGTGTATGTAGTAATACCTCTCATGACATGAGACATATGTTAGTGGAAAGTCGAGTACTGTGTGAAACAGTGCTGTAGGTGCTGCTGCCTGCCTTATCTTTAAGGCAGGAAACTTTGCATTGTGGGCCTGATCCAGCATTCCTGGAAATCCATTCAGTTTCTCAAATCTAAATTTCTTTTGTGTAAGAATTATGTTACTGGGCCTGCTGATCCCTCATCCACAGGTTATTTCCCACCACTTTTTATTTCTTTGTCATTCTTGTGTGGCCCACTCAGCCAGAGACAGAGAGCCTCTACTGGGAAATACACCCACACCAGTCTTCCATGACATGTGATGGGTCTTTCTGTGACAAGGCACTGATGATGTGGCCACACAGTATCGCATCACCTTAGGCGCTTCTCTGTGCAAAAGATGGAGCCAGCCTCTGGGTTTCAGTTCCTTGTTATCCACTTTGCAGTGGCTGGGAAGCTGCTCTGTAGCAGGCAGCCGTTCCTTGGGTGGTTGGGGAGCTGGAAGGCACAACTCTGCTGAGATTGTCCAAGCTGTCACTGCCTCTTGCTTTGGCTTGGCACTGGCTCCAGCCTCAGTTTCATTCAGCCCCTTCACCAGGCTGCCAATTAGAGAGAAATCCCACTGTGTGGGTTGCTCCAAACAGCCCTCTTGTCAGATTCTGGGCTAACCCTTGCCCTGCTGCAGATGGGCCAGCACTACCTCCACCAGGGTCCAGGGTGCCTATAGGGAAGCAGAGTGGATGTGAAGATGGGACCTTTGCACTTGCAAGGGGTGAGAGGGCTGTAGGGAACATTTTTGTTTTTTTCTTTCCTTAAAAAAAGACCCAGTTGCGAACACCCGACTCCACCGGCAAGACACCTTTCCAGCTCCTGAATATTCATTTCATCCTGGGCTGCAGACAGGGCAAAGCTAGAAACAGCCAAATGCCTAGTTAAAAAAAGCAGACTGCTGATAGAATAGGAAGCAGGGATTGCTGATGGGTCACCTCCTTGAAGTTTCAGGCAATGGGGTGAAAGATCTCTGCTGGAGTGAGCCAGGCAGTCCCTCAACTACTTGGGAAATGGGTGACTCCAGAACAACTTTCAGATTTGAAAGAGGACAGCTATTAATCAGGGGTGGCCAGTGCCTTTGTCCTGAGAAGTTGCTCACTTGGGCACCCAGCTGGTCAAGGGCTAAGTCACTGAAAATGCTAATGCAATGTTAGAAAATACTTTGCCATGCTCATGTAGTCTAAATAGGTGGGAATGTTTGAAGTATTAAAAATGAGGAAAATACTGATATAAAATGAATGGAACAGAAACATTTAAACATTGAACATGAGGGCTCAAATGGAAAATGGGGGAGTGGAGCAGGAGTGGTGGAGCAGAAGGTCAGTGACTGTCCAGAGCTGCAGATGGGCTTAGCAGGTTGCACAAAAGCCATTTTGCAGCATGGATGCTGCAAGCTAGTTCCCCAGTTGGTCCTCAGGACTTTAAAACAATATGTGATAATTTTTTAAGGAGGGGAAAGGGAGTGAGTTGGAATAAGCCTTTAATGTAAACACCTAATTAAAGGAAAGAGATCTCATTTCTTCAGTCTTGCTGTTCTGAGAGGCAGATCTATAAACAAAGCCTTTTTTCCCCTTCCTATTTACACACTTTGTTACTGGAAATTGTGATGCCAGTCCAGAGGACTTTGCCTTTCCACACGATCAGTGTTTTGTGCAATAAATGTGCAGCTGCTTTCTCATTTATCAAGCACAGTTTACACATCATCCCTTGCTTCTATTTGCAGCCATTTCATTTTTCTAGCATGTAGCCTGCAGTATTCTGGCACTTTACACGTGTGTTCCTTTTCTTCAACCAGCATGTTTAGTTGCACGTATGGAACTGACTTATAGAAGGTCAAACTATTTGCCCATCTAGCCTAGTATTGTCTGCTCAGCTGCCAAAAATCTGAGCCTTTTTCCCGCCCCTGTTGCCTGACCCCTTAGGAAAAAAAAATTGTCAAGGATGGACATCACCATCGTCCTAATCTCTTCTTTACTAACTAAGCTCTGATCCACTCTGCCATACCATGGCAGCAGTACACTTTTGGTAGTATTGAAACAAATTGCTGCATGCCAAGTAGCAAGGCTACTTCTCCACTTACATCGTACAGCATTTTTCCATCTTCTTCTAATTTATCGGGAACTGTGTGCTCCCCCACTCCATCATTTGAGCACCAATCTATCTATTTAATTAAGAGGAAGATGCCAGCAGTCAAACTGCTATTTATCCTGCTGCGAAGGTATCTAGTGTTTTGATCGGAAGGTGTTACTTCCCCATTGAGAAAATGGGAAAGATCATAATTGTTTCTGCTTTCTTATGCCTCTCTTACCCCTTGTAGACATTCCAGTGATCCCAGACTTGGAAGAGGTACAGGAGGAAGACTTTGCCATGCAGGTGGCAGCTCCACCCAGGTAACAGCAAGAGCACTATGGCCACAGAACTTCTAGTGCCAAACTAGTCTAACGTGGATCAATTTCTGACTTGTTCAACTGGATTTTGTGCTATGTCGTGTGGTTTGCTTGGGGCATTTCTAAATAATAAACAGTGATGATAGACTGGGTTGTTTCATCTGTGCAGAGGAAATCTAGAATCCTATGTGCATGTGCAATAAATGAAGAACTTAATATTAAGACCAGGTTTGTACTTAAGGCAGCTATGGATTCTGAGTTTGGTGAGGGATGCAAAGCACTCCAAATTGATTTCTTCCCATCTCCCAATTGCAGCATCCAGGTGAACAGAGTACTGACCTACCGTGACCTGGACAACGACCTCATGAAGTATGCTGCATTTCAGACCTTGGTGAGTACATCAAGAGGAAAACGTAGACTCTCCCAAGTTCTTCCCTGAAGATAATAACCATCATTCTTACCTGTTGCCACCAGAGCTTGATCCTGTCCTTCCATTTTCCTTCTGTTGTAGGACCACAAAAGGTGTAGTCTGTTGCTTGGTGTCCTTCTGGAACACTGAATAGATGTGTCTGTTGGATATCTCTTCTCATATGCTCAGTAACTTTGCTGAGTTGGGGCATCTTTGGGTGTTCCTCTCCGATGCCTACTTTGATGGTCTTCACTAATAGTGCCTGCCCTGCAATCATAATTTGTTTAGCAAATATTTCCCCTATGGGACTATGCATACTCAGTTGTATACTTCGGAGCCAAGGCTGAGCATGCACGACTGTTGAGGACAGAAGACTGTGCTGCACTTATAACCACAGAGTGTTACCCCCAAGTTATTTCAGCCATGAATGCCATGTCTTGTCCCTGATCTATCTCCTAATATTTTCTTTGGTGAATATTCTGGTCATGTGGGCAGTGGGAGGTGGTGGTTTAAGGGTAGTAAAAAAAAAAAAAAGATATTCTTCTGGGGAGTGTGCAAAAATACATCAACATTTTCAGAGGAGTTTGTGTGCTTACGAAATAAGTGTCTTGGTTCACAAAGTCATGTTTTGATGAGTGGCGGCAATGGCAGCATGTCAAGCCTTGCTGCTCTTCACAGGAGTTGGCCACCATTATATTTCCCTGAAAACATTCTAGGGAATGAAAATACAACGGTGGCTGGCAGAGACTGGCCTCGGTGAAAAGCAACAATGCCAGGTTTTGCTATTGCCAGTCACAGAGGCACAGCTTTGTGAAGCAAGACTTTTATTTGGTAGGCACAAGGCTAGCATACCCAGAAGGTCAACTGAGGCAGTTGCCTCAGGCAGCAGATTGCTGGGGAGCACCCAACTTCATCCACACACTCCACTGCTTCTTCTCTTCCCACTGCTCTCTGGTTTGGAAAAGAAAGAGGGGAAGAGTGGAAAAAGAAGTGTGGAGGAAAGGAGAACCCACTACTCTCCTCTCCCTCACTTCCTCCTCCCCACCACACCCCTCTTCCTTTTCCATTGCAAAGGGCAGGAAAGGGAGGATGACACATCACCAGGCAAGGTGGGAGCAGCATTTGGTATGCCATTTCAGGCTCCAGGTGGTCTTCAGCTGTCACCAGGTAAAATGCTTCATTTCACCCCCACATTCCTCAAAATGTTTGAGGTACTTTCATGAGCTCCCCACAAAAGTACCTCAACCCCAATCCACTCTTTCCATTTTCACTGGTCACAAAAAGATCGATGGACAGGGAGTTTCAGGCCAATGCTATATTTCTTATCCATACCCAGGACATCTGGTAACTTTGCTCCACCACTGGCTATGTATGCTTTCCAAAAGATGGGTAGTGCTATCTCCTGTTAGTGGGAGAAATTAGTACTTCCCTTCATACTGTTGACACCGGACAGTAATTTTCATCTGCTTTCACAGGATGGAGAGATTGACCTGAAGCTCCTTAGCAAAGTTCTGGCTCCAGAGCAGGAAGTGCGAGAGGTAAGTTTGTTCAGAATCAAGGAAAGGAGGGCTAAGTTCCATCTGGTGAGTCTCTGCCCCTCAGTTAGATGGTGATTTAGAGCATGTGAGGTCAGTGGCGTAGCTAGCAGGGGGCGGTCCGCCCCGGGTACTACCCGGGGGGCTGTAACACCACAAATGCCCCAACATCGCTAACATCATGAAGGTTAGGAGTAACCCCATCATGCCATATACTGTTGGATATGGAATTTCCAGCAGAATGCAATGCAAAAAAACCAGATTGAAATACTGTATCTCCTTTCCATCAAAAGTTATGGCCAAAAAACCCGGAAACCAAAAAATGCATTGAACCCTATGGAAAATGAAACTGAGCCATAGCGCGTGTTTACTCGCGAGTAGGCAAACTTGCCATAGTTCTCAGAAAGGGCGGGCTGAGAGGAATCCAATGACACCAGAATGGTTCCTATCCAGTGAAAACACCCAAGAAGGAAGTCCCTCCCTCCAAGCAGACGAATGTATTGAGCCCTATGGAAAGCGAAAGTAAGCCACACTTATTTGCTTATTCGTTTATTCGCAAGTAAGCAAATGTGCCTTGGCTCCTGGTCAAGTCAGGCAAAGAGGAATGCAAAGCTAGCTGCATGGTCCCCATCTAATGAAAGTGGAGGTCAACAAATGCTCCCGAAGGCAGCCCCCCCCCCCAAAGAATAAACCTGAGGCTTGAGCTGGTAAGGTGGGCACTGGGGTGGGCTGAAAATCTCACTGCTTTATTTGTGCGGGGGGGGGGGGTGTTATTGCAGGCAGCAACTCCCCCCCCAAAAAGAATAAAACAGGCTTGAGCTAGTAAGGTGGGCACTGGGGAGGGCTGAAAATCTCACTTCGTGAAACAGGGCTGGCTTCCCCTTATTTATCTGTTTTTCTTTAATTATTGATAATTATTTTATTTTGCTTGATGATGTCACTTCCAACCATCACTTCCAGCGGGTCCTGGACAGATTGTCATTCTAAAAAGTGGGTCCCAATGTTAAGAGTTTGAGAACCACTGCCTTAACTCAAAACAGGCCAATGAGACATCAGGGGGTGGGAGGGTGGCACCCTAGTGACCAAAATTCTGGAAATCGTGGCTTTTAGGAATATTACCATCATGTTATATACCATTTGATGCAGAATTTCATCCATTGCTTGTGGGGAAATATTCACTTCATTTATTTTTCTGGCCATTATTATTATTCATTCCATGTCATGACTCTTACTATCTCTGTCTCACCTACCTCACAGGCTTGTTGTGAGGACAAAATAAGGGGAGGAACCATGTACACCACCCTGAGCTGCTTAGATGAAGGGTGGTATAAAAAGTGAATTAACTAATTAAGCAATATAATTAATAATTAATTAAACAATATAAGTCATATGGGGTGACAAAAATTTATGGGCCTCGGGTGTCAAATGACCTAGCTACGCCTCTGTGTGAGGTAAAGTAGTATTGAGGTGCCATACATGGATACATCATTATATGTAATCCATTTTAATATATACTGCTCTGAGCCATTGTGCCATACAGAAGCTGTCAGGGCTTTGAAAACTATCAGTTTCGAAATCAATCTTTAGATACTGTAAAATATCATCTTAATGATCATCTCAATATGTAACTCACAAAATTGGCTGAAATAGAATTTCTGTGAATTGTGAAACTCCAAGTGGAACTGCAAGGATTTTCTAAAAGCTGCAGGGGCTGAAACTTATGTCTGGGCCTGTTAGCAGAGTTTGAGCCCCTGCCCTTGGATAAGATACAGCTGCTTTTCTGCCAATTGGATCACTTAGCAATGTTTAAGAATGCTTCTTCACTCTTGTCTTTTGGCAGGATGACGTCAGCTGGGACTGGGACCATCTCTACACAGAGGTGGCCTCTGAGCTTTTGAGTGAGTGGGACTTGGGGCAGCCTGAAAAGGAGGAGGGTCTCACGTTGACCAAGATCACCTGAAGTTTGGCTAGCTGCTTGCACAGCTGCCCCAACTACACTGGCAGATTTGTAGATTATTAGTACATTAATTATTTTAATATAGGCTTTGTATTTGAAAGTGTTTTTGGTTCACTTGCTAAAGCGAAGCAGTGGCTTTCTCAAAAGTCTGGCTTAATGGATCTCTGGGCATGCTGTGCTTAATATGTTTTAATTGATTGGGTGGAGCAAAAGATTTTTGGTCAATCTGTTAAAAAGGCACTCCTGCTCAGGCAGTACAGATAATGGGCAGCTTTTGAGAAAAGGCATTCCCCATCCACATTCATGCAAGATGGAATGCATGTAGACATGCTTCACACAAAACTGAAAGAAGTATTTTAAAACAATTATTTTGTTCATATTCAGATATAATCAGTGAACTAACTCAGGTTTCTGTAATGAATGGCAGCCTTATTGATTGTTCTAAAGCAGTCTTAAACTGCATGCAATCAGTTTTCTGATGAAATGAAGCACATGCCAGGAATTTTGAACCTTAAGGCAGGACCGCACAGATGTATCCTGCTTCTTCCTGGGCTTTGGGTGTGCACTACATGAGCACAAGGTGGTATATGCTGTGTGTGTGTGTGAAAGAACTTGCTGGGCATGCATAAAATGTTCCTTCATGGAATCCCCAAAACAAACAAAAAAACCCTCCCACTAAGGATGAAACATGAACAAAGGTATCCCATAGGAATATGACATGGAAGTAGTTAAAAACTCTAGGAGGAGAGTATGTCTGCAATAGAACCTTCTTGTCCAAAGGGCAGGAGGAAGAAGAGTCTGGTAAGAGCTGCCCACCATCCAGCTCCCAGTGGTTCTGGGTGAATGGTTCTCCCTTCCCGCAGCTGCCACTTCAGGGCTGTTGAGGAGCCATCATGCCTTGGGGGAAGGTGAGAGAAAAGAGAACAGCCTGTCAGAGAGCCTGGGTGAAATGAGCAGCATGAAAAGAGCACACACTTAAGCTGTCTGCTAGGCTCTGTGACCAGCATGAAGGGAAGTTACTGCAAATTAAGTCTTTAAAAACATTGGGATTCATTGTGTGTTACCTCAGAAACTCTTTACACTGGATTGGCAATTCATAAAAACAGTAAGGGGGTGGGAAATATAAAGGCGTCAAAATCTTCTCCTCTCTGTTCAACAAGGCAAAAAAACTTTCACTGTGGGGAGGGGAAGTGCTTAGTTTGGGGGCTAAGCTGCTCAACCTACTCCCCAAACACCCCTCTGAAGTACTACAACAAGACCCTGGTTCTGGATTGATGATACAATGTGGGGAGGCAAGGTTTAAAAAAAACAACTCTGAACAAGTTAGGCCCCCCTTCTCCCCCATCACCACCACTCCCCTCCCCCCAACGCTTGCTTCTGGAAGAAAGCTGTTCCCCTGACTTGTGGCTTTATTCTCTAAGGACCTGAAGTAGAACCAAGTGTGAACCCAGAACCCTTCATGGTTTGAAATAAAAAAGTCACTCCATAAAGCTGCTGTTTATTCTGCATTCTTGAAAGAGGCAGGCCTATTCACCTGATGTAGCAGGACTTCCTGCAAGGTGCATAGTTGGAGGGAAGCAGAGGCATGTATTGAGCACTGGCTGATATATTGTGTACACTGATTGATTTGGTCAGTCGGTTGCAGCAGTAGACCTCAACTTCACTCACTTCTTGGGAAACATCCTTGCAAGAAACCAGGGTTGGGAAATGCAACCTAACAAAAAAGTTCCCTGTCAGGAACCTGACTTCCTTGATTGAAAAACAGAGGTGCAGAACAACGGGAAAAACTCCCCTGTGAAAGCTGGAGTGGGGAATCATATGCTATGGACACACCAGTTAGTTTCCTGCCCTCATAGGGGCAAAGCATGAAAGGAAAGTTTGCTACAAGGGCTCCTGGAATTCCTACAGAGTCAGGAAGTCTGCCAGAGGTTGACTAGCATGGCTTCCACTATGATGAAAGCCTTGGATTGCAGAGAGTGTTCTTTTCAGGTTTGCTTCCTTGCCCTGTACACTGGGCACACAAAGATAATACAGGTGGGCTTCCTTATCCGCTGATCAGGTATCCATGGATATCTGTGCTTCTTGTTAACATTGAGTTGAAGCCCAGTCCTGAGCTGCCTGGTGCTCAGAGGAACAACAGTGCCAAAATGGCAACCACTGCATCCTATGGGCCTCGGGCAGCCACCGGTGGCTCAGGGGATGTTCTGGATTGATGCCCAAGCCCTGCAATGGGGCTACTCGAGTTTGTGCCTGCTATTTAGTAAGTGCAGAGTTGAATGGCCCCAGGTCGGGCCAGGAGGCCTGATGTTGGGTTCTGTATCAGGTGAAGCAGAGATCCCACACTCCTCTTGCTGTCTCCCCTGCCCTGCCTTCCCCCTGCCATACCTTACTTCACCACCTGGAGCTCGATCCATGCTGTAGGTGATGGGCCTCTGGCTGGTGCTGGCTCAGCCTAGATCGGTGCTGAATCTTACAGGTGTGCCTTATGGCACACTTGCAGCACTCTGTGTCGGGGGAGGGCTGGTGGTGACTGCTCAGGATCGGACCCTCAGTTTTCTTCAGAGGCATAATGCATTGCCCCAGCACCCAGGGCAGTAACGTTATGATGTCACTTTACACTGTGTCATGTGACATCACTTCTGGGTTCTCCCCCAAGGATGGGGTGCTCAATATGGTGGCCTTGCACTCCATGTTCCTTCTTCTGTGGAGGCTCCTCTTGAAGGGGAGCCTCCACAAGAGAAGGAATGGGCTTGTAACGCCACAAGTGCCACCTCCTCTGGGGAGAACCCAGAAGTGACAACCAAGGCAGTCAATTTTGAGTTCTTCCTGGAGCAGGGGCACTCGTTTTAGCTGCTTCTCACCCACATTCCTTCATCTGTGGAGTCTCCCCTTGAAGGGGGCACAAAACCGCCAGCACTTCTTCTGGAAAGAATCCAGGAGTGACTGCTTTGTGTCACTTGCACTTTGTGTCACTTGCACTTGCACTTTGTGTCACAATCACTTCTGGGTTCTTCCTGGAGGAGGGGCATTTGCTGTGGCAGCTTCTAAGGTAATGGAATGGGCGTGGGGGCTGCTTCAGTATTTGAACTGTATCCTCCATATCCATGATTTCTGTATCCACTGTGTATGTGTGTGTGGTGTGTGTGTGTGTGTAAGGAGTTAGCTTTGCTTAGGTTACAAAATAGCCTGGCACCAGCCTTGGGTGTACCTCAGTGATGCCTGGAAGCTGGACAAATGGCAGATCTGCTCTTCTCGGAGTCTGACTTGGGGGTTGGGCACCCCCACAAGCCTTTGAAATGTTTCTAATATTAAATTTGACAATGCGGTGGGTCAGGACTTCATGGCAAATATTCTTTAGCCCAGCTCCAGGGGGTCTGGGAAGGCACCTCAGATGTCCAGCTGCACCTTTTATAAGGCACCTCAGATGTCCAGCTGCACCTTTTATTGGGGCATCAGATGCTGGAGATGGTGGGCTTCCTGACTGGCTTGGGATTTCATTGCCTGCCAGAGACGAAGTGCTGCTCAAAGAGCAGAGTGAGTCCAAGGATGTTTTGACAAATGAGTTTGGCACCTAGTGGATGTGAAGATACACCAGGCATTAGAGCTTTAACTCGCTGATGAGCAGAAATAGAGCAGAGCATTTTTCAAGAAGTTAGAAATTACATTTGTATTAGTTGGAGAGGCACCAGTGGTGATATCCGTGCTTATGGTGTATTAATAACCCCTGTGCTATGAGCTGGGTCCCAGGGTCCTGGTTGTATTGTAATAGTGCTGCACACTTGGATAGGCTTCGTTCTTAATGCTGCCGAGGTATTTGTTGCTAAAAACTGCAAGGGAGATGGCAGCGAACTTTGAAGTGTCCACCTGCGCATACAGACAGTAAGATTAAGCATGTGATTGAAAAAGACCGCAATCTTTGGCTGGGCACAGAAAGCTGCCCCATATTTGGGCCACTCGTCTCCATCTGTCCATCCCCATTCAGCTGCCTTGTCTTTTCACCAAGGCCCACACAGGCTTACATCCACACTCCGCTTGATGAAAAGCCCTTCATTAAAATTCAGAAAAACAAAGTGGCTCAGTCCCTTAGATGCACACCTGGAAACCTCGGAGATCTACAGAGAGAAAAAGTGTGTTGCAATTCTTAATTATAAGCTGTGGGACTTACTGGGGTAGGGTTGCTTTTTGTCTTTTTTTTCTCAGGTCAGACTCAGGCATGCTCTGCTCTCCTGTTTAGTTGGCATCCTGCTGTGGCTGCGCTTGCTGTTGTTTGTCACTCCCAACTCTTAGCATTTGGAAACCTGAAGGGAATCTCTACCTTGAGAATAAGGGCAGAAGGCTCCTGAAGCCTCAGGAATGGGCCAGCACAGTGGACCCCACGCTCCTCTTTACATCATCTTCCATCTGTTCTGGCTGTACCTGCCCCCGCCCCCAATTGCACACTGTGTGTTCCATTCCAGCATGAGAACAAAGAAACTCAGACAGTGGGCCACTGAAATTTGAAAGAGAAGAAGAGGTGTTAACACAAGGCACTGCTACAATAAGCTACAAGGGAGCGTTCAGTCCATGTTTTGGGGGGAGACAGACCTGGTGAAAAGCAACAAAGAGTTTCCTTTTTCCAAACCAAGCAACACAAGAATAACCCTCAACTGACCCCCCCACTATGCTGTAGAAATGTGGTTTGCTGTACTCTGCATCTTCTTTTGAACTGTACTGTCCCCTTGATTTGAACAGGAACAGTTTGTCTTCTGCCAGTTCTTGCTGAAATATTGCAAAATTCTGCAAATGGTTTGCACCCAAATACTGGCAGCTCCTCTTTTCAAAGGTTCCAGTCCCGCAAACAAATGACATTGTTTTCTGCATCCAGTAGGAGCAGGATTTCTCCTTCTCTCTCTCACAGATTGTGCATCTTTTCAGGATCCTATTTTTGGCTTCATGGCAGTCTTTGGAATGTGACTGGGAGTTTCTGCTTCCCCTTTCACATGACCTGATGCTGTCCCAGGATGAGCCGTGCATCACTGCTGTATAAGCAAATGGAAACAATGAGGCCCAAGCAAGTTCTCAAGCTGTGTGCTGGAATGCACCCAGGTGTCCTGGCTGGGACACAGTTGCGTGGTGAGCCCTGATTTCTGAAGATCTCTGGAAAATATCTGCATGTGTTGAAAACACCAGAGCAAGATGTTCCTCAGTGCAAGAGTTCCAAGTTGCACTAAAGTTTAATCTTAAGTGATGCGTTGCCTACAGGCTGATTCCCACAGTTAGCGTCTCTCTTGTCTAGCCTAATCAGTTTTCTTGCTGTTACCCCTGCTTTTCTTTTTAAAATATGAAAGTGGTTGATAGACTTAAAGTCAATACAGTAAAATTACAATAAAATGCAAACAAAATTTTAGCAGTAAAATCACAGAACAAAATAATGATTGGTACCTTCACCAAAGGCAGGCACAACTGCAGGCCTGATGGAAGCTGGGTCAGAGTCCTGATCCTTGAATTATCCAGGGCCAGCTTCAGCACAAGGATACCTTGGGTAGCTGCTAGGGCAGTGGCGTACCTAAGGGGGTCCAGGAGAACACTTGTTTCCAGGTGGCAGAGAGGTAGGGGCAGCATTTGGGGCTTCCCCTGCGGTTGGCACCTGTTTCCAAGCTGGGAGGTGCTGACCCCTCATGCCCACTGCCTCCCCCCCCCGGAGGCATTCTGAGGGTCAGAAAGGCTGCACACTTCCTTCCTGCCCCTCAGAAGGCCTTCTAAGGCCTCTGGAGGGCCTTTAAATGTCAGTAGGTGAAAACTGGACATGACCGGAAGGCCTTAGAAGGTCTTTTGAGGGCAAGGGAGGCCACACATGGGCTCTCTGGCTCTCAGAACCCCTCCGGGAGAGGCAACGGAAATGGGGGGGCGGCACTTCTAGATGAGACTGGCACCCCTGGAGTTGTGCCTCCAGGTGCCACAGTGGCTTGGACCACCCCTGGCTGAGAACTAAGTTCCCAGGGAGATGGGTTTCATTGCTGATGTCTGATGGCTAGAGGTTGGTGAAAATGTGTTGTTGTATTGTTGTTTTTTGCGGATGTCGGTGTTTTCCAAAGTTAAAAGTGCAGAAAGTGGTGTTATGTGTTTTTATTCAAAATTTATATTATACTTGTAAATTATAATCATCTTAAAAGTGTACTAGGTGGGTGATATAGGTGGTATAGTGTCAGCAGATGCAGCCAAAGTCATTGCCCATTACCCCCCATTCAATAATACACAAAAACAAAATAAAATAGGTTTTATGGCAGTTTTTTTTAAACAAAAATGAGAAGTGCAGAAAGTGATAAGTGTTTTTATTTCATTATCACTGTTTTCTCTCCCCTCTACTGATGACTGCTGGGGAGGATTAGGTTCAACCAGAAGTCCAGTAGGGTTCGGCCTCTTATTGCGGCAGTCAATCTGAACTTCTTTCATTTTTGATTGGCTAGCAGCAGCCACACAACAAACTCAGTAGCTGCTGCTTGCCATGTTCCCTAACCCCATTTTCCACATAGTGTAGTGACTCTTCTTTTGCCTCTCTGTGTTGCTGCTGTTCTTCTGGCCTCTGTAAACTTTTTCTACAGCTCCTTGTTCCTGCCAGTTGTGCTACCTGCATCTCAGTGGCGTAGCTAATGATAGAGTAGCCTACTGCTGAGCTCAAAATGTTGCCCCAGAAGTGACATCATGCCTGGTTTTTTTTAAAAAAAGTGAAAATGGGGGAAAATTCACCTCCTCCCCCCAGCAGCTCAGCACCCACTTGCTTTGCCGCCTCTCCCAAGCCAGTGGCATAGCTAAGGCATCTGTTACCAGGGGTCAAAAAAATTCTGTAGCCCCCCTCCACGACAAAATCAAATTTAATTAAGGAAATAAATGTGCCCCGTATTGGTTAGAGACACTGTGCTGGGGTGAAGGGGAACAGTTATTCTCCCCTTGCTAAATATAAGAGGAGCACCATTTGAAAAAGTGCCTCTTTACTCAGTCAGCAGGGATAACTATTATGGTGCATGGAAATGAGAGCTGAAACATATTAACACCTTATTAGTTCCCTGCTGCATCATAATAACAACGAATTGCGTATCAGAACAGTCTCATTGGTCAGTTTTCCTAACCCTAGCCCTGTGAAA
Organism: Tiliqua scincoides; assembly: GCF_035046505.1. Lineage (NCBI taxonomy): Eukaryota > Metazoa > Chordata > Lepidosauria > Squamata > Scincidae > Tiliqua > Tiliqua scincoides. The sequence continues at coordinate 284,395,479 of NC_089821.1, forward strand.
GGCTCCTTTACCTCTCTGCTTGAAAGAGTAAGGCAGCCCCCTGCCCCAAGAACGTGGGACGCCTTTATCACATGGCATCCTGTGATCTCTCTATCTCCATACTACATGTCCTGGTTTCCTTAGTGAACAGGATTGGTTTCCTTAGTGAACAGGATTGTGCCAAAGGTTGTGCTCCATTAAAGAGATACAAGTCATTGCATGATTGGTTTGTACAGAAACTTTGCAGTTTTCTAATTTTTGGACATAGTCTTAGCATTAATAACACAGGCCTACAAAATTGAGGGTCAGAAATGTTTTTCACAAACTTTATGGTGGTTTGATATGAATTTGGGGTGCCAATTCCAAAAATGGCATCTGTTCTACCCTATCATGTCTAGTTTTGGAGATATAGTATAGCCTCATTAGTGAATGGTTCAAGCAGCTTCCTCATGAGGAAGCCAAGGTGTACATGGAAGCCTACACCATGGCTTCCTCATGAGGAAGCTGCTTGAACCATTCACTAAAGAGGCTATGCTGTGTCTCCAAAACTAGACATGATAGGGCGAAACGGATGCCATTTTTGGAATCGGCACCCCAAATATACCCAGGAATTGGTGTAACGTTTAAGGAAGCAAAATGTGTGTTGGCCTGTTTAATTGGAATTGTTTCAAAGTATCAGTTTAAATGGTAGGTTCGTGCTATTGCTTTGTATATCCATTCAGTGACCCATCTGGTTAACTGCTGATTTGTTTTAGTATAAGCTTAAACCTAGCTGATTCGAAGTGTTGTTATATCAGTGGTGATCACTTAATTGTTGTGTTGTTCATTCATGAAAAGGATGAGTTCATACATGTTATGAACATGTTCATTCATGAAGAGGATGAGTTTACGTGTTATGACCATTCATATAAGCGGTCTTTGAATAATTTGAAACTGCTGATGTCAATCAGTCATGATATGTTATCTAGCTGAGGTAGAGGAGTTCCCTGTTATCAACTCAGGGAGCTTCTGATTCCAAATATATTTGCAGCTTGGGAAGCACTGTATAACAACCATCTATAGTAGCTCACCATGACTGAGGCTAGCAATCTGAACATATAAACTTGCCTCCATTGTCTACTGTTAAAGCAAATAGCCCCTTCAAATAAAACATAAGTGGAAACTGGTGGAAATTTTGCAGAACATTTGAGATGTGAATGGGAGCTGTAAGCAAGAAATCTAACAATTGGAACTAAATATTGGTGTGATTCCCCCAGCAACTTTCATTGTAAAGTCTCTCTTGCTCACTCAGAGCCTCATAAAGGGCTACATCATTAAGTGAGACAAAGTGATAGGAGGTTAGGGAGGTTGCTATGTTAATAAGTTGGAAAGACTCTGCCGATTTCTCATGCTGGAGCGTCTCAGGGAAAGCAGAATTAATTCATGGCATATGCTCCCAGCATCTGCTGTGGTGGCCTGGAGTGGCGGGATCACAGGGCAATAGAGTGAGAGCCAAAACTTTGCATTCGTCCCCAACCCTTTTTCATGCTGGCATGCAGCCTTTATTTACTGACTAGGTAGAGAAGCAGGAGGTAGAGAAGCATGTCAACTGAAGTTAAATACTCCTAGAGTACAATATGTGGGCTGGGGGAAGGGGCCGGCTAGTGAACTGGGAGACTTGATGAGGGTTCCCACTGCAATGGGTATATGAATGCACCTTTAATTACCAAATTTTCATTATACCTATAAGGGGTGTTATGAATATATCAGAATCTGCCACCAGTCACAACTTCTTTGGAACACACAATTGAAGTATATGTCATTATCACAAGTGATGATCTGTGTGGAACTCTGTGTAGGAAATGGCCAAGAAGGTCAATGTTCCACATGCAGATTAGGAGAGAGTGCCTGGGAGTAAGCAGGAGTGACTATAGACATGAGAATTGAGGAGAAAATGCAGTTAACCCATTTCTGCCCAGCCCACAGGTGTACACACAGGGAGGGGTGTGAGTGTACAAAGAGAATTGGGAGATACTATCAGTTGGTCCTGGACTTATTTTATTCCTGTAAGAGTTTCAAGAAAGAGAGTGCACATGGATCTCCCCACCACTCCCCTTTTTACAATCCTCCTGTTGAGTGGCCCAGTGTCATTTAATGAGGTTCAGGGCTGGACAGTCATTTGTACCCAGGTCTTCCCAGTCCTAGTCTGGCACCCTCCCCACTATATACCACAATGGCTCTTATATTTTGTGTTTGTGGTTTGAAAAGGTGCTGAGAATATGTTACAAAATCCAGAGCTTTGGTGTGTTCTTTGTGTAATTCTATCATCCCCATCAAGCAATAAGCTGTTGGTGTGGGAGTTCTGATTTGTGCTCTGTGCCTTCATTGAATATCACATTCATTGCAATGGATGAGGGATGCATGAAAGTGGAATATTCTGTACAAAGGAACTCTATTAAGCATGACGTTTTTGAGCAGGGAGCAATGGTCTAAAGCAGGGGTATCTAAACATTTTAGCTAGAGGGTCACATCAAATATCTGGTGCAGTATTGAGGGCCAGAAAAAATTTTTATATATATAAATATATAAATAAATTAGAGATGGAACTTAGATGAGTGAATAAATGAATGAATGGGTTCATTCATTCAAACTCTCTGGCCCTTAGAATGCAACCAGATGCAACCAGAGCACAGTTCCAGTCATGTTCGGCCAAGTGAACCAGAGGCTTTCAGAGGACAAGAGGCTTGTTGCAGGCTGCATCTGGCCCCCAGGCTGGGGTTTGGAGACCCATGGTCTAAAGCAGGGGTGGGCAAACATTTTGGCAGGACAGCCATCATCTCTCTGATACTGTGTTGGGGGCCAGGAAAAAAAGAAAGAATTAAAACTCCTTTGCCCCTTTCAGCCCCTTGCCTTCCTCTCTTCTGTCACCTGCCAGTGCTCCTGTACTGCAGGCCTCTCTGGTGCAGCTCTAAATCCAGGCTACCTGTTATCAAGGCCCATCTCCTGTCACTTTCAGGACCACTTCATTATCCCTTTATTATTCCTCTTCTTCTACTTATCATTATTAATAATCACTCTGGGTTGGTCAGAGTGCTGACAGCTGCCCCTTGTCTATTCTTTCTGTCTATTTTAATCCTGCATGCTTATCTGAAATAAACCTGATCCCTTTTCTTTTAATTAAAGAAATCTGGTCAGCCCGCTCTTCCCCATGCAGAACAAAAGCTGATTGCTTCTCTGATAGATCAGGAGTTCTGCAGGCTTAGTGGGCACCTTGATGGCCACCATTAAGACCAGGCCCAGATGTCTGTGGTCAGGCTGTGCCCATGTGACAGAAACCAGGTTTATACAGTTGTAGGTACCAGTGTCTGTGCTGCATGTTATCTACAGGGATGTAGCAAGGCCTTACTGTAGTTCCCAAAGGCTGGGATGTGAACCAGCGTAGACATCTAATTCAGCAATTTTCAACTTTTTCCATCTCACAGCCCACTGACAAGGCACTAAGATGGTCAAGGCACACCACCAGTTTTTTGAAAAGGCACACCATGCTGCTAGTGGGGGGGGGGGCTCACATCCACTCATGGCCCTACTAATAAATGACCCTCCCTCAAACTCTTGCAGCACACCTGTAGACCATTTGCAGCACACTAATGTACCACAGCACACTGGTTGAAAATCAGTGATCTAGTCCATTACTGACCTCAGGTATGCACTTCTACTATCTTATCTGAATCTGATGAGGAAGAGAGGTAGAATTGGGTGTTATAACAATTTGATGGCACCAAATTTCTGGATTAGTATGTATAGCTGAAGATCTGATCTCATTTGTGGTTGGAATTGAAGCACTGTGTCATGGGAACCACCTCTTATCTCTCTTAGATAGCTCACTTGACTATTTGAATCACAAACCAGACTCAACTGACTGAGCTTTCATATCCCCTTTCTTCAAAAGCAGTGATCAACCACAGGTGATCACATGCAATTCACATAGTGAGCTACCAGGAACTGTAATGTACATGTACACTTAGTACTGTAATATACATGTATATGTGGATTGGTACTGCATTTGGATCGTTGTTCAAGGCTTGCAAGGTCTCTGTATACTAGAATGCATGAAAGTGTATACACGGGATGTTACACATCTATGTTCAGCATTAAACATATGACATCTATCCACATTGTCTTTTATCTACATGGGTTTGTCATCTATAGGACACCTTTGTTCTGTTTATATCACATCAGACAACTGATCCTTTTTCGTCTTCTGCTGATCTCTGGGCCCATCCTTATTTTCCTTCATCTGCTTCTCTGCCTCAGTTATGTGCATATGCACCAGTGCATGATGGCTGTGGTTGGAAGTATTTATGGCAATTAAAATGTTTTGCCTGGGAGCTGTTTGGGGGCTTTTTTTGAAGTGAGGATTTTTCAGACTTCAAGGTGTTAACAGCCCCTCTAAATGGTTTTGTTTTTTAATTGCAGCAAATGACTGCAGAGCCATTAAACATTCACCTCTCTCCCTCTCTCTGCAGTTGTTTCTAAGCCCTTTCAGTCCTCCTCCTATTTATTCTGTTTAATTCAGTCAGGTAGCTTCAGGGCAGTGAAGATCAATACTTTACTTTGATAGAAAAGAGTTAGGTTTGAAACACAGAGATAAAACTGACACATTTTGTATAAATTTAATTAAAAATGCACCTTTAGTGGCTTGTTGCAAGCACAAAGCAAGCCCTCCATCTCACTCTCTTTCTTTCTCTCTCTTTCTCCCTGCCTTCCTCTTTCTTTCCTTTTTTATCCTAACCAGGAATCTCAGAATCGGCCTCCCAAACAAAATGCTCCCTTAGTTTGTTGTTCTTTTTCCCTCTTCCCCCCCCCCCTTGCCTTGAAAGTTTAGCATTCAGGGAGATGGAAGGCATGTGAAATTCTAACCAGACCTTCTGCTCTCCCTCTATTCCTCTCCTTTGGAAAGACTGGGAGGGACAATTGGGGAGGGAGAGCCTCTGAGGTGGGGAGGGAAGGGGGCAGAGGAGGGTTTTGTTTAAAACCCCAACAGACCAGTCGCTCTGGGGCACTTTCCATGTGGATCTGAGTCTCCCCAACCTCTCTTTCTTCTGGTTTTGTTAGAGTTCTTGCAAGCCTGGAAGCATCATGGTCCCCACTACCAAGCGACATCTCTGTTCTCTCGTGCTTACTTACCCACCTTCCCTCTCCCTAACCCCACTGCCAGGGAGGACATTTGTCTTGTGTTTTATAATCCAACCCTTTCAACCCCTTCCCCTACATGTCTCTCTTTCTCAATCCTGTGTGGCTTGGTTCATTTTTCACATGAGTGGCTTTCCTCCCAGACTCCCCTCGGCTCCAGCCTCCTTCTGCTCAACACCAATAAAATATGTACAACATAGGTAGGACAAGGTGCCAGGGCTCAGTGTGACAAACTGCTCACACACTACTCAATGACCAGAGCTGTAAATCTCCCCATGCTCACCTTCTTGGAGCTGGGAGTCGATGGTCCTGGCAGTGCAGGAGGGGGGCTTTGCTCTTCCCCTCGATCTCTAGAGTTGGCAGAAGGGCACAACTGGTCCAGAGCCCATCCCCTGCAATGTTACAGCACCCATCATCAAGCACTGCCTTGCCACTGATTACCATCTGTCTTTGTGAATAAATGCTACCCTGGCAGGACAGGGCAATAATGAAAAATAGTTCTATGATTAGAGGAATGGAATGGGCTGCTACTCTTAGAACTGGATGACTCGATCTTAATATGAAAGCTAATTAAGTTGGGATTTTCCTACTCACTTCAGTGGGGAGACTTGAACAAAGTGGCTTTTGCATTTCAGCCAAAATTTAATGATGACTTACTTCTACAGTAGTTCTTAAAATATGGGAATGGAAGCACTTCACGGCATTTTTATGGTTCAAATTGAAGCAAGTGGATTCTGCAGTAATGGACGCCACAGGAACTCTCTTAAATACCAGCCTGTAACTAGACTGAATGAATGGGGACATCAGTGGGAGAGAGGAAACAGGCTCTTTATTCAAGTATGGATAGGAGAGGTTCCTTCCTCTGTTAGCCTGCCTGAGGGCGCAATCCTAACCCCTTATGTCAGTGCTTTCCAGCACTGACATAAGAGCAATGCAGCTCTGAGGTAAGGAAACAAACATTCCCTTACTTTGAGGCGACCTCTGTGAGTGACACCCAACTGCAGGATGCAGCACATGTCCCATTGGCACTGCTATGCCAGTGCTGGAAAGCACTGACATAAGGGGTTAGGATTTTGCCCTGAATCAATCAAAACTTGTTACAACTATCCTGTCTTTCACTGACTTAATTACTAGATCTATACAAACTGTTCTTGAATCTTTTGGCCTGGAAGTTATCAGAAGTTTGCAAGAAGTTATCAGAAGTTTGTAAGTTTCTTACAGGGATGTTTTTATTCAAGAACATTGAATGGTCCAGAATTTATCTTATTTCAAGTTCCATGGTTCTGACATTACAGTACTTAATTTCAGTGGGGTGTCATAAATCCAGTCAATGCTTATGGCCCTTCGCATGTTCACGATAGTTGATTGCTGTGTCTTCACAGACCCTAGTAAAATATTTTTACTTTCTTTTAAGATCTTGTAGGTTTAGTGCCATGACGTCCTAAGCAGTGCCACTGTGCAGGGAAGTTCCCTTACGAATTATTGTCCTAAAGAGACAAAAGAACAAGGTCCTCATGATTGGTTCACACAAGTCAATCAACATACTGAGTGTGTCAGCAGGTAATGTGATCAATGCAATGACACCAACAAAAGTAAGCAAAAAAGAGCACAAGTCTGTGCTTTATGGAGCAGGAAATGCAAGTAGAACAGGCAGAGCATGTCACTCTTGCAATATGAAACCACAAAGGATAATATAAAGGTAGCAACAAGAACTTTTAGTGTTGTTACCCTGCAGGGTGACCTGATCCTTTCCTACTTTTTTGCTGGTTAAAAGCCCTGAAATGGTTGGCTAATGATAGCTAATTTTGAGGAGAGAGTTGGAAATCTTTCTTGGGTATTGGAGCTTGTAGAAGGTGACCTGCGTCCAGCTAATGGGAAGGAGGAGATGTATGTGGAAGAAACAGAATTTTTGCAGTTTGTGACAGAAGCAGAGAGCTGTGAGGTAAGGGCCAAACTAGGAAATATGCCAGGGATATCATTGTGGGGGCAGGGGCCCTGACCCACATCAGGACAATGGTGTGGTTATGGGGACAGCAATGCTTTGTCCCCATTCTGCTCTTAACGGGGATCAAGCCCTCCTGAGAGGGTATTTGGGGGGAAGGGAGGAAATGTCCAAAAATGGCACCTGCTCAATTACACATAAGATGCAGGCAGACTTGGCATAGTTGTGTTTCTCTCCCATTTCCCCATTTCCCTCTCCTTCCTCTGTAATCTCTTGTGTCTATTTTTTTGATGGCAAGTGCCTCAGGGCAGAGATCTGCCCTCTCATCTGTTGCAAAGCACCTTCAACATAAATGGCCCTATATAAACAATCCATAATATCTATTTCCCTCAGATTTGCCAGGCAGACCTGTGTCTTGACACTTCCGCGGTTAGAGATGAACCACTGCAGGCCAGAGGGTAAAGTCAGTAGGCTGAAAAAGACCCTGAGAGTTTTCCCTCTGACAGGAAACACCATGATGTGTGCGCTCAGAACAAGAGTCTGTGTGCAAAGGAGTGGCTGAGCCAGCAGTGGCAGTTCCTCTTCGACTCACCTTAGCAGAGCTCTGAGGGGTGCCATTGTAGTGTGGGGTGCTCAGTACTGAGAACTGGTTTCTAGCGGAGGTGCACATGCCCTTGGGAGATATGCACAGCAGGACCACATCCTGCAAACGCCTCTGCTGATGCTTTTAATCATAGCGAATGCAAGTTTCCAAACAGGCAGGCGATGCCAGCCCTTTTGAGTTCTGCCACCTGAGCCGTCTCTCCTCTGTGTTTCAGTACCAGTAATTGCAGACACAAGTTGCTTTGTGCTTAAAAAAAAAATGGCAGCTATAATTGAAACAGAATTCAGAATCAGGACCCTGCAGGCAGCACTTGTTGAAAAAAGAAATAAAGATCGTTTGGGTCACCTCTTTTTGTAATTTGTGTTTAATAATCGTTCCAGGAGGTACATACAAAGGGAGAGGAGACATGAGACGCAGCCACCCAGCCAGCTTCTCCCCGCTTCCCCCTACCTCACAGCCCCTTTCAGTGGAAATTAGGAAGGCCTGAAAGAGAAATCTCTTTTCATGTGGGGGGCGGGACCACACTTGGATCTGCCAGCTCCAAAGCACAGGGGGTGAGTTCCCCTGGTGAGGGGCAAGGTAGTGCTGAGAGCTGGTGGCTGCAGAGGGGAGGGGCTCCCTGCAGCAGCCTTTTGGTGGCAGTCTGAGTCATGTTTTAGAGATGTATTGATCCCACAGGCAAGTCTCTGGCCCTGTGGGCCTGGCTCAGTACTTAGGAGCAGAGGTCATACCAGCTGATACAGATTCTGGTTTTAATTGAAATTAGCCTTGAAATGAGCTTCCTCTTCTCAGGTTTTATAGCTTCTGTTCTCCTGGAGCAGTTGCTTGGAGTTTTTGCCCTCTATGGTTTCTCTGCATAGAGGGCTGAGCAGTCACTACAAGACATATGAACTCTTTTGAGTTGGAGTTTTTATTCCTCACCACCAGGGTGGTTAATACCCTCCTTGGACAGCTAAGAAAGGCAGGACTGAATTTTCATTAGGTTGACAGAGAAGTTGTGATTAGTGGCAGAGAAGGGATGGCTCTGCCTTCCTCTGCATAGATGAACAGAATAGCCCAGGGATCAAAGCCAGAGATTGTGCTGTGGAACTGTTAGAAGTGTTGTAGAGAATTAGTAAATTCACCCCAGAAAACAAGGTTCTCTGTATTCACAATATGCACAATCCAATGGAGATGGTATTTACATTTGCAGAGATGGCATTCACCGCAGACACCCGCCTATAAGTCAACCCCACAAATAAGTTGAGGGCAAGTTTTGAGCCAACAATCGTGGAATTTTCTATGACCCTTGGATAAGTCAGGGGTTAAACTTAGGGGGGTGTTTGACTAAAGTTTTGTCTGATTTCACCTGAGGCCAGATCCTGAAAAATAACCTACCACTAATTGTTACCTAAAAACTGTAGTCTCTAATTTATTAAAAACACACTAAAAGATCATAAGATACTTTTTTATTCTTTTTTAAATTCTGGTCTTCACCACCTTTTTGTAAACACTATCAGAGTAAGTGCACTGTAAACAACATACCAGTGGTTCCCAACCTGGTATTCATGTACTCCCAGGGACACTCAACAGGACCTTTAGGGGTACTTGAAAAAGAATGGAATAATGGCAGAAAAAGTCAGGCCGCGCTCCAGAATGCACGGCCTGGAAGGGAGGTAGCTAGTTGGCTGTGAAAGCCTCACCAATAGCTAGTTTTTGGTCATCAATTCATCTATGAACCAGTGATTGAAAACCAGCACAGTGAAAAAGCTGAAACATAATATGGAAAGTGATCAATCACCCAGAATTTCTCAGCACACTTATGGTGCAAAACAGTGCAAAGGCAGAGTCTTCTGTTCTTCAAACAGATAAAAAGAGAAAATATGTGATGAATACATGAAGTCTGGGCTTTCATATGGAGGAGATGAGGGCTTGTCTTACTAATTACAAACATTTTGCTAATAGGAAGGGTACAATTTATGGAAATGGGCTGCCAAGGGATATGCCAGTGAAAAAGGTTGAACCATGAATCAAAGACACCTTTAAGGTGTCTGGTGTATTAAGCCAGAAGCTCTTCGTACAACATACAACCCATAACACATAACTGGGAGTGTGCAATTCAATTCACAGCAGAGAGATGCAGCTGCATATATTTGCAGCCCTTTTTACTCAGAAGTAGACCCACTGCTTTCCATGGGTGTTATTCTTAAGTAATGGTGCACTGAATTGTAGCCTGGGAAGGAGAGTCCCATCCTGGTGTTTCAAAAAACAGACCTGCTTTGCAAGCATTTGCCGAGCAGAACCAGAAACAGGCTGCAGCAGAAGGAAGGAGATTAAAAGGTTAACTTTGGCTGGAATTTCCCAGTTGCCATAGAAAAGATCTCTGCCCTGCCTGCCTGCTGCTTGAGAAACTTGGCACCGGAAACTTTTCAGAGTTGAAAGGCTCTGCCCTCTGATTGACCCGGAGATCAGGCTAAGTGATAATTGGAGCTTGATTACTTGGCAAAAATTTCACTTACTATAAGTGAGTATCTACAGTACATTTGCTTCCATACATAACAAAACCCATTAGGCTAAGCACTGCAGTGTGGGTAAAGGACTAAAGCCCTCCTACCACCTGCTGTGGTTTGATGCCATTTTTCATGAATGTGCATGCATGTGCACACCCCCACATGCATATTAGTTGTAAAAGATAAAATTAAAGGGTCAAACACATGTACCCACGGGCATATGCTAGAAAGCATGTTTTCTCCCAAGTCCAGAGGTTGTCATACCATACCTGGCACTTTTCCTTTGAGAAATGAATCACTAATCAGACTTGAGGACATGAGAGTTGGTTAGCAACTCTTTCTCAAAGTGTTCTCTCATTCATAGTTTGATCAGGAGTTCTACTCACAAATCTCTTCCCCATTCACTCCATTCTATTATCTAGCCGTGATTGGTATGTGCAACCTCCTGGTTTGAGAAGTCGGCTACCTCAGAATGCCAGGTGCAAGGGAGGGCACCAGGATGTAGGTCTCTTGTTGTTTTGTCTGCTCCCTGAGGTATGGGGCGGGGGGCTGTTGTGCAATACTGGAAACTGAACTAGATGGGCATTTGACCTGATCCAAAAGGGCTCTTCGTGTTCTTATTTCCTCCTTCTCGTTATTCATTTCTCCCACCATCTTTCTTTCAAAAAGGCTTGTACTATACTGACAATTCAGGATTTTCCGTGTTTGGCTGAAACGATAAGAAAGAGCAATGTGCTGTTGTTTTCTTGTGTTTTTCTCTCATAACTGAAGTAAGCTTATTGTGTTAAAGTCTGAGAGTCCCTGAACTAAACAAGACTGTGAAGACCATCTGTTTCCAGATGGTTGAAATCAGTACATCTGTTAGCCTCCAGAAAAATAGTCATGGTTCAGAATATGATGGAGCCAATGGAACTGACCAGTGGTTAGAGAAGAAGGAATGTTATCTATACAAGCTTGCAATCAAACCCTCCATGATCAACAGTCTAGTTTTGTTCAATAGCCTAATCACAGGTAAGTGATAACTTCCTATCCCTCTGATTTGAGTTTCCTGTGTTACCCCAGTTAAACTTGCATTTTCACTTCCTTTCTTCCAAGCTTGGTTTCTTAATTTCATAATTCTTGCCTGCAGTCAGAAAGAAGAACAGCATATGTTGGCTGTATATGAGCATGTTTCCCAAATTTGAGCCCAAGGGGTTCTGTTTAGAGGACCAGACTGCTGTAGCAAATGTCAAGTTTGGGACGGAGTGGAAAGGCAAATTCAGCTTTGAGTTTTCAGCATTGGCTACAGGGTAAAATCTTATTGAGTTCAGAATTTCTACATCTTGTGATTTGACATGTGAAAAATGCAGAATGACCTATAATGTACAGGAAATGCTTGTGATTCAGTAATGTACTCATGTATTCATTTGTAATTATTTTAATAGCAAACCCAGCATAGGGTCAAATATTGTGCCTTCTAGACTCTTTTGAAGGTATACTGAAATAATTACCACCTATTCTTTAACTTTCCTTTTGAACTAAATCTGAAATTTTTAAACCAGATATGGAGAACTTTTTTAACTTTTTTAAAATTTATTTTATTACATGTTTATCCTATCCATTCTCAAAGGAGCTCAGGACACATATCCAGTTCCTTGCCCTACGTTTTATTTGCACAACAACCCTGTCAGGTAGGTTAGCTTAAGAGTTGGTGAGTGGCCAAGGTCACCCAGGGAGCTGTATGGGGTTTGAATGCCTATCTTTGCACTTCATCTCTAACCCTCATCACAAGCTTTCTGGGCTGCAACATCTCCAGCACTGACAAGCTGCAGTAATGCTGACTTGGATTGTTGATAAGAGTCTCGGTGATATAAATCTGACATCACACTGATTCAAAGGAATCCTTTATTAGTAAAGGAAGAATCTCATATGACTTCTTGTTGTCAGATCTTTGACTGAACAGTTTCTGTGGACACACAATGAGCCCAATCCTGAGCTTTGCACACTGGCTCACCGCTGTTGCGCACTGTCGCAAATGTGCTGTAATGCATGTTTGCGAGCCCTAGTGCTGGTGCTCCACCTGTAGTAGCCCAGCACTGGCCTACTGCCAGGCAAGCACCGGAGCTCTGCCGCTCGGCAGTTGCATGGACCACCAAGCAGTTGTGAGGCAGGAGGAGGCAGGGAGGAGGCATTCTGGGGCAGGGGGAGGTGGAGGAAGGATGGGGAGAAGGCGTTCTGGGGGGAGGGAGCAGGGTGGGAAGGAGGTGGAACCGATGGAACTTCGCTTCACTGGATCCAGAGCCTCTGTGTCAGGCTCACCACCTAACACGGAGGCTTTAGATTTTCCGCTGACCTTTGGGTTGGCGGAGAATCGAATAGCCCCATTGCAGGGCTACTTGCTTTACTTGGGAGAAGGGGACGAAAGTCCTCTTCTCCCAAGGAGGCGGCGGTGGCTGCCTGAAGTGTGCTGGATGCGCGGCTGCCGTTTTCGGCACTGCTGCAGCCCTGCGCTCCGGGCAGCTCAGGATTGGGCTGAATGTCAATGATCTGAAACACCGGTGACTTTCTTCTCCTGGAATGAAATATGTAGATTCCTTTTGTTATTTTTAACAAATAACAGAGTAGTTACTTAGCTACTCTGCAAGGACAGTTATCTAGTCTATAGCCAAATCACAAGTAATTCCACAAGCCAAATCACAATACAAGAAATGAGTCATGCTGTCTGGAAGGAATCTTACTCTTAAGACTTATTTTAGTTTGTCTCTGGTTTATTCAGAATTTGCAACACCAACAAACCTTTGACAGATCCCCAAGCCATGTCACACCATGTGAATCTAAGTTTATCCCTGAGACCAGAGATATATAAGCATTTCAGTAGAAGGGCCACATCATATATTCTACACATTTTTGCAGCCCCCAAAATATCAGTTTTATAAATGAATGAATGAAATGTGAATAAATATGTTTTACTTGGATCTTTTTCATAATCAGCATGATATGATTCCAAACCAAAGAGAAATGTGACAATTACAAAGAAACAATGCTAAGAAACTAAGAAATGAAACATAAGGAGTAAAAATTTGCTCATTAGCAAATGCTCTGACCAAAAAATAAAAAGTTACTGTGGGCTGAATAAAATCTTGAGGTAGGCTGGATGTGGCCACCAGGCTGGATGTGGCCACCACCTCCATAGTTTGGAGACCCCTTTCCAGTGAGGAGTTAGCAATAAATGAATATAAATGAGAGGTGTGCTATATGCAAAGGTTCTTAAATATGCAATACTCCCTCCCCTTCATCCAAGACTGGCATCATTAAATTTCCTAAACACCCTCACAGAGGCACACATGTCCCAATTCACGTACAGGTAGGAGAAGGCACAGCAAAGGTATAAAGGGAGTGTGTGTACCCATAGACACCACACGCGCGCACAGCCTGGCCTGCTTTTTTCCTTTGCTCTCTTCCAGCACTCCCATCTGTTTGCTCTATAATTCCTTGCTAAAGTCATTTCCTCTCTGCAGCCCCCAGGCCTGGGTGCAGGAAATTTGCTCCCTTCTTTCCTCAGCGGTCCGGTGGGCTTGTGAACATGTGTTTCTGGGAGGCAGACACCAGCTGGCTGGGGGGATATTTGCATATTCAGCTAAAAGTGCCAGAGCTGAGCTGGGAATGCCTGGAGGAGCCTGTGGCAGGATGGCAAGAACAGGGAAGCTTTGGTCAGCTAGAGGTCAAGTGGAACAGATTTCCCAGCGAATGGCCAGATGGCATTTGGAGATGGGTGGATGGAGGGACTCAAACTTTTGCACCAGATAAATAAATTGCTAAGTGAGCAGCAGATCAATAGGTTACTGGGGAGCAAATGAATATATGAAGCCCATTATTGATGAATTCATGCACTTGGGACAGCTGGAAGCAAAAGAGAGACTGTGGAACTTTTATAGCAGGAGTGTTGAGGTGTTTGGCTTACAGGTCAGCTAGCAAAGCGCTTGTCATCATGATGGGGGTAGCAGAAGCAAGGCCTATTGCATAGGTCTGCTGCGTAAGACCTGGAAATGGGTGAGCTCAATATGCTTTCTTTGCATATTGCACACAGACATATCTTCTGAGACCCCTATTGGGGAAGCTGGACCACCTTGAGAATCATAGAGGAAGGCACACTTTTGTCTGTCATCGCTACATTGCCTAGCACAATTATTTCCATGATGGCAGCTGTTCTAGGAAGCTACATGTAACGAAGTGAAAAGGATGCACTTGGGGATCTCATCATCTGGGACAGCTTTTGCCCCCTCCCCAACTATGTCTCAGATTATAGCCTGTTTACTTGGTTCCACAGATTGTAGCATGACATCAGTTGGGGTTGATCCTCCCCTATCTGCGTAGCTTCACAATGTCATCTTCAGAAGCCTACCTTGAGTCCTGTTTCCTCATGCGCTAGAGCAGCCATTTTCAACCTTTTTCAGCTCACAACACACTGACAAGGCACTAAATTGTTAAGGCACACTAGCAGTTTTTTACTTACATTAAATTACTACATTACAGTTAATCTTGAATTAATAAAATGAATACAATTAAATCATTACATGACAAAAAAATTTGACAAGAAGCATGGAGAGGGAAGTATATGTGGTTTCTGAAAAGGAGGAAAAATCCTCTCTTCAAATTCTTATTGAAAGTACCAGAAAGTGCTGGCAAAGACAGGGCAGGTTGATCACATAGTGGGTGAGGGGCAGTGAGGAGACATGATTGAAACAAGTGCAGGATTAAACGGGGTGGGGGGGGGAGAGAGAGAGAGAATGTGAGGCAGTGATTCTGTATCTTTGGAAGGTGTGGACAAGTGAGGGGAGGGACAATAAGAGTGTTGCCAACTGTGATTGTGAGATTGGGGGGGGGAATATGCCTGGGAAAGGGGGTGCGGGAGAAGAGGAGAGAGAAGTGCCAATTGCCTGCTTGTGCATTTGAGAAAAAAGAGTGCAACCAAAAGCCTAATCCTATGCATGCCTGCTCAGAAGTAAGCCCCATTATAGTCAGTGGGCTTACTTCCAGGTGAGTGTGGATGGGATAGCACCCTCAGAGCCCAATCCTATGCATGCCTGCTCAGAAGTAAGCCCCATTATAGTCAATGGGGCTTACTCCCAGGAAAGTGTGGATAGGATTGTGGCCCAGCGCCCTTCCTCTAAAAGCCCCAAAGTGCAGAGAGGGTCGCTTTGGGGAATTGCAGGCAAACTGGCAAGGAAAAGGGACTTTCAGGAACCTTTTTCACTGCCAGCCTAAGGCAGCCTGACTGTCAGCCAGTCCTTAGGGTGGGGGTCTCAGCAGACTCGCTCACTATGTACCTGCATGCAGCTTCTGACTCCCTCTTCTTACTCACTCCGCAGCTCCCACCTCCTGGCTCCTCCGGGCCTCTCTGGTTGGGCAATCAGCAGGCAGGCAACAACCGCCTTCGTGCCCAAACCTATGCCTGTCTACTCTGGAGTAAGCCCCATAGTAGCCAATGGGGCTTACTCCCAGGAAAGTGAGGAACAGGTTGCAGCCTGAGTCATGCTCAGTAGCAGGAGCAAGCTCCAAGCGGACTCTTCAGCTGCTGCGTGGGATGCAAAGCAACCACGACCAGCCCTTTCCCTGGCTGCTTCCTTGCTTGTTCTCCCTACCACCCACACGCAGGCGCGCAGCTGCTGCCTGCCTCCTCTGATCCCGCGGCACACCTGAGACAGCCTCGCGGCACAGTGGCGATAGAAAACCGCTGTGCTAGAGTGTGACTGAGATGGAACATAGCAACTGGTCTTCATACAACTGATGGAAAATGTACCCTGCAGAGAGGTGATGCTTGGTGATCCGTTGGGTTCCTTCCAGTTCTTCCCATTGAGGCCTAAAATCATACGTCAGATTTAGTAACAATGGCAGTCTAAAGTGTAATATATTTTTCATTTTTTGCTTGCCTTTCAGCTTCTAAGAAAACCCCAAATTGTCCATCATTTTTTATTTTTTCCTCCTCATTTGCCATGATGACTCGGGATTTTTTTTACAGTGGAAAAGTGAATTGAATCAAAGGAATTAAATTTCTGTACACCTTAACTAGCTTGAGAACTGTAGTCTTAGGCAATTAAACAATGGGCCAGTTTGGATGATATCCTGAACTGAGACTTATCAACACATGGGGGAGGAACATGGGTGCATACATCTCCCCTTTACCAAGGGTACTGATGTGCTTTTCCCTAATAAGGGGGGGGGGGAGAGGATGTTTCATCCTAACTGCAATTAGCAGCCCAATTCTAACCAGCTCTGCCAATGGGCATGTGCTGTATTGTTTGATGGGGGAGGCAATCATGGAGGCTTCCTCATTGGGACTTTATTGTGGCTGCATTGCAGCTGCACTGGTGCTGGCAAGCTGGGCTGTAGGTGATGGTGCACTAGCTCACCAAGTGGAGAAAGATATATGTTCCCATGCTTCTCCCTTATGCAATTAATGGAGTCTGCACTGTCTAA
Organism: Tiliqua scincoides; assembly: GCF_035046505.1. Classification (NCBI taxonomy): domain Eukaryota; kingdom Metazoa; phylum Chordata; class Lepidosauria; order Squamata; family Scincidae; genus Tiliqua; species Tiliqua scincoides. Next base: position 284,412,121 of record NC_089821.1, read on the forward strand.
ACAGGCCCAAGGACACATAAAAGACTGAAAGGCTATCTGCACACAATGCCAAATGTGTGAACAGGTTCCTGTACCCGTATATATGTTTTTGTGTGAATGACTGTACATTTGTTCAATTGAAAAGTGAATATAGGGTACAGACATGCGTACTGCTGGGTTGGCCCTGGGTTGGCTTGAATAAATGAATCTGCATACAAATCAACCATTTGTGTACAGTGTAATGTTTGAACAGGAACTGAAACAAAGGCAACCTGTGTATGTGTGTCATTGATACCTCTGCAAAGAAATCTGCAGATATGGGAAGAAACTCTTCTAATGCAACTGCCCATATGCTGTAATGACATCCTACTGAGGGGTCATTGTGGAGATGGAGGGCCCAATCCTATCCAACTTTCCAGCATCAATGCAGCTGCAATGTAGCCCCAAGGCAAGGGAACAAATGTTCCCTTACTTTGTGGAAGCCCCCATAACTGCCCTCCCACCACAGGGTGCAGCACACATCCCACTGGCAGGGCTATATACCAGGGCTGGAAAGTTAGATAGGATTTGACCCTAAGGCTGCAATCCTATGCATATTTTCCTGGGAGTAAGCCCCCTTGAACACAATGAATTTACTTCTGAGTAGACCAGCCTAGGCTTACACCCTCAGAAAGTAGGAGGAAGTCTTTAGGACTACTAAGTAGGGGGCAGAATTGGAGTTAGATTGGTCCTGTGTACTTTTCTGCAGGTGTGGACCACTAATTGACATCAATTCTTCGAAGTGAGTTGTTTATCCAGGGCTGCAGGAAGCTCCTTAGGTCTCTTACTGATCATTAGGGGTGTGATGGAGGAAAGAATGAGGCATAATGGTGATGAATGAAGGTAGAACCAAAAGCTAGGAGATGGGGCTTGGACTGACTCTGGTTTTCAGGTCCTTCATTGCTGCTGCTCGAGTGGCACTGAAAAAAAATGAGGCACACAGACAAAATAGCAGCCAGGTGCCAACCCTTTCTGCATTTATTCTCGAGCATACATGGTGCTGAAACCTCTCTGCAAAGAAAGCAGAGCAAGCCTAGGCTATCTCCCCTCCACCTCCTCAGAGTGGCAGAGGCTTATACCGGTTCTAATGCACCATTGCAACCATTTGTATCAGCACTCAGTGCCAGGCAAAATTGCTTTACATTCGCCAAGTAAAGAGAATCTGTGCAAAATGCTTTCCCTTCGCCACTGACTAACAGCAACTAGCCCAGACTTCTTGATCAGAGGGACTGACTTTGTCAGGTCCTGACCCTGCCCTCACAATTGGCCACAGAGGAGACAACAGAGCAAAAAGACGATGGAGGTAAAAAGATGATATTCCCTCTCATTTTGAAAACTAAACTTTTGACCTCCTATTAATGTTTTCCTTCCCCCCACATTTCCACTGAATGTTGTGAGGAGGACAAAGCAGAACAGTGCACTGAGGCATACCCTCCCATGCCAATAAATCCACTGGTTTCATCCCCCCCCCCCCCCGTGGCTGCACCTTTGGTGCTTGTGTGAAAGAGTCCATGAAAGCATGTTCATGAAAATATGAAGGGTTCTTCTATGCCAGGGGTCTCCAAACTTTTTGGCCAGAGGGCCACATTAAATATCTGGCGTGGTGTGGAGGGCTGGAAAAAAAATTTAGATATAAAATTTAAATAAATTAATTAGAGATGAAACATAGATGAGTGAATAAATGGGCTCATTTATTCAACCTCTCTGGCCCTCAGAAGACCCTCCAGACACAATCAGAGCACAGTTCTGGTCATAGTCAGTTGAGTGGGCCAGAGGCTTTCAGGGGGCAAGGGGTTGGCCATGGGCTGGAAAGAGGCTTGCTGTGGGCTGCATCTAGCCCGCAGGCTGGGGTTTGGAGACCCCTGCTCTATGCAGTTAGGGCTCTGAGTTTCCTGATAGCATGGAGAAAGCCCTCAGCACATTCAGCAGTACATGTGTCGGCTCCTTACATGTGCATGCTGAATGAACAGATTCTAGGGAGCGTGCCAACAATGGGCATGATCTCCCTCTCCCTCTGTTCATTTAGTTTACACTTGAGGAGGGAACATAAGAATGGTGCTACAAAGTTCTGCCCCTTGTGACACCAGTAATACATGCTGACTCTCAAAAGGACCAGCAAAATGAATAGAGACAGGAGTCTGCATTTTGCAAGTGAGTCCCTTTTATTCTCTATGGCTCACCATCAGTCCATCCAATCTGAGCCATTGGCACCCCGCATTATGGGCAGCTGCCACTTGGTGACTGGATCTTACTTGTTTTATGAATCCCTGCCTTCCATGAGGGATGTTTTCAATTGAGCTAGAATGGATCTGTAACCTTGTAGGACAAGGACAGCTGCCTGGCTGCTGGTATACCTGCTTAGTTCCTCTTTCTCTCCCCCAATTACTCTTCATTCCCCTAGAACAGGGGTGTCCAAAGTTTTTGGCAGGAGGGCCACATCAGCTCTCTGACACTGTGTTGGGGGCCGGGGAAAAAAAAGAATTAATTTACATTTCAAATTTGAATAAATTTACATAAATGAATATATTAAAGATGAACTTATATGAACGAATGAAGGTCTTGCAATAGCTCAAGGCCTATAAAAGGCCTTGCACAAAGCAAGGCTGGCCTTTCCTTTGCTGCCGCTGCTGCATCACAGATGTGAAAGAGCAAGCAGTGGAGGGAGCCCTCATCCCACAGCTCACATGAGAGGTCAAACAGTCGCCATCAATCTGAGAGAAGTTGCGTTGGGCCAGTGCGAGCTTCAACAAATCTCCGGAGGGCCAGAGGCTCATTGGAGACCGGGGGCTCCCTGAGGGCCGCATTAAGAGACCTTGAGGGCCGCAAGTGGCCCCTGGGCCGGGGTTTGGGCACCCCTGCCCTAGAAAAATAAAATATTCCAGCACAATAATGGGAGCCCAAGCAGAAAGCTGGCTGTCCCTCCCCCCCCCCCCCCCCAAGCTGGGCTTCAGTGAGTTTAGACTGGTTTAGCAAGAGATGGGAAGGAGGAGGCAGAAGGTCTCTTTCCATTTGATTTATTTGCAGGGGGGGATGCCAGAAAGCAGGTTCAAAAGATAGCAGGGGCTTAGGGAGCTGCTCACAGATCAAGCAGCAGAGGACTATTTCATGTCTAACAGATTTCCTGTACAAAAGTCAATTCTATTTAGGAGACTTTGCAAACCCCACCTGGAGCTTCTCACTTCTGGTCCAGGTAGCACAGGTATATTTCACACTCTGAACAAGTCGCATTAGCCATTCTTCCTTGGTGCTGAGTGAAAAAAACAAACGCGTTCATCACAATTCATGACAATCTAAATGTAGGTTTTTTAAAAAAAATTTAAAAGACTGATCTTGTGCATATTTATGTGGAAGTAATTTTGGGTTTAACGGGACTTACTCCCAAGGGAACACAAAACACTCCAGCCTAACAGGGAGAAGAAGGGAGTATCACTTGCAAAACACACAAAAAAATGTACTGAATTTCAAGATCGGGACACATGAGCAAGGTACTGAGATTTTGTTCCCAAGTACGTAAGACAATATTAGGTCAGCCAAGCTTGCAGAGGTAATCACCAGAATGAGGTACGGCTTCAATCAACACCAGCAATCCATAGACATAATGAAAATAAAATAGATCTTGTACATACTAAGCAGGCTGCACAATCGCTATCGTTGGAGGCAATGTTGTTTTGCTTCAGACTAGATGAACTTGGGATCTCTTAGCGGCTGTCCTACTTTTCTAATTGTTTGCATCATGTCTGTCTGTCGAAGGTGTGACTGTAGATGTAAAATGAGGTCAGTGACTGCATTTCTCCTTAGGCTCCTCGATCTGAGAATTTGATGAAAGGTTCTCTGTGCTCTGTATTTAAATACCTGTGCCACCATTGTAGTTGTGATTTTTTTACACAATAATTTACACAGCCACATTATTTATTCATTATATTGCTACCCCACAGATTAGAACCATTACATCAGTACAATGTAACTAAAAATATATATTAAAAAATATTTTTTAAAAATATAACACTTCCAAAAGAGTTCACAATCTATGTAGATATCTACAGGACCTTGGGAGCCTTTTTCTGATGATACAGCCATGTGATTTTTTTTCCTGCAGTGGCTGTCTCATGTGAGTTGAGCATTCTTGGTCCAGCCAGACAACAGAGAAGGGCATGATGAATCAAAGCTGGCACAAATGTGGGAGTAAAGAGATAGAACAGCAGTCTCTGTTATGGTACCAGTGATTGACAGACCACTGAAGGATTCATGCAGCAATAGGAAATTCCACTGCCTTCCTGGATTTAGCTGGATCCCAAACCAGGGCATGCATCTGAATTTCTTCTTTTGAGCAGGCTCAAAGAAGGGAGTCTTGGGTAGCCAAATCATCACTTCATCACATGTTCTAGGGTTAGGGTCCTGACCAATAGTTGTTACTGTTCTGGGGGGGGGATAAAGGGTGATCTAGAACTGAGGCAGGAGTCTAGGTGAGGGGGTGTGCTAGATCCCACAAGATCAGCTTCCCTGGATGAAATGTCCATGCGAGAGGTGAGCTGAGATTCCTGCCTGTCTGGCTGCTCCCCTGGAGAAAATCTCACTGAATATGGGTCCAGGTATGACTGGGTGCCGACAGCCACAGATTTAAACTGGTTCAACTGTCCTTCATTCTCCTTACAGAACTCTGGAAACGGTAGTTCTTCAGTGAGGTGAGCTAATGATCTCTAATCATTTGCCCCTGAACCAAACAACAATTGCCAACCCTTCAGGATTGACCTGGAGCCTTTAGGAATCCACATCAATCTCCAGGTGACCTCTGAAAGCAATCTTGTAGATTTTAACAGGGCCCCTCCCCTGTGATGTGACATTATATTGGGAATAAAACCTCCAAAAATAGCCTCAACCAGAATTAAGAACTTAATCTGAACAGTACAAATTGGTGAGTACCAAGAGAGGTGAGAGCGGTGGCCAGGAAGAGGGCCTTCTCGGTGGTGGCCCCCGAACTCTGGAATACCCTTCCCTTAGAATTGAGAACTGCTCCCTCTTTGTTAATATTTCGGCGTGGACTGAAGACGTCATGACCAGAAGTGACGTCATCAAGCAGGAAAATTTTTAACAAGCCTAGGCTGCAATTCTACCCATACTTACCCAGGAGTAAGTCCCGTTTACTATCACTGTTAGAAGCATATACAGAGCAGCCTCTTAAAAGTACAGATCTGTAACATTTCCCCAATGCAGTCATATGCCATGGTAGCATCAAGTCTAATATATTAAAAATAAAATACTGAAATGTATGGGGACCCACCTGAAATTGGCTCATGACCCACCTAGTGACTCACCAGAAACACTGGTTTAAGGCAAACACTGCTGACTTGTGCATTGCATATTTATCCCCTTCAGACACCAAATCAGTAATTTTTAAAAGTCATTCACAAATAAAATATTACAGCAAGGATTTCCAGGTATTCTGCAGATGATGCGTGGCACACATAGTTTCACAGTTATGGACACACAGCTGCAGCACAGTTGCTGTTTTCACAACAGCAAATCTTTTTAAAGGAACTCTTTGGAACGAGAGGCAGGCTCCCTCCAGCATCACTAGAGGTCTCTCTTTACCAGTGAGTTGACTAGAGGGCAAGTGGAGAAAAATACACTTGCTCTCAATAACTTCTTCATTGGGTACTTGACATCTCGAAGCTTTCTGGAGAGCAAATCCAGCTCACCGTGTATTTCAAATCCACAGGTGTATTTCTGTGGTTCAGTGCTTCTCCAGATGCAAACTGACAGGGGATGCCCCATATCATGGTTTGCATTTTCCATGCAATTGCTACATAGCTTCCCTAGAAGCACTCACCCACAGAGGCAAGGGACTGCTTTCCTACACTGTCAGTTTAAAGTAAAAGAAATGCATATTTTGTTTGCATTTGCTGTACTCACTCCCCACCTCTTTTCTCAAGGTTGTGGAGGAACACAGCATTTTCTCCAACCCTCAAAGCACAATATTTTGTATTCAGGGGAGATGCAAACACTCTTCATTTTTGGAATGATTGCCGTGTGGCAAACACATAATTTAATATTTGAGACTCCCCTAAAGTACAATCACACCATGAGAGCATTCAACTAGATAGATAGTTAAGATAAAGAAGCTGGATCTTCTGTTTATTTCCTTTCTTATATACCCCGCCTTTCTCCCCAAAGGGAACCAAGGCAGTTTACAACAATGATTAAAACACAATTAAAAACAAGATAAAAAACATATTTCCAACAGACATCTTAAAAAACAGCAATCAGATTAAAAGTGTAAAAAGAGCAAACAGCAACAGTTTACAAAAAGATCCAAGCCTGTAACCACTATTAAAAGGTATTAAAAGATGTTTAAAAATGATGTTAAAAAGGCCAGGAACTCAGAAGACTTGTCTAAAAAGATAAGACTTCAGGCCTTACTGGAAAGTTTCAAGAGAGGGAGCAGTTCATAAATCAAGGGGGAGGGAATTCCATAGTGTTGGAATTCCAATAACTGTTCCAGTTATTAATATGTTCTACCTTAGTGAAAAAGCTCATCTAGAAAATCCTAATGATATTTTTTCTCCCCCCAGCCAGGCACTATGTCCCAGCCCCACTAGCTTGCCCTCATGATGGACCACCACCTCTACTTGCCCCTGTTCACCTGAGTGTTGAGGGGGTAGATCCCTCACGACTGTTGAATCTGGAGCAGGGTTGTTGTGGACATCGGGATTGAGTCTCAGTCTGTCAGTGGACCAGGGAAGCCAGGATCACAGTTCTGACCAAGAGGTTATTTCCTTGTAACCTCCCTCCCTAGATAAAGCACCCACCTGCTGGGGCAGTTGGGGGCTGCTCTGCCAGGTCCTCACACAGGGCCAAGAAGTTAAAGCTCCTTTTCTCCACACTGTGGTCTCAGTCTAGAAGTAGATGGTAATGGCAAGCTTAGAATAATGTTTAGTTTGTCTCATAGACACAGAAAATGAAACAAAAAAGATAGATCAAAAGATATATCAGACGTATGAACGGACATCCAAACAGACAGCACTCTGAAAATAAAGAAAAATGGGTATGTATTAAAATACAGAAAAGATAATACATAAAACTATAAACCATAAAATACACATTAAAAGTATATAAAACCAGTTATCAAAACATTAAATCAGTTTCTAAAAAGCATAAGCCCGTGCAGCCATCATACAGCCCAATCCTATCTAATTTTCCAGTGCCGGTGCAGCTGGGCATCGGCTGTGCCGATGGGGCATGCGCTGCATCTTGTGGTGGGGCAGCAGTCACAGAGGCCTCCTTAAGGTATGGGCACATTTGTTCCTTTACCTTGGGGCTGCATTGAGACTGTACTGGTGCTGGAAAATTGGATAGGATTGGGCCCATACTAGCTTATAGCGTGCCAAAGGTTTTCCTAAATAAAAAAGTCTTCAGGCCTCGCTGAAAGGTTAGTAATAGGGGGCTGTTCTCATCTCGAAGGGGAGGGAATTCTATAATACAGGCACCACTATCAAGAAGCCCTATTTCTGGCTGCCATCCCCCTGACCTCTCTTAATGGCAGCACAGCCAAAAAGGCCCTCTCAAGAAGACCCTTTCTTCTTATTTCTTCTGTAAGAAATAAGGTTATTTTGGCTAATAACCATGTTTAACAATGGTGGGTGACATGAAGGCTGAGAATAGTTATAACATGAAAGGAAGATACTTGGTCATAATGATGACTGATGGTTGGCAACCTTCAGTCTCGAAAGACTATGGTATAAGCCTACAGCACCCAGTATTCCCATGCGGTCTCCCATCCAAGTACTAACCAGGTCTGACCCTGCTTAGCTTCCGAGATCAGACAAGATCGGGCATGTGCAGGGTAAGATGGGTAGGTACATATTAAAGGATTGCTTTGAAGTGGCCTCAGGCTATAGGAACAAGGCAGTCAACTTGTCTGTCAGGGTGACCAGATACAGTGGAGGACAGGGTGCCTGTACCTTTAACCACTGTATAGAAGAGGGGATTTTGGCAGGTGCAGCTCAAAATGGAAGAGTTTAAAAAGCTGCACCTGCCAAAATTCTCACTTCTATACAGTGGTTAAAGGTACAGGCACTCTGTCCTCTATTGTATCTGGTCACTCTGGTCAGGGTATCTGATAGGAAGGAGTTGTAGCTCAGTGGAAGAACATCTGCTTTGCATATCAAAGGTCCCAGTTTCAATTCTTGGCAATTCCAGTTAGGACAGATAAAAATTCCTATTTGAGAGAAACTGCAAGTCAGTGAGCTGACAATAAAGCAGTTTGGGGGGATTGGTTATTAATTTCAGTATCCAAGTCTTGCTTGGTTTGGGGTTGCAGAATACAAAATAAACCTGATCTAAGTAATTAGAGATACAAATACAGAATAATCAAACCATTAAAACCAGTACAAATCGTTCACCAGAAGTGTGCCAAAATAGCAGTTTTATGGGCTCCAACTTCAGTGTTGTAGCACTTAACCTGAAGCACAGAAAATGTTCCAGCAAAAGTCTTTTTCCCAATTGCACTGGGGCCAGTCATGCAGGTTGCCAGTCTGCACTGGTCCCTGTCAGCTGTTTGACCTATCAAAAACCAGTATGGGTTGGTCTTATGTGCCTGCTGTGACCTGTATAAGCCTTAGCATTCTATAGAAATCAAAAGTGCTAAATTCTGTAGAGATCAAGACAGCATTTCTAGTTCTTGTAATCAGCTACAAGACTACATTTACGTGCCCCTAAGAGTGTCAGGGCCCAATCCTATCCAACTTTCCAGTGCTGGTGCAGCCACAACGCAGCCTTGAGGAAAGGGAACAAACATTCCCTTACCTGGAGGAGGCCTCCATGATTGCCCCCTCACTGCAGGATGAAGCACATGCCCCATTGGCATGGCTTCACTGGTGCTAGAAAATTGGACAGGATTTGGCCCTGAGAGGTCTTCTAATTTAGAACTGCTCTAAAGTTCTCTCCTGCCTGAAAAGCTTTGTTATATTGTCATCTTTGTGAAACTTTGTTTCCACCATCTTTGTGCCACCTACTCAGCGATTTCTTCAGTCACCATTTGAATCCTTCACAATCATCATCAATCTATCCAGCCTGCCACAAGGCTGGAGAGGATCAATCTAACAGTGAGTTGTTTGCAGATCTTTGGGGACTCTCGAGGGATCCTCACAGAGTTTGATGAGAGCGAGCCTGGCAGGAAGCTGGGGTGATAGATTGAAGAAGATGAGGCCATTGCCTGCCTGAGAGGTGATCCGCAGCAGCTGTGACAGGTGCCTCTGTCCGTCCCCTGAACCTGCAATCTCTCCTAATGGGGAAGATTGAGGAGCCCCGAATGAAACATGTCATGGCCAAGAGGGATGGGAAGAGTGGTGGAGACCCTTGAGACACCTACAACAGAATGGAGATTAAGAGAGGGAAAGAGGTAGTTATGGCCATGCATACTCTCATGAAGATGTTTTCTGCACACTTTTAAAATGAGAATGTTCTGTTGCTTATTTTAATTTACATTTTGTTCAGATGAAGAACATTGAAAAGTTAAACTGAGTAATCAGAGAAAGAAGACTGCAGGGTTTACTTGGAAATAAGTGCCATGGCAAGCAATGGGACTGTCTTCTGAAGCAATGTGTTTAGGAGCAAGGTGCAAGTTACCTTCTTTTTGAATGTCAGTGGTCCTTTCAAAAACTACACATCCCAAGGGCCATTTGGGCCTGAGGTCCTGGTGCACGGCTACACTGCAGGCTTAATTGCAAAGGAGTGCAGCATCAGACTAGTAGGAGGAGCCAGAAGAAACCTACATAATCACCAAGTTTCTATCCTGGAGTCTCTGAATATTGGGGATCTAGCTGGTAAGATTGCCTGTGTGCGGCACATGCATTTCAAGAAATAGCACAAAGACTTACAATGCACATTTGTCCAGGCTTTTGTGTGTACAGTAACATGTAATTTTTAATATTATGTGGGGCGTGTGCAAGTTATTGTTTGCTATAGAACTTGATGGCACACACACAACAGAATACTAGTACAGGTGCAACCTATTTATCCACAGATTTTTTATCTGCAGATTTGTCTCAACTAGAATGGGGTGGGGGAACTGAAAGTCACACACACCTTTGCCCTGTGATGGCCTCTGCTCCATTTCCAGGCAGCCCAAAACTTTGCAAAAAGGCTCTGCCTCGCCCAGGCAAGGAAATAGCCATGGAAGAGATTCCCCTTGCCAAGGAACAGTAACACTCTTGGAGCCCCTGAGCCAGCAAAAAGACGGAAGGGGGGGGGGGCAGAAAACCTCTGTAGCCAGAGCATGTGCAGCTCCCTCCCTCACACACACACACACACACACACACACAGGGGCAGGTGTGGTAGCAACAGAAGGGATTGCTTTAAAAAAAACCAGGGAGTGTTTGCCCAATCCCCCCCCCTTTGCAGGCTCTCCAGCCTACAGAAACAAAACAGCCCAACAAGGCTACAGTCCTCTCCACACTTTCCTGGGAGTTAGCCCCATTGACTACAATGGGGCTTGCTTCTGAGTAGAAATGCATGGGACTGAGCTCTTAAAAGCTCAGCATTCCACCTGGGAAAGAAGCAGGGACAGCTAGCAATATGGGGGGCTGAGTACTGAGGGGGAGGAGAGGGGATTGCTTTAAAAAACCCAGGGAGTGTTTGCCCAATTCCCCCCCCCCCCATGGTGCAGGCTCTCCTGCTCCAGCCAGCCGACACAAACAAAATGATCCACACTTTCCTGGGGGTAAGCCCCATTGACTACAGTGGGGCTTACTTCTGAGTAGGCAGGCATAGGACTGGACTCTTAAAAGCTCAGCATCCCACCTGTGAAAGAAGCGGGACAGCTGGCAAGCCCTCAGCGGGAGGGCTGAGGAGGAGGCAAAGGAGCAGAGGGGAGGGGATTGATAACAGCTGCCTTAGTTTCCTTCCAGCTGGAAGTGTCAAGCTGCAACTCTTGCGCAACTCTATGGAATTTAGCACAATGAATTTTTTGTTAATCGTGCAGAGTCACGGAATGGAACTAATGCGGATAAATAGGCTCCACCTGTATTAGCTCTGATACATGGAAATGAGAGCTGATTTATATCAAAACCTCATTGGTTCCCTGCTGTGTCATAATACCACCTCATTGGCTCTCAGAACAATCAGTCTCTGTGGTCAGTTTGGAGTTGTGAAAATCTACTTTTTGTTACATAAGGCAGTTGTGTTTTCCTTTTTTTAGTTATTTGTCCATAACATTTGGTAGAATACGGATATTTAAACATGGATTGTTTCATTGTATTCTGCATGACATTCTGCATCAAATGATCTATGATGGTATTATTCAAAAGTACCAAGATTTAGTACCAGAAGTACCACTTTGGCTAGTAGCGATGTCACCACCCCCCTGAGTTTGTCACCTGGTGTGCGATCCCCACCTACTCCCACACCCTCCCTAGTTATGCCACTGTTGTATGGAGGGAGCTGAATCCTGGCAGATGACAATGCTAGCAACCTACAAGAATGAAATGTTGATGCGCTGTAAGGACACAATGGGGGAAGTGAGAGGGACCAGAAAATACAGATTGCAACTGGTAAATGTGGATAATTACAGATATGGAAGCGACCTTGTGTTGAGCTCCTGATTCATTTTACATTTCCCCCCCAAATAAATGCTTTTATGCTCGCAACACAAGGTGTATAAAATACTGTCATTTTATTGACTGAACTGTCTTGTGGCTCCAAGAGGAAGAGCTGCCTATTGGTGGGGCTTGTAGGCAGAGTTTTATTGGGTTACACAAGTCTCTTGTCACTTTTGGTTATTTAATGGCCTGCTCAGCAGTGTTGAGAAACAGTGCCTTTCACAGATGATATATGCTTGTGCATACATTGCTTACCTGCGTGTCTTTCCCTTGTGTTTGCCAATCCACCTCTCTACAAGCCTATGCAAGGCGACTTGTTTATTCTGCCACTGTGGTGCGGTGCCAGGGGAAAGAGTGGGGCCGAGCTGGGCTGCTGTGTTAGACCAGTAATTATAGCAGATCAACTGCTCTGCTTGAGGAGTGCAGTCCCCAACAGGCTGCAAGGCAGGCGGCCCGGCTTGCCACCGAAGTCTATTCATTTTAATAAGAGGGACACCCTGTGTTATTAAGAAGAGTGTTTATTACTGTCGCTGTGCGCTGACAGCAACTTCCATCATCGTTAAATGGCAGATGGGGGGAGGAGGCAGGGAGCCGCACACTCATCTACACCCTCCAAGGCTGGGGCCTGGCTGGTCAGGGGATGGGGGTTGTATGAGGCCCACCACTCCAAGGGACTCCTTTATCCCTAAAGCAAAATTGGGGCACTAAGAACAGAATGAGGCTTTTTTCCCCCTGAGAGTGGCAGCTTTGTTCAATATCAGGGCTCTTTAAAAGATGGATGGAGAGGCATCTAACATTATCCACCTGCCTGCTCAATATTTCCCAGAACTGGCTGTGCAGCTCCTACTTCTTCTTGGACAGCTTTGCTTCTTTTCTTTCTGCTGGTGATGGTGAGGACATGGGGGAGAGTCAGAAGAGCCTTAAGACCTGCTACTTAATTGCAGGCACTCATAATGTGTTTTAGAGAAGTGTACCCACTCTTCAAGCACCGCAATGCGTTCAGTTCGAGAGAACTTTTTCTCTCCAAGGTCATGAATGGGGAAAAATGGTTGCAGAAGCCAGCTGAGATGTCATTAAGAAACCTTCTACTCCTCCCTACCCTGCCCCACCATCCCTGGAGCACTTGCACCTTTTTTTTTTTTTTTTAAATTGACAAAGCACAAATAAACAGTGTTTTTTGTGCACACAGTGCTTTTTGACACTTGCAGAAAGTAGCCCAAAGCATAGAAGAAGATAGAAACAACAATTAAGAAACCAGCCAAAGTTAAAACATTCGGCAGTGCAGTGAAAGACCTTCCTAAACAGGAAATGAGGTAGTAGCAGAGGTGGGCCTGGAGGAGGAGCAGCAGGCCAAAGCCCCGAGGGCCGTGCCCATGCAACATCGCAAACCGCTTGGAAAGCTTTCTGAGGCTTCTGACGTGGTCTTAAGCAGTACTTCCGGTTAAAAAGGTTTCCTGGAACTACTGTTTAAGACCACACAGGAAGCCTCAGAAGGCTTTCTGAGTCATCCCTAAAGTCGGCTTTGAGGCTTTGTTGTGCTGGGTAGATATTTGGGTGGGGGGTGCCATGATTGGGGGGGGCAGCATCATGAACCTTTACCCCGGGGCACATTGAGGGACAGGCCTGTAACTAGGAAGTAGATGGTGGGGTGCATGGTAAAAGTGCTCCGAGGAGGTTTCTTAGTGACGTTACAGAGGCTAGCCAAACTAGTAGTTTTGGCTGCCATTAGCCAAAGCGAGGGAGTCCAGACCGATGGAGGCCACCTTGGGAAAATCTCCCACCCAAGTTAGTGAATGGGTTAGTGAAGAGCCTCAAGATCTGAAGGTATCCTCAAAATCAGTAGTGGAAGGCAGACAGCCTGGTCAGGCAGGGAAAACCAGTTGCCTTCTAAGTCAACTAGACCAGGCAAGGCAAGTTAAACAATAAAGGATATTTATTAAAAGGGGTTAAAAATACACAAAAGGAGAAGAACATCTCGCGTTCATCGAGTAAGCCACAGCATGCGCAACAAAGTGAAAGGGTTTGAGCCTTTTGGTATGAAGGGCAAGCTGAAAATAAAATACCTACAAGGTATGTTGGGTACTTTCTCGACCATAAGTTCTTGTGCTCTAGTCTTGATACCCAAACCTAGCTGGGTAGCCAGATGACCTTCACTGAAGCATCCGGTGCTTGGATGAGAGATAAGGCAAATGTGCATGACTCCACTTTCTATACCCTGTGGCCATTAACCAGGATTACTTATGGAATTTGGTTACTTGGAGTTACCTGCGCCCTGGACCTTCCTGCTCTTGGGGGTCAGATGGTTTTCACAGTCCAGTGAACTGGCTCAAAGCCAAGTCCATTGCTTTTGGACAGCTTGGGAAGAAAAAGAAGAAGAGCAAACAATAAACAATGAGGAGTGGATAAATAGAACCTGGTGGCCCCTATGGGGACAAATGGGTGGGGTATAATTTTCTTAAAGTAAAATAAATTGCTACTGCATCTGAATGACTCACAGCCTTTGCAAGATACTGAGGTGTCACAGGAGCTTTGGAGTTAATTGCAGGATCCAAAGTAGGTTTAAAAAAACAGGCAAAAAATGGGGGAAACCTGGTATGTTCACTGCCAGAAGGCTTTAACCTTTCATTTAAACACAGATAAAGAAGTCAGAGGTAGTCATACCTCTGACTACTTTGGCTGAGCACAGCCTGCATCTCCATGATAGGATCAAGCTAGTTCTACCTGTCAAAACCTGTTGTCTAATTTTCAGCTGTTCCTATTAAACATTGTAAAACTGGCAAAGCATAATGGTTAGAAGTTAAGATGGAAGTCTCTGTTCAAATCTCAGCTCAGATAGGCTGTAGGCAAAGCCTCCGCTACCCTCTCCATCTGCAGTGCTGCTGCCGTATGTCTTGTAGTCCTGTTGGAACAACTGCTGTGACAATGATTGTGAAGCACTTTGAGCAATCAGGAAAAAGCTATACTGTATATTCAGAGAAAACAGCTGCATGAATGATGAAGTTCCTTCATTCAAGTGGTCCCTTTAAGTCAAATCAGAAATCCTGCACTTCAGTCTGTACCAGGAGCAAGGTTTGGGGCTTTTAGTTTGTTTGCTTTTGTTTGTTCTGTTATTGAGCAGAGGCAGCAGCAGTGAACCCAAAGTGGCATCAAATGGTATTCCAGGTTGTGCCACCCTTGCCCTGGTGGGTTCTGAATATAGAGGTTCTGAAACTTAACTCCTGATTTTACACAGACTGGCAAAATACCATCTGTTTTACTCTGAAACAGATTTACTTTCATATTAAATTTTGAAATTCTGAATGTTTGTGTACTTTGGGAGTAGGATATTGACAAAATGTGCAATATGCTTTCTGAAAAAGTCTTCAGATACTTCGGAAGTCTTCAGCCACTCACTTTTTCAAAATATTTATCAGGGCCTGCCATTGAGAGTCAGTGCAATTGGCTGATGCCTTTGACTTGTTGGCAATCATGTGATCATACCACTTATTATAGATAGAATGAATACATTTTTCCCCATCAAGAGCTGAAGGCTACACTGAACTCCAAGTACAATCCCCCCTCCCCCAAGAAACCCAGCGTCTTTACTGGGTGAGTGGCAACCAACTCACTAAGGCAAGACAAAGGCAACAGTGACGAAGTCTTCAAACAACCAGGCTGTTGTGATAATCACAACCACTACACAAATGACCACCAGTATATGAGATCAGTTCTAGGAATTAACTTTTGCACCAGCAAGCGAAAATTGTTCCGGTGTGACAGGAAACTTCCTGGAATGCATGGGGCTTTTCTATGGCCACGAAGATGTTCCTTCACATCCTTCCCTGGTGAACGTTTCCATAAAATGGAACTAGTTTCCATAAAATAACTAGTTCCAAGCATTTACACAACCCAGCGATGAGGGAATAAGCATATAATCCCATGTCCCTTCAACCACCATGTTTGCTGGGAGGAAAAAAAAAACCCAAAATATTTTCTTCCAGTCATTCCTCTGTCCAGCTACTCCTTAGAACCTCCATCCCCACCCCCAGCCAATGTGTGTTGATCCGTTAAAGCCCCCAGCAGTATGTCATAGGAGTGATAATTACATTCCATACTCCCATCATGCTGTCTGCTGCTGACCTCTCACCCCTCCTCTCTTTTAATCATTCCTTGGCATCACTCACTCTGACAGAGCAGCAGCACAGCCCATGTGACCTGTCAGGCTGGGGACATGACTTATAGGACCCAGCCAGTGGACAAAGGAAAGGGAGATAGGCAGCATAAATCTCTGGGGCAAATAAAAGAGAGTGAAAGGGTGCTGTGCTAGGGCCTGCGCTAGCAGATTCTCAGCCTCTTGTTATTCACCCTAGAGTTATGGTGATGAGGAAGTGGTCTAGAGTGACATGTGCTGGTCCCAATCAACCTTGCACATCCTACAGAGACCTAAAAAAGCCTTAATGTCATGCATGGCTGGCAAGAGTCCCAGTGAGGAGGGTAAGAGCCAGTCAAATAACCAAAGCAGTTATCAGCAAAAAGGCCAGGGGCACATGACTGTGAGATGCTTCTATCAACAGGTCCAAGCAGAAGGCCATGTTGAACATAGTATGAAGGTCAGATGCCTTGTTGCCAATGTTCAACTTTCAGCAGGTAAAAGTTTCCCCTTCCCAAGAACCTAGCTGCTCCTTCATCTAAAACTGGACAGAGGCTGCCGAGATCCTAACTAGGATGAGTACTCTCTCCCCAGGACTGCACATCTGAACCGTCATGCCAAGGAGGATTTGTATTTGTTCGCCCTCTTCCCAAGGGAAATGAAGAGCAGTGCTTGGGGTCCTGGCTGCTGAACAGATGTTTAACTCACCTTGGCACTTTGGCCCAATGAGGCACTGAATCCCAGAAGGCCACTTGCAGGACAGGCCTGTTTATACACTCTTATCAAGCTCCACTTTCTGGCCTTTCTGGTTAATTGAAAGGTGCTGGCCGTTTAAATTGAAACAGGGTGGCCTGAAGGGGGCTGGCCTGTCAATTGAAAGGGAGTGGCCTGAAGGGGGCTGGCCTGTTAAAAGAAAGGGGGAGGTTCATTAGAAAGGGCTGGCTTATTTAATTCAGAGCAGACCTGTTTTAGGCTTCAGCTGTAATTGTCTTCAGAATTAGCTCCCTGTCCAATTTCTGCCTTTTTATTTTGTTCGTACTTATTTAGATATATATATGTATTTATTTTGCCACCTATCTCCTGTGCCCTAATTACTGGACCTTCACAGTCTCCTGCTTAAATAAGTGGATTTAAGATTAGACAAATGAAAAAGTACTTACCTTCTCCTGCCTCTTTCTACCTTCTTGTACAGATGCTTAACTCGCTTACCTTGGCACTTTGTCCCAGTGAGGCACTTAGTCGCAGGAGGCCACTTGCAGCAGTAGTCACTTAGAGATGGGTGCCCCTTCTAGGACTCTTGGAAGGTTGGCAATGGATAGAGAAGTTACAAGAGGGAAGGGAGAAAGGTAACAAGGAGGGGCAGTGAATTGCACAAAGAGAAGACTGAATCCAAAGGTGAATCTCTGAGAACTTTGTGATCCTTTGTGCCAGTCCATGCCTTTTTGCTGCCTGAAGTGGAGCAGCTCTTCCTTTCTCCCATCTTCCTCTCCTTTCTCTTTTTTTCCTGTTAAAACCACACCTCCAATTTCTTTCTTCTTCCTTCCCACTTTTCCCCCTTTTCTTTTTGGATAGGAAAAGGAAAAGCATCTTGCCCTTTGTCTGCAGGCCATCCTGGTGGGAGTGCTGAGTGGGCTGCCATACTGCCCTGGGCTCTGAGAATTTGTCCACATAGCCTTATGGCAGGGCTGGTCCTGTCATTTTTGGGGGGGTTAATCTGGATTTAAATACATTCAGTGAAGAGACTATGATTGACAAGAATATTAACTGAAATAATATAGATTTAAAAGTGCAGGACATCATTAAAATAGACCCATACACTAGTCCTGGATATCCAAAAGTACATATTCAAACACATGGTCACATGTGAATGCTGTGTGTGCGCATTTTAAACTTCAACTTCTCTCAGAAATACTCGAACCACAAATAGACCTCAACCTGCTCTTTGAAAGTTGAAGAATTCCAGATCAATGATTTCAGTACAAGGCAATCACTATTCCAGAACAAATAAAAGTGAAGTCTATCCAATAACATATTTACTAAGAATTTGTGGCTTAACTCTCGAAGAGAAAAGATGGAGATAAAAACCACTGATCCAAGTCTTCCATGAAGAAATGCACTTGCGTTTCTGGGTAAGAGGGACAAACAGAGACTGGAAGAGGAGTGAGTGGTAGAGAACAAGCCCTGGAAATGAGGATCAGGGATGGGGCAGGAAAATGAGACGTGGCAATAAAAAAAGGGATTGGATAAGAAGAGGCAGGGAGAATGAGAGCAATTGACAGAAGTGGGAGCTCTGGGCGGGGGAGGGGTAAGATTGCACAGAAGGGGGGGTTTGAGGGCACGGGTGAAGGGAAGACAGTGTGACTGTGTCTGATCTACACTGACGAGTACCAATGTTAACTGTCACCTCTCATCTCTAAACTAAATCACACCTGGAATTGGAGGCAGCGAGGAACTGATAGTCAGCCTCAGCAAGACGACAAGTCAATCAGAGCGGAGATGCGTGGAGAGGCACCAGCTTTATAGGGCTCAGCGCCTTCATTCATCCTGGGATTTACACCTGTCAGCTTCCTGGGGGGGGAGGGGAGTGATGGCACTCACTTCAACACAGCTTAACATGGGACAACAGCGACATGCCTTCTTCTCTCACAAGGCATACGTGTTTTTGCATCTGTTCTCTTCCTGTCAAGTTCATACTTTGCATCACCAAATACATAAGCTGCACATGTCAGATAGCACAGGCCTGAGCACCCTATCAATGAGTTAGGCTGCAATCCTATATACAAGCTTTCCTGGGTGTAAGGCCCATTCAACCCAGTGGAACATAATTCTGAGTATGCATAGGATTGCACTTTTAGTTTATGAGTATATATATTTTTTTTACCTCCCTGGTTCCACTGGAGGCAGGGGGGAATGCCATTTGTATTTTCTGCCCAGGCACCAGATTGCCTTGAACCATCTCTTGTTTTCAGAGATGTGAAGTCTGTATCTTAACGTCTGTATGCCATCTTTCTGCCAAAAAAAGACTCACGATCAATAAAATATAGACAATCTAAAGATGCAAGAACTTCAGTCAAAGTTTTACAAATGGAAAGAACAGCCAAACTTTTTTTTTTAAAACACCACACTCTAGATAGCAACAGCAGCATCATAGAATAGAGCCATCATTACCCACTGCCATTACCATCATTACCCATTGTCAAAAAGGTATGGCAGGTTTTTGAGCATGATGCAAACTTTCAAACTCTGAGCAGAGACCATAATGGAAGAAAAAAATGAATCTGTACACTGCGAGCAGTGCCTTAAAGTCTCTGTAAAGCTATCATCTGTATACTACCTTAGGTTCCTTAGAGATAAAACCCTGCAGTGGTCTCACCTGCAGAAACTGGGGAGTATGCTCCACAGGGGAAACTCTGGAGCCTTTCCTAGAAGTCCTCTTCTCAGTTCCAGCCTTGAAGATGAGAACTGGACCATTCCAGGCTGGTATTTGAATGCCAGCAATGTAAACTGCTAATGAAAGAAGGCTACTGAGTCTGTGGAGGCCTTTGCAACACCGTCATGCAACCTCACCACTGCCAGGACTGTTGATATTTACTAGAAAAGAGAAATCAATGCCAAGTTGAAATGGAACCACCACCTTCCCAAATTCCCACAGTTACAAATCCTCTCCCCTTTTCCTCCTGATCAGGATGCTCCCTGCTGGCTAAATCCTGGGTACCAAAGCTGGTGTTACAAGCTTTGAACAGACTGATCTCTTAATCCAGCTGCGCTCATTCATTTGAAACTGAAAGCAGCTCCTTTTTATGTTGTCCGCTTCTCAGCATTAACTTCTCTTTGATGTAATTCTCGCTTCCGATGCTCTTTCCCTTCATGGGGAAGATTACTGTGAAATTGGCTTGCTTCTCCAGAGACTGTAGTGTTAAGCCTCCAATACTTGATCCTTATTGGAAATCTTTAACCAAAGTGGGCAGTTGGTGGGGGAGCCTCTTGTTTGGACTTTGCACTGCTTGGTGCAGTGTGGCCAAGAAAGCAAGGAGGACTTTTGCTGCAAAACTGACACAAAACTGCCGAGAATATTTCACAGACCTCCAGAGCAACCCAGAAGATTCAAGCCTACTGTCCAGCTCACAAACAACTTAGGGTCCAATACTATATGGCCCTAGCACCAGCACAGGGTTCCAGCGCCAATCCTGGGTGTTGCAAATGTGCCATAAAGCATGTCCACGGCTCCTGGGGAGGCCACTGGTGCTGGGCCTCCGTGCTGCGTGGACAGCCAGCCGGTACTTCTATAGCACTGGCCGGTGGTAAGTCATCTTGGGGCGGTGGAGAGATGGGGAGTGGAAAGAAGAGGGGGAGGGGAGGATGAAGGGAGGAGAGGATTGGGCCCAGGAAGTGGTTGGAGACAGCAGTAGGTTCTGCCATTGTTTCCTGCGCTCCCTCACAGCTAAGCAGCCAGACATGGGCCTCCTTGGATCTATGCCCACTCAAAAGTGAGCACAGATCTGAGAAGTCCCATTGGCACTGTGGCTGTGTTACCCAGGGTAAGGGAACTAACACTCCATTACCCCAAGGAAACTCCTGGTGCTAGCCCAGCGACCAAGGGTTAGGATTAGCTGAATGCCCCAATGACAGTCATCATCATGTCCTGCAAACAGAGCTACTGTTTTTGGCGGTCGACTCTAAACTGTGGAATTTCTTCCCCTCAAGAGTTGCAGCCCAATCCTAACTAGGACTAGGCTGCCCCTTACAACAGCAAAACACAGTTCTACTGCTGTAAATGGCTGTACAGCAGCACTCTGCTGGTGGCCATTTTGGGTCCACTACTGCAAACAGTAGCCAGCTACCTCCAACAGTGAAGGTAAGCCATTAGCATGCGTGGGGAGTGGTGGAGGTGGGTGGAATGGAACGGAGGAGGATAACTGGTTGCTTCCTGGGTGAGGAGGGGGTTAAGGAGGAGGTGGGAGGGGATGGCTCTCAGCAACACTTGCATGTGCCAGATCCTAAGCCCAATTCTTGTCCCCTTCCCAATCCCTTACCTTGGTCTTCAGCCAGCAAAATGGCTGGCACAGATCCAAGGAGACCCATTGGGGTAGTGGAGGCTTGCTGCAGAGTAAAGGAACGAAAGTTCCCTGACCTCAAAGAGGCCTCTGAACAGCCCCCCCCCCCCCCCCGGACACAGCTCACACTTAATTAGTGTGACTGCATCAGCGGAGGGGGATTTAGTGAGGATTGGGCTGTTATTTTATTATTATTATATACTGCTTTTCATCAAAACGTCTGCAGTGGTTTACATAGCAAAGGAATAAGGCAATGTTCCCTGTTCTTAAATCTTAAAAAAAAAAACACCTTAAAATCTTAAACACACACACAGTTTCTCTGGAACTGTCACCTTGTGTTTATTCACTTTTAATGGAGCATTCAGATAATGTTGTTGCTAGATTGTTTCATTTCAATGTTCTCTGTCTTGTGTTTTTTTTTTCATACCTGATTTATGGCAGCAAAAATTGGTCACAGTGCCAAACTGGCCAATAAAGTAATGCCAGACTGAGGCAGGAAAGCCCTTCTGAGGCTTTTAAAGGCTGCTGTGTTTTTAACTAAACATTTCTTGTTTGCAGGTTCAAACTATTTTATTGCATTCAGTTCAGCGCAATTGGTGGATTCTCCTCCTCCTCCTCCTCCTCCTCCTCCTCTTCTTCTTCTTCTCTCTCCCTTCCCCACTCTCTCTCTTGCTTTTCATTTTCTAAGTATGAATAATATTTTGCTGTGCAAAATCAACAAGGAAAACATCATAAGAACATAAGAACAGCCCCACTGGATCAGGCATAGGCCCATCTAGTCCAGCTTCCTGTATCTCACAGTGGCCCACCAAATGCCCCAGGGAGCACACCAGATAACAAGAAACCTCATCCTGGTGGCCTCCCTTGCATCTGGCATTCTGACATAGCCCATTTCTAAAATCAGGAGGTTGCACATACGCATCATGGCTTGTAACCCGTAATGGATTTTTCCTCCAGAAACTTGTCCAATCCCCTTTTAAAGGCTTCCAGGCCAGACGCCATCACTACATCCTGTGGCAAGGGAATCAGTAATTAAAGCCACCCTGCTATGTGGAACAAAAGATGACTAATTAAGGGGCAATTCATCACTTATCCTCTCTAACTGTGTTGAACAAAAAAGTAATACAACAGAGTGAACCTGCAAGGACAAACATTTTAATTAATATTGCAAAGGAACTTGCTTGAATGGGACTTTATTTTTGAATGCATAATCAAAAAGTCTTGGCAGTGGAGAAGGACATTTCTAGATAATTATAATGCCATGTTAAGTGGTGTAGGAAACTATGGTTTAAATTTTGCTTTCACTTGTTTGTGGAAAATACCTGTAAATACTGCAATAGCACTGAGAGGCTCATACAGTGCAATCCTATACAAGTTTACTCCGAAATAAGTCTCACCACATTTGATGGGGGTTTACACCTTTATAACTGAGTTTAGGATTACAGTTTTACGGCCCAATCCTATTGAAGGATTACGCAGGCAGAACATGTGTCCTGCAGGCGAAACCTCCTTTACGTCCGTCACAAACATGATGAGGCCAGTGCTTGTGGACTGGCTGCAGCTGCAAGCAGCCAGCTCTGCATGTCAATGGACATCTGACGTCCACTGGTGGTCGTGAGCCAGTGCAGGGGGTTGGAGGGAGCAGGGAGGGGTTTGGTAGGGAGCGGAACGGGGAGGGATGGGTAGAACGGGGCAGTGATGGGGATGGGGAGGAGGGCAGATCAGGTCTGGAAGGTTGGCAGGGTTGAGCAAGTTGGCCCTCAGGAAAGCCTGGCCCCTCAGGCTCTGCCTCACCTGGCCAATCTCTGACACCAGCACTTCTCACATTGTCCTGAGGAATCTAGATGTCCTTTCTCTTGTGCCTACTTGCTGAACATCTGTCAGCAACTGGATACAGAGCACAGTATGAACTAACACCGCTTACAACAGGACCGAGTGCCATTAATATATGTGACTATGTAGTTTCATAACTTATCAGAAATTATTTAACATCATCATCAGTACACATACATACACAAGACCTTTACTGGCATAGAAGATAAAGGAAATACAGAACAACAAACATCCAGGACACACACACACACACACAAACAAACAAACAATAAAATAAAACAATCATAATCATCCAATACCCCCTCCTCCCATTCACCATAATACAGCAGAAGACCCATCATCAGTATTTATATCCTGCTTTTCAACAAAAAGGTTTACAAAGCTATTTACAGACAAAGGGCGCAATCCTACCCTGCTCTGGAACTGGCAAGCCAAGAGGCTTGCGCTGTATCCAGTTCAGGATAGGAGCCCAAAATGGCTCAGCCAGAAGCAAGGGGAAACTTTTCGCCTTACCCCTGGGAAAGGTGCCCTTGCCCCTATGGGTCTCCTTGGACTTGTGCCATCTCTTGAGGCCCAGCTGGGCCAATGCAAGACTCACAGAGAAAGCCAGCATGGTGGCTTGTGTCAGCCTCCACAGGCCAGTGCACCTCTGAGCGCCAGCCCAGCTTCCTCCCAAGGAGGCGCAAACGTGCCTCCTGGACTGGCTCAAGGGACTTGCGCTGGCCCGTGGGTGCCTCAGGATTGCACCCAAAATCAAATAACTAAATGGCTCTCTGTCCCCAGAGGGTCACAATCTTAAAAAGTGCAGAATACCACCAGCAAAAGTCACTAGAAAAGACACTGTGCTGGGGTGAAAGGGGTCAGTCACTCTCCCTCTGCTAAATATAAGACGAGCACCACTTGAAAAGGTGCCATTTGCCTAGTTAACAGGGGAAATTTGGTTTAAAAAAACTGGGGAGGGAAGCTGTTGGAGGATAGGGGAATGCAAACTATGCACGCACCTCTTACTAGAGATGGTCCATAGTTCCAGAATGCTCCTGAAGCAATGTGACCCAATATTGCCTCAAACCGAAGTGAGTTAATTAACAGTGAAGACAGTATAATTGCGGCGGGGTTTAGTTTCTCCTAGAATGAGTGGACAAACTTCCTTTCCATTTTAGCTTTCAGGAGTTCAACTTCAGTGTAATGTAAGCTTGAAACCAATACAAAGGCATGAACTTTTGTGGCACAGTTTTGTGTTTCGAAGAGCAGGCAGCCAAGTCCTTGGTAACAATACTTCTGAAGTACACCTCTCTTGTGCGGGGTGTGTTTGATATGAATTCACTTTTGTCTAGTGCAGCTGATGTATAGTAAACAAGAGAGACTTAAACATTTGTTATTTATATCGGGTTTTGTCCATTATAAAGTGCTGCCTGTCATCAGCACGTACGATTTTAAGTTCAATGTGTAGCACTTCTCATGATGACAAATGCCCTTGAAGAAGAAAGGTGTACAAAGAGGAAGAGAAAGCATATTTACTAGGACCAGGCAGCATCTGGTGTCTTTTTCCTCTTAACTCCCCTCCCCCTTTAGCATTATTTACAGCATCTGAAAATGCACTATTTGCATTCAAAGGTTTCTTTCCCCCTCTTTTAGCCCCTCTTACATTTTTTCAACGTTATAACTCTGAACATGAATTATCTCCTAGCATCACCTCTCAGGGTCTAACAACTCAATGGCAAAAAATGGAGGTTGGTTTGAAACTGAAGCTGTTGCTTTGGGATGGAATGATTTTGCGTGGAGACATCATGACACATACACTTAACCCTTTCCCCTCCTGCTGCTCCTTCTCTCCAAATGGCCACCCTCAAGCTGCTCCCCACCCCAAGTTCCAGATGGTTTGAGGAAGTGAATTGGAAAGGAGAAGTGACTGGGAAGAAAGGGTTAAGGTCCACTCTCCCCCTTCTCAGTTGCCCCTTCTTGAATTGACCTTTCTCTTTTAATGATGACGATTGAGATCATTTCATATTTTTGCATGTAGTCTTTAGTTAGGTTAGTTAGTTAGTTAGAGATCTACAAGATCAAGTAAGGCATACTAGATGACAGACATTCTGGTCCTGACTAGGAAGCCTGTGTATGCCCTGCACAATTTTGTGCTCTCAATTTTATTACTTTCAATGCTGAGTTCTTTTTTCTTAGCTCTTTTAGCTATCAACATTCTTGGTCTCTGGTCTTCCCTGGATATCATAATTCCTTCTCATTATGAACCCAAATGGTTGAATTCCTAGCAGTTTGAAAGTGAAACAAGGCTGCCATCCCCCAAAATATTGGTTCCTACAGGGAAATTGGTCATTTGCAGATGGATATACATTTATAAGTTAAAAGGAAGATAAATTTTTAAATTCATCAAATGGCCCTGTAGGTTTCCAGGACCTTCAGAATGAGATAAGAGAGATAAGAAAGTACAACAATAACTCAGGTCCATTGTCCTTCTATACAGGAGTGCCAGGGCTGAAGCCTTTCCAGAGGCCATGCCTTTTGAGAACTGTGGCTTGCAGACATCTTGGAAAGGGGGTCATCCTTCTGTGAGTGGCTGAGGCTCAAATGACAGCAACAAAGCAGGGGAGGGCTTCTCTTCAGTGTTGCAATTGGAACTCCTTCCCTTTTGAACTGAGAACTGCCTCCTTCCTGTCAGTGTTACTGAAGACCTTTGTTGTTGTTGCTGCTGCTGATTTGAGTTTGGGTGTCTTGCTACTATTATTAGTAGCCTTGCCCAGCTTGGCTGATAAGAGCTGCCCAGGCTGGACTGGCTGAGTGGACAGGGAGGGTGGTCAACTCTTCCTTGATGGAGGGGATGTTGCCATGTGCTTTGAAACAGGCGGTGGTTCGCCCCCTCCTGAAGAAGCCCTCCCTGGATTCCACTGTGTTGGACAACTACAGGCCAGTCTCCAACATCCCGTTTCTGGGCAAGGTATTTGAGCGGGTGGTGGTGTCTCAACTCCAGAGGGTCTTGGATGAAGCGGATTATCTGGTTCCTTTTCAATCTGGTTTCAGGCCGGGCTTTGGGACGGAAACTGCCTTGGTCGCCTTGGTGGATGACCTACGCCGGGGACTGGGCAGGGGGAGTGCGTCCCTGTTGGTCCTGCTGGACCTCTTGGCGGCTTTCAATACCATCGACCATGGTATCCTTCTGGGCCGATTGGCCGAGTTGGGAGTTGGAGGCACGGTTTTGTGGTGGTTCCGCTCCTACTTGGAGGATCGGTCCCAGATGGTGGTGCTGGGGGATGCCTGTTCGACACCCTGGCCCTTGAGGTGCGGGGTGTCACAGGGTTCAATTCTGTCCCCCATGCTATTTAACATCTACATGAAACCGCTGGGAGAGGTCATCCGGGGGTTTGGAGTGGGGTGCCATCAATATGCCAATGACACCCAGCTCTATCTCTCCTTTCCTCCAGACTTGAGGGCCTGGAGTGCTGTCTGGAGGCAGTGAGGATCTGGATGGGGGCTAACAAGCTGAAATTAAATCCAGATAAGACAGAGGCTCTCCTGGTTCGGAAATCCTTGATACAGGTGCTGGACTATTGACTTGTGCTGAATGGGGTTGCACTCCCCCTGAAGGAGCAGGTCCGCAGCTTGGGGGTCCACCTAGACTCGCAGCTGCTCCTGGATTCCCAGGTGGCGGCTGTGGCTGGGGGGCCTTTGTTCAGCTTTGGCTGGTGCGCCAGCTACGGCCATACTTGGATCATGCAGACGTGGCCACGGTGATCCATGCCACGGTGACATCGAGGTTAGATTATTGTAACGCGCTCTATGTGGGGCTGCCCTTGAAGACGGTTCAGAAACTGCAACTAGTGCAGAATGCGGTGGCCCGTGTAGTTACTGGAGGTAGGTGGTTTGACTCTCTCAGTCCGCTTCTCCAGTGGCTGCATTGGCTGCCCATTCATTTCCGGGCCCAATTCAAGATGCTGGTTTTGACCTTTAAAGCCCCATACTGCTCTGGGCCAGGGTATCTTAGAGATCGCCTACTCCCGTACAATCCGGCTCGTCCGCTTAGGTCAGGGGTCGGCAACCTTAAACACTCAAAGAGCCATTTGGACCCATTTTCCGAAGGAAAAAAAAACCTCAGGAGCCACAAAACCCTTTTGACATCTAAAATGAAGATAATACTGCATATACTGTATAGTTTTTTTTTACCTTTATGCTCTTATAGGTCCCGTTTTTATAATGTAGCCCCCTCTTGTAGCTTTTAGTTAGTTTTGTCATACATTCTTGTCCTGTGTTTTCAGACGCCTGGTCCTCTACGGTGTTTTGCCTGATTCCAAGGCCATTCTCTGCCTGGAGAATTATGCCCACTTTAAGCAAATTAGCTCCCCTTCTTTCCCCCAACAAATGACCCTGGTTCTGCCCTGCAGTCCTGCTGGACCCCACCTCCAGGGTAGCTCGCCTGTTCAACCTGCAGAGGTCCTCTCTCCTGCCAGCAGCCTCCCGCCACTACAGCAGACCCTGGGTCCTCAGCAGGTCTTGGGCACAGCAGCCACACTTCAAACTCCAGTGTCTCCAGCAGTCCGTTAGTCACAAAGTCAGTCAGAGTATCCAGGGCAGAGTCCAAAGTCAATAAGCCAAGTTACAGTCCAAGGTCAGATTCCAAAGTCAGTCAGTCAGTCAAATCAGTCAGAGTATCCAAATCAATAAGGCAAGTCAGTCTCCTCTCCTACCTCCAACCTGCACTCCTTCTCCAACCCACACCGCCCCCTTCCTGCCTCAGGTGCTCCTTATATCCCTGAGGGCCCTATTGCCTTCAAGTGGCTGCAGCTGTGCAGCACACTCTGCTGGATGCCCAGGCCTTACCCTTAAAGGGGCCACTGCTGACACCACATCTACCTCCTCACCAGATCTTCCAGGATTCCAATACATATGGCGGTTATGACATCTGCTTATTTTACATGGATACTAAAGAACTCCCCCCACCTTCCAGAGGCACCCTGCTGGAAGGAAGAAAGGACACAGATTCCAGAGGTGGGGAAGAGAAGAAGCCGGGGGGGGCAGCCACAGGCCAGCTTCTGCCCTGACGCCCTGCCTGCCCTCCCTCCCTCAGGCTGCAACCCTCTCCACACTATCCTGGGAGTAAGCCCCATTGACTACAATGGGACTTCTGAGCAGACAAGTTGGTTGGAGCTATCAGGTTGCAGTCCTCTCCACACTTTCCTGGGAGGAAGCCTCACTGACTACTTGTGAGTAGACCTGCATAGGAGGGGGTGAGGCTGCAGCCCTCCACACCTTCCTGGGAGGAAGCCCCACTGACTACAGCTTACTTGTGAGTAGACCTGCACAGGAGGGGGCTGAGGCTACAGCCCTCCACACCTTCCTGGGAGTAGCCCAGGGACTACATCGGGGCTTGCTCTCGAACAGACCTGCACGGGCTCCCACTCACCCGTCCTTGCGCTTGGCCTTGAGCAGGCTCCAAGGCTGCCATCCCAGGTGCCCTTTCCTGGGAGTAAGCTTCATCCGCTGTAATGGGGCTTACAACTGAGTAGACACACAGGATGTCTCCTCTGCTGTGGAGGAAAAGCCTCTCCTTGCACTGAGTGGGGACCTGCTTAGGGAAAGGCAGGCTGCAAGGGCTCTCAATGGCTGAGAAGGAGGGAGGCTCAGGATTGGCTGGTCTGTCTGCCAGTGAAGGGCCCTGAGCCATTCCAATTGAAAAAGCCAGGAGCCTGCTGGAGAGTTGGAGAAGGAAAAACAGGGAGCTTAAGCCTGCAGAGCGGGCTTGAAAAGGGAAACCAATGTGGGGCAGGTAGGGGTGAAGGGAGAGGAGGGCAGTGAGCTCAGGGGGCAGAGGGAAGCAGCCTGCCCTCCCAACACAGGTGCCTCCTGTTACCCCCTTTGCCACTTTCACCAGGAGCAGCCTCAGCAGACAGCTGAAAGAGCTGCATGTGGCTCTAGAGCGGCAGGTTGCCGACCCCTGGCTTAGGTCATCAGAGAAGGCCTTTTTACAAGTTCCGCCGCCTAGGGAGGTACGTGGGGCGGCCGCAAGAAATAGGGCCTTTTCAGTAGTGGCACCAACACTATGGAATTCCCTTCCCCTTGACTTAAGAATGGCTCTCTCTCTCTTGAGACTTTTCGGCGAGGCCTGAAGACCCTTCTGTTTAAACAAGCCTTCTGAGTTCTCGGCCTTTTTAACATCTTTTCAACATCTTTTAGTATTTTTTACAGGCCGGATTCTTTTATGATTTGCTGCTCTATGCTCTTTTTACCTGATTACTTTTTATCTAACTACTGTTTTTATGATATGTGTTATATGCTTTTATCTGTTTTTTAAATTATGTTTTAAATCTGTTTTAACCTGTTGTAAGCCGCCTTGAGTCCCTTCAAGTTGAAAAGCCGCCTTGAGTTGAAAAGTACAGGTCTTTGGACAGATCCTTGGGGCACTCCACTTCCCACCTCTCTCCATTGTGAAAATTGCCCATTGACACCAACTCTCTGCTTCTAGATCTCTTACATCTCTTTGGCTTGTGGATCTGCTTACCATGAAGGAATGTATAGGAGCTCAGGGACACAGCTGCAAGACAGCTGCAGAAGCATGTTTTGGTCCACACAGGACACTTTCCATTCTAGTGTGAGCCTAAATACAATGATGCTAATTTTCAGCATTCTTTTCTATATTTAAAATTTTTTAGAGAGACTTAGCAGTTTGTTTGGTTTTCCATATTACTGTTGCTGATGCCACATGAGTGGGGAGACCTGGGCTCCAAAGTATTTCCCAGCTGCCTCCACCCTGTTTCGCCCCTCCCTGTCCCCATTCTCTCACCCATCACCATGCTCCTCCACTCTGTTTCACCCATCCTCTTTGCAAAGGGGCCCAAAAGAAACTTTGTACCCCCTGATAAAATTTCTCCCAGAGGCCCTGCCAGCTCCTATGCAGCCTTTGTCAATTCCCAAGAAGGGGAGGAATCTGTTTATGCCTCCTACCATCCTGAAGGTAGATGTCCTGTTGGAGGCTCCCATTCAGTGAGTTTCTTTGGTCTCTGGCCGCCATCAAGATGATCAGCTGGCCTGCAGCATTCTTAGTGTAACCCAAATTGCTACAAAAAGAATTGACCAGCCAGAACTCTGCCAGGTAACAGCAGCTGATCCAATACTGAAATTACAACTCCCCATAATCACTTCCTAATCCTGTAACACTGTCTGTGTATCTTTGTGGCAATCTGCCCCAGATCTGTTTTGCTTCAGCAAAACGGCTGAGGCCGGGGCCTTCAGATCACACCCTGCCACCTCCACGTGCAGGAGGCGGAGTCAAATTGAGCCCTGCCAGGTCCCTGCTGCTCCTGTGCCCCTTCTCAGAACTCACCTCTTGCACACCTTCCATGCCATTGTTTCAGGAAGGGCCTTGAGCAGCCTCCCTGGGCTTCGCCTCCTGCTTCCTCTCCCTTGGACACCACCCCTCCCCCTCCCAGGTTCGCAAATCACTCCTTCCCATGTCAGCCAGCAAATTGGTTTATCCTCCCCCCATCTCGGCTTTCATTACCTTGCCGAAATGAAGCGATATCTCCTCGGTGGAGGCTTCCCGTCCCCGCAGCCGGTACCCAAATCATAAGAGCTGGCATAATAAATGAAGACAAAGTGCTGGCGGCCTGGGCCATCTCTCCCACCGCACCACCAGCCACTGCCAGCTTCATTATTCGCTTAAGTTGCCGGAGAAAATTACTTAACCCTGACCCGTGTATTAGGGGCCTGTATTAATGCCGCGACAGGCGCCTCTTACAGCAAAGAACAATTTATTAGAGGCGAAACAGGCTGCTTTTCTCTGTCATTTTTCCAATCTGAGCTTTGAACACACATCATTAAACTTGTCTGACTCTCTCCCCTTCTCCATCATTCCTTTTTTATTTTTTTTTAAACAGAAAGTGCTGTAGAGAATGGAGATTGTTCTGAACCCACAAAGCAACTACCTTGGACGTGGCCCTCTCCCATTTCCCATGCTTCCTCTCCCTCCCCATATCTCCATCTCTGTCTAATTTGCCCCTGTTCCTCACTCTCTTTCCTTTGTATTTCTGGATTCCAAGGTTCTCCCTCTCCCTCTCTCTCTCTCTCTCTCTCTCTGCCTTCTACATGCCTTCTTTCTAGGGAAGCTTTCAGTGAGAGCTGAAGAATGGATCTCCTTCTAGGTGAACACCTGAGCCTGTGAGTCTTGAACAGTTACAATCCAGACTGTATTATTTATTTCATTCTTACTTTGCATTTCTTCTTCTCCTTGTCCCGTGTGGTGGCGGGGTCTGTTACTTTGCATTTAAAATAACAGTTATACTCAAAGAAGCTTAGAAAACATATCAAGCAATTAATCCATTGAAACCATTTAAAACAAAGCAAAGACATAATTAGCAATCCTACTAGAAAAACTAATCATCAGCATCAGTAAATTAAACAACCTTATAAACTTTATAAACTTAACACAGCATTAAACATGAAAAGATAATTGGAATGAGTTTTCAAAACCTGTCTAAACATGAGAAAAGAGAGAACCCAACACATCTGGAAGGGCATTCCAACGTTTTGGCATCAACACCAACAAGGCCCTGTCTCTGGTACCCACCCATTACATCTCCAGTGGTGACAGAACAGACAGCAGGGCATCTGAAGGGTTTGTTCATATAGGAGAGGCTGATTCTTGAGCTATCTTGATCCTGGACCATTTATTTATTCAGAAGAAAGTCCCACTGAGTTCACTCACAGTCGAAGTGTACACAGAGTTGCACAAGCATGGAATCTGAAGGTGTTCAGTCACATAAGAACATAAGAACATAAGAACAGCCCCACTGGATCAGGCCATAGGCCCATCTAGTCCAGCTTCCTGTATCTCACAGCGGCCCACCAAATGCCCCAGGGAGCACACCAGATAACAAGAGACCTCGTCCTGGTGCTCTCCCCTACATCTGGCATTCTGACTTAACCCATTCCTAAAATCAGGAGGTTGCGCATACACATCATGGCTTGTACCCCATAATGGATTTTTCCTCCAGAAACTCGTCCAATCCCCTTTTAAAGGCGTCTAGGCTAGACGCCAGCACCACATCCTGTGGCAAGGAGTTCCACAGACCGACCACGCGCTGAGTAAAGAAATATTTTCTTTTGTCTGTCCTAACCCGCCCAACACTCAATTTTAGTGGATGTCCCCTGGTTCTGGTATTATGTGAGAGTGTAAAGAGCATCTCCCTATCCACTCTGTCCATCCCCTGCATAATTTTGTATGTCTCAATCATGTCCCCCCTCAAGCGTCTCTTTTCTAGGCTGAAGAGGCCCAAACGCCGTAGCCTTTCCTCATAAGGAAGGTGCCCCAGCCCCGTAATCATCTTAGTCACTCTCTTTTGCACCTTTTCCATTTCCACTATGTCTTTTTTGAGATGCGGAGACCAGAACTGGACACAATATTCCAGGTGTGGCCTTACCATCGATTTGTACAACGGCATTATAATATTAGCCGTTTTGTTCTCAATACCCTTCCTAATGATCCCAAGCATAGAATTGGCCTTCTTCACTGCCGCCGCACATTGGGTCGACACTTTCATCGACCTGTCCACCACCACCCCAAGATCTCTCTCCTGATCTGTCACAGACAGCTCAGAACCCATCAGCCTATATCTAAAGTTTTGATTTTTTGCCCCAATGTGCATGACTTTACACTTACTGACATTGAAGCGCATCTGCCATTTTGCTGCCCATTCTGCCAGTCTGGAGAGATCCTTCTGGAGCTCCTCACAATCACTTCTGGTCTTTACCACTCGGAAAAGTTTGGTGTCGTCTGCAAACTTAGCCACTTCACTGCTCAACCCTGTCTCCAGGTCATTTATGAAGAGGTTGAAAAGCACCGGTCCCAGGACAGATCCTTGGGGCACACCGCTTTTCACCTCTCTCCATTGTGAAAATTGCCCATTGACACCCACTCTCTGCTTCCTGGCCTCCAACCAGTTCTCAATCCACGAGAGGACCTGTCCTCTAATTCCCTGACTGTGGAGTTTTTTCAGTAGCCTTTGGTGAGGGACCGTGTCAAATGCCTTCTGAAAGTCCAGATATATAATGTCCACGGGTTCTCCCGCATCCACATGCCTGTTGACCTTTTCAAAGAATTCTATAAGGTTCGTGAGGCAAGACTTACCCTTACAGAAGCCATGCTGACTCTCCCTCAGCAAGGCCTGTTCGTCTATGTGTTTTGAGATCCTATCTTTGATGAGGCATTCCACCATCTTACCCGGTATGGATGTTAGGCTGACCGGCCTATAGTTTCCCGGGTCCCCCCTCTTTCCCTTTTTAAAAATAGGCGTGACATTTGCTATCCTCCAATCTTCTGGTACCGTGGCCGTTTTGAGGGACAAATTGCATACCTTAGTCAAGAGATCTGCAACTTCATTCTTCAATTCCTTAATAACCCTTGGGTGGATGCCATCAGGGCCCGGTGACTTATTGATCTTTAGTTTATCAATGAGGTCTGAAACATCTTCTCTTTTAACCTCTATCTGACTTAACTCCTCGGTTAGGAGGGGCCGTTCGGGCAGCGGTATCTGCCCGAGGTCTTCTGCCGTGAAGACAGATGCAAAGAACTCATTTAATTTCTCTGCCATCTCTAAGTCTCCTTTTATCTCCCCTTTCCCTCCCTCACCATCCAGAGGGCAAGCTTGTCACACCTTTAGGGACAAGCTAAAGCTGACAGGGCCATCCACATTTGTTGTTTGTCTGCCTGCCTCTCATAGAGGGGTGTGTGTGTGTGTGTGTGTGTGTGTGTAATTTTACATCAGAAAAGGCAAGTAGATGGAGGGAGCTGAACTCTTCCTGATCTTACTTCCCTGTAGTCCATCGTCCAAACCCTTGTCTTCTGCAGCCCAGCTCTGATCCTGGGACAGGCTTGGAGAATGATACATGGGCAACTGAGCATGCAGACGAAAGACAGGAGACTGGGCAGAGTGTGGCTTAGTTTATCTTGTGTTTCAGCGTGAATCCTGGTAGAATTTGTCACTCCTCTCAGTTTACATCAGACAATGACCATACTATTGTTCATATCATGGCTCTTCAACTACATTTTAATATTTTATTTTGCCCATTTTAGACAGCACCCACTTCAATCCATTTTTAGTCTGTAAGGCAAGGTATGCTGCTAATCTTCAAGCCATTTACTCCACATAAATCCTATTGAGATCAATTAAACAACAAGTCAAACTGGACTGAGTAAGAAAGCTGTAGACTGCCACCTTGACTGATATTCTCTTTTCCTTTGTAATATTTCATCACTCTTAAGCTCGAGCTTGAGATAATGGACATAATCAAGAAAATATGAATGACTTCCAGAAGGAGACCCATGTTAGGGCCCAGTCCTATCCAATTTTCCAGTTCTGGTGCAGCCATGCCAATGGGGCTTGCATTGCATCATGTGGTGGGGAGGCAGTCACAGAAGCCTTCTTAGGGTATGGGAACATTTGTCCCATTACCTTGGGGCTGCATCGCAGCTGTACTGGTGCTGGAAATTGGATAGGATTGGGCCCTTATTCTATTGCAGCAAAATACTCTTGTGGCACCCACAAAAACTTGATGTTGCATAAGCTTTGGAGGAGACCTCATTTCATCCACAGATGATTGAAATATCATCCTCAGTTGATCTCACTTGTCCTTGGGGCCAAACTACATGTGACAATAAACCTGTCCTTAGAAGTCAAGTTTAATGCAGAAGTGGACCAGAAGCTGTTCTTTATTGCTAAAACTTCTGCACTTTCCCCATGTCATTTTTGCATAGAAAAGCTCTCTGAAGCAAATTTACCACCAGAATGATTGTTTGCTGCAAACAAATGCTTTGGGGCAAACTGCTGCTTCAGAGGAGGTTATTCTAATGTGCACCACATTCTTGGGCTGGATCTGCCTCCTCCTTGGCTTTTTAGAGCTAAAAGTCTGCATCAAGAGCTTCTGCATCAACCTTATCTTCTAAAGACAAGTTTTATGTCGCCTGTAGTTTGGCTTTCATTATTTGCAGGTATGTTTTTTGTTTTGTTTGAATTTATTGGACTTTTACCCCACATTTCTCCTGGGATGGCTCTCAAGGTGAGCCTTCTCAATTCTCTCTTACAATCATTTTAAAGCAATAAGAACAATAATTTTCTTTTTTAAAAACCTCAATGGACCAGCACCAGTTAAAACCCCATCAGATCCATGTCCAAGTGTTTTGTCCAGGAGTCAGCATTCACCACCAAAGGCTATCCTAAATAAAAATGTGTTCAGGTCCCACTAAAAGGAATCCAAAGAGGAAACAGTTCTTAATTCTGGAGGGGGGTGGGGGAGTTCCATAGATGAAGTGCCACCATTGAGAAAACCCTTTTCCTCACAGCTATCTACCTCACTTCCATCAACTGCAGCACATCTAAAAGAGCCCCCTCTGATTATCTCAGAGAATGGGATAGATGATATGGAAGGTGGTCCCTCAAATACAGAAAAAGACAGTCCCTCTGGTCCTGAGCCATAGAGGGGGTGAGGAAATCATTGTCTTGATTTAAAATCTAAACAGACAGAATGAAACTACCTCTAAAGTGTAATTTACCCTAATCACTTAACTTCCATTGAATTAAGCGCAACTTAAGCACATACTTAAGAACTTCAAACTGAAAGTCCCACTAACCTCAGGGAGATCTGCTTCTAAATAAATATGTTAAGAATTGGATTGCTTGTCCCTTGAATGTCAATGAGGGAAACAACTAAGGGCCCGATCCAGAACAGTGTGTGCCAGCTCACCATCAGTGTGCACTGTTGCAATGTGCCATAAAGCACATTTGTGGGCATTATTGCTGGCCCAGCACTGGAGCTGGCCCAGCACAAGCCCACACTGGGACAGTGCTGGTCGGAGGCTGGCAAACAACCGCTGGGTGCTTCATATGAAGTGCCTGGCGGCAGAAAGGTAAGTTGGGGTGTGGGGGGAGGCAGGGAGGAGGAGTTCTGGTGCAGACGGAGGGCGGGGGGAGGCCGGTTCCAGAGCCCCGTGTAAGGCCTCGTGGCCTGACATAAGTCTTCTTGATTCTGTGCTGGCTATGTAGCCGCCACAGAGTTGAGTAGCCCCATTGCGGGGCTAATTCCATTACATGGCAGAAGAAGACAAATGTCCCCTTCGCCTGAGGAGCTGCCAGTAACTGACAGGTGTCCACAGAATACTGCGGCAGTCATTTTTGGCACCACAGCAGCCTGCATGCTGGGCAGCTCAGGATTGGGCTGTGAATTCCTTGGGACTTTACCCAGAATCTGTATGCCATTGATAACAATAGAATCCACATGTAATGTGCTCAACTAACATGAACCTGTTCCACACATATACAATAACAAAGTCCACATAGGGTTGTAATGGATGTGATGTAGATCTATTGAAAGTTGGAGCACATGGGATCAGATAGGTTCCACAGATGCATCTAGGACCTGCTCAACAGCTGGAGTTTAACAGCAGCCACCTGCCTTAGCTGTGTTAGGTATCTTTTTTTGTGCTCCACTGGTAAAAGTAAAGTCCGAACTACACATCACATTAAATTGGTAGATGGATCCTAAGTGTGTGTTCCTTGTAAGGTAGCAGCTATGGTGATCAGAGCCATAGGGAGGGGGTATTTAACCCTTCCCCACTATGCTGTAGTCCTGATTAAAATTGTGCTACTGAAGCTGTTGTTAGCCCCAGCAGGGAAGCGACTTATGGTGCTGGGGCTAACAACAGCTTCAGTAGCACAAACTGCAGGAACTGGTTAAATACCCCATCCCCTGTGCCATGATCCTTCCCCATGGCTACTTTTCAACATACCCCCAAAATGGTGTTGGTCCAAATTGTGCATTTACTGTAAGTTGCAATTTGGGCCTGAGGAAGAGACAAGGTGGAAAGAGGATCATGGACAGCCTCCAACATGCTAACTGGGCAAAGGCAGTTTTTGAAGTGGTCCTCCTCTTATACGAGCCAGGGGAGAACAACTGACCATATTCACCCCAGCACCGCCTACTGGCTGTTTCTAGTGCCTTTTTTTCTCCCCTCTTTTTTCAGTTGTGAACCCTTTGGGGACAGGGCATCATTTATTTATTCAGCTACCTATGCATCTATGTAAACTGCTTGGGGAACTTTTTCATTGAAAAGTGGTTTATAAATATTCTTAATAATGATCCTAGTGGTCAAGAGGCTGGGAGAGAGCTAGGAAAACTGGGGCAACTCTGTAAGAGCATTTTCATCACAGGGTGCAGAGCCAGGTTTAGGATACACCTTTGGCTTTGGCAGTTATAGCCTCCTGAGCAAGGAAACTGAGTGTTATCCCCTGTTTTTGCTGAATCCTATGAAGACATTGGGAAAATACCGCTGCCCGAACGGCCCGTCCTGACCAAGGAATTAAGTCAGATAGAGGTTGAAAGAGAAGATGTTTCAGACCTCATTGATAAATTAAAGATCAATAAGTCACCGGGCCCGGATGGCATCCACCCAAGAGTTATTAAGGAATTAAAGAATGAAGTTGCTGATGTCTTGACTAAAATATGCAACTTGTCCCTCAAAACGGCCATGGTGCCAGAGGATTGGAGGATAGCAAATGTCATACCAATCTTTAAAAAGGGAAAGAGGGGGGACCCGGGAAACTATAGGCCGGTCAGCCTAACATCTATACCGGGCAAGTTGGTGGAATGCCTCATCAAAGATAGAATCTCAAAACACATAGATGAACATGTGCCTCACAAACCTTTTAGAATTCTTTGAAAAAGTCAACAGGCATGTGGATGTGGGAGAACCCGTGGACATTATATATCTGGACTTTCAGAAGGCGTTCGACACGGTCCCTCACCAAAGGCTACTGAAAAAACTCCACAGTCAGGGAATTAGAGGACAGGTCCTCTCCTGGATTGAGACCTGGTTGAAGACCAGGAAACAGAGAGTGGGTTTCAATGGGCAATTTTCACAATGGAGAGAAGTGAAAAGCGGTGTGCCCCAAGGATCTGTCCTGGGACAGGTGCTTTTTAACCTCTTCATAAATGACCTGGAGACAGGGGTGAGCAGTGAGGTGGCTAAGTTTGCAGATGACACCAAACTTTTCTGAGTGGTGAAGACCAGAAGTGATTGTGAGGAGCTCCAGAAGGATCTCTCCAGACTGGCAGAATGGGCAGCAAAATGGCAGATGCATTTCAATGTAAGTAAGTGTAAAGTCATGCACATTGGGGCAAAAAATCAACACATATAGGCTAATGGGTTCTGAGCTGTCTGTGACAGATCAGGAGAGAGATCTTGGGGTGCTGGTGGACAGCTTGATGAAAGTGTTGACCCAATGTAAAGAAGGCCAATTCTATGCTTGGGATCATTAGAAAAGGTATTGAGAACAAAACGGCTAATATTGTAATGCCCTTGTACAAATCGATGGTAAGGCCACACCTGGAGTATTGTGTCCAGTTCTGGTCGCCACATCTCAAAAAGGACATTGTGGAAATGGAAAAGGTGCAAAAGAGAGCTGTTGCAAACTTAGGGGGATTTGGGGTGCTCAGAGTTCTTGGTTCTCGAACCCTAAAGCCCTCAAGGCCCCCTGCTCATTAGTACTGTGGAACTCCTTGCCACAGGATGTGGTGCTGGCGTCTAGCCTAGACGCCTTTAAAAGGGGATTGGACGAGTTTCTGGAGGAAAAATCCATTATGGGGTACAAGCCATGATGTGTATGCGCAACCTCCTGATTTTAGGAATGGGTTAAGTCAGAATGCCAGATGTAGGGGAGGGCACCAGGATGAGGTCTCTTGTTATCTGGTGTGCTCCCTGGGGCATTTGGTGGGCCGCTGTGAGATACAGGAAGCTGGACTAGATGGGCCTATGGCCTGATCCAGTGGGGCTGTTCTTATGTTCTTATGTTCTTATGTACTGCCACCACCCTGTATGTGCCAGTGCCTCAGTCCAGGGACACTGAGACCCTCTAGGCTTAACTCTATCCCTTGCAGGCACTGAGCGCTTTCTCCAGTTAAAGCTTCAGTCCTCAAGTTACTAGACCTCAATGAGCACTTGGTAGCTTGCTGAACGGCTAGGCAGGATTCTGAAACTTTGTCCCCACCAGACAATGAACAACTTAGTAAAAGAGATTTCAGTTTATTAAATACATAAGGTTACATAAGGTTATATAAGGCAGCAAATGCTAGAGGCATAAACATCTAGGAAACATATCAGCAATAAAATAATAAAGCTAGCTGGCTATTTCTACTAATCCCTATCTCTCACCTGGGTCAGCTTCTTATAGATCTTTTTGCTCCAGGCTAACTGTGAGGCCAGATGCCCAATGGAGCTCACAGCGTGCAGGATGTTGCACCCAAAACCTCTGTCCAAGAAGGGACCGGACCCACCCTTTGGGCCTCATTATTATACTTCTTATGCTAATAGTACTGAGGTGACTTCATACTTATTTAGACTGTCCAATCAGAAACTTTTGAGGAGAGAACCTTCTCGAAGTGGGTCTGGTTGCTAGTCCTCCTAGTTCTTACCCCTCCCAACTGGAGATCCACAGCCGCATTTCATCAGCTTGATAAGGCGCCTCTCTGTCTGCAAAGGTGCTACATTCCAATGGGTTGTAATTCTTGTTGTCTGTCCTTTCTGGCCAACAGAGGAGAGACAACAATCTTTGTGTTTGTTTACTCACATTCTTGCAGCTAGGAACTGCAAGCGACTTTTCCGTTACTGACTTAGTTTGGTTCAGGCTCCACATGCTAACCAAGGCCTAACATGTACATATTCATGACAAGAGCGACTAAGATGATTACTGGGCTGGGGCACCTTCCTTATGAGGAGAGGCTATGGCGTTTGGGCCTCTTCAACCTAGAAAAGAGGCACCTGAGGGGGGACATGATTGAGACATACAAAAATATGCAAGGGAAGGATAAAGTGGATAGAGAGATGCTCTTTACACTCTCACATAACACCAGAACCAGGGGACATCCACTAAAATTGAGTGTTGGGAGGGTTAGGACAGACAAAAGAAAATATTTCTTTACTCAGCGTGTGGTCAGTCTGTGGAACTCCTTGCCGCAGGATGTGGTGACGGCATCTGGCCTGGATGCCTTTAAAAGGGGATTGGACAAGTTTCTGGAGGAAAATCCATTATGGGTTACAAGCCATGATGTATATGTGCAACCTCCTGATTTTAGAAATGGGCTATGTCAGAATGCCAGTGCAAGGGAGGGCACCAGGATGAGGTCTCTTGTATCTGGTGTGCTCCCTGGGGCATTTGGTGGGCCACTGTGAGATACAGGAAGCTGGACTAGATGGGCCTATGGCCTGATCTAGCCATATGGCCTGATGGGCCTATGGCTAGATAGGCCTATGGCCTATGGCCAGTGGGGATGTTCTTATGTTTTTATGTAATCCAATGTCCAATCCTATGCATGTCTACCCAGAAGTAAATCCCATTATAGTCAATGGGGAAGTGTGGATAGGATTGTGGCTTAGTTAAAGTGGATTTATAGGGTTGGGTTGTCCAAGCTGAAAAGTGATGCCTCTTTCCTTGCTTGGTTCGCTTGTGATGCTTCTTCATTCCTTGTTCCTATTGAACCACTCTCTCAATTTTGGAGCAATTTTCTGTATATCTATCTGTCAGACTACTTTTAAGTTGAATCTATCTTTCCTCCTCTCTCTGTCTTGCCTTAAAAAAAAAAAAATATCAGGTTTGATCCATTGCCTCCTGAATACTGAATACCTGAATTTGAGGGGCTCACCACAAAAAAACCATGTCCACCCCTTTGCCAGCCAGGTTTGTTTTGTCCTGGAAACTCTGCAATGCAGCCAGTCATGACCATGAATTAAATTTAACCATTTAAGCTGTGTCTATACTGCCTTTCAGGCGCATATCCCAAAGCAGTTTATATAAAAACATGAAAAA
This sequence comes from Tiliqua scincoides, assembly GCF_035046505.1. Classification (NCBI taxonomy): domain Eukaryota; kingdom Metazoa; phylum Chordata; class Lepidosauria; order Squamata; family Scincidae; genus Tiliqua; species Tiliqua scincoides. The sequence goes on from NC_089821.1 coordinate 284,452,604, forward strand.
TACACAGTCATAAAAAATACAATTAAACATAAAATAGGTAACAGAGCAAATTAAAAGCCAGATAATCCATCCATCAGAACTGAAGCTACTCTTAAAAATGTGAGGAAACAAAAAGATCTTTGCCTGTGTGTCTCAGTGGGGAGAGAATTCCAAAGATGGAATTCTACACAAAGAGATGGAATACTACTCAAAGAGATACCTAGTAGTCTGATCTTCAGAGTTCTACAGCACAATCCTATGCACATCTACTGTGAATTTCACAAATGCCTTTTTGGATGTGTGCTAGCACCACATCATCTTTTGCTGCTGGTAAAACTGCTAGAGACCAGGGAGGTGGCAGCTGTCAAGGAAAGGGCCTACCATAAATGCCTGGACTTGTGGAAAAGGTGGAGTAAAAGAATAAGACTACCAAACTTGGTAATAGTGACCAAAGAGACGTACAGCTTTTCATATAGGGTGGGGAAAAAGCCATTCCCAAACTGGGGTATGTGTAGAGCAGGGGTGTCCAAAGTTTTTGGCAGGAGGGCCACATCTTCTCTCTGACACTGTGTCGGGGGCCGGGGGAAAAAAAAGAATTAATTTACATTTAAAATTTGAATAAATTTACATAAGTTTACATAAATGAATATATTAAAGATGAACTTATATGAATGAATGAAGGTCTTGCAATAGCTCAAGGCCTATAAAGGGCCTTGCACAAAGCAAGGCTGGCCTTTCCTTTGCTGCCGCTACTGCATCACAGACGTGAAACAACAAGCAGTGGGGGGGGAGCCCCCATTCCACAGCTCATGCGAGTGGTCAGTCTCGCATGCGAGTGGTCAGTCACCCTCACGCTGAGAGCAGCTGTGTCTGGCCAGTGTAGGCTCAAACAAACCTCTGGAGGGCCAGAGGCTCATTGGAGACTGGGGGCTCCCTGAGGGCCGCATTGAGAGGCCTTGAGGGCTGCAAGTGGCCCCAGGGCTGGGGTTTGGGCACCCCTGGTGTAAAGGATTAAAAATAACTTCAAAAATGCATTTCTGTCTTTCATACATGCATACCAGTAAGCAAGAGGGAGGCTCAAAATTGGCATCTGTGAAATCTATTGTTATGTATGTAAGTTATGTTATGTATGTAACTGATTGGCCCAGACTTATGGCTGGCCAATCGGGTGATGGATCAAAATCCTAAGGACTGATTGGCCCCCTAGTTAATGTTTCAACTGCACCAAACATGGGGAGTCTGGGCGGAGCTAAAGGGTATAAAAGCCAGGGTTGTTTGCCTTGTGATTCATTGCCAGGTTCTGTTCTGAAGAGGGAATAAACGTATTGAGCTGTTATCTCTATGCCTTCCTTTATTCGCACAGACCCACTTTATAACACTGGCGACGAGGATGGGATTTGATTCCTCCATGCTTAACAATGCTAGAACCAGGAGATGATTCACTTAGAACTGATTCACCACCAGGGAATTGTTGCCCCAGACGAAGAAAGAAGGACCAGCTTCCATAAGTCTGCTGAACTGCCACCATGACCACCCACGGTCACATTGAGGATTTCAATCCTGCATAACTTACATACATAACACTATTGTAAATGAAACCCAGGGGGGGCATCCAGTTATTGCACTGGGAAGAAAAGGAGATGGGGTGGGCTTGGATTCAGGCTGCATTTCTCCAAACACAAGGCATTACCAAAGCTGAACATTCTGGCCATTTGTTGTTAGGGGAGACAGACATAGGCATGCACAGTCTTTCGGTGCACATTTGTCCCTTTGCCTCTGGGTAAGCCCCAGCAGCCACAACAGGTCAACTTGGACCTTTTGTATTGGCAACCTTCAGTCTCGAAAGACTATGGTATCGCGCTCTGAAAGGTGGTTCTGGCACAGCGTCTAGTGTGGCTGAAAAGGCCAATCCGGGAGTGACAATCCCTTCCACACCGGGAGCAAGTGCAGTCTGTCCCTGGTCTGTCATAAGAACATAAGAACAGCCCCACTGGATCAGGCCATAGGCCCATCTAGTCCAGCTTCCTGTATCTCACAGCGGCCCACCAAATGCCCCAGGGAGCACACCAGATAACAAGAGACCTCATCCTGGTGCTCTCCCCTACATCTGGCATTCTGACTTAACCCATTCCTAAAATCAGGAGGTTGCGCATACACATCATGGCTTGTACCCCATAATGGATTTTTCCTCCAGAAACTCGTCCAATCCCCTTTTAAAGGCGTCTAGGCTAGACGCCAGCACGACATCCTGTGGCAAGGAGTTCCACAGACCGACCACGCGCTGAGTAAAGAACTATTTTCTTTTGTCTGTCCTAACCCGCCCAACACTCAATTTTAGTGGATGTCCCCTGGTTCTGGTATTATGTGAGAGTGTAAAGAGCATCTCCCTATCCACTCTGTCCATCCCCTGCATAATTTTGTATGTCTCAATCGTGTCCCCCCTCAAGCGTCTCTTTTCTAGGCTGAAGAGGCCCAAACGCCGTAGCCTTTCCTCATAAGGAAGGTGCCCCAGCCCCGTAATCATCTTAGTTGCTCTCTTTTGCACCTTTTCCATTTCTACTATGTCTTTTTTGAGATGCGGCGACCAGAACTGGACACAATACTCCAGGTGTGGCCTTACCATAGATTTGTACAACGGCATTATAATACTAACCGTTTTGTTCTCAATACCCTTCCTAATGATCCCAAGCATAGAATTGGCCTTCTTCACTGCCGCCGCACATTGGGTCGACACTTTCATCGACCTGTCCACCACCACCCCAAGATCTCTCTCCTGATCTGTCACAGACAGCTCAGAACCCATCAGCCTATATCTAAAGTTTTGATTTTTTGCCCCAATGTGCATGACTTTACACTTACTGACATTGAAGTGCATCTGCCATTTTGCTGCCCATTCTGCCAGTCTGGAGAGATCCTTCTGGAGCTCCTCACAATCACTTCTGGTCTTTACCACTCGGAAAAGTTTGGTGTCGTCTGCAAACTTAGCCACTTCACTGCTCAACCCTGTCTCCAGGTCATTTATGAAGAGGTTGAAAAGCACCGGTCCCAGGACAGATCCTTGGGGCACACCGCTTTTCACCTCTCTCCATTGTGAAAATTGCCCATTGATACCCACTCTCTGCCTCCTGGCCTCCAACCAGTTCTCAATCCACGAGAGGACCTGTCCTCTAATTCCCTGACTGTGGAGTTTTTTCAGTAGCCTTTGGTGAGGGACCGTGTCAAACGCCTTCTGAAAGTCCAGATATATAATGTCCACGGGTTCTCCCGCATCCACATGCCTGTTGACCTTTTCAAAGAATTCTATAAGGTTGGTGAGGCAAGACTTACCCTTACAGAAGCCATGCTGACTCTCCCTCAGCAAGGCCTGTTCGTCTATGTGTTTTGAGATCCTATCTTTGATGAGGCATTCCACCATCTTACCCGGTATGGATGTTAGGCTGACCGGCCTATAGTTTCCCGGGTCCCCCCTCTTTCCCTTTTTAAAAATAGGCGTGACATTTGCTATCCTCCAATCTTCTGTCTCCCTGGCTATGGGCCTTCCTTCTTTGCCTCTTTGCCTCAGACTGTTGGCAAAGTGTCTCTTCAAACTGGGAAAGGCCATGCTGCACAGCCTGCCTCCAAGCGGGCCGCTCAGAGGCCAGGGTTTCCCACTTGGACCTACACCAGTGCTATTGCTGTTGCAAGTCCACATTGATCTGTATAGGTGGATCAGGCCCAGGAAGGAGGTTTGGATAAGGTGTGTGCCAGTGCTGCCAATCCCACCCCCTCCCAGGCCCAGTCCACCCATTCCCTGCCCCATTGCTGCTTCATTCTGCTCTCCCCACTTTCCCCCCTGCTGCAGCACTGGACTTACTTGCTCCAGGAGGCCTCTCGACCTTCCTGCCAGCACACCTGGGCCTTGCTTTATGGTGCTTTTGTGACAATGGGCACCGGCGGAATGTGCGTTCTGCTGGTACAGACCCTCGTGAGAATTGGGCCACTAGAGTCTTCCATTCTCACTGATTTCCCAACTGCACTTCCCCAGTGCTTCTGTGCCAACACTTTGGATAGTAAGTACAGAGGGGTCAGCTGGGCTGTGGGTAGAAGAAAGTGGAATGGCCGGTGCTGGGAGTCCCTCCTAAATTCCTCCTCGCCACTCTGCTGCTCAGCCTGATAGCTCTTCCCAAGCTCTCTAATCACCTTCGTGCTGTAATGAGTCTCTCATCTCGCTGATGGAAATCAGGGAATTTGGTTATGAAAGGGACACTGTTAATAACACGATCTCCCTCCCTCTCCGGCCCCTCCCAGCTTTCCACACAATTCTCTCAATTAACGATAGGCAGAAATTAATTTTTCCCCGGGACTGAAACAATTGCCTAGTGGAGGATTGCCAGCTCAGATCCAGATAGGAACCTTTCCCAGCAGAACCCAGAGAAAAGAGGAGAGACCGAGGCGATAAGCGGGGCCCTATCAGCAACCACAGGACGCCGTAATACAAATGTTATCCTTAGAAATGTATTTAAAGAGGATATGTTTATAATTCGAAAGAGATTGTCAAACTGCTCTCTTCCCCTCCCACGGCAGCTCCATCCTGCCGCTGCTCAGCTACTGCCTGCTCCCTGCCATAGAGCTCTCTATTGCGTACACTGGACTTGGCAGCGATAGTGGCCAATGAACATGTCCCTCCCCTTTTGACTTGCCATCCATGGGATGGATGAGCACCACAGTCACAGGCCATGAAACTGGCAAAGAGGTCTCACTGCATGAAAGGTAGTGGGAGGCACTAGCAGGACCCGTTCAAGGAAGAGCCAGGGGCAAGTTCTACAAAGATGGACCATGAATGGTTTTAAATGGAAGTAGGATCCACACCCTAAAATAAATGCAGATCGAATTTTGTAGGGTAGGGTACTCAACTAGGTGGCAAGAGTAATCCAGGTGCAGAATTATGAACTGTCTGGTCCCGGGGAGCTTTTAAATATTGCAGAGGTACCTGCTACTTCTCGGTGAAACCAGCCAGTGTGACCCTGAATATGGGGTCATGCTTGTGGCTCTTTAGCAAGAAAGGAGCTGTGAAAAAGAGCAGTGGACCTATCACTTACGCTGCCGAGTTCCATATCTTTGAATCCTGGCAGTTGGCCAGGGCAACTGCTGCTCACAAATGAAGCCGGGCATTCTCTTGAGAGTCTCTTCCTTCCCCTGCTTCAAGGGCCACCCCTTAAGTGCCACCTCTGAATCTGGCACAGGCCATCTAATCCAGAACTCAACCAAGCAGTGTGCCCAAGAGTTTCCGCCAGGCCACTCACCATTCTGTATCCAAAGACTTTAGAAACTTCTGCAGGGTGGCGAGGAGGAAGCCAGAGGCGCAATTGTTGCTTTGTCCACTCCTCACTCCTTCCCTCTCTTTCAGCTCTGTCCTTCTCAATACCCAGGAAAGATTAACTCCTCTCCATACGCCAGAGAAAGTTATTATCATTAATGAAGAATTAAAAGGGAGCGATTAATAAAAGGGCCTTATCGGGTAGCGAGGAGGAGTCTGGACAATGGGAGGAAGATGGAGAAAATGAAAAACAATAAATATGAAGTGTAAAAGGAGGCGAGTGCGGCTCGCGCTCGTTAGATCACAGCTGCATCTCCTGAGGGGGGAAGGCTCCAAATTGCTAATTACTGCCTCTGAAAAGACCTCTCTCTGATATGTTTGCTGCTGAAAGGCTCCCATTAATGAAGCAGCAATGATGCCGTTTCCCTTTGACTTGCCTTCAATTCCCTCTCTGAGCTTCCTCCCAAGCCGGGAACAATTGGCCCTAGGAGCTGGCGGCTCCCACAGGCCTCGCAGAGACTAGGCCGGGGGCAGCAGAGTGAGGGGAGCTGAGCCGGCTGTGAAATATGGAGGGGGGAGATAAGGCAAAGACAGAGGAAAGAGGCTCACTCCCAGGAGCCCAGGGAAAATTTGCAGTTATTATGAAGGAGATGAGACAGATTAAAAGCCCTTGTGTTCCACACTGCCCTTTTATTTAGTGGCTTCATCTCGGAGATGAAAGAAGTTGGAAATGACTTTCTCTGCATTTTGCTGCAAGAAGCTTCACGGCACATTTTTTGACTTTATTCCTCCCTTTGTCTCTTGTCCCTTCCATCTTTCTCTTTAACCCCTGAAAGGGTTGGCTGGGAACCATCAGGGGTCCTTGCACAGCCAGACCAACCCAGTTCGCCTTCCACCACCTGGCCTGCCAAGGAAAGTTGGGCCCTTCACAGGAAAATGACAGGACTGTGAATTGGAGCAGATGGGCTCCCCTCTTATACCCAGGCCTCTTGCTCTAGAGGACTGGTTCCTTTAAAAGGTGATAGATGGACACAGCGTAAACATATGGTATATCTTTTTTTGAAGCGTACAAGGCACCCGAAATATGGTACAGTTGTTTACAGACTTCCAGTGCCAACACTGGAATCCTATGCATGTTTGCTCACAAGTAAGTCCTGGTCAGTTCAGATTTCTGCATAAAGAGGTGTGTGTAAGATTGTAGCCTGAGGCTTTTCCAGTCACACTGAACAATTCACAAACAGGAATACAGATCTGTCAGTATCTAGCAGGGAAGCAGACACATGAAAGGCTAATTTTTGGGGCAGAAGAAAGCAGGGACAAGTTGGAACTCTAGATGTCTTTGCCTCCAAGTTTGTGCTCAGATGTCATTATTTCTCTGGTTTACAAGAGAAGGGCTTTTCAACAGAAAAGGGTAAAAATGCCACTAAGCCCTTTTCATTTCATTATGCATTTGGCCTGAACTGTATGAGTGTTGGGAGAGTTAAGACAGACAAAAGAAAATATTTCCTTACCCAGCATGTAATTAATCAGTGGAACGCCTTGCCACAGGAAGTAGTGATGACATCTTGCCTAGTCGCCTTTAAGAGGGGATTGGACAAATTTCTGGAGGAAAAGTCCATCATGAGTTACAAGTCATGATAGGTATGTGGAAGCTTCTGATTTTAGAAGTAGGCTACCTCAGAATGCCAGATGCAGGGGAAGGAACGAAGACACAGGTTGTTATCTTGTGTGCAACCTGAAGCATTTGGTGGGCCACTGTGAGATACAGGAAGCTGGGCTAGATGGGCCTTTGGCCTGATCCAGCAGGGCTCTTCTTATGTTCTTATGAAGTGAATTATCATCATCTGGTTGGTTGGTTGGTTGGTGCTGCTGGGGCCTTGATCTTGCTGCTGCTTCTGCAGCATCTTTTCTGTTATTTTTAATAATTTGCATTTTGTTTTTACTAATATGATTGATTGTTTCTATTTATCTCAAAATTGTGAGCCACTTTGAATGCTTATATGAATGGAAAAGTGACCCATTAATAGGAATATAAAATACATCAAAGAATTATATGTATACCTGAATGAGGAACAATGTTTTTCTCCAAGAAAACCTGGGAATTATAGTCCTATGAAATCAGGGAGACAGACATCTGAACAGCCACAGGTGAGGGAGAAAGGAGGCCTGTGCACCGCTTTTGCGCAATACATCAGAGCCCTCTCCTCTTGGTCGGCCCCAATGGCAGCCTGGCACACTATGCTGAGGGGAGGAACCATGCAAGGTTGCCTCCCTGCGAATGCGCAGATGGAGGACTTTTATTACCTTATGTAGACATCTGAGCAACCACAAAAAAAACCCCACTACAGTTCTCAAGAGAAACAATGACAGTGAAACTCATTTAAGCTACATAGTCAAATGAGCCTTTTTGTTCAAGCATTCCAACACATGGATTATTACTTAAGGTCAGTGATATACACTGTAATTTGATCTTTTGTATTCCTTTCCTCTGATAAATTTTCAGTCTAATGCATACTGTGTAGCACCCTGTTTTGAGGCAATTAAGAAATAGAAAATATTGTATTATAATATTGTTCCAACTATTGTTTCTTCATCATCAGGATACAGATGGTAACCATCGCCAAGATAAAGTTCAGAATCTTTCTATGGTTATTTGGGGAAAGAAAAGCAGCACAAATGTTGATATAAAAGTCTCTAAAAAGGCATGGTGCAGCACTGAAACAGGACCTTGATGCAGTTGTGATGGTGCAAGCTTGGAAACAGCACATACCACCAGTGGCAGACCTCCCATTCATTCTATGGGGCAAATGCCCTGGGCACGGAGCCTTGCTCACCTTTAGGACCCTGTGTAAGCTTCTCTGAGACTTCCAACAGGATTGGAAACTGCTTCTGGTTTTTCGGATGCACAGTTTAAAGCGTCAGAGAATCTAAGAGAGGCTTCCCCAACATGTCCTGGAGTCACATGAGGCTCCATGAGCTCCAGGAAAGTGGGGGGGGGGGGGAGAGGGTTGATTTGCACATGGGGGGTGGTGGGATCCTGCGGGGGACCACTATCGCAGACCTTTGCCCAAGGGTGTGGAGCTGGGGAGGTCCAGCACTGCATACCACCCATTCCTGAAAATAAATTTAGCAGAAGAAAATAACAAAATATTGTGACTAGCTAAGTGCACAGAATCAGACTTTTCTTTTTTTAATGAAAGAGGAGTGGGAAGAGTTCTAATGGAGCAAAGGATTTAGATCCAGTAGTCACTGAGAACATTTTGGGGCAGGAAGAACCCAAAAGAAATGTGAATAGCTGACGCCAAATATTGTGGGATAGTTTGTAGTGTGCTAAAGAGGGGAAATTGGTGAAATGATTCATGACAGGAATTATGCCTAGCAGGGCATTTAGTGACACACTGCACAAATATGATGGTGATTTATTTAATCCAAGGCTTTTCAACCGGGGGTGGGGAGGGAGCACCATCTCATACAGACCCTACTTTTCCAAGGATCTCTACTAGAGATAGTGCTGTGTACAGAAGATAGTGCTGGGCACAGAAGTGCGTGGCTTGCCTCATAGTTGTTCTTGCAGTAAGGAGAGTTTTAGTGGCTGCAGGATTATATCAAGAACCTAGTTTTGATAAGGCAGTACTAAAACTGGATTGGATCCAAGCCCTCTTTTGCAGAGAATCTGAAAGGTCGCCGTGATTCCCCAAATGGGGTCCTGACCCATGTGTTGAAGCACACTGATTTACAGCTCAATCCTGAGGTCCCCGGTGGTGGCTGGAGCAGCAGGCACTGGGAAGCAGTTGGAGGCCTCCATGGGGGAAGCCCCAAGCCCAGCCATGGGACTTCTCAAGTCTGCGCTGGCTATTTTGCCAATAAAATATACTTATCAGTGGATATCAAGTGCACAGAAAACATAGTGCAGAGGTCATATAGAAGGTGTTATTGCATAGTACAGTATTTATTTATATTTACATATATTTGTAATTGTACAATTACAAATGTACAATTTGTAATTTGTACATATATGTACAAATACATATATTTACAATATGCAATATATGCAGCTCTATTTTTTCACTTATTTCTATTCTGCCATTCCATTTGAGATGCTCAGGGCAGCGCACATGTCCTGCAGGTGGAAGTGCCGCTGTGGTGACACACATGATGAGGCTGTCGGCGCACATGGCTGGCAGCTGCATGGGTGGATTGGTGGAGAGGCCTCCCACCAACTAGCACCAAGAAGCTGGCAGTGGGGGCAGGTGGCACGGGTGCACCAGTATCGTTAACACCGTTCCCCCATTCCATCTCCCTTATTCTCCTCAGTTCTGTGCAAGCAAATTAGGTGATGCACATCCAAGGCGACCCAAAAGAATGGAAGTTCCCTTACCTTGTGGAGACCTCCGGACTGTCCCCCTGCTGGATGCAACATGCACTCCCCTGGTGCAGCCGCAGTGGCGGAAAGGGGATTTAGCTAGGATTGGGCTGTAAAACAGAAATTAAAATAATAAAAACCTGCAACAGTCGTAAATTCCACTTAGAAAACTGAGGAAAATAGCATTTTTTTAAACTTTTCCTAACGATTCAGGGTGGGGCAAACTGTGAAAGGGCATTCCAGATACACATGGCACAATCAAAAAGGCTGCAGATGAGTGATTTGCATCCGTGTTCACTTCAGAAGATGTTGGAGGAATATACACATCAAAGGCTGCAATCCTTCATGCACTTACTTGGGAATGAGTCTCACCAAACTTCAGAGTAAAAATGCACAGAATTGCAGTGTACGTCATTTTTGAGAGTGGGTGGTCTGACAGTGCATTTGAAGAGTTATGTCATGGTAGTGACAAAAGATATCGTTCTAGAATTAAGTGACAAGGAAAATTACAGTCATCACATGTTGACATGTTTTCAGGTGCTGCTACTTCTATTCTATAGATTCTATTCCACCCAGATTTGTTTATATGACCAATCACTTTATAGTCAGAAAAACAGACCACTTTAATTTTATCACAGGCTTTCCAGTGATAGGCTGTGGCAGTGTTTTTCAAACTGTGGGTCCCACTAGGTGGGTCGTGAGCAAATTTCAGGTGGGTCTCCATTCATTTCAATATTTTATTTTTAATACTGATCAATATTGACTTGATGCTACCATAGCATGTGACTGCATTTGGGGAAATGTTACAGACCTGTACTTTTAACAGACTACTATGTATATGCTTTTAACAATGATAGTAAATAGGACTTACTCCTGGGTAAGTCTGGGTAGGATTTTAGGCTAGGATTGTTAAAAAATTTCCTGCTTGATGACGTCACTTCCGGTCATGACATCACTTCCGGTGGGTCCCAACAAAATTCTTTTTCTAAAAAGTGGGTCCCGATGCTAAATGTGTGAAAACAACTAGGCTGTAGGATTTGTTTCTGAAGTTGGTATTTGAACATGAGAGCATTTTCCTAAGTGATGCTGAGAATGTCTTTTAACATCCCCTATAACACAAACTAGGGTTGTACCCTGATGGTAGCTGGGAGAACAAGATGTAGACACACTGCAGTGCAAATGTTTAAAACATAGCTGTCTCAGACAGATTTCTGTGTCACCCATGAAAAGTCACTGGAGACACCTATGTCTCCCATACACATTAGCAAGAATTATTCTTATTTGCACATGCAAAGCAGAGCCTCCTGGCATGTGTGCAGAGTCTCCCCCCCCCCCCCCAATGTATCTGGGATCAGGACTTCTGCAGTAGGAGACATAGGGCTCAATCCTATCCAATTTTCCAGTGCTGGTGCAGCTGTGCCAATGGGGCGTGCACTGCATCTTGTGGTGGGGTAGCAGTCACAGAGGCCTCCTTAAGGTATGAAAACATTTGTTCCTTTACCTTGGGGCTGCAGTGCGGCTGCTGGAAAATTGGATAGGATTAGGCCCATAGGTGGCTCCCAAGGAATTTGTCCCTGGGCATCTCTTTTAGGCTGCAATCTTATGCACACCTTCCTGGGGGTAAGTCTTACTGAACACAATGGCATTTACTTCTGAGTAGACATGCACAGAATTGTGCTGTTTGTTAATTAAGCATATAATGTATAATTGTGAAATCCTAATAATAAACATTGGCTCCTAAGTGTCTTGTCTTCAATGTTGCACTAATATTCTTGCATTATGTTCTGCTGTTGGTGTAGTCATCAGTACATTCCAGTTTGTGCATTTATTTGTTGGCATAGCAAATTACAGGACTGGGTTGTGAACAACTTTAAGCATATATGTTTTGCATATGCTTGTTTTATTAGATTTATTTGTGATTGTTAGGCTTCATTCCTATATACACTTCCCTAGGAATAAGACCCACTGAACACAGTGGAACTTAATTCTGAGTTAGGCCCCAATCCTAACTAACTTGTGCACTGGGGGAGCACACACTCTGCAGGCACACCAGGCCTTTGCGCTGTCGCAAATGTGTGACCTTGCGATAGCATGTCAGCAGTTATATCACTGGTGCAGGTCTGAGTTCACCCATTTCGGCTGCTGGCATTTACCCCAGGACAAAGGGACAAACTAGAGTGATATTGGTTTGTCACTGTCACATGGATTAAAAGCCAAAAGAAAGATCATAAGCAAAAGAAAATGTAGTTACTAAACAGTAAAGTGTTGAATTGTGGGCCATAATGCAGAGGTGGGCACAAGGCTTAGTTTTATTGGATGTCTTTGCTGATAATCTGGAGAGAATGGATCAAAGACGTTTAGAAATTAGACTGGGCTGGCTGTAAATATCAGTGAACAGAAAGGGAAAAACATGAAAGCTTCTTGGCAGGAAATATGAGCCATTCATAACAGAAAGAAACAGAACTTTGAAAACAAGCCATGGCAGTGAAACTGTAGGTGCAGTATAACTTCCTCTCCCCAGAGCAGTTCTGCACTTTTAAAAGTGTCCTATTTGTTAAAAAATTAAAGAGGGCAATGATCAGATAAATGCAGAAATCCTTATGTAATTCTTTTAAATGTTAAAAAAGGCAGAGCGCCTCTGAGACTTGAGGCCAGGCAAGAGACACCATTGAGCCAGTATTTGGGGCCAGGCAAGAGACACCATTGAGTCAGTATTTGCTTTGCTGTTACTCATGCCTGTAATTTCCATTTACTTTGCAGGTATGTCAGTTACAGGAAGTTTTCCATCCTTTCTTTATACATAGGTCTTCAAACCTGATGAGGCCCTAATCATACTTCCCCGGAAGCAAGTTCCATTGACCTCGGAAATGACTTATTTCAAAATGTATGATTGGAGTGCAAGATCAAAAAACAAAGGAACGCACAAGATAAAACCTCCAGTGTGCATTGCTTAAGTTATGACTACAGAAGCTGTAGTTTTCATGAACTGGTAATCATCTGTCAAGAAGGGAGAAACTCCATCCAAAAGATCTACCAAAGCACAAGCCTTAAGTAAATCAAGAGTGGCAGAACTTCAGTTCTGAGAAATGCTGTTTGTACCAAGGCTGGAGATCAGAAAACATTTTATTGGTATTTTCATATTATTATTATTATTATTATTATTATTATTATATCTATATACTGCTTTTCAACAACAGTTCACAAAGTGGTTTACAGAGAAAAATCAAATGGCTCCCTGTTCCAAAAGGGCTCACAATCTAAAAGGATGCAAAAGAACACTAGCAGACAGCAACTAGAAAAGACAGTGCCTGGGTGAGGAGGGCCCGTTACTCTCCCCCCGCTAAATAAAAGAAGAACACCCACTTAAAAAGTGCCTCTTACCCAGTTAGCAGGAGTATTTTCATAAACATTCATTTTCATAAACAACCTGTTGCAGGACATTGTATACACTACTACATCAAATGAGAGAACTGAAGTTTCAGAGGTTTCACAGGACACAATTTCTAGGCACAAGGGGGCTTCCAAAAGTGATAAGAGATAACACATGATAATATGCTCTATGAAAAAAATCCTGTGGGTTGGCTTTAGTTAGAGTAGCATGAGCTGCTGTTTTATACACATAAAATGTGATAAAGCCAATAGGCCTCCTAAGCTTATAGGGGCCTCTCTGGCTCCTGTAATTCCAAAGGTCAGTAGATTGGGGAGTTGACACAGTGTATAATTAGGGTGTCAGGCTACAATCACCCACCCCCTAGGAGTCTCAGACCCCTCCTTGGTGGAAAAATATCCTTAGCGTGAATGAATATGGATCCATCTCTTGAAGAAAGAGTCCTCACTTGGGATTGGTTTCCCTCTTATCCAGAATAATGTCCTCCGTTCCAGAGACTTATTTCCACAGCAACGGAAGAGTTGTCATCGTGAGGGTGGGACAATGCCTTCATGCCCATGGAAATCTCAGCTGAGATCCTCTCTGCCTTTCTCTGTTTCTCTAGGTCAGCTAACAGGGCTACAAGAAAGCAAACCTGTTTCCTCAGAACTCAGAGCTCTTTGCATTGGGCACATACCCACAACTTATACCTATGAAGCATATGACACTGTGCAATACACTGGATAACCCCCTCCCTGTTGCTGGCTTTCTTTCCTCATTCTTACCTTTCAATACAATACCAGCAGTAAAAACCTTGTATGGAAAGATGGGTGTGTCCAAGTTCTAGGTAAATACTGACAATAAAATGGGTGAGCGCCCCAGGGTGTTTGAAATACCAACGAATAACAACGAATAAAATATTTATATACTGTAGTGCTTTTAAATAAAATTCATGTTGTGGTTGAGGTGGCAAAATGAATGAATTGTTACTTAACCATTTTATTTATCCACCCTGTTTAATTAACTATTAGCATATACAGTACATTAAATTACATATTCAGATGAACACATTGTTTACATACCTATTTGCTCACACACTCCAAGTGATTAGAATGTAATATAAAGAAAAAAATTTTCCCCAACTTTCTAAGGCAAGTTTATGGAATGTTCTAATGCTATTATACCAAAATTTCAGAATTAGTTGAGGGCCGAATCCTATCCAAAATGCAGCCCCAGCATGAGGGGAAAAGCATTCCTTTACCTTGAGAAGGCCTCCATGACTACCCCCCCCCCCAACAGGATGCAATGTATGTCTTGTTGGTGCAGCTGCATTAGCACTGGAAACTTTGATAGTACTGAGTCCTTGGTATTCTTAGCATATAGTATTAAAGTGGACTACAATCACTATTCCAAACTTCACACATTGTCCTGAAAGAGTGGGAATATTTACCTTTTGTCTCTTAGGAGGGAGCAGAGCAGCTTGAAACAGAATCGGAGCAGGCTGGAACTGATCATGAAGTAGGATGCACTGAAAACCTTATTTACACCCCCACCTTAACCCAAACCCAAGTTTTATTCACCAAAGTCTTTCTCCCAAATGTGTTTCATATTTTTTGATGGTGAAGGAAACGGTGCTTCAGACTGCAGGGGTGCCATGCAGGACTTGTATTGCTTTATTAATACCCTTCCCTGCTGAATCCCATCACTGTGCCATTGGCCACTATCCAAGGTCCCTGCACATGAGTAGATTTTCACCCATGTGCACATGTTACAAGTGTTTACAAAGCACTGTCAGTACCACTGGCCTCCTTAAGCAATGGCATCTGAAGCAAGGTCTCCCTGGTCAATCTTAATGGATGGGTAGTCTCACAGAAACAGTCTTTTAAGGGTCCAAAACATAAAAGGGCTTAAAATAATAATTAGATCTTGAACTGAACCCAGAAATTAATGGGAAGTTAGTGTAACTCATGCAGGATTGGAGTAATATGCTTTTTCTCCAAGTCTCCCACCCATAATTTGGATGCAGCATTTTGTACCAGCTGCAGCCCTAAAACTTGAAGGACAGAGTGTGATACAACAGTCTAAACATGAGGTGATAAAAACATGGATACTAACGAACAAATCTGCATTCTCCATGAATGGTCACAGCTGGTGCCCCAGACCAGCTATTATATTAATAGCTGCATATTGTATATTATGGTTATATTAATCAGTTGCATTTGGTGAAATGTTACAGATCTGTGCTTTTAACAGGCTACTATGTATATGCTTTTAATAATGATAGTAAATGGGACTTACTCTGGGTAAATGTGAATTACCTTGGAAAGTTGGGGGGAAAATTTTCTTTATATTACATTCTAATCACTTGGAGTGTGTGAGCAAACAGGTACTTAAACAATATGTTCATCTGAATATATAATTTAATATACTGTATATGCTAATAGTTAATTAAACAGGGTGGATAAATTTCAGATGAAATTTGGGATGTTTGGGGAATTTTTTTTAAACAGATCAGAGTTTGGGAGGGTTAGAAGGGTTCTTCTTTATTTTAAATAAATTTTTAATTTATTTATACTTATTGTAAGCTTAATTCACTCCATGACTTAATTGATTGATTAAAATTAAATTTTAAATTTGTTCAAGTTTTTCTTGTTTGATGATGCCACGTCTGGCCACAACATCAGTTCCAGAGGGTTTCAGCAGATTGTGGGTCCTGGTGCTAAAAAGTTTGAGAACCACTAGTTCACTCCTTTGTTGTATGAGGGGCAAGTGAACATTAGAACCTAAGAAGAGACCCACCTAGTCCAGCTTCCTGTATCTCAAGGGCCCCACCAGATGCCTCAGGGAGCACGCGGGACAACAAGAGACCTGCATCCTGGCGCCCTCCCTTGCAGCTGGCATTCAGAGGAAGCCCACTTCCAAAACCAGGAGGTGGCACATCCCCAGCACCACTTGTAACCTGAGATGGACTTTTCCTCCAGAAATCAGTCCAACCCCCCTTTTAAAGGCATCCAGACCAGACGCCGTGACCGCACCCTGTGGCAAGAAGTTCCACAGGCCACTCACACGCTTGGCAGAGGAATGTCTTCTTTTGTCAGTTCTGGCTCTCAACTTCAACCCTTTAAAATACTGACAGGCGGGGCCCGACTCTTCCTAGACTCGCTCCTTCACCTGGTTAGAGGGACATGAGCTGCCCGACCATCAGAACTGGGAGCACATTTGCCCTCAGCCCCAACAGAGAAGAAGCCCGGGCCTGCGTAGGTCTCCTCAGGAGTAAGTCCTGTTGTCGTCGCTGGGGTGACTCCCAGGTGAGTGTGGAGGGCTGCAGCCAGAGCCCCTCCGAGAACGGTCCGGGCTCCCGCCCGCGCTCGACTTTCCGGGGAGGAGCGGCCCCAACTCTGCGCAAGGGACCCGACAGCGAAGCGAGGAAGTGGGGCGGGACCCGCCGCGTCGGGGACACGCCACGCCCACTCGAGCCGAACCCCAAGACCTGTTCGCGGGGAGCGGGGCTGCGGGCGTCCGTTGGAGAGGAAGTCCCGCCCTCCCTCTCCGAGGACCGGAAGTGCTCTAGGAAGGGACACTGAGCCGAGCTGGGAGGCTTCGGGGGCGGCCGCGAGGGGTGGATGAGGCCTGGGAAGCCGCCGCGGGAGCCGGGTAAGGAGCGGAGCGCCGAGGAAAGGGAGGCGGGTGGGCGGCGTGGAGGGAGAGGCCGCCGAGGGACGGGTGCGGGTGGAGGAGTGTGGCTGGGTGGCGGCGGCGGGGGCCGAGGACCGGGCTGGTCCAGGGGAGGGCCCGCGGGAGGCTACAGGGCCCGCAGCCCCGCCGAGCCCAGCCTCCTGCGTCTCCCACAGGCCCCCACACGCCTCAGGGTGCCCCAGGCGGCAAGAGACCTGCGTCCCGCTGCCCTCCCCTGCGCTGGCTTCCGAGCTGGCCTCCTTCCAGGGCCGGGGCTGCGCTTGGAGCCCGCCAGGGGCTTTTCCTCCTGAAACCTGCCCAGTCCCCTTTGAAAGGCGTCTGGGCAGGCGCCACCACCATTCTTGTGGCAGAGAGTCCCACAGATGCCGCCAGCACATCCTGTGGCAAGGAGTTCCACAGGTCATTAGATGCTGGTTGAAGAAGTATCTTCTCTTGCTGTTCTAACTCTCCCAACACTCAGCCTGAGTGGCTTTCCCCAGGCTCTGGTGTTGTGTGAGAGGGAAAAGAACGCCCTCTCCATTCTATCTATCACCATATCCGGTGGCAGGGAGTTCCACAGACAATCGGTTTGAGTGGCTGTCCCCTGGTTGTGTTGTGATGTGAGAGGGAAAAGAACACCCCCTTCCACTCTACCACCACATCCTGTGGCAAGGTGTTCCACAGACGCTCCATTTGAGTGGCTGTCCCCTGGTTGTGGTGTGAGAGGGAAAAGAACACCCCCCCCCACTCTATCCTTCCCCTGCATAATTTTGTGCATCTCAGTCATGTCCCCCTCAGGTGCCTTTTTTCTAGACTGAAGAGGCCCAAACACTGTTGCCTTTCCTGCTAAGGGAGGTACCCTAGCCCAGTCATCATTTTGGTTGCTCTCTCTCTCTCTCTATTTGGTTGTAAATAGTTTGCCCTCCTCCAAATGGTTTTATTTATTTTTTGTGCCTTTATTTATTGCTTATATATATTGTATATTTAACTTGTACAGTGTAAGCTGCCTAGGGCATCTGCTCCAACAAAAGAAAGGCAGGGTAAAAAAAAAAAATCTTTAAAATTAATTAAATATTAAATATTGGCTTTTTAAAAATTTTCCTCCAAGACGCTCTGATGCACATGGTCTCCTCTTTTATTCTCACAGCAAGCTTGTGAAATAGCTTAGGCTTGGCTAAGAGACCACTGATGTCCAGAAACTGTTTGGCAGCGAAATGGTAGGTCTCTTGTTATCTTGTGTGCTCCCTGAGGCATCTGGTATGCCAGTGTGAGATACTGTACTACATGGCCCTTTGGTCTGATCAAGCAGTGCTCTTCTTATGTTAGGGGACTTGTTAAGGAAACTGTGCACAAAGCATGGAGGATTTAGCTGTACTGTAATAGGTTTGACAATACAGGTCCAGCCTTTTTATACATGGATTTGACTCAACACGAACGGCCCCTGCAAATGAGAAGGAATGTGCTGATCCCTGGAGAAGGGGAAAAAAGCACCCCTTTAAAATCAGTTTTAAAAAAACTGAACAGTCCTTTAACAATAACCTCCTTAATGAGAGAGAGAGAGAGAGAGAGAGAGAGAGAGAGAGAGAGAGAGAGAGAGGGCAGCTGGCTGACAATCCATCAATCCTTCTCTCTCCAGTTAACCCCTCCCTTCTCCCTGAGCGCAGAAAGGTGATCACTTTGCATTGGTGAAGGGAGGGGCTGAATGTATTTCCTTTCTAAGCTCTTGGAGGACAACCGATTGATGGATTGTCTTCTTAATGACTCTTATCTTACATCACAAAGGTCAACAAGGTTGTTTTTAAATCACCTGACCAAAGAAACTTCATTTTTTAAATTGATTTACTACAGTGCAGTTTTTTGCCATCCACCTGAGTGCGTGGAATGGAACCCATGCAAATAATGAAGCTCAACCTGTAGTCTTGAAGCTATACTCCCACTTCCTGCTTACCCGAATGAGAGACTTGCTCTTCTCTTTCCCGTGGTTTCCTTATGCTCATTTTTCTGTTCTCCTAAGTGAAGTGATGGCTGGGGGGGGGGCATGTCAGGGCAACTAGTATATCTTTTGCTGGACAAATGAAAATTTCTTTTTTCTTTTTGTTTGTAAATGGAAAGCACCATTTTTGCTTTTCCAAATGACAGCTTTCTGTAGATACCTTGGATAGGCTGTGCAGTCTGCAGGTGTGACAGCTGATCTTAATTGTTCTTTTTTCTGGCAGATATTGCTCATGGATGAACCGGTACATGATCCAGCCTCAGCTCAAGAGCAGACATCTGAACAGAACAAGCTGTATGAATTGTGGGAAGAAATGACCCTGAGCCCAAGGCAGCAGCAGCGGCGACAGCTCCGCAAACGACGTGGCCGCAAAAGGCGGTCAGACCTCACACATCAAGCAGAACATGCTTGCTGTTACAGTGGTGCCTCCGAATCCAGCCTCGATGAAGCTATGGAGGACTGTCGAGAAGTGCTGACCGCCAACTTAAGTGACTCGGATGACATGGCAGATGCCAAGCGACATCCAGCACTCAGTGCAACCCTCAGGAGCAAGCAACACTCATGGCACGAGTCAGACTCATTCACTGAGAATGTGCCCTGCCGACCACTGAGGCGTCGTCGAAAAGTGAAGCGTGTGACATCAGAGGTGGCTGCCAGTCTTCAGCAAAAACTCAGAGTGTCGGAATGGAGTTATGAGAAGGGTTGCAGGTTTAAGTCTGCTAAGAAGCAGCGCCTGTCCCGTTGGAAGGAAAATACTCCCTGGACATCATCCACCCGAGGACTGTGTGAGTCAGCAGAGACCAGAACCTATCTCAGCAAAGGAGGAAGGAATGACAGGATGGAATGTGAAGCGGATGAACAGAAACAAGGTTCTGATGAAAACATGTCAGAATGGTGAGATCTCCAGGTCTTTCTTTCCTTGTCTCAGGTTCTATTTTGTATTAGGTTTTACAGTTGCTTTCAAGTGGCTGGTCTCTCATTTTGGTAGATGCGGCATCTTTTTTTGTAGTCCAGTTTTCCAACTGGTGTATCTTGTCTGTGCTTCTTAGAACAGAACTTTTTATCCATTGTCCATTCTTTATTAAAAGCTTGTTTGTGGCTGAAGGAACACAATCTTCTGTGCACGTCCAACTTGTGCATCAAGATCGTCTGTCATGTTCTTCTCTGTAGGTCTGAAATGTGGCAGCTTTAAGGTCTGCAGTTGTCTTGCTAGTGGTACGTCAGTGATGCATCTTGCTGCTCAAGGAGTTCATATGGCCTTCTTGTTGGAGTTTAGGAAGTGGGTGAAGACTGTTATTTCAGATGGTGTTTTACTAAATTTTAGTTTACATTTTAAGTTGGAGAAACGGTATTCTTAATGTCTGGCTGTATATTAAATTTTAGATTAGATATACTTTATTTTTTGGAATTTACTGTAAACTGCTAAGACTATAATAAGTGGTCTATACATTTAATACCTAGATCAGTGGTTCCCAAAGTGGTGGGTTGCAACCCACCATTGGTATACAAAACTGGGCCATTTCCCCTTAAGAATATCCTGATGGTGCCGCCGTAATGGTTGTTCTGATGGTACCGCAGCTATCGAAGCGTTGTGGGGATCCAAGTTTCCCTCTTACCCGGTGGGGGGGCCCTGCTGGCCTTGGGGAGAATCCAGGAGGCCTGCAGCCCCCCCGCTCCACGGGCCTCGACTTTGATAAAAGTTGCTTCATTGGTAGATCAGAGTGCACTTCCAGTTTTCACATGAAAACTGGAAGTGCGCTCTGATCTATCAACAGAGCGATTTTTAGCATCAAGGAGGCCCGTGGAGGGGGCTGCAGGCCTCCTGGACTCTCTCCAAGGCCAGTGGGACCCCCTAGGTAGGGGCAAATGCTTCCCTAGCTGGGGCGTTGCAACCCACCAATTTGGGAACCACTGCATTAAATGGTACCCTTGTAAGAATAGTTGGTTACTTAAAGCATAATAGAAGTAAAAACCTAAGCATAAAAAAAGTAAAAAGAAAAGTGTTTTCTAATGACAGCTGAATCCACTCCATGGTGAAAATGAAGGGATGGTTGTACAGTTGTTCATACTTTTTGGTGTCTCAAATCTCACTGCTTGTGGTACACTTTGTACAGCTGACAAAGGTACATTTGGGATATTGGTGTAAAAAAATTCCAATTTGATTCTACACAGAAATAGCATAGTAAAACAGTATTATAAAATAAATCCCATTACTGCAAGTTCAGCTCTTTTGAACTTGAGGTGGTTGCTGATCATATGTAATCTTATTTTGGTACAACAAGATTTCTTTCATAGTGCTTGATCCCTGCTAAAATACCATGCGAGAATTAAACAGTCACTGTACTTGCTTGTTGAATACAAGGCAATTGGACCACTCACTTGTTTTCCTTATCGTGGCTCACTTCCTTCCTTTTTTGGTGGGGTGTATTTGGTGATTACCTAAAGTAGCACTTGGAATCTTGGCTATGTTGATATATTAGTGCTGGGGTGTCTGGCCCTTTGGAAGGAGGGCCACATAGTCTCTCTGACAGTGTGTCAGGGGCCGGGCAAAAAAAAAAAGAAGAATTAATTTACATTTAAAATTTGAATAAATTTACGTAAGTTTACATAAATGAATATATTAAAGATGAACTTATATGAATGAATGAAGGTCTTGCAATAACTCAAGGCCTATAAAAGGCCTTACACAAAGCAAGGCTGGCCTTTCCTTTGCTGCCACTGCTGCCTCACAGACGTGAAATAGCAAGCAGTGGAGGGAGCCCTCATCCCACAGCCCATATGAGAGGTCAAACAGTCACCCTCATGCTGAGAGCAGTTTCATCGGGCCAGCATGGGCTCCAACAAATCTCCGGAGGGCCAGAGGCTCATTGGAGGCTGGGGGCTCCCTGAGGGCTGCATTGAGAGGCCTCGAGGGTCGCAGGTGGCCCCAGGGTCGGGATTTGGGCACCCCTGTAGGGTGCCCCTGGGGTCTCCAAACCCCAGCCCTGGGGCCAAATGCAGCCCATGGCAAGCCTCTTTTTTGGCCCGCGGCAAGCCTCTTGTCCCCTGAAAGCCTCTGGTCCACTTGGCCAAACATGACTGGAACTATGCTCTGGTTGTGTCTGGAGGGTGTTCTAAGGGCCAGAGAGTTTGAAGGAATGAGCCCATTAATTCATTTATTCATTCATCTAAGTTCCATCTCTATTTATTATAAATTTTATATTTAAATCTTTTTCCGACCCTCAAAACCATGTCAGATATTTGATGCGGCCCTCTGGCCAAAATGTTTGGAGACCCCTGTATTAGAGGTTGCTTCCCAGGAAATTTAAAAAAAAAAATCTCACTCCTCGAATGCAAGTGACAGAGACAGAGTGGTTTGCCTCTCCTTCCTTCTTCATCCCAGCCTGACCTTCTGCACCCCCTCTGTGCCTCTTGTTTTCTTATTTTTATAGAAAATCGATATCCTTTCTGACACAAACAATAGCTCAGGAGCAGAACTAAATGGGGGAGAGCTGAGATCTGTCTATCACCTCTCACTTTAACTCTTCCAAACTATTTAATTATAGGCATGCTCTGCTCCAGGTGTTTGCAACAGTGCAATTGCTAAATGAGGGCCATTTTAACCAAAGATTGGGTGATCAATAACACTCTATAGCAGTAGCTTGTTGGATCAATAGCATTCATTATTTTGTGGTTAAGGTAAGTAGCCTCCATTGTAAGTGGAGGTCATTAATCAGTGCTTACTGGACTGTGAGGCCTGTGTTAAAGGACAGTGTGTTTTCTTGTATGCATGCAGAGTGCAGAAACTGGGGAGTCCTTTGCATGAACCTTTGGGCTGGTACTGTAGTAAGAAGGGTGGTTGTCGTTCTGGAGACCTGTAAGAACTGAAGGGCTGTTTTGTGATTTACTTCATTCCTTCATGCTGTCTTGGGGAATTAGAGTAGGTGGTAGTATTTTTCAAAGCAAAACCTGTATGATGGTAAAAGAGCCATCCATCCGAACATCTACTTGACTGCCAGTCAAGACAAAATGTTGGAAAAATTGTTAGCATTACTGAGGTTGAATATACTTGATTTACTTTTCTTTAAACACTTCCTCTATTTCACTGATTCTCAAACTATCTGGGAGTTTGAGAACCAGGGTAAGTCTTTGTGGGGGTAGGGTGGAAAGCAGTGATGTGATCCCCACGATCGTGCTGCTGCGGGGGAAGGGGGTCTGTTTTTAACTTAACTTGCATGCTGTCAGGGTCCAGGAGTGTAGGAAGCCCCATGGAGCCCTCTGTAGGACTCCCCATGGCTTGTAGAATGAAAAAAGGTTGTGACCCGCTTCTGGTTTCGAGATCGCAACCTGGAAGTGGGTTGCAATGGTTTTTTTATCCATGGGGAGCCCTGCAGAGAGCTTTGCAGGGCTCCCCAGACCCACCTGGGCCCTGGCAGCAGGTAAGTTAAAAACAGCCCCCCCTTCTCCCACAGCAGTGTGATCCTGGAGATTGCATTGCTGCTTTCCCTCTGCCCTCACCCCTTAAAGGGAAGGGCGCGGGGGTTCTCAGGTTGGGGGGTCACAACCCACCAGTTTGAGAACCACTGCTCTATTTACTGTACTGTATCTCGTTTGTACAGTGACAAATAGTTACAGAACTGCTGCTCTGTGACAAACAAATTACATGAGGTCAAGTAAAATGCTCTGTAAATGTTTGGTCTGTACAGTATAGTATTTCTGTTTTGTTCTTTTGTTTTTTGTCTTTGAGTTATTCTGTTTCCAGTATTAAACCTCCACATGACAAATGTAATCAATTCTAAATCAATTTGATTTGCACAAGTGTTGGGAAACTGATTCTCAGCCAGGTTTCATATTTCTGTATTGTTTGGATTTGAGTTGTCGTAGTGTTCATATATTAACATTTCTGCCCAACGTTGCATATACAAAATAGGACCAAATGCGTACACTTGAGGGCTGGGCAAAAATGGCGTAACGCAGCAATGTTGAAAGCCTGTTGTGATTAGCACATATGTGCTAAAGCACTGCATGTTAAAAGTCACCTGTTCTTATTCAACCAACATATTTCTGTGAATCTCGCATTATGTGTCAAAGAACCACACAAGGCTTGTGAGCTACGGTTTGGCTGCTCCTGTTGTATAGTGTCTTCTGGTGGGTTTTGCTGGTGTTTCCTTTGTTTATGTTTTAGATCGTCCTTTGCAATAGGGAACTGTTTTCCCCTCCTGTAAACTGTTTTGGAAACCTTTCCAATGGAAATACGTAGTAGAAGCAGACTTATTATGAGTGTTAATATTTATCTGACTTGGAAGGCCATCTCAGTACTGTTTATGTTTAGCAATATACCATGTCAGGGTCAGCATGACTGTATAGATCAGGGGTGTTCAAACATTTTGGCAGGAGGGCTACATTATCTCTCAGACACTGTGTTGGGGAAAAAAAGAATTAATTTACATTTCAAATTTGAATAGATTTATATAAATTTAAATAAATGAATATGTTAGCGATGGAACTTATGTGGATAAATGAAGGTCTTGCAATAGCTCAAGGTCTATGAAAGGCCTTGCACAAAGCAAGGCCAGCCTTTCCTTCACTGCTGCTGCAGCATCACAGAAGTGAAACAGCAAGCAGTGGAGGGAGCCCTTGGCCCACAGCTCACATGAGAGGTAGGACAGTTGTACTCACGCTGAGAGCATTTGCATCGGGCCAGTGTGGGTTCCAGCAAGACTCCGGAGGGCCAGAGGCTCACTGGAGGCCGGGGGCTCCCTGCAAGTGGCCCCCGGGCCAGGGTTTGGGCACCCCTGGTATATTATGGGCTATACTGAAAATGCTTGAGAACCTACTTTTTCAAAATAGATATTGCAAATGCATGTGTGCTTAATTATCTGAATTATCTTTCCAGTGAAACCAGCAGTGTGTGTAGCAGCAGTGACACTGGCCTTTTCACCAATGATGAAGGTCGCCAAGGTAATCATAGGCTTGTATTCTGAGTCTTTCCTGTTGTGTTCCTCTTTAACGTAATTTTATGCTTTAAAAAGATTAAAATAAAAGGCAAAGGCACATACATGGAATTGGACCAGTGTGATGTGATCTATAATAACAGATTTTATAAAAGGGAAAATGGTCCTTATAGTCTTTGTACTGAAGAACTAAAATGTGTTTAAGATATGGAACTCAAGGGTGCAGTTAATGAGGGTGATGCAAATATTGTTCAGATTCAAAGGATCAAATGTTGCTATTTTATAGTGAGGGTGTTGTAGTTCTTGATGCTTATATGTTTTGTATCGCTAATTTTCCTAATTATGTTTCCTAGACAAAAACCCCCACATTCTCTGATCAGCTTTTGCAATGAAGGTTAGGGAGAATTCACTAATTTGTTCACGTGTTTCATTCTGCAATATGTTGCGATCACATTTAACTTTATGAGATGTGTAACATAGGCAGACCAAAAAAATTTCTAACCTATAATAATATAACACATTTGTGCTTACACATACAAATGTGAAGGATGAATTGAAAAGAATTATGAACAATAATGTTTAGACCTGCTGTAATGTATATGGTAGAATGTTGTCTCTACCTCTTAGATACGTGGGCAGGATGCAGACAGCTAGGAATAATTTGTTCTTAAGAGGAATGCTGCTTATTGTGTTGTCAGGGCCAAACCGCATGTGATGCAGAAAGCATTATTGCGTAATTCAGTGCTTAAGTTTATTTACAATTCATATTAGGGCCACAGTACAGAGGTAGAGGATATTTTATACCTTTGCACTGTTTTTCTGATGAATTTTCTGATGAAAATTTTCCTCCCAGAATGACTTTTAACCCCATAGATGCCATTTGGAAGTAAATATATTCTCCTTTTGTTTTGTGGTCCTGAGACAAATTATGGCCCGCCATGGCTGCTACTCATGAATATAACCAAGCCTCTAACTACACTGATTCATTTAATGTGAAATGGAGTTTGTCCCATAAATAAGGTCAAATGATACTGACATTGGAGTGTGTATGAGGAATAGCAATGGGGTATCCTGAGGTATTTGAATGGCCTTTGCTTCTGTCTTAGGAGATGATGAGCAGAGTGATTGGTTCTATGAGGGTGAATGTGTCTCGGGGTTCACAGTCCTGCACAAGTGGGGAGCTGACCATCGCTCTGACATGGAACGCATGGACTCAAGCCTGGAAAAACTCTCTGACTCAACATTCCTTCTGCCCTCTCGGCCTGCTACAAGAGGTGAGTTTTTGTAGGTGTTTTGGGGATTGTTGCTGAAAAGTCAGATTCCTTCATCAACTTCTGTGAAATTTGTTCCCAACATATATTGAGTTTGTAATCATGGGCTTAGTGAAATTTTGGACTTAACTGGATTATGGAAGCAAGGTATGTCACTGCCACTTGTTACATCTCAGAAAGAAATTGATTTTGCTATTGATAAATGTGACCTGATTTACAGGGGAATGTTCTGGCATTACTTGTTTCTGGCCTGTGTTAGCTTATGTACTATGGGCAGATTAATACCCTAGTATATCAGTTGTCTCAGCATATTGATACTATTGCATAACACAGATTTTTAAAAAAATCGCTGAAGTCTTTAATAGCCGCAAGGAAGGCTCATAGAATGTTGGAAGAGTTGTTGGAGATCATCTTGTCTACCTTCCTACTCAACTAAGAAAACTGCTACAACATTCCTGACAAGTGGTTGTCCATCTTCTCTTTGAAAACCACTAATGAGGAAGAATTCGCAGCTCCACAAGGTGGATTGTTGCAGTGCTGGGCAGCTCTTAACCTTTCTCCCTCATGTTTAGTCTAAAACCCCTATAGTTTCAAACCATTCATTTTAGTCCTGCCCTCAGAAGCTGTGTAGAGCAGTGTTTCTTAACCTTTGTTCTCTGATGTATCGCTTCTTATGGTCTATCTTAAGTACCACCAGTAACTGGTGATGTCAACTCATGACACCTGTCTCTTCTGGTCTGCCCCTTCTGATCCCATTGCGTGGAAGCTCCCAGGGAAAGCGGGAAGCTTCTCACGCTCTTATTGGCCAGGAGCTCACCAGCAAATTGTTGGCAGCACTGCTTCCAATCAGCTGGTGAGCATGAGCCAGAGGCTAATCCTCCAGTCAAAATTAACTTGGGCAGCAGAGGCGGAACTTCGCAAGGATGATCAGCTTTGCGTATCACTGGACAGCAGCTCAGGCACCACTGGTGGTATGCATACCACTGTTTAAGAAACACTGGTGTAGAGTAAGCTGTGACAGTCCTTCAGGTATTCGGAGATGGCTTTTTTATGATTAAGGACCCAATCCTATGCTTCCCTGTGGTACAACGGTGCTAAAATAGCTGCTGCTGTATCTTGCGGAGTCAGGGAAGCAGCTGGAGGTCTCCTTGAGGTAAAGGTACTTAGGTTCCCTTACCCGGTATAGAGCCCTGGTGGTCCCAATGGGTCTAGTCAGATTTGCACCAGCTTGCACAGAACTTTTACTGGTGCAAAACTGAGGAGACCCAAGTCGGGCTCTGCATCTTGTGGGGAGGTAAATTTTTAAATTTTTTTTACTGTGATACACATAATACAATGAAAACATTGTAAATCAAAAAAGAGAGGAAGAGAAAAAAAGATCGTTAAAGATACATTATAAACATGCATTTAAGAAAGGTTTTCAAATATCCAAGAAATAGTCCATACGAAGTTGTCTTTTGTAAAGAACTGACTCAATAGTAGATAGATAAGAGATCCTCAGTCCATTGATTGATGATGGGTAGGCACTTCTTCCATGTTTTCAATTTAAGTCTTATAGTCAGGGCACAGAGAATCCAACTCTGCTGACCGTCAGAAACATACAGTAGGAATGTGCTGTAGATACTTGCCTATAAAGCAAGAAATTTCTGCCAATAAATGAAGTGTAAAGCACCTCCTCGACTTATCTGTGAGGTCACTCAGGGGTCAGGGCTGTTGTTTTGCAGAGCTGACAGGGCATTCAGTCTTCATGGTGATCAGGCTGCAAGGCAGCTGCAGCCAAAGTTATCCTTTTATTCTCCTCCTGAGAAAAAAAATAAGCTAGGGCTCAAGGCTTCCATTTAACATAAGAACAGCACTGCTGGATCAGGCCATAGGCCCATCTAGTCCAGCTTCCTGTACCTCATAGCGGCCCAGCAAATGCCCTGCAAATGCCTCATAGCGGCCCAGCAAATGCACACCAGATAACAGGAGACCTGCATCCTGGTGCCCTCCCTTACATCTGGCATTGTCATAGCCCATTTCTAAAATCAGCAGGTTGCACGTACACATCATGGCTTGTACCCCATAATGGATTTTTCCTCCAGAAATTTGTCCAATCCCCTTTTAAAGGCATCTAGGCCAGATGCCATCACCACATCCTGTGGCAATGAGTTCCACAGACCAACCACACGCTAAGTAAAGAAATATTTTCTTTTGTCTGTTAAATCAAGCAAGCCACCTTCTCTTTAGCAGTCCCTTCTGCACCCTCGTTCTGTTTTTCAGATGCTTGGCAGAGGTCTGGTTTTTAAAATACCAGGATGTAATCTTCATTTCCATCTAAAACAAAATGCCAGGCTACAATTCAGTGCACCAATACTTAAGAATAATATCCATGGAAAGCAGTGGGTTTTCTTCTGAGTCAATCAGGTTGTAACTCTGTGTAGCTGCACTTGCTCAGTCATTCCTTGTTATTTGTCACACATAACTGTGCACACTTCCAGTTTTGTGTTATATGTTTTATGTTATACAGTGGTGCCTCGCGCAGCGAAAAACTCGCATAACGAAAGAGTTTTTCGATTGAGTTTGGTAACTTGCATAATGAAAATTTCTGGCGGTGCTTCGCATAACGAAAAAGTTTTAGGTCCGTGCTTCGCATAACGAAAACTTTTTAGGTCCGTGCTTCGCATAACGAATTTTTTAAAAATTAAAAATTTCGTGTATGCTTCAAATTTTAGAAATCCTCTGTACAGTATGTATGCCTTTAAAGAGCACGTAATAAACACTTTGTAAACCAAATTTGACTTCGTTTTGACCTTTTTTGCCCATAGGAACGCATTAATTAGATTTCAATGCATTCCTATGGGAAAACGTGATTCGCGCAACGAAAATTTCGCATAATGAAAGGATTCGCGGAACGGATTAATTTCGTTATGCGAGGCACCACTGTATGTAGAGTCCCTGGCTTAACACACCAGGCACCTTAAAGAAGGATTTGATTAAAGGTTCTACTGGTATGTTTACAATGCACTTAACTCTGAAAGTGTTTACAAAGAAGTTGTGAAGACCAGAATCTTAAAAGCTAATGAATAAAAATGTATCTCATGATATTTTACTATATTTTTAGAAGCTTACTGTACACTTCTACAGTACAGAAGTGTACAGTAATCAGAAGTGTACAGTAATCACGCCTTGGGTAAAGTCAGGCACAACCCCTAAGTTTAACCCCTTATCCGAGGGTCATAGAAAATTTCCTGATTTTTGGCTCTAAACCTGCCCATATATAAGAATATACTTATATAAATTAAAAAAATAATTGTTCTAAAATCCAGTTGATCAAACTGAGAATTTACATCCAAAAAATGTAATAACCATGCAAGATCAAAAGCATATGTCTTCATGTTGCCTCAGATTCACCACAACACCAACAGTCATATTTTCTAGTAAGTCTCCTAGTAAAAAATTTTTTTGGGGCCCAGTGAGTCCTAAAAAGTATTTTCTGCTGAATCAAAAGCAAGTTGCGATCTGTGGAAATTTTAATTATATTTGCCAGTACGATGTTCCATTGCTGTGGCAGAACAGGACATTCCAAATCTTGCTTCCATACGCCTCAAAGAGAAGCATGGTTGTATTTTTCTAATGACATTAAGTACTTTTGCAAGAAAATTGTGGGCTTTTTTTTTTTTTGTGGATTCCACAATCCATCAATAAATACATCTAAAACTGGAGGAGTCTGAGAGGCAGCTATTGCAGCTGGAGCAAACTTGGTGACCAGTAGATGTTGTAGTTGCAAATACTGCCGCTTGACCGAAGTAGATAGATCATAATTACTACTCAATTTGATAGATAAGCTCTTGGTCATCATCAATAATCTGGTAGAACGTACAAAGACCCCAATCTGCCCATCTCTTCCCCCCAAAGAAAGGTTTTCCTCCAATTTTTAATTCTGGATTAGCCCCAAAACTAAATCTAATAAATAGGTTAGGAGGAGGTATAGGATTCGGCAGCAATCCTCCCCCTGCTCTGCCCTCTAGCCACCCTCCCTCTGCCTAGTTTTCCCCCCTTTTCACTCTCCCCCTGCCCTGAAATGCCGGTGTCATGCAAGTGTGAAGGCCCTGCACTGATGGGCGCCGGCCTCTCTGCCAGTGCTATGTGTTTACCACCAGCAGCAAGGTGCCATATGGCACCAGCACTGGGGCTGCACTGAGGGTGCTGAGGCCTGTCAGGATTGGTCTACCCACATATTTATATTCCACTTTGCAACAAAAGTTTCCATAGTTAAACAAATAATTACATGGTTCCCTGTCCCTAGAGGGCTCACAATCTAAAAAAGACACAAGAGATGCCATGCTGGAGTGGACAGTTGCTCTCCCCTTGCTAATATGACACCACGTTAATAGGTGCCTCTTTGCCCAGTTAGCAAGGGACCTTATATAAGGGATCTTACCTTCTCCTAGTCTCCTAGCTGAATACACCAACCCCTTAATTGTTCCTCATTGAATTTGGTTTTCAGATCCCTCACCAATGCTTTGTCTATCATTGGTCCATCTAGTTTAGTGTTTATTCTAGCTGGTAGCGCTTCTCTTGGATTTCCAACAGGGGACATTCTTTTCCATATCTGGAGATGTCCAGAACTGAACTTGAGATCTTCTCTTTGCAAAGCAGGAGTTCTGCTGCTCAACTACGGCCCTATTCCATGTAACCTACAGTGACTTCTTGGCTTGTGGATGCCCAAAGTCTTTAGTCATATTTTTTGTACAGCAAAAGGCGTTCTTATGCTGAGAACTGAAATGTTCGAGCTACGTAAGATAACAAAGTGAAACTGAAAACAGAAATTCTGATTAGGGTCTTGGTTCCATATTCGAGATTACAGTAATACGGGGTGCTAAAACCCTGGCCCAGGGGCCCTTTGTGGCCCTCGGTGACCCCCCGGCTGGGTCTCCAGTGAGCCTCTAGCCCACCAGAGACTTGCTAGGGCCCACGTTGGTCCAATGAGACTGCTCTCAGCATGAGGGGCCAACTGTTCGACCTCTCATGAGAACTATGGTCTCCTTCCGCTGCTTGCTGTTTCACATCTGTGAAGCAGCAGTGGCAGCAAAGAAAAGGCCAGCCTTGCTTTTGCAAGGCCTTTTATAAGTCTTGAGCTACCATGAGACCTTCATTCATTCATATAAGTTATATATATGAATATGAATATATATGAATATATATGAATATGAACTCTAATGTATTATGTAAATTTAGTCAAATTTTAAATGTAAATTCTTTTTTTCCTGGCCCCCCGATTCAGTATCAGAGATTATGTGGCCCTCCTGCCAAAATGTTTGGACACCTTTGCTGTAATACATAGCCTTTGTTCACTGTCTCATGTCTTCAGTGCTCTTGTTCTTTTTCTTTCAGGGTTTCAAGCTCGTTTGAACCGCCTTCCCAGTGTTGCTACCCGCTGCCTCAGGAAGGGCCGAAGGAGGCTGGTTGGCAAGGTATTCCCTTTCAGAAGGTGGCTGTTCGTGGTACCTGTTACTGAAAGTGTACCAGAACCTGTTACTGAAAGTGACAATGTGGCTAACTTGGTTTAATTGTGTGAAAACTCTTTTTAAGTCTTTGTAAATAATATGGGTAAAAGCTTTTTTAAGGGTTTCAGTAGAAAAGGCAGTAAAATGATACTTAGGAAAGAAGGCTGGTCATATACAAGGATGTACCACAGTTACTTTGTTACTTTATTAACATAATGGGGAGCCGTGGTCAAATGACCAAGGGATCTGCGGGTCAGAAACATTTGGGAACCACCTTGTTAGAAGGATCACTGGAAGTATCTCCCCCACTATTGGTGCAGCATGAACTAATATGCTTTGTGTGTATAGGAGAGCAGTTTTCTTTCTTCCTTTGGTACAGGGGTCTCCAAACCCTGGCCTGGGGGACAGATGCGGCCCGTGGCAAGCCTCTGTCTGGCCCGCGGCCAACCTCTTGTCCCCTGAAAGCCTCTGGCCCACTCAACTGAACATGAGCAGAATTGTGCTCTGATTTGTTTGGAGGATGTTCTGAGGGCCAGAGAGGTTGCATGAATGAGCCTGTTCATTCATTTATTCACTCATCTAAGTTCCATCTCTAATTTATTTATTTAAATTTTATATTTAAATTTTTTTCCTGTCCTCAAAACCATGCCAGATATTTGATGCAGCCCTCTGGCCAAAAAGTTTGGAGACCGCTGCTTTGGTAGATTCTTGATGCCTCTTCTCTCCACTTATCTTGCTAAGTTAGATTGTAGAAACAGAACCTCAGTTATGAATGGACTGCACTGGCAGTGACTATCAGGCCAGTGGTAGGGACCTAGGGCTGTAAGCTTTTTTTGAGGTACCTCTGATGAACCAAAATGAGAAGGAATAATATTTACTTGCTTAATTCATCTACATCACCTTAAAGGGATCTTTGTCATTTGCAGTGGAGGTCACTGCTCCCCCTCCCCCATTTGCCTCTAAATTATAATAATAAATAATGAGTTTCATTCAAAGCCCCTCCCCGCCAGCGAGCTGCTAATTACCCAAAGTACTGCTTGTAATATACACAGTAATAAACCGTAAATTTAAGCATTACAGCACTTTAGGTTAATAATTTATTTGCTGTAACAAATAGCCTATCTTTGACCCCAGCCACTACATTCCCACGAACGTTGGAATGGTGTTGTGTTGGTGCTTGGGTATCTTAGGTATAAGCCATAAGTGTCACTGAACAGATCCCAGTCTTTTAAAAAATTGCCCCATGATAGTAAGCAACCTAAGGAATGAAAACCAAAGTGTTCATAGTAACATGCTTAACAGCACACTGAGTTTGACTCTCTAAAAAAGCTGATTTATTTTCTGGGAATATTCTATAGCTCCTTCTGTTTTTGATGCCTTAATGCAGCCATTTTCAACCACTGTGCCGTGACGCACTGGTGTGCCGTGAATGGTCCCCAGGTGTGCCGCGGGAATTTGGGAGAGGGTCATTTATCAATAGGACCATTGGGGGATGTGAGCTCCCATTGACAGCACAGTGTGCCTTGTCAATTGTCCAAAAACTGATGGTGTGCCTTGACTATTTTAGTGCCTTGCCAGTGTGCCGTAAAATGAAAAAGATTGAAAATCACTGCCTTAATGTTTAAGGCATCAAATGATGTTGGTCATTAACTTTTGGGTAATTGTTGAGTTAACAAGCTGCTTAAGGCAGTGCTTCCCAAATGTTTTAGCATTGGGACCCACTTTTTAAAACAACGATCTATTGTGACCCAATAGACAAAAAAAAAATCTAGAAAAAAATTTGTATTTATAATAAATAAATTATTAATTAATAATAATTGGGATCTTGTGCCCCCAAGGCGGCTAGAGACCTTGCATATAGTATGTGTGTATAGATATTTCTAGACTCTCCCTGGAAATGGAGTTCAAGGACTGTTCCCCAAACCTTTGCAGTCATTCCACGGTACCCAGAAGGCTGAACTGGAGAGCAAGATGTGCAGTTAGGGACTGCCAGACCAGGCAAAAGGCTGACACTGGGTTCACACGTGATCTATGCCATGACAGTTACTAGAGAATTGGAAAATGTGATATTTTAATTTGGGGGTGTAAAGATTACCTCACGGTTATCAGTCTAGCCACAAGAACGGTCTCTCCATACAGATTTTCTGATGTTGCAATTTTGCAAGGTGGGCAAGGTTGCTTGCAAAGCTTTAAAAAAATATTTCAGAAACTTTTCATGACCCACCAAAAATCAGCTCATGGCCTACTGGTGGGTCTTGACCCACAGTTTGGGAAACACTGGCCTAAGATGATGTTGGCCAATGGCTGCAAGTTAGTTGGAATGATGCATCTAGGTATGAAGGGCTGTAAATTCTTTGAGGTTATATCACAGAATTGAATCAAGGGCCTAATCTGGGTAAATTACCACACTTGGACTCGGTTGGGGGTTAATACACACAGATAAAAATAGGCTTGTCAGGCTGTACATGGTAAATCTCTTTGAGAGTAGATATTGCAACCCTGCCTCATATTTTACTGCAGTAGTTGAGGGTTCCAGGTTAACAAAGGCAGGACATGAATGGACACAAACAGCTTTTTTAAAAATCCAGAGGAGCTTCAACACCCAGCTTTCTAATGAATATGTTCTGACAGTCCAAACATTAAGACATTTCTAGGCAGGTATTTGTGGATTTTTGGGTCAGAGAGCAAAACAAATGCTTATTATATCTCAATGGGTATACAAGACTGAGGCTTAGTGATAGTCAGAGGCATCTGCAGAACAGAAAAACTTCAGATTTAGGGTAAAATAGACATAACATGTGACTTGAAGTCAGCCAAGTGCATTTCAGTTGTACATCAGTTATCATAGGTAGTTTTGATCCCAGCTTGGAACAATTAGGGAGCAGGTTGAAACTGCCATTTCCCACAGAGGCCTTAGTGAATTGAGTGTACTTCTGATCAGCAGTCTAATTGTGAAACCATTGCACACACATACAGGGCAATGATTATCTGCTCTGACACAGGAAAATGTGCTGTTGGCTACAGAAAGAACATGAGAAGGGCCCTACTGGATTGGAGCAAAAAGTTGTCAGGTCTTGCATCCTGCTTTCCACAGTGGCCAACCAGATGCCTCTGGGAAGCCCGTGAGCGGGGCATGATGAAGGCAATAGCCCTCTTCTGCTGTTGTTTCTCAGCAACTGGTATTCACTGTTGTCTTGCATCTGAACCTAGATGTTCAGCACATATAGTCATCATAGATTGACAGCCCCCTCCTCCATGAAGTTGTCTGATCCTCTTCAAAGTTACCTAAGCTTGTCACCATTCATAAATTAATTACAAACTGCTGTTCAATTTCATTGGAAAGACCCTAAGTTCTAGTATTATGAGAGAGGGAAATTATCTCAATCTACTCTCTCCACATATGCATATTTTTTATCAACTCTATCATATTCTCTCCCCCACTAGCCTTTTTTTGTAAACTAAAAAGCAACAAAACTTTTTTCTATACTTTCCCCAACTTTACAGTACAGTACTCTTTTTTTTTTTTTGATGAATGGAACCAAATGCAATATTTTAAGTGTGAGTGTACTGTAGATTGTATAATGGCACGAAGATGCAGGCAGTTTTCTCCCCAAATAATCCCTAGAATGCAGTCGTCTTTGCACCATTTCACCTTCCTGAATAATTTGGTATAGTAGGCAAGCTTGGCCACTTATGCCAATGCCTAATGGTATACTAAAACACCTGCTGGGTCACCATTTTCCTTCCTTCCACCTATGAACTTTAATTTGCCTATGAAGCAAGAGGAATATAGTCCTCCTCACTTTATTGATGATATTCTGGGGGCAAGTAATGTGAACGTTCAGGTTTTAGTCTAGTAGTAAAATTGCCTACACTTGTCTTACCCCAAGCAATATTTCAGGTGAATCATCATGAGCCTGAGGTTCTTGTTGACAGTACAAGCTAAAGAAATGATAGCTAAATGATAGCTAAAATGTGAGTAGAGAGTTCACTAAAATTTTGACTGCTCTTTGTCAAAACATTAAAAGTGTAATAGTTTTGCTTAGTGGAAATGGCATGAATTTCCATTGTTTTTTGTTTTCCTTTTTAATCTCTATGCTGATAACTTCTTGCAGGACTGTTGAGTTGAATTTCTTGGTTAATTGCCCACAGATTAATGAAGTTACTTTGGCACCCTGTAGGCATGTATGCATTACCTTATGTGTCATTTTGTTCTGTGTTATCTGGATTTTGAAGGCGGTTAACTGAGGGTCAGACTACATGCATTGGTGGCAGACCTATTTGTTTAAACCAGGATTTGCCCAAATCTCATACAAGATGGGTGTGGGTGTATGAGCCAAAGGGGTATATATCTGAAGACAGCTGAACCTTTCCCCTAGTTGCAGCTCCTTCCCCCAAGTATTCTTCTCTTAACTGGGCTTGCTTTCAGTCTTGGACCCTGACTGGGTGAATAAAGATGTTCATGCAGCAGCCTTCAGGAGGTAAGCTATGGACATGGAAGGGTTCCACTAATCTCACTGCTGTGCCCTTTTTCTTGAAACCTACCCCTGCCCTCTCCCAGATTTAAACCAATGGGTCTGCCACTGTCATATAGTTTCAGCTGTTTAATCCCCCCCCCCCCGCCATTTGTGTTTCAGGAGACAACCATGGGTACCATGGGCACAGAGAGGATTAGCCATGTCATCGGTGATCCTTGCCAAAAAGAGTAAGCATTTGAATGCTGCTGACTTTAGGTCTAGGATTCTGGGGAAGGAGAAAGCCTCATAGCATATAGCTATATACATTCCTTCTTGTCTTGTGGGACAGTTCGAATGAGCTTATTGGAGAACCACTGCCTACAGAAAGGGAGAATGTTATTATTGCCTGTCTATAGTCTCATTGAATTTCCTGTTCTTTCCCCCTATTGTCCCAGAATAAATGGCAGCGGCCTGTCCTCCAAGTTACTTGAATCCTCTTTCTTTCTTCTTTAATATTCATGTGCAAAATGCACAAGGATTCAACTAAGCCAGGGATTCCCAACATTTTTTTCTCTTGCATACTCCTTGGCAGCCCATTTCCATAAATTGTATCCCTCATATTAGAAAATATGAAAATTTTTGAAAATATGAAAGTGTTTGAAAATAATATAGTTGGTGTTATTTCAAATGTATATGCTTCAACTACTGATCTGTATCTGATACACAAATTAATGACCAGAAATGAGCAGTTGCTGGAGCTTTTGAAGCTATCAGGTTGCCTTCCTTCTTGCCTTGCCACCTCGCAAGGCATCCTAATACAGACCTGCCTTTTCCTGCCATTAGTCAATTCTTTTTCAAGTACCCCTGAAGGTCCTTGCAAGTACCCCTGGGGGTACATGTACTGCAGGTTGGGAACCACTGAGTTAAGCTTATTGAACATAAAAATGAAGGTGCTTCAGTGCCTGGAGAGCTGCTGGGCAGTGGTGGTTGGACTATTCAGGCACAGCCAGTTTGCGTTGCTGAAGAATGCTCTGCATTTCTGGACTAGATTCCCTTGGATGTAAACCCCTTTGCCACAGATGGGGTGGGTAGATGTGCCTCAAATTGCCCCTTAATATGGTGATAGGGTTTCCCTATTCTGTCAGTTGTTAATGTTAGTGTGGCTTCCTTTGATTTATGCTACAAATTACATTTCTCAGACCTTGTGGAAGCTAGATTAATTCTTCTTGTCTGAAGTCTGTATTATAAGTGGAAGTTTAATCTTCTTCCTCTCTTCCTTGTGCATCTATTCTTTTTTTCTCCATTTCTCTGATTCATTCTGGTCATGCTTCTACCATCTCTCCAGTTTCTGGTTGCCATCAGTGGGAATGAGAGGTCGCAACCAGGTAAGTTGACTCTATTTTGATTTCTTGTATTTTCTCACCTGATTTCTTTCTCTTTAGAAAGAACAAAGTGCTGACTTCCAATTTCTACCACATTGCAGCCTGTGGTCAAGAGGTAAGGCAGGCCCTATCCTTTGGTCTGGCGCTATACAATAGGAGCCCTTAGATCAGAATTGCTCCTTCTACGGAACCCTAGAGGTTGTGCGGTCTTTTAAAGAGGGCAAAATGATTGTATGTTATAGCTGTTTTGGGTCTGGTTGTCATCCATGCTAGCACCTTTTTAATCTTGTTTGTAGGGCAGAGAGCTGCTATTCCTAGTTTCTTTAGATGTTGCTATTTTGTGTGTGGTGTTTCCAGTGCTTAAAGGGAGAGCCACTGAACATTAACACTTGAGTGTATCCCAGATTGACTTTGCAACCTGAGCTAAGTTACTCCAGTGTAATGTAGCTTAGGTTCCTACTAGATGTGGTTTTTCTGTTAAATATTAGTATCCTGGGAAAATACATTGACGAGTCCCATCTCTGTGTTTCATCCCAGGTGGGATTTTCAATTACCCATTCACTATAATCTGGAAACTTGATTATGGCAAAAGCTGTGCTTGTCCATCCTCCAAAGCTGCCAGTCATCCTCTGGCAGAATTTCTGTGTCTGCATGTGTCCCAAAAGCATTTGCCTGCTGAATGGGGTGGGACCTTGCCCTTCTGAGAACAGTAACGTTCCTAGTCCTGCCCTGCAAGTGACAGTAGGAATGTACTTTGCTTACTCTGTTCGTGTGTACGTGCGTTCTGCCAGCATGCATAACCTGCTCATGTGGAAGCAAGCTGCTGGCCAGTTCTTGGGGCTTGCTTTTGAGCGAGTGGGAATAAGATGATTCCTCAAAGGGGGCATACAGGAACAATCACCCAAGCAGTTGTCCTTCACACTTATCCTTTGGAAGGCAAAGATTTCAGCTCTAAACATAAATATGTCTGTATTGCATTCCTATATATACTTTCCTGGGCACAAGCAAGTCCCATTGTGTTCATATATCTATAAGTAGAAACATGTATGTCCTGCGTACATAACAATTTCTGTGTTACACAGTGTAATTCTTAGCTTTTTCTAAAAATGTCAGGTGCTGTTTTGCTGCATTGTACAAGGAAAGAAAATTTATCTAGCCATGTTGGTACTTTTCCTAGAGTAATAAAAGTAATATATTCTGACAACAAACTTTGGGAACTGATTTAATCTTCCTGTGAACCTGATGGCTACAACTACTAACATCTCTGTTTGGAATTGTGTTTGTCTTGGAACTTATGTAAAAAAGGTCTTGTATTTATGCAAGTAATAAGGGTGTTCGTGGAAATGTCTTCTGGCAAAGGTAGACTATAGTTAGGATATGCAGGGCTAGACAAATGAGAACAGACTCCCCTGTAATCATTAGAGCTATTTGCCTGAAGGAAGTTGAAAGATCTTCACTTCTCAGCTCAGAGCTTATAAATGTGTGAGTTGGTGATTTGGAAGTCCAGGCTTGTCTCCTCCAGAGGAGAATGATCTTTGGGTCAGAGATGGGTCTTCTGTTAGATATTATATATTAAGGTACTCCAGAATTTGTTGATTTAACCAACTACATTTAGTTGATTTCACTTTTCATGCTGTTAATCAGATCCTCTCTTGCCTCTCCAGTTCAATCCTCTGTCGCCTTTGTATTCCTTGGATGTTCTTGCTGATGCCTCTCATCGGAGGTGCTCACCAGCGCACTGCACAGCCAGGTAACCATCACGTTCTGCTGCCTTGGGGGAATTAAATTATTCATTTTACTTTTAGAGTATGCGTTCAGAAAGTAGGTTACACTGATTGTTTTCTTTTGTAACTGGGTGTGCTACATGTTACTATTTAAAAGCTCTTTAGTTCTAATGTGAGCCATTGGAGATAAAGGTTATGTTTTAGGCCAGTGGTTCTCAAAACATTTAGCACTGGGACCCACTTTTTAGAATGAGAATCTGTCAGGACCCACCGGAAGTGATGTCTTGACCAGAAGTGACATCAACAAGCAGGAAAATTTTTAACAATTCTAGGCTGCAATCCTAGAATTGCAATCCACACTTACTCAGGAGTAAATCCCATTTACTATCATTGTTAAAAGCATATACATAGTAGCCTGCTAAAAGTAAGGATCTGTGACATTTCCCCAATTGTAGTCACATACCATGGTGGCATTAAGTCTAATAGATTTAAAATAGCATTTTGAAATGAATGGGGACCCATCTGAAACTGGATCATTAGTGGCCCAGTGTGAATTCACATGAAGAGGTTTGGCTATGGAGATTCAACTATATAATAATAATAATTTATAACAGATGCTCTTCACTAGCCAGTAATCATGCAAAGTTGGGTATTTCTTGGTGTCCCCAAGAGGAAATTTTCTTAGTGTGCTTATACCATGTTGTCCTTGTTTTGGCATTAGCTTCTCATGTTGGAAGAATCATCTGCTGCTAAAATTAGTAAGCATAATACTCCGAAATAACCCCTTCAAAGAAATTGTTTTGAGAGAGAAACTAACTTGTCCTGAGAGC
The DNA here is from genome assembly GCF_035046505.1 of Tiliqua scincoides. Taxonomy (NCBI): domain Eukaryota; kingdom Metazoa; phylum Chordata; class Lepidosauria; order Squamata; family Scincidae; genus Tiliqua; species Tiliqua scincoides. Next base: position 284,492,363 of record NC_089821.1, read on the forward strand.
GTTTCTAGTGGGATTTTTCCTTTTAAATTCTTTGCCACTCTTCTGTAGGTATCTGCAGCATTTGAAGCACTGCTGAAGCTACTTTTGCTAGCAGAGGGGTGACAAAAAGAGGTCTTAAAAAAGAAGAAAGCATTTTCAATGCCAGTGTCAGTTGCCCAATTGACAAATTCCACTGTGATCAGTGGTCAAAATCAGCCCTGGCATAAGCACCATATTTGATTTTCTCTGTAAACTGCTTTGTGAACTTTCTGTTGAAAAGCGGTATATAAATACTGTTAATAATAACAATGTTTATGGTTGGGCTGGAACTTGTCCTCAGATCAGATTGGTTGCTGATGGTGAAACAGTTGTGTTAGCTGCTGCTGCGATTTGTGGTTTAGCTTATGCCTAAGTCATCTGAACTGGTTACTAAACTATTTTTTAAATTATGTCGTCATCTAATTATTTTATTTATTAAGAATATTTATATACTGCTTTCCACAAAATGTTCTCAAAGTTGTTTGAATGGCAAGAGAGAAAAGATGGTCTTCTTGCCCCAAAGGGAGTCACAGAAAGAAACACTATGGAGACAGTATTGTATTGGCAACCTTCAGTCTCGAAAGACTATGGTATCGCAATCTGAAAGGTGGTTCTGGAACAGCGTCTAGTGTGGCTGAAAAGCCGATTCGGGAGTGACAATCCCTTCCACACTGGGAACAAGTGCAGTCTGTCCCTGGTCTGTCTCCCTGGCTATGGGCCTTCCTTCTTTGCCTCTTAGCCTCAGACTGTTGGCCAAGTGTCTCCTCAAACTGGGAAAGGCCATGCTGCACAGCCTGCCTCCAAGTAGGCTGCTCAGAGGCCAGGGTTTCCCACTTGTTGAGGTCCACTCCTAAGGCCTTCAGATCCCTCTTGCAGATGTATCGCAGCTGTGGTCTACCTGTAGGACGCTTTCCTTGCACGAGTTCTCCATAGAGGAGATCCTTTGGGATCCGGCCATCATCCATTCTCACGACATGACCGAGCCAACGCAGGCGTCTCTGTTTCAGCAGTGCATACGTGGTAGGGATTCCAGCACGTTCCAGGACTGTGTTGTTTGGAACTTTGTCCTGCCAGGTGATGCCGAGGCATACTAGTATACAAGTAATTACTTGTACTAGTATATGTTGCATTATAGCAGGGGTCTGTATTGCCTTTTTAGCTTCTTTTCAGTTCTCACTCCGGGATTCAAGCACAATGATGATGGCAAGCTAGAGATGAAGAGCTAAAATAAGCCTTGAGCTCAGCTTGTAAATTGTTCTCCTCCTGCTTGCTAGTGATGACTTAAGTTGCTTCTAGGTGAAGAAACAAAGCTTTTTAAAAAGTTGAGTGTTTTATTTGCTGCTTGTTAAATCCACAGTTTGTAGGCTTGTTACTTTTTTGTTTGCAAAGATGTTTTGTACTGGTACTTAACTGATAAATGTTTCAAGTCTCTGATTAGAGCTTATATGCCATAAATGAAACACAGTCATAAGCCCAGTCTTATTGAGCCTGAGGTTTTCAAGATATATTTTTGAACCTACTAGAAAAGGAAAGATGAGAGCCTTCAGAAAGTTCGGTACTTTGTGCTATAGTTACTCACCCTAGTTTTATGCAAATTATTTTCCTATTGCTCAAATTGCCCATTCCTATATATGCTCTATCTGCCTTTCGCAAATGTATCTTGCAATTGTAAGTGCTGTTATCAGGCACATCCTGTTTTTTCACTTGTCTGCCTTAACCTATGTTTTCTTTACCTCCCTGGTGGCTTTTGGTGCAATTCATTTTGGCAGCGTAGTGATTTGCTTCTAACCCAGTACTTCATTTAAACAGAGCCGCCAGCCAGATTGCTGAGTGCAGAGCCGTGAGTGTGCAAGGAGGGCCTTTTGGTGTCAAGGAGAAGGCTCTATGTAGAGGGTTCCTTGGAAGACACAGTTGAAAGGCTGTATGAATTGTAATATACTGAGATTTCCTTTCCAGCTTTCTGACTGTGATGTGGTGAGACGTTTTTCAAAGCATCAGAGCCAGCACTGGGAATTTCACACCCATCATTAGAAGGGGGGTGGGTGTGTGTATTTGGTGACTCTGTTATCATTAGTGCTATAATTTTATTTTGCAAAGTGTTCTGCCTTTTTTTTTTTAGACCTCTCTGGGGATGCTTGGTGTATTAATTTGCTGTATTGCCTCCTGGCTGTTCCCAGGCTGTTTTGATTCTTCATCATGGAATTTTAATGGCCTGCTGCCTCTCGGGAGGCATGCAATGAAGAGCATCTCAGGGATTGCTTCCCTTCTTTTCACATGCCTGTAATTGCTGCTCTTTAAGAGCACAAAGCATTTACTAATCATGCCTTGTCTGTCATGGCTTCTTCTTGACAATCTCCCTTTAAAAATAAATAATAAATAAATAAATTGGCAGCAGGCATCAATCATTCTTCCCTGTAACATTTTTGTTCCCTCAAATCCAGAAATACTACTGCAGTGGCAGCTTGAGTACCATTTGATTCCTTTTCATAGAGTGCCTTTTATGTTGACTGGCAGTGAAAAGATTCCCATTTGTAAGGGCTCCATTTTCCTTGGTTGTATTTTGAGGCATGTCATGGTCGCACTACTAGGACAATGCTTAATGGTCACTAGTTAACCATTTGGGTTGGTAAGATGCTAATTTCTCAGAACAGTTTGGGAGTTCTCCAGCAAAACTAAGTCTCTCTGTTGAGATACTTACTGCAAAGTAAAACCCAGGGCATGGTAAGAATTGGAACTCAGCATGAGATCAGCATTCAGGTTGTTCTGAGTTGTTGCATTACTAAGCTTGCAGCTTATTCGTGAAGAATGAAGCTCTAAGAAGGTTCTACAGAGGCAGAGCATATATCACAGCAGCAGCAGATGTAGCTCTGACTAGCATAGTATAACATCTACCCATGTAATGATACCCACATTCGGTGGCAAATGCTATATGCGATGCTGAATTAAGTTACTGTGTATTTTTTCTGAATTGGTGACAGCTGTTTGTCTGGAGAAACATATCCCTGATGTATTATTGTGGAAGAAGTCTAAGGAGGAGTGCCAGTTTAACCAAACAAAGCATTCCTAATGGTGGAGTAACTATATAACCAGATAAGAACATAAGAACAGCCCCACTGGATCAGGCCATAGGCCCATCTATTCCAGCTTCCTGTATCTCACAGTGGCCCCACCAAATACCCCAGGGAGCACAACAGATAACAAGAGACCTCATCCTGGTGCCCTCCCTTACATCTGGCATTGTCATAGCCCATTTCTAAAATCAGGAGGTTGCACATACACATCATGGCTTGTAACCCGTAATGGATTTTTTCTCCAGAAATTTGTCCAATCCCCTTTTAAAGGCATCCAGACCAGATGCCGTCACCACATCCTGTGGTAAGGAGTTTCACAGACCAACCACATGCTAAGTAAAGAAATATTTTCTTTTGCCTGTTCTCACTCTCCCAACACTCAATTTTAGTGGATGTCCCCTGGTTCTGGTGTTATGTGAGAGTGTAAAGAGCATCCCTCTGTGCACTTTATCCTTCCCATGCATAATTTTGTATGTCTCAATCATGTCCCCCTCAGGCATCCCTTTTCTAGGCTGAAGAGGCCCAAACGCCGTAGCCTTTCCTCATAAGGAAGTTGCCCCAGCCCAGCAATCATCTTAGTTGCTCTCTTTTGCACCTTTTCCATTTCCACTATATCCTTTTTGAGATGCAGCGACCAGAACTGGACACAATACTCCAGGTGTGACCTTACCATTGATTTGTTCAATGGCATTATAATATTAGCTGTTTTGTTCTCAATACCTTTTCTAATGACCCCAAGCATAGAATTGGTCCTCTTTAGTGCTGCTGCACATTGGGTCGACACTTTCATTGACTTGTCCACCCCCCCCCCCCAAATCTCTCTCCTGATCTGTCACAGACAGCTCAGAACCCATTAGCCTATATGTGAAGTTTTGATTTTTTTGCCCCAATGTGCATGACTTTACACTTACTTACATTGAAACACATCTGCCATTTTGCTGCCCATTCTGCCAGTCTGGAGAGATCTTTCTGGAGCTCCTCACAATCACGTCTGGTCTTCACCACTCGGAAAAGTTTGGTGTTGTCTGCAGACCTTCCCACCTCACTGCTCACCCCTGTCTCCAGGTCATTTATGAAGAGGTTGAAAAGCACCGGTCCCAGGACAGATCCTTGGGGCACACTGCTTTTCACCTCTCTCCATTGTGAAAATTGCCCATTGACACCTACTCTGTTTCCTGGTCTTCAACCAGGTCTCAATCCAGGAGAGGACCTTCCCTCTAATTCCCTGACTCTGAAGTTATTTCAGTAGCCTTTGGTGAGGGACCATGTCAAACGCCTTCTGAAAGTCCAGATATATAATGTCCATGGATTCTCCCGCATCCACATGCCTGTTGACCTTTTCAAAGAATTCTAAAAATTTGGTGAGGCAAGACTTACCCTTACAGAAGCCATGCTGATTCTCCCTCAGCAAGGCCTGTTTCTCTGTGTGTTTTGAGATTCTATCTTTGATGAGGCATTCCACCATCTTACCCGGTATAGATGTTAGGCTGACTGGCCTATAGTTTCCCAGGTCCCCCCTCTTTCCCTTTTTAAAGATCGGTGTGACACTTGCTATCCTCCAATCCTCTGGCACCGTGGCCGTTTTGAGGGACAAGTTGCATATTTTAGTCAAGAGATCAACAACTTCATTCTTCAATTCCTTAATAACTCTTGGGTGGATGCCATCAGGGCCCGGTGACTTATTGATCTTTAATTTATCAATAAGGTCTGAAATATCTTCTCTTTTAACCTCTATCTGACTTAATTCCTTGGTCAGGAGGGGCTGTTTGGGTAGCGGTATCTGCCCGATGTCGTCTGCCGTGAAGACAGATGCAAAGAACTCATTTAATTTCTCTGCCATCTCTAAGTCTCCTTTTATTTCCCCTTTCCCTCCCTCACCATCCAGAGGGTCAACCGTTTCTCTGGTGTGTTTCCTGCTTCTAACATATTTGAAGAAGCTTTTATTATTCCCCTTAATGTTGCTGGCCATGTGTTCCTCATAGGCTCTCTTGGCCTCCTGTATGACCTTCTTACATTTCTTTTGCCACAGTTTATGTTCCTTTTTATTCTCCTCATTAGGACAAGACTTCCATTTATGGAAGGAAGCTTCCTTGCCCTTCACAGCCTCTCTAACTTGGCTGGTTCGCCATGCGGACACCCTCCTGGACTTAGTCAAGCCCTTCTTCCTTTGCGGTATACACTTCTGCTGGGCCTCTATTACTGTTGATTTGAGCAACCTCCATGCTCTCTGTAGAGACTGGACTCTTTTTACCTTCCCTTTTAACCTCCTTCTAACCAGCCTTCTAACCAGCCTAACTAACAAAGTGCATTTCTGCAGGCTTTCTAACAGATAGCGAACAGGGAGCGGTGTGAAGGAGGAGTGGACTCTGAACCAGCGATATCCATGTCAGCAAGGAATTTACGACAGGTGCAGCTTTTTGGCAAGCTTTCGACAGGTGCAGCATACATGGCAAGCTTTCTCCTGGGGTCTGGGGGATAAGAATAGGCCCTCAGTTTGGTTGTACTTGCCACAAGAGGCGACGAAACAGCCACCGGGTAGATGGGACTCGTTAGCCTGGGAAGGTAGCTCATCTGAGAGAAGGAAAACTCTGATCCCAAACCTCCACTGCCTTGTGGCTGCCTCCAGTTATGGAAAAGGCTTCAGGAGTCAACCTCGAGGCAAAATCCCTAAGGCAGTTCATGGCTGAACACAGTATCGTAATGGCAACTCCTGCGATGCCGCTGGAACCAACCGCATTGGCTTCTGCCTTTCCATTGGACCATTTCAGTGACATGGAGAGGGAGGATTTGCTGCATGGGTAACAGTCTATCCCCCACATCTACTTTACCCAGGCTTCGTGCACTAGAGAGGACACTCTGTTCCAGAACCACCATTCAGAGCCCGATACCATAATCTTCTGAGACTGAAGGATGCCAACTGACTGACTAACCAGCTTCCTAATTTGAGGGAAGTCCGCTCGTTGGAAGTCAAAGGTTTTTGTGAGAGATTTGTCTGGTATTCTTCCCCCGACGTGCATGTCGAAACGAATTGCAGCATAATCACTTTTCCCCAATGGCTCAGTAACATTGACATCTCTAACCAGGTCCTGAGTACTGCACAATATTAAATCCAGAGTCACCTGTCATCTGGTGGGCTCCATGACTAGCTGCTCTAAGGCACAGTCATTTAACATGTCAAGGAATCCGGTCTCCTTTTCGTGACCAGAACACAGATTGACCCAGTCAATATGATAGTTGAAGTCCCCCATGATTACAACCCTATCCCTCCTTTTAACCTCCCTGATCTGTTTCCTCATTTTAGGAACTCCTTCCGGTTTCTGGTCTGGAGGACGATAGTACGCCCCCAGTATTACATCACTCATCAGGCCTGGTAATTTAACCCATAGAGATTCTATGGATTTGGACCCACCTTCAATCTCTACTTTGCTGGATTGTATCCCTTCCTTAACATAAATGGCCACCCCACCTCCAACACGCCCCTCCCTGTCCCTCCTGTAGAGTTTATAGCCCGGGATTGCGGTATCCCACTGGTTTTCCGCATTCTACCAGGTTTCCGTTATGCCCACTATGTCAATGTTTTCCCTTGTCACCAGACATTCCAGTTCTCCCATCTTTGCTCGGAGACTTTGGGCATTTGCATAAAAGCATTTGTACATGGAATGCCCCAGGATGGGCTGCTTATTAGCTCCTTTATCCCTGAATCCTCTCATTATGCCAAACTGTCTATCACATCCCATCATGCTACCATTCCCAATTTCTTCTCCTACTCTGCCTTTACCTTTTTGTTCTCTAACCCTCCCCCCCATCCTCGTCCCATAGGGATGAGGAGTCCCGAACCGGATGCCCCTCGGGTCCTGTTGGCCTTCCCCCAGGGATCAGTTTAAAAGCTGCTCTGCCACCTTTTTAATGTTATGCGCCAGCAGTCTGGTTCCATTCTGGTTCAAGTGAAGCCCGTCCCTCTTGTACAGGCCCCGCTTGTCCCAAAACATTCCCCAGCGCATAACAAATCTAAACCCTTCCTCCCTACACCACCTTCTCATCCACGCATTGAGACCCCTGATCTCCACCTGCCTAGCTGGCCTGGTGTGTGGTGGTGCTCGGGGAATCATTATATAGATGTCTATTTGTTGCTTACCCCCGCACTGGTGGGTGCTGCACTTGGTGCTAGTGGCCAGCACGATGACCATTCAAAAAGCCAAGTTACAGTATTTGGTGAGAGTTGCCTGTGTGAAAATGTGTGTGGCAGTAGTTCCATGGGGTGTTTGGTTATGAAAGATCTGATCAGTGACTACAATCAAGGAAAGAGGCTGGAAGACCACTCTTCCTGAGCTCTGGACAGACCAGTCTCTAGTGCAGGAGCAGGGCAGCTTTTGATTTAACCAGCTATCTTTTTAATACCAAAATGTTCCTTTTGGCCATCCTATGCTAGATAATGGGTTAATTTTTGCAGGTGTTTGTATAAGCACCACCTTCAGTGGGCTGATTGGATGAGCAACTTGTAGCAATTTCTATCTATGATGTGCAGATCAGACTTGGGTGCCCAGCTGGCTGGTGTCTTTTCAAAGGGGAGGAGGATTATTAATTTTGACCTTTGAAGCCATCGAAAATTGCCCCAGGTGATACCTCCAGGCTTAGAAAAAGCAGCTTTTATGTGGCTTGTATTTGCAGTTGATGCTGTACTTGCAGCTGCAGCAGCTGGGCTGAGTATTGTCTTAGTGTGAATACCCTTGATAGGAAGTGTGTTCTGTTGACTGTTTCCTTCAGCATGAGGGTAGTTGTAAATAGATTAATGAATCCTCTCTCTTGTGACAACTGGCAGAGTCTGTACTCTTTGCTTTCCAGAGAAGAACCTTAACTGTATATCAGCAGAGCTTGGGTTTGCAGTGTGGAACTCCTACCTCAGATACCTCTAAAGTCCTGTGTTCATGACATTCCTAGGTCTGCTATTAAAATAACAAAAGACCTTATTTCTCAGCTAAGGCCTCTTTCTGTCCAGAAGGGAATGCTTTGTATGGCTCTCACTCTGAAGGTCAATTGTAATTAAACATTACTTAAATTCTAGAGTGTGTTTCATGTTGAGAGCTTCTTTAAATGTGTAGTTGCATCTTTCTTACATCATCTGCGTTTGAATGAGATGGGTTTTTATAGTCCATCCTTGATTTCTTTTCAGGTTTTATTACAGACTTAAATAGGAAGGTGTTGGCATTGCAGCCAGTCATTTAGGTAACAAAATAAACGTTTCAGTACAGTTGGTAGTATACACCTTCATATGAACCTGTAAGGAATGCATTGGGGGCAGGGTTCCATGGTTAGGTTTTGTAGTTTGCTCTGTTGTTGCACACTAGTTCTTATGGGGAAAGTTTTTCCTGCATTTGGCCCTCCCAGAATGGTAGTAATAGCTAGATTCTGTCTACTGGCTGCAAATTGGCCATCACTATGTTACACAATGTAGGATTTCTGGGAATCATCAATAGCTTGAAAACTTCTACACAATTTTGCAGTAGTTTTAGCAGTCTGTTGTGTTTTGGTAGAAAGTCAGTTGGGAAAGAGAAGCTTTTGCTGTTAATTCTTTTGTTCTCAGTAGAGCTTCAAGAAATACAGGCAGCAGGACCACTAAAATTGAGTGTTAGGACAGACAAAAGAAAATATTTCTTTACTCAGCGTATGGGTGGTCTGTGGAACTCTTTGCCAGAGGATGTAGTGATGGCATCTGGCCTAGGTGCTGTTAAAAGGGGATTGGACAAGTTTTTGGAGTTAAAATCCGTCACGGTTTACAAGCCATGATGTGTATGTGCAACCTCCTGATTTTAGAAATGGGCTGTGTCAGAATGCCAGATGCAAAGGAGGGTACCAGGATGCAGGTCTCTTGTTGTCTTGTGTGCTCTCTGGGTCATTTGGTGGGCCACTGTGAGATATAGGAAGCCGGACTAGATGGGCCTATGGCCTGATCCAGCGGGGCTGTTCTTTTGTTCTTAGGAGCAGTTTAATTTTTTTAGAAGTTAAGTTCCATTTTAGACAACCCAGATCTGTGGCCAGGCATTTTGCAACATTCTCTTGCAGAATTAAGCAGAAAGAATGCAACTTTGGTCTTGTCTTGTTTAGTTTCATCTGCTATTTTAGTTATTAGTGATATGATAACAGGGGGGTAATGTTGATCTACTGAATGTTGATCTACTCTTTATCTTAATTGACTATGCCAGTATCATACACTTAACAGGGTAGATCTATTTTCCGCCATGTATTCCATTGGATATTTGAATTCCCCTACATAGATTTATAGGACGGGAAAGGAGACTTAACAGACACTTTGACTACCAAGCTGGTCAAAGCCAGGGAGAGATCAATAGGCTGTTGATTTATTAACCAGAGGGAAGGTAATCAATAAAGGATAAACTTGACTGAAATGTATGTTATAGGGGTTGATACTTGCAGGATAGTCACCTTTTTATTTAACTTCAGGCAAATAATTCTGAACCCTCCTTGCAGTACCACATTTGCAAATTATTTGCAAGAAAAACTATAACACTGACAGTGGATGTCCCCGAGGCCTGCCATGTAGGGTCTCCTACATTTTATAGTTCTGCTGCCCTAACTTCACTTGTCAGTGAAGTTCCTAGGTTTGCCTTTCTTTCACTGAATAGATGTAGATGACATTTTATAGAAGTAAATGTAGTTAGAAGTAAAGAAGTAAAGTAAAGAAGTGAAGAAGAAGAAGAAGTAAAGAAGTAAAGTAATAGAAGTAAAGAATATGTTAGAAGCAGGAAACCCGCCAGAGAAGCGGTTGGCTCTCTGGATGTTGAGGGAGGGAAAGGGGAGATAAAAGGAGACTTAGAGATGGCAGAGAAATTAAATGAGTTCTTTGCATCTGTCTTCACGGCAGAAGACCTCGGGCAGATACCGCTGCCCGAACGGCCCCACCTGACCGAGGAGTTAAGTCAGATAGAGGTTAAAAGAGAAGATGTTTCAGACCTCATTGATAAATTAAAGATCAATAAGTCACCGGGCCCTGATGGCATCCACCCAAGAGTTATTAAGAAATTGAAGAATGAAGTTGCAGACCTCTTGACTAAGGTATGCAACTTGTCCCTCAAAACGGCCACGGTGCCAGAAGATTGGAGGATAGCAAATGTCACGCCTATTTTTAAAAAGGGAAAGAGGGGGGACCCGGGAAACTATAGGCCAGTCAGCCTAACATCCATACCGGGTAAGATGGTGGAATGCCTCATCAAAGATAGGATCTCAAAACACATAGACGAACAGGCCTTGCTGAGGGAGAGTCAGCATGGCTTCTGTAAGGGTAAGTCTTGCCTCACGAACCTTATAGAATTCTTTGAAAAGGTCAACAGGCATGCGGATGCGGGAGAACCCGTGGACATTATATATCTGGACTTTCAGAAGGCGTTTGACACGGTCCCTCACCAAAGGCTACTGAAAAAACTCCACAGTCGGGGAATTAGAGGACAGGTCCTCTCGTGGATTGAGAACTGGTTGGAGGCCAGGAAGCAGAGAGTGGGTGTCAATGGGCAATTTTCACAATGGAGAGAGGTGAAAAGCGGTGTGCCCCAAGGATCTGTCCTGGGACCGGTGCTTTTCAACCTCTTCATAAATGACCTGGAGACAGGGTTGAGCAGTGAAGTGGCTAAGTTTGCAGACGACACCAAACTTTTCTGAGTGGTGAACACCAGAAGTGATTGTGAGGAGCTCCAGAAGGATCTCTCCAGACTGGCAGAATGGGCAGCAAAATGGCAGATGCGCTTCAATGTCAGTAAGTGTAAAGTCATGCACATTGGGGCAAAAAATCAAAACTTTAGATATAGGCTGATGGGTTCTGAGCTGTCTGTGACAGATCAGGAGAGAGATCTTGGGGTGGTGGTGGACAGGTCGATGAAAGTGTCGACCCAATGTGCGGCGGCAGTGAAGAAGGCCAATTCTATGCTTTGGATCATAAGGAAGGGTATTGAGAACAAAACGGCTAGTATTATAATGCCGTTGTACAAATCGATGGTAAGGCCACACCTGGAGTATTGTGTCCAGTTCTGGTCGCCGCATCTCAAAAAAGACATAGTGGAAATGGAAAAGGTGCAAAAGAGAGCGACTAAGCTGATTACGGGGCTGGGGCACCTTCCTTATGAGGAAAGGCTAGGGCGTTTGGGCCTCTTCAGCCTAGAAAAGAGATGCCTGAGGGGGACATGATTGAGACTTACAAAATTATGCAGGGGATGGACAGAGTGGATAGGGAGATGCTCTTTACACTCTCACATAATACCAGAACCAGGGGACATCCACTAAAATTGAGTGTTGGGCGGGTTAGGACAGACAAAAGAAAATATTTCTTTACTCAGCGTGTGGTCGGTCTGTTGAACTCCTTGCCACAGGATGTGGTGATGGCGTCTAGCCTAGACGCCTTTAAAAGTGGATTGGACAAGTTTCTGGAGGAAAAATCCATTATGGGGTACAAGCCATGATGTGTATGCGCAACCTCCTGATTTTAGAAATGGGTTATGTCAGAATGTCAGATGCAAGGGAGGGCACCAGGATGAGGTCTCTTGTTATCTGGTGTGCTCCCTGGGGCATTTGGCATGTGAGATACAGGAAGCTGGACTAGATGGGCCTATGGCCTGATCCAGTGGGGCTGTTCTTATGTTCTTATGTTCTTAAGTACTCTGGGCAAGACTACAGTGGATCCTCACTTTGCAATGATAATCTGTTTGGGAGACACCATTGTATTGTGAAAATATTGTAATGTGAATCCATAATGCATTGTTCTCTGATAAATCATTCCAAGACTTCAGAAGCTGAAGCCAGAGAACTAAGTTATTTCTCTTTCTAAGACTGATTTAAAGTTGCCCACTGTGCTCTTAAGGGCCATGGTTATCAATTTATAAAATATTGTAATTTTAAAAAATAAATTACAAGGCTGTATCCTTTCCTCAGTACGCTTCCCCACCATGTTAAAAACACTGCTACTGACTGAGATGCTACCCAGAAGATCTGTGTTTGTATCTGCATACTTAAAAGTTTGCTTCTAGGGTACCACCATATTAAGTGGTTTGGATTTTTTCTAATGAATGAACCCAGCTACTTTTAGGTATTTAAGAGCAGAGAAGCATTTCAAGAAAAGTAGCTTTTAAAAGGGAGCAGTTCCTTGAGTCTGCCTGCCTTGGATGGCGTGGGTGGGTGAAATTGCAAATCTCATCACTGGATCCTCATCCCTTCACTCACCACTCTAGAAGTTCTTGGCAGGGCGCAATCACTTTTTCTTAGCCTACCACTTGAACGCTGGTAGCTACAAAGACTGGGTAATGGGCAGGCTGGCATAGTGGGGTGTGAGTGGATTGGTGAGGGGCAGGCAGCTGTCACTCTTGCTGCTGCCACTGCTGGTGACTATTCTTTCCCAACTCGGTCACCACTTTGCTGTTTAAGAAGCTCCTCTGTGCTCTTCCCCTCTTGTTTGCTTCTCTGACTAGAGCAAACCAAAGCAGCATACTGGCCATATTCTGCTCCAGTCTCAACCTGCCAAAACACAGCCCCAGCAACACTGTGTGTGTGCAATCCACATAGGCAGAAAGAGAGAACAAACCATCAATAGAGTACTGCACAGAATCTAGGCCAAGGCACCTCCAACTCTAGCCTGCGGGCCAGAACTGGCGCGCTGGAATAATCATTCTGGGTGCTAAAGTGGCATGGCCTTACCGTTCCGCCCCACAGCCACCTTTCCTTCTGCTGAATTGTTGCAGAGCTTTGCACTGAGGAGCTGCTTCCCTGGGAATTGGGAGTGCAGAGTCTTCTGAGGTGATATGCAGTGGAAGCAGCTCTCTAGCGAGAAGAAAGGTGGCTGCAGGGTGGAATGGTAGACTTTGCCACCACACCTCACCCGGAATGATTATTTCAGCAGAACTCAGGTCGCGGTTTGGAGCCCACTGATCTAAACCAAAGAATCTAGAATCCTACTAGGTCAGTGGGAACCCAAGCTTAAAATAACTGAAGCATAATAACCTAAAAGCCAGTTAATTTGATTGTGTAAAAATCCACTTTTGAGATTTTTGTGTGTTGTGTATTACTATATTGGTGTGGAATTTACCTTTGAAGTAACTCTGTGAAATTCCTGAATGCTAGCCAATTTGGCCATATGCCTTTTCTGCTGCTGCATGTGTGTGTTTTGTCTGAGGGCTGTTTAACATAATGCTGCCAATTATTTAACTGCAGTTAATTGGGAGTGCATTAAACATGGTTAAGTATTATTAACCCCATTTAAGGCTAACTGGGATTTCCATTTAGCCAGAATTTGAGCTTGTGTTTTGATTTTGGTAATTGCATGAAAGCTTGCATTTTTTAATGTTGTTGGCATCCTTCAGTCTCGGAAGACTATGGTATTAGACTCTGAATGGTGGTTCTGGAACAGAGTGTCCTCTTCAGTGCACGAAGCCTGGGTAAAGTAGATGTGGGGGATAGTCTGTTACCCATGCAGCAAATCCCCCCTCTCCACGTCGCTGAAATGGTCCAATGGAAAGGCAGAAGCCAATACGGTTGGTTCCAGGGGCGTCGCAGGAGTTGCCAGAACGTGACTGTGTTCAGCCATGAACTGCCTTAGGGACTCTGGCTCCAGATTTAGCCTCGAGGTTGACTCCTGAAGCCTTTTGCATAACTGGATGTAGCCACAAGGCAGTGGAGGTTTGGGATCAGAGTTTTCCTTCTCTCAGATGAGCTGCCTTCCCAGGCTAACAAGTCCCATCTACCCGGTGGCTGTTTCGTTGCCTCTTATGACAAGTACAGCCAAACTGAGGGCCTATTCTTACCCCCCAGCCCCCAGTTTGCGTGATTATCCATGAGTTTTTTTTAAAGCCCATGATGAAGAACATTACTTAAGCCCACTACTGGTGTTCTGTTTTGCCCATGCAGGTGGTAGGGGTTGGTTTGGTGAAGTATTTCAATTGCACAGCATTACCGCTCTTTGGAGGATTTCTCATTAAGGGAATCTCATGTACATGTATGTGACCTTGTTTTGCGATATTTTTTTTTTGAGGAAGCTATGAATGAATGTTAAATTGCAGTTAGCCTTGATATTTGCTAATATCTCTGTCCTCTTCATGGAAGTTAACAGTGGGACAGTGAAAATGAACTTCCAGTACCCTTACTGTAGCTGAGACTTAACATTAAAACATTGGAAGTATAAATGCCCTCCTTCTACTCAGTGAACTTTTGGCTTTATCAACATTCGAACAAATGGCTTATAGATGACAATTTCAAATGGACATGGTTTGCGATATTTAGAAGCCTTTCTTAGATTTGTATGCCTAGTGTATTCATTGTCTGTGGATGATGGTTCATAGTATGGATTGCTGAATATAATTTGTATTTTATGTATCTTATAACATCTTTTTTCTCACTGTATTTGTTTATGTTAATATATTCTATTTTTTTGTTCTCTAATAAAGGGATTAAAAATTAAGGGAAGTAAAATGTTAAACTGAATTCAGCTAAAGATAATTACAAATCTTTGCCTTCTTTGAAAAAGGCTCATGTGTTTTACCTTCATTTTTTAGTCAATAGAGTTTATTTTTCTCCTCTATAGACAGACTAATATACATCTGGGACCTCCCTGCTCAAGGGACATCAAGAGGAAACGAAAACCAGTTATGGCAACAGCCTCCTTTTCTAGCCCAGCTGCAGGTAAACCACAGCATGTACTCATGTATAAGTCGATCACACAGATAAATGGGAGAGGGGCCTAGTCTGGAGCAAAAAATCCAGACATTTCCCATGACCCTTGGATAAGTTTGGGGGAGGTTATTTCCCCTGGAGTCAATTCCAACCAGGCTACTTGATACTGCTGCAGTGGAATGGACCATTCCATACAGATTTTGCTTATTCCCTCCCTTCAGCCTACCCAGACTGGTGTTGCTGCAATAAAAAATGATGCTGCTACATCATTAATGATTTGGGGTGCTCCAGCTCTGAAGCAGTAACTATTTAAGATGCACATGAAGGTCTGGATTTTATAAAAGAGATCTGGATTTCAACTCTTCACTTTGAAGATGCCTAAAAGGAGTCACCTAAGGGTATGTTGTGTGTAGCAAATGTCAAACTTGGTATTGTGCACACAACTTGACATCCCGAGAATCTCATTTTTGTGGGTTATTTTTTAATGTCAAGTTTCTAGCTCTTATGATTGTTACACTAGGTTAGAAAGTGTGTTGGCGCCTGGAGGCCGCTACCAGGGCTTCTGATGGCCAGTGGCAGGGTTTTGATTCTCTTCCTAAGATCTTTCCCCTTCCATGGCTGGTAGGAGCAGAACTTATTATGCAAAATAAATATGTGCAAATGTGGGTTACTTTACATAATGTGTGCAGTTGTAAGATTTGGCCTTCTGGGTACAGAATTTGGTTCACCCTACTTAATACATCATTTTTGTTTGTGCATGCATGCATGAACCTGGTAAAGCACAGCATTTTTTCAGTTTCAGCAACCAGCTGTGAGCTCACCAGGCAGTTTTTTATAATGGGAGGGAGGAATTGGATGTTGGCTTCCTTCTTGTGTCCATTTCTGGATAATTTGCCTAAAGCCCACCTCTCTTACTGAGGGGAAATTATGTTGTCTCTTAAAGGCACAGCCTCTGTGCCAGTTTATCTGGAATATTTTTTAACTGAAAAAATGATCCTTTCTTAGATGGCAGAGGAGTGTGGCTTTATTCTGCTAACCCCTGCTAACTGGGTAAGAGGCACTTTTTAAGTGGGTGCTCTTTTATTTAGCGGGAGAGGGGGGAGAGTAACTGGCCCTTCTCACCCCAGCACTGTCTTTTCTAGTGGCTGTCTCCTGGTGTTCTTTTTCATCCTTTTAGATTGTGAGCCCTTTTGGGACAGGGAGCCATTAGTTGTTTGTTTGATTCTCTCTGTAAACTGCTTTGTGAACTTTCCGTTGAAAAGCAGTATATAAATACTGTTAATATTATCTAAGACCATCTGCTCTGTGGAGTTGGAAGATACTTGTTAAAAGAATACAGTGATCTAGTGGAAAAACATTTTCTTAACAAGTAAATATGAACTGCCACTAGTTAACCAATGTTGTGAACAAAGGCATCAGTTAATTGCTGTAAAGAACACAGCACCAAAATTAAAAAGTTCCATCCTCTTTTGAGTGTGCCTGAATCAATGCTTCTTCATTGCTAGTCTTAACGTTTCATTTATAGCTGTGCCATCCCTGCAAGCACCAAGAGCCTTGGTTGGATATGTGTTTAAAAAACCAATTATGTATGTGGTATTTTTCACCTAGCATAAGCAAGGTGTTCATGAAGCTTGATGCCTATGTGGATACACACACAAGTTTTCAAAGGTGGAGAAGGTAGCAGCTAAGCAGAATGAAATGAGAAGCATATTGCAAAACCTTTATCCAAACTGCCTTTTGAGAGGATATAGGAAGATGCTTTGGAGTACTGTCTTGCACAGAGAAGCCTGGAGTTAATTGGGACACGTGATTTGGTACAGATTGCCAAACTATTTGCAGTATGTCCTGGTACAAGTTGTGCAAAAATCAGCTGGTGAATAGAGGTGAACTCTGCTCTGTTTTACCTTTGTAAGTTTAGATGCTTTTCTTCCTACCCATAGTTTAAATTCCAGAAGTGAGTTGAATTGGGAAGGAATGTGCCTGAAATAAGGTGTGGGGAAGTAAGATAGGGAAGAAGCTCCCCTCACCCCTGTACCCTTTTGATGTCAAAATGGGGTCCCCACTCTCCTGCTATTTTATATGTGAATGGGACAGACATGTGAACAATGAGCATGGCTGCTCCATTGCATTTGACCCTAAAAGAACATGTCTTGAAGCAAAAGACTCAACCAAGCAACTCTGGCTCAATACTAGATCTCTGCCAAGAGTGTCAGTTATCAGGACATAAATTGTGAGGTCTGCAATTCAGGTCTACACAGAGCACAAACACTCTGCTTGCAGAAGAACCTGTAACTGTGTTATCCACAATCATGAAAGCTAAAAACAGACTTGAAAAGCAAAAATGAAGGAAAAGAGAGGGCTGGTATTCCAAAGCAGCAAAATTCCTTTTGATGAATTAGACACACACATTCCTGAATTAGAGTCTTTCCCTCTTTCCTCTACCCTGCATGCTTTCCATCACTAACTTAGGTATTTCCTCTCTAACTAGCTTGTGGGCCTCAGTTTTCTTTTACTGTAGATGGAGCCATGAGACCAGTTTTTGTATGTTCAGTGATGGATTGGAAATGAATCGACATTCCAGCCAAAGTGTGTGATTAGGGAGTTTGTATAAGAAAGGATGCCCCTTCTGGGCAAGGCAGTTTTCCCAGCATAGACCCTGTGCCTGAGCACAAACTGCTCTCATCTCACTTGTTGACCAGGTCCTGCTTCCATGAACTCTTTTTTGCAACCCAAGTGCCCCACAGAGGTGAAGGACACAGCCTGAGCTGACTCCATCAGTCAGCAGAACAAATGGGCTTGCTCTGCCTAACATCGGGCCATCTCGCATTCCACCTCTTTTATAGAGATGAGTGATGAAGAGAGGCTCGTTCCGCTTTGCCGCTGTATTAATACACATCAGGGGCCAGCTCCTAGCACTAAATCATGCTACTGCATACATCTGTTATCGGACTCTTCACCAACGTGATGAACAAGACTGCAGATAGAGGCTTCCTCGTGTCATTCTTTATAGGATTTTCCTAAAAGAATAAATAGCTCAAATCTCTGCCAACACTCTCCCCTGTCATTGTGATGAATTTAGCTTCTTTCTTAAACATGCAGCAACAAATCTTCCCCTGTCGTAGACCCCTCCCCATCCCCACCTACAGAAAGTTTTGTTGAATTTGACTGAATTCAGATGATGGTAGTCAGGCCATTGAAGATGCATATTAGGTGGCAGAAATTGAAGCACCAGTTGGGGGCGGGGTGGGTGCGTTGTTAACCACTCAGATACTTAATGGTGTGCCTACAAGTTCATGCCCCCTTTCTCTACATTCAGGTAGGAAAAATATTCCTTGTCTCCTTATCTGAAGTCTCTGAAATGTGAAATTCCCCCAAGATGGTGGCCTCCATGTTACCATCCAGAATAGTGTCCAGGATTATGACCAGGTCTACATGGAATCATTTTGTGAAATAGCACTTCTAGAGCAGGCAGCATAACAGAAATTGTGGTCACTAAATATAACCACTGCATTATAACCACTAAATATAATATTGCCACTGCAATGGCAGCACCATGAAATGAAATGAATGAAAGCCTTAGGAATGAACCTCAACAGATGGAAAACCTTGACCTCTGAGCGGCCCGCTTGGAGGCAGGCTGTGCAGCATGGCCTTTCCCAGTTTGAAGAGACACTTTGCCAACAGACTGAGGCAAAGAGGTAAAGAAGGAAGGCCCATAGCCAGGGAGTCAGACCAGGGACACACTACACTTTCTCCCAGTGTGGAAGGGATTGTCACTCCCGAATTGGCCTTTTCAGCCATACTAGACGCTGTTCCAGAACCACCATTCAGAGCATTATACCATAGTCTTTCGAGACTGAAGGTTGCCAACAGGGCTGCCACTGGGGCTCACCTGTAGGCCCCCATAGTTCTGAGGCAGTTGGATGAGAGCTTTGTCCCATAACAAGGCTTAGAATTTCATTCTTTAATCCTACATTGAACAAGTCCCATTTTGCTGAACAGTGGTCCAGAAGTGCGTCCTGGCCAAGAGACAAACCTTCATTTTTCGTTCTGAACTGGACTAGTAGGCACTAGCCAGTCTTCCTAAATACCAGTTACCATGTTTCCTTTGTTGGTTTTTGGACCCTGTTGGAGTTGAGATTACTTGTGCTTGTCATCCAGATGTAGGTGGAGTAGGGAAGAGGAGGAGCTGGTTTCACAAAGGGCAGCATATTCTGGGCCCTGCTCAGTGTCTGTTTCTTTTAGCCAATCCTTTAGTGAACCAAAGCTAACATGATCCTTGCTTTTCCCACATTAAGGGGTGTTTAGGCTGCCTCACTGACAACCTGGTTGATTTTTCTCACTCTTTTCATTATATACTAATTGTCCTTTTGGCAGAAATGCTACTTGGCCTTTTCTCCAAGAAAAACTTGGTGCTTAGACTGGATCTTGTATTTGTCCCTGAAGTGTATTCACGTTTTCGCATGGAATGTAAGCTATCCCTTCCCACAGAATTTTAGTTATGCTTGTTTAGAATTCAGATTCTCCAGAAAATGGTGACCAGGTACACAGGAAACAGAAAGTAGACTTGGCCTATGAAGGCTTCTGTCGTGGTTGCCATACTGTAGAGAGTCGCAGAGATCCTTTAGCTTTCTGGCTGTTAAAGGACTAGGTACGGTTTGGAGAACTTTGGGCAAAAAAACCCTTGAAAAATTCAAAACCAGTCTAAGGAGTCATGGGAGCTCCTCCCGCTCAGGAAGACTGTGCAGCTGATTTGCCTGCCTGAGAGGAGGAGCTTCCCATTTGTAAGACTGACCCTGGCATGGCACCACTGAGAAGGGTTGTCCACAGGTAGGCTCAAACCCACCCATTTTTATTGGGTGCAAGATAAACACAATCCTGCATGTATTGGCACTTAAAGCAGAAACTAGATCTTGATCTCCTAGTGTTAGATTTATGCGGCCACATCACTTTCACAATATAGACAGAATATTACCGTCCTCTATTGCTTAAGGTGCTGATGTCACAAATATTTTAGACTTAGGACTTTGAATCAGTGATATTCATTAAATGAGTATTGCTTTTTTTTCTCCCCTGCAGTCAAGGTAAAGGGGCTTCATTAATTATGTTCATGTGTGTTCCATTGTGACTGACTGGATAGAACCTCTTTCCTTCCCTTTAGGGCTCAAGGCTAGAAAGCAGGGCATTTATTAGCAGCGGGTATGATTTTCAGGATGGCAAACAAATGAAGCATTGGCATGCAAGAGTCTTACTATTCTAGCCTTTTCAAGCCCCGTTTGCCTGGTTGAAAGTACAGTGGGCCCTTGGTATCCGCAAAAGATCAGTATACTGGACCGCCCGCAGATAACCATGGGGCCCTCACGATGGCAACCCAAGTGCCTCTCTAAAGTGCCTGGGCGACCTCCTGAGGTGTGAGAAGGGAGCATGTGAACTCCCTGTGTCTTGTAACACCTGGATGCAACCAGAAGGCTCTTCATGCCCTCCAATCATGGGCTTGGCACCCGTCTTGTGAAATCTATAGGTGCCAAACCTGCGGATAAGGAGGGCCCACTGTAAAGGGATGGGACAGGCAGCAAATGCAACTGAGGTTTTGAGCTGGCTTGGCCAGTAAAATTAGGTATGTAGAATTGTAACTATGTTCCTTGCTTTGAAATGATTATTAATTGTTTTTTCTCTCCCTCTTCCTTATTGTGATGTTCCAGCAGCTTTGTCCATTCACATAGATACAGCAGACCCGGGCCCACCAGTGGCACACTCCCAGAGGCACCAGAACTGATTGGACAGACAGAATCTATTCATCAGACAGAAGCACCATCACTATCCCAGGCAGCTTTTTTAAAAAGAGAAGATGCTACAGGAGGTGGTCATTGACTGAACCTTGATGGGGCAGTTTTTCCTTTAAGAAGCAGATGGGCTTTCTTTATGTTGGACTTCAGCGTGATAGAGAATCCACATCAGATACCTTGATTGGCAGTAACCATCTCTTCAGTGTTAGCATGTGACATGCACCTTTTCCAGAATGATTTGTTTGCCCCATACATCCTGCAAATCATATTTGTGAATCTTTGTAAAATACATAATTGATGTTGGGGTTTTTACACTTCTAATGTCCCTGCTGTTGCTGGGCAAGTATTAATCTCATACTCATCTCTAACTGAAGCAACTGTCAGCAGCTGCTGTGGGCATGTACCAAATGCTTCTGGAGATTGTACAGCTTTGTTGCAAAGCTCTTCTTTCCTTGGATGTGGTTGTAGCAAACTCCTATGTTCAACAGGAGGAATTCTAATTGCATTGCTTTGCAGAGACAGAGCCTATATCTCTGGCAAGCATAAAAGTTGAAGACAAGCTAGCAGGGATCCTTGATCAGAGTGGAAGTTAAGAGGGGGAAAAACATTTTAATCTGGATTAGGTGACTTGAATTTTATATTGGGAACATTTCCAAAGACTACTTGTTGTTGATCAACAACATTTTAAGCAAACATGGGTTTGTCCCTTTCAGAAGAATCTATTAGCTTACTTTGTATAGTATTCTCCTTCCAGGTTTTTTCTTAGTGTATCATGGAGTGTCCTTGTATCGGTTTTAAATTTAACCCATACTTTCTCTGTTGGCTTCACTTTCCTGTGTCTTCAGATGTTGGCAGAAACATAAATGTACAGACTAGATACTCATGCAAGGAAATGTTGCAATGTATAACCCTTAAAGCGAATGACAATGAAAGGGACTATCAACTGTAGTTCCATTTTTTTAAGCTACTGCAAAAATCAGCTGAGACATTAATGTGAAGCCCATTTGTTGCTGTTCGAATAGCCTGTTGGATATCATGTGATTTCAAAGTAGCCTTTATCCAAGTATGACCACTTAACCCTGTCGCCTTCAAACTGGGATATTTCCTGCAGTATGAAAAGGAATCTTCCTTCTTGGCAGTATATACTAGGCAGGATATACTGCCTTTTATCCTACATCTCTGATTGCAATTTATTCATTATGGTGTGTCTGTGCGTTTGTGTATATATTGTATATCAATATATAGGGAGTGTGCCTTCTCCCTACAACTTCCTTCTCATTACTGTTCATTCTTCAGTATATGTAAGCAGGGTTGCAAAATAGTTGAAATTCCAAGGTACCTGCATCAAGTATTAGATGCCCTGGTGGTCATGTTCCTGAGATTTTTTTAATGCTTGTTTGCAGTAGGATGTGTCTCTATGCTTTTTATGTTTCTTTCTTGAATGACCAGCCTGAAACCTCCCACGAGGTTTCATTTCCACAAGGTATGCCTGGGTGTTGTGTGCAAAGCCAATAATATCTTTGCTTGGATCCCATTGGCTGTGTGGTATTTGAGGTACTAGGCAAACAGAGCCATAGCCCTTGCTTCTGTGCATACGGAAATCCCATCATGGGAAGCAAATTGGTGCTGCTTAGATGTGAAGGGTTAGCATTGTTTCATTTGCTCGTATAAGACTCTTGACCTGTAGTTCTCATAAAATGGAGCATGATACCTGGCTTAAGAACATGTAGTTATACACAAACAAGTTAAAATGGCAACCCTGGAGAGTTCACCATCAATTGTGATGATGGATTTTGTCACCTGTGGTATAGGTTTATCCAATAATGTAGAGTAGCTCACATATGCCTTACTAGTGTAGTTATGATAACAATGCCTTGCCTGTGCCTGATCCATGAACGGCGGTCATGCATCCCAGACAGATGTTCAAATCTTCAGTTGTAGTGCTCCTACCCCTTGAAACTGGTGCAACAAGAAAAATGGGTTTAATTCTATATGAAGGGTGCAGAAGCCAGCAATTTATCTGCATTCTCTAAAGTCCTGTGAGGGAACCTGAGGAGAGCCACCACCATCTTCATTGCTTTCAGAAGCATTAATGGGTTGTCTCCTGTACAAACTCCTCTGAGATGAAGGGAAGCTACCTTTTGGTATGTTATGCAACATCAAACACATCTCTACTGCATGATGGGCAATAGCTTGTGCTCTGATGATCCTGTAAAACCCACTCTTGATTTACTTCCTGTGTGCAGAATCAGTAATTATAGTAGGAGCGCCAACAAGTACAGTTGCAGCTTCACTAGTTTTCTTATTTTGTTGCTCTCTTATCTTTATTTTTCATCTTGTTTCCCCATATAACAGTGTCAAAATATAAAACAAAAATCTGTACCCAGTAGCTTTTAGGAATTTTGAATCAGACTCAGACTTGCTTGATTGTGACTTATTGCTGAGATTCAAAAAAAATCAAAGAAGTTTGAGTTTCTTTCTTTCTTTAAAACATATTTATGTGATAACATAAAAGACTGTATTGATCTGCATGGCCACTAGCGTCTTTAATGGGTCAGAATCCTAACGAAAATTGGGATAATAGCTTAGTATGTAAACCAAGAGGGTCCTGTGAATGCAGGTAATGGAAATGGTCTAAATTAACTTAATCCTGATTGGAATGTGGATTACATTTATTTTGTATGGTGGTAGAAACAAAATGGTGGCAGAGAGGAGGGCTCTCAATGGTAGGGCCCTGCCTTGCATTCTGAAGGTCCCAGGTTCATCCCTGGCATTTTCAGGTAGAACAGAGATATAATCACATTTGAAACCTTGCAGAATTGCTGCCAGTCAGTGTTGACAATACTAGATGGCCCAAAGGTCTGACTCTATATTAAAGGTGGCCTCCTGTGCTTCTGTGGAAGCAGTTACAGTGGCAGATATATGAACAGGACATGAATGGCAGCTGCAACCCATTTATATTTTAAAAATATTGCTGATCATATAATTGAGTCTGCAGGACTCGTAAGAAATGACAAACTTGGGCATAATTTAAGTTTTCTGTGTTGCTTCAAGTGTTTCTTTTTTATTTTAATGCTTGTACCAAGTTTTGTGCTGGAAAAAAAAAATCCTGTAATGAGCTGAGCATATTTACTTAAACAGCATTTGAAATGTTTTTCTCTGGTAGAGGAAGGGTGGCATTCTTGACTTTTTTCTCATGACCATCACATTGGCTATGCACTTGTTGAAATTGGGAGCCCTGTCGGCCAACCCCAAGTTGTGCCTTCTTCATAAGGATAAGGTGGTGTTGGGGCCTGATCCTATCTTCATGCTGAAGGTAAATTTAGTGTTCTGTCATGTGCAGGAGCTGGCTATGCCCTAGTTTTGTCCCATCCTCTGAATCCCAAAGCAAAAACCTTGCATACGCTACATGTACAGAGAATCTTGCTGTTTTATCCCAAAAGGACTCACAGCTCAGAAGAAGAGACATCATGTTTGTAGCCTTTCAAGGGTCTGCTGGGGACAAAAGTGTGACCGAGCACCCTGTCAGTGGCTATGAGCATGCGTTGAGTTAGCTTATCATGCAGTTGGGAAGGATTCACCTGGGATCATGCAGTTGGGAAGGATCATGACACATTATCTGGGGGAGGCATGCAACTTCAACTGCCTTTGACGGATATTCACTATTGGAGATCTGTAGGGCAGCTACCCACTCTCTGTCTATATCTTTTCAGAACATTATTAGGTTGATGTGGCAGCCTTGGTAGACAGCTTTTGGCAGGAAAGTTCTGCAGAAGGTGGTGAGGACCTGAGCAGTTCCCACTTCTCCTGACTGTCCTAGTATGTCAGCTGCTCAGGTAGATCCTGAAGAGTCAGAAATGCCCCTCTTTACCTGAGAAATTGAGAATTTCTTACCTGAGAAATCCTGTTCATGTCAGAGGGAGGGTGTTTGACCCACCTCTTCTACCAGGCTTTGCATCTCACTCTGTGAGGCAATGGGCAACATGTGTGGTAGTAACTAGGGCTCTTTGGGGACTACCGTGATCTGCCACAGCATCCTTAGCAGGGTGCTTCCCTGTACTTTTTATATAGTTATGTTTGTTGTTTCTATTTAACTGTTTTTCTGAGAAGTTCACTTTCAGCATTATGGGTTATCTTAGTGTGGGACAGAGGGATGTTTTGGTTTTCAAGGACCGTCTGGGGGTGGGATCACCTCAACAAGAGGAGGAGACATAAAGATTGACTTCTATGCCTCTTGGTCGTGGGAGGGCATTCCTTACCCTCTCCCCATAACAGGCATTCTCAGGCAAGAAATTCGCCCTTTAAAGCTTTATTTTGGAGACATTTCACTTGGGGCATATCAGTTGTTTTAATTTATACTCTAGGATTCCATTCCCGTTTTAACTGTGGAAAGCTAGTAGCATATAAGACCTTGAGGCTTCCATTCACATCAAAAGATGCATCCAGTCTATTCAATATTGCCTGGATAATGGGGAATGCATGTCTTCATTGGTTACAGATCTGGAAGGCTGTGGCTATGTGTGGATTTATTTCCCTAGACTGGACCACAGAATTTTTATATGAGATAACTATCTCTTTTGGTTTGCTGCTTCCCATCTGATGCAGTCCATCCAGTGACAGAGCTGACCTCTAATTTTATCCCTAGGCAGGACCCTGTAGCCTCAAACAACCCCTTTCTCTTCTTGCCAAATCACCAAGCGGAGAAATCTGAAGAGGCCTGAGGGCCACAAGTAATGTTTGCCAGTGGCGTGGAGGCAGAACCAGTATTCTGCTTGTCTGATGGCTCAATCACTATGTGGATATAGTTTGGAGTAGTTCACGCCTGGTAGTGAGTAGGAAACTGCCCTTAGCACCTGCCGCCAAAGAGTGTAGCCCGACATGCAGATATGGGAGTCAGTTACCCATGTGTTGCTTCCAGCTGCAGCTGTCAATACAGGCGTGCGTTGTTTAACAACCATACACTTAATGACGGAACACATATGCGACAGTGATCAAAGCATGATGAAGAGGCTCTTAATGAGGCAGTCAGTTCTCCGATAGCCTGCAGCAGTTTGTCTGTTTACACAACAACGAGGCTTTTAATGCAAAGAACAGGCAATCTATCTCCAGTAGCCTGTGCAGCCAGCAGTGTCCGGCAGGGAGTGTCTTTTTAAACAACAAAGACACTAGATTGGGTTGAATGTTCGCTTAATGACCTAATTGCATAATAACAAGGATAGGAAAACATATCCCCGCCATTAAGTGACACATACCTGTATAGCAGTGTTATATGGGAGATTTCTACACTTAAGGGTTAAACCGGAAATGCAGGAAATTGAATAAGCAGACATTTTTGTGTCATGTAGTAGTACTAGGAATCTTGCCATGCATACTGTCCTGCTGATAGTATGTTGATACTGCAGTTCCGCCTGTGTATTGTGAGTGAACAAGAAACCAGTCCACGTTTGTGCATGTAGAGCATGAGGATTGGATGCTCTCGATTCCTGTGTAAAGCTATTCAGCAAAAGGGCCCACGTCCTATCCTAGTCCCACCTCTCTGCATGTGTCGTGCGTTTCTCTTCTCCACTGTTGTCTGGAAGAGACAAATAACTGCATTTGATTTTCGAAAAGGATAACAAACTTTAGGCTCTCAAGCAGAAAAATCAGGAAATGCTGCATTTTGTTCCATCAGTAAATATGCTGCATTTTTATTTTTAAGAAATAAAAGCAGTGACCAGCTAAGCTTACTTACTACTCACCTGGCTTTTGTCATCTGATTCCTTCAGCGGTATTTGAATATTTTCACCTTCTTTGCTTAGACAACTAGATTCATGGTGCCAAAATACTCTTCTTCAGTATTCCATGGGAATTCTGTTTTGCAGATACAGCGGTGGAGCTTTGTGATGTTTGTGTCTGCAATATCTTTTTCACCAATGTTTACATTAATCTATATGTAGTATTGCAATAGTCATATCATGACCAGAGATCCAGGCTATGCATTGATTCAGAGAGCAGCTCTGTCCATGTTCTCCTTGAGGTGATAATCCTGTTTCTGCACGTACTCCGTTCCTTTCTGACGGGAATCTTTCTTTTACGGAGGAGCATTCAGTCATGAGCTCCCATGTACAGTCTGAAGTGGTGCAAGCTAGTCAAGGTTTACCACCTTAGGGAGAGCTAGGCTTCTGTGCGAGGGCTTATTTCAAGCTCATCCCCTCTGAAATCCACAGAGCTGCTCTCATGAGTAACTTATGTGAAACCTTACTGTGAGTGGCAGCTAATCTGAGTAGAGGCAATTTCTGAGCTTGGATGACTGGGCACCCTGTGCCATTTCAATAATCATAGTAGGCACTTCCCTTCTATGGGCGTTTTACTCACTGTAATTACCGCAGTTTCTCCTGTCGGTACACAGAAAGTCGTTTGCAGATGAATCAGACGTTGAGTTAGCCTTGGACTCTCAAGGGCTTTGCAAGCTCGATCAGGGCAAGTGATACAGTATATGCTATGTTGTGACTCTGGAATTTATTTTTAAAAAATATATCTTTTAGATAGCTTGCTTAAAATGTTAAATAAAGGTTTTCTGCGAACTGTGGCATGTATTTGTTTTGTTTCTTTCCTAGCCTCACATTCACATCGCAGCTTTCTCCATGACACTAGTGTTAACACCTGAGTTGGGGCAAAGTTGCCTTAGCCAAAGAGGCATCTGCTAGCATAAGTGCTGGGCAATACAGTAGCCAATTTGGGGGACAGTCCTAGTACTCACTTCCCTGGGAGTAGGCCCTGTTAAATGCAATGGGACTTCTACTCAGAAGTGAGTAGAACTATCTGTAGCATTGAACTATCTGTGATCAGCAAAGGAAACACCCTATAAATCCGGAATTTCCTGGCACATGATTTAATGGCATGCCTGACGTTCAAAACTCCATTTAGATAAGAAGTAGTCATTTGTAGGGTGTGTTTGTGTAAATTTGCATGATTTTGTTCCACGAAAATAGCATTCATTGAGAACATTTTGTGTGCTCCTAGCACTTTATGTGCATTGTCTCAGTCATCGTTATGACAAACTTGTAAGTTCAGGAGCATTGCCCACTGATACAGTGGGGAAGTTTGAGTGACAAATGATTTGCCCTACAGCCACAGCAAGCTCATGGCTGATAGAAATCAGAAATGAATTTTTGGTTCATGTTCTCACCCCACCTAGGTAGAGAACTATAATATTCAGTATCTATGCCAGTATGTATATTAATCTGTACATGTGTATACAGTTATGTATTAATAATATGTTGATGCTTGCAACACTTTTCATTGCTCGCTAACTCTGGGAGGCAGGATCATTCATTTTTACTTGTGAAACCGAGGTTGAGAGAGTGTGGATAGAGTCTTCCAGTGCTGCTAGAGTTTTTGTCAGGTTCTATACACTGCTGCAAGACAGAATTATGTGGTGCACAGGTTAAAAAGAAGTACAAATGGGATGCAGTATGACTGAAACACACTTTGCGTCATCTGACAAGCTTGGAATGCTGAACATTGGCATGTTTCCCAGAATGGTGTGCAGCAAGCAGCTGAGCGCCTTACGTGACCTGGCATAGACATAGGAGGTTTCTATAGGTTCTGCCTCTTGGCATAGTGATGTGCTGCAGATAATTGAAAACTGGATCATTGTGTTCTCCTTGGAATTTTTTTTTTTTTGTCAGGGGTGGTATGTCATCAAGCTAGAAAGGTGTATGTATAGTTCAGAGGGTGATATTGTAATATGTCATTGTTGACAGGCATCATAGACATAAAGTAGGCATTCACAACTTGACTCCAGGACAGGACTTTGTGCCACAATAGTTGCATATATGACAAGCATTACAAAACTGACTCATTTAAATAGTTTTTAATATTCAAGCTTCTGGGGGGGGGGGAAGCAAGGTCGAGAGAGCTCAGAAGTCAAAGGTAGCATGCCCTGGAATATTGGAATAAGAGCGGCTATTTTAATATGAATATACATAACAATTGGTGCAATCCTGACATTATTACCCTGTGACTGCCATTCTGTGGGTCAAGCCCCACCGAATTTGGTGGGGGCAATGCAACAGCAGTGTCTGGTGGTTTATGCACAAAATATACTTACAGGTGTCAGCTTAGTAGAAAAGTCTGCCAGTGACTTACCAGTAATGGTTATATTGGTGATGGCCTGTCTGTGGTTAACCAATCAGTGTTGATGGTTTCCAGGGGGAGAATACAGTGTTCAGGTATTGAATGTCTGCAGTTGACCACTGCCAAGAGGCAGAACTTATAGAAACCTTCCTATCTGTCAGGTCTTCTGTGAGTGTGCACACATGTGCTAGTGTTTTGACAGGTTTTAGCCCCCTCTGCTGGCTACCTAGATGTTAAATCTCTGGGGAACACATTCAGCTTTGACTGTACTGCCCAGGCAGACAGAAGCATGCACACAGTACCTGTTTGCTGCTTGCTTTTTTCTCCGTAGTGGGCTATTCAGTTAGTAAATGTTGCTGCAGGTCTTTGAGTTGTGTTGATTCTCTACTAAGTACAATTAGAACAGTTGTGAGATTAAATACTACATTAAAAATCTTTAAATCAAAACCACAAAGGAAACCATTTGGGGCAGTGCATTCACACACCACCTCCTGCACTGGGCAGTGTAATGCAAGCTCTTGCTGGCTATACATAAACAGTCCATAGACATTAGAAACAGTGACTCAGAGAGCCACCTTTGGTGTGGGTTGTGTGTTTGTTCAGCTGTAATGTTGGAAAGATGCAGTTTATCAGTGACAACCCGCTCATTTATAAAAAAAAAAACACAACAAGGCAGGACTAAGGTGATGTCATACTCATCAAGGTCTCCAACATTCTCAGAGACTGATCAGTTTCAGCATAGGAGACCCTAGGAGGGTGATAAAGCAATATAGTGGCTATGTGGGATTTGTCTCTTTGGCTGTGCAGCTCATTCAAAGTGAGCTGCAGTGTCCCATGTCTCATTTCAGCTTTGCCATAAGTGGGAAGGGAGAATGAGTACAGCCACTGCAGGGGATGTAGTTGATTAATATTGGGCACAGATGGGAGTGTCTGAATGTTATGCCTACCCCCTTATGGGCAGAAGGTCTGGTCTAGAGGGTAGAGCCTCTGTTTGCCTGAAGATAACATCCGAAGGTCGCCAGTTCGAGGCCACCGGCACCGTGAATGGTGAGACCTTGAAGCAGCTGACAAGCCAAGTCGAGTTATTCCACCTGCTCTTTGGCTGCCCTTCAAGTGAGATATGAAGGATTGTCAGCCTGTGTGGGAGGAAAATGGAGGCCAGAATGTGATACCAGATCATAAAAGATCCATCTGAAATGTTGTGGTTCTTGAAAGACAGAACCTTCTTCAACTGTAAAAGTCCCTATTGGGATTTAGTATTGCCTGCCTATGTAAACCGCCTTGAATTAAAGTCTGAGGAGAAATCTGACGACCAAAAAAGGCGGTATATAAATAATATAAATACCATTATTAGTATTAGTATTAGTATTATTAAGTCAGTCAATAGATTTAATAGAGGGGAATGCTTCATTGCGGTGGCTTTTGATAGTTGGGGATGTCCCACCTACATTTGGAATAAGTGTTGGCACAAGATGCTGTTTTGTGTAATGAACCAAATTACAGGGAAGCAAACTCTTGACAGGCCTGAAGAATCCAAGCATTTTTAGTGTTCCTGAAATTCAAGTTGGATGCAAAGGATACCAACAGTTACTATAGTCACAGTCCAGTCCTATCCATCCTCCCTGCCAATGCAGTAGCACAAAAATGGCTACTGCTGCATCCAGGTGGGGCAATTGCTGTGTAAGGGAACAATCTTCCCTTACCTCAGGGATAAGCCTCTGTGGCTTGCGGGGAGAGAGTCTACTCAGACCTGCGCTAACTAAATAGCTGGCACAGGTCCACATGGACCTGTGTCATGGGATCAGGTCTGAGAAGGGGGTTAGGATTTGGTGGCTGCCAAACCCAACCCTTTCCCAGAGCCATTTCGCCCCCACCGCATTCCACCCTCCTCCACCCCTTCCACTTATGCTGACTTACCTGCTCCTGGCAGTGCACTTCGTAGCATGATGTCAGAGCACTTTTTACGACTGGTGTTGACTGCTTTGTGGCAGCGCCAGCAGTCGACCACTCATATAGTATTTGCATGGTAAGTATAGAATTGGGCTCTTGATAGTTAATTGATAAAAATGCTCCAGGTCAGATTTTGACAGACGCCTGAAGGGAAGGAAGAAGAGCCACCTCTTGCAACATGGCTCCCAGGAATGCTGATGGTTGATGTATACCATTTATGGCACTTTCTGTCATCAGGTATGGAGGTGGCTGCTGGTTAAAAGGAGATTGGAGATATTCATGGAGGGCATGTCGGTCTACAGCAACTGACCTTGAAAGCTAAATAGACTCTTTGATTCAGAGGCAACTTACCTCTGGACATGTTGCTGGTGGAGGTGGGTGGTAAACAGCAGGGGAGGCTGTGGCCTGCTGGTGAGTTTCTCAGAGGCATCTGGCTTGGCACTATGGGCTAGATGGGCCTGTGATCTAATTCAGCAGGGTGGTTCTCATGTTCAAATACTGTTACAAAGGAGACAGCACTTCAGGAGACAGCACTGCAACTGCTGAGGTAGCCAGAACTTCCTCACTACAGAGTTCCTCTTCTTCCATCCAAATCTCCCTTGGACTTCATAACTTCTGTCCATGCTGGCTTTTGCCCTACGCTATTTCAATGACCGTCTGCAGTCTGAGAGAGGGGCAGACGCTCCACCTTGGGCACTTCACCATCACCTCCTTCCACTTGTGAGTGCTGGTGTACATGTGACACCTTCCATAGGAAGGCCACTGAAAAGTCTTCCCCAGTGACAAGTGCTGCATGTGGTGTCTGCAACAGCTAGCTACATAGATTGCTGGCATCACCTGGAGAGTCTCCAGTCCTCTCCACCTATTCCTGCCCATGTTTATAGCCATAGGGCAGATCACTGACTTTTTTGCAGCTTCCCTGTTGCAAGTAGGACATGCATGCCACCCCAAGTTGCTGCAATAAAGGGTGCTCAGGATCTGCTTCTCCTTCAGCAGTTTCTCCACCATCCAATCTGTGCAGACGATCCAGGTAATGACTGAAGTGCCTTGCAAATGGTGGTCTTTAATTTTGAGATGGCGGCTGCCTGCTTGGTTAGACCTCTGGCAGAAAACGAGCACAAACAAGCACAAATCTGTTTTGCTTGCACCCATGGGAAGGGCTTGCCCTGAGCAGAGAGGTAAAAATTAAACAAATGGATTGGCACCGGATACCACCTCTTTTTTTCCTTTCCTCCTTGCCCTGTTTATAGATGGGGAAAGCATTAACTTGGAATAATCAATGTAACTTCCTAGAGAGCCCTTTGAGTAAAAGGCTTGTCATGTTTCTTCATTTAGTGGAACAGATGGGGCCTTGGTGTCGAGAGGCCAGGGCTGTTCCCCCTACAGATGGATGCTCCAGCTTACAAAATGTGTTCCATAGGTTGGTTGGTGACAGACTCTGCACACAAATCTTTCTTTTTCATGGAAAGTTCTGGGACTCTGGGATCAAACCTCTGAGAGTAATTAGTGCTGCTGAGAATGCCCAAATCCTCAGGCAGAGTTTCTTGAATGTTCCCCAATCATGAGAAAATGTGCTAGTTTTCCCTAAATGTTTTGTTGGCATGTAACTTTACTAAGGTCCTTTAACCACCTCTTTAATATAACTATGTGTGCCAAATTGGTAACATATCTTGGAATCCGTATGTATCATCCCTATCAGTTTTGAGACCACTACTCACTGGCAGGTGTTTGGTCAGCACCACTGGTGTAGCTATCTCCTCTGGCACCTGGGACCATGACTGAAGATGTCACCCCCCCCCCCCCCCGGAAGTAACTGCAGTGACATGACATCAGTGCCAATTACTGGGCATGCTTAGAGCAGTTCACTCTGAGCAGCTGACCACTATTTTCCTGCTTGGGATGCACAACCACTTTGAGTGGCTGAGATGTGGGGTGTGTGGGAGAAAGTACTGTGGTGGTGAGGAGGTAGTTGCTCTGAGTGGACATCCATTTCTTTCTCTTTCCCCCCTGCATCACTAAGCAATGGTATCATAAGACCAATAGCAGGTGATGTGGATAACATGATGAGACTCTGCATCAGTGGGGCTAATATAGATAGGTATTACTGGAAATGGTCACCATGGCTTAGATGCGTAATGGAGGGGGGCATGGAGGAGAACTGCAGCTGAAGGGAGCTTTAGCACTTTTTACTCCTCTGCAGTTCTGCTTCTGATCAGGCCCTCCCCCTGCCGCATCCTATTTGAAAGAGGAAAAGAAGCCTCAAGTTTGACCATAAGAGCAACTAGTATGCAAGAGCGTTATGTGGAAAATACAATTTTATGAGCGGGAGGAAACCTGTAAAAGAAAGGGTGAACCCATCACAAAAAGAGATTTGTCTGTACTTTGAGTTTTATGTATATTTAAAAGATTTATATAACATAAGAACAGCCCCACTGGATCAGGCCATAGGCCCATCTAGTCCAGCTTCCTGTATCTCACAGCGGCCCACCAAATGCCCCAGGGAGCACAACAGATAACCTCATTCTGGTGCCCTGCCTTGCATCTGGCATTCTGACAAAGCCCATTTCTAATATCAGGAGGTTCCGCATGCACATCATGGCTTGTAACCCGTAATGGATTTTTCCTCCAGAAGCTTGTCCAATCCCCTTTTAAAGGCATCCAGGCCAGATGCTGTCACCACATCCTGTGGCAAGGAGTTCCACAGACCAACCACACGCTGAGTAAAGAAATATTTTCTTTTATCTGTTCTCACTCTCCCAACACTCAATTTTAGTGGATGTCCCCTGGTTCTGGTGTTATGTGAGAGTGTAAAGAGCATCTCTCTATCCACTCTGTCCATTCCCTGCATAATTTTGTATATCTCAACCATGTCCCCCCTGAGGCGCCTCTTTTCTAGGCTGAAGAGGCCCAAACGCCGTAGCCTTTCCTCATAAGGAAGGTGCCCCAGCCCAGTAATCATCCTAGTCGCTCTTTTTTGCACCTTTTCCATTTCCACTATGTCCTTTTTGAGATGTGGTGACCAGAACTGAACACAATACTCCAGGTGTGGCCTTTTCAGAGCGCGATACCATAGTCTTTCGAGACTGAAGGTTGCCAACATGAGGTGTGGCCTTACCATCGATTTGTACAATGGCATTATAATATTAGCCGTTTTGTTCTCAATACCTTTTCTAATGATCCCAAGCATAGAATTTGCCTTCTTCACTGCCGCTGCACACTGGGTCGACACTTTCATCGACCTGTCCACCACCACCCCAAGATTTCTCTCCTGATCTGTCACAGACAGCACAGAACCCATCAGCCTATATGTGAAGTTTTGATTTTTTGCCCCAATGTGCATGACTTTACACTTACTGACATTGAAGCGCATCTGCCATTTTGCTGCCCATTCTGCCAGTCTGGAGAGATCCTTCTGGAGCTCCTCACAATCACTTCTGGTCTTCACCACTCGGAAAAGTTTGGTGTCGTCTGCAAACTTTGCCACCTCACTGCTCACCCCTGTCATTTATGAAGAGGTTGAAAAGCACTGGTCCCAGGACAGATCCTTGGGACACACCGCTTTTCACTTCTCTCCATTGTGAAAATTGCCCTTTTCCTAAAGCTCAAAGATTTATAATTGAGCACTGTTAATTGGGTGAAGATGCACCTTTCAAAGTGGTGGCTCTCTTATATTTAATAGGGGAGAGCAACTGTCCTGATTCATCCCAGCAGAGCATCTTTGCCAGTGGCTTTTTGCTGGAGTTTCCCTTGTGTCTTTCTTGGGGGGGGGGGGGGAATTGGGACACAGTGCAATTTTTACATTTATTTTGATATTGTAACCACTTCGTAAAATTATAAGAAGCATTTTTCAACCAAGAAATGCCCCATGTGTGCATTTTGAATAAGAGACACTAACTTTCAAAATATTAAAAACCCCAAACATAATGTGTGGACAGGCCCTGTTAAACCAGAAGACTCTTATCAATTCCACTCAGAAGTATAGAGAGAAAGAAGAGGAGCTGGCATTCTGCCTGCAGACCAATAGAGCCACATAAAATGGCTGTCTGGTCTGGGACATAGCTCAGTCTGAATCCAAAACACATTATTCTCAGCTGACTAATCTCTCCAAGTTCCCCAGGATTGTGTGCAGCCAGTCTCTTGTGACTCTTCTTCCTTGCAAACTTCTTTAGAAACTGCTTGTGCTTAGATTTTACAGGTTGTGCTTACAGATTTCACATAAGGAACCAAGAAATAGACAAATTCCTAGGTCATAATTGTAACCGATAAGTACTTTTACTCCCTTATTGTCTCCTCTAGCGAATACTGGTGGTTGTTGTAGATATTTTGACCCATCAATGTGGATAGTTTTCTCTTCTTTCCTTGGCACCATCCTGTCATATCATGTGCCACTTGCATGTTTGCGCGACTGCTTGATTTTTAGGTTGAACTGAATGGGATGCCTCTCTTTCTTGAATAAATGGTGCCCCTACTTGCCTGAATCATTGGCTGTAGAGAGGAAGTGATCTTTCCCTGCATCTATTTAAATACCAGGATGGAGCAAGCAAACTTGCTCGAGTGCATCAGACTTTGAAAGGAAATCCACAACTGATTAGTGAGCTAAATCCTGCCTCCCTGACAAATGCCCTGTTCCCGCTTCTATTCGGAAAGCTCAGGAAGGATCGAGTGTCTTCTTTCACCAGTTTGGCTGTTCTTTTTGTCATCCTTCCTGTCTGTGTTTCCAGTCCTTTTCCCTTGCTCGGGCTCTTTAAAGGCAATCATTGTCAGCATTTGTCATTAACCTTTTTCATTTTTATTTATATTTTGAAAAAAGAGAATGGCAGAGAAAGCAGGAAGCAATGGTAACAGCAGGGCAATTGCAGATGAATAATGAAAGGATTCATCACAGCCATACCAGGATATATATATTTTTTGCAGCCAAGCGAGACGGATTCCCATCACAGCTCGGGGACTTGTTCCACACAGCCACTCATCTTTCATGCTGAAGGGGAAGGGAAAGGTGGAGACAGTATCATTATGGATATAACTGGGCTCGGAAGTGACTGGTCAAGGTTGCTGCTTCACTCAAGACAAAGCTGCTTATAGGACTGGAATTCTATATGTATACCATACTATTCTCTCATAGAGTGGCTGTCCTTTCTGCGTGAAATGCTTAGAGTTTGTTTGCAGACAATAGTCATTGAATCTGGAAACCTTTTCTCTGAAGTAGTATAGAAAATTTTGATCCAATCTCAAATGCCTGGCATGTTATGATACACTGACCGCTTTGGCTTGAGCTCCACAAATTCATGTTCCTTTCATGTCTTCTCCCACATTTATCCATCAAGCGTGCAGATGTATGTCTGCCATTTGCTCATTTTACAATACCTTTGCTGATCAATGATCTCTTGCAGGTTTTCAGTTTCTTTTTCTAGGTCTTTGGTTCTTCAGTTTCTCTTGGAAGCTATTTTAAAATATTTATACCTTGATCTCGGGTGGAGATCAGTGCTCAAGGTGACATACAATCACAGTTTTTAAAAAAAAAAGATAGAATAATAAAAATAATTAAACAAAACAATCACAACAGCAAAACTACAGACCACATTTTGTGAGCCCCCAAGCTTTCTTAAAAGCCATCTCGGCAACCCTGGGGAGGGGTGGCATTCTGCAACTAGGTGCTGCATGCAGTTGACAAGGGCCTCTTGTTATATCTCAGACAGTAGGGGTGCGATCAACAAAACCTCTTTTGAACAGAGGGCACAAACAACTCTCCGTACGTCTTTGAAACGGTGCAGATTTGAACTAGAAGAGAGTATGTTCTTCCCTGTTTTGGATAATCCATACAGGGGTCATTTTAGATTCCTTCTTATTTTCAATTCAGCCTTGGCTGAATTTAAGTTTTCTTTGTTAGGTTGAAGATATACTTGTCTATCTGTGTTAGACCTGTTTTATTTAAGCAACTTGATTGTATCTTTGTCCAATGTTTTCCACCCAAGATAATATATTTTTGTAACTCCTTCTGTTTCAGTTCTTGGGAGGCAGTATGATGTGTCACGTGGTGGTTTAGCTTTTTTCCACCCTTCCTGTCCTCCAAACTCTTCTCGATTTATTCTCTTTTACAATATGGTCTGGTCACAGAGAATTAGAAATAATTGTTAGTATACACAATTCAGTTCCATTATATAGAATTTCTGTCCGTAGCATTTCAGGAATTCCTTTCCTGAGTGAGTGTTGAGTGGTTGGATCCTGCATGCAACAAATCTTGTTAGAATCTTTTTTTTTTAATTGTCCTTGCTTTGCTTCAATCTCTGATAATTATTTATCTAAGCCGTATTTTGGTTTCTGAGAAAACTGAAACCAGTGAGTTAAATGGGCAGTGTAAAATTATCCATGTATCTAATTACATATAGGCCTACAGACACTGGAGGATGTAATGGCCAGGTGATTAAAGAGGTTTTCTGCAGTTGCGTGTGTTAGGTTTGAATCTTGGTCTTGTGCTGGCTGGCTGCCTTCAATTTGTTCAGTGAAAATGTGAACCTGTCATGGCACAATCCTATCCCCCTTCTGTGCTGGCAAAGGACTCATTCTACTGGGGCCGACTGTAGCAAACATGCCATAAAGCACATGGTGACAGCACAGGTTCCAGGCCCTCCAGCAGGAAGACCTGTGCCATCCTGCCCATACCAATGCAGGGAGCAGCATGTGCTGGAGTAGATAAATCCCTGCTGGGCAGTGCAGGACAGGGCCTCTGAGAGGAATTTTATCTGGGATACAAAGTTTCTTTTGAGCCTCTTTGCAAAGGGGGAGGGGTGAAACAGAGCTGGGGAGGGTGGTGATGGTTGCATAGAATAGGGGCAGGGAGGGGCAAAGCAGGGTGAGGGGAGGGTAGAGACAGCTGGAAAAGACTTTGGAGCCCAGCTCTACCCACTCATGTGGCATCAGTAGTGTCCTCAGCATCCCATGCGGGCAACAGGTCTGAGTAGATAGGAAAATGTCAGATCCCAGGACATTTCTGGGCCCCCTCCTTTGGCTCCTGGGCCCCCCTTTTCACCCTGGGCCCAGGTACTCCCTTTACCCCCCTCTCCTAGGCCCTGGTGCATGGGCATGGGAATAGCAGAGAGAGGGGAAGAATGGGGCTGGGAGAGTGGTGGCAAGGGTCAGATTGGACCCAGAAGGGGAGTGGGATCAGCAGTGCCGGTGCACGCCATATCCTATCCCACTTCCCAGGCCTGATCTGTTGAGATGGATCAACTTGGCCTTGCGCCAGCAATTTTTCTGGCACAGGTCCAGGTAGACTGGCTGGGGCAAGAGGATGATTGACCTCTTATGTTGAAGAGACCTCCAGCATATAAAGTTCCCCTGTGGGATGCAGCACAAACCACGCTGACCCCGTACATCGGCACAGGGGAATTTTCTCTGGATTGGGCTTTTTCTGGTTCAAACTATGTCCCTCTTTATAGAGCACAAGGCTTACAACTCAGGAGGGATGGGCAGTCACTTGGGGAGGCAAAACCTCCACCATGATGATTTCTCATGGGCCCTTATCTTCA
This sequence comes from Tiliqua scincoides, assembly GCF_035046505.1. Lineage (NCBI taxonomy): Eukaryota > Metazoa > Chordata > Lepidosauria > Squamata > Scincidae > Tiliqua > Tiliqua scincoides. The sequence goes on from NC_089821.1 coordinate 284,530,493, forward strand.
CTGAATCTTTATTCAATGCGATAAAGAATATAGTTAGTATCATCAGTGCCAGTTGCTTTCCCCTACAGTTCAGAAAAGGAAGAGCAGAGAAAAGCAGTTGCTGCAAGACAGAGCAAGAGAGGCAAACAGCCAGAAGTGACTTCATCATTTCCTCTGTTAAGAAAGAACGAGACTGCTGCAGCAATGATGACAGAGCAGCAAAACTATTGATTGCCCCTTCCTTACATGGGATGCAGGAATGATGTCTGGAAGGCAGGATTCCAGCAGCATCTGCCTGAAATGGCTGTCAAACGAGGCCCCTCTAGGCACTCTTTTGGTGCCTCTTTAAGAGGCTAACATGGGAACTGGCTCCAAGTTTCATGTCGGTGCTTAATCCAGCCATTTTCAACCACTGTGCCGTGGCACACTGGTATGCAGCGCATGGTCCCCAGGTGTGCCACGGGAATTTGGGAGAGGGTCATTTATCAATAGAACCATTTGGGGGATGTGAGCCACCCACTGACCACACAGTATGCCTTGTCAATTGCCAAAAAACCGATGGTGTGTCTTGCCAGTGTGCCATGAGACGAAAAAGGTTGAAAATCACTGGCTTAAACACCGTAAATACTGAACACCGTATTCGGTTCTGATTCTTTCATGAATATATTGCTGATCTCAGTGTTCCTAGAAGGGCCCTGAATGGAGAAAACTTTGCTGGTGCAGATTTGCAGAACCTGTTTTGAAAGACTTTAGTCCTTGGTGCACATATGCAAGCGGAATCAGTGAACGATCAATTTGCTAGAACATTTATCATTCTTCTTTCTGGTATCCAAGCATCATTAGTACCATAGACAAAGCAAACTGGTGTACAGAGAAGCTAGGAGAAACTGAGGAGCAGCGTGGCCCAGTAGGTAGAGGGTTGGTCTTGGACTAGGTTTCAAGGATAGCTTTGGTTTGAATGGGTGACGGATTCTATCAGATTCTTGTTATCTGCAGTGGGAATATTGATGACCAAGTTCATTGAATGAAGTAAGGGTTATAAAGCTCTTAGGTACGGTTAAAGATAGATATGTAATAGTGATAGAGAGGAAGATGCTTCTGTTTGAAAAAGGCAAGGGGCACTTGCAGACTGATCTCTGACACTCATCTTTTGGATATGGTTCTACTATTAAGTGCTGTACAAAGAGCTAGAAATGGGCAGGTCCCTGATGAAATAGTTTTATTCTACAATGAATGTTAGTTTTTAAGGCACCACAAGAATATTTGTTGTTGCAACAGGCTAATGTGGCTGCTCGCCTGGAAGTGATAGTCTGGTAGGGCTTGAAGATTCCCATAGTAAGCTGGTTCGGTGTGGTGGCTAAAAGTGGAAAGCTGGCAAGTGAAAGCCCTGATGTTGCCATTAAATTTCCAGATCAAATGTCAACTGTGAACACATAGTGGCTGTCTGCTGGCATCTTTTCCTTGGCATCTTTTTAGATTGTGAGCCCTTTTGGGACAGGGAGCCATTTAGTTATTTGATTTTTCTCTGTAAACCGCTTTGTGAACTTTTAGTTGAAAAGCGGTATATAAATACTGTTAATAATAATAATAATAATTAGGTGGACCTCTTGGTTTTGTCAAACAGCTCAGTCTCAGCTTTAGGCCCCCACCATAGCTCTGTTTTGCCAGATTCCCAGTCCAAACTTCACCTAGAGAATTATGCCCACTTTTTAGCTCCCCTTCTTTCCCCAACAATGACCCTAGTTCTCCACTGCAGCACTGCTTTACCCCACTATCAGGGTAGCTCGCCTGTTCAAACTGCAGAGGTCCTCCTTCCTCCCCTCTCCTGCCAGCAGCTTCTCCAGCCACTACAGCAGCACGTTGGTCCTCCGCAAGTCTTGGGCATAGCAGCCACACACCAATCTCAGTGTCTCCAGCAGTCCATTCATCCATCTGTCCATTAGTCAGCTAGTCCATTTGTCAGTCAACAGGTCCAGTAATCCATCAGCAAATCCATTAGTTCCACAGTCCATTATCCATCAGTTCCTTCCTCCAAGCTTTCCTCCTTCTACTACCCACCAAACTCTCCCTTCATCAGGTGCTGCTTTTATCCCTTAATAACCTGGTTGCCTCTAGTGGCTGCAGCTGTGCAGCAGACCCACTACTAGTTAGAGCCCTGGGATTAAGCCTGCCAGAGCAAGGGGCCATTGTTGACACCACACCCTATCTCCTCGAGGGATCTTGCGCATTTCCATTACAAGCTCCCTGTTTGAAATCGAGGGGATAAAAGTTGCTGGACAGAGTGGTTGAAAGGATTACTGAGGCAACGCATGTAAAATTTGAAGCATCCTTATAGTACAGCAATGCCTAAGCAATGTCAACATCTGTTTTTCATGTTTTAAGCATGATCAAGAAATAAAGTTCAACATGGAGTCAGCAACAGAGAAGAATGCTGGATTCTCAGTTGCTGGGGTCAACGGGGGTTGAGAACAAGTTTAGCTTCCCCCACCACCATCACCAAAACACTCCTTACTTATGGGGAAAAGTAAAGTGCTGCATTTGTGAACCACATTTTAAAAAAAATGTGTTAAGAAGCAAAAACTGCCCGTAAGTTGGTACTGGAAAGACCAGTCAGCAGTGTGTATTGCAGGAGTGGGTTTGAACAATGTCAAGCAGCTCCAAGATTGTGGTGTTGGGCAACATGGTTCAAAAACTGTCAACACCTCAAAAACCCTCTTGAACCTGATGTCAGGGACTTGGGGGGAAGCTTTTAGAAACATTTTACATCTCTCCAAAACCCTGCAGGGACAGAAGTAGCTTCTGGCTTGAGGAAGGAAGTGTTCTTTCCACTTCCTCAAGATCAGGAGGCCATTTTTTAAATGTTCAGGCTATCAGGAAGAAGGGCCTCAATGATGGGCAAGGGAGGTGTAAAAGACGTCTTTCAACTTCTCCTTGCCATGCCATCGTTGAGGTGGTGGCGGATGTTGCAATGGACAGCATTAGGCCATCTTCCCCAGTTGGTACATGAGAGAGGTGAGTGGCAGTGTGGGACGGTAGTGAGTTGTTTGGGGAAAGAACTGGAACTTTCTATTCCTTCCTGTCTTTTGAACTTCATATGTCTTTAGCTAGTTGTTTTTAAGAGGTTACAGTATAGAAATTGGTTGCAGGGAAGAACTTGCCTACTTAACCATGCTTCAGACTCCTTTTTGCAGGTATTGGGATGTACAAGGATGCAAAAATCAAGATACAAGTTGAAGGAGTCAGAGTGGGATGTGGAATGACAGAGGAAAAACCTGGATTGTTTGTGGATACAGTATTGTAAAGAACTTTATTAACTGGAGTAAATTTGTCTAATTGTAATGCCAACTTTAAAGGCTAGAGCAGGGGTCTCCAGATGCGGCCCGTGGCGAGCTTCTATTCGGCCTGCAGCCAGCCTCTTGTCCCCTGAAAGTCTCTGGCCCACTTGGCCAAACATGACTGGAACTATGCTCAGGTTGAGTCTGGAGGGTGTTCTAAGGGCCAGAGAGGTTGAATGAATGAGCCCATTCATTCATTTATTCACTCATCTAAGTTCCATCTCTAATTTATTTATATAAATTTTATATTTTTTCTGGCCCCCAACGCAATGCAAGATATATGATGCGGCCCTCTGGCCAAAAAGTCCCCTGGGCTAGAGGACTGGTGTTACCTTAGTACATGATCCAGGGACACCAAATTGTTGGGGACACCAGACTGTTGGAGAGGTCATGGTATGTGTTCCAGCAAAGTGGCTCCCTGGTGGGTAGGTGTTCATTGTGAGACATTTCTGACTGATGCTTAGTTTCAAACAAAACAGGGTGACCTGAAGTAGTGGAGGAGAAGGCCCTATAGGAGAGAAGAACCACAGTTTATAGCTGAGTGTAGAAGGGGGCATTTTGACTGCTACCTCAGTCAGTTGTGATATCCTGGTACTTCAAGGATGAGTCTGTGCCTGTCAGCCTTTCAGCTTCTACAGAGTTTGTGAAGGTACAAGAGCCTATCCTCTCTCTCACATTTGGTCATGATTATTGTCCTTGTTTGCTGTCACGTCCATAGCCACAGTTCCACCATTAGAAGCCCCATTTTATGTGCTTTTGGTGCCAGTCGTGAGCATGGGGGCTGGTGCTCCAGATTCCCACCTTTCCTCTGCAGGACTTGCATCCTTGCAGGAGGGAGAGCATCTCGGCAGCTGATTTGACCTTGTGCTTTGTTTTTGTTTGATTCTCTTTGCACATGTCTCTAATTGATCTTGAAAAGAAGGGACAGTTAAAGAAGACGTTAAGGTGAAATGAAGCCATAACTGTGACTGGAGACTTTTATTAAGTGTGGCAAAGTTCCCTGGGCTGCGTTGAAATTGTTTATTGATTTTGGTATGGCTGGATGCTTCGGAGTAATCGCCCACAGAACCACTGGAGGGGAGGAGGGGGGAGAGAGAGTGCAGAGGGAAAGCAGAGGTGCTCTGCTGTGATTGGTCTCGACTGCCTCTTGCACACAGCCACTCTCCTGCCTTCATAGTTTTCAGGTTTTCTCCCTAACCTGTAAATAGTCATCCAGGGCTGTTACTGGTTAACTCTTGCAGTGCCTGACTTCTAGGAGTCAGGAACCTGCTGCTACCTCACTGTTTTCCGTCAGGCAATTCTATGAGGTCAGGCCAGGGCTCGCTTGGAAGAATTTTCATCTGAAAAGATTGTTTCAGTGTCTCTGCTTACCACCCAGACTGGTGACCTGATGGCTGTATGAGGGTATTTTGGCAGGTAGTCTTGTCAGTGCCACAGAAAGGAGAGAGACTTCATTCCCCAGAATTGTTTCTGCATACCTATTCAAGACCTCTGTGCAAGTGTGTACTTATACGTACCTATTCGAGAGCTCTGACTTTTGAAAGCTGACAAAGCTAAGCAGGTCTGTGGCCTTGTGAACTGCTTGGGTGGAAGAGCCAGTATTTAATCTCCTGATGTGCTTCTCTTCTTCCAAAATAAGAAGGTTTTGTGGCACCTTAAATACTAATACTTAAATAATAAATACTATATTCAGAGTAAGCTTTTGTGGACCACAGGCCATCAGATCCATGAAGTGAAATTCTCAGTAGGCAGATACATATCAGTGAGTATAAAGGGGGGGGGGAGAATGAAAGCAACAGAGTGAGTTTGCAAGGAGAAATGTAATAAGCTTGAAACCAAGCATTTACTCACAATTAGAGTTACTAAGAGGTTATCACTAATTATGTCGTCACGTTGTCACCATTCAGATACCTTTCGGTGGCGATGTTAAGTTTTGTTATAAATTATATATAAGTTCTCATTTTTTTCTCAATCTTACCTCTCATAGATGTTTCTCTGTTGGAGGATTATCACCTTTAAGTTCTGCACCAGAATGGCCACAGAGACTGAAATGCTTACCCCATGGTTTCTAGATATTGCCATTCATAATGTCAAATTTCTGTCCGCTTTTGCATAGAAGTTGACCTTCTTGTCCTATGTAGACAGCAGAAGGGAACGGTTGGCAGATAATAGCACATATCACATTGGAGGGTGAGCAAGTGTATGAGGTTTTAAAAAAATGTTTTCCCTTGAGATGATTCCTCAGTGTATACTCTCTCTCTTAAGAACATAAGAACATAAGAACATAAGAACAGCCCCACTGGATCAGGCCATAGGCCCATCTAGTCCAGCTTCCTGTATCTCACAGCGGCCCACCAAATGCCCCAGGGAGCACACCAGATAACAAGAGACCTCATCCTGGTGCTCTCCCCTACATCTGGCATTCTGACTTAACCCATTCCTAAAATCAGGAGGTTGCGCATACACATCATGGCTTGTACCCCATAATGGATTTTTCCTCCAGAAACTCGTCCAGTCCCCTTTTAAAGGCGTCTAGGCTAGACGCCAGCACCACATCCTGTGGCAAGGAGTTCCACAGACCGACCACGCGCTGAGTAAAGAAATATTTTCTTTTGTCTGTCCTAACCCGCCCAACACTCAATTTTAGTGGATGTCCCCTGGTTCTGGTATTATGTGAGAGTGTAAAGAGCATCTCCCTATCCACTCTGTCCATCCCCTGCATAATTTTGTATGTCTCAATCATGTCCCCCCTCAGGCGTCTCTTTTCTAGGCTGAAGAGGCCCAAACGCCGTAGCCTTTCCTCATAAGGAAGGTGCCCCAGCCCCGTAATCATCTTAGTCGCTCTCTTTTGCACCTTTTCCATTTCCACTATGTCTTTTTTGAGATGCGGCGACCAGAACTGGACTCTCTCTCTCTCTCCAGTCTCCCTGCCCCTCCACCATCATGGATGAGGAAACTTACAAGTTTTTTGAAACCTACAGCTGTTTTGATAGTTTTGCTATGTGTTGTTCTGTGTCTTTTATCTTTATTGTTGGTGCTTTTGTGTGTTTATGGTTTTAAACTGATAGCTCCTTTATAATCCTTCAGTAAGGGGAGGATATAAATAGAAAAATAAATACAAGGTTACAATTATGTGGACAGGGAGCAACAGGGAGGTTGCAGAACGACTTCTGATTTTCCTAAAACCTCTACATCGAACTTCAATTTCTGTGAATTGCACTGTAGTAATGACAACATTATGAAAGAAGCTGGAGATTCCAGTCGGTGCACAACAATCTGTGCTTGTAATAATTCTCAACACGTGGCTTGTGTGTGGTGTTAATTTATACAAACCCTCGACACAGTGCAGTTCTGTAGCCTCCATTATTGAGAAGAGTAGGTCGTTTTAAAAATTCCTCTATCCCAACTCCTCAGATTGAGAGACTTATTTTTAACCCATCTTGACCCCTGCTTGAGCAAGAATAAAATAGGGATTGGGTGGAATATGACACAAATCAATAGGTTATCCCAACAGATGTGATCTTTGGGGCCTGCTTTTCCCTGGGACACTTGCTACAGTAACAAAGATAAATGGTGATTTGTTAACACTGCGATCCAGAGACTGGGTGGCTCAGTGGATCAGGTGGTGATCTTTAACCCCTAGTCTTGGTTGGGGGGGAGGAGAGAGAGCGAGAGCACAATGTCATTGTAATCAGATAGCAGAAACAGACAGCTTGAGGTGGTGTTCTTTGCCATACTGTGTTGGATAAAGCAAAAGTATCACCTGTAAATTGGTAGTAGTAGGGTAGTAGGAATAAAACACCTAGTAGGGTGTTTTATTCCCAAACTCTTTCAAAAAGAAGGAAGCCACATAAGATCTTGTCTTCATTTATAGCCCTTCCCTGCAGATGGTACTGCAGGAAAGGAAACAGAAACTGCAGTTATGTAGAGAGGAGATACAGTACAAATCCTCCAGTAGCAGTCTGATGTTTGCTACGAGTCATTAAGAAATGTTTTCATGACACAATTCCACCTGAGCTTGTTGGTTATCACGTTGTCTTAATTCATGTTGCCTTAACAGTTCATCCTCCAAATTTTTGCAAGCTGGAAGCTTCTTCTTCCCACGTCTTGGTCCCCCTTTCAAACATTTCATAACCTTGCTTTGTCCGTTCTGTCGCAAGGTAACTAAATTTTACAGCATTCATATATGAATTGCTTAGTTTTCTTTATGTCTGTAGAATCATAGCAAGTTAGCACTCAAAGGGGACCCTGGAGGTAATCTAGTCCAACCCCCTATTTGCACAAGCGAATTTACGAATAGTCTATATCTGCAGGCTAATGGGGAAGGGCGGAAATTCACATCTTGTTTGAAAAGTAATGTTGAGGGTGACTTTAATATTATTCAACATGCAGATAATATTAAGTTAGGAGACTTCTACTCCAGTCAGTGCTTCGTTCAAATCAGTTAGATAGAGCTGGGAATTAACACAGGCATCTAGTGAGGTTGGGTTCAGACTGGGTTCAATTTGAGAGTTATCCCCTATCTTTTCCCCCCCTATCTTTTCCCCTTCCCCCTACTCTATAAGTAGAGTTATATTGATGACTCTACTTCAACTGAGAATTCTTCTCACTATTATTATTATTTTTAAAATTCTGCTCATTTTCTGTTTATAAGAAAGAAACCCATAATACCAAATTGGTCAAATTCTTTGGATGGTCTAATTGCAATTTTTGTTACATATTTGCAGAGCTTGGTGACAAAAAAATCTGAGTAAGCTTTGCAAAGAACAACCTCATGCATGAAATGGAAGAATGCCTTGATTTTTGTGGCCCTGATTTTTGCTTAAGGGGTGTGTGCATGTGATTCCCCCCCCCCCTGTTTGCTTTAATGGTATGCAGTTTGGTCATTTATTGGCTTAAAACAATTTCATCCTTTATATACTGTGCCTTTGCACTGCAGGTTGTCCATTTGCTGTGAGGGATATGACCTTTCTCCTGGGCATCTGTCCCTTGTCTCATCTCCGTTTCCTCCTCTAGTAAGGAAGCTGAGCTTTCCTCCAACCTTTGGAATTTTGTGGCTTTCAAGTGCCTCCATTACCCATCTCCCAAAATGAGATAAACTTGAACTGAGACAATCAAATCTCTCTCTCTTTCTGTTGGCCCTAGTGGGGCCTTGGCTTAGAGAATCTTGGAGCATCTGCCCCATTCTTCTGGAGCTGTACCTGTCAGCACTGTGATTAATGACCAACAGGGTGCTTAAGCGGAACAATCGTAACCAAAGCTGCCGAGTTCCTCTGGACGTTGAGAGCTCTCTGCAGGCACTTCCTTCTTGTAAGAAGCTTGGAGAGATAATTCCATCGTCAGCCCTGATAAGGGTGAGACGGAGAGAAAAAAAGGGAGGACCGAGGTGGCCAATGGGGGAGCCTCATTTGTTCTGAGGCTGGCTCGAGGGCAAGTGAGGCAGGTTTCATGCGGGTGTCAGATGTTGCTTTGTTTTGTCAGTTTGCTTGTCAGCACCCAAGTGCTGCTGCTTTGCCTGAAAGTAACATTCTTGTGTGTTCTCTTTTTTCAGCCACAGATGAGGAAAGGGGGAGTCTCGCATTGCATGTGCCCCTGAGCTATAGTCAAGAGGAATTTCTGAATGGAAACATTCACTAGTTAGAGCAAATGTGTTCTGTGTGCATGCCGGTCAGTGGTGTCACTAGGATTCAGGTCACCCGGTGCGGGAGGCCTGTGCATCACCCCATGTAGTGGGTGGGGCAATGCCCCAGGTGGGCGTGGTGATGTACCATCGCCCTGCCTCCACTGGTTTTTTGGCTGTACCTTTTGTTAGAACACAGATATTTCAATGTGGTTTGTTTCATTGCATCCTGCATGAAATTACGCATTGATTGATATATAACATGATGGTCTTATTCCTCCAAATTCTGGTTTTAGTGATTTTGAAAACTTGTAGGGTCTCTCTCTCTCACACACACACCTGTGCCAACTTACTAACACCTTATTGCAGCAGTTCTCAAACTTTTAGCAATGGGACCGACTTTTTAGAATGACGATCTGTCCAGGACCCATTGGAAGTGATGTCATGGCCAGAAGTGACATCATCAAGCAAATTAAAATAAATAATTCTAAATAATTAAATTAAAATAAAAGAAATAATTAAATAAGGGGGAGCCAGTCCTGTTCCACCAAGTGAATCTACTCTGAAGTAAGTCCTATTGTGGTCAATGGGGCTTACTCTTAGGAAAGTGTGGGTAGGATTGCAGCCTGTGAGCCCAATCCTATGCATGTCTACTCTGAAGTAAGTCCCATAGCTGTCAATAGAGCTTACTCTGTAGTCTGCCTGCAATAACAACCCCCCCAAAAGGATCAGTGAGCTCTTCAGCCCTCCCAGCGCCCAGTTTAAAGTTCTTCTCTTTCAGGCACATCAGAATAAAGACCCACCTGGCTTCACAAATGCAAAATAGAAAACTTTCCCCTTACCATTCAAGCCTCTTTTTTGTTCTTTTTTTTTGGGGGGGGGGATGAGGCTGCCTTCTGGAGCAGCTCCATCGGATCAAGACCCTTCTGGTGTCCTCACATTCCCCTTTGCCTGGCCTGACCACCAGCCAAGGCACGCCTGCCTACTTCTGAGTAAACGCGACTGTGAGGCTGCTTTGCTTTCCATAGAGCTCCATAGACTGGGAGGGACGCAGCTGGGAGGGAGGAACCTCCTTCTGTGGTGTTTTTGGAGGCTGCACTCATTGGATGAGGACCATTCTGACATCCCTGGAGCCTCTTAGCCTGTCTCAACTAAGGCAAGTCTGCTTACTTGCAAGTAAATGCGGCCACGTGGCTTCGTTTTGGGCTCAGACTTGCAGCTGGGAGGGGGGAGCTTCTCGGGTGTTTTTTTTTTGGTTGCATTCATTGAATCAGGACCATTCTTGTGTCATTGGATTCCTCTCAGCCTGCCCTTTCCAATGGACTATGGCAAGTACGCCTACTCGCGAGTAAACGCGCGATACGGCTCACTTTCACTTTCCATAGGGCTCCATGCATTTTTTCCTTCCTTTTTTTGGCCATAACTTTTGAATGAAAGAAGCGATTTCAATTCTGTTTTTTGCACTGCGCTTTGCTGGCCATTATGCATTCAACGGTGTATGGCCCAACGGGGTAACTCCTAACCCCATGATGTTAGCGTGTCACCCCCCAGCGCGCGTCACCCTCCAGCACGTCACCTGGTGTGGCCTGCACCCCCCGCACCCCACTAGCGACGCCAGTGATGCCGGTGGTACACAAGAATGTCCATTGTCTCTGTGTTACTCATAGATACATCCTGGGATGTTGTGAACATTTGAGGAGTGGTACTCAGAAAAAGGAACATCCTTATTCAGGGCTGGCCCATCCATTAGGCCAACTGAAGTGGTTGCCTCAGGCAGCAGATTAATGGAGGGGCACTCATCTCTGTTCACCTTCTTGCCTCCACTGCTCCTTTTCATTCCACTCCCTGGATTGGAAAAGGAAAAGGGAGAAGAAATTTGGAGGGGAGGAGACTGCTGAGCTAAAACACTGGGGAATGGGAGGAGCAGTGGGCTGGCACATCATCCGGTAAGGGGGGCTTAATTTGGCATGCTGCCTCAGGCGTTGGGAAGTCTTTGGCTGGCCCTGCTCAAACCAAATGCATTTGGGATTGGGGCAAACACAGGTGCTTCAGGTCCTGGTAAGTGAGGTGTCATGCACAAAATCCAATAACTTGGAGTTGCCCCTGTCTATCAAAGGACCCTGTTGGCCACCATCAAGTTATACAAAATCCAGGAGAGCATTTTGAGTAAAATTCCATACCATTGCCTGTTAATTAATGCAAATATATTTGACAGTCATGATAGCATGCTCTTTGTTCCCTTTGATCTTGAACTGATGGGATTTGACATGATATTCACCCTTCCATGTGCCATATTTCATGAGCTGTGGATTTAGGAAATGGTGCCATATGATTTCGCAGTGAGGCTTTTTGGAGAAGTCTAATAAGTGAGGACAACTTACCTGCCCAAGATTATCAATTGATGGAAATTTTCACATGAAATCACTGTGGAATTCCCTATTAGTTGGATCAGGACTGTTCCCTTCTTGTTGGGGTTTAGGAAAGATATAAACACGTCTTTGTCTTCTCAAAGCCTTACATTGATTTTCGGTTGTTTCCGTTTGGGATGTTGGCTGTTGATTGTCATTTTTGCAGCACTGACTTTCTTGTTTTGTTTGTTTGGTAATTTGATTTAGATCTTATTCATGCTCAACTGGCAGTAAACCCCATGGACTATAATGGACTTCCTTCTGAGTAGACATGCATAGGATTAGGCTATTTTAATTTTATAGTGTTTCATTTTGTATTATTATGTTTTGAAAATTCGGCCTTTGTATATTTTCAGAAAAGGCAGGATAAAGTCTTTTGAAAGAAAAAAAAAAAATACTTGCCTGACTGGCCACTTATGAGAACCTAGATGGAAAGATGAGCTGGAAATGTATTGGACCAATGCCTGAATAAAACTGGTCAGTTCTCAATTAGATTGCTACACATGAACTTCTGTAACTGTTTTAGAGACATATAAGCTGGATATAAATTAAACATTCTAAAACTGGACATTCTTTTAAGCTCAGTAGCATTTTTACTTTTGGAAAATAAATGTAAACTGTAAGCTGTGTGAGTCTTTCTGTCCTAGTATAGTTGCTCCTCATCTAATGTGACGGTTATGTACCAGAGTTGGCACTTAAAGCTTAAATTGCATATATAGGCCGTCCATGGGGATTCTATTCTGGAACCCCCTGCAGATAGCTGAATCTGCAGATAGGAGGGAACACCCCCCCCCATACACCTTCCAGAGGGTCTTCTGAGCCTGACAGAGGCCGTGCATGTCCATGCCCATGGCCTTTGCCGGGTTCAGAAAGACTTTTAGAATTTAAAAAATGGTGACTTGATTTTTTTTGAAAAACCAAAAGTGACATTCTTAATGCCTTGTAAGGCATTAGGAAGCCCAAGGAGCCACAGAGGCATTAAAAAGTCACTTCTGGTTTTCTGAAAAAACAGAGAGTCACTTTTCAAACTTTAAACGTCATTCTGCGCCCAGCTGAGGCGGTAGGCAGATGTGTGTGGCATTCATTCACTGTTCCCCAACGGCTCGGTAACATTGACATCTGTAACCAGGTCCTGTGTACCGCACAATATTAAATCCAGAGTCACCTGTCCTCTGGTGGGCTCCATGACTAGCTGCTCTAAGGCGCAGTCATTTAGCATGTCAAGGAATCCGGTCTCCTGTTCATGACCAGAACACAAATTGACCCAGTCAATATGAGGATAATTGAAGTCCCCCATGATTACAACCCTGTGCCTCCTTGTCACCTCCCTGATCTGTTTCCTCATTTCAAGGTCCCCTTCTGGGTCTGGAGGACGATAGCATGCCCCAGTATTACATGACTGCACAAGCCTGGTAATTTAACCCACAGGGATTCTATGGTGGAGTCTGACCCGCCTTCAATCTCTACTTTGCTGGATTCTATCCCTTCCTTAACATAAACAGCCACCCCACCTCCAACACACCTCTCCCTGTCCCTCCTGTAGACTTTATAGCCTCTTTTTCCTAGATTAATTCTTAGATTCCTAGATTCCTTAGATTCCTAGATTAATTTCTTAGATTCCTAGATTCCAGCACAGTCCTGGATCGTGCTGGAATCCCTAGCATGTATGCACTGCTGAAACAGAGACGCCTGTGTTGGCTCGGTCATGTCGTGAGAATGGATGATGGCCGGATCCCAAAGGATCTCCTCTATGGAGAACTCGTGCAAGGAAAGCGCCCTACAGTTAGACCACAGCTGCGATACAAGGACATCTGCAAGAGGGATCTGAAGGCCTTAGGAATGGACCTCAACAAGTGGGAAACCCTGGCCTCTGAGCGGCCCGCTTGGAGGCAGGCTGTGCAGCATGGCCTTTCCCAGTTTGAAGAGACACTTGGCCAACAGTCTGAGGTAAAGAGGCAAAGAAGGAAGGCCCATAGCCAGGGAGACAGACCAGGGACAGACTGCACTTGCTCCTGGTGTGGAAGGGATTGTCACTCCCGGATTGGCCTTTTCAGCCACACTAGACGCTGTGCCAGAACCACCTTTCAGAGCGCGATACCATAGTCTTTCGAGACTGAAGGTTGCCAATATTTCCTAGATTAAATTAAGGAATAGATATTTTGTAGAACAATGTTCTAAGTTGATTTCAGTGTTTGACACAATATCCGCATTGGACATTTATGTACCCATCAAATTACAATTTCATAGAAGTCTAAAATGTAAATTTTAATGTATATCAATTGTTTAAAATTTGCTGTCATACCTGTTGGAAGTCATATCTGGTTTGCTCTCGTACCTGGTGAAAGATATCAGTGTACAAACTGGATTATAATTCTTGTCATTTATGTAGCACTTTAATGTTTTCATTTGCTTCATGTACAGTTTGTTAAGCTGAAGTTAAAAGTTGGGATGAGCAGAGCCATAGTACCTCCAGTGCTTATTGCTTATTGAGCATCATGTAACATTTCTACATTATGCAAATATGCATAGTTTCAAAAGTGTGTCTTCCCAGCAACCTGCATCTTCCTTCTACTGTGGTTTTGTATAAATGTATTTTGCTTTTGCAAAAATCTGGCTGCCTTATTCCCTTCGGTTGACTATAAGGCAAGATCCCATACACCAGTGTTTCTCAAACGGTGATGGCAAACAGGATGTGGTGATGGCATCTGGCCTAGATGCCTTTAAAAGGGGATTGTACAAATTTCTGGAGGAAAAATCCATGATGGGCTACAAGACATGATGTGTATGTGCAACCTCCTGATTTTAGAAATGGGCTATGTCAGATGCAAGGGAGGGCACCAGGATGAGGTCTCATGTTCTCAGGTGTGCTCCCTGGGGCATTTGGTGGGCCACTGTGAGATACAGGAAGCTGGACTAGATGGGCCTATGTCCTGATTCAGTGGGGCTGTTCTTATGGTGGGTCAGGGCCCACTAGGTGGGTTGCGAGCCAATTTCAGGCAGGTCCCCATTCATTTCAATATTTTATTTTTAATATTTTAGACTTGACGCTTCCATGGTATTTGACTGCATTTGGGGAAAAATTGCAGATCTGTACTTTTAACAAGCTACTATCTATATGCTTTGAACAATGATAGTAAATGGGGCTTTCTCCTGGGTAAGTGTGGGTAGGATTCCAGTCTAGGATTGTTAAAAATCTTCCTGCTTGATGATGTAACTTCTGGTGCGTCCTGACAGATTCTCATTCTAAAAAGTGGGTCCCAGTTCTAAAAGCTTGAGAACCTCTGCTATACACCTTTTCATTTCTTAAAACAGACGTCATCTAGCTGGCAGGATGGTTAGATTGCAATGTTGCATTTCAAAACAGGGAAGGAGTGTCTAAGCAAACTCAGTACTTTTGAAGAAGGACCTGGACTATGCAGTAACCTTGCTACAGTTTCATAAGGAGCAAACCAAGCTAGACTCTCTTTTTGGCATTAATTAGCAGGAGAGGAGAGCCTCCTATAACTGCATTTCTGTGATATATTTGATAGCGTCTCCTAAAGCCCCCCTTTTTATAATTCATTAAGATTAGGATGGATCTTGGACACAGTATGGTTATGAGGACAGAGAACCCGCCAAGGTAGCAATGATCCTAAAAGAATCATAGGAATGAGAAGTGGAAGGTCTTTGGGGGGTTATTCCTGCCATCTCCTGTGTTGTTAGACTGTAATAGGAATTTACCGAGATGCAGGGAGGATGGTCCAGTGAGGTAGGGAAGGCTTCCATGCTAGGTCTGGTGTGATTAATCCTCTTCATTAGTGCTCTGGAAGAGGAGGCAAACAGTTCATTAATTAAATCTGCAGACGATACTTAATTGGGAGTGTTCCAAACACAAGTGAGGAAACAGCAATAATGCAGAGGGCCTTGAACAGATTAAAAAATGAGCAAGAAAGAAAGCTGCTCTCCAGATCAGCCACCGGTTTTTAGAAGGAAAAAAAAATCATTGTGGAACCCAGACATTTTATAGAGGGAAGAAGTAGGAAGTGGAAGGGAACTAAGCCTTAAAAACAAAAGCAAATTTGTCGACAAGCTTTAGAAACAGGTATTCAGAACAGCCCCTCAGAAGAATAGGAATAAGTCCGCTGTAGACATACCCCTCCATCAGAGGAGTATGTGCTCTGTGCCCAAATACGCAACTTATATTGTCTGACAAAAGTGTGTGAGGGGTGAGCATGTGAAAAGCGCCGTCCCTTGAAGTAACTGTGGGGTCCACAAATGGGTGGGAGGGTTAGGGCTAACTATGGGGAACACTTGCCTCACTGATCTCTACTTGAAAACTATTAGAGAAATTAAGTAGTAGAGAAATTAATTAATTAACCACCAACCAGACAACAGTGGCTCAAAGAATCAAAAGTTTGCATATATGTTGGGTAGCAGCCACTTCCCCATTCAAGAATACTGTGTATAATGTGAAGGACCCCAAATTTTTGACTCAGGAAATCTTAATCAGGGCTGGCCCATCCATAAAGCCAACTGAAGTGGTTGCCTCAGGCAGCAGATTGGTGGGAAAATCTCTGTTCTACTTGCCTCTTCTTCCCACTCACTGGACTGGAACAGGAAGAGGGACAGAGCGAGGAAGAGGCTGTGGAGGGGAGGAGAGTGCTGAGCTTAAAAAACCTTGGAAAGTGGGAGGAGCGCCATGCTGTCTAAAACCACCTTTCCCCCCCCCCCCACGGTTCCAACTCCTGCAATTAGGATGCCAGGCAGTTTCTTTAGGAGTGTCCCGAAGTCTTATAAGGTGTCTAGAAATGTCAAAGCATCAGGGAAAATAGGCAAAATCCAGGGCGTTCTTCACAGGCTGGGCATGCTAATAAGCAACCTCTCTTTGGGTCTTGTGCCCTGCAGCGGTTTCCTACCCTGATCTCTATCGGCTGGGTCCACACGAGCAGCTTTACTAATGGCCCGGATAACAAGACGCACATAACTTGCTGTGTGTGTTCATCTCATCAGCCCACATGTTCCTCTTTATTCACGGGAACGGAGCTGGCGTTCAGAAGCAACACCCCTCAAGAGAGAGAGAGAGGGTCCGTCAAAAGGCTATCTGCTTCATATCCTGCAGCTGCAAACATGTGGAAAACAAAACCCAAGAGCTGACACCTGTTTAGGGGGAAAAGTCCGACCAATAGCACACAACTCGGAGAGAGACTTCCCAGGGAAGAGGGGGGGCTGTGATGAGCTATTATTTCAAAATCTGAAGGTTTTCAGACATCTATGCAGTTTTTATTATGTTGCGCTTGTCCGCTTTCATGAGGAGGTCTTCACACTTGCAGCAACCCCTCTCCTGCATTCTGGTTACAGATGTGGGATGCAGGGCCTAGGAGAGGGGGGTAAAGGGGATAATTTATACCCGCGCCCAGGGTCAGAAAGGGGGCCCAGGAACCAAAGGAGGGGGCCCAGAAAGTTCCTGGGATCTGACATTTTCCTATCTCACCTGAACTCGCTGTCTGAGCATGATGCCGGGGGCCCAACCACATGCATGTAGTGCTAACTGCTGCTGCAAACCATGTGCACCAGGCCCAAGAATGTATCCATGACCCTTCTTAACACAGTGTCAAAACTGGGAGGAAACTGGCCTGCCACTGTAGCTCTTTGGCTTGTGGATCCCATAACTATGAAGGAGTGTATAGCAGCTCAAGGACCTAGCTGTGTGGCTACAGATGCTGCAGAAGTTCATTTTGGTCCATTCTAGTGTGAGCCTTAAGTATGATGATGCTAATTTTCTGCAAAGGATTTTCTATATTTCAAAGATTTTAGAGAGACTTAGGAGTGTGTTTGGTTTTCAGTACTATTTTATCTAGCTGCTAATGCCACATGGTCAGGTAGACCTGGGCTCTGCATCAAGAAGCCTAGTAGACCTGAGCTCCAAAGACTATTGTGGCTGTCAGCACCCTCCCCCTGCCCTCATTGTCCCCCCCTCCCCCTTTGGGAAGGGGCCCAGAAGAGACTTTGTACCCCCTGATAAAATTCCTCTCATAGGCCCTGGTGGGATGGATAGCACCAGTAAAAAAGGTCATCTCTCTCCCCCCGCCCAGATATTTATATTTGCTGTCTGTATAGGAGCTTTCTACAAGTGCAGTTATAGTAGCGGCAAAGAGAGATGAAAGAGGAAGCCCTAGGTTTGGATCACAGCGTGGCTCTTGATAGGTGGCCTTAGACAAGTCAGCCTTGGTCCCAAACCCCACACCTGCAGCATGTGGATAATACTGGCCTATTTTACACAGCTGTTAGGACTACAAAGACAACCTATATCTGCAGTGTGCTGCACTTAATCCAGTACTGTAATTTGAACACTCTGAAGGTCATATAAATGCTAGGTATTACTTTTATTCTAAGGTAGTGGTTCCCAAACTTTGTAGCACTGGGACCCACTTTATAAAATAATACTCTACTGGGACCCACCTAGGTTTATCGGACTTTAAAAAAGGAGATATGGAGAGAAATATTTATTTATTTATAAGTAATAATAACAAAAAAAGACCCTCAAAGATTTATCCTCCTGTATTTACACATGCTTGCAAACTTCACAAGCTCAGCTCCTTGCAGGGCAATTAGCAACTATTTTGCAAACTGCAGGAGATGAGCTAGGGAAATTAGCAGCTACAGTATCTGATTTTTGAATAGCCTTGGGGCTTGTGGCAATTGGTTATCTGATCTTTCTGTCACACTTTGGCGACCCACAAAAATCAAGTTGCGACCCATCAATGGGTCCTGACCCACAGTTCGGAAACCACTGTTCTAAGGCCAAATGACTGCAGTCAATTTAAAATTTTCAGCACAATTTGCTCTTGCTCCTGTTCTGCAGCCTGCTATAATCTGGGTGATCATGTAGTTTATTTTTATATGGAACTAATGTTTAGAGACTTATCAGCATAAGTTTGATGTGGGTTTGGGAACATCTCTGGTTGAGTTCTTGCAGTCTTTGTTAAGCAGTTACCCAGGTATTTCTCCCCTCCTTCCTGCCCTGGTTTTTCTCTTTTTACTTCCTGGTACATGAAACTTGGCAGGATTCCAGGACTCTGTAATAAATATATATAGTGCTCTGCATTTATCAGCACTTGTTCTGGTGCACAGTTGGTCTGGGGAAAGAGTCTCGTGCAACATCTAGCTTTACAATACTACTGCTATTCTCTGCTGTTTGGCACATGCTCTCCAGGTGTTTATACCTACAGAGTTTAGCCTTGGAGGCCAACCCCTCAATGACAGCTCCCTGGCTTCCCATCAAAGGCTCCATTTAGAGCTGGCTGGAGAGCAGACAGAAAGCTGCAGTGTTAGACCCTGAAATCTGACACAGGGCAGCCTAGTAATTTTTCAGAGGGGTCCTTGACAGCCCTTCAGCTCATGTCTGTCAGCCTCCATGCCAGGCACACAAGTTCACTTCCATCTTGGTATAAAGGGAGAAAGAAATGACATTTCACCGGGTGGTGGGCATCCTGGGAGACTGGGTGAGATAACGTAGAGGTACAATGACAGCTGAAATCCCCCGGCGGATATTGCATTGCATACTGGATTGATAAGTTAGAAGTACACCTGGGACAGGTATTCTTCCTTCCCAAGGGTTTGCAGTTAGAATACTGCTAGATCTAAAATGCAAAAACTTGCTTTGGCTTCAGCTATGTTGGGAATAGCTTGGAGGTTGACTGTCCCTTGGCGTTCGCCAGTGAATCTGTCTGCCCCACACCAAAAAATCCTGGCAAGCAAATGCGCTGATGAATTAGAAGAAGCGAAACAGCTGGGAACAAACAATTACCATTTTTCAAATCTGTTTAGGAAGGAAAGCTATTGGGTACAGGTCTTTTGTACAATGTGATGTTCACTCCCAGCCAAAACCTGTCAAGGTGCTCTCAGAAGACTGTAACGCCTCTTAAGCGAATGGCTGACAAATAACGCCTTGCAGTACCTACTCCATTCCTCCCAAAGCATTTTAGATGCGGAAACAGATCTTTAAGCTATAGGGAATGCGTCGGCTTTTGTTGATATGCAGCCCCTCTGATGTGACAAACTGACAGATTTTTAGCACCCACAGAGAAGTTAATAGGACAGACTCTACAAAATGCCACACTGATCATGAGTTATTTGGAATCTGGGATCTGCATCTTACCCAAAATCTGATCACCTGCTCTCAAACGGGAGTAATCTGCTGTCCGTGTGGCAAAGCCCACTAGTTCTCAAGGGGAAGGCACCCTCCAAAGGATTGTTACTTTGAATAAGATTCTATGCCCATTCTCACCAGAAGCCTATCTTTCTCAACCTCTTTGAACCTGGGTTTGTGTTATGATACAAATACGTTTGCCGCACGCCTGGCCTTCAAAGCATGGTTCAGGTACTTATTTGCTAGTGCTACAGAATTCCTTGGCAAAGGTTGAAGGAATGATCTCAGGCATCTGAGAGATTGTAATGGTTACATCACTGTTAGTATTTATTGGATGCAGTTGTGCACTAGACAATGTGATGTAATGTATTATTTCAGGAGCTGAGCGATCAGACAAATAGCACAGACAGAAGCTTCGTCTTCAGGCTGGACTCTTGTGATATTGAGGGGATCTGCCAGAGGGGAGTCCTCAGTGCTCAGCTTCCTGTTTTTTCTCTTCTTCCAGCTACAAATCTTACAGCGCAATTCTGTGCACTTCTACTCAGAAGAAAGTCCTGTTTAGTTCAGTGGGACTTACTCCTAGCTAGTGTGTACAGGATTGCAACCTTATTTTTCTCTCACTTTTGCAGCGAGTTGTACAGTATGGTAAATATAAGTTAGTAGTTCCAGGTAGGAACGTGTTTGTGGCCAACTTGGCTTCCATATGGAAAACAGGCAGAGGTGGTCAAATTCAAGTTGCTTATACATTTACACTTTATATTGAAGACTGAGAGTCCAATCCTATCCTTCCTCCCTCCCCTCCCGAAAGATGCAACCATGCTAGAACAAGCATGCTGTATCAAATGGGGGAGAGGGATTAGCGACTTCTGAGGCCAAAAGGGATTAAAATCCTCTTACACTTCTGTAAGCCTTCCAACTTGTAATGGGTCTCCCTGGACCTGCCCCAGCAAAATCGCTGGTAAAAGTCCAAGGGAGAAGAAGGGGGCGGGGAGGTTGTTGTAAAGGGGGACAGGATCTGGCATGCGCCATCACCAGCAGAACCCTCCCACAGCCTCCCTACCCCTATCTCGCCCCTCCTGCCCCTGTTTTGTCCCTCCCCATCCCCACTGCTGCCTTACTTGCTCTGGTGGGCGGCTGATGCTCTGCTGGTGGGCTGGGAATGCTGCTGCCTTTTGTGGCAGCACTCTCCAAAAGGCCACCAATGGCATGCTCTGTGTGCTGTTGACAGGCACGTTACAATCACAGAAGTACCTTCCACTGTAGTAAAGGGCTCTGCGTGCCAGCCTGATCTTCTTGAGGAGGAAATAGATCCTATAGGGTGTTACCCTCTTTTGGTGTGCCTGCCTTCACTGTGCATGCCTTCTTCAGGGTCAGTCCTAAACAATTTTGTCTCTGTGGCACCCATGCCTGCTTTGCACTTTGAACTTTGCACTGTGTTGATAGGCAGGGGTCTCCAAATTTTTTGGCCAGAGGGCTGCATCAAATATCTGACGTGGTGTTGAGGGCCGGAAAAAAAAATGTAAATATAAAATTTATATAAATAAATCAGAGATAAAACTTAGATGAGTGAATAAGGGCGCAGTCCTAACCCCTTATGTCAGTACTTTCCAGCACTGGCATAGCAGTGCCAATGGGACATGTGCTGCATCCTGCAGTTGGGTGTCACTCACAGAGGCCTCCTCAAAGTAAGAGAATGTTTGTTCCCTTACCTCAAATCTTTATTGCTCTTATGTCAGTGCTGGAAAGCGCAGACATAAGGGGTTAGGATTGCACCCTAAATGAATGAATGGGCTCATTCATTCAACCACTCCGGCCCTTAGAACACCCTCCAGATGCAACCAGAGCACAGCTCCAGTCAAGTTCAGCCAAGAGGGACAGAGGCTTTCGGGGGCAAGCAGCTGGCCGTGGGCTTGATAGAGGCTCGCCTCAGGCTGCATCTGGCCCCCAGGCCGGAGTTTGGAGACCCCTGATATAGAGAACACAAGAAAAGGAGAAGTCCTGCTGATTCAGACCAAAAGTTAGACTAGCTCAGTACGTGGCTCCTGTCGCCAAGCAGAAAGCGACGGCGCCAAGCAGGGCAGTGCCATGTGGTTACTGTGGCAGTGGGACCAAGTACCACCTGCAACACAGTCTAGTATTGCTGGTTAAAAGGCACTGTGCATGCAGCCATCAGGTTACTAGAAGCTGAAGGCAGGAGAATGGCACCTCCTTCAGGAACCAACAGCCTGAAGCCATTATTTCATTTTTTTTCTCTCTTAGGCTAACTGTACCCTTCTTCTGTGTTTCGCTGCTGCCTGCCCAATTATTGCTCTCTTTTCCCCAAAGAACTCCTTGTCCGGATGCAGAGGCACCTGTACACAAATGAGCTTTTCATTGTATCTGCTTGTAATTGTTTCTTACCCTGCTCTTTTCCCGCTTGTGGCAGCTGTGGTACTGCCATGCACTAGCTTATTCCTCTGTTCTGGCGGTAGCACTGCCTGTTTCTATTCCAATAGGAAGGTTAATAAAGACCTACAGCCTTGGCTACCTCAGACTTTTCTAAAATAAAAAATACAAATAGCATGTAAGCAACATTCATTACTGAGCACTAGGCCCTCTTGCTGTTGGTTGGATATACATCCCCCTCCTCCTCCTGGCATCTCTCTCTTTTTAATATGTTTTTTTTAATTTGTTTTGATGAATGAGTGACAACTCTGACACCCGATTCGCTGAGATTAATAGAAACGACACAATATTTACGTCGCGCCGACGAGCAATTATCCTGCCATCTATCTTTGAGATTATCTTTCTGATTGAAAACTACTCATCCGTGTAATCGGAATTATTTGGAATTAGAAGAGAATTTATGGCCCCTCGCTCTCCCCTTCCTATACCTACTGCTCTGTCTCCATCTTTCTCTCTTACCTTCCTCTAAATTCTCCCTTAATTTCTTTCCTTGGCCTTTTCTCCATTCATCGTGGACAGAGCCTTATGTGGTGGATGAAAGACTTCATCATGTGATAAATACATTGTGTATTGAGATAAGGTACGGGGGTAAGGGAGGGGAAAAGACTGGGAGGCACAGTCAGTGGGGAAAGTGAGAGGACAAGAAGGTGGTAAGACTGAAGACTGAAGGCAGAGTAAGACTGAAGTTGAAGCCCTGGAAGAAAAGAGCCACGTTATATCTAGTCCCCTTCCATGCAGATGCCTGATCTTGTCTCATCTCAGAAGCTAAGCAGGGTCAGGCCTAGTTAATACTTGGATGGGAGACTGCCTGGGAATACCGGGTGCTGTAGGCTTGTACCATAGTCTTTCGAGACTGAAAGTTGCCAACCAATGGATGGGAGATACAACAGACAGGAGGCGGTGAAGGTGAGCAAACTATTTGATGACAAAATGATGTAAAACACACTAATTCAAAAATGTTTAAGGAAAACATTTACACTTGATGTTGGAAATTAGATTGCAAAATGCACAAATATACCACATCAGTCCGGCACCTTGTATTGTCGTCCCCCAACTATAACAGTAGTAAGAGGTTGGCCAGAAAGGACACTATTGGTTGATCGCGTCATTCAGGCAGCTTCTCCTCAGCACGGAGTGTCTTTGGTTGTCTAGTTCTGAGGTGTGTTGGGACAGCTGACTCTCTAAAAGTGCCCTTTTAAAATTCTCTCGTCATTAACACTATGTGCAAATTCCCCCATACGTACGTTCATGTATGTATCCACATCCAACACGCAGATGCATGCTTGCTTGCCAACAAATGGCTGACTGTAGTGTAATGTTTTGGTGTAATTGTCAGACAAATGGATGCTGTGTTTGCTGCCCTTTATAACACTGTCCCTTCTGTTGCGAGTGTTCCTGCTGGAGTCATTGACCTAGAATTGCTTAAACTGCAGACAGAGTGCCAGTTACTTCCGGTGGTACTTTG
Organism: Tiliqua scincoides; assembly: GCF_035046505.1. Lineage (NCBI taxonomy): Eukaryota > Metazoa > Chordata > Lepidosauria > Squamata > Scincidae > Tiliqua > Tiliqua scincoides. The sequence continues at coordinate 284,553,873 of NC_089821.1, forward strand.
AATAGGTGAACCATGTGAGCTGGTACGGTGGAGGACAAACATTGACAAACATTGCTCTAGCCTCTTGTCCCCAGATCCTCAAACAGGTTTAAGCTGATATAAACTGATCCAAAATGGGATAGGGAGACATATTAGACCAACCTGTGTTGTCTCCCACAAACGGCAGAGGGAGTGAAATTTGAAAAGTGTGAGAAGTTCCAGATTTGGCAATGTGCAGATCTGGATTAGAAGTCTTTTATGGAACTGTGTGAAGAGACCAGTGCCAGATTTAGACTTGGTGAGGCCCTATGCTATGTAAAGTTTGGAGTCCCCTTGTTGAAAAATGATGCCAAAATTTGCTGCACAAGCTGTTTAAAAAAGTGTCATGATGAAACTATCTTGGAAACCATGTGTCAGGCTTGGCAGTCTAGAGGCAAAGCAAGCAGTACCTACATTGGCAGCAAAGCAGGATGTCAGTCAGGCTGGTAATCAGGGATGGGGCAACTTGAGATCAGCTCAGTTTTGACCCAAGGAACAAGTTGCTCAGATCTTGAGGGGTCAGACAAAAATCAGAGGTTTATGGAATTAGATGGAACTCTACTGATAACTTGTGTTACTTGAGACCTAATGTGTTGATAGCTGCGATACTGCTATCTGGTATCTATCACCATCTGCCCTGGTGGCCCTAAAGTGCAACTGACTAACAGCTCTTCCTAACAAGCCATCATAGTGGCTCTTATAACAAGGTACTGGTTCTGACTGACATAAGAGTCCTGCATTTGAGACACCCCTCATTTCCTAGGCTTTCCTACACTGTGTACTTTTCCAGTTCCTGTGTACATGTTTCTATGTGCATGCTTCCACAGCACTATTTCTAGAGCCAGATCCGGCCCATTCATGAGGCCAATTGAGGCAGCAGATTGGCAGGGGGTGCTCAGCTCTGTCCACCACTGCTGTCCCTCTTTCTCCCAGTCTATGGATTGGAAAAGGAAGAGGGAGGTAGAGCAGACAAGGAGGAGGTGGTGAGTTGGAGCACTGCTGTACTTTCTCCTCTGCCCCCACCTCCTTTCCAATCCAGAGAATGGATAGAACAGAGGCTGGCACATCACCAGGTAAGGGGTGGCAGCATTAGGGGTGATGCTTCAGGCACCTGGAGATCTTGGGCTGGCCCTGTCTAGAGCAAGGCTATGAAGTCTAGAGCATGGCTATATTGTACTGAGATGCCTTGAGATACACGGTCGTTCTTGCACATGAAGAACGCATCTTGTTATCTTGTTATTCAGGGCAAGAAATGCTCCCTGGATCAAGGCAGCTTTTGCAGCAAAATATCCTTTATTCAGCTTTTCTCTCTGAGTGCACACTCTATGGGATGCTTCTGTGGGCCAGCTGACCTGGTCACGGGAAGCTCCTGTAGGCCATTTAACCACCTGATGGACAGCTCAGTCATATCCCCCACCAGGCACCAATGGAGTGCGTGCTGCATGCTAAGGTGTGTGTGTGCGGGGGGTGTGTGTGACCAAATGGCCCAGGAGGGGTCAGTAAAAATCTTTTTTACTTAGCTCCCCATAGGCTGCTTGGCTCCAATGGGTCTTGTCGGACCTGTACAAGCAATTTAGTTGGCATAGGTTTGAGAAGCCTCAGGGGTGTGTTGCACTGGGAAAAGGAGGTAGGATCTTGGTGTGCACCCATGCTGCCAATCCTTCCACCATTGATTTGATCTGGTTCCCTTCCTAGTCCTCCCCCAAACTGCCTCCACTGCCACTTGCTCCGGCAAAGTGTCTGGAGGCCACTCCACTGGCATGTGAGCAGAGCCTCCAGCCATTTGCCAGTGGCTCTGAAGCACATGATGGCAGCATGGCTTTCACACTCTGAAACATGGGTTATGCTGACGTATCTCGTAATCTTTCAGCATAAACCCAGCATTGGATTAGGCTGTAAGTCACATAATGCCCTGATAGGTCAGCTGATCACCTGATTGCATCGCAATAGAAATAGTATAAATAATAAATAGGAATAGGAATTCTCCTTCTCCATGATAGCCCCCAATGGAGTGTGGAAGGACTCCTCTCTGCTTTTAAAAGGTGCTCAACATACCCCTGATCTACAAACCTCTTTGCCTTGAGAACTGTTTTTATATTTTCTTTTCATCTCTTTCTCTTACTGTTTTAAATAGTTGAAATGGATTAATTAAAAAATCGTTTTATATTCTTGTTAACTGCCTTGAAACTATTTAGCAAAAGGCAGGATAGAAATGGGAAAAAAAATTAAATTATATCTATATAGACGCAAACTGAGCCTGTACTTAGAAAGTGGTGTGGCTCTTCCTGATGGGCTAAATTAACATCCTGGCCCTCTATGCTTTGTGAAGATTTTGCTCTACATTTATGTATCATGATCTCTGGTAACAGTCTTGTTATTTCTTTCCAGGGAATTTGCTTTGAAAATGTTCAGGGGAACTATCCATGGCTGATCAGCTTTTCCCCTACTTGCACTAGCATCAAAGTTCATTTAACTTTTAAATCTCTTTATCTTTGTATTTTTCTCCTCCTATCAGAGTTTGCAGGTGCCTTATTTCAATACTGTATTTGCTTTAAAGGGGGGGGGGGAGGAAACTTCCCCAAGCCACATACTATTTCTCTTCCCCACATCTCCAAGGTTATTGGGAACATGAAACTAGATCCCTTTTCGGAGTTTGACCTTAAACATATCTCAGACATAGTTGTAGGAAATTAACTCCTCTACACCTGCCTCGGCCTGCATTGGTGTCCAGTCGTGATTTGATGTAAGTGAAATAGAAAGAAGGATGGTGAATATTCTTAAGCTGGGCACATTCAAATGCAACAGTGCTCAGCCATGCAAGAGGGAGGCAGTGAAGATACCTGTGGCTTCATAAGATGTTGCAGTTACTCATTTCAGGCAGTTGTCTGCCTGGGTAGGAGTGTGGGCAGTGGCAATTTTTTTCCTCCAAAACTACAGTGTTAATGTGTACATCTTGGAAAGTGATGGCAAAGCTGGAGAAGGTAGCATTAAAAATGAATCCCAGTGAGATATGGGCCAGAAGGAACCAGATCTTATATCTATATGGTCAAAGAGGTGGGGAGAGGGCCTCCCCACTAAATGGAGAGGTCTGCCTCATTGTAGGTTTCCTTTCTGTTCCTAGCCTGAAGTCTTATATCACGCCCCTTGTGCAGTTGGCCTTTTTATTTGGTCAGGAGCCAGGAAAAGTTTGCTGCCAGACAAGCCATCTGGTCTTATCCAGGCAGGAGACAGGAAAATTCCTGTGTTACTTAAAGTTCCTGTTAAAGATCCACCATGCCCCCTGGTTTGTCACTAACACCTCAGACCCCATTAGTGTAGATGTGAAGTTGGAACTTTTTTGCCCCACTGTGGACCATTTGACATTATTGACACTGAAGTGCATTAATCTGCTTCTGTTTTTACCACTTGGTGACCTCGGCAAGCTTGACCCTTGCCTCTAGCTTCAGATGAAAAACGTGGTCACTTCTTTGTGTCGGGTAGTATTCTGTGAATCAGCCTACTGAATTCAGCCCAATAAAAAGCAGGGATGTGCTGGAGCCACCCTTCCTGGACTCGAGGCAAGTCCCTGCCCCCCAACTTGAACTGCAAACAAGTCATAATGGGCAGCCTTCACGACATGTCCTGTGCCGTTTCTAGAGTCACTATGACTCGAGTGATAGTCTTTTTCAAATAGCGAGTGAAGCTGCGAGTCAGGTTTGGCTCCATGGGAAAAAATGAAGGTGTTGGTGGGGGTGATGTGCATGTTGGATTAGTTATTCACACTGACCATATGTTCCCATCCCATCTTCCATTAGTGATGTGCTGAAGTCCATCACTTCAACCAACCTTCTTTCATTTCATTTATGTAAACTAAAGTTTGATTGAGTGCAGCGCTGCTGAAAGCAACTTGTTTCATTATGAACCCCCGGTGATGACCTGCCCACATCTGATTCTGCCCTCAGAAGCGCCAAGCACTGATGAACCCACAGGAAGGCAACTGCGCTCAGCAAGGTAGGAGGTGACGGACAGCATGAGGGAACAGAAGTAGCAGACAGGAGGGAGGGAGGGTTGTCTTTAGCAGCCGGAAGGCTTACAACTCATTATGAGGGCCAGATAGGAATTTTTTTCTGTCATCCAAATTGGCCATGGATAGCAATTTTTTCACCTACCCCAGACTGGTGAGGAAGGGAAGGTGTGTTCAGTAGGCTTTGTGCATTAAAAATGGGTCATTGTGTTTAATAAATAGCACAAGTTAAACCCAATTGCAATCTGGTGTATTTGCTGGGGTGTGTGAGTGTAATAGAATGCTAGATGCAGGGAGGGGACAGTGAGATGCAAGTATCTTGTGGTCTTGTGTGTGCTCCCTGAAACATCTGGTGGGCCACTGTGAGATACAGGAAGCTGGACTAGATGGGCCCTGGGCCTGATCCACCAGGGCTTTTCCTATGTTCTATATGTTCTTAAGAAAAAAATCTGGCCATCCTATTCAGCCATCATTCGCTCAGTCCTTCTGAGATGGACAAGAGAGCCCACTCCCCCATGTCCTGGCTGTTCACGCCTTCCTCTGGTCATTCCCCCCAATCTTGTGCCAACTTCCTCCCTCCTCCCCACCTCACAGCCCCCCACCTCCTGGAGCCAACCCACCCTCCTTTCACCAAGCCTGTTGCTCGCACCACTTTGAATGTGGCTTCCGATTGTCCACAAGGTCTTTCTAGTGAAAAAAAGTAACCAAGCAGACAGGGCTGGTGGGCAATTAGATTTGAGTGAAGAAACTTGAGTGAACAAGTCTCGACTCATTCCTGAGAAAAGACACGAGTTGAGTCACTTCCAGTTTAAAAAATACGTGTAACTTGAGTGTGTACGAGTCGTGAAAAATGTGTGTTTTTCATGACTTGAGCCTGAGTCACTGGAGTCTCAGCCCATCCCTGAGAAAAAGGAGTGATTGGGTAAGAAGGTTGAGAAGCAACAGCTAAGGCTATTTATGGAGAAGGTCCAAAGAAAATCTGTGAGATTGGAGGTGAAGATCTCTCACAAAGAGATAGAAAGACACAAATTCCAAATTCTAGAGAGACTTGTAGCATCAGCCCATCTGATGTGCAGAGAAGGTTTTACTTTGAAATGTGACAATTTGAAGGGATCATCTTTGAGAATATAAGAGGCCCATCCAGTCCAATATCTTTTTTCCTACAGTGGACAACTAGACAGTTCTAGGAAGCCTGTGAGAAAGACAAGAAGAAGACGCTAGCATTTGCAGTCGTCTTCCAGCAGCTGGTATTCAGAGGCATTCTGTTGCTGAACCCAGAGGGTAGCGCATAGTCACTGATCAATCCGTACTCCATCTATTTGCCCAATTCCCTTTTAAAGCCATCTGAGATGGGGGCCATCACTACATCTTGTGGCAATAGATTCTGCAGGCTAAGTATGCACTGTTTGAAGAAGTAACTCCTTTAGTCCATCCTAAATCTCCTGTTGATCACATTGGATGACCCCTAGCTTTAGTGTTGTTAAAAAGAGAAAAACTCTCTTCTCCATGTCATGTATAATGTTATGAGTTTCAGTCATACCCTCCTTAATTGCCCTTTCTTCCGATCTAAAAAAATTCCCCAAATTGTAGCCTTTCCTTATAAGGTAAGTGCTCCAGCCCTTTCATCATTTTGACTTTTTATGTTCCTCATCAGTTCACTGCCTCTTCCAGCTCATTGCTTAAAGCCACTACCTTAGACTGCCTTTTGGCTGGGATGGCCTTGACTCTTCAAATACAGCTGTGCTATAGGGGCATTAGAATATTAGTCTTCTTCTCTAACAGTTTCCTAATGACCCCAGCATGGAATTTGCTTGCTTCACTGCTGCTGTCCTTTGGGTTGACATTTTCATTCCACAATCTACTGAGGGCTTGCAAGCTCTTTGCAGTATCTCAGTGTTTCTCAGAGTTTGTCCTCTGCCGTACCACTTCACATGGTCCACCTATTCAAAATACCACCGGAAGTAACTGGTGATGACATCATTGCCATTACTTTTGGTTTGGGAGACCAAATGTGATGTGACAAAAACCAGTAAGAGGCTCAAGGTGGATGGGAGGGCTTTTTCTGAGTGTGGAAAAACATGCTTTGAAGCTCTACCCACCGAGCGAGCCTCCTACATTTGTTGCATCACATTCCTAGTCTCACTTCCGGGCAGCAGGTGTCCAGGGGTCCCATGACTACCATCAGACACCAACTCAAATACTGCTGGTGGTACCAATACCACTGGTTGAGAGACACTGCAGTTTCTGATTTATTTACAAATGTACAGATTGAATGTTGAATGGAAGGAGATCATGGAGCACTCCTGCAAGCAAAATCACCTTACCTCCCTAGCTGACAGCTTTGGGACCATAGGCTTGCCTCTCCCCAGTGTCTTCATTTGAGTCTGTCCTGTCTCTCACAAAATGAAACGTGTATCTGTCTTGATCAAAACAAACTATCTTTGAGAAGCTGCCAGCTGTCCCTGCTTTTCTTTGGTCTCTTTTCTGCTCACCTAAGGGGAAAGGAATGAGTGACCTCATACACGCTCACTTTGTCCTTCCCTTTACAGTAGGTACCGATGAGACTTTTACAAGCTTTCCAGTAGAGGCCTCCTATTCATCTAGAGAAGCTTGTCATTCAGAAAGTATGCCAGATTATTAAGGGTCACTGACAACTCTTTAGGGAGCCCTTCGTGATTTTCTGACCTATCTGGCTCCATAACACTTCAAATTCCATTTTTGCAGGAATGCAGTGGTAAGAGATTTGGTAAGAGATTATTGTGCACCGTGTTGAGAATCATGCTGAAGCACTGTTAAATAGCAAGGAGGTTGAAAACCTGGAATTTCCTCCTGACTATAAAAGGACATCAGTGACATGTCTGTATGCAATAAGCAGTTTTACCATTTTGACCTGTGTATCTTTGTGGTGGAGACTTAGAATATTAAACCATCGAATGCTTCCAACTTGATTTCCCTTAGCTCAGTGTAAAGGAAAACTTCATCTTTTCCTTCTGGACATACTTTTAAGCTTCATCTCTGTGTTCTGTCTCTTTCTACTTGGGGCTACATGGGAAAATGTGGTGTTTTTCATTCTTCTCTATTATAGAAACTGTGGCAGACATTTTACTAAAAATTCATTGCTCATGTAGACACACATCTGCATTTACAAACTCCTTCCCCTTGCAAAAGAGTGAACTGTTCACCTGTGACCTGGATTAGGTGGTAGAAGTTTTAGCTCCTTGGTTGACAGTTTGGAGAAAGTAACAGCGAAAGAGGCTCACAATGAAAAATAACTCTGTTTATGGCTGCTGAGCATCCCCTCACAAATGGCAGATCTTTTTAAAAGTTAGAGAAAAAAACCAATAGCAGAGAAATTGGACTACTGCACACTACAACACTGGGTATTCAAAGGAAAATATATTAGAACTTTCAAATCTACAGGTGGCTTCTTTTGAGTTTTATTAATAACTCTGTTTTGTAGTGGTTTTTATCTTCGATCCTCTTTTCTGTGATTTATCAGTCTTGCAGCCTTTCCATCTATCTTTCTGTCCCTTTCATCCTGTTTCCCTGATGTCAGGTGATTTCCTCTTGGAATGAAAAGGCACTTCTTCATCATGAGGTATTAAAATGGGATCCTGAGTCTGTGAAGACAATGATCCGTCACAGGTTAAAGACAAACATCTTTTTTTCTCAGCATTCTTTCCAGGTTTCTTTCTTAGAGAATGTATGCAGAGTTTTTGTTTATATGGCCCCATCAATGTAGGCAATGCTGTATAGAGTACCATGAGCTAAAGGACAGATCCCTGTCCCAAGGAAATTACAATGTAAATTTTGACAACAAAGAGTCTTGTAGTATCTTGCAATCTAATGCAATTATTATAGCATAAGCTTTCATGTGCTAGGGCCCACTTCACTGGATGCATGAAGTGTTTTCATCAATTGGTAGGTGTCATGAATATGTACTGTTTAGGCCTAGTACCATGTAAAGCCTGAACCAAGCTAAAACAGTAACACAGAAGTGGCTTGCAGTCCTAGCTGCTAAGAATTTACAACTCAATGGAAGGTGATTATGTAGCACCTAGGCAGCCAGAAAGACGCCCATCAAGGATGGAATGCAGCTGCAGATCTCCAGGGGGGAGGGAAGAGCTGAGAGGGCGAGCTTCCAGCCCCACTTCCGGAGGACAGGGTCTTTTGGTCTTGGTCTCTTGGTGAGATAGATGGTGGGTGCACAGCCTGCCCCGCCAGGACCATGTGGCCTTAGGTAACTGACCTGAGGATCTACAAAAGAAGCTGATCCAGGTGAGATTTAGAGAATAATAGAGTTAGCCAGTTCTTTGTTTTTTTATGCTGATATGTTTCCTAGAAGTTTTTATGCCTCTAACATTTGCTGCCTTTTGTAACTTTTTGTAACCCTATGTACTTAATAAAGTAAAAACCCTTTTACCATGTTGGTTCATTGTCTGTTGGGGACAAAGGTTCAGAATCCTGCCTAGCCGTTCAGCAAGCTACCAAAAATCCTCATTGTGGACTAGTAACTTGAGGGCTGAGACTATAAGTAAAGCAAGTGCTCAGTGCCTACAAGGGATATAGTTAAGCCTAGAGGGTCTCGGTTTCCCTGGACTGAGACACTGGCTCTTACAGGGTGGGGGCAGTACTACCGAACAGGGATCTTTGAGGGCTCTAGGGTTCAGAACCAACAACTCTGAGCACCCCAAAACCCTGGGAGTGAGACCAAGTATACAACAGTAGATATATATGTGTAGGGATGGAAGAAGGAGAAAAAATATAAAAGGTGTTGTTAAGGGAGAATGACAGTTGGACCCCAAGCTACAGCCCACAGGCTGCATCAAGCCCACCAACACATTTTGACTACCCATTGAGCCCAGTGGCATTATAATGACATGCACTCTTCTCCCAGACCTTCCTCTTCTCCTCACACCCTGCCTGTTAGCTACCATACATCTTCTTTTGCTGGATGCAATGCAGCAACTGCTGGGCTATTCAGGGCCAATGGGATGGAAGCGGTACAGTCTGTGAGCATCAGACCAAGCATTTTTAACCACTGTGCCGTGGCACACTGGTGTGCCATGGATGGTCTGCAGGTGTGCCATGGGAGTTTGGGGGATGGTCATTTGTTAACAGGGCCACTGGGAGATGCAAGCCCCTGCTGTCAGTGTGGTGTGCCTTGTCAATTGTCCAAAAACTGATGGTGTGCCTTGACAATTTTAGTGCCTTGTCAGTGTGCCATGGGATGAAAAAGGTTGAAAATCACTGCATTAGACTGTTCGGTGATGATTCTAAATAGCAATAATAGCAATTCCTGTAACTGTTCTTGTCGCAGCACTGTACAAATATACTGTATGTACCTTTTATAAGAGCAAAAACAAAAAAGTGTTCGTCCTGAAAACCAGCATTCCAAAATTTTCTACAAAAGTTCTACAGTTCCTTAGCAAATGTATCTATTGATGTCCCTCCTTTCACTTTCCCTTACTAAGTGAATTTAATCAAGGGGCTGACCCAGTCAAATATCAACATCCTAAATATATGAATATATAAACAAATTTCTCATATTCTGATGTAATCTTTGGAGGACTCAGATGAACTGATCTGAAAACTAACTGTTCAGTTATATTTATCCATTGTGAAAATGCATCATTAATTCAATATTCTGTTATGTAACACAGAATGGAGTCTTTGTATTTCATTTGCAGCCTGCAACTTAAAAGGCTGTCTTTATAACAGTGTGTGTTTAACCATTTCAAGTAATAATACTTAATATCTGTATATTGACTTCTGAGTGTCCAAAGCACTTCGCATGAGTTATCTTTTAAACCTTACAATGTTCCTGGATAAGTATTATCCCCATGTTGCAAGTGGAGGACTGAGAGGAGGTAGCTTGCCTACGGCCACCTAGTGAATTTGTGGCAGAGGTACAAATTGAACTGGGCAAGTCCTGGCGCACAGCTCAGTCTCCAGCAGCACATCCCTTTACAGTACTTACAAGTGCCATTAAGTTCAGTGGGAATTACTCCCAGGAAACTGAGTACAGGTCCATCCTCCTTATCCACAGGTCCTGATCCACATCAGGAGGATTTACCTGTAGGTGCTCTGAAGCGTGGAGAGGCCATACTTGGTCTCTCTGAGCATTGGAAGGCCCTCAGAAGGCCTTAAAGATGCACTTCTGGTCTTTGCAAAAACTGGAAGTTCATTTCTGAGGCTTTCTAGGGGCCTGATGTCTTCTGAGAAGGACTCCTTGGGCCTCAGACTACCTCCCTGACAGCCTAAACTGTGGATTCCTTTATCCACAGATTTTAGCTTCTATGGGGGTTCTGAGAACATACTGGTACTTACTTCTGAGCAAACATGTATAGGATTGAGCTGCAAGTCACTACACTACACAAGCCATCCTCTTTTGGATAGTATTTCATGTGTTTAGCAAAAATGGATCTAGCTGTCACCAGAAATTCAGATCAAGTCTGTGATATTCTTCCTGTATTTAATATTTTATAAAATGTCAAAGAAATGCTCATGGATTTCAAAGATTTTACTGTATATTTAATATTTCATTCATGGTTACAGAAATCACACGCTAATATTTTTGAGCTCTTACATATCTCCATCACATATAAACAAAATCTCCTTTATCTGCATAATGAAACCAACGTATTCCAGCTACTGAAATAGGGTACTGTATATGGAAATATAGAGACTATTATTTTATTTTACCCATTTACATCCTGCCTTTAAAAATAGAATTTTCTCAAGACGCCTTTCAAGGTGAAAGTATGCTATATTCCACAATAAAATGATTCAAATAAGCAAAAATATTATCATATAAAGACATATAAACATACAAAGATAAAGACATATAAATGATTAATATATAAATAACATATGAATGACATTTAAAGGTCAACACAAATAACATTAAGCATAAAGGTTGCAAACCGATAAACATTTTCCTGGGAGTAAGCCCTATTGAATACAATGGAACTTGCTTCTGAGTAAACATGCATAGAAATGTCCTGAAATGTCTTGCAGAATTAAAAGGTTTCAAAGCCTATTTAAATATAGGAACATCCCCAGGGAGAAAGTTTATTAGGCAGAAAAAATGATGGCTGAAAATATATTTTATGAATTTGCCATGGAGCCAAATACTATTGCATGATTATTTAAAAACAATTATCTCCCCTATCTAAACAAATAGAAAATTGCAAACCTTTACTAAAAGCAAATTTGCAGATTTCATCCGTCAGTGAACATGGTTGTTTCTGTGTGTGTGTTTCTGTGTCTGTATTTTAAATATATATATAGCACCATTTAGGCACATGGTGCTTTACAAATGATGAGAGAACAGCTCTCTGCCCCAAGGGGCTTACAATCTAGTATACTGGATACTCAAGGGAGTCAACAGAGGAATGGGAGGGAAATGGAAGTGGAGTTAAAGAGGGAAGAATATGCAATTATTGTAAATCTCTTGAATAAGCTATTAAAATGGTCACCCGCTAATTAATCACCTAAAGCTTGCAGCCCTCATTTCCAGTCATTTTCAGGAGTAGTTAACACTCATTAGTTAGCTGAAGGAAACCCTGAAACGGGTTTTTAATTTTGTTTAATATTGTTAGTGCCGTGGGCAACTGGTAGAAGCAGAAATTTAGGATACAAATCATCTTAGAAACTGAATAAATAAATAAAATGTGCCATCATTCGAGACATGAAATTTTTAACATTTTGAAAGTCACAGGAACAACCCTACCTTTTCAAATTCAGTATCTTCAGTAAATTAATTAATCAAACCTTTCAAACCCACCCCACCCAATGGCTGCTACTCTAAACACAACTCCCCTTGATATAAATTATGTTTAAATAGCCTGTGTGATCAGGATCAAAATCTTTCTTAACTTCTTTAGGAATTTTAGGAATTTAGGAATTTTGCCCTTTGGGCAAAAAGGCGGGGTATAAATTAATAAAATAAATAATAAATACATAAATTTTAAATGTTTTTTTTATAACTTGGTTAGTGGGCGGTATCCAAAACAGTGTACCTGGGGGGCCCTGCCTTTCCAAAGGGATTCTAAGCACTTCTTTGCCATGGAAAGCTTCACCCCCCCCCAACCCCTGTTCCCCAGGGTGGTATGTATGTGTATGTCTTCCACAAGGCATAAGGGGCTGCCGCTGGAAGGATATTTTGCCCCTCATTCCTGGGTGTGCGTGAAAATGTTTTGTTCCATGTACAAAAGTTTGGATTGTGTTCTACTTCATATGCAGTATTAATACTGTTATTTTACATTAAAATGATGGTGCAAATACCAACTGCTCGTCTTTATTTAGAACTGTATGTCTTCTGAATGCAGTCCTTAACTACTCATAGTTTAAACCAGGGGTGTCAAACTCTGTTCATACAGCAAGCCAAATAGCATTCCCAGGACCTGCTGAGGGACAGAAGTGATGTCATTGAGTAGGAACTGATGTAATTAAGCAGGTGATAACCAGAAATAAGCACTTTTTTCTCACTTAAGAACTCATTAGGCACACAGCTGCAGAAGACAGAAGAAAAAGTGTGTAAACCTGGATAATGTTTTCAAGATTTGGGAGAGCCCAGTTATCATGTCCTTTCAGTAGTACTGCTTGTGCTGAGACATCAGTTCAAAGCTCAGTAGCCAAGAGGTGTTCTGTAAAGTGACACCTTGGCAGAAGTGGCACTGCTGAAAGGGTAGCCTGCATGATGATTGAGCTCCTCAGCACATCAATGGTTTCTCTGTCCTCTCTCATCCCTCTCGGTCTGCCTCTTCTCCCTTAATGTTCCTCATCTCCTGTGACTGCCTTCCATCCACCCCTCCCAGTGCCTCAGCAGAAGCAGCTCTGTGGGCAGCTCTTTGAGCAGTGACACATCAATAGAAGCAGTGCTGCTGAAAGGGCGAACACATAATGATTGGGCTAGTGCTGCCCTTTCAGTAGCACAGCTTTTGCTCTTGAGACACTTTGAAGCTCAGCAAATGAGCAGCTGATGGCGGTGTTAGGAGAGCCCAATTATCATGGGGACCGGAGAAAGAGCTTCTGCAGGCTGTATCTGGCCCACAGGCCTTATGTTTGACACCCTTGTTTTACGCAAACATAATGATGTCAGGTCTATGTTCTGGATAAGGCAGAAACACAGCCAACAAGGTGGTTCAGGAACAGGTGCAGATTGCTGGAGTCAGCAGGATCAGCAAACACCTGTGACTGCCTCACCCTGGGTGTGGCTTAGCCTACACTGATTGGCCACTCCAACTACTTAATGTTTGGTCTGTTGAGCTTCCAGTGCAGCAGTAGGAGTGTAGTAGGAGACTACTGAACTGCTGCCAGTAACTTGGGAGGCTGGATGTGAGTATATACATGTTGTTACTGACCATGGAATGAACTTTGACTGTGTATCTTGGAAAACTGATTTGGATTTGTTGTTTATGGACTGACTGCTCATTGTGCTGATGAGGACTGTTTACTGATTACTCTACCTGTGATAACCCTTGCTTTGAAATATAACCACTGCATTCAAAGAACTCTGCTGGTGTATGCTGTTTTGTGTGCCTGCTCATCCAAGGTTCCATACAACTCTTTACCAGATAAAGGGTTGCAACTCTGACAAAGGTTATGGGCCCAGCAACTGCTGAATTGGTGGGCTGGTGAACTACAAGAGCTGCTGTTGCTGTTGCTGTTGCTGTTAAAGCTACAGGAGGCTACAACTCAAGAGAGCATGGAGATGAGTGCAGTCACAGCCTCTGGGTTCCTGATAACCCGGTTAAATGGACATAACTATGCCACTTGGTCTTGCAAGGTTACATTGCTACTGAAGCGTGAGGCCCTGTGGAATGTTGTAGTTGCTCCACCAGATTTGGGAGCCCTTGATGAGGAAGATGATGCAGAACTTATAGAGGTCTACCACAGGGACAATGAAAAGGCTCTGTGTATTAGTGGCCTGACTTTGGAGGATCAGCAGCTGGTCCATATAGATGGACTAACCTCAGCAAAGGACTGCTGGGATGCCCTTCGAGCTATTTATGTAAGGGACAGTGTCGGTGCACAGATACACCTAATGCAAAAATTGCTCCAGGCTCGCCTCCAAACAGGAGGAAACATGCTTAATCACCTGGAGTTTATGAAACGAACTCTAAGGGAACTCCAAGAACACGAGCTAATATTTACTGACCTTCAGCAAGTGTACATCATTCTGTGCTCACTAGATGAAAGCTATGACCAATTTGTAGCAAACTTGGAAGTGATACCAGGAGCGGAATTGACAATACCCAGCCTCACCAGTCGACTCCTTGATGAGGAATGGAGGAGACAAGATGCTTCGCGATAACAAGCAGCATTCCTCAGCTCAGCACAAAGTGAAAGCAGCTGTGGAATGTGACCTTGACCCTGTTGAGTCTGCAAAGGCTTATGCTGTGAAAAGATGTTTTCGATGCCAAAGCACTTCTCGCCTAATTAAGGACTGTCTTTCTAAGAAAGGCAAGAAACCCCTGCGTTCTGGCAAAGGAGGAGGGGTGAATTTGACAGTCACCAAAGAAACAAAGGACTGTTGATTGCTTTGTAATTGATAGTGGGGCCATTTAAACAGCAAGGGACTGTTTAAGGCAGCAAGGGAACAGCAAGGGAACGTTTGAGGCAGTGAACAACCAGTGTGTCACGCTTGCTGATGGAGTCACTGCCAATGTATGTGGGAAAGGAAAGGTCTTTCTACCTATACTGAACAGAACCCTTGAAATGGTTTATGTGCCTAATCTCACTTATAAACTCCTGTCTGTTGCTGCATTGACAAGGCAATTGACTCTGACATTCACTGAGAAGGAGTGTGTGATAAAGAAGGATGCTAGGCATGTGGCCACTGCTGAACTGCGTGGTGAGTTGAATCTGTTACGCTCCACTTCAAAGGCAACTGTGTGGTCTGTGTTTACTCATGAGCCAGCGCATAAAGACTGTATTCACAAGTTACATCATCAACTTGGTCATGTGTGTTTCCCAGCCCTCAGAAAGACTGTTGAACATTCTGAAGGGATAAAATTAAAACCCTGTGGATTATACCTGGACTGTGAGGTGTGCAAGGCTGTTAAGTCCAAGGCTGCACCCACCAGGAAGCCTGGTAATTATGAAACTAAAGAGGTCCTGGACCTAATCTTCATGGACTTGAGTGGGCCATTCTCTCCTAGCATGGGGGGGAGCAAAATTTGTATTGTCCATTGAGGATCATTTTTCTCGTTATGCTTTCTGTTATCTGATGCAAACAAAGGCAGAGACAAGCCAGACTGTAGAGTACTGGCTTAAGTTTGTGAAAAGAAAGACAGGCAAGCTGCCAAAAACCATCATTACTGATCGGGGAGGAGAATTTGTTAATCTGAAGTTTGAAAGGTTACTAAAAGACAATTGAGTATCACATGTCAGCCCCATATCGGCCTCAGCACAATGCACACTGTGAGAGGCGGGGCCAGACATTACAAAATATGGCTTTCTGTATGATAAAGGACAGTGGGTTACCCTTTAAGTATTGGGGCAAAGCAATGATGTGCGCTTCGCATACTTTAAACACAATCTGGCATTCTGGTACTGGACAGATACCGTACAAGCTCTGGCACGGGAGGACACTCTCTCTGGACTATTTACATGTGTTTGGTGTCCCCGCATATGTCCATATCCCTAAGGCACTGAGACACAAAGGGCAACAAAAGAGCAGGAAAATGTATTTCCTTGGTTACGATGCAAACCATAAGGCTTAAAGGTTTGGGTATTTGCACTCTAAAGCCATTGTGATCAGTGCGAGTGCAAAGTTCTTGGAAGATACTGCGGGGTGGGAATGTTTAGGCCCCTGTGTCACCACCTCCTACCCGATAGGGGACCATAATGGAGCGCAACCACAGAAAACTGTCCCTGTTAAAGGGAAATCACCTAAAAGGCAACTTCCAACGCTGAAGGAGGAGCCTATGGAAAGCAAGACATCTTTTGATATGGATGTAAGTAGACCCCAACCTGAGCTTGAGCCTGAAACACCAGCTACACAACCTGAGGAGGAGGAAATCACTATACCTCCTAGATCAACTAGGGAAAGGAAAGAACCTGACCAGTTTAAACCAGGGACTGTTTGTCAGGCATTCATTGAACCTTCCTCCTACGACTCCATAAAGGACATGCCCATAGAGGAACAAGCAGCCTGGAAAGATGCCATGAACTCTGAATTAAAATCCATGTCTGAATTGGATGTATATAAAGAGACTGATCTCCCACTTGGGGAAAAGGCAATTGGGTGTAAATGGGTTTTCAAAGTAAAAAGGGATGCAAATGGTCATACCAAGTGCAAGGCTAGGTTAGTTGCGCAAGGGTTTGGGCAAGATGCAACTGACTATGACGAACTGTTTGCACCTACCCTTCGAAACAGTTCACTGTATAGTGCTCTGGTAATAGCGGCAAAAGAGGATTATGTGATCAGACATCTTGATATAAAAACTGCTTATTTGCATGCACCTCTAAGACATACCATTTACATGCGAAAACCTACAGGAACTCCTGAAAATGATGATAAATTCTGGTTACTTAAGAAGAGTCTATATGGGCTCAAGCAATCAGGGTTTGAATGGAACCAATGCCTTTCTAAGACACTGAAAGACAAAGGTTTCCACCAAGGTATAGCTGACCCGTGTGTGTTTACCAGGGGTAAAGGCTAGCGAAAATGCATAGTGCTATGTTTCGTGGATGATTTAGCTATACTGTGCAAAACAACAGAACAAGCAAATGAACTAGTTGAGGTATTGAAAA
Source organism: Tiliqua scincoides (assembly GCF_035046505.1). Taxonomy (NCBI): domain Eukaryota; kingdom Metazoa; phylum Chordata; class Lepidosauria; order Squamata; family Scincidae; genus Tiliqua; species Tiliqua scincoides. The sequence goes on from NC_089821.1 coordinate 284,570,659, forward strand.
AAAGGTTTACGTTAAGAGACATGGGTAAGATACGCAAATATGTTGGGGTGGAAATTACGGAGGTGTCTAATGGCTATAAGATCTCTCAAAGAGAAAAAATAGCCCTATTGCTAAAGAAATTCAACATGGAGCAATGTAATGGGGTGAAGACTCCTATGGTGACTGATTTTGATAAAGATAATACACCCAGTCCCATGTTCGATACCACAATGTACAAGTCATTACTGGGGAGTCTGATGTACCTTAGCCAATGGACGAGGCCAGACACTGCTATGGCATGCAATTTGTTAGCCAGAGCATCGAACCAACCCATGCAGAGACATTGGCTAGCAGCAAAGCATATATTAAGGTACCTGAAACAGACAATAGACATGTCCTTGTACCTAGAACCTAAGGGTGATCTGAGACTCACCGCATATGTAGATGCAAGCTTTGCCACAGACACTGAAACTAGGAAATCTACCTCGGGAATGGCACTGTTTCTAGCTGGAGCCTTAATCGGGTGGAAAACTGTGAAACAAAGACATGTGTCTTTGGCAACATGTGAATCGGAACTTGCTGCACTGAGTCTAATGTGCACCGAGCTTATTTGGCACAACCAACTGCTAATGGATCTTGGCATACAAGTGCCAAAACCCATTAACGTGATGGAAGACAATCAGGCGGCCATACAGATGGCTACGACACCTGGCGTAAGGGGAGATCAAAACACACTGATGTGCGCTTCCATAATGTAAAGCAATGTGTTTCTGATGGTCTTATCTCCCTAACCTACTGCGAGTCTAGCCAAAATGTGGCGGACGCACTAACAAAAGTGCAATGCACAATTAAGCATCAAGAAAACTGTGTGATGCTGGGGCTAAGGGTCTGAGCAGGATAAACTGTCCTGAACCAAGGAGGAGGATGTCAGGTCTATGTTCTGGATAAGGCAGAAACACAGACAACAAGGTGGTTCAGGAACAGGTGCAGATTGCTGGAGTCAGCAGGATCAGCAAACACCTGTGACTGCCTCACCCTGGGTATGGCTTAGCTTACACTGATTGGCCACTCCAACTACTTAATGTTTGGTCTGTTGAGCTTCCAGTGCAGCAGTAGGAGTGTAGTAGGAGACTACTGAACTGCTGCCAGTAACTTGGGAGGCTGGATGTGAGTATATACATGTTACTGACCATGGAATGAACTTTGACTGTGTATCTTGGAAAACTGATTTGGATTTGTTGTTTATGGACTGACTGCTCATCGTGCTGACTAGGACTGTTTACTGATTATTCTACCTGTGATAACCCTTGCTCTGAAATATAACCACTGCATTCAAAGAACTCTGCTGGTGTATGCTGTTTTGTGTGCCTGCTCATCCAAGGTTCCATACAACTCTTTACCAGACAAAGGGTTGCAACTCTAACAATGCAAATGCCTACAGATGAATTACTGAAAATGCCAGCACCAGACTAGTTGCCGAGTTTCTTTCCCTCAGAGAAAACAAAGATGAGTTTTCTTTGACCACTGGAGACTTATCGTGCCTTTGAAATATAGGTTGAGTCTCATTTTTCACAAGGGTTCCCAGAACGCATGTGGATGGCAAAAATCGCATTAAAGCAAATCTATTTAAAAAACAATGTCCCTTTGCTAGGCCATTTAAAAACAGCCTTGCTGACTTTTGTGATGTAAGACAAAGTCATTAGGCAGACAATCCATCCATCAATCTCTCTCCAGGCACTGAGAAAGGCTTCACTCTAAGCCAGTGACCCCACCTTTCACCAATGCAAAGTGATTATCTTTCTTTCACCTGCCCAAGGGGAAGGGAGGGGTTGCTTGCCTTGGAGTGAAGCTGTTCTAAGTGCCTGGAGTGAAATTGATTGATGGATTGTCAGCTGGCTGCCCTCTTTCACATTAATGAGGCAATTGCTAAATGACTTTTTCCCTTTAAAGGGCCCTTCTCATCGCATTGAGAGAAAACGCATGGTGAAAAATCCATGGATAATTAGGTTATGCTTGTAATTTGTTAATTCACAAACTTACAGACTGAATAAATATTATGGTGGCACAGAAGCGAGCCCACAAGCGAGCCCCTTTTTTAGAAATCTTGCAGAGCTACTGCCAGTTGGTGTAGACTAATGACAGTGAACCTTTTGGGCTCAGTGTGCCAAAAAAAGACAATCCAATAATGTGTGGTGCTATGTATTATATAAAGAAACAATTACAAAAATGAAATATGAGTAAAACAAACTCAGTTGTTAGTGAAAGCTACTGTGTCACCTTTGACATATGTGTCATAGGTTCACCATCACTGGTGTATATTGGCTAGATCAGGGGTGCCCAAACCCCGGCCCTGGGGCCACTTGTGGCCCCCATGGCCTCCCAATGTGGCCCTCAGGGAGCCCCCAGTCTCCAATGAACCTCTGGCCCTCCAGAGATTTGTTGGAGCCCACATTGGCCCAACACAACTGCTCTCAGCTTGAGGGTGACTGTTTTGACCTCTCACGTGAGCTGTGGGATGAGGGTTCCCTCCACTGCTTGCTGTTTTACATCTGTGATGCAGTAGCAGCAGCAAAGGAAAGGCCAGCCTTGCTTTGTGCAAAGCCTTTTATAGGCCTTGAGCTATTGCAAGGCCTTCATTCATTCATATCTTTAATATATTCATTTATGTAAACTTATATAAATTTATTCAAATTTTAGATGTAAATTAATTCTTTTCCCCCCCCACCCCCCGACACAGTGTCAGAGAGACGATGTGGCCCTCCTGCCAAAAATTTTGGACACCCCTGGGCTAGATTGATGGAACCAGTGTTCTGAGTCAGTTTAAGGCAGCTCCATGTGTCCCTAACACAAAACACACACTTGCCCTCAAATTTTCTTGCCTAAACTAATTTTCTAGCCAAGTGCCAAATTGGTTTCTTTCAATACCCCTTGCCTACACATTCCCCAGCCCTGTCAGAAAAAAAGCAATAATAAAATTAGTTTAGGGCCCAATCCTATCCTATTTTCCAGTGCCAGTGCAGCTATGCCAGTGAGGTGTGCACTGCATCCTGTGGTGGGGAGGCAGTCACAGAGGCCTCCTCAAGGTAAGGGAACATTTGGTCCCTTACCTTGGGGCTGCATTGTGGCTGCACTGGTGCTAGAAAGTTGGATAGGATTGGCCCCTTAGTTTCCTCCCTCGCTGCTGGGGGGCATGATTCAATATGGCTTTGGTCAGAGAGCTTCCTAATGCTTCATTTAATTCTTGTACAGCATATGACTGCTGTTCACCATGGACATTGCATTGCCCAGCGAAATCTGGAATAACTGAAAACGATTGTCAGGTTTTTGGCATCCCAGGCTTGAGATTGTTATTAGCCAGGATGTGGCAGGAGGTCCTGATATCTGGGCCTGGTGTGAAGCAATCAGCAAGGCAGCACAGCTGATGCAATCAACTGTGCCTGCTGCAGGTGGGAGTCACGTGACTTGGGGAGAGATGAGTACTGAGTCATGCAGGCTATGGAGGAATGGTGCAGTCTGGACAGCCAATCGGAGTGGGTCACAAGACAGTCTTGTGACTATGAGGTCGCCCTACTCTGATTGGCTGGCCCCAGTATATATGGGGCAAGCACAGACTCCTGGGTGTGGGTTGTTGTGTTGGAGTTTCTGTGTGCTGTTGGTTTGTGTACTGATTTTGGACTGCCTTCTCGTGACTGTGACCTGCTGTATCCCTGACTTCTGGGCCATTTGACTGACTACTCTTCTGCCTGCTCCTTTTACAAATACCTGCTTCTGCAGCAAACAAGCCTGTGTTTGCTTCTTTGGCTCTGTTTGGGATTGTCTGCTTCTTTTGCTATCTCCCTACTCTCCCATGCCATTCTACTATTGGGAAAGCAAGGGCTATCCTCCCCTGCTGACCTGACAATATTGTCTTTTCTACTCTGATGTTCCCATTAGTAGAAATGTGCTTGTTTGCAAAATTGCCACAATATGTCTACCAATAACACCATCATAAGAAGAGACCTGCTGGATCAGGGCAAAAGCTCATCTAGTCCAGCTTCCTGTATCGCATAGTGACCTACCAGATGCCTCAGGGAGCACATGAGACAACAAGATACCTGCATCTTGTTGCCACTCCCTTGCATCTGACATTCAGAGATAGCCTATCTCTAAGACCAGGAGGTTGCATATGCCCATCATGGTTTGTAGCCTGTGATGGACTTTTCCTCCATAAGTCTGTCCAATTCCCTTCTAAAGGCATCTAGACCAGACACCATCACCACATCCTGTGGCAAGGAGTTCCACAGATACACTGGGTAAATAAATATTTTCTTTTGTTTGTTTTAACTCTCCTGATCTCTCCTGGATGTCCCCTGGGTCTGGTGTTATGTGAGAGGAAAAAGAAGATCCCACTATTCACTCTATCCATCCCATGCATAATTTTATGTGTCATAATTTTATACATCTTATACGATCACCCACAAGGAGTTCTTTCTCCTCATGCCCTCCCTGTACTACAGATATTGAGTTATCTCATTCTTTTGAGCAGGGCTGTGCTGAGAGTCTATGCCTACCTGAGGGCCTGCAGCTTGGAGGGTGAGAAGCTGCCATCGCCAGGGCCTTCACAGCAGCTTCAGTGTTGACTTCTTCCCCTCCCCTGGGAAGAAAGGAGCAGCCCACCACTATTGCCAATGGTTCCAGCAGCAATGTCTCTCTCTTATGGTGGCCAATGGTAAGTCTCTATGATGACGCGTAGAGGGTCAGCTCCTCCATCTCCTGTGCTCTCACTGACTAGTGTAGAGTCTCTGGAGGATGCATTTGTAGATGAGGGATGCCTGGTGGTGAAGACAATGGTGATGTGAGTCTGTTGCCTGACTTGTGCCAGCACAATGAGGATTGGCAAGTCCTGTGTGGGTGGATGTGACCATTGGGTTTATACCTGACCTGGCCTACCCACAACCCCAGCCCTGCTCTGTTCTTGAAACTGAGGAGAAACTGAAAATTGGCTGATTTTATGATAGCTTTACTCAGGGAATTAAGGTTTTGTAAATGAGCTAGAAGAGCTGTCTAACCAAACTATGCCCAGTGTTGCAAAACTTCAATTTCTTTGTTTCGTGAGGGAAACCATGGCAGCTAAAGAAATTGAAAACTAAGTTGGCCACATGTCCATGACATGGTTTCTAAGTTTCTGAAAGCCTGAACAGCTCTGAAAAATCAGAATTACTGCTTTCTTCAAGAAACAGTTTTTCAACCCCTAATCTTGTATGACCAATTTGAATACAATCACAGAAAAAATAGGGGTGGAAACAGTCAATACAGTCTACTCGTGTCTATCTTCAGAGTTATCAGGAGGCACCAGGATGGATTCATTTCTTTCTACAGCTCATCCTTGAGGGTTGTCAAGTCATTCAGTTGCATTGATTCCTTCGTTTGGTTCCTCCCATTGCAAAGCCTTCTTCATCTTGGGGTTACGAGGCTTTCCTGGCATTAAAGGGCATGTTTAAGTTTAAATATGAAACCTGTACAAGCTTCCCAAATGTGACAGATGTGGAACTGATGCTAGCTGTTGAAGAATGCCATGACAGGGGAAGTGCTTTATTAGGAAGAAATTTGAGCGATACCCTAATGGGCTGGCAAGGAGTCTTCAGATCAACTGTTGCTTTGAAAAGAGCAAGCTCTCTTCTTGGTCTCGCCCATTTCCAAAAAAGCCTGGCTTGTCCTGACAGGGCTAACCCAGTTGTCAGTCTCTAGTCAGCTGTGGGAAGAGGAACTTTTAAAAGCGAGGGCCCAGAATCCATATAGAGAACGGAAATGCCTTCTTTAACTATATCTGAGAGCTTGGCAGCATCATTTATTAAGGCACATTGAAGTCCTCTGCTAGCTGGCACTTTGAGCCTTTTGTGCAGTGGATTTTGTTCATTTGGCTTTCCTTGCCTCAAGTTGCTGTACATGCTGCTGGGGAAGTAATTGCTTCACACTTTTCCTTTGCTGTGCCCACGGGTGACTATGGGGGGCTCCTCCCTGGATGCAGCTTGGAGTCGAAAGCCCAGCTTTTGCTGCTTTGCCTAAGACCTGCTTATTTTTTTTTCTTTAGCTGCCTGTTATATCAATCACGGAGCTGGGATCTATTTATAGGTTGGGACTCAGAGTACTGTGTCCTTAGTCACAAAGAGAGACAGAGACGCAGAGGGGACTCTTGACTGGTGCAGGCGGAACAGAAAGATATTTAATCAGCAATTAGAAACACCTGACGGGCAACGGAAATTTTATCCTTGTCCCGAGGTGCATCTCTCAATCTGAATCATGTAAGTACCTAATTTCTCTCCTCTTATTTTGGGATCCAGCTTCTCCTACCCCTTGCATCAGTCCTTTTATCTGGGCTTGAAATTATGGGAGCACACACCTTAATGAGGCTAATGGGGGGGGGGAGTCTGTTTTCATCTTTTCTAAGGAAGGTCAAAGTGACTCACAGACAAGCAAGTTGATTTCAGAACATGACACAAATCGGCCAGTTTTTGTTTTTCAAACTGTAAGGTGTTTTTCATCTTGAAGTGAACAAATTAAAGTTTTTTTTTGCGCTGGATAGTTTGTTAGGGGAATGCAAATAGTTCAGATTGCTAGCATTCCAGAAGGTCAGCATACAATGTAACTTAGGTTAAGGGCTTGTCAAGGACAGGTAATATTTTTCTAGTGCTAAAATAAAATAAAACTGCTAAAATGTTGGTGACTCCTACATTCTTTTCAAAGAAACCGAAACCTCAGAGCTGGTCACATAAAACTTGCGCACGCATGTCCTCTAAAACACACATGTACAAAACAGAACGTTGGCAAATACATTTGACTTTGAGTCACTTAAAAAAACAAACAACTTAGTGTTGGAAGTCTCTACAATGACAAAAGGAAACATACACATGAGTTTGGGAAGACAGTGACATCTGAGTCACTGCAGTGAGTGTACTGTGTCTCTGATTAGGAGCTAGTTAAATGTATGCAGCATGCAAAAATGACCTTTTTAACGTGTCTTGTGCAAAAGCAAAAATGTAGAGAAAACCTCATAGTATAAAAATGTAAAGAAGAGCAATAACTAGCATTTATTCATTATAACGTTTGTGGTTTTATTTTGGCAAACCACTGAAAATGTATAGAAATTTGTATTCTTTCATAGTTCCAGCTCAGAATTGTGTCATTTTCTTACTGAACTTATTACTTAAACTACATTTTATTGAAAGGAAAGTTATTTTTTAAATAATGAATGTGCATATACTGTACTTTCCAGTTGTTCCTTTAACACCTTCTTCCTTCTCATACAGATTGCAATGTTTAGCCACCCCCCTTTGATTTGTTTGGCTTTAAAATAATTGCAAAAACATGTTTGATCCATCAGCTTTCTGGTGGAAGAACTGTTTTAAGGTGTTGAATTTGGTTAAACAAAATGAACCTCATTTTGATTTAAGTTGAATGTAAATTATTTTCATTGAATTAAGAGCAAAGCTGTTTTGGATGAAATAACTAGTACTAGGTATAATGGGAGTAATTGAGGAAATATGTTAATAAATCATCCTAATATTGTATGAATATGCATAAAAATTTGTATTTTTGATGAACTGGAACTTTACCAGTAGCAATGTTTGCAACTTATACAATTTCACAGTTTGTTATTAGTCTTTTTATTACACCAATCTTATTCTTACAAAATTTGTGACAACTGCCATAAAACCCTTTATGGGTTATTACAATACAAACAGGAAAACATAAGTTCGGACTTAACATATGTTCAGAAAGTTTCAGATGATTGTCAAAACTCAAGATATATTTGGGGGAAAAAAATGCCTAAATAATCCAGCAAAAAAACTAACAATCACAAATTTTACTTTCATTTGTTGCTTTTCAGCTGAAAAGCAAAATTATTTTTCTTTAGCTAACCCTAATTAATATTGACTTTCCACAATGCACATGTGCTCTTTTCCTGTTTGTTTCCTTTAATTCCCCATTTGCGTGAACAGAGTTACCGTGAAACCCAATGCATTTACAAATTAGTTAGCTGATTTTTACTAAAGATTCAGACCACAGTCCAGCACGCTATGCACATTTAGTTTTCATGACATTCAATATTCTTACTGTATACAGTACAGTATATTTGACAGGATTGCAAATATATTTGACAGTATATTTGACAGGATTAACCCCTGCTAATTGGGTAAGAGGCACTTTTTCAAGTGGGTGCTCCTCTTTTTAGCAGGGGGAGAGTAACTGGCCCACCTCACCCCAGCACTGTCTGTTCTAGTGGCTGTCTGCTGGTATTCATTTGCATCTTTTTAGATTGTGAACCCTTTTGGGACAGGGAGCCATTTAGTTATTTGATTTTTCTCTGTAAACCGCTTTGTGAACTTTTAGTTGAAAAGCGGTATATAAATACTGTTGTTGATTGTTGTTGTTGATTGCAACCCCTGTCTCTTTTCCACAATTCATTTGCAAACTTGTAAGGGGCCCCTATTTACATGCCTGTAAATATTCACGATCAATACACACATCTGCAGAACTCCAGTTAGTTGAAGAAATACTCTCCAAATTCCTTTGCTCATATCACTTTGGCAATTATTGGCATATTTGGTGGATGTCTTTGCAAAGCAACTGGATTTCATCTTTTTGCACTATGTGTTTTACTTTATGTGTCCCCCTTTAGCCAGCTATTTTGACTTTTCTTTGAAAACAGTTACCAATCATCATGCCTGGGACTTTCATAGATTTTGGGGTGCCCTTTTCAGTTTTTGTGTGGTTAGATAAACGACAGGTGAAGGTACGGTGCTATTGTGTGGAAGGCATGGTAGTGCTATTTAGAGCCCGATTCATTAGCAATTAATTTAATATGCAGTTAGGTATACATCAGTGCCATCACATAAGAACTGGCTTTTAAAATGGGGCTGTTTGCGATTTCAAGGAATGGAAAACCTTGCTCTTTCTCTCCTCATTTGTTAACGATTATAAAGTTACCTGTGTAGTTTTGCCACTTGACCCAGTTTCACTAACCCCTCTTGCATTTATCATGACAATTAAAAATACGTTTATCATAAAAATTCAGCAAGCCATACATGCCAGGCGGATTGCGCAGGTGTGTGAAATATACCTCCCAGGTTTATGCCTGTGGGCCTGAGATGATTACATAAACATCTGGAAGGTGGGAAAGATCAACTAGTATTAATTTAAACAAATTATGAACCATGAAGTTTTGACCTAATTTTTCAAAAAGCACTTACCAGCCACATTTTTTTTAAAGTTTATGCACCTGTCTATTGCGCCTTCTCCTGTTATCTCTTCACTAGTACATCAGTCTGTCTCTTTATCATCTCTCAATTTTTGCATTTCATTATGACCAGGCTTGCTGTCTTTCTCTACACCAAACTCTTCCCCTTCTCTCTCTCTCTCTCCCCCCCCCCCCAGAAAACACATTTCTTTCTGGTACAGAAAATAAACTCAGATTGCTGGTAGTTATGTTAATCTAATTCAATCCTCTGTGGGTTAGAAGTGAAATTCTAATAGTGGAGCTGTTGAGGGCTTTTTTGTTAATGGCTTGGGGATTACATTGAGTTAAAGGCTCATTTCCTAATCAAACAGAGAGGGAGAGAGTGACTCCGAATATTTATGAGTCTCCCAGCGCGAGTTAAACATTGAACTCCAAAAGCAGGATCTCAGCGCAGTGGAAAGAGTTAAACCCCCTCAGGGCTACTGTGGGAAAAAAAAATGAAACCAGTTAAGCCATCAGCATTTTCAACTGCTGTACAACTTCAGTTCTGTAAGGGGGGCTGGTGTGAGAGTGAGAGAATAATCATCTCACAATGTTAAAATGGATTCTGCAGTGAGATATTTAAAACAAAGTCAAATGATACTTCAGAACAGCTCTCCTGTAGGTAGGCACATATGCATGGCGTGCATGTATCGAGGCCTGATGGAAATGAATTCTCACTGAAATGGTTGGCTTTATGAATGCATGAGATGGGGAGCTGCTCTTCTGCTAGCTTTGAAAATATTTTTCATTTAGTTTTCAGTTGACTTGTTGTTTTTCTTTGACTCTTGGCCAACCCCTTTTCTTAAACAATTGAAAGAGCAGGAGCAAATTGTTCTATCATCACAAGATGGGTGGATGTGTTACTGGTGGCCATTCTCACATCTCAGCATGTGCTGGCTTCATAGGTTGAAGTGATCATGGGAATTATGCTTTTGGGCAGAGCAGTGTAGTCTTATGACTGGCCTTCTGCATGTGGTGACCATTGCTCACCCCCTTTTCATCTATGCCACCTATGTTTGTCTCTGGAACATGGATTCCCCTGTGCTATCCCCAAACATGGAACGTGGATTCCCCTGTGCTATCCCTGTGCGTTATTCTGGAAGTGCCAGTGTAGCCAGAATGCCAGCAGACACTAATATTTGAGAACATCTGAAATTTGAGTAGCTGTGTTTTTCAATAAGGAAGTCTGAAGTAAAATTCAAATTCACACATTAAATGTGAACATTTTAAACTTAAAATTCCGTTGCACGTACCTTGTTGGCGTCTCTTGATTGTGTCAATTTTGGCAGGCTTCAATATGAAATTTCATCAGTGGGCAACGTTATTGACATAGCATGCTATCTACAAAATGCATTGGATATTATCACCATTGCATGTCGGTTCTCAAATATGATCAGATGAAAAAATACCACTACGCATCAGCTAACAAATCATGTCAAATATGGTACACCTGTAATTTTCAAACTAGTTTCCAGAGAACCCTTGGTTATTTAGAAGCTTAGCAGGGATTCCTCAGTGAGGAATATTGACCCATGTGAACTTGGGTGTACATCAGAGAACATTTATTCATTTTGCAATTTCACCCTGCCCTGTAGGGAACGCTCAAGGCTTGCACTGACTTCCAGTTTGTTTCTATATGTAGTTCAAAATGCTGATCATAACCATGAGCTTGAAACATTAGGGTTTTAAAGGTATCTTAAAGGCAGCATACCCCCATATGAATCTCCCTGCTCATAACATTTTTGGGAGAGGTTTTTCTCTATGTGCCAATATCTGTAGAGGTCTGGCACTTGTGCATGTGGGACAGTACCCTCCTACTAGTGCTCAGGCTCAGGAAAGGAACACCTTTCCTCTGTAGGTCTGCAGTGCCCTATCCAAACTAATGTAATTGAAGGCCTGCCTTTTCCTTCAGGCTTTAGGGATTGAGAGTTCTTAGACTGCTTTCTTTGTGATTTTCTATACTGCTATTTAATTGTTTTTGATCTCTTTATATTGTAATCTCTTTTATTATATTTAAAATGTTTTCTATCTGTTGAATGTCACTTTAAGTAAGTTTAGTGAAAAGTGACTAGTTTACTTAACAAATACACAAAGGAATAAATGTACAAACCAGTTTGATCTGCCATTGATTAGTCAATCCACAATAGATCACAAAAAATAATTCTGCTTACATGTACATTAGTGCAGTCAACTAGCCACCGCTGTGTGCTCAGTGATTGCCATGATATGCTGTAAAGTTTGTGGAGTCCTGAGCTATTCTCTGTCTTTTATGGCAGTTGACATTTAGTAGCATATCACCTTGACTATCAGAATCTGGGCCTGACTTGTACTCAGTTGCCTAAGTACCAAGATTTGATTCCTTTTGAAGACACAGTGAATGAATTCTGATTGATATCCATGGAAGCATATTTGTGCAGAGGAATACAACTGCATTAGAGGTGCCATTGCTCAGTGGTAGAGCACAAGCTTTGCATATAAAAGGTCCCAGGTTCAATTCCTGATGTAGGTATGGCTGTGAAAAATCCCTGTCAGAAACCCTGGAGAACTGCTGTCAGTCAGTGTAGACAGTTCTGACCTAGATGGATCAAGGGTCTGACTCAGGATATAAGGAAATTGCATTTGAGCTATACTTAGCCAGGATCAGCCAATAGAAAAGGTGTTTCTGTTTAAGGAATCACATCTCCTGAAACAAGGAAGGAGAGTGTGGTCCATTATATCACAGTTCTTCTTCCTGACATCAAATCCTTTTAAGTATGTGATCTGTGGCAGTGGGATAGCAAGAAGGGGTGCAAGCACTAAGTTTTGCATGGTGCCTCACCGCTGTGGGAGCAAAACGGAGATGTTCATCTCTGTCTTACTCCAACCACCTTGAATGGCTCCAAAGGGAGGGGGTGGGGCCACTTGCTTGCTGCGGTGAGGCACCCTACAAACCTTAGTGCTTTGCACCCCTCCTAGCTATGCCACTGCTCTGTAGTAGCCTGTAAATATGAACTGGTATCCTCTTCCTTTCCTCTTCTCTTGCCATCTGCAGGGGCAGAAGCTCACATCGAACTTTTTGGGGCCTCCTAATAACAGAGCTCATGGAGAAAACTGAACCACACCCCCTCTACCACTTATGCTGCTACTTCTTCCTGGCTTTTCTTAAATGCAGGGAATTATTTTGGGGGTTCACTGTAAAATTGTTCCACTTTTTCTGCTACAGTTGATGCTGTTTTCCACCCTGTGGCATTGCACATGCCCGTATTGAGAGATATATTTTGAAAAAGAAGATTCAGATAAGGGTGGCGCAAAGTTGGGGAAAGGATGGCATTTGTCTTGAGAAACACTTAGCTTAGAAAACCTGAAAATTCTCTGCTGTGTTAAAAGTCAGATATTACCTTTGAGAGGAGAAGAAAATATTTCCCATTTAGAAATCTCCCTGTTCAAAAAGCATCATGCTGTTGTTTACTGAAAGATCGTCCCAGAAAGCAGGGGGGGGGGAGGGGAGAAGGTTGGGATGGGGAAAGATGTGAATAACCAGCTCAGGAGCTCTGCAGGTGGCTTTTATCCATTTTGTATCTATCCCACCACATGGGCCCCTAGTCGCAAATCTAACACTAGTGTGAATTTCTATCACTGACAGCCCAATCCTGTTCATGTCTATTCAGAGGTAAGTTCCTTTAAGTTCAATGGAAAGGGCAGCCCAGTCCTATCCCTGGTGGCATCACCAGGCACAGTGGTGCCAAAATGGCTACCAGTGTAACCAGCGGCACCAATGAGGCTGCCAGAGGTCTCCTCTGGGGAAGTGGACTTTTGTCCCTTTCCTCTAAGCCAGGGGTGCCCAAACCCCGGCCCTGGGGCCACATGCAGCCCTCAAGGCCTCTCAATGCAGCCCTCAGGGATACCCCAGTCTCCAATGAGCCTCTGGCCCTCCGGAGATTTGTTGGGAGCCCACACTGGCCCGACGCAACTGCTGTCAGCGTGAGGGCGACTGTTTGACCTCTCACGTAAGCTGTGGGATGAGGGCTTCCTCCACTGCTTGCTGTTTCACGTCTGTGATGCAGTAGCAGCAGCAAAGAAAAGGCCAGCCGTGCTTTGTGCAAGGCCTTTTATGGGCCTTGAGCTATTGCAAGACCTTCATTCTTTCATATAAGTTCATCTTTAATATATTCAATTATGTAAACTTATGTAAATGTATTCAAATTTTAAATGTAAATTAATTCTTCCCCCCCCCGCCCCGACACAGTGTCAGAGAGATGATGTGGCCCTCCTGCCAAAAACTTTGGACACCCCTGCTCTAAGCCCAGGCCCTGCAATGGGCCTTCTTATGTCTGTGCTGGTTATTTTGCTGGAGCTTTGCAGCTCAACCAGGAGGAAAGGATACGGTGCAGCAGGGCCTTTGGCTGTCAGCAAAAGAAATGGAATGAGGCAAGGGAAACTTCTTGTGGGCTAACATCACATCCCATGATTTACCTCACTAAATGTTAGCTCTGGTTGCTGCTTCTGACCTTAATTTTGAAGTTATATCAGTTTTCTTTCTCTATGCCTCCAACTCATCTGCTATCACTTCTATGTGTCTCCTCCAACTTCTGTCTGCTGGCTGTTCTGTATGTCTCTGTCAGAGCTCATTTAGATTAACACTCTTTTTCATATGGTGATGTTTTGCAGCTATCATGTTTAGAAATGAGACCTCCTTCACAAAAGGAGCAAAACGCAAGATGAGTTTTACAGTCAGTGCTCTGCAGACAAGCTTGTCCAGTGATCATTGATTGCATAGTCCATCGAGTCTAATTCCTGACACTTCCAATTAAAAGAATCAGGTAGCAGGTAATGGGGAGGACTCTGCCCGAGACCCTGAAGAGTCATACAGTATTGAGCCATATGGATCAATGAAGCAGCTTCATATGTCCCGAAACATTCACTAGTTTGTTGTGGCATCTGATTGTAGGAGGAGCAGAAAATTCCCTGACCCACATTTCTGTGAGTGGTAAGATCTCCCATGAACAAACTAGTGTGCAGACTGCAGCCAGCAACCCCTATCTTGTTCAGTTCATAACCCACATTTTGATGGGCAGTGTCTGAGCACTCACAGAATCACTTCTGGTTGTGCCAAGGGATTGTCATCATTTGATGTCCTTGATATTCTGATGTGGTTATAGATACAAAAGTGCTTTCCATGGTAATTGGAGTTGGGAAGAGAAAGTGAAATATGGGCCAAGCCATTTAGTGCTTTATAGAGGAAATTTAGCCTCCAACTGTAGCTAGAAAGTCAGAGAGCCAGTAGAACCCTTAGATCAGTCAGTGACACACACATGTCGAGAGCTAGGCACCTTTGTGTGCCAACTGGAGCTTCCAAATGGTCTTCAGTTCTTTGTCAAATGCAACACAATTGTTTAGCTTTGTTGCTAGGAAGAAACAAACCAGTTACTAGATCTGGATTCTTTAAAATTGGGTATGTACTCAGTGAAAAGTTATTATGACTTCCACTCTCAGAACTTAGATTTTCAGGTGTCTCCTGGGAGTCCAAACACAACCGATGGTGGGTGTATCTGTTTCCCACTGTTGACAAGGCCTTCTTGAAATAATTTCAATCCTGTTTTAGATTTTGCTTCAACGTACAACATTAAAAAACTGTTTTCCCCCATTATATGCAGTACATGAAGGGACCACTGTGCATTCTTAATTTGTGGTGTAATATAGTCTTCTTTCAAAGCTGGTCTGCAATTCTAAAAGCAACCCTCTGCTCAAATTCTACACTTTTGCATATACCTGCAACAATATAGCCCTGATGGCTGTGTTCAGGGCCAGCCTATACATTAGGACAACTGGTTGCCTAAGGCAGCAGACTGGTGATGGCTACCCATCTCTGCCCGCCTACTTACCTCCACTGCTCCTCCCTCTTTTTCCAATGCCTGATTTGGAAAAGGGGAACAGAGAGGAAGAGAAAATGTAGAGGTGAGAAGAGTGCCAAGCTAGAAAACTGGAGAGTTGAGGAACAGAGGCTGGCATAGGATTGGGTAAGGGGGGCAGCATCTGGCATGCAGCCCCAGGCATCAGAAAATCTTGGGCCGGCCCTGCTGATGTTACTGACATTTATAGTAACAATCTGGAGATTAGAAATTGTCCTCACACAGTATGTGCTTTTGGGCTTTTCTGTGGGTTGCTAATTTCTTGCTTTCCGCTGTCCAACTGTGTAGGTTTCTCATTAAAGTCAATTGGGCTTTAAGAAGAAACTAAGCCTGAGAGATTCATAAGAACATAAGAAGTGCCCTGCTGGATCAGGCCCAGGGCCCATCTAGTCCAGCTTCCTGTATCTCGCAACGGCCCACCAAATGCCTCAGGGAGCACACAAGACAACAAGATACTTGCATCTCGCTGCCACTCTCTTGCATCTGGTATTCTATTTACCTTCACGCCCACCAAAGAAGATAAAAGCCTGCGCTTGGGTTCAACTTGGGCTACTTTATTAAACACAAGTGACCAATTTTTAAAGCGTGAAACCTACTGAACATGCTTTCCCTTCCTCACCAGTATGTGGTAGGTGGAAAAAACAACAACTGCCAGCCACAACCAATTTGGATGACAGAAAAAAAAAAATTTCTACCTCATTCTCATGAGCAACCAGCTAATCTCAGCCTGTACATACCCAGACTGACTGACTGCTCATTGATTCAGTTCAGTGATCCTATTCAATGAGCAGTAAGGTATGCTAAACCATTATTATTGTGAAAGTAAGTGCTCAAAACAATTCAGACATACAATGAAACCATGGTTGGTTTAGTTTAACCACAGTTTTGCATTACATCTGAAACCATGCCTGCCTGCCAACTTGGGCAGAATCTGAAACCACAATACATCTGAATTCACATACCATTGATAAACTGCAGTTAGGGCCACTGGTCTGCCTCAAAAGGCTGCTGAGTTATTGTGATGGGAGGGTACTTTTTCAGAGTCATAGCTCAATGGAAGAACATAGTATATAGATGGTCCTGAGTTCAATTTTTGGCTTCTCCAGATGGGGATGAGAAAGAATCCTGTCTGAGACCCTGGAGAGCCATTACAAGACAGTCAGTACTGGGTTAGAGAGATGAATGGGCTTCCTCAGAATAAAGCAGCTTCATATGTTAAATTTATGAAGCTGAATCCTGAGAGATGCAAAACACAAGTTGAAAAGCAACTCTAAACCATGATTTTGCCTATTTTATATCTGGAAGCTGAAGTCATGGTGTGGGTTCTTAATTATGGTTAGCACAAACCATAATTTTGTCTGAACCCAGTCAGTTCTCAATAATCTTTATACCATCCCTGTGAGTAAAAATATTTGATTTAAACATCAAGACTTGTAGTTGCAACAAAACAAGTCTCCACAGGAGGGGGGGGGGGACTGGTTGCAACAAAACCAGTCCCTACCAGGAGTTGCCCAGGAGGGTCAGATAAAGCCAGGATGGAATGTGGTGGCTCAGGGACATAACTTGTGGTGTAGTTTAGCTCTATAGAACGGGGAGCCTGTTAAACTGGTCATGAAACCTCCTTTACACTGGAAAGGAGATCTGGACTGCTCAGTTCTGAATGTGCTAATGGCCTGAACCTTACTTTAAAGCTAAAGAACTGTAGTGTTTTCAGAACTCAAATTGTGGAGATGAGGTTTAAGATAAATTATAAGAGGGGTCCTCCTGGTATTGTCCAGTTTTGCTCCCTGCCCAGGGACAAACCTATAAAATGAAGGGTCAACCTTCTACTGTGTTTCCCCGATAATAAGACACTGTCTTATTATTTTTTTTGGACAGAAAAACACCAGAAGGCTTATTTTCAGGGGAGGGCTTATTTTAATGAACATTGACAGCAATTTTAATAAACAGGTAAATGTGAACAAATCATGCCCCCTGAGTTCTTCTTTTATCCTCCATCATGCCCCCTGAGTTCTTCTTTTATCCTCCATCATGCCCCCTGAGTGCTTATTTTATCCTCCATCATGCCTCCTGAGTTCTTCTTTTATCCTCCATCATGCCCCCTCACTCCCGCTTACATACCGGGTTTTTATGTTGTCCTGCCTCAGCTCTCCTCCGCGGCACTGCTCTCAATGGCACCAGCAAGCAAATCACTGGGGAAGAACAGGATGACGCGCTCACTGCTGCAGCTCTGATTGGATGCAGCTCAGAGCGCGGCGTGCGTTTCACCCGGGGGAGGGACGGTGCATACAGAGGGTACCGTAATGTAGCGTGTAGCGCAGGGGATCACCTTCACTACAGTAGCAATCTCAATAGGGCTTATTTTCGGGGGAGGGCTTATTTTAGAGGAATCTTACACAGTAAGGGGAGGGCTTATTTTCGGGATAGGTCTTATTATCGGGGAAACACGGTATGAGCTGTTCTTACACAACCATCTTTTGCATCAGACACACACCCACTGGTTTCACTCTTCCATCATGCAGTTTTCCTGCCTTCCTCCAGGTTACTTTGGTTTGGTTTTATTAAAAATATTTAGTATCCTACCTTGTAGGGAATATAATTTCCAGGGGGCTAACAGTAGAAGAATTTTTAAAAAATTAAAGCAATTGTAACATGACCAAAAAGGGCTGTGTAAGGAGACCAGCACCCATTCTTAGATCTAAAAACAGCAGATTAAAAAAAATCTGTGTGAATAAAAGGATTTCTGCCTGGTACAGGAGACCTGACTCCAGGCCAGCCTTTCTGAGAAGAGAGTTTCACATCAAGGAGGTTCCACTGAAAAGGCTGTTTCTCTGGTCACTGCCCACATTCACTTTTGAAGGTGGGAAAAGGGCCTCAGCAGATGACATTAACATCCAGGCAGGTTCATATGGAAGAAGTTTTGCATCCCTTGCAGGGATATCACATTTTATTGGCACTCAAATGGCCGCATTTTGTCACTGAGAAAACATTCCCCCCCCAATAGTAGCCCTTGCTTATTCATGCGGCTGTGAGAAAAGTAGGAGCACAAGTGTCTGGGCCAGCCTAGCCATGAGGCCAACGCTTTAGGCAGAGGATTGGTGGAGAGTGGCCACCTTCATCAATCCTCTTCCTCTTAATATGCCCACTCCCTGGATTGTAAAAGGAAGAGGAGGTCAGAGTGAAAGAGGAAGTGTGGAGGGGAAGGCATTGATGGGCTAGAGCACCTGGCCTACCACTCTCTTCTCTATACTTCCTCTTTTGCTCAGTTCCCTCTCCTTTTTCAAGCCAGGGAGTGGGAGGCTGACTTGCCCATCAGGTAAGGGGGAGCAGCATTTCATATGCTGCCTCAGGCACAAAGAGGTCTTGGGCAGGTCTTGGCATGTGTCACAGGCAGTTATTGAATAGCGCTTATGGTAGCAGCAGAGTGAAACAATTCCCTTCCCCCCCATATCAGCACCATTTTGTGTCCTTCATTGTGTGAATTTGCATTATTTGCTGATATTCTAGCCTTATTTAAAGCAACAAACAAAAATAGCAAACAGCAATAGTTTGGTTTGCTCCAAATTACAAGTTATGTTAAATGTGTCTAGTTAGGGAGCTTCTTTTATTGTAAAGTAGCCACTGCCGCTCTGGTGGGGGAAGGACCAATTTGGAGGCAGGGGGCAACTTTCCTTCCACCGTTTTCCTGCTGAAAATCTGCTCCCCAAACTGCTATGGGTCTCTGATAAGAGGGTGTTTTTGTGTTGTTTTTTTTGCAATGGAAGCTAGGATCCATACAAGAAAAAACAGACATCTCAACTTGTATCTTTTTGCCCCATGTCCCTCTATCCCTTTGGTTCAGCTCTGTAACACTGGAGTGCATAGCTAGAATCCCCCCCCCCCTTTTAAAGAAGAGAGACTCATGGCAGCCACATGGCAGCATGATCCTCTCCTCTGCAGCAAGGCACTTTTCCTGTTTGATGTCCCAGTGCGGACCAGATTAAGCGCTACTGTCATTTTTGAGAGACATGAGGTGAGTTTGTGCAAAAGGAAAAGCAGTGGGACATGTTGTGTGGGTCCCTGTACATCAAGGGCCCTAGGAGTCCTTCGTTTTAAAAACAAAATTGAAAATGCTATCTGGGAGAAGGATGGGCAGATAGGGACTGTGTGGGCATACATTTTAAGGGAACGTTTCTCAAGTTGACTGTGTGTGCCTGCGTACATGCGTGTGCATTATGCACAGCCGCACTAGGCACTGACCTATGCAAACACATAGCAAATGATAGCTTCCCCATAAACAAATTAGCCTGCTTTAAAAGGTGAAAAGCTCTATAAAATTGTCTTCCCTATTGTTTATGGTGTGTGTGTGGGGACGCACTACATTACAGGAGGCATGCAAATTCCTTGAGCCCCCCTCTTCTGAAATGGACGTGTGCTCTGTCCATTTTGCCATTGTTCCTGCCAGCCTGGTCCCAGCAGGGGTTCCCTAATTAGCAATCTCTTCATTTCCAATCAAAGCACAAAGCAGCCCCAAAAGCCTCTCTTTATGAGGGAGCTGAGCAGTGGCTGGGGACACAGAGTGGGATAATTGCCTTCGCCACTGGCAGCGGTAAGCAGCCTGGCTAATTCATTATTGTAATAACTTTGCTTGTCCTTGGGGGGGGGGGGAGGACCAGACTGGAAGAACTGAGCCAACCAGTGCTAGCTGAGGACACAGAGAAGTGGGAGCCAGCCAGGGTTCAAGTAGGATGGGAATAATTAGCTAGGAACGAGAGGCCATTCCACGTGAGTTTTTCTCCTTCTGTTGCAAAAATCCAGTAGCACCGACAATGACCAACACCACCTAGAGATTTAACATTAATAGGTTCCCATCCGGACTCATTATTGAGTCTCATCCCGACTTGTCAATAAAACAGTTCTCTCAGCAGGAGCAGGATGATAGAGTTGAGATTTTGGTGAGAGAACAGGAAAATATACTTGGGCTGTGATCAAATGCTCAGATATTTAATCATCTTCAGAACAGTGGCTCTGCTGCCCTACCTGTTTCTATCAGGCATTAGCCCAACATCAAGGAGAAGTTTCATTTCACCTCAGGAAATGGTATGCCTTGTTTCTTAGTACTGGTGGGATCTGTAAGGGTCAGATATGAAGGTGGCGTTTTGCTACGTTCAAACATGGAACTGTCTTATGACTCAGTCCTATCCAACTTGCCGCACAGAGATGCAGCAGCATCACTGCCACAGCTTCCTCTGCATTTCACGGGACAGTTTTGGCTGCTGGAGATCTCCTCGGAGCAACGTTTGTCCCCTTGCCACAGTGTAAGCCCCAGCAGCCGCTTTGAGTCAACTCAGATCTGCGCCAACTCAGTCACTGGTGCAAGTCCATGGTGACCTAGAAAAGAAAATCAAGCCTGGGAAGGGGGTTCGGATTCAGTGGGCTCTGCCGCCGCTAATCCTAGACTTCTCCTGGACCTGATCTGCCCACTTCCCTTCCCCATACCAGCCCGTTCTGCCCACCTCACTCAGTTCAACCCATCTTTGCCTCCATCCAACCCCCTGTGTGGGCTTACTTGCTCTGGTGGGTCTCTGTAGATCTGCCAACATGTACGGGAAGGCTCTGGCCGCCTTGGTGGTGCTCATGGCAATTTAGCAGTGTAACAGGCAAATACAATTAGGCTGTTCAGTAGGAATACAGAGGATGGGGTGCTGTGTTAACGACGTGAGGGATGCTGAATCCTCCCCCCACCCATGGCTTGCCTTCCCTCAGCATCTCTCTCCAAGGGGTTTTTCACCAGCCAAGGTTGGTGCCAATATTGGGGCTCACCCCTCTGCCTCTTTTGCTGTTAAAATCAGACCCCAACCTTTGGTGCTTTATTCATGACTATTAAAATACATGGAAAGGCCATCATTGTATCTGCTTTGGCCCTGAGTCACTCATTGGTGTAGCTTTACTAATTTTACACTGGCCAAGTCTTCTAAACTGGATCTAAATTGACATAGCTCTTTAGATGCTGATTTAATAATTTGAAGTTTTATTGGAATTGGACTCAGTGTGCAGAAAAGATATGGAGAAGACATAAGGTGGGATGTTGACATGAAGTACAGAACTGAGTGATTCAGAGAATGCATGGCTGCACTTAAAACAGTAGCCCCAAACATCTTCCTTCCCTTTCTCCTGGTAAAATCCAGTAAATCGCAATGCACTGACATCTTGTTCCCCACCCAACAGGTTGCAGCAAATGACATGAAGTATTGTATATTGGCAACCTTCAGTCTTGGAAGACTATGGTATCGCGCTCTGAAAGGTGGTTCTGGCACAGCGTCTAGTGTGGCTGAAAAGGCCAATCCGGGAGTGACAATCCCTTCCACACCGGGAGCAAGTGCAGTCTGTCCCTGGTCTGTCTCCCTGGCTATGGGCCTTCCTTCTTTGCCTCTTTGCCTCAGACTGCTGGCAAAGTGTCTCTTCAAACTGGGAAAGGCCGTGCTGCACAGCCTGCCTCCAAGCGAATCGCTCAGAGGCCAGGGTTTCCCACTTGTTGAGGTCCATCCCTAAGGCCTTCAGATCCCTCTTGCAGATGTCCTTGTATCACAGCTGTGGTCTACCTGTAGGGCGCTTTCCTTGCACGAGTTCTCCATAGAGGAGATCCTTTGGGATCCAGCCATCATCCATTCTCATGACATGACCGAGCCAACGCAGGAGTCTCTATTTCAGCAGTGCATACATGCTAGGGATTCCAGCATGTTCCAGGACTGTGTTGTTTGGAACTTTGTCCTGCCAGGTGATGCCGAGAATGCGTCGGAGGCAGCACGTGTGGAAAGCGTTCAGTTTCCTCTCCTGTTGTGAGCGGAGAGTCCATGACTCGCTGCAGTACAGAAGTGTACTCAGGACGCAAGCTCTGTAGACCTGGATCTTGGTATGTTCCGTCAGCTTCTTGTTGGACCAGACTCTCTTTGTGAGTCTGGAAAACGTGGTAGCTGCTTTACCGATGCGTTTGTTTAGCTCAGTATCGAGAGAAAGAGTGTCGGAGATCGTTGAGCCAAGGTACACAAAGTCATGGACAACCTCCAGTTCATGCGCAGAGATTGTAATGCAGAGATGACATGAAGTAGGGACAGGGAAACTCAATGCAATGATGACATGCCACACACTGAAATGTGAAACTAGACTCTATTGGAAGAGGGGAGGTGGAGGAGATGCAGAACTTCTGCTTTCAGCAACTTCCATTCATTCCCATGTTGTCTAGTTCTGCCCTAATCTCATTGTAGTTGTGAACAGTGATGAAAAAAGATGGTGGTCTAATAATGGAACTGTCTGCTGTTTGAAATTAGCTCTCCCTTATACAAAGTTAGTAATCTACAGAAATGAGTCTCTCAATGTTTGTGGTCCACCCCGTCCCAAGACATGTAATAGTGGCAGGTGCTAGAAAATGATTTGGGAATGTTTTAAGGATTCTGTAGGTTAAAACATCATAGAGTAGAAATGAAGGTCTTCCTTATTGGTTTAGGAACCAAAGCTTTGGTTTACTGTCTTTTCTAGCAAAAGCTTGAATCTTAAACACAGAAGCATGGGCAATAGTGTTGAGCAGCCTGTCTAAAGAGATTGAGGCCTGTGGCTCCTTTGTGTGTTTTTCAATATACAAGATGAAAAAAAAAAATGCCAGGACAGGGATTGGTGTTTTTGCCTGGCAAATATGTCAGATGCTGGCAGACCTGACTGGTAACTGATGAAAGGGATTATGGGTGGACAGCTAGGATTGGAAGCCTCCTTTCCTTCCTTCCATCTCAGAGCATAAACTGTTGCACCACTAGCAATTGCTTGTGAAAAGGAAAAAAATCGCAGCAATGGACAGGAGAGGGAATATTAATGATTCAATTTCCAGCCGGGTTCCACTCCAAGGCCTCGCTGGAAGACGAGCATTTTTAATCATAACAAACCAGAATGAGGAGTCATTTACGAGGAAGCAGTCCTGTGTGTAGAGCCGTTGAGTGTGACGCATCTCGCACCTCTGTTTGCTACTGAGGGGAAACTGTGTTCTCAGGTGCTTACTGCATAGAATCTAGAATTCACCATGTTCTAAGAAAGTTCTAGCAACCAGTTGGAACTGCAGCTGAACAGCAAGTACAAATCAACCTGGTGTATAATCACAACCAAGGATATATATAGGCATGATAACTCTCCTCCCACCATGTGTTGGTCTCATGTCATGAGGAATCCTGCTTGAATTGGGCTTTGTGAGGGGTCCTAGTTCATGTTCAGATTGACATAAAAACATTATTGGATTAAAATGGTGGTGGGAATCCATCCTGTGACTGGGAATGGAATTGAAATAGATTCTGAGAAGCAATTCTTTAGGGTTCTAAAGAAAACTGGGGGCAGAAGTGGGGAAAGGAGCACTGAATTGGATATCTTTTTCAGTTGTGCTGCACCATGAATTGGGTTATACTTCTTTTCCTTGCCCCTCCAACATGCGCATGTGTGTGTCGGTACCCTTACATAAAAGTGCAGGCACACGAATGCGAAGGATCTATGTACTGTGCACAGCCTGCCATTTTACATGGTTCAGTTGGTGCAGTTATTTTCAGACTGTTGATAACATAGAAGACGATCGTTTTTTCTAGTATATCTTTAACCAAAATGGCAAACACCCTTTTTGCTTTAGAACCAGTGCAGGACCTCTGCAAGGTCAATGAATATACCACATGGCAGATGGAGAAGAGCCTCCAGCTATGTATAATAGTAGAGCTGACGGAGAGTCTGAACTGAGAATCAGGACTTCCGTGGTCCAAATCTCATCTCTGCCATGAACTCATTTGGGAGCTTTAGGCTGGCCCTTCCCCCTCAGCTCTGCAGCTGCAATATGGGGATAATAATACTTAACATAATAATAAACATTTATACAGAGCTTACCTTACTTACAGGGTTGTTGTAAGGATAGCAACAAGATGATTCATGTGAAGGGCTTTGGACATGCCAATGTGCTGGACAAATGCAAAGTATTACTGGTGGAGTGTGTGTTCTAGCAATGATCCTTGGTGTCAGTATAGAGCTGTTACAACTGCACACAAGTTTTCACTTACTGTTGGTAGGTATGGGAAAGCTCTACCTTTTGTCACAAACAAGACATACACAAAAGCTGTGGTGTTGTGTGTGCCAGTGTGGAGCACCTGTGTGTAATGTGAGACCAACTCGCAATTTCCTTAGCAAACATTCTCTAGGAGGACCCTTCTCAGACTTGCAGAACTTGGATCAGGTATAAACAAACCTTAGAATGACTCCCTGCCATCAGTGCCTTCCACGTTGGAACACACAGTTGTGCAGGCCCAGAATGACTCCTCAAACAGGAGGCTTGCCAAAGACATACTGTCTGCTTTGACTGCACTAGGCACATGGCCATAAATCTCAGTGGGAGCTACTTAGCATTTTTCCTAAGCAGCTGCCCAGGACAAGAGAGGTGGCTTTCCAGTCACCTGATAGCCAATTCTTTTATAGTTGGCTGAACAGTCAGGTCTGTGGCCCTGTGGTTACTGAAGGGTGTACTGACAGCATGGCCTTCTGTTCTGTCATGTTGAAAGAAGGAAGGATCATAAATCTGCTGTCTAATGGCTTTCTGCTTTCCCTCTGTGAGTAAAGGCTCATCCATCCCCCTGGTGCTTCAGGTTTAGTAGCCTTACTGTTCCTCAAAGCTAAGGAGCACCTGTTTGTTCTCCTCTTGTTAGCTAACCACATTAACAACACTTTTTAGTGCCAAAATTGGGGGGGGGGGGTGTTACTGAGCTCTCCCTGGGTAAGGGAATAATTGTTTTGTTACCCAGGAGTAAGCACACGGGGGGGGGGGGATACTTGCAATTGTGCCAGCTCAAAAACTGGCACAGGTCCACGTGGGCCCACACCATGGGATCAGTTCTGAGATGGGGACAAGGATTTGGCAGCTGCTGCTGCCGCCAAACCCCGTTCCTCAACGCATACTGCAAGCTTTGTAATGCATTAATTGAACCCAAATTTTCTTCAAAGAGCCATCTTTTAGGATAAGTACAACTGGGCACAGATCGAAGGCTTGCTCTGAAAAGAAAAAAATGAGATGTAGGTCTGAAACCTGATTCATACTATATGAATTGGGTTAGAATCGCCTTCATATGAAGAGAACATGGCATGGCTTTGAACATGTACTGCAAGTTAAGAACATAACAGCAAAACCCTAGGCGTGTCTACTCAGAAGTAAGTCCCATAGGGTTCAGAGGGACTACCTCCCAGGTAAGACTGCATAGGATTGCAGCTGTATAGGACAACCCTGCTGGATCAGGCTAAATCCAGCATTCTGTTTCCCACAGTGACAGCCAGCTGTCTCTGGGAAGCCTGCACCCAGGAGAGGAAGGTATAGTTCCCTCCCACCATTGTGCCGCTACAGCTGGTTTACAGAGGCACACTTCTGCTGAACCTAGAGGTAGTGTGTGGGCATCATGACTAGTAGCCATTGACAGACCAGTCCTGTGTGTCCTCCATGAATCCAAGTTACTGGCCATCACTACAACTGTTGGCAATGAATTCCACCTGGTGATGATGTGCTGTTTGAAGAAGTTCGCCCTAAATCCCCCTCTGGTCAGTTTCATTGGACAACCCCTGGTTCTAGTATGATGTGAGAAAGAATCTGTCTGTCTATGCCAGGGGTGCCCAAACTCCGGCCCTGGGGCTACTTGCGGCCCCCGAGGCCTCTCAATGTGGCCCTCAGGGAGCCTCCAGTCTCCAATGAGAGATTTGTTGGAGCCCACACTGGCCCAACATAACTGCTCTCAGCTTGAGGGTGACCGTTTGACCTCTCACGTGAGCTGTGGGATGAGGGCTCCCTCCACTGCTTACTGTTTTACATCTGTAAAACAGATGCAGTAGCGGCAGCAAAGGGAAGGCCAGCCTTGCTTTGTGCAAGGCCTTTTATAGGCCTTGAGCTATTGCAAGACCTTTATTCATTCATATAAGTTCATCTTTAATATATTCATTTATGTAAACTTATGTAAATTTATTCAACTTTTAGATGTAAATTAATTCTTTTTTTCCCCTGGCCCCCGACACAGTGTCAGAGAGACGATGTGGCCCTCCTGCCAAAAACTTTGGACACCCCTGGTCTATACTCTTGCACGGTGCATAATTTTACATGTTTCAGTTCTGTTGTCTCCCTACCCTGAAACTACAACTACTGGTAGAAGAAGAAGTCCAGATGTTCTGCCTAATTATGAAGGCCTGGAAACAAAACAAAATGGAGGGGGGAGGGAGGAGGATACATAAGAACATAAGAACAGCCCCACTGGATCAGGCCATAGGCCCATCTAGTCCAGTTTCCTGTATCTCACAGCAGCCCACCAAATGCCCCAATATTTTTGCCAAGCCATTTTTTTCCCAACTTTTTCAGTGAAAAATTGGGACATTTGGGAAAAATGAAAAACAACAAAAATATAACCCTTATATGAATGATTTTCTCTTCTAGAATAAGGAATGAATGCTTTTTTGTGGCAGGCTCTCACAGTCACTGTATAATGTAAACCTATCATACTCAAATTCAATGCACATTTTTTTTTTGCTCCCAGAAGAGGAGTATACATGTTGGCTCCTTTTCTCTGCTGATTTTTCATCCTGCAATTTGGGGGAGAAGTTACTAGATGTAATTGCCCTGAATTGGATATCTGTCCTCCTGATTTCATCCTGGAAATCTCCTCTCCCTCAAAGGCCTGAGTCAATATTGCCCTGCCTACTTTTGTGGAATGTACAACCAAAAAAATTCAAAAGTCACAGAAACGTCAGAAGGCCTGCTGTGGGTAGGAAAGCCCCACAAGAGAACCCTGGCACTAGAGACAAACCCCATTCATTCCTCTTTTTGTCTTTTTTTTTTTTGAAAGAGAGTGAGCTAAGAAGTTTGAAAGATGGATTGTTGTTTATGGAATGTATTGGCATCCCACCATCACTTGAAGGTATTGCAGATTCATTTTTTGTTGCTTGTTTTGTTTTGGAATAATGCTGCCTAGAGAAGAGGCTGTTTCTGAGCCCAAATACAAATTTCTTTTGCAGATACAGCACAGTGTTGGTGGTTTCTGTTTTAAACATGGTTTTTTTCTCCTGTTTTTCTTATCTGGAAAAAAGCAAAGTATGCTTAGGGGACAGCAGTTTGTAACTCCATCTGGAACCCTTGGTTTATTGTTTGAATGATATTAAGAATACTTACCTACCGCTTTTCAACAAAAAAGTTGACAACGTTGTTAATGAGAAAATCAAATAACCAAAGTACAAAATTGCTCCCTGCCCCAAAAGGGCTCACAATCTTAAAAAAAATGCAGAACACCAACAAACAACCACGAGCAAAGACCACTGTGCTGGGGTGAAGAGGGACAGTTCCTCTCCCCCTGCTAAATATAAGAGGAGTACCAATTGAAAAAGTGCCTCTTTGCCTAGTTAGCAGGAATATTTTACTGGTAATTGTTCATTAATATTAAGGTCATTAAT
Organism: Tiliqua scincoides; assembly: GCF_035046505.1. NCBI lineage: Eukaryota > Metazoa > Chordata > Lepidosauria > Squamata > Scincidae > Tiliqua > Tiliqua scincoides. The sequence goes on from NC_089821.1 coordinate 284,598,250, forward strand.
AAAGGCCTTTTATACTTTTACATTTCATGCGTATAGAAAACAATGCAATTTTAAACTCCACTGGCGGAATGAGTGGTTGGCCAGCGCCAACTGTCTGATGGTAGCTATACAGCATTCTTCCAGTGCGCAGAAGAGCACAATGGCAGTGGGAAGGCCAGGGCCTTCCTGCATGCACTGACAGATCCTGATAGGCCTGCCGAGACAGGCAAGGTGCTGAGGGAAGCAGGACAGGATGGAGGGAGGGCAGAGTGCGGGTGGGTGGACCAGGGATGGATGGAGGATGGGTGGATTGTGTCTGGGAAGTTGGCAGCAACAGTGGCCACCAAGTCCTAGCCCCCTTCCTGGACTCTAACCCCCAGCACAGGTCCACGCAGACCTGCACCAGGAAATTTGCTAGCACAGGTTCAAGTAGACCCCTCCAGGCTGCAAGAGGCTTATCCTCAGGAAAGGGAACAAATGTTCCCTTACCCAGAGGAGACCTTGACTGGTCTCCTATTGACTCGTATTGACTGGGTCAATTTGTGTTCTGGTCACGATAAGGAAACCGGATTTCTTGACGTGCTAAATGACTGTGGCTTAGATCAGCTAGTCACGGAGCCCACCAGAGGACAGGTGACTCTGGATTTAATTTTGTGCGGTACGCAGGACCTGGTTAGAGATGTAAACGTTACTGAGCCATTGGGGAACAGTGATCATGCTGCGATCCGTTTTGACGTGCACGTTGGGGGAAGAATACCAGGCAAATCTCTAACAAAAACCCTTGACTTCCGACGGGCGGACTTCCCTCAAATGAGGAGGCTGGTTAGGAGGAGGTTGAAAGGGAGGGTAAAAAGAGTCCAGTCTCTCCAAAGTGCATGGAGGCTGCTTAAAACAACAGTAATAGAGGCCCAGCAGAGGTGTATACCGCAAAGAAAGAAGGGTTCCACTAAATCCAGGAGAGTGCCCGCATGGCTAACCAGCCAAGTTAGAGAGGCTGTGAAGGGTAAGGAAGCTTCCTTCCGTAAATGGAAGTCTTGCCCTAATGAAGAGAATAAAAAGGAACATAAACTGTGGCAAAAGAAATGTAAGAAGGTGATAGGGGAGGCCAAGCGAGACTATGAGGAACGCATGGCCAGCAACATTAAGGGGAATAATAAAAGCTTCTTCAAATATGTTAGAAGCAGGAAACCCGCCAGAGAAGCGGTTGGCCCTCTGGATGGTGAGGGAGGGAAAGGGGAGATAAAAGGAGACTTAGAGATGGCAGAGAAATTAAATGAGTTCTTTGCATCTGTCTTCACGGCAGAAGACCTCGGGCAGATACCGCTGCCCGAACGGCCCCTCCTAACCGAGGAGTTAAGTCAGATAGAGGTTAAAAGAGAAGATGTTTCAGACCTCATTGATAAATTAAAGATCAATAAGTCACCGGGCCCTGATGGCATCCACCCAAGGGTTATTAAGGAATTGAAGAATGAAGTTGCAGATCTCTTGACTAAGGTATGCAACTTGTCCCTCAAAACGGCCACGGTACCAGAAGATTGGCGGATAGCAAATGTCACGCCTATTTTTAAAAAGGGAAAGAGGGGGGACCCGGGAAACTATAGGCCGGTCAGCCTAACATCTATACCGGGTAAGATGGTGGAATGCCTCATCAAAGATAGGATCTCAAAACACATAGACGAACAGGCCTTGCTGAGGGAGAGTCAGCATGGCTTCTGTAAGGGTAAGTCTTGCCTCACGAACCTTATAGAATTCTTTGAAAAGGTCAACAGGCATGTGGATGCGGGAGAACCCGTGGACATTATATATCTGGACTTTCAGAAGGCGTTTGACACGGTCCCTCACCAAAGGCTACTGAAAAAACTCCACAGTCAGGGAATTAGAGGACAGGTCCTCTCCTGGATTGAGAACTGGTTGGAGGCCAGGAAGCAGAGAGTGGGTGTCAATGGGCAATTTTCACAATGGAGAGAGGTGAAAAGCGGTGTGCCCCAAGGATCTGTCCTGGGACCGGTGCTTTTCAACCTCTTCATAAATGACCTGGAGACAGGGTTGAGCAGTGAAGTGGCTAAGTTTGCAGATGACACCAAACTTTTCCGAGTGGTAAAGACCAGAAGTGATTGTGAGGAGCTCCAGAAGGATCTCTCCAGACTGGCAGAATGGGCAGCAAAATGGCAGATGCGCTTCAATGTCAGTAAGTGTAAAGTCATGCACATTGGGGCAAAAAATCAAAACTTTAGATATAGGCTGATGGGTTCTGAGCTGTCTGTGACAGATCAGGAGAGAGATCTTGGGGTGGTGGTGGACAGGTCGATGAAAGTGTCGACCCAATGTGCGGCGGCAGTGAAGAAGGCCAATTCTATGCTTGGGATCATTAGGAAGGGTATTGAGAACAAAACGGTTAGTATTATAATGCCGTTGTACAAATCGATGGTAAGGCCACACCTGGAGTATTGTGTCCAGTTCTGGTCGCCGCATCTCAAAAAAGACATAGTGGAAATGGAAAAGGTGCAAAAGAGAGCGACTAAGATGATTAGGGGGCTGGGGCACCTTCCTTATGAGGAAAGGCTACGGCGTTTGGGCCTCTTCAGCCTAGAAAAGAGACGCTTGAGGGGGGACATGATTGAGACATAGAAAATTATGCAGGGGATGGACAGAGTGGATAGGGAGATGCTCTTTACACTCTCACATAATACCAGAACCAGGGGACATCCACTAAAATTGAGTGTTGGGCGGGTTAGGACAGACAAAAGAAAATATTTCTTTACTCAGCGCGTGGTCGGTCTGTGGAACTCCTTGCCACAGGATGTGGTGCTGGCGTCTAGCCTAGACGCCTTTAAAAGGGGATTGGACGAGTTTCTGGAGGAAAAATCCATTATGGGGTACAAGCCATGATGTGTATGCGCAACCTCCTGATTTTAGGAATGGGTTAAGTCAGAATGCCAGATGTAGGGGAGAGCACCAGGATGAGGTCTCTTGTTATCTGGTGTGCTCCCTGGGGCATTTGGTGGGCCGCTGTGAGATACAGGAAGCTGGACTAGATGGGCCTATGGCCTGATCCAGTGGGGCTGTTCTTATGTTCTTGTGTTCTTATGTTCTCTGCAAGTGCCAATCCTGCAGGATGCTGAGGTAGCCTTTTTGACATTGCTGCACTGGTCAGGCAGGAGAATAGAATTGGGCTGTAATTTGTGCTTAGTACATTTGATGTTCTAAAAGTAGTAAAGGAATTTTGTAATTGATAAGGAAATAAGTATTGTATATGTTTTAAATTTCCTTTTGTTTTTCTTACAAACCCTAAAAAACACTCTGAAAAACCCAGACTTTTTCTTAGTATCTACATTTCCAGAAATTTCCCATCTCTAGTTACACTCAAATGTGGAATAGCAGACCTCCATATTAGATCAGAACAGCATTTCTCAAAAGTATGCTCCTAGTAGCCCAGGGGCTCCATGAGCACACCACAGTGGCTGTCATCTGCTTCTGCCCAGTCTGCTTATCTGTCCCTCCTGCCTCACCTGTTTGTGGCTGTCCTTCCTCCTTCTCCTTCTGTTCTGGCTCTTCATCAGTATTCGGTGTTGGGCTGTTGTGCCACTTAGCGAATGTGCCTCTTCTTGGGGCTCCCTGAGACTTTACACATGCACCAGCAGGGCTCCCTGATACTCCTTTAGGAGTGTAAAGGGCTTCGGAGACCAAAAGGTTTGAGAACCACTGGATTAGAGCACCCAAAACTCTATGATTTTGGCTCTCATTGGGTATCACATTGAGATCCAAAACTATCTATTTCTGCAATCCAAGCTTCCAGACAAGACTGAAAATGGATTGCAGCCTTCTTAAATTTGGATCCATAGACCCACAGTTGTTAAGATTGCCCATTATCTGTCATTATATGATCTGTGTGTTTATTTTTGGCTGAACAATAGGGAGGACTTTGGTTTCATGTCACAAGATGCCAAATAGTCATCTTGGTTTTTTTTAGGTTGTTTGTTGTCTAGTAACTCTTTTGAACATTGATATGGGAATGAAATTGGGTGTATACATTCAGGACAACAATCTGTGTTTTAACTGTGGACCCCAGCTCCATCCTTCTGCTTTTCCAGGAGGCCAAAACTACTTGCAACATAATATAATGTGATCTCTTTTCTTAAGTATCACTAGAGGTGTTCTTATACATTTTTATTTTTCATAGATTTTGTTTTTTTTCCCCAAGGAGGAAAAGTTTAGAAGGTGGTGTTATGTGTTTTTATTCCAAGGGTGCATTTTTAAAATTATAATTATAAATTATAATCGCTTTAAAAGTGTGCTAGGTTGGTGATATAGGTGGTATAGTGTCAGCAGAAGCAGCCGCAGTCATTACCCATGCATCCCTCTAGTCCATTTATTTATTTATTTATACAGATTTCTCAGTTTATTTTTTCACAGATTTTGTTTTTTACAAAAATGAGAAGTGCAGAAAGCAGTGTTAAGAGTTTTTATTTTGTTATCACTGAAAAAACACACCTCTAGACATCACTATTAGTGTGGGCATGCCTATTCTGGACAACATATTATGTTTCAAGTTTGAAGACTGGCTCAACCCCTACACCCATTTTCAAGGAGTGGCAAATGCAAAACAGATTATAATGGTCTGGAATAAACCTTCTTGAAAACTATGCTTTACTAATCTGTTGAGTGGATATTTTTTAGGATCATTATTCCTTGAATCAAATCAGGTCTGCTTCTCCGTATGTATTTTGATTTGGAATTTCAAGGTTTGTGTGTAAGGAAAAGGGCCTGAGAAATAAGGTTTCTGGAATGTCTCTCTCAGCTGTGAATTGCCTCACAGTTGTAGGATGGACACAAGGGCACGCCAAGTGCAGAATGTTGAACTGCATACTGTGACAAAGCTATTTTAAAATTTCGTTCAAAAGGCGCTCGCATTATTTTGGCAACTGATGCCCTGTCATAGGGATTCATTGTTCTCCAAACTCATAGAGGGTGGCAAAAATTATGGTTGTCTGCAGAAAAAGCTTGCAACATTGCAATCTGAGTATGCATACCTGGATTTCAGATTGAGGGACCAGGAGAGGGGCTGGAGCTCAGTGGCATCATGCAGTATGTCCCAGGACAGGGAAAGACCACCATTTGAAACTTGACTGCCACTGATGTAGGCAACACTGAGCTAGACAGACCAACTCAGTGTAAAGCAGCCTTTTTTGTCACTTTGTATTAATCCTCCAAGTGGAAGCTGGGATCTGAGGTTGCTGGCTCTAGGTCGATTCAGCCTTCTATCCTCCTGAGGTCGTTAAAATGAGTACCCAGCTTGCTGGGGAAAAGGTAACATGACTGGGCTCACTTATAGAGTGGCGTCACCCCAAGGGTCAGTAATGACTTGGTGCTTGCACAGGACACCTTTCTTTTCACTAATCCCCTTAATTCACCTCAGTCTAACTGCTGTGTTGGAGCAAATCTGTTTTAACCTTATCTATGTTCAACTGCAATCCTAAACACACTTTCCTGAGAGTAAGCCCCACTGAAGACAATGGGACTTACTTTTGAGTAGACAAGCCTAGGATTGTGCTTTTACAGTATTTTATTTCTTGGACTGTCTTTTCCTCATTCGGCCAGCTAAACTTCTTGTTACTTAAATCATTTGCAAGAAAGTGCTGATTTAATGCTCAAATTAACACCCCCCAAGTCCTTCCCTGAAACTCAACAAAGACCATGATTTGGAAGGATCCCTGTATTTAAAAGCAGAGGGAGTCCGTTTGTATTTGTGTGGAAAAGTGGCTGAAGGAAGAGATGATGCATATGGAAGAATGATGCAATTAGGACATGGGAGGGAGTTACCAGGCTGCTATAGTCTGGTAGTCCATTTTGGTCCAGATGCACTAGAGTTGGGAAGGGCCCTCGTTGGAAGCTTTGGGACAATTGCTGCCAGTCATTGTAATCAGCGCTGAGCTACTGGACCAATGGTCTGACATAAGGTCTTTTCTCCTGAGTGTTGATGCTGCTGTTTCTCAGCGGTTCAGATGTGCGGTAGAATGAGTAAGGTAGAGGGGCTGGTGGAGAGCCAGCCAGCAGAAGCTGCAAGACCTCATGAAAAGCTTCATGTGGTATTTTCCAAGGTGCTAATGTGCCCAACAGGGAGTGCAAAGAGCAGCTGGCTGGACAGGCCCCTTAGTGGTGAAACTTTCAGCAGTGAGAGCTGACATCAGACTCTTAAGGAGGTTTTTGCATGCCATTGATGGACTGAGTCAACTTGTAAAAGGGGACTTGCTCTCCCCCCCTCTAGGATGAGTCAAAGGCATCATGTGCCAAATAGTTTATCTTGGGGTGTCTGACATTTTAATCAATGTGCTGTGCGTGTGTTTCTGTTTCTTTGTATAATTTAGGGAAGTGCTATGAAATGAAAAGCTAAAAGGAGACTAAAAGGGTGTTCAGTGAGCCAGAAGTGTCCCTTCAGCCGTGCGAGCCCACTGGATGCCTTTATGCAAACCTTTCAGTCTCAGCCTCCTCCCCCCACAGCCTTTATTTGGGTCTATAATACCGATTTACAATAAAGGTTTTGTTTTTTTTAGGAATAAATATTTCACTATTAGATGTGAGCACTTTGAACTGTTTAAGTGTGCTGTATAAATGCTAAGTGTTTTATTACTGTTATTTATTAATAGTAGCGTCAAAGAATGTGGGAGTTTGGAACTGAACTTTTGCAGCCATGAAATGTTTCCAGTTAAATGTTAATGTTGTTGCCACTTTTCAATTGACATCAGTACAGATTGAAGAGCAAATTGCTGTTAACTGGGTGAGTACTAAGTGCCTCTTGTTTCACTGTCACCTCTTTTGTCCAGAGTCACGTGGGGTCTCTATGGGTGCATGTATGTGAGGCTTGCATTTGCCTTGATATGTTGTGGAGAGCTTTGCTTCTGTTTCTGTGCTCTGGCAGCCTGCCTCTGATTTAAGGGCAGGTTTTATTCCCCAGCCGCCTCAGGGCTCCTCTTTTCTGATTGCATTAAAGTCTCTGTAATTCTCCCCTCATTAATGATTGGCATATTTTTACCTCTCACTAAAGGAGCTTGGAGGCAACTCCCCGGGGGGGGAAGGGGGGGCTGCTTTCCAAATGAAACAATTTCATCTTGCTCCAGAAATGCATTAAAATGGGTTTGTCAGGATCTTATCGCTAGTTAGGGGAAGCTAATCAAATTACTTCTATTTATTAGCTGCCACAGCCATGTGTCATTCCATCAAATACAAGTACCAGGGTAGGGCTGACAGCTCTGCTCAGTCAACATTCCAGTTTTGTCTCTTCAGTGCCTCCTGCTGGGGTAGGGGAAACGGTAGCCTGGAAGCTGAGAGCTGACCACAATCTCCTCTCTCTTTTCCCCTCTCACCCCCACTCTCCTTTCCCTGCAGCAAAGTTGTCTTGCTCAGCCTGCCTTGTTCTGGTTAAGCTCAGCTGGAACTTGTATTTGACTGTTGAATTCACATCATAGCAGACACTTGCTGATTGTAACTACCATGTAAGAAACAGGATGTTTTTCCTGCCCTGTTAAACTCCTGTGTTCAAGCCACAATTTCTAAGATGTACCCACAGAGGGAAAAATCTAGATTCTTGAACATCGTTACATTTATTAACTGAAATTTTTAATTACATATATGGTAATTGTTCCCAAATGTTTTTGATTGGCAGCTCCCTTGATTTACTGGGTGGCTAACATTGGCTGTGGCTCCCCATTAGGGCTACAATTCTATACATTGTGTAGGGCAGCGAGTTTTTTTGGCTCCCCTAGTTTGTTTCTGCAGCTTTCTGGGAAGCCACGGCTCACAGTTTGGGAACCACTTGTGTATGGGATTGCAGCTTCAGGGGAGAACAAATCTATTGCGAATCGAGGCCATGGGCAATGCTGCAGGTCAGGCCTGCAGTGCTGGCTGTTGAACCCAGTGGGAAGAAGTCAGGCTGTAACCAGAGGCAGGGGGATGAAACAGCCTGTCTATCTTATATTTGGATCTTGAACTTGGATCTTCCTCCTAGGAACTCAAGAGTGGCATATTTAGAACTGCCATATTGTGTCTTCACAACAGTCCAGCGAGGCAACAAAATTATGACTTGCTCAGCTTGGCAGAGCGCATACTTGGCAGAGCGACACCAAACTTTTCCGAGTGGTAAAGACCAGAAGTGATTGTGAGGAGCTCCAGAAGGATCTCTCCAGACTGGCAGAATGGGCAGCAAAATGGCAGATGCGCTTCAATGTCAGTAAGTGTAAAGTCATGCACATTGGGGCAAAAAATCAAAACTTCACATATAGGCTGATGGGTTCTGAGCTGTCTGTGACAGATCAGGAGAGAGATCTTGGGGTGGTGGTGGACAGGTCGATGAAAGTGTCGACCCAATGTGCGGCGGCAGTGAAGAAGGCCAATTCTATGCTTGGGATCATTAGGAAGGGTATTGAGAACAAAACGGCTAATATTATAATGCCGTTGTACAAATCGATGGTAAGGCCACACCTGGAGTATTGTGTCCAGTTCTGGTCGCCGCATCTCAAAAAAGACATAGTGGAAATGGAAAAGGTGCAAAAGAGAGTGACTAAGCTGATTACGGGGCTGGGGCACCTTCCTTATGAGGAAAGGCTACGGCGTTTGGGCCTCTTCAGCCTAGAAAAGAGACGCTTGAGGGGGGACATGATTGAGACATACAAAATTATGCAGGGGATGGACAGAGTGGATAGGGAGATGCTCTTTACACTCTCACATAATACCAGAACCAGGGGACATCCACTAAAATTGAGTGTTGGGCGGGTTAGGACAGACAAAAGAAAATATTTCTTTACTCAGCGCGTGGTCGGTCTGTGGAACTCCTTGCCACAGGATGTGGTGCTGGCGTCTAGCCTAGACGCCTTTAAAAGGGGATTGGACAAGTTTCTGGAGGAAAAATCCATTATGGGGTACAAGCCATGATGTGTATGCGCAACCTCCTGATTTTAGGAATGGGTTAAGTCAGAATGCCAGATGCAAGGGAGCGCACCAGGATGAGGTCTCTTGTTATCAGGTGTGCTCCCTGGGCATTTGGTGGGCCGCTGTGAGATACAGGAAGCTGGACTAGATGGGCCTATGGCCTGATCCAGTGGGGCTGTTCTTATGTTCTTATGTTCATAGAGGCAGAACAGAGGCTGAAGAATTAAGAACGATGTGTTTCAGAAATTCATATGATACTTTTCAGTAATGCCACTCCCTCATATTTATACAAAATCGTGTATGTATATTTGTTCACTAGAGATCCATTGTACTTTTCTGACAGTGGAGAGCATCGAATCAACCATGATTAGATGTCACAGTGGTTGAACAATGGCAAGTCAAGCCATGAGGGATATGGCTTGAGCACACACAGAGCAAAAAAATGAGCATCCACAAGTGAGCAGCTACGTGTACGTTGATAGGTATAGCAAAATTGGTAGCAAGGGGTCATAGTTAACAGCAGTATGGGTTCAGGGACAGATGATGCAGGGCAGTTAACTAGAGTCACTAAGTCCAGTGAGAAATGTGGAAGCCATTTATACAGACTAAAGAACAGCTAGGATGATATTTACATTGGGAACCAGATTTGCTCTCTGTCATGTCACCCAGGATTGGTTTGACTCAACAGTCGAGTATAAATTCCATTTGTTACTTCTTTGGGAGTCTTTTCTGTCCCATTTCCACCTCTGGTTTAATTGTGGGCCACTGGTGAAATTCCCTGGGTTGGATCTGAAAGGCCAGGCACTGAGGGCTATATTTGCTATGGGTCTTCTCTCCACCATTTGACAGCAACTTTTCTTGGAAGCTGGTGAAGTTTTGGATCATATTACAATTTACATGAAGAGCTGCTGTCAAAGTAAAAAATGAAATGGAAAAAATAGTAAAAGTAAAAAATAAAAAAAGGAAAGAAAGAAAAGCAAGAGACTGAAGTGCCTAAAGGGGTCCTTTTGACCTTATGAGCCATAGTTCAACCTAGCGCAGCCCAACATCCTAATTCTGAGACTTCTCTGTCTTTTGTAATACATATTCATGCCTCTAAACCACTTGAAGAGTTTGGTGGTTGTTGAAAAGCAGTATAAAAACATTTTAAATAATTATAATAATAATATAATTTGGCAGGTGCATAGGAGCTGTTTGAATAACTCAGAAAGGGGTGACTTGGGCTGAAGAACCCACAGCGCATCAGGATCCTGGGCACAGCTGCATATCTTGGCCTGGACAGACATGGAAATTACTGGGGGGGGGGGGGATAGCTGGCATGCATCAGGATGTATTTACTCAATCTGCAGCAGTTGGAGCTGACTCTAAAGTGCCACTCTGATGTTCTGTCCAGAGCTGGAGTTCCTTTGACTCAGCAATAGTTTGACATGATTGCTGGGACTCCTGGCCCATCAGCCCCTTGCTGGGGGACCCTTGTTATCCCAGGAGGTTAAAAGGCAGCCCAGAATGGTCTGTCACATTCCACAAAAGGCCATATCGATTGGTCTGTCAAAGTGTTTCCTGGGGTCCTTTATATCTCTCTGCCTTGTCATTGGTAATGAAGAGGCCGAGTGTGGGGAAAGTCGGCAGATGCCCGGCTGCTGGGATTTCTTCATCTTCTCATCAGGATTTTAATTAGACACGTCCGAGAGGGCACACTGTGTGAGGGCGGGCGGGAGCTTTATCAAACAGGACACATCTTTAATTACTGTTTACTGACAGATAACAAGTAGTGGGGTTGGGGGGGGGAGATCTGAGAGAAAGGACAGCAGCACCCAGAATATCCTGGCACTGCAAGAACGAGCGCCAGTCCCCAAGCTCCACAGAAAATTCAGCTGACTTTGCCAATGTTGTATCCTTACCAGCTGGAAGGACGAAAGAAGGAACCAATTGCCTCTGTTTTAATGGCAATTAATTGAAGGGCAGGAATGGAGGGAGAATTACCCAGCAGGTGTTTGATGTGCAGGATTTATTTAAGAAAAGAGAATTGGCAAACAGGACACCTGGTATAAAGTGTCCTATGATCTATTTACAAGCCCCCCTCTCCGTTTTTGTCTTTTTTGCTGTTGGAAAAACCCATCTGTCCTGGTCAATAAGTCTGGGTGGTGGTTTTTCTTGGAGCAGTCTGGCCAGAATTGTCTTGGATTTGATTGTCTTGGATTTCTCCAAACTGAGAAACCTCAAGCAGAGAAGGATTGTATACCTGTTTGCCAGAGCTGGATCAGGTCTTTTCCCTGCCTGATGTGGAAATGCCAGCTATTGGCTTACTTGCTGTTACCTCCTCAGGGTGAACAAGGAGTTAGGACAGACAAAAGAAAATATTTCTTTACTCAACGTGTAGTTGGTCTGTGGAACTCCTTGCCACAGCATGTGATGGTGGTATCTGGCCTAGATGCCTTTAAAAGGGGATTGGACAAGTTTCTGGAGGAAAAATCCATTATGGGTTACAAGTCATAATGTGTATGTGCAACCTGCTGATTTTAGAAATGGGCTATGACAATGCCAGATGTAAGGGAGGGCACCAGGATGCAGGTCTCCTGTTATCTGGTGTGCTCCCTTGGGCATTTGCTGGGCCGCTATGAGGTACAGGAAGCTGGACTAGATGGGCCTATGGCCTGATCCAGTGGGGCTGTTCTTATGTTCTTAATAAATGAAAGCAATTCTCTCCCTTTGAACAGTGCACCTGGGAAGGGAAAAGTGGAGTTTCCAAGCAGACTGTCATCCAAGCATTGACCTCCAGACCCAGTTAGACTTCGCTTTAGCATCATGTACCACTATTTCCCCTTCTATGTACTGTACTCTTAGATAGAAAAGTATGTGAACCTGGCCTACAGACACAGCTGGCCCAAGACCTCCTGGTGCCTCAGGTGGTGTGCCAAATGTTGCCCCCTTACTTGGTGATATGCCAGCCTCTCTCTCTCTCTCTCTCTGGATTGGAAAATGGAGAGAGTACGGAGTGGAAGAGGAGGTGTGGAGAAGAGTGGTGAGCTAGAGCATTTCTAACCCACCATTCTCCTTTCCTCCGCACCTTCTCTTCTGCTTCTTTCCCCTCTCATCCAAACTCGGAAGTGTTACAAAAGAGGGAGCAGCATGGAGGCAAACGCATAGACAGAGGTGGACACCCCCAGCCACTTGCTGCTTGAGCTGGTCACTTCAGTTGACTTGATGGACAGACTGGCCCTGCCTATAGGTTTCTGGTATTCTGCCTATAGGTTTCTGGTATTCAAAACTAATTCTCTGACCAAGGACCAAGGGTCACTGCTCACCCTTGGCCCTCTTTAAGGTTTTTCCCCCACCATATTTTTTTTTCCTGTGTCCTTCCTTTCTTCAGCTTCTTGCTAGAGTGGTCCTCAGACCACTCTACAACTCTACCACTTTACCATTGGTAAAGCAGCTACCACGTTTTCCAGACTCACAAAGAGAGTCTGGTCCAACAAGAAGCTGACAGAACATACCAAGATCCAGGTCTACAGAGCTTGTGTCCTGAGTACACTTCTGTACTGCAGTGAGTCATGGACTCTCCGCTCACAACAGGAGAGGAAACTGAACGCTTTCCACATGCGCTGCCTCCGACGCATTCTCGGCATTACCTGGCAGGACAAAGTTCCAAACAACACAGTCCTGGAACGTGCTGGAATCCCTACCACGTATGCACTGCTGAAACAGAGACACTTGCGTTGGCTCGGTCATGTCGTGAGAATGGATGATGGCCGGATCCCAAAGGATCTCCTCTATGGAGAACTCGTGCAAGGAAAGCGCCCTACAGGTGGACCACAGCTGCGATACAAGGACATCTGCAAGAGGGATCTGAAGGCCTTAGGAGTGGACCTCAACAAGTGGGAAACCCTGGCCTCTGAGCGGCCCACTTGGAGGCAGGCTGTGCAGCATGGCCTTTCCCAGTTTGAAGAGACACTTTGCCAGCAGTCTGAGGCAAAGAGGCAAAGAAGGAAGGCCCATAGCCAGGAAGACAGACCAGGGACAGACTGCACTTGCTCCCGGTGTGGAAGGGACTGTCACTCTCGAATTGGCCTTTTCAGCCACACTAGACGCTGTGCCAGAACCACCATTCAGAGCGCAATACCACAGTCTTTCGAGACTGAAGGTTGCCAACAACAAAGGTCCTCAGACACAGAAGAAGACAAGGCCCCTGCATCTTTAACTGGTGTGTAGAAGAGAGAACTCTGGAAGGCTTAAGTTGTCATGCAGGGCTTAGAAAGTTTGAAAACACCTGAAATGACTCTCTGTACAACTATTAAAGCTACACAAGCTGGGTCTTCCCTTCATCTGGCCACCTGATCTTTTGCCCACCCTCCAATGCCACTTTGAGACACTGATTTCCAGCATAGAGCATATTCTGCTGTGCGTCCTGACTGTCAAGGCTTTCTCCAACACAGTGGCGTCACTAGGGGGGTGCAGAGGTGTGTGTGTGTGGGTTGCACTGTGTGATGGGGGGGTGACACGCTAACATCGCAGCTTTAGGAGCTACCGTGTCATGCCATACACCGTTGGATGTGGAATTCCCAGCGGAATGCAATGCAACAAACAGAATTAAAATCGCTCCTTTCCTTCAAAAGTTATGGCCAAAAAAGCAGAAAGAAAAAATGCATGGAGCCCTATGGAATGTGAGCCGTATCACGCGTGTATTTGCGAGTAGGCGTACTTGCCATAGTCCATCCGAAAGGGCAGCCTGAGAGGAATCCAAGGACACCAGAATGGTCCAGATCCAATGAATGCACCCCCCAAAAACACCGGAGAAGTTCCCTCCCTCCTTCCCAGCTGCAAGTCTGAGCCCAAAACGAAGCCACCTGGCTGCATTTACTCGCAAGTAGGCGAACTTACATCAGTCCATGGGAAAGGGCAGGCAGAGAGAACTCCAAGGACGTCAGAATGGTCCTCATCCAATGAATGCAGCCCCCAAAACACCTGAGAAGGAGGTCCCTCCCTCTCCTGCAGTCTATTGAGCTCTATGGAAAGCAAACTCAGCCACATGGTTGCGTTTGCTCACAAGTAGGCAGACGCGCCTTGCCTTTTGGTCAGCCCAGGCAAAGGGGAATGTGAGGCCACCAGAAGGGTCCCGATCCGATGGAACTGGAGCACAACAAATGCTCCAGAAGGCAGTCTCCCCCCCCCCCCCCCATTAAGAAGGACAAAGAAAAGAGGCTTGAACTGGGAAGGGGAATGTTTTCTATTTTGCACTTGCAAAGCCAGGTGGGTCCTTATCTTGATATGCCTGAAATAGAAGAACTTTAAACTGGGCACTGGGAGGGCTGGAAATCTCACTGATTCTTTTTGGGGGGTTGTTATTGCAGGCAGACTACAGAGTAAGCTCCATTGACCACTATGGGACTTACTTCTGAGTAGTCATGCACAGGCTTGAGCTCACAGGCTGCAATCCTACCCACACTTTCCTGAGAGTAAGCCCCATTGACCACTATGGAATTTACTTCAGAGTAGACATGCATAGGCTTGAGCTCACAGGCTGCAATTCTACCCACACTTTCCTGAGAGTAAGCTGCATTGACCACACTAGGACTTACTTCAGAGTAGATTCACTTGGTGGAACAGGACTGGCTCTCCCTTATTTAATTATTTCTTTTATTTTAATTTAATTATTTATAATTATTTATTTTAATTTGCTTGATGATGTCACTTCTGGCCATGACATCACTTCCAATGGGTCCTGAACAGACTGTCATTCTAAAAAGTGGGTCCCAGTGCTAAGAACATAAGAACAGCCCCACTGGATCAGGCCATAGGCCCATCTAGTCCAGCTTCCTGTATCTCACAGCGGCCCACCAAATGCCCCAGGGAGCACACCAGATAACAAGAGACCTCCCTTGCATCTGGCATTCTGACATAAACCATTTCTAAAATCAGGAGGTTGCGCATACACATCATGGTTTGTACCCCATAATGGATTTTTCCTCCAGAAACTTGTCCAATCCCCTTTTAAAGGCATCTAGGCTAGACGCCAGCACCACATCCTGCGGCAAGGAGTTCCACAGACCGACCACATGCCGAGTAAAGAAATATTTTCTTTTGTCTGTTCTCACTCTCCCAACATTCAATTTTAGTGGATGTCCCCTGGTTCTGGTATTATGTGAGAGTGTAAAGAGCATCTCCCTATCCACTCTGTCCATCCCCTGCATAATTTTCTATGTCTCAATCATGTTCCCCCTCAGGCGTCTCTTTTCTAGGCTGAAGAGGCCCAAACGCCGTAGCCTTTCCTCATAAGGAAGGTGCCCCAGCCCCGTAATCATCTTAGTCGCTCTCTTTTGCACCTTTTCCATTTCCACTATGTCTTTTTTGAGATGCGGCGACCAGAACTGGACACAATACTCCAGGTTTGGCCTTACAATCGATTTGTACAATGGCATTATAATATTAGCTGTTTTGTTCTCAATACCTTTCCTAATGATCCCAAGCATAGAATTGGCCTTCTTCACTGCCACCGCACATTGGGTCGACACTTTCATCGACCTGTCCACCACCACCCCAAGATCTCTCTCCTGATCTGTCACAGACAGCTCAGAACCCATTAGCCTATATGTGAAGTTTTGATTTTTTGCCCCAATGTGCATGACTTTACACTTACTGACATTGAAGTGCATCTGCCATTTTGCTGCCCATTCTGCCAGTCTGGAGAGATCCTTCTGGAGCTCCTCACAATCACTTCTGGTCTTCACCACTTGGAAAAGTTTGGTGTCGTCTGCAAACTTAGCCACTTCACTGCTCACCCCTGTCTCCAGGTCATTTATGAAGAGGTTGAAAAGCACCGGTCCCAGGACAGATCCTTGGGGCACACCGCTTTTCACCTCTCTCTATTGTGAAAATTGCCCACTGACACCCACTCTCTGTTTCCTGGCCTGCTGCAATAAGGTGTTAGTAAGTTGACCTGGGTGTGTGTGTGTGTGTGTGTGTGTGTGTGTGACTCTACAAGTTTTCAAAATCACTAAAATCAGAGTTTGGAGGAATAATACCATCATGTTATACATCAATCAATGTGCAATTTCATGCAGAATGCAATGAAGCAAACCACATTGAAATATCTGTGTTCTAACAAAAGGTACAGCCAAAAAACCAGTGGGGGCAGGGCGATGGTACATCACCATGCCCACCACCTGGGGCGTTGTCCCGCCCACTGCATGGGGTGACACGCAGGCCTCCTGCACCGGGTGACACGAATCCTAGTGACACCACTGCTCCAATAGTATGTTATGTACATGTGTTTGGAAAAGTCCAGTGTGAGATATATACATATTAATAATATACTGTATGTACACAATCATCACTTTAAAAAAAAATTCTCAAGTGGGGTCTGATTTTTGGCTTCCTTAGATATATTTTAAAGGGGAACATGGCTACTTAAACATATTTCCTTTATTTCTGATAGGTATCCAGTTTCTGCTCTGATACTGGCATCAAAGGAGAACCATTCAGAAAGGATGTTATACTTTTGGATTGTGTACAGATTTGCATAATTGAGGTGGTGAACCTGTTCTGGAAGAGACTTGCTATACAGGCACACCATTTTCTCTCCTGGATTCAATGCCAAGGAAACAGACTATTTCTGTAGCAGAAATCTGGTGGATTGGTTAGAACTGGTGACATCACAGAGCCTCCCTCCACAGAGAAGTTTCGCAATTATTTTAAATTGTTTGTGCCTTTTTCAAAATAACACCAGACAATGCACAATCTGCCTCTGAAATGAAGCTAATCTTTAATAATTTCGATGTGCTGAATGCAAAAATGATAAAGCAATCTGTTGATGGGCTCCAGTTTAGGAGAAACAAAATGCATTGCATGTATAAGTAGTGGGAAAGAAGTGGACATTTACTAGTACATGTCTATGGGACTGTCTTTGGTGGATCTCTCACAAACAGTAGCCAGTTTTGCATTTTTGTTGTCAATTTCATGTTCAATACCTCCAAATCTATGACTGATTTAATCTTGGGGGCACATGACCTTTGTAAAAATTTGTTGTCCAGTGTAACTGAATGAATAAGTGGGTTAAACATAACATGTAAAGCTTTTTTTTTTTTTAAGGTAGGCAACCCACCTGAACTGTGGCAGCAGGGGCAAAGCAATTGAATGAATCAGTGTTTGATGTGCTGATTAGTTAAACCTCTCATTTGCATTCTGCGCACAGGAGGATCCTGGGCTCACTTGCTGGGGAAGACTGTGCTGCATCTCTTGGTTTTTTTGTGCACCTTACAAGCTTTCTTAACCTGCCCCCTTTTGCTTGTTGTGCTTTGTCCTGTTTTAACAAATACTACGTTCTCCCTTTGTTATAACTTTGCTGTTCTTTGTTGGGAACATTTGGAACAGTCAGGGTTTGCTTGTTTTTCTCCCCAACCGCCCATGATTTGTACACTCAGCTAGTTCTCACTTACTGTGATTTTTTAAAATCACTTACTGTGATTTTTTAAAATCACAGTTAATGCTTAATGCTTGCCACCACCTCAAATAGGTTTTCTTTTAATCGTGTGAGGACACCCTAATTCAGGGGTGTCACACTTGTTTCATATAGTGGGCCAAATAGCATTCATGACGTCTGCTGAGGGCCAGAAGAGACATCATTAAGCAGGAAGTGACATCGTTTAAGTGGATGACGGCCAGAAATAAGCACTGTTCTCTCATGTAAACTTATTAGCTGCAAATGACAGAAGAGAAAATTGTAAATCATAATTTCAAGATATGAGAGAACCCACTTATCATTCTGAGGGCGCCCAATTGAAACGGGGCCAGAGAAATTGCTTCTGGGGGTGCAGCCAGCCCAAAGGCCTTATGTTTGGTAATGATAATGAAATAAAAACACATAGCATCACTTTCTGCACTTCTCATTTTTGTACACACACACACACACACACACACACACACACACACACACACACACACTATACATATTGGTCACTGTAGCTGGTTGGGCTGGACTGGTGCATGGCTTCATTGCTGTTGGTTCCAGCTTAGAACTGTGATTTGAGCATGTGGGCAGACTCTTCCTTTGCTGTTTGAGTCCAGCTGATCTGTGTAGAAGAGAAGCTGAAGGATGTGTCCAAGAATGGCAAGGATTCAGTAACCGGATTGTTCTTCCATTTCACTACACAGTAGCAAGCAGATTATAGAGCACACCTGCTATAGATTTTCTGTCAACCATCATGAATCAAATTCTGCTCTCTTATTTACTGTTGGCCACTGCCTGTGAATAACGTCACCTGGGGGATACCCTCTCACATACTTGTGCACACACAGGACAAAGTGGGCCCATGCTGGTCCTTTCCTCTCTACCTTCTTCCTCTTTACTTCATCCTTTTAGCAAGGCTTCCTGAAAAGAAAAGCCCTTGTTGATCACCTGGGCATTTCACAGCAGCCTGTGAGCAGTGCAGGTGCACAATTGGCACATTTTGACTGCCTTTTAGAAGAGAGACGTTGCCCAAAGCCCCAAGTACAGCTGTTGAGGTAGGGAGTTTTCCCATCCCTGTTTCTAACCTAGGTCTGAGCCAGCTATTATTTCATAAACAGGAGGCTCAGAGGCCTCTGAAGATTGTATCATTATGCAGTTTAAAAAAGGCATTATTGTCCAGCTATTACTTTTGCCCCTGTTGCAGATGTTTCCCCTTTAGTTAGCACATCTGTTGTGGTGGAACTGCACTGTCCAAATGCTCAAACAGCAATCACATGTCATTGGGAAAATGCCTCTTGTGAGTGTGGGCATGGTGCAAAACATGAGCGCATCCCTGGGCTATGAACCACTTGCTTCTCCCTTCCATGTTGAAGAAATTTTTTTTAAATGATACTCTAGTTCTAATTTATTTTTCTGCCTGTTTTGGAGGCAGGGCACTTCCCTCTGAACCTCTCCAGTGGGAACACTCATGTCGCCTTTTAAAACAAGAACAAAAGGGCCTATGAATACTAGCAAGGCTTCCCTGCAGCAATTTCCACCATTTCATGGACTGTTTTATTTTCTTGCTCTCTCTTTTTCCTTTTAATTCTAGCTTGTGCACTCACCCTGACCGGTGCTGGTATGCATATCTACCCTGTTTAAATTAATGGGGGAAAAGAAGAAAGGAAAATGCAAACAGGCCATCCTTTTTGCAGCACAGCTGTCCCTTCAGTAACAAGGCTGCATCCCATCTGCTGAAGAGGAACAGGGAACTGCAGCACTAGTGTTGGATACAGTGGAGGGTTGGTTTTTTTTTTTACAAAATCACATTTCTTTACCAATGAATTTCATTCATTGGCGCCACCAGCCCAGTACTGTCTACAGTGGCATCACTAGGGGGATACAGGGGGGTGCAACCCGCACCAGGAGATATGCACAGGGGGATGATGCACACTGGGGAGTCATGTGCCAAAATCGCAGTTTGTAGGAATAATACCATCGTTGGCTCGGTCATGTCATGAGAATGGATGATGGCCGGATCCCAAAGGATCTCCTCTATGGAGAACTCGTGCAAGGAAAGCGCCCTACTGGTAGACCACAGCTGCGATACAAGGACATCTGCAAGAGGGATCTGAAGGTCTTAGGAGTGGACCTCAACAAGTGGGAAACCCTGGCCTCTGAGCGGCCCGCTTGGAGGCAGGCTGTGCAGCATGGCCTTTCCCAGTTTGAAGAGACACTTGGCCAACAGTCTGAGGCAAAGAGGCAAAGAAGGAAGGCCCATAGCCAGGGAGACAGACCAGGGACAGACTGCACTTGCTCCCGGTGTGGAAGGGATTGTCACTCCCGAATTGGCCTTTTCAGTCACACTAGACGCTGTTCCAGAGCCACCTTTCAGAGCGCGATACCATAGTCTTTCGAGACTGAAGGTTGCCAACTCATATACCATTCAATGCGTAATTTACAGCAGAATGCAATGAAAAAACTGCTTTGAAATATCTCTATTAATAATAATAATAATATACAGTATTTATATACCGCCTTTCTTGGTCTTTATTCAAGACTTTATTCAAGGCGGTTTACACAGGCAGGCTTATTAAATCCACGCAGGGATTTTTACAAATTGAAAGAAGGTTCTCTCTTTCAAGAACCACCACATTCAAGATGTTACACTCCGATCTGGTTTAACATTCTGGCCTCCATCCTCCCATGCTCCGAGCAGATGGAACAGCTCAGCTGCAGCTTGCCAGCTGCTTCAAGGTCGCACGGTGCCGGTGGCCTCGAACTGGCGACCTTGTGGATGTTAATCTTCAGGCAAAAGGTATCTTTCAAAGTATCAAGGTATTCTATCAAAAGGTATGGCCAAAAAACCCAGTATGGGCAGGACGTCACCACGCCCACCATCCGGGATTTTGCCCTGCCCACTGCATGGGAGGAGCAGAGGGTGACATGGGGGTCATGGGGGTGATGTGGTAGCCTCCCTCACTGGGTGATGCAAACTGTAGTGGCACCACTAACTGTCTATTCTGAATGACAGAGGCTCTACAGGGTCTGAGGGAGAGGTTTTTCCCAACCCTCCTACCTTACACCCATTCGATAGAGATGCCAAGAATTGAATCTGGAACCATATACATGCAAAGCCTGTTCTGTACTGCTAAACTGTGGCCTTGCCTCACTGTGTGGAATGGCTCATGGAATCATCAAACTGGAAGGGTTCCAGGAGAGGAGCATTATCAGCTCTGGGTCCCCAGTCTCATACTTTATTTTATTTCTTTATTGGGATCATGACATGAAAAAGGTTGAAGACCACTGAATTAACCTAAAACTACCTGTGGCAGCATCATACCTGTTTAAACCTGGGTCTGCCCCAAACACTTAACAGTGAGTGAGGGAAGGAGAAAGAGAAAGAGAGAGGGGGTCTAGTTTTTAGACTAAACGGGATGTAAAGTGTGTATGTTAAACCCTCCCTCTGCCCACACCAGTTTATCTCCCCACTGCCTGTCTGTAATGGTCACTTGTGATTCTGAAAGAAAAGTGCCTGGAGGGAGAAGTATTGAGTAAAGAACATAAGAGTTGCCCAAGTTCACATTGTGAGTGACATTGCTGTATATTTGTTTAGCCCATAGGGCAATGTTTCTCAACCAGTGGTACTCGTACCACTGTTGGTACTTGAGGTGGTGTCCAGTGGTACACACGGGGCCCTCAGACCTCCACCACCTGGCAGCGAGACCAGCAATGCAAGGTGACAAGCAGCAGTAGGAGGCTCGGCTCAGCAGGCAGAGCTCCAGTGTGCACTTTTCACGTGCTCAGAAAATCCCTCCCATCTTCTCTGAGCCTCTTACTGGTGTTGTTGTGTTGTGTCTGGCCTCCCAATCCAGAAGTAACTGGTGGTGACAACATCGCCAGTTACTTCTGGTACTTCCAATAGATGTACCATGCAATGTGGTACAGTGAGGGACAAACAGTGAGAAACACTGCTGTAGGGTATAACCAAAAGACACAAAAACAAAACATCCGTATTACTTGAGCATAATGCCATATACTATAAAAGAACATACTTCTTTTATACTATACTATAAAAGAACATACTCATGGAAGTATGTTCCATGAGCAGGCTGTTCCATATCTTGCTAAAAAGGTTGGTGTTCAAGTTGCTAATCCACATGTCTAGCTGTAATCATGGTGGATTCAGAATCTCCCACTACCTGAGGTGGCATGCCAAATGTTCCCATACCTGACGATTTGCCAGCCTCAGCTTCTTCTACTCCCTGGATTGGAAAAGTAGAAGAGAGGGAGCAAAAGAAGAAGTATGGAGAGGGGAGTGGTGGGCTAGAGCATACCCCCCCCCACTATGCTCTTTTTCTTCCACTCGGTCCCTCTCTATCCTTTTCAGCCCAGAGAGTGGCAGGAGGAGCAGTGCGCAGATGAACATCCTCTGCCAGTCTGCTGCTTGGCAACTACCTCAGTTGGTATAATGGTTGCACCAGCCCTGACTGTAATCTCATTGTTTATATAACTATCCCTGTAGTCCAGTTTATCCCCCACTGTCTCTTTCCTACATATAAGGTCTCATACTATTGGGGCTTTTCCTGTATTGACCATCAGTTGCCACAAGTGAAAACGAAGAAGAGTCCATGCTCTCCTAAGAGAGTATTTGGTAAGAACTGACAAATTGTTTCTATACTCGTGAAAAATCTTACATGTATAATATCATGGAACTCTCTCAGATCAGTTAGTGCCAAAAAAAACCCCCTCCTTGTTGTATTTACTGTCACATGAGATCGCTTACACAACCCCATTTGCCCAAATACTGTACATAATTCACTCAGCAGGTTCCCAGTCAGCTAACATTTGACCTGGGTACTTACTTCCTCATAGCTCACTCTCTTTGTCACTGCACTACTACAGCTGATTATGCTGTACTAGATACCAGCAATTTTCAACCTTTTTCATCTCACACTACACTGACAAGGCACTAACATTGTCAAGGCACACAATCGGTTTTTTGACAATTGACAAGGCACACTGCACTGCTGGTGGGCGGAGGCTCACATCCTCAAATGGCGCTACTGAATGACTCACCCCAAATTCCTGTGGCACACCTGCAGACTGTTTGTGGCACACCAATGTGCCGTGGCACAGTGGTTGAAAATCACTGCTGTATACTGTACATTTTACTTCTTTGGTAGCAGAGATTTTCACAATAAAATATGCACTGTCTGGGGAGGCCATTCTTTTTAAGGTCTCTTGTTCCAGACTAGAGCCTGGAGGGGCATTCTGTTCAAACATGGCAAGACTACAGATCAGCACCACAGAGATAACCAGACACCAATAAGTTGGATACTTAGTTTACCAACAAGTTGGGTACTAGGAGTGTGCTACCAGTTGATAGTCTAAGTAGTCACGCAGAGAGAGGTGTCTGTGAAGCAGTTCACAAAGGGAGTTTGCTTAGGAGTGAAAGGGGCCATGCTCTAGCCTAGTCTATCCAAATGACCAAGATGCCTTCTGCAGCTCTCAGTTTGCTGGAGTGGTTAATCCTCCTGAGTTTCAGGTTGATCTGGGGGTAAAGATCAGGGTTACCTTCTCAGGAATAAGGGAATGGAAGTCTGTTTGTTCCCTGGGGCAACTCTTTCTCTTCCACAAGAGTCACTAACAGGGATTCAGGGGTCCGGTTATTTTTGTTCTCTGAATCTTTGGAATCCTACTGACGGGGGTGGTGGTGTTGGTTGAGTCTATATGGCTTCTGTCTTGTAGTCTAATTATGTAAGTGGTTTCTAGAATTTAGGTTATGTGGAAGGTCAGCAGCTGTTTTTCCTATGGTTTTTTCTCCTTTTTCCTAGCCAGTACATAACGTTATATGATTCAACTACATCCCCTCTCACTCAGTGGTATTTATTTTTTTGAAGAGTTGTACCACAGATAATACTTGTTGCTCTGGTTCTTCAACATTATTTTTGTGATTGTGGTCTTGAGAATATACAGTTCCATTGGTTATAACCTGCATCTGGGTTGTCACAAGCTGTGACTTTCTAACAGCACAATCCTATACAGATTTAGTCAGAAGTAATTTCCAGTGCATTCAGTGGGAATTAATCTCAGGTGTGTGCAGGATTACAGCCTAAGTGGCAGATTTACTTAGAGATCACCATTTGGCTTGGTGAATCATAACTGGCAAGGGTCTGTAAATCTAAACTGAGGCTGCAATCCTATCCACGCTTTCTTAAGAGTAAGCCCCATTGAACACAATAGGACTTACTTCTGAGTAGACGTGCATAGGCTTGTGCTCTCTGTACATGTCAAGAGTGTAAAATACTGCATGGAAAATGCATGTACGGCATCATGTTCTCTTGGAGAGCTCTTGACCTAACAGTGAACATAATTCCTATAATGGGATCACAACATAACAAAAGTAACACAACTCTGCTAATATTCTGAACTGCACCTTCCACTGCACTGTCTATCATTTTATATCTCCAAAGATGCACTTAACGAAATATACTTGCTTCTGATACATCCTGTCTTCCACACAGGCGCATATCAATTAATTGCTTAATCTGCTCATGTGTCTAACAACCACTGGGTCCCCAGCCCAGTCCCACAGAGATGCATATCAACTAATTGCATAGGGCTACATCCTGGTACCTTTAACTTGCTTTGTATTGGCAACCTTCAGTCTCGAAAGACTATGGTATCGCGCTCTGAAAGGTGGTTCTGGCACAGCGTCTAGTGTGGCTGAAAAGGCCAATCCGGGAGTGACAATCCCTTCCACACCGGGAGCAAGTGCAGTCTGTCCCTGGTCTGTCTCCCTGGCTATGGGCCTTCCTTCTTTGCCTCTTAGCCTCAGACTGTTGGCAAAGTGTCTCTTCAAACTGGGAGAGGCCATGCTGCACAGCCTGCCTCCAAGCGGGCCGCTCAGAGGCCAGGGTTTCCCACTTGTTGAGGTCCATCCCTAAGGCCTTCAGATCCCTCTTGCAGATGTCCTTGTATCGCAGCTGTGGTCTACCTGTAGGGCGCTTTCCTTGCACGAGTTCTCCATAGAGGAGATCCTTTGGGATCCGGCCATCATCCATTCTCACGACATGACCAAGCCAACGCAGGCGTCTCTGTTTCAGCAGTGAATACATGCTAGGGATTCCAGCACGTTCCAGGACTGTGTTGTTTGGAACTTTGTCCTGCCAGGTGATGCCGAGGATGCGTCGGAGGCAGCGCATGTGGAAAGCACTCAGTTTCCTCTCCTGTTGTGGGCGAAGAGTCCATGACTCGCTGCAGTACAGAAGTGTACTCAGGACGCAAGCTCTGTAGACCTGGATCTTGGTATGTTCCGTCAGCTTCTTGTTGGACCAGACTCTCTTTGTGAGTCTGGAAAACGTGGTAGCTGCTTTACCGATGCGCCTGTTTAGCTCGGCATCGAGAGAATGAGTGTCGGAGATCGTTGAGCCAAGGTACACAAAGTCATGGACAACCTCCAGTTCATGCGAAGAGATTGTAATGCAGGGAGGTGAGTCCACATCCTGAACCATGACCTGTGTTTTCTTCAGGCTGATTGTCAGTCCAAAATCTTGGCAGGCCTTGCTAAAACGATCCATGAGCTGCTGGAGATCTTTGGCAGAGTGGGTAGTGACAGCTGCATCGTCGGCAAAGAGGAAGTCACGCAGACATTTCAGCTGGACTTTGGATTTTGCTCTCAGTCTGGAGAGGTTGAAGAGCTTTCCGTCTGATCTGGTCCGGAGATAGATGCCTTCTGTTGCAGTTCCAAAGGCCTGCTTCAGCAGGACAGCGAAGAAAATCCCAAACAGGGTTGGTGCAAGAACACAGCCCTGCTTCACTCCGCTTCGGATGTCAAAAGGGTCTGATGTGGAGCCATCGAAGACAACAGTGCCCTTCATGTCCTTGTGGAAGGATCTGATGATGCTGAGGAGCCTGGGTGGACATCCAATCTTGGGGAGAATCTTGAAGAGACCGTCTCTGCTGACCAGGTCGAAAGCCTTTGTGAGATCTATGAAGGCTATAAAGAGTGGCTGTCGTTGTTCCCTGCATTTCTCCTGCAGTTGTCTAAGGGAGAATACCATATCAGTGGTGGACCTGTTGGCTCGGAATCCACACTGCGATTCTGGATAGACGCTCTCTGCAAGTACCTGGAGCCTCTTTAGTACAACTCGGGCAAACAGCTTTCCTACAACGCTAAGGAGAGAGATGCCGCGGTAGTTGTTGCAGTCACCCCTGTCACCTTTGTTCTTGTACAGCGTGATGATGTTTGCATCCCTCATGTCTTGAGGTACTCCACCTTCTCTCCAGCAGAGACAGAAGATTTCATGCAGCTCAGTGACGATGATCTCTTTGCAGCATTTTAGGACTTCAGCAGGGATGCTGTCTTTTCCAGGTGCCTTGCCAAAGGCAAGGGAGTCCAGGGCCACGTGAAGTTCTTCTAGGGTTGGTTCACTGTCAAGCTCTTCCAGCACAGGCAGGCACTCAATGTTGTTCAGTGCTTCTTCAGTGACTACATTTTCTCTGGAATATAGCTCAGAGTAGTGCTGCACCCAGCGTTCCATCTGCTGCGCCCGATCCTGGATGACCTCGCCTGTGGCAGACTTCAGAGGGGCAATTTTCTTCTGTGTTGGACCTAGGGCCTGCTTGATACCATCATACATCCCCTTGATGTTGCCCGTGTCAGCTGCTATCTGTATCTCGGAACAGAGCTGGAGCCAGTAGTCGTTAGCACATCTCCTGGCAGTCTGTTGGACTTTGCTGCGAGCAATTCGGAGGACCTGCAGGTTGCGCTCACTGGGACAGACCTTGTATGCTGCTTGAGCTCTCCTCTTTTCCTCAATGACTGGTGTCAACTCCTCAGAGTGGGCTTCAAACCAGTCTGCCGCCTTGTTGGTCTTCTTGCCGAATATGGACAAGGCGGTGTTGTAAACGGTATTCTTTGTATAGAACTTGCTTTGTATAGAACCTTAATTAGTCAGCCAATATATGCAAGCTAAAGTGGGAACTAAAGACAACAGATCTTTGCCTTAGTAATTGGTTTGGACAATGAACTTCTGGATAATTCACAGTTTATTCAGTAACATATTTTTTTTGTAAAGAAGTGAGTCCTTCTCATGTTGGCAAAGTGCAAGAATCAGGGCCAAACTAGTTGTGACATAAATTAGGTTGTTTGGCCTGTGCATTTGTTTTTTAAAATGTAAATAGCCAGATAAGATGCTGACCTGGGTCAGAATCAGAGCTTGGGGAGAGAAGCTTTGCCTCCACCATGGTCCCAATCCAAATAACTCCCTTGCAGCTTTTTGCCCCAGGAGGGAAGCTACCATTGGTGCCCATGTCATGTCTAGTTCTGCACTCAAGAATGCAATGTGCATGGAACACATGGAGGTTAAACTATCAACAGAATTAACTGTGTTAAAGGGGGAAAGTCAGTACAATGAAATATAAGTTTCTTAGAGATAATGCAGCTGTCTAGCTTTCCAGACTTGTATCTGAGTATTTTTGTATATCTGCTTATGGGATGTTTAAAGGGCTGTCATGTCATGTTCACAAGATGTGTTTTCTACCTTTTTGAGTGAATGTTTGCCAGTGTTGCGAATTTGTAAATAAAAAGATATTATAAACAGTACTACAAGTCTACACTACTTCCTTCTCATAAGGAACTGGCTCTTTAAAATGTTTCTCCTCCAAAATATCTTACTGCTTGATCCTGTCTCTTGGCTGAGGTTGGTGAGAAAAGCCCTTCTGTGTGTCTCACTGCTGTCAGAATGATGACAAGGGAAGTGGTCTTCTCTGATGGGTGTGGAACTCCCTGCCCTGGAAAAGTCATTGCACCCCCTTGCTAATTCAGTTTGTGGCTGGTTCTTTTGCTGTGTTTTGACAAGGTTCTGTTGTTGTAATGGTCTTCAAATTTGTGCAGTTAGCTGCCTTGAGTGCTTTGCTTTGGAGTGGAAAAGTGGGACAAATGAATCTCAAAGCAAACCTCCGAAGGGGTGTCTCGGTTTGACAGTGGGAATTCCCAGTTCAATGGGAGTCTCTTTCTGAGGTTTGTCAAGCAGAAAATGTTTGGTCACTACTTTGGATTCTAGATCAAGGTGGAAAGAATACAAGTGATTTGGAAATCACCTGACAGGGCAGCCAGGCAGGCAGGCAGCAGAGGACAAATGGGACACAAAGAAGTGTGTGGGGTGCAGCTGGGGATGGGGAAACATAGATGACTGGATTTATTTATTATTCATATTCTAATTTTTCTCTGCTCGTATTTCTCCAACTGCTGGAAATAAGGATTTTCTTAACTGTCTCAGTTATTTCGTGACTTGGGAGCTCTCTCTGTGACATTGACTCTGTCTTTGAGATGGGGAGCACCCTCTAGTGGCCAAGGACATAACCACACCTCTCCACAGCTGGCAGGCGCATCTCCAGCACTGCAGGGTTTTCAACCAGCTTTTAATGTGCAAATACCACAGTACCTAGGAGGGCTCCAGGTGGAGAGGATGCAGTGGGATCTGGAGGGTGAGAACCTGCAAAACAAAGTTTGTAGTGTATCTGTTCCTAATCTTCTTTTGAAAAAATAGTACATACTGGACCTTGATGTTTAAGGCACCCCCTTACCAAACTTCGTATTTGCTTTCAGAAATGTACATTAGGTGTGCGATATTGTCAGTACTATGCAGTTTGAGGGCAGCTCATCTCCAGCCAGGGCCTCTAAGAGGAATTTTATCGGGGCATACAAAGTTTCTTTTGGGCCCCTTTGCAAAGGGGAAGGGGTGAAACAGAGCGGGGGAGAGTGGTGATGGGCAAGCAGAGTAGGGGCAGGGAGGGGCAAAACAGGGAGGGAGGAGGGTAGAGAAGTCTTTGGAGCCCAGGTCTACCAACCCATGTGGCATCAGTAGTGTCCTCAGCATCCCTAGTTGTGGTAGTGTTGCCAGCATCCCGTGCGGGCAGCAAGTCTGAGTAGATAGGAAATTGTAAGATCCCAGGAAATTTCTGGGCCTCCTTCTTTGTCTCCTGGGCCCCCCTTTTGACCATGAGCCCAGGTACAAATTATCCCCTTTACCCCCCCCCCAGGCCCTGTCTCCAGCAGTCATTTCAGGGATCACACAAATTCTTGGGTTGTCCTTCATCTGAGGGCCACTTCACACAGAATGTAATTTGCATAAGGAAATTGGCATGAGTCCTGAGTGTAAGTCATCACTTGAGATAATCATCTACACGTGCAATCCAGTATACACGTGCAATCCCCCCCATGATGATCTAAATGTAGAATTCACACATTCTCACAAAAATCCAATTTGTGTTTTCTAAGACTTTCCACTTTTTAGAAAACACAGGAAGTTCCACTGGTCTCATTTGTTTTCCATATGCACTTCGACAAATTCTATCTCCTCACACACATGTGATTTTAATTCTTTTCACACATGTAGAATACGGCTTAGTCCACTACTGAATGTGTAGGAACTCAGCTCAGGTTTCTTTTCTGCTTCCCTTAAGTGGATTAAACAAACTAAGGCGATAGTCTTTGCCTGCCTGTCACAATCTACATCAGTTAACATGTTTCTCCCGCTACAGTCACATCCTGGACTGGGGGAACAACGACTACTCCATTTTATTGGAACAGATTGTATCATCCAATTCATGTACTGGCAAAAAGCATAGGTAGTCTTATGATTCCATTTGAGTAGTCACGGCACTTTTGGATGATAGCCGGATCCCAAAGGATCTCCTCTATGGAGAACTCGTGCAAGGAAAGCGCCCTACAGGTAAACCACAGCTGCGATACAAGGACATCTGCAAGAGGGATCTGAAGGCCTTAGGAATGGACCTCAACAAGTGGGAAACCCTGGCCTCTGAGCGGCCCGCTTGGAGGCAGGCTGTGCAGTATGGCCTTTCCCAGTTTGAGGAGACACTTGGCCAACAGTCTGAGGCTAAGAGGTAAAGAAGGAAGGCCCATAGCCAGGGAGACAGACCAGGGACAGACTGCACTTGCTCCCAGTGTGGAAGGGATTGTCACTCCCGAATCGGCTTTTCAGCCACACTAGATGCTGTTCCAGAGCCACCTTTCAGAGCGCGATACCACAGTCTTTCGAGACTGAAGGTTGCCAATGAAAGTCACGGCACTTTTACAGTGCTCTGTAACTGATGATGATGACTGGTCAACTGGAGTTGAATTCAGATAAGATGTAAGCATTGATTGATAATGCCTCCATCAGATGGGAGAAGATGGAAGCACTTGCCACTGAAGGCTTAACCATTAAGCCACTAAGCCTTCTTGAGTTGTTGCTATGCACAGTGGCATAGCTACACCATCTGGTACCTGGGGAAAAAGTTTTTTGACACACCCCCTCAGAAGCACTTCTGGATTTAGTGAAAACCAGAAGTGCATTTCTACAGCCTCTGGCAGGCCTTGTAAGGCCTTCTGATGCTTGAGGAGGGCATGCATGGCGTCCCTGTGCCTCAGAAATGCCTGTCCCAGGTATGGTGCCCAGGGCAATTGCCCTCCAGTCCCCTCTTAGCTACGCCACTGGCTGTGCCTGAATAATCAAGACAGGGTTGCAGTGAAAGATTATTTTCTGCCATTCCAGCTGGGGAGAGTTGTTTCTTCTGAACTTGGCACTAGCAAATGCCACTTCTGTTTCTTGTAGCCTAAAGTCTTGATAGTTGTAATGTGCTCTGTTCAAAGCTGCCCTTGACAGTCATCCAGAGGCTGCAGCTGCTGAATTGTGCCAAAACACCAACAAGCACAGGCACCTTTTCCCCACATCACAGTCACAATGGAAGTGGGAAGCCAAACGTGCAAACTGAGCAGATCACATTGCTCCTAAGATGGTCCCTGAGAGCTCTATAAGTGAGGGCATGCAGCCAGGATAAACAGAAGATCAGATGCATGAAAACAGCGTATCCAGCCATAGCCCATTTCTCTAAGCCCAGCACCAACTTGTAACATGGGCCCTCTCTGGGCTTGTCTGTTTTTAGGATTGGTGTCTTAACTTCTCCAGGTTCCTTTGCCTACATTCCTTTGTTTCTGACTGCCTGGATTGTATTTATAGCCAGGTATGACAGTACAACATCTGTGTTTATTAATTACATGCAAGTGACAAATGCCCTTCAGGCACAGCTCCCTTTCTTTCACCTCTAGTGTCAGTTCTTGTATGTGTACCAGAGTGGAGACCTAAGGGCCCAATCCTACTCAGTGCCCGCTGGCTCACCACTGGGGCGCACTGTTGCAAATGTGCCATAAGGCACATTTGTGGGCCCTAGTGCTGGTGCTCCGCTGGTGCTAGCCCAGTCCTTGCTGGTGCTGGCCTAATGCCGGTGGAGCACTGGAGCTTCACCACTCAGTGGTCACGTGGACACTGAGCAGCAGAGAGGTAGGTGCGGGCATATGGGGGGAGGCAAGGGGAGAGGCATTCTAGGGCTGGGGGAGGCAGAGGGAAGGCGAGGGGTGGGTGGGGCAGAGGCGTGCCAGGGGAGGGAGCGGGGTGGGAGGGAAGCGGGCTGGTGGAGCTTTGCTCCACTGGATCCAGAGCCTCCGTGTTGGGCTGACCACTTGACACATTGGCTCTTCATTCTACGCTGACCTTTGGGTCTTCATAGAATCGGGTAGCCCCATTGTGGGGCTACTCAGTTTAATAATAATAAATAATAATCAACTTTATTTGTATCCCGCCCTTCTCCCTGAAAGGGACCCAGGGCAGCTTACAACATGTAAAAACAATTTTTAAAAGCATGATTTAAGACAGATAAAAACATAATAAAAAACACATTAACAGAGGCCATAAAAACAGTAGTCAGAATAAAATCAGAATAAAAAGAGCATAAAACAGCAAATCATAGAGGAATCCAGCCTGTCAAAAAGAAACTAAAAGATGTATAAAAGTGTTTAAAAAGGCCATGGAATCAGAAGGCTTGTTTAAAGAGCAGGGTCTTCAGGCCTTGCCAAAAAAACTCAAGAGAGGGAGCCATTCTCAAGGGAAGGGAGTTCCACAACGTTGGTGCCACTACTGAGAAGGCCCTATTTCTTGCCGCCGCCCCACGAACCTCCTTGGGCGGTGGCACTTGTAAAAAGGCCTTCTCTGATGACCTGAGAGGACGAGCCGGATTGTACGGGAGTAGGCGGTCTCTAAGATAGCCTGGCCCAGAACAGTATAGGGCTTTAAAGGGCAAAACCAGCACCTTGAATTGGCCCTGGAAACGAATGGGCAGCCAATGTAGTCCCCGGAGAAGCGGACTGACCGAGTCAAACCGCCTAGCTCCAGTGACCACACGGGCCGCCGCATTCTGCACTAATTGCAGTTTCCGAACTGTCTTCAGGGGCAGTCCCACATAAAGCGCGTTACAATAATCTAACCTCGATGTCACCGTAGCATGGATCACCGTGGCCAGGTCTGCACGATCCAAGTACGGCCGCAGCTGGCGCACCAGCCGAAGCTGAGCGAAGGCCCCCCTAGCCACAGCTGCCACCTGGGAATCCAGGAGCAGCTGCGAGTCCAAGTTGACCCCCAAGCTGCAGACCTGCTCCTTCAGAGGGAGTGCAACCCCATTCAGAGCAAGCTGATAATCCAGCACCTGTATCGAGGATTTCCGAACCAGGAGAGCCTCTGTCTTATCCGGATTTAATTTCAGCTTGTTAGCCCCCATCCAGATCCAGTTTACCCAGGGCAAGGGGACAAAAGTCCCCTTCTCCCAAGGAGGAGGAGGCGGCGGCTGCCTGGGGTGCACAGGATGCACTCCATTTTTGGCATTGCTGCAGCCCCGCACACCAGGCAGCTCAGGATTGTGCTGTAAGTCATTTGTTCATGCATATTCTAAAGTTTTCAAATCCTATTGACTGCACAGGTTCCCACTATACCTGGAATGTCAATGTCCCTGTTTATTACGGTGCTTGTCTCTCCTGCTGGTACACCATATGGGTTTCTCCTGGAATGGCCAGTGGGAATTAAGGAACTCTGGAACTTGTAGTTCTTGAAAGTTGCATAGGATGGCACATTCCTCAGTCTCTCAAGCTTGTGTGAGTTCCCAATCCAGGCTCTCTCTCTCTCTCTCTCTCTCTCTCTCTACCCTTCCTGCAAGAAGCTCAGTGGCATACAAGGTTCTCTCCATGCCGTACTATCTTCATATCAACACTGTGAAGTATATTGGGCAGAGAGAGAGAGAGAGAGAGAGAGAGAGAGAGAGAGAGAGAGAGAGAGAGAGAGTTAAGTGGCCTAAGGTTATCTAGAGAGCTTCATGGCTGGGTGAGAAATTTGGACTA
The DNA here is from genome assembly GCF_035046505.1 of Tiliqua scincoides. Taxonomy (NCBI): domain Eukaryota; kingdom Metazoa; phylum Chordata; class Lepidosauria; order Squamata; family Scincidae; genus Tiliqua; species Tiliqua scincoides. The sequence continues at coordinate 284,630,805 of NC_089821.1, forward strand.
GGAGGGGGAAGACCCAGGCTGCACTCTAACCATTACACCACACTGGATCTCTAGTAGATCACTTGATCTGGCAGCTCACTCACACTGTTCTATATTCTGTTCTCACACTGCTTCTGACTGATTCCAGTAAATCTTGCAAGATCTTACAAGAACTGGACAGTTCATATAGATATGAGTAGACAAGCTTGCATTAACAAACTCAAGCATGATTTATAAATTAGGTTCACCCTTTCCCCCTCATGATAATAGACTTGAAGCCCAGGCCAAGCCCCCCCCCCCTTCTAGGTCTGGCTTAAAGGGTGGGGGTGCCATAGCTATGGAACTCCTTCCCTTATGGGTTAAGAACAGCTCCCTCATTAGAAGTATTGTGGCAAGGACCAAAGACATTTTCATTTCAGCTAGCATTTTAGGATGGTTGGGGGTGAACTACTTTTATTCTCAATGCTGGAGGCTTTATGATTTTAATGTTGCTTTGGCTGTCTTGTTTTGGAGACTTGCTTTTAGTGGTTTATATTAATTTACATTCTGTTCTAAGCTGCTGTGGTGATTTATGGAATATGCACTGATGCTTTGGAATTCTATTGATTATTTGTTGTGTTTTATTATAAATTTGATGGTGTTTTATGATTGTTTTAATGAATGTGAATGTGTTAGCTGCCTTGAGCTCTGGGAAAGCGGAATATAAATCTTGAAATAAGTAAATAAAAGTATGCTCAAGTCCTGCTTACAGTCCTTAACCTTTCACATTGCATAAGATGATGACAATACAGTCCTTATTACAGGCTCACCAATAAGCTGCCAAATATTGTCTACAAGCTGTTAAACAGCATTGTTGTGTCATTAGAGGCTTTCTGGCAGGGCTTAAAGACATTTCTTTTTACACACGACTTCTGAGTTTCGGCTTCTTCATATGGATATTTAAAGTTTCTATGCATTTGTTTTATGGGTTTGCATTCTTTTTAGTCTTTGCTGCTGGTTTTCTGTTGTTTTGCTCCTGACTTTGAATGAGATTTTTTAGATTTTGTACTGTTTTTAGGGAATCTTAATGTTTGCATTTTTTAAATTATATTTTATAATGTTTATATTGACTTTTTGTAAACCACTTGGAATGCCCACTAGGGAGATAAAGCGGAATATAAGTTTGCAAAATAAAATAAAATAAAATAAAATAAAATAAAAGGCTGCTGCTGCAAGACTCGTAATTCTTATGAGTTAAGCAACACGGTTTGAATTCAAAGATTAGGTTAAAAGTTATGTTGCTACCAGCAAAGTATTTGGCTACAACCAGCTCCAGAAACCTGGAGGATTTGTGGTGAGTAGGGCTTACCTTTGAGCGATGGACCACCCATTTACCAGTTCTATTTCTGTTCATAGCTCTTTATCTGTCTTTGGTATTAGGCCCTTTAAAAACATTTTAATCCGATTGAGAGAGAGCCAAGGGATTCTCTTAAGAGAGGCAGTGTGGTGTAGTGGATAGAGTTTTGTTATCAAATCATGAAGACTTGCATTCAAATTCCCATTTTACCATGGGAAACCATGGGGCAGTCACTGTCTCTTACCATAATTTACCTTGCAGAGTTGCTGTGATGCTAATGGGTGGGTAGGAATGTATGCTGTCCTGTGCGCCTTGGAGGAAGGACTGGAGAGACATGCAACAAATAAATGCATTAAATAGATGGCTCAAGATGTCCTGCAGGGTTCTGTGTTTCAGGGCAAGACACATTAAACTTAACATAACAGTTGAACCCTTAACATAGCCACCTTAAATGCCCATACCAGGAGAAAGGAGGGCATAAATTCATTCAATAAATACATTTATTGCTTGTTTTCTTATAAAGCTACAGCTCAGAAAATAAAACACAAACATTAGTAATAGCTACACATTTTTAGCACTGCATCTGCCCTGATGTTTGGCAGACCTGGGCGTCTTTATTTGCACTGTAAGTCCCCAAATCTTCTCAAAGATCCATTTACAGAACACTGTCCTTTTCTAGCTCTACAGGAGACAAGCAGGCAAGACACAATTGAAGCCGGGACTGTGAGCTTTAAGGGACGCAAGGAGGCTCATCTATTATTAATCACAGACATTATTAATCACATTTGTGTCCCTCCCCTCCTCCGATGAGTGCAGGCTGATATTCAGGGCTGGAGGCAATCACAATGAGCAGTCCAGTCCTAAGCCGCGCTTGCACAGCAGGCCACATGGCCTGCACTGCATCCAGTGCAGCTTAGGAGCAAGCTGGAGGTCTCCTGGGGGATATATTTCCCCTTACCCCAAGTAAAGCCCCGGCCATCCCTATGAGGCTTCTTGGATCCATGCTAGTTATAAAGCTGGCATAAATCAGAGAAGCACTGTGTAGGGCTGTCCAGTCAAAGAAGGGAGTTTGCATATGGTGTGTGCCCCTGCCATCAATCCCACTCTCTCTGGGGTCTGATCCTCACCATGTTCCGCCCTCCTCCTACCCAAAAACGCCCCCTCCCTGCCCCCAGAATGCCTTCCTGGCTCCCTCTCCCACCCATCTCCCACTGTCCAGCACAAACTTACCAATGCTGGCTGGCACAGGGTCTGGGTATGGCTCTGCCAAGCCAGCATAAGCCATTGCACTGACCCAGCCAACTTTTGAGTAGTCACAAATGTGTCTTATGGGCACATGGACGACCACATGGACTCAGCTCAGGGTTTGGATTGTGCTGTTAGCCTCACAACTACCCATGAGATGGATTAGACAGAAAGAGAATGACTGTCCCTTTCCTTCACAGTATGCGTGTGTGTGTGTGTAATTTTGTCTCTGCCATGAATTCACTTGGCGGTCTTGCACAAATCTTTGTCTCGGCTCCACAGCTGTAATGTGGGGATCATAATACTTTCAGGGTTGTTGTAAGGATAACAAAAAGACAACATATGTGAAGTGATTTGGACACTCCAAAGCAGGATACAAATGATAACTATCATTATACCTGAACATCGTAAGTTGGATGTATTCATATTTCAAATGGAAGGATTAAAAAAATGTCAAAATCACTAAGGGCACAATCTCAAAGGCGTCCTCGGCTGGCGCACGTCCCTTGTGCCAGCCGACGAGTGTGGCAAAAGGCACTTCTACATCAACCCAGGAGGATGGAGGCTGGCTCAAGCCCCGTGGGCCAGTGCAAAAAGTGAGCTCACGCCAGTCAAGCCAGGATTTTTTTAAAGCTAAATCACACAAGCGGAAAAGCCCTTCTCCCTGAGGAGAACTCAGTGAAACGTATTCAGCTACTTCCCAGTGTAATTGGTATGTTGTGGTTCCCCAGGAGGCCAGCTTGATGCTCTCAATAGCCTTTTCTGCTCCTGAGACCCCATACATTCTGTATATGGCATTATGAACATTGTGAGCATGAGCTGCCCTCACCTCCAGGAGACCCTGGCTGAGGAAATGGAGAGGGTTTCAAGTACCACCTGCCACCTACTCCCCCACCCCTCCAAAACCTTTCCAAGCAGAATGGGCTTCCCCTGGAGGGGAAAAAGTACTCCATAAATAAAATAAATAATCTCTTCTGTCTCTCTCAATCAGCCCAAGGAGTAGTGAGTGGTCCTGAGTGACCAACTTACCTTAAAAATGGCTTTTAAACTGAGGTTGCCTGTATCATGATCACCCAACTCTCCCTCAGTGAGCAATCTTTGGGGGGGGGGGGGAGAGAGAGAGAGACAGAGTTTGAAAACATGCATATCTTGCACATGTTTGAATGTGCATATCTTGCACATCTCTATGAATGTTTGTTTCTCTACCTTTAAAAAATATTGTGTTACTTGTTTTGGCCAGGCTGGAGATTTCTTGGGGCAAAGAGGAAACTTGCTCCAGTGGGGCAAATGGGTTATAGTATTCCACTGGGACCAGAGAGTAGGGTTGCAAAGCCTCCAGGACTGTCCTAGGGTCTCCAGGAATCAAGTTCTCCAAGTGATTGTTGAAAGCAATCCTGGTGATATTAACAGGTTCTCCTTTGCTTAATAACATTAAGTCATGTTTGAGGGTGGGGGCGGGGAAGTCTTAATGAATAGCGTCAGTCAGAGTTGGCAACCCTACCTGGGAGACTTGGGTTCAAATTCCCACTCAGCCTGAGGCCAACATTGGGATGGGCAGTCTCTTTCTCAGCCTAAGCTGCTTTACGGGTGAAAATAAAATGGACGGAGGAAGAATCTTTTATGCTGTTGCCCTGACCTGATACAGTAGCAATATGTAATATATAAATAAAATAATCATGTCAGATCAGTGGGATTTGGCTAGTCAAAGATCCCTTGCTGTCCAGTGCAGCTGTGCTGGGCATTCCAAGACAGGCACTCCCAGAATCCTTTGCAAAATAGATGGCAAGTCTCAGATTGTGTGTGTCTGTGCATGATCCGAGAATTGCACCTCTCTATCTTTTGAAAGACGGCAAAGAATCCTGGCCATACATCTTGGTTGCACTCTGCTTTACAGGCTCTCTTAAAATTTTTTACCTGACAAGAGATTATTTAAGTTGTTTATGTACAGGGTGGCTACAAAGTCCCTATGCATTTGGGATTGAAGCCATTTAAAGCTGCATAGGAATTTTGTGGTCCCCCTGAACTCAGAGAAACTCTACTGTTAGATCTTGGCCTTAAATGTCCAATCCTATCCACCTTTCCAGCACTGATCAAGCTGTGCCAATGGGGCATGTTCTGTATGGGGGGGGGGGGAGGACAGTCAAGGAGCCCTTTTCAAGGTAAGGGGCGGATTCAGTGTTTGTTCTGGGGGTGGGTGGGTGGACTACCTTAATGTTGTAGCCCAGGTCAACCAGACCTGGACTTCTGCCTGAAGCCCAGATTTACCTGCTGGGTAGACCTGGTTTCCTGGTCCCTGCAGGTGCCCTTTCTGCTGGTGCGACAGTTTTGGGGGGGGCATGCACCCACGACCCATCTGCTCCTGCCTTGAGGCTGCATTGTGGGTGCATTGACACTGGAAAGTTAGATAGGATTGGGCCCATTAGTCACTTTGCACACTTAGTCAAAGTGTGGACTAAGAAGGGGAGCTGGGCCTGTAAGTATTCATACTGCTTGGTCTTGATGTGGTGTGCATTGTGGAAGGGTTTTCACACTCCTTTCACCCTGTTCTCTCTCTGTGTGTGTGTGTGTGTGTGTGTGTGTCTCTCTCTCTCTCTGCCTGCCAGCCCTTAAACATTGCTGCTGCTGTTCTTTGTTCTCTGGCTCCCTCTTCCCTTCCAGTGCTCTCCTGGTGGTCTTGTTCTTTTGGTGACCCTGTGGGGCTTTATTGAGGCGGGTATCTCCGCAGCCTGCGGAGCCACTACAGAAAGAAGCTGTTCAGTTCAGCTGTTCAGAGGCTCTGGCTTAACCCAACGGCATCCAGGGAATGTAGAACAGCACGCTTACACCGTGCGTATTTCTCTCCCCTGGGTATTGCAGCATGTAACATACATCATCACCCGTCATTCAGAGACAGCTTTACTCACTGTACAAGTATTAATTAATTAACCCTCACCATGTGCTGTGAGGGCAGCATTAAAACGCTCATTTCCCTATGAAGGCACTGAGAGGTTAAGTGACTTGTCCTAAACTGCTTATTCAGTAAATGATAGAAGATCTCAGAATAGAGTGAAGTGTTCGGAGCCTCTTCGTGCTCCTTCTGGTGTTCTTATTTAGCTGTGTAGCCCGCCTTACCCCTAAGCCTTATGGCAAGTAACATTTATTTATTTATACTGCATACACTATATCACTTATATATTTTAAACCAAAACTTCCTAAAGCAGTTATGCAGCCAAGGGATAATAAGATGGTTCTCTGTCCCAAAGGGCTAACAAATCTAAAAAGAGACAAAAGGGAAGCAACAGAAGAAGGAGTGGGGGAAAGTGGAGGCAGGGGAAGAATAGGAGATGATTTGATGAACACTTAGGCTTTGTAACAGTATCGTATGCAGTAGTGTAGCTACAGGGGATGGCACAGTATTGTGTTGCCATCACTGCTCAGAATGGCTCGGACAGCAAGTGGGGCACTTGCACAGGGCACTGCGCACCTGCAATACTTACTGTGCCGCCCCCAGTAGCTAAGGCCCAAATCCTAACCAACTTTCCAGCACTGTGCCAATGGGCATGTGCTGCATCCTGCAGTTGGGTAGCAGTCATGGAGGCCTCCACAAGGTAAGGGAATGTTTGTTCCCTTACCTCGGAGCTGCATTGCCCTTACCTCGCTGCTGGAAAGTTGGTTAGGCTTGTGCCCTGAGCTACTGATCATACTGCCCTTGCCACACCAGTGGAGGGGAAGGGGTCTTGCAGTCCTGCCTCTGTCTGCAACAGCCTGGCAGAAGTGGCTGCAAGATAGCTTCTTGGATGGAAGGAGCCAAATGGCACTTGGTTCTTGCCAGGCCAACGAAGAGAGTCATGCCACCCTGCCTCTCCTCCTGCATCCAGATATTACCCTTATCCCATTCATGCACATAGCAGCCACCCTGCAGCCTGCCTGCTATTTTGCTGATGCAAAACTTTGCTGATGCACAACTGAAGTGGTCAAGAGAGTCCACACTTGTGCTGTGATTTGAATCCATGTGTCACAGTTTCAGCACTGCACAGGAGAGACCTCATTGACTTGAAGCAGTCCACTTGAAAGCCCTTGAGATCTGATCTGAAGGTTTCTCAACTTATTGCATAGTGAGAACAACAGAAGCCATCTGAGACACCTCAGTGTTTAAATAGGAGCTACTTCTTTGTTTCAAAACTGCCAGGAGATTCAAGGGCAAAAACTTAAACTGGCATCATCATAAATAACCAAAGTCTTAGCTTTGCCTTTCAGCCTTGCTCACTCTTTGTGTCCTTGAGATGGTGACTGTGACAGCTCTTTTTACTGAATCAACGTGCTGCCAGACTGCTTGAACTCAGTACTCAGTAGTGCCTGCTTGAAGTGATTTTCCACTATTCCAATAGTGGAAATAGAAGCACTATTAGAATAGAATAGAATAGAATAGAATAGAATAGAAGCACTATTGCTGCTGACAAACGCAGTATTAGAATAGAACTATTCTATTCTATTCTAGAACTATTCTAGAACTATAATATAAACTATAATATAGAACTATAATATAAAACTATTCTAGAACTATAATAGAACTATTAGAATAGAATAGCAATAGAAGCACTATTGCTGCTGACAAATGCAGTAAGTTGCATTGCACTGAAACCCCACAAAACCAGCAAAGGGGCAAAAGAGGCACCCAGCAACAATAACAGTAGGCTGATCCTGTATGAACAGGGACTATTGATTAGTCAAGCTTTTAATTTATTTCTGTTAAATGATGAGATGTGATAACATTTTATCTTATAGAATATCTAGCAATAGTCTACATAGTTCATCCAGAGGCAAGCCCCATTGAAATGAATGGCTGTTGCTGTTCTCTCACACAGCACCCATTCATTTCAAGGAAGTGGCACAGGAGAAGGTCCCTGTAGATTATGCTCAAGGTTATTTAAACTCTGGAAGCAATTCAAGATGACTTAAGCACACTGGTTAAACCTTCATTCTGCAGACCCAGTCTGGAGCTGCAGCTGTTCTCTTAAGGAAAAAATGGAAAACACAAGGACAGGCCACGCACTTCATATAACATGTAATTTGACTGAGTTAGCCCTTAATTGGCATTTGTGGTTGCTAACCTTTATATAATATTAGCCTGACCTTCTGCCATCTCTTGCCATTCTCACGCCTGTCTCTGTCCATTTTACCTGGCGCAAAATAAAGGTGATCAGATATTTTCCAATTAGTTTACTGCCTGTGTTTTTGGTTCATTAAGGGCACAATCCTAACCAACTTTCCAGCACTGACATAGCTGTGCCAATGTGGCGTGCACTGCATTCTGCAGTGGGGAGGTAGTCAAGGGGGCCTCCTAAAGGTAAGGGCATGTTTTTTATCTTACCTTGGGGCTGCATTGCGGCTAGGTCAGTGCTGGAAAGTTGGTTAGGATTGCGCCCTAAGTTGTTTTGCAGGATTGTGTTATGAGAACATTTTAAAATCTATTTATCTTGGAATTTACATTCCACTTTTCAGTTACCCCAATGTGTCCTGAAGTTGGCTGTTTGTAGGATAATAATGTATTTGGTAGGGTTTTGCAGGATCTTAATGGGGGACTCTAAACCAAAATCAAGACATTTTCAGTCCACTGTTGTTCCCTTTGTTCTTGTGCAGGATTGTGTTATCAAACAGTGCAATCAGGCCTGCCTGGCAGGTATTCCAAGTTCTCATGTATATTATACCAAATGAAATTTCTGCCAGTCATTCTGTCAACTCACTGGGAAGTTGGCCATTATTTGATGATAAAAGTTAAAAAGTAAAACATTAATCAATCACAAAATTGCTTAGTCATTATAGGGGGGGAAAGTGTAAAGTCAATTTCTCAGTCCATCATCTCTGAAAATAGCACAAAAAGGAGTTGGAGAGAAAGGTGCAGTGGTAAAAATGAACTATTTTATTCTGGAGGGGACAAAACCTGACAAATTTTGGTCCTGTTCACTTGGATCCTGCAATGAGGAACTTCTTGCTAATATGCTTATGATTGGGTGAATGGGGTCCCAATGTCAGTGCAGTGCTGCAGCTTTTTGTATTATACTGGGATCCTAATTTTCCCATAGCAGTAGCATGGTTATTGATGGAGTATGGATAGTTGCTTCCCACCAATACCGGTGCAAATGGGAGCTTTTTTAGCTCCAGAGCAAATACAAATAGCCACCAATGGGGACGGGGCAGGGGGAGACCTTCCATGCAGTGACCCCAATCCAAGAGGGTCAACCTGGCTGATAATTACTGGGTGTGACAATGGCAGAAGTGCCACTGTGCAAAAAACACAGCAGTAAAAACCAAACTTCATGCAGTTGAACATGACTTCGGAGAGGAATTGTAAAGTTTTGGATCCTACCAACAAAGTTCCATATAGTTGCATTTAAATTGGATGCTGTTGCTCAGATCCCTATTTCCCCAGAGCAAGGCACTATAAACAATTAAAAATCAGCTAAAATGGTGACCATCCCACATAAAAATAAATTGCTTATTCAGGACCGAGTATATCATTTAAGGAGAAATGCATCACTTGCATTTGGTAGAAATAAGCAAGCTGGTTGAAGTTTGCCTCTGAATGAGTCAAAAACAATCTGATTCTCTCTCCAAAAAGTTTAAAATGGTGCAGCACAGGACTTTCCTTTTTTTTCTCCAGACAGTAAAAGAAAAAAAAGTCTCTGCAAAAGAAAAAGACTCCCTGCGAAAGAGAGTCATGGGGTTGTAGGCTTTGTGAGGGCTGGTGTCATGGAAGTAGCCCATGCAATGATTACAATTCTCATAAGACTCTTTCTCTTTTTTCTTCCTTTCTCTTTGGAGAAAAAAAGAAAGAAAAAGCCCCATACAGCAATTTAAACTTGTTGCTGCCTCTGGCGATGTAGGGGGGCGAAAGGGGCCCCCACTGTTGATGGAGGAGGGGTTGAAGACTGTTGTGGGGACTGATGGGGCATTACCAATATTCTTCAGAATTTGCTTTTGATACTGAGCTTTAGGAGTTCACTGTTTTATGTACTGTTGGGGGAGGGGGGATTTTGAGCTCCCAAAATTTTCAAACCCAGATCCAAAGAACATCACTAACACCTCTAGCATTAGGTATGGAAACTAGGCATCAGTTATGTGCCAGAGTGCTTGTGAAAAAGTATTACGAGCCGAATTATGGTCTTTCGACAGAAGACCATGAACTTGAGTTTCAGTGTATTGTAGTGGTTAGAGTAACAGGCGAGGATTGTGGAGACCCAAGTTGAATTCCCCACTCAACCATGAAGCCTGCTGGGTGACCTTGGGTCAGTCTCTATCTCAATTGTTGAGTGGGGGAAAAAAGAGGGGAAGAACCATGTATGTCACTTGTTGCTCCTTGGAAGATGTGCAGGTTAAAATAAAATTTGAAAAATTGCTGAGGAGTGATCTCAGGAACTCACTGTGCAGTGTTGGGATGTATGCAATCATCTGGGCTACTTGCTAGGTGAACACAGAATCCTGATAAATTAGCTGATCTTTCCCATTTTTATTGCTGGAGAAAAGCACTATTTGTCCTGACAAACTTAATGTAGAGGTATTAGGGATGTGAGCTATTCCAGCCATATGAAGAACTGGAGAGCCAAAGGAGAGTGTGAACTCTCTAATCATTGTGGAGATACATTATGTATATATTTGCATCCAAAAGACCACAACAGGGCTATCAAAAGAGAACATTTCAAACTGCCAACCGGAGAAGCAAAAAGTCATGGACCAATTGGCCAATATTTCAGCAAGTTGGATGCTTCCCCAGGGTTTTGGCAGCTAAATCTAACAGAAGAAAGCTCTAAATTATGTATATTTAACACGGTGTTTGGAAGGTGCTGATTTCCGCAGCTGCCTTTTGGCATAGCTTCAGCTTCTGAACTGTATCACAAATCTGAATGCATGATCTATGAGTATATTTGATGGTGTGGACACATGTATGGATAATATTATCTGAAGGTCCATCAAAGAAGAGCATGATTGTAGACCTCAGAACATATTGAAGTCAATCACAGCTGTAAGCTGCCCTGCCAACTGAACATACACTGAAGGCTGACCTGCAAGCAGAGCCTGAGAGGAGTTTCTCAGTATCTGGGCAGGCTTAAATGGGCATTGTATAAAAGTATTATTGATCTGGTGAAGTCTATTCTTGTAGTGTGCTTTTTCCCCCCACTACAGGTGTGACTGGGACAAAAGAGATGCACATTTGTACCAACTTGGTATATGACACTGGACCAATCTAAGAGTGCAATCCTGACCAACTTTCTGGCACTGACCTAGGCTGCAATCCTAACCACACTTTCCTAAGAGTAAGCCCTATTGAACAAAATAGAACTTACTTCTGAGCAGACGTGGTTAGGATTGTGCTCCTAGCTGCAATGCAGCCCCATGGTAAGGTAACAAACATGCACTTACCTTCAGGTCACCTTGACTGCCGCCCCACCGAAGGATGCAGTGCATGCCACACTGGCACAGCTATATCAGTGCTGGAAAGTTGGTTAGGATTGTGCCCTAAGTCACAGTTTTGGATTCAGGCCGCATGTTGCCTTAGCATTCATGCACATGTGATCGCATGCATATGCACTAGAGGCAAGATGTGTGCCTTTCCCACTCTGAGATTTAATTTCTAGAGATTCTGGGGAAGAAGCTATCCTTGAACAACGACAGCTATAGCAACTCATGCCATAATATTGAACAAGGTATTCAAAGGAACAGAGCATAAAATAGGGATTATCACTAGTAAATCGGAATGGCTGGAGCATATATTGTTGGTTCTTCTTTAAATTCATAATCATGACAAATATTATGCTTGTGTTGACTTATATCCATTTTCAAAACATTTCAGACCATGTCTCAGGCAACTTAAGCATCAGCCAGCAGAGTGCTGAGGCCTTAAAAAAAAGAATTATTTTCTCTTTCTTTGTGTCTTCATAGGGAATCACACACATGATATTTGTGTGTGTGAGTAAGAACATAAGAACAGCCCCACTGGATCAGGCCATTTGCCCATCTAGTCCAACTTCCTGTATCTCACAGCAGCCCACCAAAAGCCCCAGGGAGCACATAAGACAACAAGGGACCTGCATCCTGGTGCCCTCCCTTGCATCTGACATAGCCCATTTCTGAAATCAGGAGGTTGCACATACACATCATGGCTTGTAACCCGTAATGGATTTTTCCTCCAGAAACTTGTCTAATTCCCTTTTAAAGGCATCTAGGCCAGATGCCGCCACCATATTCTGCGGCAAGGAGTTCCACAGACCAACCACACACTGAGTAAAGAAATATTTTCTTTTGTCTGTCCTAACTCTCCAACACTCAGTTTTAATTTAGTCCACTTTTGTTCTCTGAGTAGTCCACTTGCTCCTCATTGGTTGCAATGGGAGAACCATCTCTGCTTCTCCTACTTACAACATCACAGTTTTCCAGCCAGCAGGCACTTTCTGAACTAATAATTGGTTTGGGAGTGATTTTCAGGGGGAAAAAATGTTAAGTGGTCTTTGCAGCCGGTGGGGTACTCTTGGCTCTACTCTTTGTTCCCAGAAAGCTGTGGGAAAGAACCACAAGTAATTCCCCACCATCATCTGTTATCACACATGTAGGGAGGAGGGGGCTGCAGTTGACTCACAGGGCTTCTGTTGTTTAGGCCTCTCCTAAGCAATAGTTGACATCCCTGGTGATGAGAAGCATCTTTACTGACTCCATCGGTCCCCAAGGTTTACATGAGCTGTTGCAAGACTAATGTGCACGTGGCTGCCCATTTTGATGGATGGAGCTTCTTCAAAAAAGTCCAGTGCTGCTTGGCCGCTCTTCCTAAGAGGATTCAGGCAGTTGTGGGGAGAGGAAGAAGCTCTTGGCTTCCCAGTTTTATATACGTTTTTTTATTGGGGCAGGCAGAGTAGATAGCATGCTCTTCTATTTGTTGGTTGTTATGTTTGATTGAAATGCAAGCTGATGGGACACCTGCCCATTTCAAGATGCCTCTGTGTCTGGGGGTCATTCTCTTATGGATCTTGCAATATGAGGTGGTTTCCCTCTCTGTTCTGTGTAGTCTCCGTCCGTTTGTCACCAGACACAGGATGAGAGTGAGTGCTATTGACTGAGCTGTCCAACTCTGCTGGGCTTTTGCACAGCTCAGTTAGTTTTCTGTGTTGACATATGAATGTTTTGCTCGGGTGAAATCCAAAAACCTAAAGCTTTTGTCTTCTAATATGTCTACATTAGGGCTGAAAGCATTTGTTGATTAAATTGTATGATCAGTTAATTGAAATAGTGAATTAATTTGCCCAGTTAACTTTCTGGAGTTCCTCAGTGCCAGCAATAGTACTTGACTTGACTCTGTGCTTGCTGCTTCTTCTTGTGGTCCTTCCATTTTCAGAATTTGTTCAAAAAGTGAGTGACATGGGCTGGCAGTTCAGGCTGAGGGCAGGCCAGTAAATGGCGAATATTTTACTTTCTGCTGGGTCTTTTTGAATGGTGGGGAAGATAGGAGTGATGAAGTTGTTGCTGGGTGGGACATGTGTCTTGGTGAATGGAAGGAGAGAGGGACTCATTGGTGCTTACCCTGGGCAGATTAGAATTTGATTTCCACATGCATCTCCATGACTTGATATCTATAATTTGGTAACTTGCAGCTGAATGTGTGAGCTTCCAGCCTCTTTTTAACAAGTACAGTATTTTTTAGATGATGCAGTAGGAAAGCTCTGAGGTGTTTAATCTGCATTAACTGTTTCACTTGTGCAAGTCATCACTTGATGTTGCAGCCACTGAATGATGAATATGTGATGTTTTTCACAAATTAATTCCTTCAATCCAGGCCAGAATTTCAGAAGGCCCTGGATTAATCAGAGAATTGTCTGCACCAGAACTTATACTGGGTTGAAAGTCCAAGGAGTATTCTAGAAGAAAGGTCTCTTCTGCATCCTGATTCTCATTCCTAAGAGTCCCTGACTATCTGAACACATGAGTGCCTGGGCTCAGCCCCAGGTAGACTTATCCTATTCTGACTAGTGCCAGCAGAACAGGCCTGTGTGCTTTCGCAAAAAAATGCTGTAAAACACATTTTAGCAGCATGGAAGCCATTGGCAGCAAGGCCAATGTTGACCTGCTGCCACCATTCAGAAGTTTGCACCAGCCAGAGCAGGTAGACTCTCTGCTGGGCAGTGGGGGCAGGGGGAGAGGAGAATGAGGCGGGCGTTACATGGCAGGTAGGGGGCAGTTCAGGTCCGGGAGGCGGGTGAGGATGGTGGCCACAGCTTCTGCCACATCCTATTCCCCCTCCTGAGCCTGAAAACTCATTATGAGGTGGCCTGGATTTCCACCAGCAATATCACTGTTGCAGATCCACGTAGCCCCTTAGAAGCTACGGAAAGTGGGTTTTCCCTCATTTTAAAAACATGTCATTTGTTTCCACAGACCTGGTCTATCTGATGCTGTTTTGAAAGTCAAATGATGAATTTAAGGGGGGATGGGTATGTGTGTTTTGTTTTTTCTTTTTTCCTTTTTCCTTGCAGGGGTCAGATGTACATACTCAGATCTTCCCATTGCCGAAAACCCCTAAGGCCCTGAGGTGAGCCCAGTCTGGTCCCCCACCTGCCTGCATGGCAGAAGCAGATGTAAAACATTTTGAAGGATATTCTCACAAACTTTTGGCACTTAAGTACCAAACCAGGAAGATGTAAACTTCTCATGGCCCCCAGCTCCAAAGTGCGCTGCTTGGACCCCTGCTTCTGACTCCCCAGGTATTCAGGATGATAAATGTAGGAGAGCCCATATTAGTGGCCTTTTCACTTTCTGAAAGATGGAAATGGCTACTCTAGAAAAATGAAAAGTTCCATTTGTCCTTTTACACTGACTATAAAGTAATATTAATTTTTCTATCAATAATGGTTCTGTCGAGTCTCTTCAGAAATCCTCCTCTCTTTTTGCATGGGCATTTCTCTGTCAGCAGGAGTCCATTATCTGAGCACAAACCTTCATTGTATTACCGTTATCAGTTAATTAGACCACATGAAGTCTGTGCCAGCCAATCAGGTGGCTCCCTGGCTCACTCTACTTAGCCTTGATAAAAGTTAAAACCCTCCAAATTAAAAAACTTCTGCTATTGGAAACCGGCACCTGCCTGAAAATTCAGTATCTCTTTTTGGAGGTTCACCAAAGTGGCCCAAGAGTCATGTGAACAGCAGGGTATCATCGCACATCTGGGTTCCCCTCCCCTCCCTTTTTGCAGCCAGGTGAGTCCTGTTACAGATTGCCATGCAGATATATTGTGGGATGGTATTTTCCAAGGGAACCGAAATCCAAAAATTATGGAATGGAACATGGCAGAAAGCATTTCACTACCAGAAGAAAATGTCAGTCCTTACAGGTGTGACATGACTGAGATGAGACTTTCCAGCCTGCAAGGGAAGCAATGTGTACCTTACTCATATGCCCTTAGATTCACCCTACATGTTACATTAAGCCTGTCATTAAGAGATGAGCTTAATTCAGGTGTGGCTTGGTCAGGTCCCCTTCTTTTATCAAAAAGCAGTCATCAAATTGTTGTGGGTCAGCAATGCCCAAGGAGAGGGGTCACATTTGTCCACTGTACTGTTTTCTGCTTAAAAAGGCAGTCTAGGGGTCACTTTACAGTAGGATGCTGGTGTCGGGGAAGTGTTACTCCTCCCTCCTTGCACTTCAATCCTCAACTGTATCACCCCCCCCCCACTATTTTCTGTTTTAAATGAATCATTTTCTAAGTGACGGGTTAACATAAAAAAGTAGTTTGGTCCTGAAAGGTTGTGTATCATGGCGCATCATGCTCTTCTCTGGCTCTGTTCAGATAGTTTCAGATTACTTTTCATAGTGTGATGTGCAATTGCCACAGCCAGCTACTTGTTCTGCTCTTTAGCACCCACACTTGGTTCAGTTTTTTCTGAATCCATACAAGGTGGAATACATGAATCCATTCCTAGAGGGTCCTCCAGCCCTCAGGTCAGTGATTTGAGCCTGAAACTGGAGAAGTTGGAACCTGAAGTGCAGCACACAAGAGGTCCTCCTCTGCTGCCTGAGCAAAAGCAGAAGGGCAGGCTCCTGGCGTTTGTGTCATGCCAGGGACATGATATTGCCTGTCAGTCACAAGGACTGATGTTGCAAGCCTGATGGCCTCCTGTACCTGAAGAGGGTTCTTCTCTGAGCACATGCAGTCTGTGATGACTCACTCAGTTATGGCTCAGACCTAGATTCTTCACCTCCTTGGAGTTTGGCTAGACTTGCTCATCCATCCCTCAAAATGAAGTCTGATTAATTCTTCCAAGCCATGGCTTAAAATACATATATGGCAGAGTGAGCAGAAGTGTTATGAAATATCATAGTGGGTAAGAAGATATTGTGCTCTTTTCTTTCGGAGAGGCCTATCAGCATGAAAAATGTG
Source organism: Tiliqua scincoides (assembly GCF_035046505.1). Classification (NCBI taxonomy): domain Eukaryota; kingdom Metazoa; phylum Chordata; class Lepidosauria; order Squamata; family Scincidae; genus Tiliqua; species Tiliqua scincoides. The sequence continues at coordinate 284,646,761 of NC_089821.1, forward strand.
AAGGGTGGTATGAGAGGATTGCAAAGAGGCTGAGAGTGGAGTATTGCCAATGACAAAATGACAAAGATACCCAGGCTGAGTCTTCAAGTCTGTAGCAATCCTGTTAGCTTTAGTATTGTGTACAATTGCTGTCAAATTACTGCTAGGTCTGCATCTGAAAACTAGTTTGTCCCATCAGTCATTTGGGCTAATATATTGGTCCCCAATTGTGTTTAGTTTCAGACTGGGTATATAGATAATTTCTGTGTTAAGGGGTTGTTTTCAAGTATCTGCACATTCTTCAGTATAGTAGCATACATAGCCCAATAGAATCACTAGCACGCACTCATGTATAAATCCTTGCAGCTTGCAGTGAGAAGCTGATTCAGAATACATAAGAACCGTGGTGTTCTCTTCCGGTCAATCCCAATTGGCTAACCATTGCTCTCAAAAATCCTGAGGACCCAAGGGATATCACTTTGACCCTGCTGTGTGGGACAGGCTTTGTCACTGACTGATTCTGTTCTTCAAAGGGGCAAGCTATATATATATATATATATATATATATATATATATATATATATATATATATATATATATATATATATATATATGTAAAAAAAATCCTTCATCGTTAAAATATGAAAATCAGCCTCAGCATTCTTACAATTTTGAGCAGGTGACCAGTGGGACTGCACGCTTAACCCTGTCTTTGATGCCTTTCCTCTGCTCCATATCAGCACTGGTTACTTTTGCCTCTGCAGAGGGTTCTATATGTCTGTTTACACTCAGAAGCAGTGATGTAGCTAGAAGGGGTGCAAAGTGCTAAGTTTTGCAGGGAGCCTCACTGCAGCATGCAAGCAGCCTCTCCTTCTGCCCTTCAGAGTCATTCTGGGCACTGGGAGCAAAACAGGGAGGTATTTGCCCAAAATGGCTCCGGAGGGGCTGCTTGCACGCAATGGTGAGGCTCCCTGCAAAACTTAGTGTTTTGCACCTCCTCTAGCTATGCCACTGCTCAGAAGCCTGGAATCCTAGAAAAGCAGCAGGAGTGGGTGATTTAGAGGAAACATAGGGGAAAAGTGTTAACTACTTCTCCCTGGCTGCTCTTCAGGATTGCAGGCTCAAAAGGCAACTTTTTTTTTTTTTTTTTTAAATGAAGGTTGGAGCTTTGTTATGTGAATCTGCTTGTCATGTGTAGTCTACCGTCAGCAGTGAGAGGCAAACTCAGCTGCTGGAGAGACTAGAGCATCACACCCAGCAGCAATAAAAGTCTGAGCCGAAACTTTGGCTCTAGTGGATTGGTGTTTGAAAAATGTCAGGCTAATAGGCCTACGTTTGTAGAATAAAATCTTTCTTGCACTAGCCAGGCCCTTGAGGTTGGCCATGATATATATTAAGCTTTACCTATTCATTTATGGAACACTAATCCTCAGCTTGTACATACTCTTATTTTTTTCCCCAGAGCCATGTCGTGAACATCAAAGACATAACAAAACGACCTATTTAATTAAGTTTCTGGTATTTGGCAGTGTTGATCCAGTGTAATGCCAAAAAGAGGTGTAAAGTCTTCCATGATACTCTTGCTAATCCTGCAGAATATATGGGGAAGCAGGACAGTCAGGCATCCAAATCAGACTATCCTTTGGTTTGCCTGGGCTCTGGGGTAGCAAATGCTCATGGACCATTTTGTTTAATTATGGGTATAAAAATCTCAACTGTCTTTTGCTGGGTGGGTGCTTAAAGTATTCATCTGATGCAGCTATCTTGACCTGCTTAATGTATCAGTGAATAACTTCAGAACTGTCCGTGATTTAAAAGAATATTATTATATTTCTATGTGTATATAACTAAGGGCGCAATCCTTGGGCTGGTGCAAGTCGCTTGTGCCCTTGTCGCAGGGAGGCTGAATCCAGCTTCTGCACCAACTCTGCTGGGGAGTCTTGCATTGGCTGAGCTTGGCTGATGCAAGGCTCTGGGGTGGGTGGGAAGGAGGCGTTCTGGGGCGGGGGGAGGGTGGTCTCAGGGGCAGGTGGGGAGCAGGAGGAGGAGCTGGGACCCGGTTCTAATGCCAGATCCCAACCTCCATTCCTGAGCAGTGCAGAGTGGCTTCAAGCCACTTCACTCTTCTTGGACTTATGCCAGGAGGTGGCGCTAATCCGAGGAGACCCATTGGGGCTGCAGTGGCTTACCCAGGGGTAAGGGGAAGAGTTTCCTCTTACCTCTGGCTGAGCCATTTCAGGGCCCTGTCTTGTGTATTTTCTCTTCTGTCATCTGCAGCTAATGTCATTTGTTCTCCTACATGAGAACAGAGTGCTTATTTCTGGTTTTGTTTAATGACATTGCTTCCTGCCTAATGACATCATTTCCGGCCCTCAGCAGGCATCATGAATGCTATCTGGCCCGCTGTATGAAATGAGTCTGACACCCCTGCTTTAAAATAAAATAAACTCCTATGGCAGCAAGTTCCACCATTCAGCAGTGCATTGTAGTATGCGCAGTATGTTCTTATATATTTGGATGTACATAGTTTCTAGTTTTCCATCATGCAAAGTCAGCAAAGGAGAAAATTATTGAGTTATATAGAATAGTGATTGATAGTTTTGCTTCTTTAATAGTCCATATTATGTATCAGGCCCTCCCCCCTGCCCTGGTATCATTTACAAATAAATTTACTGATTTCTTTGAGAGCAGCAGCTTTTTACATAAAGTCAGTCTTTATGAAGTGAAATTGATTTTTTTTCCTCTTCAGTCTGGATATTGTCAATGAGTTTTTCACCAGCATTTGATACATTTGCATAGTCAGGACACTGCCATGCTCTTAAATTTCATGTTTGCAGTCTCATATCATACAGCTAAGAACATAAGAAGAGCCCCACTGGATCAGGCCAAAGACCCATTTAGCCCAGCTTCCTGTATCTCACAGTGGCCCACCAAATGCTTCAGGAAGCACACAAGACAACAGACACAACCTGCGTCTTAGTGCCCTCCCCTGCATCTGGCATTCTGAGGTAACCCACTTCTAAAATCAGGCGGTTGCACATACACATCATGGCTTGTAACCCGTGATGGACTTTTCCTCCAGAAATTTGTCTAATCCCCTCTTAAAGGCATCTAGGCAAGATGCCATCCAGTGGTGTAGCTAATGATCATGTAGCCTGGTACCAAGCTCAAAATGATGCCCCGGAAGTAATGTCGCAACCAGAAGTGATGTCCCACCTGACTATTTAAAAAGTGAAAATGGGGGGGGGGGGAACTTGCCATCTTCCCTCCAGCAGATTGCCACCCACTTGCTCTGCCACTTCCCTCCAGCCAGTGGCATCTATCTGCTACTTAGGGTCAAAGAAGATTTTTAGCCCCCCTCTAAGACAAAATCAAATTTAATTAAGTAAATTAAGTAAATCAAAAGCGTGTCCCTGATTGGTGTAGGACACAAGAACAGCCCCACAGGATCAGGCCATAGGCCCATCTAGTCCAGCTTCCTGTATCTCACAGCGGCCCAGCAAATGCCCCAGGGAGCACATCAGATAACAAGAGACCTCATCCTGGTGCCCTCCCTTGCATCTGGCATTCTGACATAACCCATTTCTAAAATCAGGAGGTTGCGCATACACATCATGGCTTGTAACACGTAATGAATTTTTCCTCCAGAAACATGTCCAATCCCCTTTTAAAGGCATCCAGGCCAGATGCCGTCACCACATCCTGCGGCAAGGAGTTCCACAGACTGACCACATGCTGAGTAAAGAAATATTTTCTTTTGTCTGTCCTAACCCTCCCAACACTTAATTTTAGTGGATATCCCCTGGTTCTGGTATTATGTGAGAGTGTAAAGAGCATCTCTCTATCCACTTTATCCTTCCCATGCATAATTTTGTATGTCTCAATCATGTCCCCCCCTCAGGCGCCTCTTTTCTAGGCTGAAGAGGCCCAAACGCCGTAGCCTTTCCTCATAAGGAAGGTGCCCCAGCCCCGTAATCATCTTAGTCGCTCTCTTTTGCACCTTTTCCATTTCCACTATGTCCTTTTTGAGATGCGGCGACCAGAACTGGACACAATACTCCAGTTGTGGCCTTACCATCGATTTGTACAGCGGCATTATAATATTAGCCGTTTTGTTCTCAATACCTTTTCTAATGAACCCAAACATAGAATTGGCCTTCTTCACTGCCGCCGCACATTGGATCGACACTTTCATTGACCTGTCCACCACCACCCCAAGATCTCTCTCCTGATCTGTCACAGACAGCTCAGAACCCATCAGCCTATATCTAAAGTTTTGATTTTTTGCCCCAATGTGCATGACTTTACACTTACTGACATTGAAGCGCATCTGCCATTTTGCTGCCCATTCTGCCAGTTTGGAGAGATCCTTCTGGAGCTCCTCACAGTCACGTTTGGTCTTCACCACTCGGAAAAGTTTGGTGTTGTCTGCAAACTTAGCCACTTCACTGCTCACCCCTGTCTCCAGGTCATTTATGAAGAGGTTGAAAAGCACCGGTCCCAGGACAGATCCTTGGGGCACACCACTTTTCACCTCTCTCCATTGTGAAAATTGCCCATTGACACCCACTCTTTGTTTCCTGTTCTTCAACCAGGTCTCAGTCCAGGAGAGGACTTGCCCTCTAATTCCCTGACTGTGAAGTTTTTCAGTAGCCTTTGGTGAGGGACCGTGTCGAACGCCTTCTGAAAGTCCAGATATATAATGTCCACGGGTTCTCCCGCATCCACATGCCTGTTGACCTTTTCAAAGAATTCTAAAAAGTTTGTGAGGCAAGACTTACCCTTACATAAGCCATGCTGATTCTCCCTCAGCAAGGCTTGTTTGTCTATGTGTTTTGAGATTCTATCTTTCATGAGGCATTCCACCATCTTACCTGGTATAGATGTTAGGCTGAATGGCCTATAGTTCCCCGGGTCCCCCCTCTTTCCCTTTGTAAAGATCGGCATGACATTTGCTATCCTCCAATTCTCTGGCACCATGGCAGTTTTGAGGGACAAGTTGCATATTTTAGTCAAAGAGATCAGCAACTTCATTCTTTAATTCCTTAACTCTTGGGTGGATGCCATCAGGGCCCGGTGACTTATTGATCTTTAATTTATCAATGAGGTCTGAAACATCTTATCTTTCAACCTCTATCTGACTTGGTCAGGAGGGGCCATTCGGGCAGTATTTGCCCAAGGTCTTCTGCCATGAAGAAGATGCAAAGAACTCATTTAGTTTTTCTGCCATCTCTAAGTCTCCTTTTATTTCCCCTTTCCCTCCCTCACCATCCAGAGGGCCAACTACTTCTCTGGTGGGTTTCCTACTTCTAACATATTTGAAGAAGCTTTTATTATTCCCCTTATTGTTGCCGGCCATGCGTTCCTCATAGTCTCGCTTGGCCTCCCGTATCACCATCTTACATTTCTCTTGCCAAAGTTTATGTTCCTTTTTATTCTCCTCATTAGGACAAGACTTCCATTTACAGAAGGAAGCTTCCTTGCCCTTTACGGCCTCTCTAACTTGGCTAGTTAGCCATGCGGGCACCCTCCTGGACTTAGTGGAACCCTTCTTCCTTTGCAGTATACACTTCCGCTGGGCCTCTGTTACTGTTGTTTTAAGAAGCCTCCATGCACTCTGTAGAGATTGGACTCTTTTTACCTTCCCTTTCAACCTCCTTCTAACCAGCCTCCTCATTTGATGGAAGTCCACTCGTCGGAAGTCAAGGGTTTTTGTTAGAGATTTGCCTGGTATTCTTCCCCCAACGTGCATGTCAAAACGGATCACAGCATGATCACTGTTCCCCAACAGTTCCATAACACTGACATCTCTAACCAGTTCCTGAGTACCACACAATATTAAATCCAGAGTCACCTGTCCTCTGGTGGGTTCCATGACTAGCTGGTCTAAGGCACAGTCATTAGCGTGTCAAGGAATCCGGTCTCCTTTTCGTGACAGAACACAAATTGACCCAGTCTATATGAGGATAATTGAAGTCCCCCATGATTAGAACCCTGTCCCTCTTTGTCACCTCCCTGATCTGTTTCCTCATTTCAAGGTCCCCTCCCGGTTTCTTGTCTGGAGGACGATAGTACGCCCCCAGTATTACATCGCTCCTGAGGCCTGGTAATTTAACCCACAGAGATTCTATGGTGGAGTCGGACCCGCCTTCAATCTCTACTTTGCTGGATTCTATTCCTTCCTTAACGTAAACAGCCACCCCACCTCCAACACGCCCCTCCCTGTCCCTCCTGTAGAGTTTATAGCCTGGGATTGCGGTATCCCACTGATTTTCCGCATTCCACCAGGTTTCCGTTATGCCCACTATGTCAATGTTTTCCCTAGTCACCAGACATTCCAGTTCTCCCATCTTTGCTCGGAGACTTCAGGCATTTGCACAAAAGCATTTGTACATGGAATACCCCGGATGGGCTGCTTATTAGCTCCTTTGTCCCTGCATCCTCTCACTGTGCCAAACCATCTATCACATCCCATCATGCTACCATTCTCAATTTCTTCTCCTACTCTGCCTTCACCTTGTTGTTCTCTAACCTCCCCATCCCTGTCCCATAAGGATGAGGCGTTCTGAACCGGATGCCCCGGGCTCCTGTCGGCTTTCCCCCAGCTTTCCTGTCAGCTTTCCTGTCCAGTACAGGACACTGTACTGGGGTGAAGAGGGGCGGTTATTCTCCCCCTGCTAAATATAAGGGGAGCACCACTTGAAAATGTGCCTTTTTACCCAGTTATTATTTTATTAATTAACAGTATTTATATACCGCTTTTCAACAAAAAATTCACAAAGTGGTTTACAGAAAAAAAAATCAAATATCTAATGGCTCCCTGCCCCAAAAGGGCTCACAATCTAAAAAGATGCAACACCAGCAGACAGCAACTAGAAAAGGCACTGCTGGGGTGAGGTGGGCCAGTTACTCTCCCCCTGCTAAATAAAAGAGGAGCACCCACTTGAAAAAGTGCCTCTTAACCAGTTAGCAGGGGTAACTGTATTATGACATATGGAAATGAGAGATGACTTATATTACCACCTTATTGGTTTCATGCTATATCATAATAACATCTCATTGGCTCTCAGAACAATCAGTCTCACCGGTCAGATTTGAGTTAAAAATCCACTTTTTGTTCCATAAGGCAGTTGTATTTTCATTTTCTGGTTAATTGGCCATAAAGTTTGATAGAATAAAGATATTTCAATGCAGTTTGTTTCATTGCATTCTACATTAAATTACCTTTCTAATGATATATAACAAGATGGTATTATTCATACATACCAAGATTTTCACAATTTTGGTCACTAGTGTCAAGCTCAGCTTCTTGCCCCTGTAAAGCCTGATGCTTGGTGCAACTGCTACCTCCTGCACCCCCTTAGCTACACCACTGATGCCATCACAATGTCCTGTGGCAAGGAGTTCCACAGACCAATTACACTCTGGGTAAAAAAATTACTTTCTTTGGTCTGTCCTAACTCTTCAAACACTCAATTTTAGTGGATGTCCCCTGGTTCTGGTGTTATGTTCGAGGGAAAACAGCATCTCTCTATCCACTCTGTCCATCCCCTGCATAATTTTGTATGTCCCAATCATGTCCCCTTTCAGGTGCCTCTTTTCTAGACTGAAGAGCTCCAAACTCTGTAGCCTTTCCTCGTAAGGTAATCCTGGTAATCCAGCCTGGTAATCATTTTAGTCGCTCTCTTTTGCACCTTTTCCATTTCCACTATGTCCTCTTTGAGATGTGTCAATCAGAACTGGATGCAATACTCCAGTTGTAGCCTTACCATCGATTTGTACAATGGCACTATAATATTAGCCATTTTATTCTCAATACCTTTTCATAGCATGAAATTAGCCTTCTTCACTGCTGCTGAACATTGGGTTGATACTTTCATTGAGCTGTACACCAGTACCCCAAGTTCTCTCTCCTGATCTGTAAGACAGCTCAGAACCTGATTAGCCTATATGTGAAGTTTTGATTCTTTGCCTCAATGTGCATGACTTTACATTTACTTACATGGAAATGCACCTGCCCATTCTCCCAGTGATTCTTCTGGAGCTCCTCACAATCTTTTCTGGTCTTCACCACTCAGAAAAGTTTGGTGTCATCTGCAAGCTTGGCCACCTCACTTCTCAACCCTGTCCCTAGGTCATTTATGAACAGGTTGAAAAGCACTGGTCCCAGGATAGATCCTTGGGGCACACCACTTTTCACCTCTCTCCATTTTGAAAATTGCCCATTGACACCCACTCTGTGCTTAGTGTGCTATACTCTCTACTATAGTGTGCTGTATTCTTCTTGTCTTCTGCTGGTGACAGGCAGTGGACTTCAACTTTTTGGACCGAGGATCTATCACACCAGTCTTCAACATGGGACATGCTTTCAATCTTCAGCCATTTCCCCCCCCTGCTTACTCTCCCTCTCCCTTTGACTCCATGTTGCATCCCTCCTTGTGCAGCCTAGTTTGAACTTTCAAGCCAGCAATTTTTTTTCAGAAACCTAGAAATCTTACCTTTAAAATAAGCTCCTCCAATTCTGCATGGCTTTTTCCTTTGCATTCCTGCTTCTTTCTTGACAGTCAGCAGCCAAGGGAGGGAAAAGTGAGAAAATGGTGGTACTGTAATACCACTGGTGCATCTTGCTTTAGATCAAGTCATGAACCATGCGAGTCAGCAGCCAAAGTTTGATAGTCTTCAAATGAGGCCCTTTGTATTGGATTTGTTCCATAGCATGCTAGATCCTTAGTCCGTATAAAACAAAATAAAGCCATTGACTTTCAATGGAGCTGAAATTATTCACATCAGCCGATCTGCTGGTCCATTGTTTTGCCTTATTTTTAGCCTTAATGAATGAAATGAAACAAGTAGTGTTATAGGAATTTGCCTCCAGTTTTCTTGGCCTAACACAGAAGGATGAGGTTTGAACTATACAGTTAGGAGCAGAAATAAATCATGTTAACTGTGACTGGACTAAAGGATTGTCAGTGCTCCTCTGTAGCATAAAGCATTACTTTGACAACTCAAATTAACCATTTCCCAAGTAACCATTTTAAACTCACTTGTCTAAAATTGTGTTTGGGAAGTGGTGAGTATGGGGAACCAGAGGACGACTTCTGACATCATGTTTTTCAGCTATGACATGGTTTTTGGAAAATTTCCAAATGCATGTAAACACTGGGTCACTGCAGTAGGACATCTGCACAACTTCCTCAGGCTTGCAACAAACACACAAAACACTCTTCATTCATGGGATTGTCACTGAGTGGTTATGAAGCTCACCTGTTCTGATGAAACTTTTTCATATGTGTATTGCTGCCAAATCCATAGATGTCAGTGTGTATGTTTTACCCACTCTTAGCACAGGTGTATCGCTATACGTGCACTGGGTATACCATATCCGATGTAATAACTTTGCAACAGTAGGTGTGATCCTGACAAAGTTAAGCACGTTTTTATGTCTTAACTGATTTCTGCATCTGTGTGAGAGAGTTAATTGTGTGCTTCACTTTCCTATTGAAATAAACAGGAGTTAGACATGCTTAACTGACTGGAGTGTGTGCTTTATGCTCACAGAGGCATGTTCACATACTGAACGTTTGTATAGTTGTGTGTGTGCATGATGCATGTATCCATTACCACTGCAGGTCAGGGCAGGTGCGCAGCAGATGTTTCTGTCTTTCCTTGAGGTTGCACATTTATGTTGACACTGAAGTACACTTTCAGTGTATATGTGGCAAGATACAATCTCCACCAGTGACAGTGTTCCCTTTAGGATCAGTGTTCCAAGAATGTCAACTTTGTCACTGCTCTTTGCAGAAGGCAGCAGGGATATGCAGAGAGAAGGGAGGCAGGGCCTCCCTGCTGGTGAGTGGGGAGGCAGGTGAGGCAGAGCCTCCCCACCAGAGTCCTTCAAAAAGTGCGGTGGGTTGTGAGTGCTTGTGCGCCTCACATGGTGGCTTCAGAGCTTTTTGAATGACTGGTGAGGAGGCTCTGCTTCACCTGCCTCCTCACCCACCAGTGGGGAGGCTCTGCCTCACCTGCCTCTGTACCCCCCCCCCCCGCTTTCCTGGAAGGCAGTGTATTGCACGCAATGGGAAGAACTGAGTCTTTTCATGAGTGCTTATTTATTAGTGGAGTACTTTTCTAGACTGGCAGCCCAATCCTATGCATGTCTACTCAGAGGTAAGTGCCATGACAGTCAATGGGGCTTACCCCTAGATAAGTGTGGATAGGATTGCAGCCTGAGAGCCCGATCCCAGGCATGTCTACTCAGAAGTAAGTGCCGTTCGAGTCCATGGCGCTTACTCCCTGGATCGCAGCCTGAATCGGGTGCTTAACGCTGCCTGTTGCGGCGGTCAGGCACCAGGCTGGACCGAGGCAGTTCCCAAGGGGGAGAGCTGAGCAAGCCTTTCCGCCACGGGCGCGGGGAGCGGGGCGCAGCAGGCGAGCGGGGCAGAAGAGAGGAGCGCGGGAGGGGGGGCAGAGAGCCGGAGCGCTTCAGCTCCTCGTCAGCGGTGGGAAAGTGGCTTCGCACACAGCGCGCTCCTGGAGCGGCGACTTGCTCTTGGCGCTCCCGGAGCAGCAGCAGCAGCGGGGATGCCCCAGGCTGTGGCTGGCTTGGAGGGCCGGCTCGGCCCCTCGGCGGAGAGCGCCCACACGCAGGCGCGCGCCCGAACACCCCCCGCCCAGGGGACGCGCCTGGCTCCCTCGCCAGCAGGAGGCACTTTCTTTGGCGCGCGCCGCTGCCAGGCACCCCGCGCCCGGCTCCCCTTCAGGCGCCTCCTGCGAAGCTCCCTCTCCCGGCGCGCCCCTGCTGGGCTGTTCGGGCCACGTGTGGGGACGCGCGCCTCGCCCTCGCGCTGCCCGGGCGCCCTCCCCCTCTGCTCTGTCACTTCAAGTCCAGCCCCTGAGAGGCAGCCAATCGCGGCGGTGCCATGTTCAGGCGCCTGGCAGCCTTAAAGCGGCAGCGGGGCTTCCACCTCTCTCTCCTCCGCCTCAGTGTGATTGGACGAGTGGCGGCGTGTGGATGTGCCGGGGTCCCTCTCCTCTCCTCTCCGTCCCTGTCCTGCGCTCTCTCCCTCTCCCCTCTGCCTCCCCTCCCCGGTGCCTGGGCCGCCGCGCTCCCTCAGGGCGATCTAGTCTCTTTTCTCGGCCAACTGGGGATGCTAAAACCGAACTGATGGACATTTCCGAACTTTGCATCTCAGACCCTCTCAGCTACCACAACCAGTAGGTGCCCTCGTTGCTCGCTCGCTTGTGCCTGGGACAGGCTTAGCATGGCTTGGGAGACCCCGATCGCGCGGGCTGGGACTTCCCGGGTGAACTTCGCCGCTCCCCCTTTAGGCGAAGACCCGGTCCAGCCGCAGCTGCCCCGCCGTGACACATGCAGCACAGTGAAAAGCTGCGGGGGGGGGGGAGAGGGGGAGTGCCCTGTGCATCGAGGTCTTGCTTCTTGAAAGCAAGCAGGGTGCAGATCTCCACTTAGAACAGCCTGGAGAGCTGTGCGGGGGGGGGGGCAAACTCAGGGCACACTCCTAACCAGGTCTACTCAGAAGTAAGTCCTATTTTGTCAGTGGGGCTTACTCTCAGGAAAGCGTGGTTAGGATTGCGGCCGAAAACTCCTAGTTTGGGCTGCCTTCAGAGTGCATCACTTAGTTCCTGCTCTCATGTGCAGGTGGATTCAGCTGGGAAGCCCACCCATCCTGCTTTCCAAAGCGTGGCTTTTTGTTTTAAGATCAGAAATGTCTTCTTGGATGTCCTACTGCAGAGACAGAAGTATACCAAGGTGTGCAGCGCTCACTCACAATCATATTCGTTTTTTTTAAAAAAAAAGTATTTTATATTATTGGGCTGGTTTTAAGAGGAAGATATGCCCTCTTTGACGTCTTCTGGAGAAGCCAGTGCTTGGGGCAGCCAGTGTAGGGATGCTGAGAGAAACAGTGGAGCAAGTATCCCAAGCTGGGACTGATGACAGAATGGCATCTGCTTGCGTTCTGTTTCTTTTCAGGTGTTCTCGGGAGCGCCCGAGGATGATGGTTTGTGTGAAATTGTTCTAGTAGGGAAAGGTTGAGCCTCGGATGGAATTTTGGAAAGTGGATGGAATTCTCCTGTCATTTGTGTCTGCTCCACTCCTTCATTCGTTCTTAAGTCTGCTGCTCTTTTGAGAAGCCACTCTCTTAGCCAAGTCCCCTATTCTTGTTTTGTCCCGATGAAGCTTCCAAAGGCTCTAGAGGGTGTCAACAGATTCCAGTGCTAGCTGTGTTGTCACTCTGGATGGACAGGGCATTGTTTCAATAGCTACACCTGAGTAAGAGTTAAATAATAAATACATTTTCAGTGGAGACAATGACAGTTTCCCCCTCATTTCCTTTTGACATCTCACTTTCCACTCTCATTCATTTTCTGAGTAGCTGTCATTTTTCCCTGTCGTTCCTCGTCCCATCTTATTTTAGCCTCGGATCTCTTTAATGCCAATAAAAGACATTAAGAATCTAATCTTTGTTGGCTTTTGTTTTCATGGGCACTCTGGCAATCTCCCCTTTTTGGATTAAAAGTATCATTTTCAGTGTCTTTCTTTTTTCTGTTTTCGTCTAACAATGAATTAAAAATGATATACCATTTGATCTTTTGTGAGAAACTTGGACTTTACAAGTGAAGCACTTGCTCAATTGAAAAGAAAATATTTATTCCTTTGCAGCCATTGGCACTGTATTTTTCCAGTTAACCCCCCCTCCCATTCACACAACTTACTTGTAGCATGATGATGGAGATGAATGCCAAGCCACAAAATAACCAAAATGGAGCACTTATCTGATTCTTTTTAATGGCTTGTATAATTTGATAGTGTTAATAGACAGTTGCCAACAGCACTGTGCCCAAAGCAATTTTCCTGCTTCCCTGTTAACTTGCTTTCCAATTAAAGAAGCAAAAATGGATCAGGAGGCTACGCCATTGTACCCCCTGGCACAGAATGGGTGGGTGAAGGTACAGAATTATTTCGGTTACTAAATTTGCTTCTACCAAAATATGCTTTGGGTAAAGGGTGTATTTTATTTGAGTTGGCATGAGTTTACTACTAGGTTCAAAAGCTTTTAGAAGACAATCTTCAAAATAGTTTTGAATGGTCATAAGCTAGTTGATGGAGAAAGCATGAAGCAAAAGGGGTATTGAATTCTGAAAAAAAAAATTATCAAATTGTTTTCCGTTTCTGTTTTCATTTATACTCTTGTTGCATAGTAGAACAAAGGTATAAGTCAAGGCCAACCATACCTATGCGGTAACTCATCTGGTGCATGTAGATTTCTGTATATACCTACTGTATAGGAGTATTTTTGTTATCTGTCTGCTCCTGTGTATAATCTGGGTTCACAGTTGGAATCCAGAGGCCAGTCAGACATTGTTCACAATAATTTAAATGCTTCTCTTTTAATTGTCTGCAACAATTATTTTGATAAGCAAAAAGTTTTAGGAGAATTTGTAACTTTTAAAAGAATCCCCTTTTTATTCCTTTGCAGAACTTTCATTGTTAAAAGTGTGTGGCTCCTGTGAATGATTGGTGCTTATTAGGCTTTCCAAGCACTTTCCTGGAGCTTGTAATAGCTTAATATTGAGAGTGAATGGCAGTAAGAAGAAATCCATGTAGGTTTTCCAACTGGAAGGGAAACTGTGCACCTTGCTGATTTCAAATCCCTTAAAATGAATCCAACCAGGGCCTGGTGAGCTGAGGAATGTGCTTCTTCTCAAATTTTGGATATGGCATTCTGAGTTTTACCTTTCTGGACTAGGAAAAGTTGTCCATCCCCACTAGGTTGGTTGGGATGTGCCTTGATATAAGCACTTTATTAAGGATTGCACAGGGATCTACTGATCATTGCCTTGTGTTGCTTCCTAAAGCATGGGATCTTGCTTGTAAGTGATTTGACCCTGAATATTTATATATTCTTTTATTAATGTGACCTTTGTAGATGCATTTTGGAGTCATTCCTCATAACTGCTAAATGCACTGGGGAAAGTTTATCTGTCTGCAGCCTAAAGAATGGAATCAGGCAGAAACCATTTGAAAGAGTAGGTTTAGCAAGGAAATATATAAAAGGAATGAAACGGCAATTTAACTTGCAGGTCAAAACAGATGAAGGCTGAAATTCTATATGCACTTGCATGGGAGTAATGTGAGTCCCATTGAACTCAGTGGGGCTTACTGCTGAGTAGACATGCATAGCTTTGCATTGTGTATACGTTGAAATTAGTCAAACTGTACAATGGCTGTCTACACTACAATGACTGTGGAATATGGATCTCTATGTGTACGTAAATATGTATGCTGTCCAGATGTATCTATGCATATATCTGTGCATGCTTATCATACCCTTATTTGAATTTGTAAATGCAGCACAATAGTATATTCCTCAAAGTGAAATTCAGCACTTTCTCCTCTGTGTCATTAGTGTCACAATCCCAGATGATAAGTACTTTTCCCCCCTTGTTTCCTTTTTAACTTCAGTTTCAGATGTTGCTGGGTCTGTAGGAAGATGCTTTTTGACATTCCTAACCAATAGCTTTGATATTCCTAACCAATAACTTGTGGTTTTTACCTGATGAAGAAAAAATAATGCCACATTGGCATAACAAAGACATTCAATGGATTATGTCTATTAAAAATGCTTTCTGTTTGGTGGGAAAAAGAAGATGCACGCAGTGTTTTGCACTATAAGTATGAAAATCACGTGCAAAAAAGTGAAAAACAGTAACTACAATTGTAAACACAGAAACCCAGATTCAGAGAGGTCCAGCGTGTTCCCACTTGTTATTCAATTCAGGAGTAAACTCAGGAGATGGAAAATTAATTTCTTTTGACATTGTTTTTGTTGATCCTTTCTTTCAGACCAAAGCAAAAAACTTGCAGACCAATGTAGGAATGTGACTTGCTTTCTGAAGGATAACTGGAGCACTTTGCTTCTATGAATGAGGAGGAATCATTGTCAGAAAGGTTGAAAGAACAAAGCTACTTGAGTTCTAAGCACTCCTGGAAATCTAGAATGAGAAGTGGTTGCTCTTTTTCTTCAGTTCTGTGACTGGGAAGAAATTCTAAACAGACTGGATGAAGCTGTAGGTGCTCTGAGCACTCTTGGAAATTTACAAAAGGGGCTTGTAGGTGTGCGTGTGTGTTTTTGTCTTGGCAAAATAATTCAAGATGAGGCTATAATGGAAAGGAAAGTACTTAGCTGACTTTCTTGAACAGCTAAGTATTTTCCTTTCCATTGAATAGTTTGACTTTCGTGAACAGGTTTCCTGTTGTGTGGCTGTTAGGGTTCCTTACCAAGAGCCTGGCTAACCTTGAATGTCAAAGGGAAAATTTAACCTTTCTTCTGCTTGTCATTCAGATTCTGGTTTTTTAATATCAATTATTGAAAGTTACAGAAAGATCAATTTATTATTATTATTTTAGGGGGAAAAAACAACTGGACAGGGATCTTTTCATTGTATTGATTGGAGGTAATCAATAGATATTGCATTTAGCCCGAGAGGGAAAAGACTTTGGAGGGATTGCATCAGAGAAAGTTGCTGTGACACAGAAATTTCACTGCATAGTCTTGTTGCTTGTTGTCTAGGAGAAAATATTGCTTGTAATACTCTGACCCCAATTTTCTGACCTCATCCCACCTTCTTCCCTATTCTGTCATGGGTCATAATTTCAGTAACATGGCGTTATACAAATCAGCGCTCGTATACTCCCTCGAATAAGACATTTCATGTGTGGCACATCCCCAAAGAACTGAAGCATTTCTGTTCTAGGTGCAATTACTTCTAGTAAATGAGAGGGGAAAAGAGATTTGATCTGGTGTGGAACTAAGGCTCAGTGATGATCTCTTTCTTGTAAATGCTTTTAAGTGTTTAGGAAAAATAACTAACAGAAGCAGGACAAGCCATACCTGCTCATGGATTTCCTCTGTTCTGTATCAGTCCCTTTAGGGGTAGAGAAGTGCTGATAGCTACTGTATTGAGGGGAAAACTTTAAGAAAAATAACCAGTTGACACTTTGATATTCTTACAGTTTAACCAAGTTTTTTGAATTTGTTTGACAACTGCAAAATGAAGAGAGAGTTGACTACAGCTTTCTTATACACATGTGCGTAGCATCGATAAGGTGTCAAACACGCAGTTCAGGATCCCATCCTACCTCCTTAACAAGCAGGAGGATAACAATTCTGCCACTGTATATTGATAGATTTGATAAGTTTGCTAGGTGTAACTAACTCTAGCAACTAGCCAGAAAAAAAAACCAACAACTTATTCCACTTTCTAAAGTGAGTAGGTATGGTTGGAATCGCTTTGTAAGATAGGAAAGCACTTTACATGGTCAAGGTGATTTATTGTAATTTCTAAGTGTTAATGGAAGCTTGGAGAAAACCTCTTCATTTATGGAGAATTATTTTTCAGGAGCCCTTGCATGTTATTGTTTGTGCCTTCTCTGTACCAGTGTGGCCTCTTGTCTTTAAAGCTCTTTGCTGCCTCTTTTCAGCACTAGGGCTGTCCATGAAGTGGCCCTTGTGGCTGAAGGACAGTTATTTTGTCTGTCAAGAAGCACTTGTGAGCTGAACTGCTGAAGGCGACTGCCTGTTAGGAAAAGTATGTCTGCTTGAAGTGGAATCTGCTGCAGAATGATGTGTCTTTGCTGTGTTTGTAATTGCAAATGTAATTAGCAAACAAGCTCTGGGGGATTAAGAACCTGAAACTTTCACTGCACATGATTTGACCCTATGTTAGCCAAACGGGACTAGTACAGGGCCGTATTATTCACAAGGCTGACTAGACTTAAGCTTAGGGGCCTCGCAGGGACTAGGGGCCTATCATTTTTTATTTTTATTTTTGCTGAGGCTCAGTTTTTAGTAAATATATATTTAAAATTGCGAATAGATTAATCAGGAGACCTTGAAAATGGATAAAGGGCTGTGTGCTGTGATTTAGCACCTACCGTACCAGGATCAGGCAGTAAGCTGTAGTGGGGTGAAAGATTGATGTGCCAGAGGGGCCCAAAATATCTGAAAGCCTAGGGGCCCGGCCAAGGGTTAATTATGGCTCTGGACCAGTAGGCTCTTTTTATTCCATGCTGTTCCTGCATTTTTGTCTGGGATGAAAGCTGCTTCTAAATTTCTGCTGTGTAGTGGACCTCATTTTTTCCTTTAGACTATTCCTTGGGCTTTGGATTCTCTTCAGAAAGAATTCCATGTTGCCCTTTGTGAGAAAAGAATGCGCTAATAGATATTAGCTTTCTGAGCAATTTCAGCGCTGATGGGTGTCTTGGACGGTACTGCCATCAATTTGTCCTGTTGTGTTTTACACAGCCAAATTGCAAAAAGCAGGTGGCAGGTTGCTGTTTTCATATAACTTGTGCTGCTTTGTGATCCTGCTGAGCGGATCGCTTCCCCCTTCCGCTCTTTACTTCACTGCTTTTACTGTGCTCCAATCAAGTTTTCTTTTTTCCAAAGGGAGAAATATCCACATTTAGCTTCCCCTCTCCTAAATTTCCAAACTTCATGGTAATTTAGTCATCCTGTTAAGAACATTCTTGACCCATGAGTATCTGCCAACAACAGACACAGCATCTCTTCATAAGAAAGTCACAGACTGGGAATGTGTGATGTACAGGAGGTGTTTGCTTTCTCATGCAAATTCCGTCATGCTAGAGGTTCTTTTCTGCCCCTTTTGTGCGTGCTGTATTTAAGTTGCAGTAACATGCAATGACAAAGCTGTTTTTGTTTTGTTTTTTAGTGTGAAAGGGAATGGATTGAGAATAGAGAGAGGCGGCCTGTCTTGTCCAATTCTGCACTGCCGGTGAGGCGTTGATTTCTAGGGTATCTCCATAATTATTACATCCTGTTTGTGGGGTGGTGGGGAGGAATGGGAAGCCCCTTTTTTTGTTAGAAACATAGGCAAGCTACCAATATTTGGATGGAACCTTGTCCTCTCATGTTCTTTTTTTATACAGCAAATATTATTCTTTTATGCATTCATATACATTTTAAATATATCAAACAACAACTGGACAGTGTTCAGGACCTCCAGCTGCAGCATCTTCTATGATGCCAAAAGAGACACCCTTACCTGTCTTCTGAATTGGCTGTATATACTTTAACTGAAGATTTTATGTTTGTTTTTCATTTTTCTACTGTACCAAGACTTTTACTCCTGTGAATATTTTTTTGTTTTCTATTCAATTTTTAGTCCCCCCTTACACTTTAAAGTGAACTTCTATAAAACTGGAACTATCTTTTGAACAGATCTGAAGAACATATTGTCCAGCTGACCCCTAAGGCCACAAGAATGGCTTCACAAATGTTTTGTTCCCAGTCTTATTTTGCACAGGGTAGCTCTTGTTGGAAAATGATTGTTTCTTCCCTGTAAAAATACATAGAGCAGTTTAGGAGAGAAATATAATTTTCCATCAGCTTCTTAAAATGTCTTCAAAAAATTTTAATCCCACTTTTCATAGCAGTTGCAAAGCAGCTGACAAGATACGATAAAACAACATTAAAACATAAAAAGTACAACCAAAAAAGCAAGGATAATACTACCCTCCCCCAGTTCTCAACACATAGACCTAAAACAAATGTAGTAATAGTTTTGATGACAGCAGTTTTAACAATAACAGCAGGAAATGACTCTTCCAGAGGGCCTTTGGACTTGTCTACATCTAATTCTACCTCTGCTACCTGAAGGAGAACAGGATGTATTGGTAAAATAGATGAGATAACATATTTTAAGTGTGTTCCAAAGACCAAGTATATAGTGTTTTTCTCTCTCCAGTACACATATAATTGAATAAGTTTGGAAAAGAATTGTGTTTTCTAGAGATACATTCAGCAAATAGTTAAAATGGACTTTGCGCAAATAGAGTTTTCTTTATTAAATGCAACCAAACATTCAACAATAATGCCTAGGGCTCTTAAGAACCTAGATACTCCTGAAACAGATGGCTCATTTAAAGAAGATTCTTCTCCTTGGTAGATGATGGCAATTCGATTAATATTGGAACTTTTCCTTGGGTAAAGTTTCAGATTTTTTCTTTTAAACATGAAAACACATACTCAGACATGAATTACAGTATCTTTGATTTCTGTGTCTGCAATGTGCACTTAATTCCTTTAATGTGAGCTAATAATAATGGCAATGACAAACAGTTTAGCAGAATAGTCATTCAAAATCTTGCATGTAATCTGTCCTCACCCATATTTTACAGTTTGGGCCATTTCTGCCTTATCTCCTTCCCTCTTCTCTTACCATTTCATTCAACATCTCAAATGCTTCTATTTTTATGTTGTTTGCTTTTTTGGTAGCTCAGGGAAGTGTTGTTTGGGGAAGCAGAGGTATTTGTGCTTCAGGAAAGATGCTGAGCATCAGTTCCTGTGAAACTTAAAACCTTAATGCCCATTGCCTGCCATGCTTTACTAGTCAATTTGGCATAGAGGTCTTTTCCATGAAGGAAAGGGAGCCCATAGTACAACTAGCTGGCCTATTATGCAGTGATTTGCAGGCAATTAAGTGCAGTCTGCAATGCAGTCAAACTTTGGACCAAAGAAAGGGAGTGAAAACACCACTTGCTTTCAAAAACCGACTTTCAGGCATAAAAGTAATCCCTGGATGAGCTCTCTGCCTGAGCCGATGTCCTAGAGCACAATCCTATGCATCTTTGCTCAGAAGCGAGTCCCATTTTGTTAAATGGGGCTTACTCCTAGGAGAGTTGTATATAGGATTGCAGCCTTAATAGCTGTTAGAAAAGAGTTTACCTGGACACTTTATGAATGCATTTTGCATTAAAAGGTTGTAGAAATAAATCCATTTACACATGACAGAAATTGGTCACATGTATCACACACAAATTTTGATTAAGCATAGTCGATTCAGCTTTAGAATAAATTTATATATGGTTGTAACTTCCTTCTCATATGGGCAGTGCATAAATGATGTGAGTGATAGAAAAGAATTAGTTTTAAGCACACTCATGACTGTAGTGTGTGTTCACATATACATGCAAATACTCTGCATGTGTGTATGCATGTGTATGTATGCATGTATGCAAATATTTGTGTAGCCTGTGAGGTTTATCTTGTTTCTGTACACCCACATATACTGTATGTGAGAATCAATATAAATACGAATTGGTATAGTGTAGTCTGTACACAGCATATGTTTTTATTATATACACAAGTATGCCTACGCAAGGTATATGTTTGTTCATCTAGTATGAATATATCTCAATCTAGCATAGCATCTTTTCCAATGAGTGTTTGCTACTGTCTCCCTTGTGTCTTTTTTAGACTGTGAACCCCGTGTGACAAGGAACCAGTTATTTTTTTCTTCATTTCTTTTTCTTTGTAAACCACTTTGTCAACTTTTTTGTTGTCAGACAGTAGAATATAAATATTCTAAGTAATTATAATAACTAATAAATCTGTATCAGTACAGTCTACAGGTCTCTGTATCACCAAGTATATCAGTCTGTTCAAATAAAATAAACACTCTTATCTTCTGTAAAAGGAAGCTCTGAATCAATGCTTGTGGAACATAAAAGATCTTTGCGTGAAAGATTTAAAAAATGTAAAGTAGTCTTCTCTGTAAATATAGTACATATATTGCATGTTTATCTTTCTGATTGGTGCAGTTTGATATGGAGAAAAATATGACAGAAAAGCTTTATTGTTTTGTCTGTTAAAATACAAGAAGAAAATAAGCCTGATGCATATAGAACATGAGCAAATTGCTGTTTTATTTTGCTGAGACTCAAGCATGTGGACTGAGATTTATAAATCCAGTAATTCTGCTGCTTTGCTATTTCATTGGGAATAAAACTGAACCTAGGAACTTGTGGGTAAGGAACTGAATTGGATATTCAGTGTTTATTCCAATGTGCAAAATAGAAAATGCGTCTCACCTGGAGTCTGTCACATTGGAAAAAAAAAAACATTTTCAAAGACTGCTTTTGAACACACTTTATCTCATCAAACAATATTTCTGTTTTAATGCATAAAAAGTCACCTTTAGTTAAAAGCAACGAATAATTCACTTTGGTGTTTGTAATCCTGGTTCTGAGATAATATTGCAGAAAGAACTATATATACCTGTACCCACAAAACAACATTTGTGCCATTTGTGCCAATGTCATTATAGTCTTCCTGATCACTTCTCAGAGCTCCCATCCCTTCAGAATACTTTCTTTATTGACAGACATTGGGTTCCTGAGCCATACATTGCACAGTTTTATATATATAAAACATATATATATATATATATATGCATGAACAATGCTATACTAAATGTGCACTTAATTTTTCTTTTCTTTTCAATGTTCACTATGGAATTTAGGGGGAAAAAAATACACCAAATGCTCTTTCATCATTGACTGAAGAATAAAAGAATCAGATTTGGGCTGTTTTTTCTCTGTCAGCATGAGGGTTCTTTCCCTCAATCTGTGCAAAATGCTATAGATTCAATTCCCCTGTTGGCTCAAGAGTTAAAAATTAATTCATGAATAATAAAAACCAATCAGTCTTGTTGAGTTTACGAGGGATTAGAAGAGGGTTTTTTTTTTTTGTGCAGAAGCAGTTATATATCTTGGTGCTGATGTTGTTGGACTATTAGAGCTTGCATTGGGTCTCCCTGGTTGATCTGATAACACTACCTGATTTGCAAATACAGTTGTTATCCTGATGACTAACGAGCCTAATATTGGATGGATTAGCAGGGGTCACACAGCTAGTACCTGTTACAAGTTCTCAGCCCTTTCAGAGATAATTCACCTTATCTGAAAGCATTTCTGAAGGTAAAACTGTTGCAGTGAAAAGTATTTGTGTATGAATCATTCTTGCCTCTGTTGCGTATTAGACAGCTAGTGTTTTCAAAGGGATTTTGATTTTTAATTCCTGGTGAAATCCATTTGGGGTCTTGGATGATCATGCATCCCTACTGCTTTCAGAGCCATACATTGCACAGTTTTATTCACAGTTGCTCATGCCCTGGAGAGGTTATGATAGTGCATCAGTATTAAAAAGCAGAATACTGAAAAGTCTTCAATGACTGTGTTTTTAAGTTGCTGTCCCAGCCTTTAGAATATGTCTCATTTTCTCCTGTAGAAGGAATGTTTTTTATAGCAAAGGAGCCCTGATCTTTATATTATTTCTGAACCTCACCTGCACCAATTCAGGCCTTAGGCAAGAATTTCTCCTCTTTGTGACACCTCGAACTGGCCACAGCACCATGTGACGTCTTCTACCTGCCTACTTGATCTGTTTCCCTGTTTTTCAGTGGTTAATATGCTTTCCCTTTTTGTTTGCTCATAATTAGACTTGTGTTGTCACAACGTGGTTAAGCATGGAAATTCTTCATAACCCTCATCATTGTTCACTCACCTTTATTCAGGGAGAACATGTGTGCAAGGTGCTGTAGAACTATCCTTGGGTTTTGTACCTTGCTTAACTAGAGCATTAGTCAGCTTTGCTAAATTGTGCTAGGAGTACCCTGCATGTGAAGTTGTCCCCCTCTCTTCCCAGTCCCAATCAAGTTTGATGAAACTGCTTTTTTAAGTGTTTCAGACTTCGACCAGATTTGAATCAAAGTATGAATCAGCTGAACTTTTGTGGTACTTTTTCTCACATACTCATATTAATCACAGTTTTCATAATAAACAAAGAAAAGCAACATACTGGGTATAGAAGGCCAGTGAAATACAGTATTCACATTGTATATTTTAGCATAACTAATATACACTGGAGCGAAAAATCAAAGTGTAATATTTTCTACGACTGATAGTTTCTGATTTGGGCTTTATTTTTCTTTTTGTGTTTGCTGTTCTTTATACTTAGGGCTGTCATCTGATTAAAGGGATCTAATTAGCTTTAATCAATTGATTAGATCTGCATAAATTTGCATATGAATAAAACAAATAATTGAAAAAAAATTCTTTTTCAAAATGTGAACATGCAAACCATATCAGGCATCATTTTAGAAGAAATACTCTATCATGCTGTACTTGGAAAAATTATGAACATTAAAGCAATATTTGTAATTACAGTATTAAAAATGAAAATCTTCCTCAATAGAAAATTAAATTCTATGAAGTTGTAATTCATTAATTTTTCTAATTATTTAAGTAAACAATTGCAGCCAATTGCAATATTATATAGTCACTCAGCAGTGTGCATCCTACAGCTTCTCACTGACAAAAGTTGCAAATTACAAGAGGGCTACAAAAGGTTGAGAGCCCAATTCTATGCCTGTCTACTCAGAAGTAAATCCCATTATAGTCAATGGACTTACTCCTAGGAAAGTGCGTATAGGATTGTAGCCTGAGTCTGCAACAGCAATGGCAATCAGGCAGTGGAGATGACTGATAGCCCAGTCCTATCTTCCCTGGCACCAACCGGTACAGTGGCTCCAAAATGGCTATCTTTGTGTCCAGCAGAGTCAGGGAGGCCACTGGAGGTGACTGGAGGCCACTTTTGTCCCCTTCCCCTGGTGAAAGCCCCAGGCTCTGCAATGGGCCTACTCGAGTCTGTGCCAGTTATTTTTGCTGGCACAGACTTGAGAGGCCCTGTTTCTGGCTTTGAAGCACAATGCGGGGCATAGGATCCAGCAGAGGAACCTCTGCAAGTCCCATCCCCTTTGGGACCAGTCCCTCCCCCTGTTCCACTCTCTACTACTAGGAATGATTAGTACAACAACAGGCACCATCTCAACCATTAGGAGATGTCCCAAGGACCCCCCCCCCACTCCACAAGGATACCACAGCATCCCTAGCATGTACAAGAGCTGCAATGGCTTCAGCAGCAAAGGGACAAAAGCAAATAACCACTAGGACCCCTGTACCAGGATTCAAGCCCACCCATATAAACATATACATCTTAGGCAGTGATTCCCAAACTTTTTCAACTGGTGGCTCCCTTGACCTACTGTGTAATTGGCCATGATTCCCCATTAGGGCTACAATCCTATACACTGTATAGAGTGGCAGATTTTTCACAAGGATTCTGTGACTCCCCTGGCTGGTTTCCACGGCTCCTCAGGGAGCCATGGCTCACGGTTGGGAACTACTGATATAAGGAATACTTTCATTCAATTTTTATTTAATTGTATCATTGGGAGAGCAGCATCTGAAAGAGAAGCACACAGGTGGGATTGTGAATCATCTCCTAGCAGGGCTGTTGTTCCATTGCTATAAAAAAGGCAGCCAGGTAGCAGAGGTTTGGCTGCACAAGTTAATTCGTTGCCTACTATTAAGCTTGCAAATGGTAGGGGTCTAACTGGAACAGGTAGGTGTCAGCAATCTCACTGAGCAGCAGCTGAGCTCATACCAATCATTTCAGGCAAGCTATAGTCTTCCCTTGGAGCTTCCCTTGGGATCTATGTAGTCACCCAGGGCCTAGGAGAGGGGGTAAAGGGGCTAATTTGTAGCCAGGCCAGGGTCTAAAAGGAGACTCAGGAGCCAAAGGATGGGACCCAGAAACTTCCTGGGATCTTACATTTTCCTATCTACTCAGACTTGTCGCCTGCACAGGATGCTGAGGACACTACCACAAGTGTGCGGCTGCAGCTGCTGCAGCTACTGACAAGCCATATATCCTGGGCCAAGGAATGCAGACATGACACTCCTTAACACAGTATCAAATCTGGGAGGGAACTGGTGTGCTACAGTAGCTCTTTGGCTTGTGGATCTGCATACCATGAAGAAGTGTATAGGAGCTCAGGAACACAGTTGCAAGGCTACAGCTGCTGCAGAAGCAAGTTTTGGTACACAGGAAACTTTCCACTCTAGTGTGAGGCTAAATATGATGATGCTCATTTTCTGCATAATTTTCTATATTTAAAAGATTTTAGAGAGACTTAGGAGTGTGTTTGGTTTTCTGAATTACTGTATCTCTAGCTGCCAATGCCACATGGTTGGGTAGACCTGGACTCCAAAGACTTTGCCAACTGTCTCCACCTTCCCCCCACCCTGTTTCATCCCTCCCTGTCCCCATTCTGCTTGCCCGTCACCACCCTCCCCTGCTGTTTGACCCCTCCCCCTTTGCAAAGGGGTCCAAAAGAAACTTTGTACTCCCTGATAAAATTCCTCTCAGAGGCCCTGACTTCACCTGTGGTACAGTTGCCTGTATGGAGCAAGGTGAAGCAGAGAGAGAGAGAGAGAGAGTAACAGGGACTTGGCCACAGGATCTGTCACACTTGTTCTCTGGCTTGAGATGCATACAGTGTTTGTGAAAGAGAGTGGTACCACCTGAATGCGCATGGAGTGGTGCCCTTTAAGGGGCAATACTATAATGGCTTGAGCTGTAGAGCCTTTTTCTCTTTGGGGTGGTGTGTGTGCGGGCAGTGAAACTTTGCAGAGGACCAATGTTCTGTAATGCGTGCCAGTGGGGCAGTCCTGAAAACCAAAGGGATTCTGATGAGTGTTTGGCCAGCAATAGCAAACACTCCCAGCTCTTAGCTGTTGCAAAATGAAGGGATGTTTAGGTAACACAGTTGATAGCAGAGACACATGTGATATTCCTGAGGGGTCAGGAGGTGGGGGGGCAGAGACATGAGACAGAGATGCAGCATGAATACATTGAAGGATGGAATTCCCTCCTGCCTTTACTTACCTGTGTAGGTTGCACTGTGCTTGCTTCACATGTTGGGGTGGTGGGGGAGAAGTTCCACTTGGGCGCCTGTTAGTGGAGTCCTCCTGGGGCAGAGTACCTATAGTGAGAATTATCTTGCCTTACATGTTGTGAGGGACAAGAGGTTGTTTGTGCAAAGTGTCCCCTTTTTTGTGCCAAGTGCCTTTTCACCATGGTTCCCTTCATCAAAGTTTCCCTTTGAAGGACCAGAGAAGTATATCCTCATACTGGACATATTATCACCTGTCCTTAGTTTTAGGGTGGCTGTGATGGGATTGGCTCAATCCTATGCTCTGTGATAGGAAAGTGGGTGGTGCAGGGGGTGTGGCAAGAATTTTCTGCTGTTTTTCTCTTCCCCATTTTTTCTGATGAGATTACTCCTACCTACTCCAGCTCTGTGTAGCTCTACTTAGCTTTTCCCCCAGCACTGGGAACATGCCTGTTGTCCGAAGGGGCTTGGGATACAATGTATGTCAACTCCTTTGTCCCTCCTGTGCCTCTCCCACATCACACCCCCAGTCTCTCTGCCAGTAGAGTTGTGCGGGCGTCTGAATATCATCTGAGATACAATGGTGCAGCATTTTTCCAGTTGCACAAGTGTCTGTGGTGTGTCCATCGGTGGGTGGGTTTCTGTACTGGCAGGGCTGTCATTGCACCTGTGTACGTGGAGATACACTGGTGTATCCTGAGGACAAGATGTCAAGTAAATATGACCTAACTAGTGAACGCTTTTGGAGTGAGTCATAATCACTGCCCCTTTAGGAAAAATGCAAACCTACAGAACTACCCTTGTCATTGCAAAGAATCATGCAAATGTGGGCTCCAAGATGCTATAAAGGAAGACATACCAATGCATAGTATACGAGATGAATGGGAGTGCCTGTTCTGTGTGAATGTTTTATACAGGAGATGGGACACAGTCCTTTGCTGGAACAGATGCCAACCAGTCCTTGCTTCACATCTTTACAAACCACCTCCGAATAACTTGGGCTGTCATGCCTTTTCTGGTCCATGTGCTGTAATAGCCTCAGAATGTGACTGTAGAAGGGCTCTGCAGCCCCCTACAGGACTCGGCTGACATTCAGCAACACATAGTTTTCTGCCAAGCCAAGGAAACATTGGTTGCTGCTGCTGAAATGAAGTGGAGGGTCAGGCATAGGATTCTTTTTGCAGATGTAATCCAGGGAGGTAATGAAATTACACTGTGGTTTGAACAGTAAAATACAAACTTCCTCTGCCATACTTTGATGATTGTTTAATCCCTATCTCAGGCACAGAATCATAATGCTTGAGATGGGGTTTACCGATTAGATTGTCTTCACTGACTTCCCTTGGCCGTTTTAGGATTCCGCCTTGCAGCGCATGTCCTTTTAATTGGTACAATCTCATTTTGTCTGGTATGGACACTGGGCAGTTATAAGCTGTTGCCTTGGTTATTAGCATTTTTACCAGTTTTTGTCTTGTGTGAACAGCTGTCCTGAGTAAACGTTTGTATACAGAGTAAACAGAGTATGTTGTAGTATTTTAACATTATTGATTGGGCATGCTCCCCCCTTTCCCCCAGATTAAGTATTTCTGAGCTCAAGTGATCCCATTTTCCAGAGGCTTTTTTTCTCCTATTATTTGGTCTGCATAATTTCTGTCACACTTGTTATTTTCACTTGTTTATATTCATGCTAAAGAACTTCTTCTGCCTTTGTTCCTTATATTCTTCATTTAATTCCTATATTATAACCGAGTTCAGCTTTAATCTTGCTTTATGGGCTAGGGTAAACTGCCTGAAGTTCCAGTTTATAACAGCACGGTGTTCTAGCTCCTTACGGAGAACTCTTCTGTTTTCACTGAATGACAAGATTGCTCTCATGGTGACTTATAGACAGTAGACCTATACACACTTACTGGGGAGTGAGTCCCATTGAACTTGTAGGATTGTGCTAAAGGAAGTTTATTCAGAGATAAGTACCACAGTCCTCAGTGGGACTCAGTCCCTAGTAAGTGTGCTTAGGACTACATCTCCAGGTGTAATTTTTAATTTTTTAGCAGTGAGATCCATGTTAAAAGGGCATTAGCTTGTGCTCTTACATGAATGTTCTGTTTCTGGCAATTATAATTCATTCAATTATTTCCATTTTTGCTCTCCTTGTATATTCCTTGAACCAGGAACATATTTTGCATTTCGTTTACTAATCTTTCGTATCATCTCATAGAGCTAAATACCACTTAATTTAATTAATTTTTAACCATGCCCAGGCCCTTTTGTCTAGATTTCAGTCTCTTTTTCAATGGCTGTATATTTTTAAGAACATGTGACTTGCTATCCAGTGATGTTCTGAATTTTGGCTGTTTTATATAGACAGTCATTTTCTAAATTTGAAAGACTGTGGTCTCAGGATAAACATTTAGGGCATGATCCTGCCAAAGTTAATAACTTCTGAAATCCCACTGATCGCAATAACAGACTTGGCACATGTTTAAATCTCTTCCACTGAAAGCACTGTGACTTTAAAAGTACTTAATTTTTTCTTGGATCAAGCCCTTGTTATTTTCCTGCATTAATTACTGTGCAGAGCTTTAATTTTAAAACACATAGGGCCCTGATCCTATGATTTTCACAAAAAAGTGATTACTGTGGACAGAATAAAAGCAGGAAATGCTGACATAATATCAGAAACGTGAGGTTACCCTAGTATTTCAGGCAGTTGTTTGAGTTTGGTAGAAAAATCATGAACTATCGAGGCTGTACTCTTGCACTTTTAGAAATCTGTCAATGGTATAGCAAGAATAATTTTAGTAATATCATGGAATCTATGGTTGATACTAATTCTTAACCATATATTTGAATTTTATTCCACTGCTGTCTAGTTCTGAAAGGTTATTTACATGCAGGTTTTTATCTTCCCTGTTAAAAGAAATAGTTTAGGAAGCTATTGAATGACTCCCATAATTTCTATAATGTTGGTCATATAATCAGAATTGATAGAGGAATTTTCATTACAAATCTCTTCTCATCAGGGACGTGCGGTGCAGGGGTGGCAGGTGAGGTGGAAGTGCCCCATCGTAGTCCATGGCAAAGCACCGCGGCTACCCTGCCTACTTACACCCAAGGAGGCTTTCTTTACACCTGAGAAAGCGGGTGTAAGGAAAGCTCCTCAAGTGTAAGCAGGTGGGGCAGGTGCAGTACTTTTCCATGGACTACAATGGGGCAGTTCTGCCTCACCTTCCACCCCTGCACCACACATCCCTGCTTCTCATGAAATGTTCTCTAAAAACATGAAGAAAATAGAAAAAAACTTTTTCCTTATCAGAGTGAAACATTTTATTATACAATTTGAACATGGTTTGAAATGGTAGTTTTTTTTTTTAATTATTGCTTTCGAGGATATTACAAGATACTTCTAGGATCTGCCCGAAGCTAAGTGCACCGAAGTCCGATTGATAGGCACTTTAAAGCCACATTGATTTCAAGTGGAAAGAATTAAGTATCTACAAACATACTAAGGCTTTTGTGGCTAAATGAGTTAAAAATTTAACATGTTGCTCAAGCCTTTAAGGGCACAATCCTAACCATGTCTACTCAGAAGTAAGTCCTATTTTGTTCGCGCTTACTCTCAGGAAAGTGTGGTTAGGATTGCAGCCTATGCCACATTATAAGAGCCATGGATTAAAACACATTATAGAATCTAGTTCCAACGTTTCACTTCCAGCTGTGGAAAGCATCTTCAGGGGTTGTAAAGACTTTGTATCCTCTCATCATACTGGCAGTAACCAACTGAACTAGAATTATAGGAACTAAATCCTATAATAAATAATAATAATAATAAAACTTTATTTTTATCCCGCCCTTCTCCCAAAAAGGGACCCAGGGCGGCTAACAACATATAAAACAAATCAAAACATAATTTCACAGATAAAAACATATTAAAAAACACATTAGCAGAACCCATAAAAACAGTAGTCAGAAGAGTCAGAATAAAAGAGCATAAAACAGCAGTTCTTAGAGGAATCGGGCCTGTAAAAAAGCAACTAAAAGATATATAAAAGATGTTAAAAAGGCCAGAACGTCAGAAGGCTTGGTTAAACAACAAGTTTATGTGTTTTAATCTGTGGTTTAAAGACTCGAGCAACATGTTAAATGATATTTTTCATTAAGTATGTTAACTCTAAAATGTGTTCTTTTCTTTTATAATTGCTTTTTTTTAATAGTGTAAAGCAGGGGTGCTCACACTTTTTTGGCTCGAGAGCTACTTTGAAACCCAGCAAGGCCCGGAGATCTACCAGGGGGGAAGGAAGCGTCTGACAGACACCCCCTTTAATGTATGGAGCCCCTGCTGGAGTCTAGTCAGTTTCGTCAGTTTTGTTGCTGCATGCCTGAAGAGCAGCTAAAGTGTCAGTTTCAGTTTAGTGTCAGCTATATATGTCAGTTTCGTCTAGTCACTAGACGAAACTGACATATTAACAGTTTGGAGAGACAGGGCTCCGCGATCTACTCATTTTGCCTCGTGATCTACCGGTAGATCGCAATCCACCTATTGAGCACCCCTGGTGTAAAGTGTAAATTGGAATTGGAATTTTGTATGTTTTTGTCAGAAGAAATGAAACTGGGATGGAATCAGTGGGATTTTAGAGGACAAGAAATGTTTAGAATCAGAATAAAGAAAAAAACAGACAGGTGGTCTGTGCTGTGTTGCATGAAGATGCTTCAGTCTTTGGTACATGGACACAGACTCCCTGATTCCTGAACCTCAACAAAAATAGCTCACTTATTTTCAAGGGAGAGCAGGTATTGGTCACAGCCAGAGGGACTAGTAACTTGCTGTTTTTGAAGCGCCAACTGGCATTCACAGGGCTCCCTTGAGAATCTGTTGTAGGAAGCAAGTTATGCTATTCAATCTTCATCATGTAGATTTCCTCACCTGGCCATGCATCTCATTCAACATTATAGAGCATTAGAGCTTAGAGCATTATAAGAGCTTAGAGCATTATAAGAGCTCTAAGCACAGTGTTGAATCTGAACACTTTTCACAATGAGAAATCTACAATGGTTATTTTAAGAAAACTTCAAAATAGACCCTCTCATGCTTTCTGATACTGAAGTTGGCTGACTGAAATACTTTTCAAAGATTCATTAAATGCTCTTTACCCATCTAGGAAAAGGTCTGTTCCATCTTGTGCAATTTGGTGAAGGACTCCAGTTAATGCAAATGAAATTTGCTTTGCAACTTGTTATCACTGCATCTGAAAATACGTAAGATCCATAAGATTCTTTCTGGGTGAATGGGGCAAAGTGGACAACAATTTGAATAGAATGCTACATAGCTAATAATCTTCAGATGAGTACTCTCACCCCCCCCCCCCCCAGTCCTTTGACTCCTGCTCTGCAAATCTGTTCAAAGTTTCTTTGGTTTTAAGCACAATCCGGACTTCTTCCAAGGTTATCATTCTTTACACTCGGTTGGCAACCTTCAGTCTAGAAAGACTATGGTATAAACCTACAGCACCCGGTATTCCCAGGCGGACTCCCATCCAAGTACTAACCAGGCCTGACCCTGCTTAGCTTCCGAGATCAGACGAGATTGGGCATGTGCAGGGTGACAGTTGCTGCCATTTTGAAGGCATAAGGACAGGAGCGACCAAAGAAAGCCTGTTCACACAATCTTTGTGGTATCCGGAGGGTCAGATGAAATAATGCTTAAGTGTCACACTCGCTGATATTGTGAAGATGCCATTGCGGCTTACTTTTGATAGAGTCTACTAAGAATTCTAGCTTTTTAGCTCTCATTATCAAAAATGTGTGGACAAGTGATGATAGGATTGGGATCAAGGAAGCAATTAAAAGGAAAATCATTGTTTTCTACCTTTGTTTCAGTCTATATTGCAAATTTATTTTAGGGCACAACTTAAGGGCTCAAATTATTTAAATTATTTTAAATTAAGCGCACCCAATTTTCAGGGAAAAAGGGGGTGGACAAGGCTTCAGATTCCTGCCCACAGAGTTTGCTGGCAAGTTGCTACTTGCTATCTCTCTCACCTCTGGTTGGCAATGGTGGGAAGGAGGGCAGGTGGCATCTCCCAGTGGCCAAATTTGGCCCAGGAGCCACAATTTGGTGACCCTTTACATCAGTGGAGGGAAACCCAAGAGAATCGCAGCACAGAGCTCAACCAGATGCATTTATAGGCTCAGATCACCAGCTGCTTCTTTCCGAGTTCAGGTTTCATGCTTTCAGTGCATGAAACGATTCATTTAGTCCTTTGGGAGTAATTTGGAGTGTGTTGAAGGAAGCTCCAGAGTAGTAACTGGGGAGTAGTTCGCAGTGCTAAGATGCTCAGAGGACAAAAATGCCAAATGAGGTGTGAGAAGAGATGGAGTGTGAAGTCGCTGAAGTTGCAAAGAATATTATTGGGATTTTTAAAAACAAAAACAGCACAATTCAGATAAGTAAAGGAGGACTGGGGTATGGAATCACATATTAGGCAAAGAAACAGGACAGAAAGGAAACCTAAAGCAGAGGGCAAGTTCCTGCGAGTGCTCAGGAGATGAAATTATGTTATCCCTGTATATGAAACTTAGGGCACAATCATGACCAGATCTACTCAAAAGTAAGTCCTATTTTGTTCAATGGGGCTTACTCTCAGGAAAGTGTGGTTAGGATTGCAGTCTTAGGCTGTGCGACCTACATGAGCAACCTTCACTTTAGCTGCGACCAAACAGTCGCCGCTAAAGTGAGTAGCCCCATTGCGGGACTGCTTCCCTTACCTGGGGGAAGGGGATGAACGTCCCCTTCTTCCGAGGAGCCACCCGCATGAGGCTCTGGATCTGGAGGGAGCCCTTTGTGGAGCCGCTGGGTCCCGCAGCTCCTGGCAGCTCAGGATTGGGCTGCCTGTAAGTGAAATATATAATGGGGATTTAAAGAAAACTTCAAATTTAGGCTTCAAATGCATAACACTGTATGTAGTGTCAGCCTCATGTGAAATGGATAGAAGTCGTAAAGGTGCTGAAGAAACAGATTACTTGCCACTTTAATTTTGAATTAATACCTCCGCAACAGAAACCCTAGGCTGGCTCTTCAGCAATTAATATAGACAATATATGAGCAAGATTCATGAAGTAACATTTGGAAGAAGTGAAGGCTGTAGAATACCTTGTGCAAGATTTCTGAGGCTACAAGAGGAGACAGGCATTGGTAAAATGATTGATGGAAGCTGATAATTGCTCCTGCCATGAATCTGAAGGCAAATGGGAATTAAAAGGTGGTTGGCATTATGCATTCCTCATTGAAGCAATATACCTTTAATTGCTTAATTGAGCACTCCTCATTTAAGCAATAGACCATGTTCACAACTGAAGTGTTTGAAGGAAGGTATTCAACTGAAGGCCAAATCAAGATCTGATACAGAGAGAATTGTTGAAAATCTAATGCTTGCTGTTTTATATGTTATATTATAAGATACATTCCAAAACCATGTACAGCTATATAGTTCGTCCTAATCCTCAGCCAGATTTGGCTGCCATTTTCACCAGTTGCAAAGAAAACACATTGTGTTCCCCAAGACCTGATGGAAACCCCTTTGTCAGTTTTAAACAACACCTGCCCCATTCATTGACGCACATCACTAACAGCCCAGTCCTGAGCTGCCTGAGGCACAGGGCTGCAGCAACGTCAAAAATGGCTGCTGCCGCATCCTGCACGCTCCGGGAAGCCGCTGCCGGCTGCTTGGGAGAAGGGAATTTTTGTCCCCTTCGCCCGAGTAAAGCGAGTAGCCCCACAATGGGGCTACTCAATTCACCCCCAACCCAAAGGTTGGTGCTGAATCAAGAGCCTCCGTGTAGGGCAGCAAGCCCAACATGGAGGCCTTGGATCCAGTGGACCTATACTGACACTGTTTGCCACCTCTACTGTTCTTTCAGAGGGAAATATGAATGCTCTTCCACTGATGTCTTATCATTGGTGAAAGAAGCTTCTTCAGCCAAAACAGTGTGCTGTATCTAGCAAAGGGGGGGGGGTGCTTTGGAAAGGAAAGGGGATTTCAATCCCCATATACCTACATAAGACTCCCACACTGCAATGGGTCTCCTCAGACCTGCACCAGCTATTTGAAGAGAGAAAGTGTTGGGGAGACTGATACTGAAAGGGATAGGATTCGGCCTGTGTCATCCCCTGCCCCCATTCTGTCCCCTTTCTGCCCAGTTTTGCCCCCTCCCTGCCCGTGAACTGCCCTCCCCTCTCCCACCTCAAGGGATCTTACCTGCTCTGGTGGGTGGCCAGCAGTCCTCCAACATATACGGGAAGGCTCTGACCTTCCTGCTGGCTCTCAGGCAGTGCACTACTCTGTATGCTATTGGAGCGCCCTTTACAGCTGTCTTGCAGCAGTCACCGCTGGCAGTCACTGCTAGTGTTCGGCTGGTGGCTGGGCCCAACTGAGTTGTAAGAAATCCATTTCTTGAACTGGTGCTCCAGAGATGGAGAAAGATGATCAAAACAGTGATATTTAAATATGGTCTGGAAGTATAGATAATAGCTGGCACTTATGCACAGTAATAATTGGCAACTCAGTGCACTCATGCAGATTTATGGAGGCTACCATGTTTGTGAGCTAGGCAGCCTCAAGCCATGGTGGTCTTAGGGCTTTTTCATATGATCAGTTTTCTAGTTATAGCAACCCCCAAATTCACATGAAACTTGGACGGGTCTCTTGTCAGTGGGAGAATCTGAGGCTGAAGCAAGTTGAAAGAGTTGTCAATCCTTGATAAGATCAAGGGATCTTAATTTGACTGTCTTTCATCACAGGGTCAGTGATAACACAAACAATAGTAGGATTGTTATCTCTGGTAGGTGGAGTTCTGGAGGTGCCCCTACAGAAACACAGTGACATCTGAATGAACTAAGCAAGGGTATGTTGCTGATCCTATAAGGAATTCTTTGTTCATGTGGACCAGGTGCATTATTTTGGAATAACAACCCACATGTAAACATCTTTGTATCTTGATTTTGCCAAGAAGCAAACTTCTTGGCAAAAGTATTTGTCATAATTCCCAAAGGGTGCTACAGGCAATGGCTAGGGAAGGATCAACCTTTGATATCTCTCAGTAGAGTTCCAGTTCAATCTTTGGTGTTTATCCATGGAATAAAGAAGTGGACGACAACTGTATGATTACTCCCTAGCATCTTAGAGCTTATTCCTTGGTAGCAAAACCAAATTCACGAAAAGCACGCAGTAGAATCTAGAACTGAGCTGAAACTGTGTTTGTGTTCTTTGCATAAACATCACACTGTGCAGAACTTTCCTCCTTTCATAAATTTTTTGGGTGCCCTTGGTTAGCTCGACAGTAGGGCAATACATATCACTGAATGAACAGTGGCAGGAGGGGGACTTGCACCAATGTGCTCTGACATTGGTGCAAGTGCAACTACTGACACTGCCCCTAACATCCAATGGCCTACATGTGCACAACTTCATATGATTAGGACCCTGGTAGATGGTGAGATTTCTCACTCGTGGAAGTTGCTCAAACACTGAATGATAAGTCACTGGGGTGGGACCAGCAGGTGTAAGCCTATCCTCCCACTGCACATCTACTATCATTTAAGAATACAGGTGGGAGATCCCATATTGAATACTACCCCCTTTCAAAAGTTTGCAACATGTAGAAAGCAGCGACAAGTGCAGGAAAGTGTCTAGCCTAGCTTTTGCTTGCTCCAGTGTGCTAGCTTTTCACATGCACTGTGTTTTTGACATGGGTGAAGATCCAAATATGGAATCCTTGTATCTGCATCATGAAGTGGTACCACGCTCCTTTTTCTGAATGTTTGAATCAGCTTTCAGTCAATGGGATGGGACATCTCAGGGCCCAATCCTATCCAATTTTCCAGCACTGGTGCAGCTGCAATGCAGCCCCAAGTTAAGGGAACAAATGTTCCCATACCTTAAGGTGGCCTCTGTGACTGCTGCCCTACCACAAGATGCACTGCATGCCCCATTGGCACAGCTGCACCGGCACTCAGTAAGGTATTTTGGCAAGGTATTTTTGATGGCAGTGTCCATTAGAAGATTGGAGGCATGTGTATAGGAAAGCAAGGGGCTTGCTTGCTATGAATCATCGCTGTTTCCTATTGTATGTTGTTCATTTCAGGGCTAAAAGACAGTGAAGGGACTTACCTTTGCAAAAATAAATGGACATGGGAGTTAAATAGATTGTGAAAGGGTGAAATCTGATTGTGAAGACTGGCAGGAGTTGGAGGGTTAACTCTGAACAAGCGTCCCAAGATATGCTTTTTCAGTTTTGTTCAAACTTATGCTTGTGTATTTATTCAGCAAGGAAGGATAGGATATTTGTTTCCAGCAACACAGCCCCAGAATGAACTTAATATCATTGAGTTACCAAAAGGGTTTGTTGGTTTCCAGGAGGCAGCAAACAGCAGCACTCAGTAAAATTAATAACAATGAAAGTACATCTTATAATTCATCAATCTTTTGTTTCCGGCATTGGAGCAGTGTGGTGTGGGCTACTCAGGTTACATAAGGACCAGCACTTTCATTATAGCCTTCCCTTCCCCCAGCTCTCATTTCTCAGGAATGGTATGGAGCATAGCCTTCTTATGGTAGAGGCAAAAGGGATTTTGGAAAACCTGCATATTCCAGATGAGAAATGGGCAAGGTGTAACAACCTCCCTTCCCTGCCCTAACAAATGGACAAAGCTTTTCAAAGCTTCGGTGGCATCAATACAAGCCAGGTCTGGCTTTAAGAATGAAACATGGAAACAGATTAATCTACATCATTGTTTAATGGCCTGTAGTGGGTTAAAATTGTGTGTGTGTGTGTGTGTGTGTGAGAGAGAGAGAGAGAGAGAGAGAGAGAGAGAGAGAATGCAGTGCTCTCATGATTGTGGGTCTCTGACATCGCTAGCTAATAGCAGGTGTGTGGTGACAGAGCTGTTTCCTCTTGAAGTTGGTTGGTATTCTTATTCTCGGTGTACAACAGCTTCTGCTGTGAATGAACCCCCATTATCTAAATGCTGAGTATCAAATCTCATGGCTCTTGGACTCTTTCTGCATGTTTTTTTTTTTTTTTCCCGGTAGGTAACTAGTGCACAGTGTCTCAGTAAGTGAATAACTTCTGATTATCTGAACATCTCCTTATTGACTGTTGAGGGGAAAAAAATGAGACTGTTTTCTATACTTATGTCTAAGCCATTGACCACACTTCTATCAGTGTGTCAGTATCCTAATTCTACACATGCACATCACTTACAGAAGAGTCTTTAATTCTGCCTCAAGGCTGTTAATGATTCTTTATTTGCTGGTTTGGTTGGTTTTGCTTAGTCTTTAGACCTGTTCTGCTCTAAGGCATAATAAAATATCTGATTAAAAATCAATTTGAGTAAAAGAAACTAAAAATATCATTTGCTAGAAAAACCATCCTAAAAATAGTCAGGTCTTATAAGAAGACCACCTGGAAGTGATGCTGAACAATAGGGGCAGATACCGTGTTTCCCCGAAAATAAGACCTAGGGTGTTTTTTGGAAATTACTGAAATATAAGACCTACCCCACAAGACCTAGTTGTGATCAGGGCCGGGGGGGGCGGGAGGGGTCCTTGGGCAGGGTGGGTGGACAACATGACCGGGAACGCTGCACTCCCGTGCACCACCTAGAAAGCGCCTGCTGTGCTGCCTTGGGCAGAGGACTCTGAGGAGGAGCTGAGGCGGGAAGCAGCAAGCGAGGCAACCCTGGGCTCTGAGGCTCTCTACACCTTCCAGGGAGTAAGTCCCATTAACTATAAAGGGACTGACTTCTGAGTAGACAGGCAGGCAAGCATCCTCCTGGGTGCTGAGGGGATATTTTTGTAAGGTATATTTTTGTACATGAATGACTGTGGATTGTTGTACATTTAAAAAAAAAAAAGACCTACTCCGAAAATAAGACCTAGTGTGTTTTTTTGAGCCAAAAAAATATATAAGACAGTGTCTTATTTTCGGGGAAATACAGTCTGTTCAACGTACTATTGCAATTATAATGGGTTTGTATTAATAAGAACATCAGAACAGCCCCACTGGATCAGGCCATAGGCCCATCTAGTCCAGCTTCCTGTATCTCACAGCGGCCCACCAAATGCCCCAGGGAGCACACCAGATAACAAGAGACCTGCATCCTGGTACCCTCTTAAATTAGCTACCCCACCCACCCTTGGGAAACCCCGAGAAGGTCAATGAACCTACCTGTACTTTATATTGTTAGAAATTGAAAGAAATATCCTCTGCTCCAAAGATGAAATAGTCTGAAAAGAAAAGAAGAAGAAGCCAAATGAACACGAAGCAGAAATATGGGGAAGGAACTTGACTTTGTGGCTCAGGCTGTGGATTGCATTTGAAAATGTCATCCCTTGTGTTTTACTTTGATCACCCAAAAGAACAAATATTATTTAGACATCATTGTAGTAAAACTAAAGTACCTTTCTTGCCACTTCCTTTTTGATGGAGTAAAACAAGGTGCTTATTTTCTTTAAGGGCTCAGACAGGTGTGTGCAACACCTTAGGGGTGAAATTTTCCTTTCAGTTCCTTGTTCTGGTCCCATAGCAGTGGATTTCTGCAGCTAATCCATCTGCCTCTTTGAGTTTGGGCCAGTTCTGTTTGGGCTGCTATTCCTTCAGTGCCATCAATTGTTCACTTCAGTTAAAAGTTCTGAATATTTTTCCATATGCATATTTTGCTTGCAGTTGCATTCATCACAGGTAGCCTTTAGGGTGTATAAACAGCATGCACTTGCCAGAGTAAAGTTGACTGGGCATGAAAGAGTAAAAACGTATTGCAAAAAGTTGAGATGTTGTACATGTTGAGATAATATGGAACTAGATAATGCTTGCTCATATAAGTGTGACTATAAGCAGGTTTGTGAAAAGCATGGCATATTTGGAATGGGCAGAAGAATTTGCAGAACCACTTTGAGACATGATGGAAATGCAGTATTGGAACGGAATCCCTTTAAAAAACATTCAGCGACAAGTCTAGTTTCACACTTTAATAGTCCCCAGACTGGCAGCTACTCAGAGCAAAAGGGGTTTCCTTTGCATATTGTATGTTACCAATGATGTCTTACATTTTGTGCAAATCTGTTCTGCGTCTACTGACAGAGTGGCCACCTCAATCTAATATGCAGGCCTGAGATAAAATATGCTACACTGAATATTTAATGCTGGCAGATAGAATTTACTGGGCAACTATTTCAGTTGTGATTCATTGTGTAGGGGTTTGAGGCGGGCGTGCCCCAGCGAGAGGCATTTGAAAAGTTATAACATTATTTAAAAGTAATAACATTTGAAAAGGCATTTGAAAAGTTGCCTCTACTCATTGTTTTTTATGGTGTTGGTTATTTAGTTATACATATACAGACCACATCAAAAGCACCATAAGGGAGAAACAAACTTCAGTTCAACAAGAGCAGGAGACGAATTAATTCAAATAGTATAAATACTTTAGTACTAACTAATCCAGGTAGTGTAAATTCAGATGAGTTGTATTTTAGGATTGTGTGGAGAGAGTGTAGGGGTACCACGTGTCTTCCATTTGCGAAAAAGCTAGCAGTGCTGAAGCAATGCTTTGAGTGATCTTAGGATACAATCCAATGAGTTCCGAGCAGTTAGCTTGTCATCGTAGGACTGTTTAAAAAAAATGGAAAAGGAATAATTTGCATTGCATTCAGTTTCTTACAGCACAATCTTATGCATTTCTACTCAGAAGCAAAGCACATTCAGTGGGACGGGCCCAGTCCTATTCAGGCCTTGTGCTGCAGGAACTCCTATCCCTGAAGCTAAAGGTCCTTTACAGTGATGCAGAAACTAGTTTCATGAACTGTTTCATGCTTCCTGTCTGCTTCCGCATTAAACAGGTCATAACCGAAAATAAGCACTTTTTCTCATTTAGGAGCTCATTC
Source organism: Tiliqua scincoides (assembly GCF_035046505.1). Classification (NCBI taxonomy): domain Eukaryota; kingdom Metazoa; phylum Chordata; class Lepidosauria; order Squamata; family Scincidae; genus Tiliqua; species Tiliqua scincoides. Next base: position 284,686,297 of record NC_089821.1, read on the forward strand.
ACTACAAATGACAGAAGAGAAAATACACAAATCTTGATCATATTTCAAGATATGAGAGAGCCCAATTTTCATGTGGGCTGCCCTTTTAGCAGTAGCTCCTCAGCATTGCTCAGCAGCTGAGAGCCTGAGGGCCGGATAAAAAGCTTCCGTGGGCCGCATCCGGCCCCTGGGCCTTATGTTTGACATCCCTGATCTAATAAGAGAATGGGAAAAAACTAGACTATGGAATAAAGGTTCAGGTTGCACACTGGCCCTGGATACAGTGCTGGAAATCCTTGGGGATCCTATGAAAGCTAGGGAGACAGAGAATTCCCAGGCAGAAAAAGGATTCGTTTTTCTTCTCAGATTTTTCTTTGTAAGAAAATCCTCTCCAGTCTTTCTGTATTGTCTCTGTTGCTGAGGCCGCCTCAAATGTTACATTTCTTATCTGCACAAGCTGTCCTGGCCATTGCCAGGTATGCAGATGAACTGGCCACAGTCCAAGACAATGGGCTAAGTGCACTTAACTCTAGATTGGATTGTGGCCACTGAGTGTATCATAATGATTGACCAGCAACAGCCTTCACAACTGAAGGACAGTTTTTCTAGCTACGACAACATTGTTTGTCCAATTGCCTATTTCATGAACTACATTTGTATATATGAACATGATTCCAGGGTTACCTGGAATGGCTGTGTATACAAGATAATGTCCGGACTGATCTTATGAGCAGATGAAACTGGCTTTTACTAAATTCAGATCATTGATCCATCTAGGCCTGAGTATTGTCTAGTCTAGGGTTTCTCAAACTCTCCCCCCTCCGCAACCCACCTGTTCTGTGGCAGAGGACGCCGTGACCCACCTTCTTCCTTGGCGCCTGGCCTCAGCAGGCCTCTGGAAGCAACTGGAAGCCACTCTCACGAACCTGGTTCTGTAGGTCTGTGGTGGCCCACTGCAGCCTCCAATTGCATCCAGAGGGCTCCAGTTTGGAACCAACTAGATGCAAGGGTGTATGGGAGGACCCAGTGATGAACCCACCAGACAATGGGTCATGGCTCACCAAGTGGGTTGTGCCCCACAGTTTGAGAAACCCTGATCTGGTCCAACTGGCAGTAGCTCTCCAAAGGTTCAGACAGAGCTCTATCCCATTCCTGCTATCAGATATCCTTTATCCCTGGGGATATAAGGGATTGAACCAAGAACCTTCTGTGATCTGGACTACCGCTCTCTCCTGGTGCCTAGAAATCAGACACAACATTAAATAAGTTTAACATGTTGGTCTCAAATTAATAACATTCTACTCATGAGTTTCTTGGGTTCTCTCTGATGGAAGGTTCTTTTTCATTTGATATGTAATTCTATTTGGAAAATGTCCAGTGTATTATTTTGGGATTTCTCTATAGGGAAAGTCAGTAACAAGTAATGCTCACATTTGGTTTCTGATGAACTCGGCCAAAATGACTGTCAATGTTTTGGATTTGTATAGGGTGAACATACCCAGTTTTCAATCGCCTTTACCAACTCCCTCTTCAAAAACATCTGTTAATTTCAAGAGTTCTGAATGGTCCCCAAGCAGAAAGGAATGACCTAAAGAAGCATTGCAGCCTCAGCAGAAAGAATGGTGTGGTTTCTATCCCATTCCTAACGGTATATGACTGGAAGAGAGCGGTGCAGCCTTTAAGTGAACTGCAAAATGGGACACTCCTTACTGAGAAAGTGGTGCAGTTTATCGACAAGGGCTAAGGCAGCTCCAGGAAGCTCCCCAGCCCAGCTGGCTCACTTGGTCTCTCCATATCAACCAGGGATTTTCAGACTGGGGGGTCGCGACCACCCTCATGGCTGAGGGTGAGGCCAGGGTAGAGGAGAGAATTGACTCTTGCCAGTCAGAGATTGCTTATACAGGATATCTATACAAGGTAACAGTGGATGTCATTCCTGGAAACCTTTGCCTGTGTCACAAAAGATCAGTGGGCTTTGACTCAAGCCACCTCTCCCCACTTGGATCAATGCAAACCTTGGAGTAAGAAGCAGGGGTTGGCAGTGCCTGCTCCTTTCAGGTCTGGCATTGATTAGGAGGAGGCTGCAAATAAAATGAGACTGTATGGCCCTGATAACCCATTCTCAGGAACCTGTTAGACTAGGGCCAAAAGGCTCCTCATCTCCATCGCGGCCAATGAAGCCGTTTCATTATACTGAAAAGGTTAATTGCACTGCAAGCTGGCATCAACTTCAGTACTTGCTGAAACTACTCAGCAGCAGGAGGGCCAAAAATTGCCTGGAGAGGAAGGAACTTGACTATTCAGACCAGAAGCAAAGGTCACTCCCTTCAACTTGGCTTTTGCAAAAGAATAGATAGACCACCAGTAGTTAGTGGGACCAGAAAGAAAGCCATACCAAATCACCCCTTTCTCTTGAACAGTTCTCAAAGAAAGGGCAACTAACTAACTAACTAACTAACTAACTAACTAACTAACTAACTAACTAACTAACTAACTAACTAACTAACTAACTAACTAACTAACTAACTAACTAACTAACTAACGGCGCAATCCTAACCCCTTATGTCAGTGCTTTCCAGCACTGACATACGGGCAATGCAGCTCTGAGGTAAGGGAGCAAACATTCCCTTACTTTGAGGAGGCCTCTGTGAGTGACACCCAACTGCAGGATGCAACACGCATCCCATTGGCACCGCTATGCCAGTGCTGGAAAGTACTGACATAAGGGGTTAGGATTGTGCCCTAACTAACTAAGGGCCCAATCCTATCCAATTTTTCAGCGCAGATGCAGCCACAATGCAGCCCTCCATGAAGTCTCCATGCAGAGGCCTCCATGACTGCACCCCCACCACAGGGTGCAGTACACATCCTGTTGACATGGCTACATTTTTTAGATTTTGATGCATCTTTTTAGATTGTGAGCCCTTTTGGGACAGGGAGCCATTTAGTTATTTGATTTTTCTCTGTAAACCACTTTGTGAACTTTTAGTTGGAAAGCGGTATATAAATACTGTTAATAATAATAATAACACATTGGTGCCAGAAAGTTGGATAGGATTGGGCCCTAACTAACTAACTAAAAAAGAGTGCAAACAGTCTGTCTGTTTCAGACCCTTTTCCTCAGCCCAGTGGAATGGAAGGCTATAAGAGAAGTAAAGTAGACTGGCGGGGGGGGGAGGGGGAGTTGCTTTTCATTTCTGAATCTGGGTATTCCTCTGTGAAGGAGAAGAAGTGGACACTGTTTATTTATTTATTTATTTACTTATAGCTGTTTAACAAAAAGTAGTTCACAAAGTGGTTTGCAGAACTAACTAAATGGAACAGTGGGGCCCCAGTATCTGCGGGGGTTCTGTTCTTGAAGCCCCCCTCTTGTGGATACCAGAAACCACAAATATACAGGACACTTACCCCCCCCCCCCAATTCCTCCATTACTTCAGAGGTTCTCAAACTGTGCATCGTGACACCTTTGGGCGTTGCGAGACCCAGTTTGGGATGGTGCAGGTTCCCCAAACCCATGGGGCCAGCTAACCTGGATCCTCTGGAGGTGAGGGGGACTGTGCTCCCCCCCACCTCTGGAGGCTCTTTTGGGCCCCCCAGAATGCCATGTGCATCTGCTCATGGCCTTTGCAGAGCTCAGAATGACTGTTAGAAGCAAAAAAACCATAACTTCTGGTTTTTCGGAAGAACCAGACCTGACATTTTAATGCCTTTAAAAGGCAGAATGAAGGCCAATCAGCCCTCTCACCATTGGATGCGTCACTATGGCTGCATCAGTGCCAATAGTGGGGGATAGCCTTGGTTAGACTACCCTTTCTTCCACTGTTGAAACCAACTTGATTTTAAGGACTCTGAATCTCTTCTTTGGACTATATAGTGGGAAAATAGAGACCTAGAGATCTGTTTGAAGGACAAAAGAGTGTGTGTTTGTGTGTGTGTGTGCTTGCATATGTGGGAGGGGAAAGAGGCTGGTCAGACTGGTGTCAAGGAGGGCAGGTTGGTGTTTTGAAACATTTTTCCCATGTGTATTAGGATCCTGGCAGGAAGGGCGCAGCAAAGAGCTCTTTCTTTATTACAATGTATGTTTTATCTCTGCAGTCTTCGTGCAGACTTAGTTTAAAGATCTCAGCTCAATACCATTAGTGTATCTCTGCTGATGGCCCTTTATAAAATTGATTAGAAACTGGGCTTTTGCATGTGTGTGTGTGGGCTCTAATCTGATTTGAGTCCGAGATGGTATCTTTAATTCAGTGCATTGTGGCAACTAACTCACAAACTTCAGCGAGAGTCAGGGCCCCTAATTTGGTTTGAGAATACATTAGCAAAACAAGCTCAGAAGGCCCCTTTTGGGAGGGGGGCCTGGTTGGGGGGGGGAGGTTGACTGGGGAAAGACTGCTTGATAGAGAATGGCAGATTTAAACCAAGATTCTGGGTATGAAATTCCTGCAATGGTTGGGGACGATGACACACGAAATAAAAGCAGAAGCTTGATTAATTGCCGACCAGTCTTGCACAAATAGTGGCCAGCAAAGTGAACCTCAAAGTTGGATTAACTCTTAGCATCCCAGGCAAAGGCGGGTGGTCAGTCAGCTATGTGTTGAACATTTTCATATCTGTTTCTTGTCCATTCTCTTTACACACACGCATGCTTGTGTCTATACAGCATTCTTTAAGTGAAATGTTAATTTTAAATGCTATTACCACTGCACCACCACCACAAACTTTTGGGGAACTGCTTTGGTTTTTAAAATATCTTCTTAAGTCACTGATGCCTATTGTTATTATTAATGGATTAATTTGATCATGTACTATGATTATATTTACATACCGCTTTTCAGCAAAAACAGTTCAGAAAGCCGCTTACATAGTAAAATAAGCAGTTATGTGTCCCAAAAGGGCACACAATCAGAAAAGATGTAGAAGAAATACAGTACAGGTTGAGCCTACTTATTTGCGGGTTTTCTATCTGGATCTGGCTCAACCTGAACACTTCAAAGGGCTTCCCTGGCCTTCCTAATGCCTTTTAAAGGCATAAAAATGTAATTTCCAGTTTTCCTCTGAAAATCAGAAATAGCTTTTTTTTTTTTTTTTGCCTCTAGGAGGCATTCTGAAGCCCGCAGAAGCTTCAGGCAGACACACAGGGCCTCTGCAGGCTTCACAAAGCCCTTTGGAAGCAATCAGAGCACAGCTCCAGTTGCTTTTGCAGGGCTTAAGGGGCCAAAAACAGCGGATTTGTTCATCCTTGGTTTTTGGTATCCGCAGGGATCTGAGAATGGATCCCCTGCAGATACTGAGGCCCCACCTGTACCAGCCTCTAGAAAAGACACTCTGTTGGAATGAAGAGGGATAGTTGCGTTCCCCCTACCTCGTAAATATAAGAGGAGCACTGGTTAAAAAAAAGTGCCTCTTAGTCACTGATGCTGATGCTGAACCTGAAGTTATCCCATACCCAATGTTGACCACTGGCAAGCAGCTTCTTCCACCTACCCTTTTACAGGTTAATTGCTCAATCCAGTTGATTGTTCTCGTTGTTAAGCAAACTCGGGACACCCTTTGCATAATAATATCCAGATCAAATTTTAAAAATACTGTTTGCTTTTAAAACTGTCATAGTACTCTGATGGCAAAGTCTAATCCCTGAAGAAAAGCCAGTGGCCCTTCTAGATGGGGTATTTAGTATGGAAGAACAAGCAGCATTTGCTCACACTGTTTTTTGCAGGTTGTTCAGGACATTGACATCCATCCATCATCTTCCTGCTGTTCAGCTGTACTTTTACCATTCCTCAGTCATCACATTTGCTAATAGGGAAAATACATTACAGTACTAAATTTTGGAGTGGTCTAGCTTCACACTAACCACAGAATGCAGATGCTTAAAAGTGCTTGTGAAGTAGTTTTTCCCTCCAGAGTTTGTAGTAGGGAGAGCTGTGATGTACTCATTGACATTGTGGTTCTGAATCCCACTGGCTGTACTTCCAAACTTCCGCAAAGCATATCAACACTTTTACCTGTCTATTGCTCTTTCAATTCAATTCCAGTTTGTTACCTGCCATTTGCGGCAGTGGGTGGGTGGGCAGTTTTCTGTTTTCTAAGTGACATGATGTTATATTGATTTGGCACCTTTATTTTATTAGTGCAAATGAAGTATTAGTGCTGCAAATTGCATTATCCCTTTCATCTCTGAAAATGACTGGAAAGAACAACTGTAGGGGGATAAATGGGTAAAGGAGGAGGCTCTGCCTAGTGATGCAGGGAAGGGAGCTCATTTCACCGAGCTGTCCAGCAACAGAGCCAGGCACTAGCAGCTCACGCTGTTGTGGATGGATGGAAAGTAGAATTAGAAAGCAGACAAACAGTGGCAAATGCAGAAGTAGTGCTGCATGTAACTTATTGCACACATGGCCATGGCTACATGTGCTGCAGTGAAGTTAATGGCAGTCAGGCTAAAGGTGTCAGTGGGGTTTATGAACTGTTCCTGTTGAAATGTTCCTGGTGGAAGAGTGGCAGTAGACTTTGGGCCCAATCCTGTCCAACTTTCCTGTGCCAAAGCAGCTGCTACGTAGCCCTGAGGTAAGGAAGTAAACCTTGAGGAAGCCTCTGTGACTGTCCGACACCACCACAGGATGCAGCGCATGCCCTGTTGGCACTGCTGCATCAGTGCTGGAAGGCTGGGTAGGAGTGGACCCTTCTTGTCATACTTCTTAGTCTCTGCACTTATCCAGATGATTAAATAACAAATTGCAAACTTTCTTGCTCCCTTTTGTCAGCCTCTGATGGGCAGCCATGGCATGATGTCTGTGTATCTGCAGAATATGCACTGCACTACTTCAGAGAACAGAACTTGTGCACAGAATGGAACTTAGGAGCTCCCCTGGGATAGAGAATTTAGATAGAGATAGAGATAGACATCAATTTAAAAATACAAAAGGAAAAAAGTTTATGAAAATGATAGGGCATTAGAGAAGGGGTAGCTTTCATTTGCTCTTCATTCCTTTTTAAATGGGCTAAGTGATCACTTTGGGGTTTTGAGACCAACAGTGGAAGAATGGGTAGTCTAACAGTGCAATCCTATGCATATTTACCCAGAAGTAAATTCCACTGTATTCTGTGAAGATTACTCTCTGGTAAGTGTACTTACATGGATATGATTGCACTGTAAGAGCGTCTCCAGACCAGAGGTCCTCTACAACAAGAGTACGTCGTGTAGGTAGAAATGGTAGCCCTCTCCAGTGACTTCCCAGGTGAGAAAATCTACTTTTTAAAAAACTATGAGGCTGCTATAAAGATAATCTGAAGATCTCAAATAAGTTCACTCTCCTAAATACCCCTTGTTTTTTTAATCCTTTTCTCCTCATGTTTTTAAAAAGAATTATTTCATAACATATCTGAAGTAAAATAAACCTCCTTTTTTGTATAAAGATTTAATTAAGCACAATTAGCATTATTCTAGTTTAAGTTAATTCTAAAAATAAAACCTCTTAAGCAATAACTGAGAGCCAATGCAGAAATGTAGAATAAATCCCATATGCATCTTTTATCTTTTTAAAAGTTAATTCAGACATCTTTAATTACAAAGCTGACAGTATATGAATTCAGTTTAGGGCTGAAGTTTTAGATATCTTGGATACCTGAAAGCTGCATTTCACTTCTTTTGATAACTAAACTTGCCCCATAGCTTGTGATTTGATTTACTGTATCTAAACTAGCAAACATGAACTAGATGCAGCACAAACGTAAGTCATTAACTGGATTCAAAAAGTTTACGTATATTGTTTTCAGATGCATGGGAGGGTTGGATGCATGGGATGCAGGTCTCTTGTTGTATTGTGTGCTCCTTGAGGCATCTGGTGGGCCACCCTGAGATATAGGAAGCTGGACTAGATGGACTCTTGGCCTGATCCAGCAGGGCTTTTCTTATGTTCTTACGTCCTTGGAACTATTTTGGACTTTTAAAATATAGTCATCATTTATACATGACAATCTCATAATACGTAGTTCATTGCCTTTCCAGTGAGCAAGCTTAGGAGCTCATCTATAGATGCACAGATATTGTACCTGCAAAGTATTTAGTGAGAAACACACATAACTCCATGTCTGGTATAGCACTTTACACTGTGCTTAGTGGATTTCCTTCTTTCCACCTTCCTCAACAAACTGCAGCAGTCAGCTCTTTTACTTCTGTGAATTGCTCCATGAACTTTAGTTCTGTACCTACGTCCCTATGCAGTCAGCACCGCACTGCAGAGAAATAATCCAATTTTCCTTGATTATTAATAATTACTCCTTGCTGCTATTTTTTGAGTCGATTGATTAAAATAAACTGTGATCTGACAGAATACTCTACACCTCATAACCTCACACCTTCCTTCCTTCTCCATTACTTCTATCTGCTTTGATTTTCAAGGGGAGGGGAGACCCCACAATCCAGAGGGAGGGAAAATGGATAGTTGAAAAGATAAGTCATTATTTTGAAGGACATGTACTATATATAGAGTCCAAACTGGTGCAGAATTTCCTTGACCACTGAGTAACTACAGTCTATGCTGCTGATCAAGGATGTGGGAATCAGGTGATGATCCAAGTTCCTAATAGAATCCTGACATCTTCTATATGAGAACATAGGAAGAGGCTTGCTGGATCAGGCCAAGAGCCCATGTAGTCAGGTTTCCTGTGTCTCACAGTGGCCTCTGGGAGCACAAAAGGTACCTGTATCCAGTTGCCACTCCTGCCATTCAGAGATAGACTACTTGTAAATCCCAGAGGCTGCACATAGTCTTTAGACATGAATCTTCAAATGAGACTACTGTGATGGACTGCCTCTGATCTAAAGTTGAGCAAATGTGGCAATTTTGAATGTTACCTTCTTATTTATAAAAGCATTTTATGTCCTCCTAGTAACAACTCTCCCAAGGTCACGACATCCATAGTTTAAAACACAGTTATGAAAGTTGAAACAAAACCAACTGAAAAGCAGAACAGAACCAGATTAAAAGCAAATAGGGTCAGTGAATTGAAATTTCCAAAAGCAAGGGAGAAATCTCATTTATTTCAGTGGCATTTGCATCTGTGGAATACTTTGTTGGAGTTTCTTCCACAATCATACTACTTGTACTTGTACCATCCTGGAATAGCCTTCGTTCTGTGAGCTATCCAGAAAAAAAATCCTTTTCTTGCAAAATAACTGGAGAGTTTGCTGTAGCACTTAAGTTCCCAGTTTGCTTTTAATATTTACACAGGGAGATGGCCTGCTTAGATTGCAGGCATTGCCCTGAAATCCAGTCCCCTCTTCTGTGGCTCTAAGGGGGCAGGGAACTTTAATGTGTTTGCAGATTTTACAGAAACATAAACAACAATGCAAAATTATGAACGCACGTAAAAGAAAATTAGCATTAGCAGAATGCTAATGCTTTTATGGGATTAATGCTGGTTTAGAAGCATCAGCTGCTGTCAAACCTGCCTCGTAATAATTCCTTTTATTGTTGACCTATTTTGGCCCTCTTCAGTCATTGCAAGTGTCAGTCAGAGATTTGTTTTGCATAACCTTGAGGCTAATAGCCCAATCCTATCCCCCCCCCTTTGTCAAACCAAAAATGTATCCAGAAGGGGAGAGGGCAGCTGGGAAAGGGAATTTAAATTCTCTTACCCCTGTTTAAGTCTCCTGCTCTGCAATGAGTCTCCTTGGATGATTTCACTAGCAGAAGTTCGAGTAGAGAAAGGGGACAGGAAGACTACTGCCGGAGGGGATAGGATCCAGTGTGTGCCATTGCCACTGGATCCACCCCTATCCGCAGCTTCCCCACCCCATTACACCCCCTAGCCACCTGGTTTTGCTCCTTCTCTGCCCTTGTTCCACCTGCCCCCACCTCTGCTGCCATCTTACCTGCCTCAGTGGGTCCTTTTAGATCTGTGGCCATAGGTAGGAAGGTAGGAAGGCTTGAACTCTGGGAGCAGAGCTTGAACTCTGGGAGAGTCTCTCTTGAACTCTGGGCAAACTGGAAGGCTACACATGCCTTACTGCTGTTTAGTGGCAACTGCCATCTGTGGGCCTTTAGTTATTGTGATGTACAACTTTTCAGGTGGGCTTCTGAAAGGTTCAGCGGGAGCAAAAAACAGTGGCCCAACATGTGAAGTTCCAGTGTCGTCACTGGCTCCCTGTTGAATTAGATATGCTAGGTTTTATTTATGTCCCAAAATGGCATGAGCCTTTATGTTGAGAGATCACCTTTTCTCACTGTGTTCCACTGCAGTCTTTAAGAGTACTCTCTTGACTATAATGTCTGTCCGGTGTCTTGATTATCTGTGTCAGCTGTGAAACTCCCTTCCTCGCTAGAGACTCATCAAAGCCTGAGTCGGGACGCTTTCTTGAAGTGCTGTTAGATGTTCTAACTTGGAATGTCTAACCCAGCGATTTTCAACCACTGTGCCAAACACACTGGTGTGCTGCAGATGGTCCACAGGTGTTCCGCGGGATTTTAGGAAGGGTCATTTGTTAGTAGGGCAACTGGAGGATTTGAGCCCCCTACCAGCAGCATGGTACGCCTTGTCAATGGTAAAAAAACTGATGGTGTACCTTGACAATTTTAGCACCTTTTCAATGTGCTGTGATGGTTGAAAATCACTGGTCTAACAAATAGGGTTATGATTAATTCTGAGATCATACTTTACTGAGCTTGTAGGTATTTTTTTGTGAGAAGTTGTGTTTTATCAAATGTTTAGCTTAGTGTTGGCAAATACATACACCCCACGTCAGTCTAGAAATCTATTTAATTAATTGCTTTTCATCTTCTCAGGGACAATCAATGCAAGTATTTATATTAATGAATGCAAATGCTCTCACCCTCTTTTCTCACCTCCTCTGCCATTAACTTTCTGATGGATTTTTAGTGAAGAAAGATACTAAATCAACACACTAAAAGTGCTATATCAAGTATGATGATATCAATAGTAAAATTTTTAGGCTTCCAAATACACGGAGTGTAAAATTCACTGTTCTATGATTTGTGTTGGAGATAATATAGATAGTGCTGTCCCTTCACAGTGTTCACAATCTTGCATTAGTGAGGATAAAATATCCAGGCCGCTGTTTGAGTCAATATGAAGCCAGTAGAAAACTAGCTTAAAACTTCCAGTGGCCCTACATGGAAAATTCAACAATTTATCCAATTGTAGTCTGCTTTCAAAATAGCATTTTAGAGTTGTTGTAGTTTTACTTTAGACTCCCTTCAGCAAAATGCCCATCATTGTTGTGAACAATGGGTTTGTGTGCACATGTGTGTATAGGAATGGTTTGTGTTGTGCAAGAAACCTGAAGGAGATGTAGCATCTCAGAATTCGCATAGTGGTGGTAGGAGATCTGTGATCGGATTCTCTTGTCCAAAGGCTTTTAAAAGGCTGAATGCTGCCTCTGGAACCTTTATTCATACCAGAGCTGTGGCATGGGGTGAGAGGTGGAGTTTAACCTCTCCTGCCCCATGCTGTTTTCTGAATCATGTCCTTTTCCAATTCTTTGCCCCACACTAACTCATCTGTATGTGATCCAGATTGAGAGAAGGGCCAATGGAAAAGGATTAACTCCTTCTTACCTGCCCCATGACCCAATCTGAGATGGGACCACTGGTTGTATTTTGCTTTTTAAGCACCTGATTGAAGCAATCTCATCATCTTGTCTAGTTTGACTCTCTGTGTTGGGTGGAAGCAGAGATGGTTTCAGAGGTCAGCCAGGTTGGGCACTTACCCATACCCATCAGAGGGCCTACCTAGCCAGGCCAGTTTCTGAATCCTCAGTAGTAGTGCCAAGCACATCAGGGGAATCCCATGAGGGGACCTAGTACAGAATTTTGCCCCATGACCCCCAGCACCCTGGAACCTGCACAGGGAGGAAGGCAAGTTTTGCCCTTACCGCAACTATGTCCGCAAATGGAACACTTCGCTTTGCATTTGTATAGCATTTCTGAGTGTTTGGAGCACTTCACATGAATTGGTTGGCAACCTTCAGTCTCGAAAGACTATGGTATAAGCCTACAGCACCCAGAATTCCCAGGTGGTCTCCCATCCAGGTACTAACCAGGCCTGACCCTGCTTAGCTTCCAAAATCAGATAAGATCAGGCATGTGCAGGGTAACAGTTGCTGTCCACTAAGATAATTCACATGAATTATCTTGTTTTGATCCTTGCAACAACCCAGTGGCAACTCTGGCTTTTTGGGGAGCCACAGACAAAATCCCTGCAGGGGCTACCAATGGCATACTCGTCCCATGCTTTGGAAAGTACATGTGTCAGCTGACCCTGCCATGCCCAGGAATCAGACAGCAGACAACTACATGTCCCCCCTTTATGCCACCACCTGCAGCTACGGCAGCTGTGATGAAAGAGGACTCTTGCCTGTTCCATTCTTGGCTTCTGGTTAGCTTTCCCAGCTGGGCACCAGTTACGCTCACATTATGTAGTATACCCTTGAATTCTTAAGATTGGTACAATTGGCACATATAATACAGTGTCTAGTTTTAAGGTAATTTAGGCCCAAATCCTAACCAACTTTCCAGCACTAGCATAGCTGTACGAATGGGACATGTGCCGCATCCTACAGTCAGCTGGCACTTATAGAGGCCTCTTCAAAGTAAGGGAATGTTTGGTCCCTTACCTCGGAGCTGCATTGCCCTTATGTTGGTGCTGGAAAGTGGGTTAGAATTGCGCCCTTGGATGCAGTTTGAATTATGTGTGTCTGCTTCTGTCTTTCTTACCCATCTGAAACTGGGACTAGAAGAAGTTTCCAAATTATTTGTATGTAATACAAATATAGAGGTGGAAACCCCAAGTCCTGAAACAATCACACAGCAGATGAGATCAGAACAGCACTGAGCTCAAATGCAAAACTCAGCTAAAGAAGATGAGGCTGGAGCGTAATAGCAGAAGGCATAGGAAGCTGGGGTCAGAACAGTCTTGTGAGATGTGTAATGGACACATGGAAATAGGAATAAGGTAAAGATAATAGAAGAAAAATAAGATTGATCTGTAAGGTCCTTTCCATTTGTGTGATTCCACGATACCTGTATATGCGCTACTATATCAAACTCCTATCCAAATTATTGGCATGATTTAAATTCCAACCTTTTGCCCCAAACTCAATGTCCATTCGTTTCCAGGGAAATGGGCTTAGGTGGATACTTAGCTAAGTACCGTAGATACTCGCCTATAAGTCGATCCCACAGTTAAGCCTTAAGCCAACAGTCATGGAATTTTCTATGACCCTCGGATAAGTCGGGGGTTAAACTTAGGGGGGTGTCTGACGATAGTTTTGTCTGATTTTGCTCAAGGCCAGATCCTGAAAAATAGCCCACCACTAATTGTTACCTAAGAACTGTAGTCTCTAATTTATTAAAAACATAGTAAAAGATCTTAAGATACATTTTTATTCTTTTTAAATTCTAGTCTTCATCACCTTTTTGTAAGCACTATCAGAGTAAGTGCACTGTAAACAACATACCACTAAAACAGTGGTTCCCAATCTGGTATTCATGTCGCCGCATCTCAAAAAAGACATAGTGGAAATGGAAAAGGTGCAAAAGAGAGCGACTAAGATGATTACGGGGTTGGGGCACCTTCCTTATGAGGAAAGGCTACGGCGTTTGGGCCTCTTCAGCCTAGAAAAGAGACGCTTGAGGGGGGACATGATTGAGACATACAAAATTATGCAGGGGATGGACAGAGTGGATAGGGAGATGCTCTTTACACTCTCACATAATACCAGAACAAGGGGACATCCACTCAAATTGAGTGTTGGGCGGGTTAGGACAGACAAAAGAAAATATTTCTTTACTCAGCACGTGGTCGGTCTGTGGAACTCCTTGCCACAGGATGTGGTGCTGGCGTCTAGCCTAGACGCCTTTAAAAGGGGATTGGACGAGTTTCTGGAGGAAAAATCCATTATGGGGTACAAGCCATGATGTGTATGCGCAACCTCCTGATTTTAGGAATGGGTTAAGTCAGAATGCCAGATGTAGGGGAGAGCACCAGGATGAGGTCTCTTGTTATCTGGTGTGCTCCCTGGGGCATTTGGTGGGCCGCTGTGAGATACAGGAAGCTGGACTAGATGGGCCTATGGCCTGATCCAGTGGGGCTGTTCTTATGTTCTTATGTACTCCCAGGGACATGCAACAGGACCTTTAGGGGTACTTGAAAAAGAATGGAATGATGGCAGAAAAAGGCAGGTCATGCTCCAGAATGCCTTGCAAGGCAGGAATGCCTTGCAGGGAGCTGCAAGGCAGAAAGGGAGGTAGCTAGTTGGCTGTGAAAGCCCCACCAATAGCTAGTTTTTGGTCATCAATTCATCTATGAAACAGTGACTGAAAACCAGCACAGTAAAAAAGCTGAAACATAATATGGAAAGTGATCAATCACCCAGAATTTCTTAGCACACTTCTGGTGCAAAACAGTGCAAAGGCAGAGTCTTCTGTCTTCTGTTCTTCAAACAGATAAAAAGAGAAAACACTGTGATAAATACATGAAGTCTGGGATTTCATATAGATGAGATGAGGGCTTGTATTATAATTACAAACATTTTGCTAATATGAAGGGTACAATTTATGGAAATGGGCTGCCAAGGGATATGCAAGTGAAAAAGATTGGGAACCACTGCAGGAGAACCAGGAATCAAATCCACCTTTAAGGTGTCTGGTGTGTTAAGCCAGAAGCTCTACGTACAACATAGAACCCATAACACATAACTGGGAGTGTGCAATTTAATTCACAGCAGAGAGATGCAGCTGCATATATTTGCAACCCTTACACATAAGACCTTTATTGGCATAGATAATGGAAATACGAAACAAGAACCAAACATTAAACATTCAGAACACACAATAAAATAAAGCACTCGTAATCATCCAATACCCCCTCCCCCCATTCACCATAATATAGCGGAAGACCCAGAATTCCGTCCTGCCAGAATCCCAGAAACAAAGTTGGCAACTTTGTCAAGAGAGTCAGTTTCCTCTGTGGAAAGAAGAGTTTGTAATTTAAATGAATCCTCCCAGCCCTGCATTTTGTTCAGCAGTGGAGCCAGATAGATCTTACGAAGGGTATCATGGAGTGGGCAGTAAAAAAATATATGATGTAATGTCTCCACCCAATTTCTGTCACAGGTGCAACCCTTTTTACTCAGAATTAGACCCATTGCTTTCCATGGGTGTTATTCTTAAGTAATGGTGCACCGAATTGTAGCCTGGGAAGGAGGATTCCCATCCTGGTGTTTCAAAAAACAGACCTGTTTTGCAAGCATTTGCAAAGCAGAACCAGGCTATAGCAGAAGGAAGGAGAATAAAAGGTTAACCAATTGCTTCTAAGGAGCTGTGCCTGGCTGCTGCTTGAGAAACTTGGCGCCTGCCTGTGGAAAGGAAACTTTTCAGAGTGGAAAGGCTCTGCCCTCTGACTGACCCGGAGATCAGGGGAAGTGATAATTGGAACTTGATTACTTGGCAAAAATTTCAGGTACTATAGGCGAGTATCTACAGTAATTGTTTTATTGCCCAGGTTACACGCGCTTGTTAGCGCAGTAAGATCTAGCTTTCCCTGCTTTTAAACCACAACTCTTTATTGCTGGAAAACTGTGTCTCCCCACTGCCCTATACGCCCCAGCTAGTGTTTCTGTTGGTGTACCATGTGGAATGTTGAGGCACATGTGTCTTTTCAGATGACTGTTAACTGGAGACCAGCACGCTCTTCCATCCTATCCCATGCCTGATCTATTTTGAGATCCCTTTTTACATTCCCCTCCCCGCACATTTCACCACTCCAAAATGCTCTGCTGTAAATAGTGTCATTTCTAAACCAGTGTTGGAACTTCACTAATGTTCTGGGAATTAACATCTGCTTGCTTCCTGAGCAGAGGACATGGACTCCATATCACCTAAGGCTGAATACCGCCCCCACCCAGGCCATCACACTTTGCAACAAAGTGGCCATCTGCCATAGTGCTGCTGCTAGCAGAGAAGGAATAGTTTTCATTTAGGTGCCTCCTGGACAGAAATACATTAGAAGATACATTATCATCTCTATGATTTGGTCTGAGTTCTTTTGAGTGCCTTGAGCACAAGATAATGTGAAAGAATTGCAGCTGTGAGCCTATAGAGCAGCCATTTTCAGGCTTTTTCAGCTCACGGCACACTGACAACTTAGGGCACAATCCTAACCAGGTCTACTCAGAAGTAAGTCCTATTTTGTTCAATGGGGCTTACTCTCAGGAAAGTGTGGTTAGGATTGCAGCCTTAGATCATTACATGACTTTGACAGAAATTCCCAAGAGGCTTGGATAGGGAGGTGTATGTGGTTTCTGGGAAGGCTTTGAAGCAGGTCTGTTCAAACTGTTACCAGTTGATATGCTCTGATATGCCAGGAGGTGTTGGCAAAGAGAGATGGACTGAGCATACTGGAGGGACAGTGAGGAGATGTGGCTGAAACAAGTGCAGGATTCACAGGGGTGGGGGAGGGGGAGGGAGAGGGGGAGAGAGAGAGAATGAATGGAAAGCAAGTGGTTTTGAACTTTGGAAGATGGGGAAGAGGGAGGGGTGGGGAGGGGCAATCAGAGGGGTTAACTGCAATTGCTCCTGGTGTGGAAGGGATTGTCACTCCCGGATTGGCCTTTTCAGCCACACTAGACGCTGTGCCAGAACCACCTTTCAGAGCGCGATACCAGAGTCTTTCGAGACTGAAGGTTGCCAATACAACTGCAATTATGATGGGGGATGTGTGTGCAGGAGGGGAGGAGGTGGGGGGGAAGAAAAGCATCACTTGCCTGCTCATGTATTCAAGAAAGAGTGCAACCAACCAAGCCTCTGTACGTCTACTCAGAAGTAAACCCCATAATAGTCAATGGGGCTTACTCCTAAGTAAGTGTGGATAGGATTGTGGCCCAGCGCCCTTCCTGCCAAAGCCTTGCCAGGGGAGGCAACACAGGGAGAGTCACTTTGGGGCATTGCAGGCAAGGAAAAGGGTCTCTCTAGGATCCTTGCCAGCCAGCTGCTTCTGGCTCCTACCTGCTTCCACCATCAGGCTCACTCTCACTCCCTCCTCGCTCTCGACACTCGCCCTCACTCCCTCCATGTTCCCACCCGCCGGGAGCTTTTCCAGGCTTCTCTAGCTGCCTAGCTGGCTGCCCAATCAGCGCACGGGGCAGGCACCAGCAACCGCAGGAGTGTCCAAGCCCCTGCGCGGCTGCCCCTGTTTCTCCTGCTGCTGCACAAAGCTTCCAGCAGTTGCTTCTCCTGCGCGAGCAGCAGCTACTGCTGCTGCTGCTGCCTGACTCCTTGGCCCCGCACATCTGAGGCAGCCTCGCTGCACACTAGTGTGCCGCGGCACAGCGGTTGAAAACCGCTGCTATAGAGAGATATAAATCAAATTCATAAAGTGGTGTTATGATCAGATGAATATTACATTTTTATAACGCTTTCCTCCTGAGGTGCACTTGGGCAGCCCAATTCTAACTGAATTCCCATGCAGCAATGCAGTGGCCTGGGCTGAGGCTACACTGCATCAGCAAGGAAATTTGGGCTGCTAAAGGTTTCCAGCTTGTCCCCTACCATTACTACAAATGGTTTGTCCCCTACCATGGTTTGTAGATTGATCTGTTGAAATATGCTTTAAGATTCCATTTGTGGGATTGAGGAAAACAGATTCTTAATGTGCTGATGCCTTTGGGTTTTCTTGATATAGATACATTTAATGATTACAGTTTTAGGTTCAAGAAGGTGTGCTGAAGGTACAGATCACATTGGAAGCAGTTACAAGTGGGATCTATGCGGTAGCTGAGGTCGATGGGTGTGGGTTTATAGATTCTCTGTCTTCACACATCATATTGATCTTGCTCAGTTCAGTATATTACACTGAGCATTTCATTTTTATAATGTGACAATTTCCTGTGGCTTTGTTTATTTTTAACCCTTAGGTTGTCAGCAGTTTCCCATCTTTTGTCGCTCAGGAAGAGACTTACAGTACAGTCTTATGCATGTCTACTCAGAACCAAGTCCCCTTAAGTTCAGTGGGACTAAATGTGCATAGTCTTAAGTTGCAGTGGAGAAAAGAAGCAGTTATAAGATCTTTTTGAATAATCAGAAAAAGAAAAAAAGGGTCTTTTCAGATGGTCTCAGACGCAATTCTTCTCGGCTTCTTCTGTGGCATTAGTGGCAAAGCTAGAGGGGCTGCAAAGCACTAAGTTTTGCAGGGAGCCTCACTGCAGTGTGCAAGCAGCTCCTCCCCCTCCCCTTCAGAGCCATTCCAGGTGGTGGGAGCAAAAGGGAGGCTAATGCCTGTCTCCAAAGGGGAGGAGGAGGGGCCCCTTGCACTCTATGGTGAGGCTCCCTGCAAAACTTAGTGCTTTGCACCCTCTCTAGCTATGCCACTGTGTGGCATCATGCCACACAAGCAGAGTGCTCCAAGTTCGTATAAAGTGAGAGTCAATAATAGCAATCCTCATGCGTTCCCCAGAAAAAATGCTTGGAGATTTTAGGACAGTTAGCAAAATCAGTTCATTGTAATGTTAAGGTTACATAACAAAGTAAAGATGTCTACCTGGAGAGAAAGGACTATTTTATAGCGCAGTCACACTCTTTGACTTTTGTGCATGCTTCCGAGCTTAAGGTTAGACGTTAAAATGGTCCTTTTCAAGGTCCTCTGCTTTTAGGTAGACTGTTAGACTAATAACACTGCAAGGGGACTTTCTTGCAACAGATGGAGATTTAGTAGGGTCAGGAGCCAATTCTGTTGCTCAAGTAATTTTGAATTTTGTAATCCATTATAAATGGAAATAGGCTTGCCAGTCACATTTTTACTGCATGGCTGCTTGGTCACAGTAAAGGTGTACCTCTTGCAACCTCAAGGAGCTATTGGAGTCCTGGAATGAGGATTCCTGGTCTGGATCCTGGACAGTCAGCCACACAAAATTAAAGTGACATGACCTGAACCTCTATTTGCCGTCCCTTCAACTACTGCAATGCACGGGCATCCCCATGGATTTTAGGTGACAATAGCCTAAATGGTCCTTGCTTCTGTCCAGGGGATTATCTACCTGGCCTTCCTTCAAGGCAGATGCTCACAGATAGCTTCATTCGTATGTTTTATGAGTCAGTTATTGTGTGCAACTGATGCTATATTTATAGAAATTGGAATTAGGGAAAAAAAGGGATGTAAACCTCAGTGGCTTCTGATATCAGGCCATGTTTCAGGAGTTTGAAACTTCTATATTCCTGTCTCTACATTATTCGCCTGAGACCATAGTCTAAAGATAGCAATCAAATAGCACTCCCCTTTGATGCACCCTAATTACACTATCCCCCAGTCTGTCCTTGGGTAAGCATAGGAATCTCCCCCGTGACTTCAAGGTTGCAGTTATTTAACAAGCTTCTCCACCCACAAATTCAAGTGACATTTATTTTTCCTAGTTTCTGAAAGAGAGAGGGGCCTGATCCCATAAGCGGACACAGGAAATTTGGAAAGGAGGGCAGCATTTATAGGATGAGGACAATAGAAATGTGAGATGTCAGCTTCCAAGCCCTCTGGCAAGACCACAGTCCTTGATGAAGGGTTCTAGATGGGACAGGTAATATATACTTCCCAGCACTGTCCCCTCGGATGTTTTGCCCTGCTCACTTGCAGGCTTTTTCTTTTTGTTTGTTTGCTTTGCAGGGTTTTTTAAGCACTGCGACTGGCATTGTGTTGGTTGTCTACATTTATATCTTTTTTGTGGCAATGGCATGATTTTTAATTGTTGTAAGACACATGTGGTGTGATAAAATAACAGATTTTTAAAAAAAATAATAGATGAGACTAAAGTTGAGACTAAAGTAGACCCTAGCTGATCAGAGTGCAGTAAGTGAAGAGTTCATGAGTATCCTTCCTGGGGGTAGATCTCCTCAGCTGTTAAAGACAAAATGATCATAAAGTCAGTGGAGTGCAACAATGAAGAGAGATTTCAGAGGAATGACTCTAATGTTTGGCAGTGGCTTTTTCAAGGAATTTTGATGTGGGGGCAACATTCTAGGGTTTGTTTGACACAGGGGTTTAAGGTGCATAATTTTGTACGTTTCAATCATGCCCCCCTCAGGCACCTCTTTTCTAGACTAAAGAGCCCCAAATGTTGTAGGCTTTCCTCGTAAGGGGGGTCTGCCAGCCCACTATGTCTTTTTTGAGATGTGGCGACCAGAGCTATATGCATTTATTTGTTTGTTTGTAGAATTTTATCCCACCTTTCTATCCCAATAAAGGGTACACAAGGCAGCTCACAGATAACACCATACTAAAAACATTGAAATTATATATATTATTATATTGAAATTATAATATATATAATATATATATATAAATTATAATATAATATAATATAATATAATATAATATAATATAATATAATATAATATAATATAATATAATACATATGACATTTAAAAACAATAAAACAATAAAACTTGGACCCTGAATTACCACATCCCCTTGTGTCAGCATAAAAGGGCTTCACTGAATAAAAAGGTTTTAAGACCCTGCTGAAAGGACTCTAAAGAGGGAGCTGTTCTCAGTTCCAGGGGAGGGAGTTCCACAGATGGGGAGCCTCCACTGAGAAGGTCGTCTTTCTAGCCACCATCCCCCTCAACTCCACTGGTGGTGGCATAGTTAGAAGGACTCCCTCTGATGACCTGAGAGGATGGGTTGGATTGTATGGAAGAAGGTGGTCCCTCAAATACCCTGGACCTGAGTCATGTAGGGCTTAATCAATAAGCCCTCAGTCAATAAGTCAATACTAGCACTTTGAATTCAGCCTGGAAACAAACTGGCAGCCAGTGTAACCACTGAAGCAGTGGCCTGATTGAGTCAAACCAATGAGCCCCAGCAACCACACAGGCAGCCACGTTCTGCAGTAATTGCAGTTTCCGGACCGTCTTCAGAGGCAGCCCCATGTAGAGCACCTTGCAGTAATCTAGTCTGGATGTCACCACGGCCAGGTCATTGCCTCATCTTATGCATTTCCCTCAGGTCCCACTGAGTTCAATGGGCTTACTCTGAAGCAAGTACACCTAAGATGGTAACCAAGTTTTTGTTTTTTGTTCAAATGCGTCAGGAAGGAGAGAGGAATGGCTACTGGGCTGTGGCATGGAACAGGCAAGGGGAGGAGAGACTGGCATGAAAAGTCCCAAGTGACTCAGGATAGGCTAGCACAGAAGTGGGCACTGAAGGTTACAGCAACTGCCTCCTTTGACTGACACACACACACACACACTTACTTTCTCACAGGTTTCCCCATAATCCCAACCTGACACAGTCTCTTGCTGTCCTCCTCTTATTGCCTTGCAGCTGCTGGGCTGCTCATTGGCTGCATACTCCCAGTTTTAAGCTGGAAAGGGGCAAGGTGAGCAGTTTAGTGAAAGAAAAGCAGAATCCCTGGAGAAGCAAGTGAGCTTGTTTTTCCCATCACATGTGGGCCCTCTTTAGTTGCAGCTCAGCTCCCTCAGAGCTACTCTAGAGCCCACCAGCTTCATTCAGGCAGAAGGGAAGCTGCTATCTATGCACACAGCTCAGACATCTGGTGTACATGAATAAACATAGTACAGTAGATTGAAATAGAACATTGTTTACTTCATTTTTAATGTTTTTTAAGTTGTTGGGGAGTCACTAAAGCTTTCTCAGGGGAAGCTGTAGGTTGCGACTAGGGCCAATGGTCCCCTATTAATTGTTTAAAACAGGGGTGCCCAAACCCCAGCTCTGGGGCCACATGCAGCCCTTAAGGCTTCTCAGTGTGGCCCTCAGGGAGCCCCAAGTTTCCAATGAGCCTTTGGCCTTCTGGAGATTTCTTGGAGCCCACACTGGCCCAACGCAACTGCACTCAGCGTGAGGGCGACTGTTTGACCTCTCGCGTGAGCTGTGGGATGAGGGCTCCCTCCACTGGTTGCTGTTTCATTTCTGTGATGCAGCAGAGGCAGCAAAGGAAAGGCCAGCCTTGCTTTGTGCAAGGCCTTTTATAGGTCTTGAGTTATTGCAAGGCCTTCATTCATTCATATAAGTTCATCTTTAATATATTAATTTATGTAAACTTATGCAAATTTATTCAAATTTTAAATGTAAATTCATTCTCCCCCCCCCCCCCGGCCCTTGACACAGTGTCAGAGAGATGATGTGGCCCTCCAGCCAAAAATTTTGGACACCCTTGGTTTAAAAGGCACTGATGTTTGGTGCAATGTGACCTAATTGCAGCCAATGTGTCTTAAAACCAGATATGGAGACTATGGAGATTTTCAGGGGCCTGGATTTTTTTATGGGAGAGTTATCACTAAGAACCTGTTCTGTGGTTTCTAACTAGTCACCTTGTCTTCCCAGATTTACTTAACTTATGTCTCTTTTGTAGTATGATTCTTCAAGGTCACTCACACAGAGTCAATAACCAGGAGCTTGCGACATAGCACAACAAACCTCTCCATGCTGCAGTCACCCTAAAGAAGCTGTGGCATTTAACCAAGCAATAGCAGGATCTGTTTCCTTCTTCAGACACTGCCAGTGGTAGGAGAGGCAAATAAGGAAACTTTTTTTTTTTTTAAAAGCGCAAACTTGAGTGTGCTTCTGTATCCAAAATAGCAAGGAAAAATGAAGCGGAAGACACAGAAACTATCACCTCTGCCATAGTATTTACATTGCTGGTCCATAACAACAAATTGATTTCCAGTCCTTATATCATTGAATTATTGGATGTCGTAACCAGCTGGGCTCAATCCAACTTCAGGACTGCCCATCAGAGATCTGAAGATAAACTCTCTAGTTAGCTAAGTGCCAGGCAAAACCTTGCCAGGGGTGTATGTGTCCTCTTACAGAAAGCTCAGACACGGTTTCCTTTCTGTCCACATCTGTCCATCGCAGGATTTCTGTACATCAAATGGAGGGGGGTAATCCTGTTAGGTGCTTGCAGCAGGAACTGCCGTTGAGTTTGCTCACAATGCCTGTGCCAGGTCGAGTGTCATTGCCAGCAGCGCTCTTGGCGGGATGAAGGTTGCATTAGTGAATAGTAATTGAAATGCAAAATAACATTTTGATCGAGCGAGCAGGCTGTTTATTTATCAGATCAATAGCCAAAATGCCCCATCTGGAGAAGTCAGTGTGATAATAAGTGATAGCATTCCAAGGGCAAGCGGAACACGCACAGAGGAGAGGACATGCGATGTGAGGTGGGGATGTGCTGTGTGGTGTGGGTGTCTCCAAAACATGCTCCCCCTTCTCCTTTCCTTGCAGGAGGCAGTCGCCTTCCTAATAGCTCTCACCAAGGGCAGCCTGTTCGTTTCCACATTTAGCAACAGGAAAGCAAACATCCCTTAAATAGCCTGTCCAATCCAATTCTAGATGTGTGTGTAAAATCATATGAAGGAATTGTTACCCCTTATGCGTCCCCAGGAGAGGCAGAGCTCAAGTTTGGGGTGCCATTTGACAAGGATATCTGTCAAGGATTTTCTTTGCTTGTTATAAAACGGTTTCTGCCGGTGGAATGCTTTGTAAAGAATTTGATCGTGAAGGTTGATAACAGACAATAACACACGCTCATTATAGAGCAGGCATTTTGTGAAAATGGATTCTTCTTTGTGTTAACTTTGGTTTTCTCATAGAGTTTAAGGGCCCAATCCTATACATTTTCCAGCATCAGTACAGCCTTGCACTACGGGGTGTGTGCCGCACCCTCCAGTGGCAGGGCAGTCATGGAGGTCTCCTCAAGGTAACGGAAAGCTTATTTCCTTACCTTGGGGCTGCATTGTGGCTGCATCGGCACTGGAAAGTTGAATAGGATTGAGTCCTCAGTGTCTGGATTATTCGAATTTTTGATTTTGAATTTGTACAATCAGACTTGCCAGAAATGGAAAATCTATGCAGTACATTTTGACTGCAGTCCTGTACACACTTTCGTGGGAGTAAGTCCCATTGAACTTCCCAGAGCTTACTTCTGAGTGGACATGTCTAGAATTGCACTGTAAATCATCCCAATCTAAGGTTTGGTCTCTGGTACACTTTCTTTCCCCCCTCACTATACAAATATATCATGCCGTTTACCTTTAATTACCCTGTTATGCTGGTGATATCCGGGCTCATTTTGGTCATATCTGCTCTTAACCTGGTTGTCCAATTCTATACCACTAATTCACTTTATGAAATCTCAGTTCAGCAGTTATATCATCAGCTGAAAACTGAACACATCAATCACAATTTTTATTATTTTTCTCCTTAAGTCTTCTTCCATCTTCATTAACAACTCATCCAGTGGCCTTGGCATGTTTAGGGCTTCAGCTGTCTCATTCATATCTTAAATTCTGTCTGCAATGTGTTGCCAAAAGGGAAAAAAAAATCAGTTCATTGCAAAACTTGGATAATGTATTGTTTTTAATGTTTAATTTTTTCATAATGTATATTCTACCTGTATTTTTTGATTCTTTATTAAAATAATGCAAAAGAAATATCTCGTTGCCTTATTTTTTTCACTCTTTGTGCCTTGGGCCACAATCCAGGAAGTCACTTTAGCCATAGGCAGCAACTTTTGTGACCCATTGAGACCTTTGTCTCCTCTATATGCCACAACATATGACAGAGAGCTGTTATGCCAGATCCCAACCTCTGCTCCTGAGCAGTGCAGAGTAGCTTCAAGCCCCTCTGCTCTCCTTCGACTTGTGCCACTTCAGGAGATGGTGCAACTCCGAGGAAACCCATAGGGTACCCATAGTACTTGCAGTGGCTTACCCAGGGGAGAAGAGTTTCCCCTTAGCTTTGACTGAGCCACTGTGGAGCCCTGTCTCGCACTGGATACGGTGCAAGCCTCCTGGCTTGCCTGTTCCAGCGCAAGATAGGATTGCGCCCTGAGTTGGTGAACAGTGAAAATCTTGCTGGACTCCTGAGCGATCCACATACTGCTCTGAATCAACCTCTTCCTGATCTTTTCTTCTCTTGAGTATTCTAATCTTCTTTTCACTGACCTTCCTCATTCCTACCTTGACCCTCTTATCTCTGTTTAGAAAGCCGTTGCCAGAATAATTTACTTTTCTAGTCATTTTAACCACATCCATTTTACATCACCCTGCACATGCCTGATCTCATCTGATCTTGGAAGCTAAGCAGGGTTAGGCCTGGTTAGTATTTGTATGGGAGACCACATGGGAATACCAGGTGCTGTAGGCTTATACCATAGTCTTTCGAGACTGAAGGTTGCCAACCATTTTACATCTGGCATGAACTCCTTGCCCTTTGCTTAAGGTTCTTCTCTGCTTTGCTCTTCCTTTCTTCTCTTCCATTCTTTTCTGCAACCAATCATCCTTTCCCATAATTTTTCCTGTGCCTCTCATCTCAGGCTGAAAATTGATCTGGCGGTGAGACAGAGCAATCAGAAAGCTGCTAGTTTTTAGCTGTATTGGTTGGTCCTAATTTATTATTTACAGAGAATGGTGCAAGGAGAAACTTTGTGCCTCAAAGGGAGAAAACTTAAAATTCCCCTCCTGATTTATATAGTTTCTTCATTCTCTGCCTGTTTTTTTATTTTCCTGTTGTGTTTTTTTTTTCTTGGTATACAGTCATTTGCTGGCTTTGTTTTACTGTTTTGTGTCGCTGACTGTTTCTTTTAATGCCAATAAAGGTTTCAGACTTGAATTGGACTAAATAAAAAACAGACCTAGGGCCAATTGAGCTGTTTCAGTAACAGGGTTACACGTTCCTGGTACTAGCACTGGTCAGCAGTTCAGTCATAGCTGTCCAGGTCTGCTGAAGTTTCCAAGTTACAGTAAAGGACATACTGCAACAAAATGAAATCCCCTTCACCATGTTTGTTTCAGGTGACTTTATGACTTGATGTTTAACTTAGAAACAGCGGAAAGATAATCTGCTACAACATTAGTGATAGCCACAGAACTATCACTTAATAGGACAAATAGAGGATCAGCAGAAGGACCAGAAAAAGAAGATAAAATAGGGATCAGGAGTGTGTCTTGAAGGGAATAGTGAGCTGGACAGTGAAACAGTATGTGGTCCACTGTGTCCGGTTCTAGAGAGCAAAAAGGGCATAGTCTGCAATCATATGGGATCTTGGAGAATCTGCCAGAGTGAACGGCTAATTTAATCCAATTCACAATGTTAGTTTTGACATTTAAAGCCTTAAACGGCTTGGGAACAGATACCTGAAAGACAGCCTTCTCTCTTCTCTATATGTTAACATCTGCTGGGGCGGCCATTCTCGGCATCTCACCTATATCTGAGGCACATTGGTTGGAATATAGGAAAGGGCCTTTGCTGTGATCTGGAATTCCCACCTTAGGGAAGCACATTTTGCCTCTTGATTATCTATGGCTGTGTCAAGATATTCCTGTTTTGACATAATTTTAACCTACCTAGTACTTGAGTTTTTGAATCTTCGCTGTTTTAAGCTTTTAAACACACATAGTATTAGCTGCTGTTTTTATTGCATTATAATTTTATTATGTTTGTAGGTTATCTTGAGCATTATTTTTATAACAGAAAGATGGTGTATACTTATACCTGATTGATGATATGATTTGACCCTGAGTTGTCTGTGCTGGGGTATAATCAAGAGAGAGTGGTAGCAGAGCTCTGGGTTTTTTCCTACCGCATGGTGTATGATGTCATCAGCAGGAATGTTTAGGTACTGACTTTGCAAATTGTTCCAAAAAGACCTTAGCCAAAAATGCCATGCCTAAGGGGGATTCATAACAAGCTCATGTCCTTTAAAATGTGCACAAAGTCTGCAACCTCCTTGCTGGTTCCACTCTGGAGGTCTGTCCAGCAATTGGAACATATGCATCTCAAAACAGCTGGCTCTTGGCAGCCCAGTGCTGTGGTGCCTGCATAGAAGCACCACAAAATATGTACTATGTGCCGGAACTGCAAGGAGGATGAATATAATTCTTGGACCCAGAATGTAAGCTGTTGCTAGCAATATAAGGTCTACATTGGTACTAGAGGTGTGCCAGAAAACTCTCATAAGAGATGTCACTCGTTTTTCTTAAAATTCTCCTCAGTTCCAATCAGTGGTATACCAAGGGGCTATGACATCTGGGGCAGCAATGTTGTGATATCATGCAACATCATGTGATATCACTTCTGGGTTCTCCCAGAGGAGGTGGCCACTTCCTTTTCATGTTCAGTCATGAAGTGGCTGGAGTTCGTGGGCACTCATGGCAGTGGCTGGGGCTATTTTGCTGGTGTCCCACTGTGTACAGCTGGTTTATAAAGCCTTGAAACGGTGCAATGATTGCATAGCATCTGGGCCATTTAAGGCCACTGTCTCAAGGGGGTCGCTCATGTGTCTGTTTTTCACCACATAAAATCCAGGCTGAGCAAAAAAAGAAGAAAAAATAGAAAAATGAATCTACGCCCTTCAAATTTTTGTGTGAATCAGCCCATACTGATAAGGTAGTTTTCAACAGATGATTGAAAACTAAGTTACAAAATATAAGTATTGTATTTCCCTGTACTGTAAATGAAAGTAAGCCATTATGTTGAAGGAAAATAGCTCTGCAAACACCTGCTTAAGATGGAAACTTAAAGCAGTGCTTCAGGACAGTTTCTGGTGCACACAATTAATTGTTTTATGAGTGTTTGTATGGTAGATGAGTTGCTGCATATCAGTCTTAAGCCCCAACTTTCAGTGGGCTCTGACAAACCTCTGACCTTTGATTTTATTTTCCAACTGTTGTGATCTACTATTCCATTCTTTCATTTGCATCCAACTGTGATGATGTCCTGGAATTTGTTTTGAGTCTGGCTCAGATACATTCAGCCCTTCTGTGTACGCTGTCAAGCCCTCAGCCTAAATCTGCACACTACTCAATATTAATGCCTCAAAAAAAATAAATCATGAATTACAAGGTCTAATTGAAAAGATTGAATTGCCTACTGTTATTTTCCATGCTGCAATATGCATGGAATGAATTTAAAATTTGACATCCAGGGCCTCACTACTTTTCATTGCTATCTTGCAGATACTGAAATTGTTCAGTTTAGGGGCTGTATGAAATGTTCACCTGTTTTGATTTGGGGGACTAAAAGTACCCCTTATAGGGTGGAAGGAATAATTCCTGAAAAAAAAACCCTGTTGTTTCCCCTTACTGGTGCTACTGCTGTTTTTTGTTTGTTTCTGATTAATACATTTTCTACCCTGGTTAATCACATGGGCAGTTCCAAGCTAATGGGTCACGTAGTGAATGAGATGGTATCATAAACAGTCAGATTTAGCAGCAAAATGTTTCTGGCTGACATTGAATTAGGAAATGAAGCTAATTGAGAATGAGAAAAATGTTTACAAATCAGCATTGCTCTTGCTGTCAATGGGCAAACACTTTTGATGCCTTTCAGAGAAATCCCAAAAATCCTTGAAAGAAAAGCTGTTCTGTTGTATTCTAGTTTTCTCAGAATTCCTGAATGTAATCAAGGTTGCCAGTGCTAATGGGTTCATTTCCTCTCTTGGGAAATGTTGCAATGGCATGTTGACTAATTGTTGTGATCCAGGTGGAGGTGATCAGGGTGATTTCAAAGACCATAATCAAACCAAATGTGAGTGCTTGGCAAATGGCAGGAAACACCAGCTAAGTGTCTAAGAGGCAAAGGTTAGTGGGAAACCAAACTGTTACAGCTTATACTGGTGCCTCTCTATTGCATAAGTGAATTATCTGTTCATTATATGTTTACAAGTGAGTGCATCTTCTTAAAAATAAAGAAAAACTTTGATTTGATGAAGTGGGACGATAAGAAAGCAGAAAATCCAGATTTACTCAAGAGGGCTTCCTGATTTATTTTTTTTAAGTGACATTCAGAAAGCTTTTCAGTGCTGTCTGACCTGATCTACAGATCTGTAGCTGTGATCTGTTTACAGCAGGATAGATCAAAGGAACAAAGTGTCTTTCAGTTTTAATCTACTGAATATAGTTTTGCTCAGAAGCCAGGACCTAAGTCCCTGCTACCCCTCCGCTGCCTCAAAGGAGAGCCTGGAATTGAGCCTGCCCACCTCCTCCATGGGGAAAAAAAATCAATGTCTTCGATCCATTTGGAAGAACTGGGTCTCAGCCAACTTCCACATCAATAGACCTAATATAACCCAGTGCTCCTCAGGCTGCCAGCAAGACTGCCCCCTGGAGCCCTGTGTCGAGACATCCTTCTCAGGCCAGAAAACAATTGGGTTGACGGGGCACTTCAGTTGTTTACAGTTCAAATCCACCTCCTTCTTTTTCTTAAATCATAAACTTTCTATTCCCCATAGTAACTCAAAATGTTAAATGCCCACAGTGCAGGGGGGAAAAGACAGAGATATGTAATGGATGGGACAGGAGGTAGATTCAGGGAAACATGAAAGAAGATGTATGACTTCAAATAAATATCAGTAGCAACAATGGCTTAAAATACCAGTATCATTAGTGTTTTTTAACAATCCAAACCTCAGTCTACTTGCTTATGAATTAGAATGGCAGAAGGATATCTCAGCAGCTTTTATGACCCGGAGACATCACAGAAGCCTCTGGGGAGTTAAAGTGTGTAAAATTAGTGAAAAATAGGCAAAAATATGAGGGAAATTTGGGGTTTTTTTTAACCACAGACATGTTGACAGAGATGAACAATGGAGTCATCCTGGTCCAGCTAACCCTGGACTGTTTATTTCAGCCAGCACCCACCCTGGTGGCTGAGATCCTTTTGAGACAGAGATGCCAGATACTGCCACTGGGAATTGCTACATCTAAAGCATGTGTTCTCCCAATGAACTATGGCCTGCCCCTAATATCATTGTCAGTTTAAATAAATCATATGAACCCACATCTAAAACTGTTCTCATCTTTGAACTGGAGTGGCTTCCTTATTTGCCTGTGAGAAGAGGTGTAAAAGGTAGAGGAGATAAGGAAATAACTCATGAAACATGGAGGCTAAAAGTATGGATTGTACACTTGGGCAGACTGCTCTTGCAGATTCAGTACCACCCATCTGCAATAGGGAATGATCCAGCTAGGCTACCTTAGAGGGCTGTTTTAAAGATTATCAGGATAATGCATGTGATATGTTTTGTACACAGGCAGCCCAATCCTACACTGCCCTAGCGCCAGTACTGCAGCTGCAGTGTTGGGTGCTGCAAACATGCTGTAAGGCTTGTTTGTACCACCCAGGGAGCAAACAGCACCAGTGGGGAGGCCTGTGCAACTCTGTTGACACTGCAGTTGGAGCCCCGGCTGCTGGCAGCCCAGGTAAGCACTGAGCAGTGTGGAGGCATGAGGAGGGAGGCAGGAGGGCTGGGAGGGAGATTCTTCTGAGTGGGGGAGAGCAGAACAAGGGTGGGACAGGCCTTGGAGACAGGGCAGGACTGGTATAGGCCTCCTCTGCCAAATTTGATCTCCCTTTCAGGGCTTGGAAGTCCGACATGGTGCTTCTAGAGTCTGTGCCTGCTAAATAGGTCCAAGAGCCCCATTGAGTAAGCTGGGGCTTTACTTGGGGTAAGGGGACAAATGTCCCCTTTCTCCAGGAAGACCTCCAGCCTGCTCAATTCCAGCATAGGATGCAGTGATTGGCATTTGGTGCCATTGTTCCTGTGCTGGATAGGTTTGGACCTTAAAAATACTATATAATGTTGCAGCTGCTGCTGTGGATGATTACAAAAAAAGATCTAAGTTGTCCAAGGGGATTAGTATTATATAGACTAGGCCCAACAAACAAGCAAAAGCTTGCATGATATTGTCTTGCACAAATAAAAGTTCTAATATTCCCCCCTATTTGATGAGCTAGAAATGTGAGAGTTTAATGTGGTGGTCCTCATGTCATTTAGCACATAATGAAATATTCCTGTGAAATAGCACCCATTCATAAAGTGACTCCATAAAAGAAAATGATATCCAGGGCATAGATCAAATTTGTGATTGTGTTCTTCAAAAAACAGCTTGCCACCTTCCCCAGATTTACTACAGTAAGGATAGGTAGTGTGTTGTCCGTTGGAATTTTGACCCCTGGACTTGGGTTTGTGGCTCTTTTTGGATGGATAAACAGGGTTCCTAAATATGTACCAAAGGTGGGCTGTCGACTTCCTGTCCTACTGAGAATCTCTAAGCTTCTGAAAGGCATTTGCTGCCCATTGTTGGAAATAGGCTGCTGGAACCGATGGATCAATGCAGCCAGGCTTTGTTCTTTTGTGAAATGAGCAATTCAGTAAGGCAAATAATAAAATCATCCAAAGAATCAGGCACTTGTTTTTCTCCAACTGCAGGTCCTGTGCCATTAGTAGAATGATTTTGATAAAAAGTGGTCTCAGAAGCAGTACATGAGTTGACATGTGGATTGGTGAGTGGATGAAGACAGTTTCTTTTAAAAAAGGTCAAAATTTCACTAGGCTTGCACAGGACCTTGAGTTAACCTAAAGTAATTCTTTAATCAGTAAATTAATCTGTTTAAAATATCCCTTAAACAGCATAAATATTCTGCCTCATCCCTAATTATATCATTTTGCATCTGAAAAGATTTTAACTCAGGATCAATTTTTTTTATGGCCAATCACATGCTGGTGGTATAGGAGATATAAACATTCTTCTTGAAACATTATCCTTTGGTTCTTCTTTTTTTTCTTATAAATTCTGCCAGTAGGGCACATTTTCAAAAAATATTCATTTTAACAATCCTGACTTTTAACAAGTCTTGCTAATTGATCTGCAGCAGGACAAGGTTGCTACAAAGCAATTAAGCAATTGCCCATATCACTAATAATGCATAATCAATTGAATTAATTGATTCTGAGGCAAACAGAAGTGTCCACAAAAAGTGCTGCAAAGATTGGTTGACGCTTCGAGTTCCCATTATACCATTTAATGGATTGCAGTGAAGAGTGTGAACTCTTGGAGCTGTCCAAGGTGCTGTTCTACCAAGTAGGATGTACCTGTATATACATTTTCCAGTTTCCTTCATATCTCTAGGTCAGCCATTTTCAACCACTGGGCCATGGCACACTGGTGTGCCACGAATGGTCTGCAGGTGTGCCGCATGAATTTGGGGGAGGGTCATTTGTTAATAGGGCCAATGGGGATGTGAGCTCCCCACCAACAGTACGGTGTGCCTTGTCAATTGTCCAAAAACTGATGGTGTGCCTTGACAATTTTAATACCTTGTCAGTGTGCCTTGAGACGAAAAAGGTTGAAAATCACTGCTCTAGGTGCTACAGACATATAAGTCGCGACCACTAAATATTACTTACCTTCCTTGTAATTAACATGCATTGCAACCCCAGTTTCTGTTTTGCTGACCACTCTCCTTTATTGCTCTTTCCCCCAAATTTTACTATGCTTAACCACAGTTTATGGGTTGAACTTTCTCAACTTCACTTTTGTTTATCATTCAAGGTTCTTTTGGACTATTTCTCTAGCCTTATAGCAACTATGGTTTCTTCCAGACTACATAATCTATATCTTTCTTAAGTGTTTAAAATGTCAGTTTTCCCCCCGACATGTCTTTATCCTGAACTGAAATCCTGATGTTAAACAAATATTTATTTCAATCTTCTGGAGCTCAAAGAGGTTGAGAAGGATTTTACTTGCCATTTCAGTGCAAATCTGTTTTCAGATGACATTTTTGTGACTGGTGTGTCAATCTGCATGGTCGTCAAAACCAAAGACGTTATCACCTTGGCCAGCAGCAGAGCCTCTCAGCACCATAAACCTGCCAAAAGAGAACTTCATGCATGACAGTTTTCCTGTGCAGAGACAGTATTTGCAAATGGTGTGGGTGTTTGTTTTGCCATGAGAGGGTACATCTCTCCCCCCTCCCCTGAAATTATCTCCATGTTTGGAAAATGCCACATGTGAAATGCCCCTTAAGGGAGATAGCCAATGAAATTAATTCCACCCATACACACTGCAGTGTACTCTGCACATGCACTTCAGGTATTTCTGTCTTCTTTTCTGTCTAGTTAGCTGGTATTTAATGCTCTGTTACATGTCTTAATGTATACTTCATTGGGTTTCGTGGATTTTATGGTGTATGTTTGAAGACAGAAGCTGCCCTAAGTTCCAGGAAAATAGGTGGGATGTAAACCCATTAAATAATGATTCCAAAGAAATATTTCAAATTCAGTAGATTTCCTTACATGTTCATCTGGGGACATGGTCTCTGATTTTAAATCTCAAGTGACCTCTGGTTTCAGCACTGCCTTTTGAACCACTATATTTTCTTTTTATTGTGTGAGTTGTTATCAGTTCTCCAACAATAAAGTCTAATAGCTTTCCATACCTTCTTGATTGTTTATGTTCAAGACAAAAATGCTGCTATATATTTTGTTTAAATATCATTTGTACTTACAGAGTATCTGATCAAGTTCTTACTTTCAGTTTTAGTGACCTTCATTCTATTTTTCCAGTTCATTTCATCACAAGTTACATACTGTTTTGAGATAAGAACACAGTTAGCACTCTAGAGGAAATTCCTTTGTTTATTCCATTTAACAATGGTTGGATTCCTTCAGTTTCATTTTATATAATCTATGCAGGGCAACATATATTCTGTATAAAAGCACTGAGGATTAACAAATTGCTGTGTGTGTGTGTGTGTGTGTGTGTGTGTGTGTGTGAGAGAGAGAGAGAGAGAGAGAGAGATTCCACAACAAATGTCTGTAGAAAAGAAACCCAGTCTGCATAAAATAAACTTTCTGAATAAAATATGCCTTGTGATGGAACTTAACTTTAAGGAGACAATATACTAAGGTTTTGTACTAAAGTTTTAAGTCAAAGTGGATAGGAGGGTAGTGGATTCCTAGATCAGAATTGACTGGTGACTTTTTAAAAGCAAGAATGGGCAATTATCTGGCTCAGTGTTAGCATGACATTGCTGAGGTGCTTCTGTACAGCTTGTGAGATCCTGGTAACATTTTGAGAATTCTAGAAAAAGATAGTAAAAATGGGTTTCTAGCCCCCATGGTTGATGAGATGCATAAGAAAATCTTCCAAAGGGGTAGGTATGTTACAGCCCAATCCTGAGCTTCCCAGTGCCTGCAGGAGCAGCAGTGCCAAACAGCTACAGCTGTATCCACTCGCAATGGGGCTTTTTGAGTCTGCGCTGGCTATTTTGCTGGCGCAGACTTGAGAGACTCTGTCTCAGGTCATCCAGTCTGACACAGAGTTCAGGATCCAGTGGAGCTGAGCTCTGCTGGTCTCACCACCCTCCTGCCCTAGTTCCCCCTGTCCTCGTTCTGCCTTCCCCCACCCCCAGAGGCCACACTGCCACCTGGCTGTCTCACTTACCCCCAGCGATGGCACATCCTCCTCTTGCCAATGCTGGGCCAGGTGCCTAACAGGCACTGGGCCCAGTGCCAAGCTCCCTACTCACTGGGTGCCATAAATATGCTTTATGGCATGCAGTACCGGTGCTAGGGTTCAACACCGGTGCTGAGTTTAGGATTGGGCCCTTAATCTGTTGCAACAGAAACAACAATCTGAATGTACTGTGTGACAAATGAATGGGTAAATATAACACTCTTAGAAAGTTGTTTGATCAAGGCACAATTTCTGCACTACAGAGCCCACACAGGCTGCAAACAGAATAATGAAACAGAAAAAAGAACATCAATAAAGGAAATTTAAATTTGCTTTCTGATGTCTTGATTTCTGAGTTATATCAACAGAAGAACTGGACCCAATTTTTCATACAGAAACAATTTCTAAATAAGAATATCAAACTTACCTACCAGGTGCATTTTGACATTTGCTATGTTCATCAGAATGAGATGCAAATTAAGTTCAGTTACGTGTACTGTAAGTACATTTGCAGATAAGATGCAATTCCCTTTGCCTAACAAATTACTCAGCTGTTTTAAGGGATCAGAACCTAAGGTCCTCAGTTCAGATTGTTCTAAGGCAAGATCAGTGGGAGTTTTTGAGGGCACATCCTGGATTGGACACACTGACACTTAGAACATCATGAAGAATTAAAATCAATGAGTTCACAAAAAAAGAGCGCATAGCAGACAATAGCTTTTCATGATGCAATTAGATAATTAGTGGTCAAAGGGAACACAGTGAATAGACTGAATCTCAGACCTTACTCACACATTCAACACAGAGCTATGCAAATCTTGTTAGGAAAATGAGATTGGCTGGATTTTGAGGCAAATTCTTTGACATGGTTCATCAGTGGTTGGCTCACAGAGAAGAGAAAGAGGTGACTGGTGGATCTGTAGCAATGCAGTGTAACCTGGACCTCTAGGAACTGGTGTTCAAGCCTTTTAACTTTGCAAACAGTTTGCAAAGCCTTTTAACTGGCAGACAGAATGCAAAATGTGTTTTTAAATGTCCTCCTAGATCTCTGCCTGCATTGTCTTTTTTGGTACTAAAGACTGACCTGATCAGATATTAGAGTGGGTCAGGTCAAGTAGAGATGTGTGAGGTCAACTGACTGTCATTTGTTCCTATACCCTGCTGTAGCTAAGACTAAGTACATGCATATGAAGTGATTTCATAGTGTCTCCCTGTTTATGCTGCCTCTTTTCCACTTCCTTCCTCTCTCCTTTGTGTTTATTTCTAGACTGTGAGTCCCTTGGGGCAGGGATCTATCCCCTCATCGGTAGTGAAGTGTCACATGCATAAATGGCACTATATACATCATAATAAATAATAATTGTCTGAGCTGCTCTCTATCATATCAGAGTAAAGCAGCCAATGACATTGAGAGACTGGATCTGTGAACAACTGTTACAAAATTAAACCCTATATTTATTGCCATCACTTTATATTTTAAAGTCACATCTTGTTAGTAGTACAAATTGGTTGAGGAGTTCTAGGCTCTTTTAATAAACAGTCAGTCAGACAGACAGCATTTACTGCTTATTAGGTAGGTCCTCCAGGGAAAGAGGAAAACATTAGACAGAGACAATGCATAATGCAGGAGAGACAACACAAAGAGGAATTTTAAAATGTGGGCTGAGTTCTTTAGACTGCAATCCTATACACACTTAGGCAGTGCCACTGTAAATCAATGAGGCTTACTGCTGAATTGACATGCATAGGATTGCATGGTAAGAGTCCGATATCTTTGCAGTTTGCACTGGGATTTGCCTGATGTTCTGTTCTGATGGTGGTTTCCCGTACTCCATTGGGAGTCTTTCTGGAAGGTTCTCTAAGCTGGGAACCAGCTTATGTTGGTTGCATTGTAGAATGGCAGGTTCAGAAGCATTGCACATCAGCTGCTGTGGATACCCAGATGCTCTGATGCTGTCCTGCAGACTATACATACCCAAGAATCTGAAAGTAGCAGTGCAAAACCAAGTATGCAGTATAGCTGTAAAGTGGCTAATATTGTATGCTGAGAAGTATCTGAGGGGAAGAACAGCTAGCCGGTGGTGCTAATCTGCAACATAACACCTGGCTTATAGAGGAAATGGCATGTTTGGCAGTACAGCTAACCATTCAGGCTTCATGTTCAGGAAGTTGTCTCTTACTGCTCTGGCTCAACTGTTAGTTTCTGATTTCTGAGTACCTCGCTACAGGAAACACACAGACAATTTGGAGATAATCCAGAGAAGGGCAGTGAGGATGCTAAATCAGGAATGACCTATGATGGAAAAAGATGAAAGGAAAGCAATATTTAGAACCTCTAAGCCTATTATGTGGGGCCAAAAATAGCAACAGTGCTTCTCTTGCCAGTTCACAGGAGAATTGGATCAGCCCTTTCTCCATTCATATCTGAATGAAGTAACCGGAGCCAAGCAAAACGTCTTCACTTTGTGGATGTATCGTAGGCAGACAGAAGCACATTGCCCTTATTGCACATAGCATAGGATTTTGCTGTATTGTGTTGAATTTCATGCAATGTACGTTTTATAAATTTGTACTCATTTTGGATTGGGCTATCCAAACAATGAATGTGTTTTTGGGCTATCCAAGCAATGAATGTGCCATTTTTTTCAAGGTGGCGCTTTGATTGGAATGAGGATAGTGGCCTCAACATGGCAGTGAATTCTTTAATATTTGCATGTGTTTGGTGAAGTCCTTTCTCTTTTTCTATCCTGAATCTATTGCCCATCAATTTCATTGGTTCAACCAGTTCCATTGGTTCTCGTGTAGTGAGAAAAGGTGACAAATTTCTGTTCACTTTTAGTACATCATACATAATTGCATAACCCTCAGGATGTTTTCCATTAGTCATTTTTTCTTTAATAAAAGCCCCAAATCCTGTTTCTTTTCCTGACCCATTATTGTTCTAATGCTCCCTATGCTCAAAAAATAATAAGTCCTTAAAAAGATTAAAAGGTTACACCAAAGGCTGCTGCTGCCCAGAATTCTTTCATTTCATTTCTCTCTAATCCACATCCAAGAAATGCTGTTTGCCCAATCTTCCATCCTGGTTTTAACCTAATGGTAGCCAACAATTTTGCAGATCTAAACTACAGTGGGCCCTCAGTATTACTTGGTATGAATCCATTCCAAGACCCACTACAGACCCACAGCAGATAGTGAAATCTATGGGGAGGCGTGGCCTGTGCAGTGGTGCAATTACTTATGTGAGGGCCATGCATGGCCTCCTGACCTCCTCAGAAGCCTCCTGGACATGACTGGACATGACTGGAAGGCACTTCAGGTTCATGTTGGCAAACCGGAAGCGCCTTCCAGTCACATTTGGGAGGCCTTCTGAGGAGTGTGAAGGCTGCGGAGATCCATTATCTCATGTAAAACTAGTATGGTTCTTTCTCATCTCACTCAAGAGGCTTAACACTCCCACAAAATGGGGTTTTCCCACCCCTTCTTCCATGCTGCTGATTCCAGAACGCCAATCCTGAGAACTAGGGGATTCTCAGGAATAGTGTGTGATGTGATGTGGGTGTGTTACTGACAGAGGTAAGGGAGCCAGTGGACATCACTCCCTCTTGTGTGAGCAGAAGAGCCATTCTACTTGTGCAAACCCTTCTCTGGATTCATCCCCAAAACTCTAGGGTTTGAATTTGAGATACATTGTAGTGGTGAAGGATGTACATGAATGAATGAATGGATGATGATTATTATTTAGCCCTCAGTTCATGATTTGGTCTAATAGGTCTAATTCCAGTGATGTATGGTCCTTCTGTCTCCTCATGTGATTTCCTGTGATTTTTTGCCCACAGGCTGTTAGGAAGGATGTCCACAGATGAGCGGCACCTCACCTCTAGTTGTGGATCCTTCATCAAGACTGAGCCATCCAGCCCATCCTCTGGCATTGACGCCATCAGCCACCACAGTCCAAGTGGTTCTTCTGATGCTAGCGGTGGTTATGGCATAACCATAGGAGGCCACCCCAATGGCCTGGACTCACCACCCATGTTCAGCAGTGGAGGGATTGGTGGCGGGCCTTGTCGCAAGCGGTACGACGACTGTGCCAGTGCCATCATGGAAGACTCGCCTACCAAATGCGAGTATATGCTCAACGCCATCCCCAAGAGGCTATGTCTAGTGTGTGGGGACATTGCATCTGGATACCACTATGGAGTGGCCTCCTGTGAAGCATGCAAAGCCTTCTTCAAAAGAACAATTCAAGGTATGACGTGAGGGTGGGAGTGATGTAGGTGAGGTGGCAGTCATGGCAGACTGCTGGTCTCCTTGATCTTCGGGCAGAGGCTACTGTGTGCTTATGTAAGCAGGGTTCTGAATCACTAACCCCAGAGTTGACATTTTTGAGAATTCAAGACTTTTGGAATTTGTCTGGGGCAATTAGGGTGTGTGTGTGTGTGCTGACACAAATTTTGGTGATAAGAACTGAATCTTATCACAGAGACTTGATTATTGCCAGGTACAGAATCCTTACACTGCCCGTGTAAGGATTCTGTACACTAAACCTCAGCTGCCCGTGAAAGATTAAACCTTCAGATTCAACTGTTCTCATTAGACACAGGCATTTAAGGCTGTAGTTCCCATTTTAAAATTTTTCATTGAAATCTTATCATTCTCATTCATTCTGCCAATTTTTACCAGTCAGTAACTTCCAAAGCATGTGCACAACACATGCACAGACATAACCGCCTAGATCTTAGTTTCATGTGCATATCGGTAGGTGAACACACAACACTCCTCTACGCACCATTCCACAAATGGGAAAGACCAGGAATATTAACCAGAAAGGTCAAGTGTACTGCATTTACTTCAAAAGCCCCCTTGATTCTTATGAAGTGAATGAAGTAGACATGTGGGATGGAGGCTCATTTTATGTTATCTCAGACTGGTTCACTTAGTCCTGATTATTCCTTGCAGTTGTGGATGTTAAAATCTGAACAAGCATTGCAGAGGGAAATCCTACATGAGCCTCTGTAGGGTAGATTATTATGCTATTTAATTCCATTGATTGTATTCATCCTTCTTTATGGTATGCAAATTAGCATCCTCCATACTCCAGCCCTCCTCATGCCCCAGTTAAATGAAGCTCTAAAGCTCTTCCTTTCTCATTATATTCAATTGGAAACACAGAACACAGTATTTCCAAGGCTTATCAGAGGGCAGAACGACACTTTATTCCATGATTCTGCTTTCTCTTTCTCAGAAAAAGTTCCTGTAGGTGGCTTTGATGATACAGAGGATTGGGGTATACTGTGGATAGAAGAGCTATTTAACTCTTTTGTCCTCTCAAAATCATCCCTGAACTGCTTTACTCCTCCTGAGATAAAAGATACTAGACTATAGTATAAACCTGTGCACATCTACTCAGAAGTGTGTCCCACAGAATCCAATGGGACTTGGGTAATTGTGTGTAGGATTGCATCCTTAGTCTTACCTTATGCTAAAAATAAGACATGTGGCTAGCATTTGAAAATTCTGTGCTAATTTTGCTTGATAAGCACTTGATGATTTGCTGACTTCACCATAAATCTGTTTTTGACAAGTGAAGCTTGTGCCATGATTTCTGCATTGGTGAGAGAAGCTGCACTTGCCAAATTTTTCCCTTCTTCACAACTATAAATGGTACAGCTGCCTTGTTCTATACACAATCAATAGCCCTTGATGTGGCCTCCAGATAGCTCTTGTTACATGTGCGTGTCCTGACCTGCTCAACCCTGGCTCTTGATCCGAAGTGCTGACTCAGAGACTGGAGGGAGCAACACCTTCAAGTGGGCTTCTTCTAGAATTCTCTCCATCTCCATTAGCCTGCTGTTCAAAATACCTGTGCTTGTGTGATGCTTTAAACATTTTCCTGCATTTTTAGAAATGCTCCCTTCTCCATCTGGATGCTTCAAAGTCGCCTCCTCCCTATGGCAGCAGCAGTGATTGCAGTGGATTAGTGCGCATCTTAAACACTGCACCTGTTCACAGAGAAGGCAAATGTGCAACCACCATATCATTTGAATTAAACAGCCACATTTGCAGGGACTATTATTCAAGTTAAAACAGCTGTTGCCCCCATTACATGGTGCATTAAGTACAAGTTCAAAAAGCCTGCCTTGGAGACACAAAGATGTTCTTAAGCTCTGTCTGTACCAGCAGGTTTTCATGCCTCACCCTACTGGATTTGCACAAGGAGGGGCACAGTCCACACCATGTTTCATACACTTGTAAGAGCTGCACTTCCTGGTCTTCACATGCAGAAAAATGCAGCTTGTCAAAGAGGAAAAAATATTTCATATGATTGGTGCAGCACTGTGCCTTTTAGTGGCCCTTCTCCTGTCCTTTCTCTTCAGCACTGAAGGCTGGTC
Organism: Tiliqua scincoides; assembly: GCF_035046505.1. NCBI lineage: Eukaryota > Metazoa > Chordata > Lepidosauria > Squamata > Scincidae > Tiliqua > Tiliqua scincoides. The sequence continues at coordinate 284,726,937 of NC_089821.1, forward strand.
TCTTTTAAACAATTTCTGCCCAACGTTGCATATATGCAACAGGGATCAAATGTTTACACCTGTGGGCTGGTCGGAAATGGGTTAAAGTGGTCCTGACTTTGCACACTTACAACCTGCACTTGTGAATCTAGTCCCATTGCCAAGTTTACCTGCTTGTAAAAGCTAGCACCCATGCAGACTGCAATAACATAGTTGAACCATGGCAAAAGCCCATTGGTCCATCTAGTTCAGTTCTGTCTGCACTGGTTGACAACCTCTCTCCAGGGTTTCAGGCAAGGGTCTCTCCCAGCCCTACCTGGAGATGCCAGACATTGAATCGGGGACCCTCTGCATGCCAGACATGTACTCTACCACTAAACTACAACCCTACCTCTAGGATCAATGGTCAGTGGACACTCTGAAAGTTTCCGTTTAAACTCTGGCCTTACTACATCATATGCTTCTTAGCAATGATTTCCATTTCAAAACTAGAAACTGGGTGATTGAAGATATAGAAAGCAGAGTTTTAATAGTGCTCCTCAAGCTATGATACAGAGCTAGGACTTTCCTCTCAACTAGGGCCAGTAAATTCATAAGGCTGACTGAAGCAATAGCTTAGTGGCAATAGCATCACTGTCTGTCTACTTGCCTCCACTGCTTCCCCTTATTCTTCCTCTCCCTGGAATGAAAAAGAAAGAGGGGGGCAGAGAGGAAGAGGAAATGTGGAGGGAAGGAGTGTGCTAAGGTAGGACGTTGGAGGGTAGGAGGAGCAGAGGCTGGCAAATCACTAGAAAAATGAGGGCAGCATTTGGTATGCTGCCTCAGGTATCAGGAAGTAGCCACCCTGCACCCCACAGTAGCCAACATCCATCATTTCACTGTCGTAGGTGTTGTCTGCAGTCAAATGCTGCTGAGTCCTGCCAAAGAGGGAGTGTTTGAACAAAAATGGATCAAAGTGCTATTTTGGGGGTCCCTTTCAGAATGAAGCTGGGAATGTGGGTGGCCATACCTGGGCTCAGGCCTGGTGTACGTGTTCTCTGTCACAGGGCACCTGCAGTCTCGTGCTGGAGATGGAATAGGATATTCCTGTTGGAATGGAATAGAATAGGAGATTCTGCTCTGCTGATCAGGCAAAGGCAGAAAGGGAGGCTCTTAGTATCTATCTCTATCAATGCAGATTCATGACCTAGGTAGCTTTCTAGATTAGACTCCAGCCTTATATCAAGAAGCTCTAAATCAGGGGTGCCCAAACCCCGGCCCTGGGGCCACTTGCGGCCCTCAAGGCCTCTCAATGCGTCCCGCAGGGAGCCCCCAGTCTCCAATGAGCCACTGGCCCTCCAGAGAGTTGTTTGAGCCCGCACTAGCTCAGTGCAACTGCTGTCAGCGTGAGGGCGACTGTTTGACCTCTCGTGTGAGCTGTGGGATGAGGGCTCCCTCCACTGCTTGTTGTTTCACATCTGTGATGCAGCAGTGGCAGCAAAGGAAAGGCTGGCCTTGCTTTGTGCAAGGCCTTTTATAGGCCTTGAGCTGTTGCAAGACTTTCATTCATTTATATAAGTTCATCTTTAATATATTCATTTATGTAAACTTATGTAAATTTATTCAAATTTTAAATGTAAATTAATTATTTTTTTCCCTGGCCCCCAACACAGTGTCAGAGAGCTGATGTGGCCCTCCTGCCAAAAACTTTGGACATCCCCGCTCTAAATCATTGAGCTGGTTCTTGGAAAAGTTTTGTTTCTTAGTTATATGTAGTGGGATACAGTGATTTCACCTGCTCAGACACAGGTTTGAATATGCCCACATGCATACAACCTAAGCTGCTCATTGGCATGCACAGCTTCCTCCTCTGGCTGTTGAAGACACCCTTGAGCTCTTTCAGTTGTTGCTCCCTGCCTGCTTGCCTGATTGCCCCTGGTCCGTGGTGACTGAAGTGGCAGCCTGACTGCCAGCCGGTGGAAGGCTGCTGGAATCCAGATGAGTTAATCTCATCACTTTATCACAGGGCACTTACAGAAATTGCAAGGCAGTGTGAGTGACTCTGTTCTGCTGGCAGCCAGCCTCAGGACCCATAAAAGAAATTGAGAGATCCGGCAGGCGGAAAAAACAAAACTAGCAGGGCAGAGAACTTTGCTAACATTTTGAAGGCAGTATCTTATCTTGCATGGGTGTTGCTTCAAGTAAGGTTGATTGTGTCATTATCTCCCTAGGAGGTCCTTGCAGCTGAAGGCTATCAGCCCTTGTGGCAGCATGTTGCCCTTTCTGAATTCAAGCCCAATTTAAGGTGCCATGTAGTCCGATGGCCTTCGGATTTTTGAGGGTCCGTTTGTACCTTCCTTCCAGACAACAAGGTCTCTGAAACCGGTGGCATTATAATGCCACTGCAGTGGTTTTTGCTTTAATCAGCACATGATGATCTTGAATTAGAGTCTGATGAGCAAATGTGTCTTTGATGCAGAGTTTGATGCATGGATGTGCAGGTCACACTGCAGCATTGCTGGTTGATCTTTTATGCTAGAGGTGGGCAAACTTTCAACCTTAGGGATGCGAGACCTTTAACAATTGTAAAGAAGTGGGTGTTTCGACAGGTGCAGCTTGTCATCTTCCAGTTTGACAATTGTTAAACGTCAAGGACCCCTAAAGTTGAAAGTTTGCCCGCCCCATTTTATGCTTTTAAAAAAAATAAAATTCTTATCTGAAGTGGTGTAAGTCTAAACTTTGCAGGAATGGTGGCTTTGCACTTGAGAATTAGACTGGAAGATAAAAAGGCAAGAATACAGGAAGGAGAGCCCAATCCTGAGCTTGACGCACTGGCTTATTGCCAGCACACACTGTCGCTAACGTGCCATAAGGTACGTTTGCAAGTCCTAATGCCGGGTGAGTGCCCATGCTAGCTCGGTGCTGGATGGCGCTGGAATAGCGCCCGGCCTCTACTGCTTGGCAGTGGGGGAGGAGGTGGAGAAGAGGAGTTCTGGGAAGGGGGGAGGTGGGCAGAGGGCGGGGACAGGGCAAGGGGAGGCGTGATGGGGAGGCGGAGACAGGGCAGGGGGAGGTGTGCCAGAGGAGGGAGTGGAGAGGTGGGGAGGCGGGACCAGTGGAGCAGTGCTGCATGGATCCAGAGCCTTCATGTCAGGCTCAGCACCTGACAGGAAGGCTCTTACCTCACCGCCAACCTTTTGGTCAGTGGTGAATCAAGTAGCCCCATTGTGGGGCTACTCCCTTTACCCAGGGGAAGGGGATGAAAGTCGAGGTGCCACCCGCGGCTGCCGTGGGTGCACAGGATGTGGCAGCAGCCGTTTTCGGTGCCACCGCAGCCGTGCGCCACAGGAGCTCAGGATTGGTCTCTGAGTCATCTACTCTCTTTTTAAAATAGGTTTTTCTGTTCCCTTATGTGTGGGACGCTGCAGGCGGACAGGGAATTTTGTTTTTGTAAATCTGTGACTGGATGGAAGTACATGCCTTGCAAGTGCAGTTTGTTTATTAACTAGAGATCAAGCTTGAATTTCAATTTCCAGCTTTTAGAGATACTTGATACTTCTCTGCCATTGAAATTCAGGTGCTGTGCAGTGCCTGTGCCAACACTGAATAGAAGCAGCTGGTTCGAACCTACACAATGTCTGTGTCTTGAATCTAACCATGCGATTGCAGGGCTGGGTGCCTGTGGAAAGGCAGTGGAGAAAGGTGACCATCATGTCAGTGATGACTGTCAGGATATGGGACTTAAGAGATAAGAATCTGAAGGAGAAACCATTTCCCAGAGGGCATGCAGACTCCGAGTCAGAATGTCTTGGATTTACAGGGTTCCTAAATATACTTCTATGTTTTACTCATTCTTCTGGCCACTTTGGCATTGTGATCATTGTGTTTTTGGTCTTTTAAAGAATTCCAGGAGCTGTTTCAGTTGCTTTATAATCCTTCTCTCATACCGGAATTAGAAGCAAAGCCTATTGTGGCACTGCTGCTACAAATGGCAGCTGGTGGTGGGTTTTCAACTTTCTTCCTTGTGTGTAAAAGAATGTGTGGCATGACGTTATCATGCTATGTATTGCTTCTTTTCTCTGGAAGCATCCAGAACGTGGTGTGGAAGCAGGGAAGTAAAGCTAGGTAATGACTTCACCTTGCATGTTACAAGTTTCAGGGAATGGAGAGGGAACAGAAAAGGGTTGCCGTTTTTGATAGTTACGCTTGTGATCAGTGTCGCATCCTGTTTCAGCATCATGCATCCACCCAAAGATCATGCAAAGTAGATTGCCAGTGACTGAAGAGGTGTTCTGCTGAGGTTGAGAGACAGTTTTGTACAAATTATACTAACTAGTTGACTGTGTATAAATAAACTAGGTTCAAGACCATATACACTAGACTGCACTGAATAAGTTCTTCATATACAGGTTGAGCTTCCCTTATCCGGAATTCCGATATCCAAAGTATTTCAAAAACCATAATTTTTTTTTTTAGTGCTGGCATGACACCACAAATTCCCCACCTGACTTCATGTGATTGGTCACACAAAAATATTAAAAATATTGTGTAAAATTACCTTCAGGCTATGTGCATAAAGTGTACATGAAGCATAAATGAATTTTGTGTTTAGACTTGGGTCCCATTCTCAAAGTATCTCATTAGGTATATGCAAGTATTCCAAAATACTGAAAAATCCACTATCCAAAACATATCTGGTTCTAAGCTGTTCAGATAAGGAATGTCCAACCTGTAATACTTTTGAAAGACATGACTATCTTTTTGAGACTGGAAGCAGGGCTAGCCCATCCACATGGCCAACTGGTGGTTGTTTCAAGCAGCAGATTGGATGGGGGATGTGCCCTTCTCTGCCTGCTTACCTCTGCTGTTCCTCTTTCTTCTCTCATTCCCTGGATTGGAAAAGAGAGAGAGAGAGAGAGAGAGAGAGAGAGAGAGAGAGAGAGAGAATGTGAAGGGGGGAGCTCTGAGAGTGAAAGCACTTTGGAGAGTGAAAGGATCAGGAGGCTGGGACATCATCGAGTACAGCAAGACAGCAGTTGGCATGTCTCCTCAGGTGCAAGGAGGTCTTCTGTAACAAATCCTAGCCTTCACTGTCAATGCTCCTCTTCTCCCACCTTGCTCCCATCAACTTAGCCCTGCTGTTCATCGATTCCTGACCACTCCATCTCCCCCACCTTGTTCGTCTAATGTAGTTTGTAACCTCAGGGCAGGCACCTTGCCATTTTTATGGTATCTCAGAAGATGGTACCGTCAACATGCCTCAGGGCATCTTACACACAAAGCTTGAACTGCCCGTGAGCCTCTTGCACTAGTTATGTGAGTGTGATCACTGTTAATTTGTCAGGAATGCATTTTTACCTGTGAGTTCCTGTACTTTTTCCTCCATTGGTGGGAAGCAGCTGATGGCAAAAGCAACCTAGAGTGAATTACTTCCTACTCTAGTAGTGCACTTTGGCCCATTCATATATGATGCTGCCACGCTTGTAGTGCACCTGCTTCAGCCAATATCGGCTGGCATGTTGTGATAAATACATGAAAGGGCCATTGCATGCTGTAAGTGACTCAAAGATGGTTCCAGCAGATAGACCCTGGTTCCATTTTGTTCACAGGGCACAGCTTCTTCAGGCATCCTTGCACAGCAGCTGTTCTCATTTGTCTTTGAAGCAGACCTTAGTGATCACCTCTCTTGTGTTTGCAGGGAACATTGAATACAGCTGTCCTGCTACCAATGAGTGTGAAATCACAAAACGGAGGCGCAAGTCCTGCCAGGCATGTCGCTTTATGAAGTGCCTCAAAGTGGGGATGCTGAAGGAAGGTAAGGAGAAGTAGTCATTGCCTTCGGACAACTGCCAGCTCCTGAAAAATACCTCTCAACAAGGCCAGATGTTGTGTTGAGATAGAGAAAGGGGCTCAGAGGGATTAGGATTTGGGGTTACCTCGGGTGGCATGTTGACCAACCACTTTGTTCTAGTGGAATCAGTGATGTTGTCAGTCAGACCAGGGCCCAGGGTGGAGTGACATGATGATGCCGTCACATCACCTCCCCCCCCCCCCCGGTTTCCTCACATCACCTTCCTATCTCTGAAATGGCTTTGATTTGGAGCCAGGTGGAGGCGTGGGCATATAGGAGGGCTCCACAACACTCTGCTCACCGCTCTGAACACTTGAGCGGCAATCACTGAGCTGCTTCCCCCTCCCCCAGTGGAGAGCCCAGGTAACTTCCAGATTGCTGGGGGGGGGGGGATGCCCCAGCCACGCTATACCACTGAGTGGAATTCAGCTTCAAACCTGAATGAAAATGTTAAGTAAGACTAAACTAACCCTGATCATCCTTGCTTTTCCCACCTTTCCTCTCTAGAACTGTGCTGTCCTTAATAGACATGTTCAAATTGAACCCTGGGATACCTTGGTCAGGTATACCAGTAGCCAGTTATGCAACACTCCTGACTTCTGGTATAGGGATGGTCTGTATTGCAGAGGCAGAGCACCTGCTTTGCATGCAGAAGGTCTCAGGTTCAATCCCTGGCATATCTCCAGGTAAGCTGAAAAGACCCTGTCTGAAACTTTGAAGAGTGTAGAAAATACTGAACTAGATGGACAAATGTTCTGGTTCAGTACAAGGCAGCTTGATATGTTCATCTTCCATGAATCTGATACCAATACCAGGTTGCTGGGGGGCTTGGCACAAAGTGCTGCACTGGGGCCTCCCTGGTGCCCTCCACCTGCCTCCTGATAGTGCATTGGGTGCTTGCACAAGCACCATATTGAGGGTACAGGAGTCTGCCTTACTCAGTGGGCTGTTTGATGGATATGGGCCACCAGCTAATGTCTGCCCTTGGCTTATCAGGCCACCCCTCAAACTACTAACATGTGAATAGATGAAAAAAGCATGAAAATCATTCCTGTTTGTTGCAAGTCAGTGTAGACAATAATGAGCTTGATGGACCAAGAATCTGACTCAACAGAAGGCATAATTGGTGAGGGAATCGCTTTGAATGTATTGGCCATCAGTCAAATCTTGCTTTATTGTGGCTCTGGCTATAACCTGGAACATGGCCGTCACTGAATCCACTAGGGAGGACACATTTGCAATCCAAACAGCATTGTCTCTTTGCTAAATGGAGGGATTTGTTCCCTCAATCATATCTGCACATCTGACCAATTTTCTAGGCAGGTCACCATTCACTTTGCCTGCTTCTGAACCCTTTTGTGTTCAGTACATGATAAACGATTGCAGAAGGATATGATGCTGATGCTCAGTAATTTTTGTCAAACCAGGGATCAACACGGAAGGCAAACAGTAACAATTGTGTGCATGACCATAAAGTGATGGCTGTCTATGGCTGCTAGCTATGAGCCCATTGGCTAGAACCAGACTGCTGGCGCATAACATTAAAAAGGTGGCAGAGCAGCTTTTAAACTGATCCCTGGGGGAAGGCCGACAGGAGCCGAGGGGCATCCGGTTCGGGACTCCTCATCCCTATGGGATGAGGATGGGGAGGTTAGAGAACAACAAGACAAAGGCAGGGTAGGAGAAGAAATTGGGAAAGGTAGGGTGATGGGATGTGATAGACGGTTTGGCACAATGAGAGGATGCGGGGACAAAGGAGCGAATAAGCAGCCCATCCTGGGGCATTCCGTGTATAAATGCTTTTATGCAAATGCCCGAAGTCTACGAGCAAAGGTGGGAGAACTGGAATGTCTGGTGACAAGGGAAAATATTGACATAGTGGGCATAACGGAAACCTGGTGGAATGCGGAGAATCAGTGGGATACCGCAATCCCGGGCTATAAACTCTACAGGAGGGACAGGCAGGGGCGTGTTGGAGGTGGGGTGGCCCTTTATGTTAAGGAAGGGATAGAATCCAGCAAAGTAGAGATTGAAGGTGGGTCCGACTCCACCGTAGAACCTCTGTGGGTTAAATTACCAGGCTTGTGCAGCAATGTAATACTGGGGGCGTGCTATCGTCCTCCAGACCAGAAATCTGATGGGGACCTTGAAATGAGGAAACAGATCAGGGAGGTGACAAGGAAGGGCAGGGTTGTAATCATGGGGGACTTCAATTATCCTCATATTGACTGGGTCAATTTGTGTTCTGGTCACGATAAGGAAACCAGATTTCTTGACGTGCTAAATGACTGTGGCTTAGATCAGCTAGTCAAGGAGCCCACCAGAGGACAGGTGACTCTGGATTTAATTTTGTGCGGTACGCAGGACCTGGTTAGAGATGTAAACGTTACTGAGCCATTGGGGAACAGTGATCATGCTGCGATCCGTTTTGACGTGCACGTTGGGGGAAGAATACCAGGCAAATCTCTAACAAAAACCCTTGACTTCCGACGGGCGGACTTCCCTCAAATGAGGAGGCTGGTTAGGAGGAGGTTGAAAGGGAGGGTAAAAAGAGTCCAGTCTCTCCAGAGTGCATGGAGTCTGCTTAAAACAACAGTAATAGAGGCCCAGCAGAGGTGTATACCACAAAGAAAGAAGGGTTCCACTAAATCCAGGAGAGTGCCCGCATGGCTAACCAGCCAAGTTAGAGAGGCTGTGAAGGGCAAGGAAGCTTCCTTCCGTAAATGGAAGTCTTGCCCTGATGAAGAGAATAAAAAGGAACATAAACTGTGGCAAAAGAAATGTAAGAAGGTGATAGGGGAGGCCAAGCGAGACTATGAGGAACGCATGGCCAGCAACATTAAGGGGAATAATAAAAGCTTCTTCAAATATGTTAGAAGCAGGAAACCCGCCAGAGAAGCGGTTGGCCCTCTGGATGGTGAGGGAGGGAAAGGGGAGATAAAAGGAGACTTAGAGATGGCAGAGAAATTAAATGAGTTCTTTGCATCTGTCTTCACGGCAGAAGACCTCGGGCAGATACCGCTGCCCGAACGGCCCCTCCTAACCGAGGAGTTAAGTCAGATAGAGGTTAAAAGAGAAGATGTTTCAGACCTCATTGATAAATTAAAGATCAATAAGTCACCGGGCCCTGATGGCATACACCCAAGGGTTATTAAGGAATTGAAGAATGAAGTTGCAGATCTCTTGACTAAGGTATGCAACTTGTCCCTCAAAACAGCCACGGTACCAGAAGATTGGAGGATAGCAAATGTCACGCCTATTTTTAAAAAGGGAAAGAGGGGGGACCCGGGAAACTATAGGCCGGTCAGCCTAACATCCATACCGGGTAAGATGGTGGAATGCCTCATCAAAGATAGGATCTCAAAACACATAGACGAACAGGCCTTGCTGAGGGAGAGTCAGCATGGCTTCTGTAAGGGTAAGTCTTGCCTCACGAACCTTATAGAATTCTTTGAAAAGGTCAACAGGCATGTGGATGCGGGAGAACCCGTGGACATTATATATCTGGACTTTCAGAAGGCATTTGACACGGTCCCTCACCAAAGGCTACTGAAAAAACTCCACAGTCAGGGAATTAGAGGACAGGTCCTCTCGTGGATTGATAACTGGTTGGAGGCCAGGAAGCAGAGAGTGGGTGTCAATGGGCAATTTTCACAATGGAGAGAGGTGAAAAGCGGTGTGCCCCAAGGATCTGTCCTGGGACCGGTGCTTTTCAACCTCTTCATAAATGACCTGGAGACAGGGTTGAGCAGTGAAGTGGCTAAGTTTGCAGACGACACCAAACTTTTCCGAGTGGTAAAGACCAGAAGTGATTGTGAGGAGCTCCAGAAGGATCTCTCCAGACTGGCAGAATGGGCAGCAAAATGGCAGATGCGCTTCAATGTCAGTAAGTGTAAAGTCATGCACATTGGGGCAAAAAATCAAAACTTTAGATATAGGCTGATGGGTTCTGAGCTGTCTGTGACAGATCAGGAGAGAGATCTTGGGGTGGTGGTGGACAGGTCGATGAAAGTGTCGACCCAATGTGCGGCGGCAGTGAAGAAGGCCAATTCTATGCTTGGGATCATTAGGAAGGGTATTGAGAACAAAACGGCTAATATTATAATGCCGTTGTACAAATTGATGGTAAGGCCACACCTGGAGTATTGTGTCCAGTTCTGGTCGCCGCATCTCAAAAAAGACATAGTGGAAATGGAAAAGGTGCAAAAGAGAGCGACTAAGCTGATTACGGGGCTGGGGCACCTTCCTTATGAGGAAAGGCTACGGCGTTTGGGCCTCTTCAGCCTAGAAAAGAGACGCTTGAGGGGGGACATGATTGAGACATACAAAATTATGCAGGGGATGGACAGAGTGGATAGGGAGATGCTCTTTACACTCTCACATAATACCAGAACCAGGGGACATCCACTAAAATTGAGTGTTGGGCGGGTTAGGACAGACAAAAGAAAATATTTCTTTACTCAGCGCGTGGTCAGTCTGTGGAACTCCTTGCCACAGGATGTGGTGCTGGCGTCTAGCCTAGACGCCTTTAAAAGGGGATTGGACGAGTTTCTGGAGGAAAAATCCATTATGGGGTACAAGCCATGATGTGTATGCGCAACCTCCTGATTTTAGGAATGGGTTAAGTCAGAATGCCAGATGTAGGGGAGAGCACCAGGACGAGGTCTCTTGTTATCTGGTGTGCTCCCTGGGGCATTTGGTGGGCCGCTGTGAGATACAGGAAGCTGGACTAGATGGGCCTATGGCCTGATCCAGTGGGGCTGTTCTTATGTTCTTATGTTCTTAACAAGGAAGGAGAAAAGGCTCAATCCAGTTCCTTGCTTAGGACTTAGTGCCCTGCTCTTAGAACTGTCTCAGGACACTTTATGAACATAGGAAGCTGCCTTCTACAGAGTCAGACATTGGTCCACCAAGTATTGTGCTGCTGGGGTTTCAGACTGGGGGTCTTTCTCCAGGCCACCTCGATTGAACACATGCCATTCCTACACGTAGATCCACTCTACACAGGAAACAATGCCATGTGTGAAGTCAGGGCCTTTGAGATGAATTTTATCAGTGAGAATGATGTTTCATTTGGGCCCTTTCGGGAGGTACAAAGTTTCTTTTGGGCCCCTTCCGTTCTCCATTGGATCATAATTTCACACGATCATTGGATCATAATTTCTGTTAATTATTTATAAAACTATGTGGGCTTACACAAAATGTGAATGCTAGTCTTCACACAATATAAGCAAACATTTTCTGAGTTCCCAGGTACGATGTACCCCCTGTACCCCCCTTCTTGGGTCATGGTAAGATAGGAAAATGTAAGATCCAAGGAAATTTTTGTGTCCCACCTGGGCCCCCTTTTTGACCCTGGGGCCCAGGTGCAGTTTTCCCCTGCACCTCCCTCATGGGCCCTGTGTGAGGTGGCCTTCCCTTCCTGTTCTTTACAGATGATTGATAACAAAAAAGATAGAATGAGGAAGCTCACATTCTTCTTTCAGCATTTATTTTATAAAACCTCACAGAAAGGGTTCTGTGTTGCACGTTCCTTTATGTATCAAGCAGAACTGTTTATTGAATGCTTGAAGTGTTTACAGTAAACACCCTCCAGTAATGGGATCCCCTCAGTCCTCTCACAAGTACAAAGAAAGTTTGATCATAGTCCATTTGTTCTGAGAGGAGATCAGCATCTCTGGGTGTCGAGAGACCTTTGTCCCTGAGCAGGTGGTCTCCTTTGCCCTGTATGCTCAGCCTACTGTCTCACTCAGCCTATTGATCTGCTGGATGTTGTCTGAACAGTGCTTGGCTCATCCCCCTCTGCTCCTTCTCCCCCCTTCCCCTCATCCATTCAAGGTGTGCCATGGGGAATTCAGTGGCAATTAAACACATTCTTATGGATTGGCTTCAAAGCTTTGTTTCCTCAGGTTCCCCTTGGAATGGAAGGATGGGGTCAGGGAGGAAAGGTAGCATTTGTAACTCTCTGCATCAGTGTACTTGGGAAAGCGCAGCTGCTTGAGACTAACCCACTGAAACACTATCAGCTGTAGAGTGCTTCGGGCCAGCACATTTCAGCCAAAGCAGGCAGACTGCCATTGTCAGAGCCAGAAATGAATTGGAAGCTGCAGTGTTTTCCTCTGAGATGTTGCAAGAGTGATAAAAGCTAGTGCTGGTAGTAATGTAGATTTTAAACCGTTTTGCCCTTTGATTGCCAGATTCTATCTGTGGTTAAATCTTTCTCTCTCAACCACAGCTCTCCTGACATTGGTGAGGTCAGACCCATGACCCTCCATGACCTTGCTTTAGATTAGGAAGATGATGGATTCAGGGAGAGAGATTAGCCTGCTTTGAAGGTGGATGAATTGCTTACTGATGTGTTGTCCTCTGGAAATACCAATGGCAGAAAGGATGCATCTGTCCTGGTCCCTTGGATATTTTTGTAGTTCTTTCCCTCTGTTGCTCTTTTCCTTTTAACACTAGATAACATTTATTCTGGTATGTTTTCATTAAGTCTAGTTAGGACACAGGTTTTTTTTTCCTCCCATATGTAATTGGTTGTTTTGCTGTTGAACTTCAAAATAGTCAACCCTAGAGTTGTGCTTTTTCAAATGTGGATTGTGTAAATTGCACATATAGTAGCATTATTTGTCTAACTGTAAAAGATGTGTTTGAGGATAATTGCATGGTCTGATGCAATTGGCCAGGACTCCAGATTGCTGCTTCCAGTTTAGAGAAGAGTGACATCTAGTCAGCCCCCTACACCATCTCTCTGTGTCCACACCTGTAGCATTGATATCATACTGATTATGGTAGACCACAGCTGCGATACAAGGACATCTGCAAGAGGGATCTGAAGGCCTTAGGAGTGGACCTCAACAGGTGGGAAACCCTGGCCTCTGAGCAGCCTGCTTGGAGGCAGGCTGTGCAGCATGGTCTTTCCCAGTTTGAAGAGACACTTGGCCAACAGTCTGAGGCAAAGAGGCAAAGAAGGAAGGCCCACAGCCAGGGAGACAGACCAGGGACAGACTGCACTTGCTCCAGGTGTGGAAGGGATTGTCACTCCCGAATCGGCCTTTTCAGCCACACTAGATGCTGTTCCAGAACCACCATTCAAAGCGCGATACCATAGTCTTTCGAGACTGAAGGTTGCCAACATACTGATTAGTCAGACAATTACTGGGCATTGTGGCAAATGCCTGCCTGCCCTGTGTCTCTTCCTGCAGTGCTCCCCCAGTAACATCTAGTCATGCAGTTTATGATGTGAGTTTCTCCACCCCAAAAGTAGCAGCCAGTGAAGTGGAGCAGGAAAATTATCTGGGCAATGATATCACATTTCATGTAACATATTACCAGACTGAAAAGAGAGAGATGGAGGAGGAGACTTGGGACTGCTGCTTTTAGGGGCACTGATGAGTGTGTCATTAACATCTACTTCCAGTCAATAATAACCTACATAGGTATCTGCAAAGCTGTGAACTATAGTTACTGTTTTAACACTAATGAGATATTCAGTGATCATGAGAGTACTGACAGTAATATTTTGAAAATAATAATAAATGTTAGGTTGTAAGCACTTTGGGGACAGAGAACCTTTTTCATTTTTTTCCTATGTACTTCGTGAACTTTGTTGAAAAGCGTTATTTAATTATTCCTAATAATAAATACTGTGAATTCAGTCAATGCAATTGTATAAACATTGAAATCAATTCAGCAATGGGAAGAAAAACGGTTTTTTAGTATTTGGTCTCCAAGGAATCAGTAGTTTTCTGGGTAGAGCAAATCCATAATTGTTTGACTTTCTGCACAGATTTGCAGAATTGGCCGGGGATTTTAGCTTATAAAGAGTTTGCTGGGTTTTTTTCCCCCTTCCTCTGGTTCCTATGATTCCATTAGATCATCCACTCCATCTCCCGGTCAATGCAGGATTGTTCCCATTTGCACATTTGATGGTCTTGTTTTCAGGTCAGCTTTAGAACTTCCCAGTAAAGGGACTTCCCTTGTGAGGTATCTCTTGTGTTTTCACTGCTCAGAAGTGATAGTCAAGCAAATATTCAGATTTTGTTTTCATTCCAGAATCTCTTCCACCATATTCCACCCCTATAGCCATCTTCTCTGATTGTACAAAATTATCCTGCTTATATTCAAAAATGTTGGAAGTACCCACGCCATTTACAAAATCTAAGGAGTTTGGCAGTCAAATCCTACGCTTGCTCAGGGCTATAGCAGTGCTGAAATGGTGACAGTTAGATCCTACGGGTGCCAGGCTAGTGCCAGAAGTATACCTGGGATTTTCTCCCTTACCCCGGGTAACAACACCGCGGTGCCAGTGGGTCTCCTCAGATCTATGCCTGCTTGTTAGGCTGCCTGGACCGGGAGGGAGCATAGATATGGTGGCACAGCCTGCTGCTGTCTCCACCTGGCTCCCAGACCCAATCCTCCCCTCCCCATGCCCAGTTCTGCCCTCCCCCTGCCTTCTCCTGAAAAGCCACACCAGCGGCTGGCTTACAGCCAGTGACTACATGGAATCCTCTTCCTGCAGCTGAGACCTAGAGCTGGCACTCCTCTCTCTCCAGGTGCCACAAATGTGCTTTACGGCACATTTGTGACACCCAGTGCCAGCAGTACTCTCATACTGCCAGTGCTGTGGAGCTCAGGATCGGGCTCTGAGTGACAGTAGAATCATTAGAGTTATCTTTGTCATTTTTAATAGTACTTTGGATTCTGTTTTTTTAGTTTTTATCCTGATTCTGTCTTGTAACGAACTAAAATCAATCATATAAAATAATGTTTTGTCAAAACAATTTTGTTGAAAATACTAAGGAAACTACTGATCTTATCAAAACATTGTGAAGATCCAGTGCTTAACGCAATTTAAAATTCAACTAAATTATCTGAGATCTTTGACCAATAACTGCATATGGATCTCATTTAATTAAGAACATGAGAAGAGCCCTGCTGGACAGTGGCGTCACTAGGGTTCACGTCACCTGGTGTGGGAGACCAGCACGTCACCCCCATGCAGTGGGCGGGGCAACACTCCAGGTGGTGGGCGTGGTGATCTACCATCGCCACACCCCACCCCCACTGGTTTTTTGGCTGTACCTTTTGACAGAATAAAGATATTTCAACGCAGTTTTTTTCATTGCATTCTGCATGAAATTACACATTGATTGACATATAACATGATGGTATTATTTTTACAAACTGTGATTTTAGTGATTTTGGTCACTAGTGGTGTCACCTCCCCCCAGAGTGTCAACTTACGAACACCTTATTGGAGCAGTTCTCAAACTTTTAGCTCTGGGACCCTCTTTTTAGAATGACAGGACCCATCATATAGCAAATTAAAATAAATAATTATAAATAATTAAAGTAAAACAAATAATTAAATAAGGGGAAGCCAGCTCTGTTCCATCAAGTGAATTTTCTCTGTAGCCTGCCTGCAGTAACACTCCCCCCCCCCCAAAAAAAAAGAATCAGTAAGATTTTCATCCCTACCCAGTACCCAGTTCAATTTAAGTTCTTATATTTCAAGCATATCACTATCAGGACCCACCTAGCTTTACAAGTCTGAGAGCCCAATCCTATGCCTGTCTACTCAGAGTAAGTAAGTCCCATTATAGTCAGTGGGGCTTACTCTGAGGAATGTGTTGATAGGATTGCAACTTAAAACAGAAAAAAAATTCACCTTACCCTGTTTCATTCTTTTTACCGGGGGGTCTGCCTTCTGGAGCATTTGTTGAGCTCTAGTTGCATCAAATCATCAAACCATTCTGGTGGCCTAACATTTCCCTTTGCCTGACCTGCCCAGGAGCCAAGGCATGTTTGCTTACTCGGGAGTAAATGCGACCATGTAGCTTAGTTTCGCTTTCCATAGGGCTCAATACATTCGCCAGCTTGGAGGGAGGGAGCTCCTTCTCAGGTGTTTTTGGGGGGCTGCATTCATTGGATCAGGACCATTCTGGTGTCATTGGATTCCTCTCAGCCTGCCCTTTCAGATGAACGTACTAAGGCAAGTTCACCTACTCATGAGTAAATGTGCGATATGGTTCGGTTTCACTTTCCATTGGGCTCTATGCATTTTTTGTTTTCCGGTTTTTTTCCAGTAACGTTTGATAGAAAGGAGATATTTCACTCTGGTTTTTTGCATTGCATTCTGCTGGAAATTCCACATCCAACGGTATATAACATGATGTGGTTACTCCTAACCAGTGCAATTTTAGCGCGTCACCCCCCTAGTGCGTGTCACCCCCCTCTTGCATGTCACCCGGTGCGGCCCGCACCCCCTGCACCTTCCTAGCGACGCCACTGCCGCTGGATCAGGCCAAAGGCCCATCTAGTCCAGCTTCCTGTATCTCACAATGGCCCACCAAATCCTTCAGGGAACACAGAAGACAACAGACACAACCTGCATCCTGGTGCACTCCCCTGCATCTGGCAATCTGAGGCAGCCTACCTCTAAAACCAGGAGCTTGCACAAACCTATCATGGCTTGTAACCCATGATGAACTTTTCCTCCAGAAATCTGTCCAATCCCCTCTTAAAGGTATCTAGGCAAGATGCCATCACTACGTCCTGTGGCATGGAGTTCCACAGACTAATTACATGCTGGGTAAAGAAATATTTTCTTTTGTCTGTCCTAACTCTCCCAACACTCAACTTCAGTGGATGTCCTCTGGTTCTGGTGTTATGTGAGAGGGAAAAGAGCGTCTCTCTGTCCACTCTATACATCCCCTGCACAATTTACACAATTATACAATAACACAATAATAACACAGTTATTGGATTGTGATCATAACTTGGGACGTGTATATAGTCTAACAGCCCAATCCTATCCTTCCCCCCCCCCCCCACTGGTGGAGCTATGCAAAAAATGGATGCACTGTCTCCAGTGGAGGAGGGTGGTTTAGGAAGTTTTGGAGGGGAAAGGGGATTTAAATCCCCAACACCTCCATAAGCTTCCTGCTCCGGAATGGGTCTCCTCAAACCTGTGCCAACGATTTCACTGGAGCAAGTTCAAGGGGAGAAAAGGGGTTAGGAGGTTGCTCACAGAGGAGATGGGACCTGGCACACACCATCACTGCCAGATCCACTCCCTCCCCACCTATTTTCGCCCCTCCCCACCCCATTCCACCCTCCCCCTTCTGTCTCCCCTGCTGGCTTACCAGCTGTGGCAGGTGGCCAGTGATTCCCTAAAGCATGTTGAAAGGCTCCAGTCTTCCCGCCAGCACTCAGGCAGCACACTAGTGTGTGCACTGCCAGAGCGTGCTTTACGTGTGCTTTGCAGCAGTCACTGCCAGTGGAATAGTCGTTCCATTGATGCCCGGGGAACCAACAAGATTGGGCTGTACGTCAGCTTGGAGTAAGGTCAGAAGTGTCATCCTGAGCATCATTGCATGCCAGATGGGTCCAATAAAGGTCTTTTAAGCTGCTTTAAGGTTAATATTTCTTTGTACCTTGCAATTTATGTAGAGTTCACTGGTATTGGAATCATGGCTCAATATGAATCCAGTAAGCCCCAAAACCAGGTTGCTTAATTGCAGCATTGGATACTGCAAATTCAGGGAATAACTGTGTCCACCTCAAAATGACTCACTGAGTGCTGCCGGTTATAAGTTTAGGGGCCATTACTAGCTCTGGAACAGAGGCGACACCTGTACCCAAACTAGGTTGAGGGGTTTGAAGGGAGAGCGAGCAGCAGGATACCCAAACAACCTCAGGCCTCTCAACCTCCTCCATTCCCAGCAGATTGTGGCTAGTGCTCACACACTAATAAAATGTTCTTGGTATCCCAAAAGGGAAAGAAGAAAAATAATATACATTTTTCACATTTATATGCTGTATATTGTTATTCAGTGATTTTCAACTTTTTTCATCTCAGGGCACACTGGCAAGGCACTAAAATGGTCAAGGCATACCATCAGTTTTTGACAATTGACAAGGTCAATGGGGGTTCACATCCCCCAATGGCCCTACTAATAAATGACCCTCTCCCAAATTCCCACGGAATACCTTGGGACCATTCATGGCACACCAATGTGCCATGGCACAGAGATTGAAAGTGGCTGTTTTTATCCCTTCATTGAGATATACATAGCTACTCTCTGGCCTTTTATCTTTATAACAACCCTGTGAGGTAGGTTGGACTGAGAGATGGTGATGGGCCCAAGGTAACCCAGTAAGCTTCATAGCTGAGTGAGAATTTGAATGCAGGTCTTCCTGGTTCAAGTCCCATATTTTAACCACAGCACCATACTGGCTCTCATGAGATAAGCACCGGCAAATAGGGGCTGTCCTTGGTAAACAGGGACAACTGGAGCTTGCGCTTCTGGTGAACTGAAGGGAAAAAAAGTTAGGCTCTAAAGGGACACTTTAAGCCTATGAAAGCTTATCCCTGTGATGCACACAGCACTGGGGGTTTGTTATGGCAATGCAGAAAGTGAATGAGAAACAGAGGCAGGAAGGGAGCAGAGCGAGCGATCAATATGTTTCTCAGATATCCTGGCCACTTTGCTTAAGAGAGCCCTAATCGATGTAGTGCAGCCAAGGGAATGAATGTGCACTGGGCCATCTCAGTTTCTTCCATCATGACACTGCAAAGTGGAAACTCACTGAGATAACTACAACATGTGGATAAAACACTATGGAAAACTACCCATGTAAAACCTGATATACGAGGTTATCGTATAAGCCAAGAGCGCATGTATTCAACGCGTTAGCCTTTTAACTTGTAGTTTTCATCCTTTTCCCAACACATCACAGTTATATCAATTTGGCATCCTTGTTCATTGTCCCAGGAGGAAAGCTGTAGAGGGAGAGGATTCAGATCTTGCAAGTTCTACTCACTCCTGTCGCACTGAGCATCTTAAGTTGCACCATACATATACTGGGTGCCACCTTCATCATATAGCAATAACTCTGTGGACCAAAACACATGGCACCCAGATTAGCCTTTATGACATGAATATATGTTTGTTTAGAAAGGATATGGTACCCAATAGTGTTAATATTTGGAAGAAGAAATTCTACAGGAGTTGTTGCAGAAGTGCTTTCCAATGTATAATGTGAGGGCTACCTGGAATGATTTTGAACTAAGAACTGATGTATACATCCATTGAAACCATGGGATAGAATATGTTTCAGATTGCAGGAGAGGGATTCTGTTTTTGAATGTGTTAAAACCTCTGTGCCCATAAAAAGCTAGTGCATCCAGGAGAGGACGGACAGCCCAATCCTATGCTTTCCCAGCACCTAGGGCTGCAGCAGCACCAAAATGGTGACGGCTGCATCCAGTGGTTCAGCGAAGCAGCGCCATGTCTATTCAGGGTAAGGGAGCAAACATTCTCTTACTCTGTGTAGTGGCCAGGCAGCCTCAATGAGTCTTCTTGGATCTGTGCCCACGATTGAGCGGGTGTAGACTCGAGACCTGTGTTGGGTTTCCCAGCCCAGGAGGGAGGTCAGGATATGGTGGCAGAGCCTGCTGCTGTCTCCACCCCCTCCTGGACCCACTGCTCCCCTCTCCCACCCAATTCTGCTCCCTTCCCTGCCCTCCCCTCACCCAAAAAAGGCCTGCCACTGGCAGGCAATAGAACTAACTGCCAGGAGCCCTCGCTGTCTTCTGGCACCACAGCCCCACACCAACTGCTGCTGGGCCCGATGCCAGTGGTGTTCCAGTACCTCTGGCACAAAAGCGCCTTACAGCACTTTTGCAACACTTGGGCCAGCTGCACTGGCACCACAGTCCATAGGATTGGGCCCTAAGTGGGAACCTGTATTTTTAATTGCTGTATTTCTAGTTCCTTGCAAACAGCAGGATTTTTGGTGGGGAAATTGACATGGAAATAAATGGTTATACCTCCATGCCAGAGTCATGATCTGGATGGGGGTTGCAAGCTGCTGCTGCTTTAAAATGAAAGTAAGTCTCGAGACTATAATGCATTTGATTTTACATCTGGTTTGGCCTTAAAAATTCTGAACCAGAATGCTAAATTCACCCTGAAGGAAAGAATTGGTTCCATATTTTGGCCAGGAGACCCTGACCTTCAAGAAGGTTGTAATTGGTATATTTGCATTTTGGAAGACAGTTGTTCACATCCTTCATAGCCTACTAGTACTTTATCTGTCAGGGAATTTCAGAAGAGAGGCTAACTGGGAACTGCAGTAAATGAGATCACACCTCAGGTGTCTTTGGATATGGTCTCTTTAAAGCCCATTTTCTGCATATTTCTTACAGTGCATCGAGGTCATAACTCTTATTATTATTACCTCAAAGGGCATTGATGCAGAAAAATGCTGTTTTCTCCATTTCTGTGCATTAGCCAACATTACTGAAAGCTGCTACTGAAGGCTTTTGTAATATTTTTACAAAATATTTTTCCCCTTTCCCCATATTTCTTCTTTTTTTCTCTTTTCTCTCCTCCAACATTTTTTAGGGTTTAAACTGAAATGCCAGTGCTGCTGCTGTCCCACCCCTGCAAGAAATAAGCTATTCTACCCCCCCCCCCAATTTTTCCTTTATCTTTTCCCCTTCTCCCTTCCACCTCAAGCTGTGCTGAGTGAGGTAAGATGGAAGAGATAGGGAAAAGGAGAGGACTGGGCTGCTCTCCCTTTCAGTGTCCTAACCGGTCCCTTGGAGATTTCTTCGAAATTAAACTGCCCCTTTCCCTTCTCCCTCCCTTTTCATTAACTGAATATTTTTAATGATTTCGTGTCTTGAATAGAGGCTGTGATTCTGTATGTAACTTCCTGAGAGTAAATCCCACTGAACTCAATGAGACTTCCTTCTGAGTAGATCATCTATTGTGTTTTTAGCACCCATCTCTTTTGACTGATGGACTCTCTTTGAATCAGGGGAGACTGCAATTCTGTACAGCAGTGTTTCCCAAACTGTGGGTAAGGGACCTGATTGTCGGTGGGTTGTGAAACTGGCAAGATGATAACTGACAAGGAAAATCTATTGAGCCCTATGGAAAGTGAGACTGAGGCACGTGTGCTTGAGTAGGTGACTGTGCCTTGGTCCACTTCAAAGGGCAGGGCAAGAGGAGCACGTGGCCCCAGAATGGTCTGACAAGGAAAATGTATTGAGCTCTGTGAAAAGTGAAATTGAACCGCACGTGCATGTTTACTTATGAGTAGGAAACCATGGTTGGCAAACTTCAGTCTCGAAAGACTATGGTATAAGCCTACAGCACCTGGTATTCCCAGGCGGTCTCCCATCCAAGTACTAACCAGGCCTGACCCTGCTTAGCTTCCAAGATCAGATGAGATTGGGCATGTGTAGGAAACCATGCCTCTGCTCTTATTGAAGGTAATTTGAAGGAAAACAAGTCCACCAGAATGATCCCAATCCGATGAACATGGAACACAAGAAACACTCCAGAAGGTGCCCCCCCCCCCCATAGTAGGATAAAAACAGAGGCCTGAGTGCCTGGTAAAGTGAAACTTCTTATTTTAGTCACGTCGAGCTAAGTGGGTCCCAATAGGTGGGTACTGATTTTCAATCTTTTTCATCTCACAGCACACTGAGAAGGCATTAAAATGGTCAAGGCACACCATCAGTTTTCGGTCAACTGACAAGGGACATTGCACTGCTGGTGGAGTGTTAATATCCCCCTATGACCCTACTAATAAACGATCCTCCCCCAAACTCCTAAACCACACCTGCGGGTCATTTGTAGCACACCAATGTACTGTGGCATACCGGTTGAAAATCTCTGCAATAAGAGTATCGTTTTAAAAAACAGGTTCCTGTGCTAAACACTATAAACCAGTGTTTATCAAACTGTGGGTTGGGACTCACTAGGTGGGTCACAAGCCAATTTCAGGAGGGTCCCCATTTATTTCAATATTTTATTTTTAATATATTAGATTTGATGCTACCATAGTATGTGACTGCATTTGGGGAAATGTTACACATGAATCTGTACTTTTGACAGACTACTACTTAGTTGTAGTTGGCAACTTTCAGTCTCGAAAGACTATGGTATTGCGTCCTGGGTAAGAGTGGGTAGGATTGCAGTCTAGGATTGTTAAAAAATTTTCCTGCTTGATGATGTCACTTCCAGTGGGTCCTGACAGACTCCCATTCTAAAAAGTTGGTCTCAATGCTAAAAGTTTGAGAACCACTGCTGTAAACAGTTTCAGAACGACTGCTATACAGTACAGGTGGGACCTTGGTATCCACTGATTTGGTATCCACTGATTTGACTCACCACTGATACCGAGGTCTACCTTTAAATGCCTTGTAACAAGGAAAAAAAGCACCAAAATCCAACTTGCTACTTTTGTGCAGTTAAAATAATTATAACTTCATTCCATTAGATTCTATTATTCACCCCATCTAGTGGCTAAATGCGGTATAGTGTCTATACCAATGCATTCTGAAGCAACAAAAGAGGAGCAAGAAACCTGGAAGTGGGTCCTTAAAGCTATTTTTTCACTAATTTGGTATCCACTGATTTTTTTTTTTTAAATCCACTGGAGGTTCCAGAAATGTATACAGTTTCCTGCAGGTAAGCTCCATTGAATTCAATGGACCCAAACAGCTGTCTTGTACTGAATCAGACCCATCCAGCTCAGCATTGCCTACACTGACTGGCAGTGGCTCTCCAGGGTTTGGGGCAGGGGTCCAACTGCCTAGACCTGTAGGCAGTTGCTGCTAGGACTGGACTTGAGATACCTTCTGCAAGCAGAGCAAAGGACACAGGAAAGGAAAATGGAACAAAGGAACTGAGCCAGGCATCACACGCAGTTTTGTCTCCACTGACTGGCAGTGTCTACCCTCAGTTAGGCAAAACTCAGTGTCCAGGTCTGTCCCACAACACCACATGTAACCTTGGTATGATCTGGTGTGCAGGAGATAATTCTATCAAGTTGGGTCTTTCAGATTTTCCTACCAAATACGGGAAAGTACGTATGTATTTAGAGTCCATTTTTCAAATACCCAGACGGACGGGGGAAAAAGTGGAAAGGTAGTCACCGCACTTCCTAGTCCTGCTGCGCTTTTGTTCATGGAGTGTGGGAAAACCTCAAAGTATCTCTGTGTAGCTTTGTAATGGCCCCAAAGCCTGATCATAGGGGAGGGGCTTCTAAAGGAAGCCTTGCCATGGAGGTTGCCTTCTCAGAAAGGCTCATGATGCATCCTGGGCAGAAGAGCACAAACCTCTGCTCTCCTCCTTTCCATCACTTCTCTTGTCTTGTTCAGCTGCACTGAAGGAATCTTTTCTCCTTTCTCATTATTGAAAGGTGCTCAGAAGGAAAACCAGTAGTTTTTGCTTGCAGAATAAGGCATCAACTGCCCTAATCCAGCAGGCAGGAATCAGATATGCTCCCGTCCTTGACAGTTCACATAGATGATCCTGCCTTCTGTCTACAAGACTTGGGAAGGCCAAGGAGAAGCAGTTGAAATACAAGCGTGCTGCACTTGTTTGTATATTAATAATAAAATAGGAATGTTTTATATTGTTTTCTTTAAATTTTTTTTTGCAGTTCTTGCTTTGTGAATCGCCTTGTGGTTAAATACATACCGATAGGGCAAGACCCACATCATTATTAATGCATTTCAGGACTGGGGAAGCTGTCCACTCTCCTGGAAACAGAAGAATTGCTGGTGGGTGGGGAGTGACTCATGGCTGCCAAGAGACGGAAGGTGGTACCTTGCTTAAGAAGAAAGCTTTGGCAAGATCCAAGTCTTTAAATAGTTGACTTCAGAGCAATTTCATGGAAAAGAAAATCTTCAAGAGGTATAAAGCATACACTTCAGAAACAGAGGAGGAATTTTAATAAAAAAGACTCACCCTGGTGACATCCATGGCTTTCTAAGAACAGACCAAGAGATTTCATAACCTACCCAAGTTCCTTTCTACAGTTATGTTGGAGGTGCCAACATTGTTGGAGGTGCCAACATCTTCAAATATGTTAGAAGCAGGAAACCCGCCAGAGAAGCGGTTGGCCCTCTGGATGGTGAGGGAGGGAAAGGGGAGATAAAAGGAGACTTAGAGATGGCAGAGAAATTAAATGAGTTCTTTGCATCTGTCTTCACGGCAGAAGACCTCGGGCAGATACAGCTGCCCGAACGGCCCCTCCTAACCAAGGAGTTAAGTCAGATAGAGGTTAAAAGAGAAGATGTTTCAGACCTCATTGATAAATTAAAGATCAATAAGTCACCGGGCCCTGATGGCATCCACCCAAGGGTTATTAAGGAATTGAAGAATGAAGTTGCAGATCTCTTGACTAAGGTATGCAACTTGTCCCTCAAAACGGCCACGGTGCCAGTAGATTGGAGGATAGCAAATGTCACGCCTATTTTTAAAAAGGGAAAGAGGGGGGACCCGGGAAACTATAGGCCGGTCAGCCTAACATCCATACCGGGTAAGATGGTGGAATGCCTCATCAAAGATAGGATCTCAAAACACATAGACGAACAGGCCTTGCTGAGGGAGAGTCAGCATGGCTTCTGTAAGGGTAAGTCTTGCCTCACGAACCTTATAGAATTCTTTGAAAAGGTCAACAGGCATGTGGATGCGGGAGAACCCGTGGACATTATATATCTGGACTTTCAGAAGGCGTTTGACACGGTCCCTCACCAAAGGCTACTGAAAAAACTCCACAGTCAGGGAATTAGAGGACAGGTCCTCTCGTGGATTGAGAACTGGTTGGAGGCCAGGAAGCAGAGAGTGGGTGTCAATGGGCAATTTTCACAATGGAGAGAGGTGAAAAGCGGTGTGCCCCAAGGATCTGTCCTGGGACCAGTGCTTTTCAACCTCTTCATAAATGACCTGGAGACAGGGTTGAGCAGTGAAGTGGCTAAGTTTGCAAACGACACCAAACTTTTCCGAGTGGTAAAGACCAGAAGTGATTGTGAGGAGCTCCAGAAGGATCTCTCCAGACTGGCAGAATGGGCAGCAAAATGGCAGATGCGCTTCAATGTCAGTAAGTGTAAAGTCATGCACATTGGGGCAAAAAATCAAAACTTTAGATATAGGCTGATGGGTTCTGAGCTGTCTGTGACAGATCAGGAGAGAGATCTTGGGGTGGTGGTGGACAGGTCGATGAAAGTGTCGACCCAATGTGCGGTGGCAGTGAAGAAGGCCAATTCTATGCTTGGGATCATTAGGAAGGGTATTGAGAACAAAACGGCTAGTATTATAATGCCGTTGTACAAATCTATGGTAAGGCCACACCTGGAGTATTGTGTCCAGTTCTGGTCGCCGCATCTCAAAAAAGACATAGTGGAAATGGAAAAGGTGCAAAAGAGAGCGACTAAGATGATTACGGGGCTGGGGCACCTTCCTTATGAGGAAAGGCTATGTCGTTTGGGCCTCTTCAGCCTAGAAAAGAGACGCCTGAGGGGGGACATGATTGAGACATACAAAATTATGCAGGGGATGGACAGAATGGATAGGGAGATGCTCTTTACACTCTCACATAATACCAGAACCAGGGGACATCCACTAAAATTGAGTGTTGGGCGGGTTAGGACAGACAAAAGAAAATATTTCTTTACTCAGCGCATGGTCGGTCTGTGGAACTCCTTGCCACAGGATGTGGTGCTGGCGTCTAGCCTAGACGCCTTTAAAAGGGGATTGGACGAGTTTCTGGAGGAAAAATCCATTATGGGGTACAAGCCATGATGTGTATGCGCAACCTCCTGATTTTAGGAATGGGTTAAGTCAGAATGCCAGATGTAGGGGAGAGCACCAGGATGAGGTCTCTTGTTATCTGGTGTGCTCCCTGGGGCATTTGGTGGGCCGCTGTGAGATACAGGAAGCTGGACTAGATGGGCCTATGGCCTGATCCAGTGGGGCTGTTCTTATGTTCTTATGTTCTTATGTGCCATGCATTAGGAATACAAGTACATATTTATCACAAAGCTTAATTTCCCTGTATTCTTGGATTCCTCCCTGTCTAATGTGATCCATTTTAGTGATATTCATTAGCAGAATATCAGAATGCTATCCATTAAGGTCAGGGAGGGGCATGAGAGAAACTAGGGAGAAGAAGTAAATAATGTCTCAAATTCCTTTGACTGCTTTTTTTTTTTTTCCTTATGGGCTTTCCCTTGTTGTCACTGCTACTAACTATGACTGTGTTTTCTTAATTCCAGTGAACATCACACCTTTGGGCTAGCTAGATCTATGTTTTGTACAGAGTGAACTAAATAAAAAGAAATTTACAAAGTGTGTAACAAACTGGACATTAGAAGACATGAATGAATGAATTGCAAGGGAGATTAATCATCTCTCAATTACTGCATGCAGTTTGAATTTTCTAAGTGATGAACTTCCTGTCAGTGCTTATCAGTGACAATTTAGTTATAGCTTACCATCTTCATGCCCATGGCTGGCCAAGACCTCCTGATGCCCAAGATGGAATGCCAAATGCTGCCCCCATTAACCTGATATTATGCCATCTTCTACTTCTCCCACTCTCCACTGTTCTTGCTCAGTACTCCCCCTCCCCATTTCACATTTCTTTTTTCTCTTTGTCCCCCCTTCTTCCTTTTCCAATCCAGGGAACAGAAGGAGAGGGAGGAGCAGTGCAAGCAAGTAGGTAGGCAGATATGGGTGCCCCCACCAATTTGCTGTCTGAAGCAACGGCTTCAGTCGGCCTTATGGATGGACTGGCCCTGCTCATATAGCTCTGACTCACTCACCATGTCGGCAGCAGTGATAACACATCAACCCAAAGTTCTTAAAGTTAAGCTTTTGTGGAGACAAGTGCAGTCTCATTCTTTTTTTAAAACTCGCAATCAGCAAATGCTTTATAATGGGAAGGGGATGTTCCTGTTAAGATTGCCACCATCTTTTCCCCCCAGACTTCTTGCTTTATACACATAATTTCAGCAGGTGAGATGTTTTCCTTGACTACTTCTCTCCATGTCAGAAAAAAGTTTCAGCTGTTGAATCTCTTGTGTTTCTGACATGCAGTGTTTAAAAGCAGAGGAGCACTGTCAGAAAAAAAGGTGGCAGTCTGCTCTAGTTCTTATCCTGCTCCTGCAAACATCAGTGGTCTAGATCCAGCTCTCTTTGACAGTAATTCCAATTTAGCCATCACTGTAATGCAAGCCACTATGCTAAAACAGCAAAGGATTCATTTGAATAGCAAAAATTGCCCTTTTCATTTTCTCTTGACGTATCTTTCATTGGCGCACAACCGTTCTAGTACTCCCCTTGCCTCCCAAGTGTTCCCCCTTCCCCCCCCACCCCCAGCATCCATTCCATGTGTTTTTCTGAAGGATATTTGATTTCAGTGAAAGCTCTGCTGACATCCATGCAATATGCTTGCACTTTCTCTTTGTGCTTCCTGGGAAGGATGAGGACTCCTCCGGGGATTCTGGGTAATTGGGTTAGTGGCCGGCTCATGTCAGGAAATTAAAAGGCAGCCCTGATCAGGTTGCTGCTGCCTGGGGTATAATGGCTTTGTATTTATAGTTTTCTGCCTCTAGCCTGTGCCAGAAATATCATTTTTCCAAGCATTCAAATGAACAAATGGGGGAAAGTTCCATCATGAAAAAGCATGTGTGTTTTGAAGCCCAAATGCAGCGCAAAATATTATATGTTCCAAGCACAAATTTTACCACCAGAAACCCACTGCCAGTGTCCCCGGTGCTTAGCATGGGTGGTGTACTGCACAGTGTCTTCCTCCTTATATCTCTATCTCGATCGTAGAGCCTTTCCAGATAGTAGATTTTTCAAATCCTGGAAATGGTATGATCCTTTGAATGGAATAGATATCCCATATCTACATTCTCTCTTTGCACTGTTATGATGAAAAGCCATCAATGCATAAGAGGTGTGCCATAACACTGATATGGTGGGTATAGCAGGGCTGGCCCTCCTACTGGACATGTGTGGTTCATAATCTTCTGCGTTGCACTGTCTCCCATGAGACAGTGCAACGCAGAAGATTATGGACCACACATGTTCAGTTATAATTTTTAACCTTGTCTACATGTCCATACATAGGCACAAGGACATGCATTCGGAAGAAGAACCAAAGATGACAATAAAGCAGGAATTTTTTCTAGTCACTTGCCTTAGTAAGCAACCACACTTTATACCTGCAAGGCTACCAGACATATCCTTCTAGTAAAAGGAAAAATGACCCACCAGAACCTTATCACAAGGGTGTAGATGAGGCAATGTAGTAGACAACAGCTTGTGAACTGTAGCACTGCTCTAGCAGGTTGGGAAAAAGCAGGAAGGGGATTTCTTAAACCGATGATGCAGAAAAACTCTTCAACGCATATGGACACACAATGTGCACGTTCACAAATGCATACATGCAAGCCATACAGTGCCCCAGGGATCATAAATAGAATAGATTGGTCAGGTTCCTACCCTGTCATTGGAACTTACCAGAGAGGAATGCACGTCTAGCAAATTCAATATGACAGCTAATATTGGGCCTAGGATGTGCTTCCCACTGTCCAGGGCTTTGCTCTATGGAGCTTTTAAAGGTATTTTTAGTCTCCAGAAAAGAAAAGAAAAAGAAACTAAACTTGATTGCTTGAGCTGCCTCCTTTGCACAATTGGCTATTTTTACTTCTGACAGACTGGGACAGCATCCAGCATTTTTTAAAAAAATGCTCGAATTATTTGATTTCCATTAAGAAAAAACCTCCCCAAGCCTGATGTTATCAAGTCAGTGAGGGGACATCTGATCTCAGACTTGTTGGACAGATGTCTCTTGGCAGGGCCACACTGGAGAAATGCAGAGAGCTTGAATAGATCAGCAGAACAGACGCTCTAATACTGCAGAGGGCTGGTCCTGGCACAGACCAGTTTGAAGGACTTCTGGAACATGAGTGGCACCAACAGGATGGTTAGAATACTGACAGCCTTATTCGAGGCATGAGGTAATGGCAAGTTGGGGATGATCCTAACTTTTCCTTTCCATCTGGAGCTGTGCATCATGGTGATTTTACCAGAGTAGAAAATAAGCAGAAAGGAATCAGAAGGTGAATGCATTATGAAAAAACGGGAATCCCTTGTCTATTTCCAATAGGGGCAGCAAGCAGGGTGGGAAGTTGCACATTCTACAATGTTTTGCAGATGAAATTAGGGATACATTTGTGACACCCCAATTCTCAAGCCAAAGATCACCATCAAGCTCTTCTTCCCCTCTCATTGCACATTGTGAAAGACTCTGCTCCACCCTTCCGCCATCATTTACACAGTAATTGAGTAAATGTGAATATTTCAATCTGCTGTAACATTATAAAAACGGTATTGGCAAACTGCAAGAACCGTATGCTGTGTTGAAAAGAGTATTTGTGGGAATGCTCAGTAGGGTTCTGCACATAATCTATTTGAAACAATATATATTTTAATTAGATACAGGAGAGTGGCATGCACTAAGACATGGCATTTAAAAGGGATCGCTGTAAATAATTTGTGATTTGACGGATCTGTTGCAATATGGTTTATTTGAGTTGGCATCCTTCAGTCTCAGAAGACTATGGTGTCACGCTCTGAATGGTGGTTCTGGAACAGAATGTCCTCTCCAGTGCGCGAAGCCTGGGTAAAGTAGGTATGGAGGATAGGCTGTTACCCATGCAGCAAATCCCCCCTCTCCACGTCGCTGAAATGGTCCAATGGAAAGGCAGAGGCCAATACGGTTGGTTCCAGCGGCGTCGCAGGAGTTGCCAGAATGTGACTGTGTTCAGCCATGAACTGCCTCAGGGACTCCGGCTCCAGATTTTGCCTCGAGGTTGACTCCTGAAGCCTTTTCCATAACTGGATGTAGCCACAAGGCAGTGGAGGTTTGGGATTAGAGTTTTCCTTCTCTCAGATGAGCTGCCTTATCAGGCTGACGAGCCCCACATACAGTTTTAGCATAAACAGTGACTGTCACAGGATATAGTGCAGGTGGTGCCCTCATTGCATGATTTTCTCTTGTTGATCATGCATCCCATTCATTCTGGGCACTTGCTATTGCTCTGCGAAACACACACTGTTACTATTATTCTCAAAGCCATTCATTACTTGCACACGTTAATTCATCTAAAATCATGCAGATTGAATGTTTCACATAAACTACCATTTAGCATGAGTTTTGTTTTGCTTTTTTAATCAGGCAAATAAACTAATTAGGCCAGTTGAAAAGAGCTTGGTGTTAGATTACCCCGCCCTACATGCAAGGGTCCTAAATCAAAATCAGAAACTGCTTCAGGATAGGAATTTGTTCTGTTGTCTCTCAGTTTTGGGAAGCAATAAACTGGGGGGGGGGTTATTACAGGATGACAGATTGCGCTACAGACCCTTTCATTTCTGTTAGCAACACCCACTGTTTTCATAGAGCGAGTACCATTCTGCAGTTGCAAAGGCATCGAGTCATACCATGTTATGGAACTTGAATTAGACTGAATTGGACAGTGTGACTCTCCTGTATGTGTTTGCCTAGTTGCCTTTGTCTGTTTCCCACAGGGCATTTTCATTTACTGGTGTCTGTACACTGCTACTAAATTTCAGACTCAAAGCAACCAGCATGAAATGTAGAATAATTACTACAATGTGATTTTGAATTGACATCCTTATGTATGTAATAAAGCCCAGCACATCCATCCTACTTCTGCACTGGTTTCTGTTCAAGCTTCACAAATGATTTCTGTTTCTGTCATCTGCCCTCTTTTCCCCCCCTCCCTCTGTGGCCACTCCTCTCCCTGATTTGGAATCTCTTAATCTACCTTACATGCTTCTTCCTACTGCATTTTCACAGGAACTAAGCTTTGTGTAAGTGTTGTATGGATCTGCCTTGCTGCTTTGGGTAGGGGAGCATTGCTTACTCTGCTCTAATTGTACAACTTGGAGTGAGTCATTCTGGCAAGTTTCAGGTGTAACACATTCAGTGAGCCTGTGGCCCACATGTGGCACAGAACCCAGACACACCTACTCTGTTCACCAGCTTTTCCAGTAGCAGCCACAGAAAAAAGGCAATGCCAGTGCTACTAACCCTGTGGCACATTTTATTCACATCAAACACCAAAATCCATTTGTCCATGTAGTGGCATAATATCATGTACACTACGTGATCACTGGTTGGCTGGGCTCACAAAGCAGAAAGAAACCAGCAGGCTGTTGAGACTGTGAACACAGAAGGAGAGGGAGGCTTTTTGCATCCCTTGAAAGCCCATTTTCCCCCTCAAAAATATTCAAGTGTGAACATTTAGTCCATTTCCAGTTCAGAGGTGCAGCAGACATCCACTGCTGAACCAGCCCTGTGGAGTGCCTTCCTGACTGAGGTTTGGTTGGCGCCTTCATACACTTCTTCAGGAGATTGATTAAAACATGGCTTTTTCATTCAGGTTTTGGTGAGTGATGAGGTTGTAATGTTGATGGGACTACAAAAATTTTTTTTATTCTAATACTTCATTCTTTAAAAATACTTCATCCTTTAAAAAGAAATACAATTAGTTGCTGTTTTATTCTGTTTTGTATGCAGCTATGGGTTGCCTTGTGGTAAGAAAGGTGGGATAGAAATGTTTTACAATAAAGAAATAATAAAATAAAATCCCCACATGAGGTCAAATGTACCACATGTGTTTTTCCTCTTCCCTTCTACCAGCCCAATTGTATTGAAGGCCTACAGCAGCAGATTTCATGATTTGCTATTGTAAGTCCTGGGCTGATGTTGTAAAAGCCGTGCTGATGTCATGCATTGCAGGACCGTCAGAGCAAATGGCTGGAGGCCCCATGTGTCTGCCAGTGACTCGTTCAGCCAGCACTGAAACAGGTAAAGTGGTGGTGAGGGCAGTTTGGGGGAGGATTGTGGTGGGAAATGGGCCGAACTGGGGGCAGAAGTGAGTCTTAATAGTAGTAGCACATGCCAAGATCCTGTCCCCCTTTCCTGGCCCAACACATTCCCTGAGGCAGACTTATGCCAGCTAAAGAGCTGGTCTAGGTGCGAGAAGACCCACTGGTGGCCAGGAGGCTTATGGGAAGGTAAGTAGAAAAGATTTTTACTTACCTCTCCTAGGCCGTCAAGTTGCTCATGATACGGTGCACCATATCATCTAGCACATGGTCATTCAGCACCACTGCATTTTCTGGGCTGGTGGGGTTTAAGATTGGACTGAAAGATGTATTAACAAAACAGGTTTCTGCTGTTCGGTATTCTGGCACCTTGAGAATCTGTACAAATTTCAGTTGGGTGCCACTGTTCGGCCACTTGGTGGTAAAGAAAAGGAGACAACATGGAACCTCTTTCCATTTGTGCTTTCACTGTAAACTTTGGGAGGGGGCAGGGATCATGCCTTCGTGTGCTTCTTGAGCCACTTGGTTCAATGTGTAACTAATAAATGATCAGATGCACTACAGTGGCAATTCTTCAGCATAGTGACTGGGTGAGATGTTGGTCGCACAGCTTAGTGCGCACGCGGTCTCTTTAACGCTGGCAGTGATGATGACTGTAGGGATGAAACAACAACTGTGACCTTATTTAAAGTGCTCACCTCAAGGAGTGTCAAACAGGATGCAGGGACGGGAGGATAACAGAGTCTCATTTGAAATTAACGAGCTAAAGTCCTTGGATGAGCAGACACGTCCACTCGGTGAAGAAAAGAGAGGTGGATGGTAAATCTCCTTGCATCTCTCTCTCTCTCTCTCTCTTCTCATCTCTTTTAATGCACTTAAGTCCTTTGTGCCTCTCTAATCTGATTGAGGATGCCTAATACCCCTGCAACCTGTGCAGCCATCTTCCCAGCCAAGCACGGAGGACAACTTGCTTATATGTGCCTGAATCTCCTTGGGAAGAATAAGTTTTCCCTTACTGGATTTTTTTGTTTTTGTTTTCCCTTTTGCTACATTAAAATGTAATCTTAGAATTTTGAGCAGGAGTTAACTTCATTGTCTTTGTAAGTGGTCATGGCACTTGACTCTGACCTTGACCACTGTGGATAGGAGAGCTTTACATGGCCTGCTACCAATTAGTTCATGCTGGATGCAAATGAGTACCTAATTCATAGGATGGGAAAATCACAGATATTTGGTATCAACATAAAGTTAGCCTAAAAAAAGAAGGAAGAAGGAAAAGAACTGATTCTTTGTATCCATATTAGCGCAATTGGTCATAGTTGAGATCTTATGCAAACTGTTTGAAAGGCAATTCTGTTCAGATCAATGGCATTTATTTCCAAGAATCTGGAAACCTGGTGGTTCAATATTAGGCATTTTGATATTTTCTCCCAGTCAGGACTGGTTCAGATTTATGTTATGCATAGTTACACAAAATATTATTATTATTAATTATTAACAGTATTTTTTTTTTGTTGTTGTTGGCAACCTTCAGTCTCAAGAGACTATGGTATCGCGCTCTGAAAGGTGGTTTTGGAACATCGTCTAGTGTGGCTGAAAAGGCCAATTCGGGAGTGACAATCCCTTCCACACCGGGAGCAAGTGCAGTCTGTCCCTGGTCTGTCTCCCTGGCTATGGGCCTTCCTTCTTTGCCTCTTAGCCTCAGACTGTTGGCCAAGTGTCTCTTCAAACTGGGAAAGGCCATGCTGCACAGGCTGCCTCCAAGCGGGTCACTCAGAGGCCAGGGTTTCCCACCTGTTGAGGTCCACTCCTAAGGCCTTCAGATCCCTCTTGCAGATGTCCTTGTATCGCAGCTGTGGTCTACCTGTAGGGCGCTTTCCTTGCACGAGTTCTCCATAGAGGAGATCCTTTGGGATCCGGCCATCATCCATTCTCACAACATGACCGAGCCAACGCAGGCGTCTCTGTTTCAGCAGTGCATACATGCTAGGGATTCCAGCACGTTCCAGGACTGTGTTGTTTGGAACTTTGTCCTGCCAGGTGATGCCGAGAATGTGTCGGAGTATTTATATACTGCTTTTCAACTAGAAGTTCACAAAGCGGTTTACAGAGAAAAATAAAATAACTAAATAAATAACTAAATAACAAATAACAAAATATTGGCTGGATGCATGGGTGTGACTTCTCCACTTATTCTTGGAGCTGGTTTTGGCTGTGCGCTGTGTACACTTTAATACACAGTCCTATCCTCATGGTATGCCATCACAGCAGCCTCTCCACCAGTCTGCGGAGTGCTGCTGCAAGTGCAAAAGCCACACGTTGCCATTTGTCTCCCCGAAGGTTTGTCAACAATGTAATTTTGCTGGTGGGGGTGGGGGTGTAGATCAAGTCAGGGTAGGCCCAGATCATGGGTGGGATGGAACAGATCTTGGCAGCACTGGCAGCCCCTGAATCCTATACTCCTGTCCTGAGCCTGACACACCCCCTGTGTCAGTACAGATTTATGCCAGTAAAAGAACTACGTATTGTTACAACACTTTGTACTTGTATTTGCATAGCTATACTACCAAGAATAGGAATGCTTACATTTCCTTTTCTTCTCATGCAATACCAATGTTTCAATCTACCCCTTTAAGCAGTGCTATCAGATCTTTTGAAACCATGCTTTTGTATATGACAACCGCTGCAAGAATATTGTATGCTAACTACTGGAAGGTTCCTGAGATACCTTTAGTGACAGAATGGTGGTTAAAGATATTGGACCTTGCAGAAATGGACAAACCTACAATTCTTCTTAAAGACAAGTCAGTAAAAACTTTTGTGGACAATTGGAAACCATTCATGGACTTCCTGCAGGCAAAGAGGAAAATGGGTCAAAAGAACTATGGATTTGATGAGTAGACAGTGGATACATAATTTTCATTCTTTTTTCATTATTGAAAATGTACTTTAGAATAAATATCAGACCATTTAAGATGTTATACAATTTGGAAGAAGAACAAAAAAAAAAAACGTAGTTTGAGAACTCTGCACCTGCCACACAACTTTCAATATCTTTTTTTTAATTTTAATTTTCATTTATTTCTATTTTGTATTTCTGTATTACTGAGTTGCATGTTTTAATCTCTGATTTTTTAAAATAAAACTATAATTTTAAAAGGGAGAAAAAGAAGTGTTATCAGATTCTTATGGTTTCTTGCCTTTTTTGCCTACAGGGGTGCGTTTGGATCGAGTTCGAGGAGGCCGCCAGAAATACAAAAGAAGACTGGACTCAGAGAGCAGTGCCTATCTGAGCTTACAAATCCCTCCTCCAGCCAAAAAACCATGTAGGTTCCACAACTGTTTGAGTCAAGCTCTCTGTTCCCTGTTCAGCATATAGCAGTGGTTCCCAAACTGTGCCCTGTGGTGCCTCAGACCCCATAGCTAACTCACAGGGGTACTGTTGGATGTCCCTAATACCCTCCTCTTAGCAGCTCTCCCAGGCACTGCTATCTTGGCCAGGACATGTTGTCGCATGATTCTTACAAGATCTTGCATGATTCTGATGTGACAGTGCCACAACAGGACACTGTGGAGCTAGGGCTCAATGATTACAGTAAATTTGGGAACCACTGCCATATAGCATTATGGGATTATAGTCTCCCTTAGTATTCCTGGCAGGAAGTACTATCAACAGTTTTTCTATATTATATGAGTTATGTCCTACCCTCTGAGACTATAACTTTTGTCTCTGTGTCATCAAAAGCTACCATTTTCCAGAAGCGAGGGATAGCTTCAAATTATACAGGTCAAGCCTCTTTATTCGCGGGGGTTTCATTCCCAAAACTCCCAGTGATAAAAAAATTCATGTGAAGACAAACCGGAAATGATATTTTTTTCATTAGTGACAGAAATCTGATGTAAAAATGTCCATATAACTTTTTAAAACAAGAAATACGTGTGTGTGTGTGTGTGTGTGTGTGTGTGTGTGTGTGTGTGTGTGTGTGAGGGGGAGCTTCCCTTACCTCACGCGGCAACCTGGCGGGCATTCTCCAGCTCAAGAAAGCTGTTTCCAAATAGTTTAAACCCCCGCCCCATTGTGGAAACTACCCCATGGAAGGGGCAGCCAGGCACCTCACAGCACGGCCACCCTGGTTCCTGCTGGTCTCTCTCTCTCTCTCTCTCTCTCTCACACACACACACACACACACACACACACACACACACGGCTGTGCTTTCCTAAGACCTCCAGTCTCCTCAGCTCGATCCTGTCCCTTAAGAACACTGAAGTGAGGGGGAAAAGTTTGAGCTTCTGCCTCCTCACGTGTTGGGGGTCAAGCGAAGCTTTGAGGCTGGCTGGCTGGTCCTTTGTCTTGTGGGTGAAGAGGAACCAGAGCTGGGCGAAGCCTCCTCGCTTCAGTGTTCTTAAGGGACAGGAACAAGCCCCAAAGCAGGCAGGCGGCCAAGGAGACTGGAGGGCACAGAGCGTTAGGGTTAGGGTTAGCAGGAGCAGCATCAGGAGTGAGAGGGAAAGGGACCACGGGGCTTTAGGAATGCACAGCCTTGTGTGTGTGTGTGTGTGAAAGAGAGAGAGACAGAGCAAGAGGCCAGCAAGAACCACAAGGTATGGCAGCTCCTTCCGTGGGGTAGCTTCCACAATGGAGGGGGACATGATCTGGAAATGGCTTCCCCAAGTGCCTGGAGACTGCCCACCAGCTTACCACATGGGTAACAGAAGCCACACACACTCTTATTTCTTGTTGAAAAACAGTTAAAAGGACTTTTTTAAAGCAGCTCCACATGTTGAGTCAAATCTGCAAAATGCAAAATCCGCTGATAGTAATTAGGCTCAACCTGTATATGGTTTTAAGGATCATTTAGTCCTTCCCAGTTATTTCTCAAACTTTTCACAACCCTGCTGTGAAAAGGGTTGATGTGATTACATGTCATCTTCATCTTATATAATAGTAATAATATACCTCTTTTCAATTAAAAAAAATCATAAACTTCCCCACCCCCTGTATTTTCCCAACATCCCTGTGTGTGAGACTAGGCTGAAAGAGAGAGAGAGAGGGAGAGAGAGAGAGAGACTGTCCCAAAATCACCCAGGGAGCTTTGGAAGGATCTGAACCCAGGTTTTGAGACCAGTACCTGAGCCACAATACCACATTGGCTGTCAGTACCTGAGAAATTGGTATAATAATATGTTGCATCCAGAGTCTGCTGTAGAGCCAATTTACACAGTGAAAGGGCGCAATCCTAAAAAGGAGATGGGCCGATGCAAGTCCCTTGCGCAGGCCCACTGGTGTCGTGAAAGTGCCATAAAGCACTTTCACGCCACACGGAGAGGAGGGAGGCTGGCACAAGAACATGCACCCGCCTTCCCACGCCAACGTGGGCCTTGGTTTGCGTCGGCTGAGCTCGGCTGGCACAGGGGCCTGGGTGTGTGTGAAGAGGGCAGAGAGGAGGCAGGAGGGAGGCCTTTCGGGGCAAGGGGAGGGCAGGTGGTGGGTGTTCCTGGGGTTTGGCAGGTAGGCAGGAAGTGGGAGGCGGGGCCAGGACCTGGCAGTTATGCTGGATTCTGACCCATTCTCAGGCGGCCCAGGGCAGTCCCAGGCTGCATGGATTTGTACCACCTCTGGAGGTGGCGCAGATCTGAGTAGCCCCATTGGAACTGCAGTGGCTCTCCCTGGGGTAAGGGGAAATGTTTTGGCTGGGTAAGGGAAAAAATTGGCTGCCTGAAACTTGTGCTGGATACAGTGCAGGCACACTGGACTGCCTACTCAGTGCAAGTTAGGACTGGGCTGTAAATTGACCAGCTGTATCCTCAGTAGGGACCTGCAGCCAATTATGGCTCCCTGTACGGGTATGACACACATTCTTGTTTCACTGACACTTAAACTATCTTCGCTATCCTCCTAAAAATGTAATGCATGAAATGGCCTTTACTCAGTTCTCTGTAAGAACTTCCTGCAGTACTTGTGAATCCTAATTCTAGTATTCCCTTGGTAGCTTTTTGGACTCTAGTTTGGCAACCATGGGCACAGAAGATATCATGGAAGAGATAAGCATCTTTTCCACCAAGCTGTTCTTTTTTTTTTTTTTTAGAAGGAAACCGGACAGCATAATCAATGCTGAGCTCGCAGTCAGCTGTATGGGGTCAGCTGTATGAACAGGCAGAGAAGACTCAGAACAAACTGAGGCACCTTCCATGTATCTTAACATGTCTCACCCAAGACCTGCTGGCACCACACAAAAGCCACCACTGCTCTTCCTCTTCTTCCTTCTCCCTCAGTTCAAAAAGGAAGAGGGGAAGGATGACAGTCTCCTCCACACACTCCCTTCATTTTCCACAGGGCCCACCCTTTTCCACAGGGCCTGGTTGGCAACTTTCAGTCTCAAAAGACTATGGTATAAGCCTACAGCACCCAGTATTCCCAGGCGGTCTCCCATCCAAGTACTAACCAGACCTGACCCTGCTTAGCTTCCAAGATTGGGCACGTGCAGGGTAACCCTCCACAGGGCCTATCTCCTGGCAATCTCTTTCCAATCTGGGGAGCAAGAGGAAAAGGAAGAACTGCAGAGAAAGGGAGAGTAGGCATTGGGCCTATCCTCAGCCTGAGGTGACTGTCTTTGATAAAGAAATGAGACCCATCACTGTTAATCTTCATGTCTACATAGGCGGAGGCTTAAATTTTTTGCCAGATGCCCCATCTGCCCAGTTCCCCTTATCCAATGCCAAGAGAGTTCTCATTTATTTTATCCAGATATGATCTCCCTATCAACAAGTAGTAATTAACATGTTTAAACAATTTTCAATTACAATATGCAGAATTTTCAGTTAAGGAATTTATAACTTCACACAGTATACTTGGGTACATCCGTAATGAACAGACATAAATATTATGATAGGACTCACCAGCAAAGTGAAGAAGAAAAATAGTCTGAAAATTGACATCACAGCAAAGTTTTAACTAACTTTTAATACAAACATAAAGTGCATGGATTCATCAAGGGGACATACCATACTAATTTCTGCTTTGGAATTTGCAGTGACTAAGATTGTCTCCCACTTGCTGGTGGCAGAGCCAGAGAAGATTTATGCAATGCCTGATCCCACCATGCCAGAGAGTGACATAAAAGCCCTGACCACACTGTGTGATTTGGCAGATCGAGAGCTGGTTGTGATCATTGGCTGGGCAAAGCACATCCCAGGTAAGAAGGGAAGCTAAGGAATGGCAAATGGTGAATGTAGTTGCTGCCAAAGGCCATTGGTTTCTTTTTGGCAGACGCTGCCTGCTAAAAAGCTTGGAATCTCCATGCTAAGGAATCCCAGATTTTACTGCTCAAATCCCCACACTTTGCAACTGCAATAAAATGAGGGATTGTTTGCCCAGAGATCAACCTGAGAGGGATAGTGTGGGACACTCCTTGCGCTAAACATTATAAGGAACAATGAAAAGAGAAAAGGCAAGAGCACTGTCATTGCCACTTGTTGTTGCAAGAGCATGTAATGAGGACGTGTGCATTACCCCCAAGGAAAGGTTATTAGCAACATACTTGGCCACCCTTTTCTTCAGGAAGCTCCTAACAATACATTTTCTTTCTCTGTGCAACAACCCTATGAAGATGGTTAAACTCAGAGACAGTACATAATTGGCACTAGATCACCCACAAACAGCCCAAGCCTAACCTGCGCTGGAACAGGCAGGCTGACTAGCATGCACTGTATCCCGTGCATGTTGGGAGGTGGCTGGAGGCCGCCTTGGGGTAAGGAGATATTTTTCCCCCCTTATCCTGTGTCGAACCCCAGCCACCCCATGGGGCTATCTGGATCTGCGCCAGTGAATTCAGCAGTGCAAATTCGAGCAGGATGTAAGGCTGCCATGCCTGGGAGTGGGGGGGTTAGAATTTGGTGTGGGCTGCTATGGCTGGTCCCGCCCCCCTCCTGGGCCCAATCTGCCTCCTGGTCCACCTCCCCCCCACCCAAGACGCCCCTCCCCACTTCTGTTCTGCCCTCCCACCATCCTCTCCCACCCCTTGCACTGGCCTGTCTTGTCCAGGG
This sequence comes from Tiliqua scincoides, assembly GCF_035046505.1. NCBI lineage: Eukaryota > Metazoa > Chordata > Lepidosauria > Squamata > Scincidae > Tiliqua > Tiliqua scincoides. Next base: position 284,766,526 of record NC_089821.1, read on the forward strand.
CTGGATCCAGCCTCCTTGAGTTGGTGAGGGCCTCTGTGCCAGCCCAGCCAATTCCTGAGTTGGTGCCAGACATGCTATATGGCACATTTGTGACACTCAGGAGCTGGTGAAGGGGGCCTACACCAGCTCAACTCTCAGTTTGAATTGCTCTCCAAGTGTCATGGCTGAGGGAAGACTTGAACCCAGGTCTCCCGTCCCTAGACCACAAGTTCCCAAACTGGGGCGTCATGATGCCCCAGCCAGGGAGGCTCTGCAGTTGCCTCCTTAAAGTGTGGGGCCTCAGCAATGGCAGCAACTCTCAGGGAGAGTTCAAGAGCCTGTCTTTGCATGGGCAAGGGGAAGGCAGCAATGCAATCAGAACGGTCACGCTGCTGCTGGGGAGAGAAAGGGTTTTTCCAGCTTACCTAGGGTCACTATCTCTCTTTTATGGGTCTGGGGAGCTTGTGATCTTCTCTGCAGCCCTCCCAGCAGCTCCAAACTGCTGGGAAAAAGGAAAAAAAAACTTCCTGTTTTTATCATGAAACCGGAAGTGGGTTTTTCCCCCTTATTACAGGATTTTGAAGCTGCCAGGAGGGCTGCAGAAGGGGTCATAGGCTCCTTAGACCCCCCAGGAGAACCATAGTGACCCCCCAGGTAAAGTAAACAAAACCCATCCCCAGCAGAAGCATGATTGTCCTGATCCCATCACTGCCTTCACCTTGCCCATGCAAAGACAGATGCTTGAACTCTCTCTGAGAGTTTGGGAAACTCTGCAAGACTTACAAGGTAATCATTATACAGTACTACACTGGCCGCTTGTGTAGAATCCTTTTTCCAGCAGCAGGAAAGAGAAGTTGCTTGCACATTTGCCTTTTTGCCACACCTTTAAACCTGCAAAGTGGCCCCAAGGAGAACCAGATTTCAAGAGAAAACAAAGGTTACAAGCAGACTGCCACTAGTTTCCAACAGACTCCTTGCTTTTGTTCTGAATGCCAATGGAGCTATTGATTTATTTGTGTAAATGAATATACCCTTAGATGGCTGTGATTATGTTGTAGCTTTAGCTTTGACCTGAAAATACCAAGCAAATAGCCACTTGGAAGGAGGTCAGACTCTGGATAGTGCTTCTCAGCAAATCTTAATCCTGGTGGTGCCCTTCTTGAAGGAGGCCTGTCATATCAGGGATTACCCCACTCACTAGCGGTACAATCCACCTGGGCCTGATTCAGCACAAACAGTGTTATGCTGCTGATTAAGGGAACTCAGTCTGGACTGTTCCACTAGCCCAGCAGCTGAGGAGAATTAACAGGAAGGATAATAACAAACAACAGTAGACAATGGCTTTTTAATGCTCTGATCACCATGTCCATATTGATGAGATCCTTTCTGCATTATCTGATTTATCGACTGATACTTTGGTCCCACCACTTAGCCCAAGTCTGGCGTGGTGGCTAATGGCATTTTCAGACAATAAACAAACTAAAATCATAAAAATTAAAACAAAAGATTGCAATAACTTCCTAACAGAGGCACATTTTTCCAATTAAAATTTTTACAAACAGCCATCAATAAAACAGCAGCAAATCAAATGTGATTAAAAACCAGAGAGAATAAAGATATCTGTACCAGTTGAATGGTCAGATGGCATCCAATTTCTGATGTCTCTAGACGTTCAACTCTTGCAAAACGGGGGGAAAAAAATCTAGTACTATATTTGAACCCAGTGGGAAAGGAGATAAGCCCAGCAGCAGCCCCCAAATGACCTCATGACCACTGGAGTCACCAGGGTAAATTTTGGCAAATTGGCAACATTCTGTACAATGGGATGCCCCACTGCCAGGGGTGAGAAGCTCCAGAGGCCATGACAGAAAAACCCCTGTGATCAGGACCCCTCTGATTACCTCTCTGTGGTGCCACCCACCCACCATACCTTGAGCAGGGCCTTACAACAAAATCCTATTCGAATTTCCAATGCTGATGCAGCTATGCCAGCAGGGTGTGTGGGAGGACAGTCATTGAGACCTCCTCAAGGCAAGGGGACATTTGTTCCTTTGCCTCAGGGCTGCATTATGGAAATTGCATCAGCACCTTGGGTAGGTTTGGCTGTTAGATCTTAATGTTGGAGCAGGTTTTTATGGGAGCAGGCAGTCCTCCAAGTACCCTGGGCCCAGGTTCACAGGCTAAGACCTGCACATAATTCTGCCCAGAAACAAATGTTGTGAGGTCAGTGTGTGTATTTGATTCCCACACCCCGGGAATCAGATAAAATGATCAGATAAAATGGAGGACAGAGTGCCTTCACCTTTAACCATTGTACAGAAGAGGGAATTTTGGCAGGTGCAGCTCAACATGGAAGGGTTCCTGATTTCGTTATGCTGAATGAAATTTGGACCACCTCTTTATATAGAACAGTATCTTCAATAGTGACTTTCAAGTGCTCCCTTTTTCATATAAAGCAAATAGCTAGAATGAGCTGACAGCATGATGGAAAGGAAACACTCAGCTAAGATTATTACCATATTTAGACCAGCAATTTTCAACCTTTTTCATCATGTGGCACACTAAATAAGCGCTGAAATTGTCAAGGCACACTTCCTTTTTTGACAAGTGACAAGGCCACCGCACTGCCAGCAGAGGGCTCACATCCTCAAAGACCCTACTAATAAGTGAACCTCCCTGAAACTCCTGTGGCACACCTTCGGACCATTCATGGCATGCCAATGTGCTGTGGCACACTGGTTGAGAATTGCTGATTTAGACCCTCAGTCTCCTTTCTGAAGATTGTGAATACACTGAGATACACCGAGTTGATATTGGTGAAATTACTGAATACCCAGATATTGTTTTTGGTCTCAGTACATTTATATTTTAAGCATGGAAAAATTTGTACACACACATACAAAAACCGCAGCTTTCAGGTTTGCATTAATCTTGAAATTGACAAGTCAATGCTTCTGTAAGCCCTTTGTTCAAGTACAAATTCCATATTAGCAAATGAAGCTGATCATTAAGCTTCAAGCCACTCTCCTGCAATTGGGCATAGAAAAACATGTTTGAATAGTGTTCTGCAAATATTATTACCCCAGTATCCTCCTCTGCAAGACTGCAGTCCTTTGCTGCTAGAAAGGACTCGCTTTCCTTTATGCTTTGCACCCACCCCCTACATTAATCACAAGTTCATGGTGCCCACCTTCACAGTACTTCTCTACAGGAAGAGGAGATTTCTGTTGCGGGGTGATGACAGGGTAGAGTTTTGCTGCTCTTCTTGCTGAGAGGACGAAAGCCCAGCACTTTCGAAAGGGATGAAATATGGCCAGCGGAGTGACAGCAGCTGTGTCTAGAGTGGCCTCAGATCCTATAATTACATCTCTCTTTATTACAGCCGCTAATGGCGCTCCAGGATGACAGAAATGATAATAAATTAACAGATTATGAACTCCACTTGCCACAAGTTATGTGTTTTCTTACTCTCACTCTCTCTCTTTTTAATCTGGAAACTACTGCAGAAAAATAATAAGGTGTAACTGCATCCTTGGGTTCAAACACCACAGATTTCAGAGGAGCTCAGCTAGGATACTGCCAGAGAGACTCCCAGATGCTTCTGGGAGGGTCACACTGCATTTGGAACACCCTTGCTTCACATTCTGGCAAAAGTACATTAACAGAAAGCAGGACTGTTAGATGTTCTGTTCGTCTCCCTCTAGCCTGCAGGCTGGTTGCCTGCATGTCGCGTTCTTTAGTTGCTTGTTTAAGCAGTTCTTCTATTGCTTGGTTCTTGCTTGGTTAAGAAACACCAGTGCTTCAAGCACTACTAAACAAAACAAAGGTACTGTAATGGGCACCAGGAGAGCGTGGGGGCCTCCGGATCCGTGGATACTGGATCGCTGGGGATGTCTGTAATTTTTTTAAGCCACCGAATTGTCATTTCTCCCCCCCCACACACACACACACTAAGGCTGCAATCCTAACCACACTTTCCTGCGAAAAAGCCCCATTGAGCAAAATTGGACTTACTTCTGAGTAGACCTGGTTAGGATCGTGCCCTAATTCCTACTAATCCTGAAGACTGAATTTGCTGAGTGATTGTTCTACTGTGAACCAAAGTTCTTTCCCTGGGTGGTTTTTCATCCACTTCTAGAGATCTTTTTGCTCTTCATAGTCTGCTTGGAATTTAACCATCCTGAATAATTTGATGAGAGCCACAAACTCGGTGCACCTCGTTGTTGGTAAGGGTGTCAACTCTGACTGAAGCTATTCCTGGAGGTATTCCTCCCCCCCCCCCCAGCATTATGTGATACTGGAAATTCTTGGAGGTTCTGTTAAAATCTCCAGGATTGCTTTCAGTAGTCATCTGGAGATTCATCATAATTCCTGGAGGCTCCAGGTCAATCTAGCAGGGTTGGCCAGATTTCTGTGTGACTTCAGTAATTTATTACTAAGTTAAATAGCTCTCATTTCAATTAGTGCTGTGAGAAATTGTCACCCCATTACTGTGTAGCCCTTTCTTTGGACTGCACACAGCCCTCCCCTTCAGTGGTGCTTTAGGATAGGGCCTGCGCATAGGGGTAAAATTTCCCCACAATTAGAGGAAAAGAAGCTTGGTGCCTCTCCTGTTTAGGCAATTAGGCAACACTCTGCTCAAGCTACAGTGCAAGGGCAAGCAATGGAGCCATCACACTGGACTTGCTGGGCAGTAGTGGCTTCTTGAGAGTTCTAATTGTGGCCAATGAAAGCTACTTCCTTTGCAAGAGTAGAGCAAACAAACCCACCTTGAGTGGCTGAAATGGTTGAACTACACATTTTCTGGTAGAACTGAACCTTTGGGAGTATAATTTTGTAACTAAATAAATGTGCAGCAGCAACAGAGGGGTACCATTGTCTTTTTAAAAAACCACAGGTCATTCTTCTTTACCCATATACAAGGTAAAATGGTGGGTTGTATAATAGCACACTAGAACCTAGTCTAGTCCCTCTTCATCTGCAGACTTGACCGACAAGGGTCAGATTTGTAGCTCATCTCTCTGGTGGCCTAGACTCCTCTTCAGCTGTCCTCTTATTTCTTCTGGCACTCCTCCCCAGTGCTTTATCGATCCCTCCCTCTACCCATCAGACCTCACACACGCACACACAACACGTGACAGCTGATTGGTATCTGTTAATTAATGTGGCCTGCGGCCTCTTTTCTATTCAGTGGCCTGATAAGGGAAATTGGATGTCCAAGGACTGCTGTGCCATTATCACCCTTTACCTCCTCTGGCAACACAAACACAAAACATGGTGTAGTGATAAATAAATACCACTAACCCATCCCTCTGCCCTCACTTCCTTGGACTGAGATAGCTGAGATAGAAAAATAGAACTCCGGACCAGTCAATACAGCAATCACCAGTTCTTTTGTTAATTGCCAAGTTGATAACAAGAGAAATCAAATGATCCTCGAAGTGACTCGCTCCCTTGGCCCAGATGTAGGCACAAGTACACAACCAGAGAGGACTCTGGGAATAAAGGCAGCCTGCTGAGCATAAATCACAGCTAGTGGGACTGGAGCATCTACAAGTCAAAGGTTAATGAGCTTAGAGAGAGAGCTGTGGGGCAGCAATGAAGTCGTTGCACAAAAAGAAAAAACAGAGAGAGATGGGAATGATCTTTCTGACATGTTGCAAGATATTTTAGGTCACCCTGTTTGCATTTACAAGTGTACCTCCTTGCAACTGTGGTGTGACAATGAACCAGCCCCTCTAGAAGGCCTAGGCATACTTTGGCTAATCTAATAGCTCAATCCATGTTGCTTGTCCCTTAGTTCTTCAATGGGAAAGCCAGAGTGTTTGCAGACTCTTCTAGTACTTCTCAGTCTAGCTTAGGTTCTGGTTCTGATTTATGCAGTTTCTTTTTGTGAAGCCCTTTCAGAACTTCAGTGTTTGGTCTGGCTCCCAAACTGGTGTTCATGCTGAAGTGAGAACCATTTGTTCTGCTGCTCCTTAGGCTGTACTGATGGTGTTCTAGTTGCTGAGATTAATATATAAAATTTGATTGTCTTTCATTGTGATTTAATTTTTGATTTCCTGAAGTGAAATATTGCAGGTTTGATTGAGGTGACTTTTTAAACATGATTTAGAGGAACAAGGCTTTGTTAATGCTGAGATAAAGTAAATGGACTGTTCTGATTAAATGCTACGCAGCTAGATGGTGTGAAATATATGTGAGCTTCGCATTAATGGCCAGGCACAGGACTTTAATCCTTTCCTATGGCAGCAGGTGTGAAAACTCATTCACAACTCCACAAAAGGATAACAATGACTTGTTTTGGGTGTGCATGGCTTATTGGACACTTGTTCTACCTAAATGTTGTAGATCAGCCATTTAAGTAAGACACCTGAGGCCCTGTTGTTGCCTTTAATCAGCCATGTCTGTGGCTCTGAAACACAAGTGCATGGCAGCAGCGATTTGCGGTGTGTCATTTGTGCAAGTGTTTCCACATGGGGCTGGGTGATTTTTAAATACCCCATTCACAGGGCTTTTTCTCTTTCCCTTTTGCAGTTTGTTGGTACAGTTTAATTCACCCAACTTCATGGAAAGCTGCTCACACAACACAAGTGTCTTAGCATATGGAGCTGCTTTTCAAATGGCCAGCCTTGTGACTACTTGGATAGCATACATCCAAGGGCTAAAGAGGACAAAGTTATACAAATGTGGCTGGCTCTTCAGGTTTGTTCATGCCTGGGACAGTTGCACGTTGCATTTCCGTGTTTTTATCCATTTGTCTGAGGGGGACTTTCACTTTGAGTCTGAGGCTAAAGTGTTATACCAAAGTGTTCCTAAATTACTGGTGGTTGCTTCCATAACTGGGCAGTCTCCATTTTTTAGGTACTTCTGCACAGACCTTGATCTGTTCCTCTCTTATCCCGACAGGTTTTTCTAATCTTTCCCTGGGGGACCAAATGAGCCTTTTGCAGAGTGCCTGGATGGAGATCCTCATCCTGGGTATTGTATATCGCTCTTTACCCTATGAAGATAAATTGGTCTATGCTGAAGATTACATCATGGATGAGGAACACTCTCGCTTGACAGGGCTTCTGGAGCTTTACCTGGCCATCCTGCAGCTGGTGCGCAGGTATAAGAAGATGAAGGTGGAGAAGGAAGAGTTTGTCACGCTCAAGGCCCTGGCCCTCGCTAATTCAGGTAACCTGGTGGTCTAGAATGGTCATGGAAGCCAGGTCACTCAGAACCACAAACATCATTCATAGAAAGGGCTAGTTGAGAGATAAGGGGTTTGGCATCAAATTAAGAAATGTTACATGCCCAAATTAGAACTTTCTGGGCCTTGAAGTTCATGATGGTAGGAAGATGACAAACCCATTCCTCAGACTTCACTGTGGGCTGAGAAGCATCAAGGCAAAAAAGGGTGTCCTCAGCAGTATTCTTAGTTTTAATATTAAATATTTCCTAGAGATGGTTGTGTGAATCAAATGAAGAAGGCAAAGTTGAAATCAGTGTCACTCCTGCCACTGATTTTGTTGGCTCTGACACTTTGCTTTCTAGCAAGACTATTCTTTTATAGATGAAAAACTGAAGCTAAGAGGATATGATTTGACAATTCTTATTTACTTAACTCTTATTATTTATTTATTTATTATTAACAGTATTTATATACCGCTTTTCAACTAAAAGTTCACAAAGCGGTTTACAGAGAAAAATCAAATAACTAAATGGCTCCCTGTCCCAAAAGGGCTCACAATCTAAAAAGATGCAAATGAATACCAGCAGACAGCCACTAAAACAGACAGTGCTGGGGTGAGGTGGGCCAATTACTCTCCCCCTGCTAAAAAAAGGAGCACCCACTTGAAAAAGTGCCTCTTACACAATTAGCAGGGGTTTATTTATGTACTCAATATCCAGAGCTTCATCTCATGGTTGTTTTCCTGAGATAATTTCCTGCTCCCCTCCACACAAAGAAGGAACCCTTTTATTAAGTACCTAAGATCAGCGGCAGGCCTGAATTTTAAGAGAAGTGGAGACATGGAATATTAGAATGTTTGCTGAAAAGAAACAGAAAAATGGAGGGTGGGGAGAGAGTAAATTGACCTGGTTGTTCTTCTAACTCTTGATAGTAATCAACCTAGCAGAGGTCAGATAAAGGCTGTGGGATGTGCTGTGAGGTTAAAGAACTTCTGTCATTACACTACCCAGGGACATTTTTGGAGGAAGGAAAGGATAAAAGGGCACTTTTGTCCTTTCTCTGTTCCTGCTCCCCACCCAGACAAATTATCCCTCATTATATAGCTATAAAATGCCAGCCCCAGATCTGACACTCCTGCATTATACGGCAGAGGAAGAGAAGGGAAAGAAAAAAGGTGTCTGTGGGTATCCTGTGCCCTCTGCCTCCCCCCAAGAGGGAAGGTTCACATTGCATAGCCTTGGGAATGACAATTCAGGGAAGGGGCTCTACTCACAACTCCACACTGGGCTGCTCTGCTCATTTGTTGTTTGTTTGAGAGGATGAGGGTACATCAAAGGAGGATGGTGACCAGATACAAAGGAGGACAGAGTGCCTATACCTTTAGCCATTGTATAGAAGAGGGAACTTTGGCAGGTGCAGCATTTTAAACCCTTCCATGTTGAGCTGCACCTGCCAAAATTCCCTCTTCTATGCAATGATTAAAGGTATAGGCACTCTGTCCCCCTTTGTATCTGGTAACCCTAGGAATGCATGTGTCTGGCTCCTGCTCCAGGCTGCATACTGTGGGTCAGAGAGAAGCTCACTTCCCCCATTTACCCCCAAAGAATACACTGCACCTTTTTGTTACACATCCCATTTGTATCAATGCTATATGCATATCCTGCCATGAATGAAAAATGGGTCAGGGGTTAATGACTCTGTCTAAGCTAACTTCCGCCTCTGCTTCACTCCTTGGATGCTTAAACAAATCAGTGATAAAGCAAGTTCAGGACATTGTTATCCCAGGATAATGTAAATACGCTATAAGATGATTCTATAACTTCATAGCTGAGTGAGGATTAAAATTAGTCCTTTGCTATTCAATGCATTGGATTACATTGCTATGTAATCATCATCGAGTTTAAGGAATATTTTGTATTTAATGTATTTGTTTTGCATTTTGCATTTCGTGTATTTGCATCCTGTGGGTTCAGTGACAGGAAAGTTATTACAGTGGTGTTATATTTGATTTGTCAGGCTTTGCAGGGGCCACATTTCTAAAGGTATAGTAGTTAACTAGACACAAACCACCAACCTGTGTGATTCTGAAGCACATTAAGAACATAAGAACAGCCCCACTGAATCAGGCCATAGGCTCATCTAGTCCAGCTTCCTGTATCTCGCAGCTGCCCACCAAATGCTCCAGGGACCACACCAGATAACAAGAGACCTGCATCCTGGTGCCCTCCCTTGCATCTGGCATTTTGACATAGCCCATTTCTAAAATAAGGAGGTTGCACATACACATCATGGCTTGTAACCCATAATGGATTTTTCCTCCAGAAACTTGTCCAATCCCCTTTTAAAGGCATCCAGGCCAGATGCCATCACCATATCCTGTGGCAAGGAGTTCCACAGACCAACCACACGATGAGTAAAGAAATATTTTCTTTTGTCTGTTCTGACTCTCCCAACACTCAATTTTAGTGGCTGTCCCCTGAATCTGGTTATGTGAGAGTGTAAAAAGCATCTCTCTATCCACTTTGTCCATCCCCTGCATAATTTTGTATGTCTCAATCATGTCCCCCCTCAAGCGTCTCTTTTCTAGGCTGAAGAGGCCCAAACGCCGTAGCCTTTCCTCATAAGGAAGGTGCCTCAGCCCAGTAATCATCTTAGTCTCTCTCTTTTGCACCTTTTCCATTTCCACTATGTCTTTTTTGAGATGTGGCGACCAGAACTGGACACAATACTCTAGGTGTGGCCTTACCATCGATTTGTACAATGGCATTATAATATTAGCCGTTTTGTTCTCAATACCTTTTCTAATGATCCCAAACATAGAATTGGCCTTCTTTACTGCCGCAGCACACTGGGTCGACACTTTCATTGACCTGTCCACCCCCCCTCCCCAAAGATCTCTCTCCTGATCTGTCACAGACAGCTCAGAACCCATCAGAACTCATTGTTGACCACCACTTTGTTCTGATTACTATTTAATTTGCTCTGGCAACTGAGGGCCCAATCCTATCCAACTTTTCAGCACCAGTGCAGACACAATGCAGCCCCAAGGTAAAGAAACTTACATTCCCTTATCTTGAGGAGGCCACTGTGACTGCCTCCCCACCAGAGGATGCAGCACACGTTCCATTGGCTCTGCTGCACTGGCACTGGAAAATTGGATAGGATTGGGCCCTAAGGCAGTAACCTGCTTTTCATATCTACATAGAGTTGGAAGACACCCAGAGACCATGGAATCCAACATACTGCTTTGTGGCAGAAAAACTTATTCACCACCTTCCCACCCCCTCCTATACCTCTTCTGATCCAGACAACCGAGCCCTACTTTTCTTATGCTCTTATGTTCACAAATTCTTTTCGGTACACAAGGCAGAAGCCTTGGTTGTAGGTGCATTATTGAAAAAGAGAGTGACTTGAAATCCTTAACTAGAGATTTATTGGCACTCTGACCCTGTAGCTCTTGGGCAGGGCAGTTTAGAAGCAAATCCTTCCATTTCTTTTCACTCACTGCTTCCAGAACTCACCTAAACCAAGCTTTGATGCCTTCCCACACTTCAGTGCATCCTGGCAGCTGTAAACATTCATAGACATTGATTTTGTAATTAACGGTTTATCAGTGCCATTGACACCAGCTCAGTGATGGATTACAGGAAAATTAATCCCCACAATGTTGGTTTATTTTGTATAGTCAGCTGCCAGATTTAGGTCCCTCTGCGCACTTGAGAGAATAAGGGGCTGAGACCTTGATGAGAGAATAAGGGAAAGGAAGCTGCCTCTGTGAATCCCTTTTATTTATTTATTTATTTATTTACTTTACTTTACTTTACTTTACTTTACTTACTTACTTGCAGACCAATCCTATACTTATCTACTCAGAAGTAAATCCCATTACAGTCAATGGGACTTACTCCCAAGAAAGTGTGGATAGCATTGGGCTGTTACTTATTTTTTGATTTGATTTGATTTGTAACCCACCTTTCTCCCCGGAGGGCATCCAAAGCAGCTAACAACAATTAAGATACAGTGGTGCCTTGCATAACGAAATTAATTCGTTCCGCGAGTCCTTTCGTTATGCGAGTTTTTCGTTTTGCGAAGCGCGTTTTCCCATAGGAATGCATTGAAATTTAATTAATGTGTTCCTATGGGCAAAAAAAGTCAGAACAAAGTCAAATTTGGTTTACAAAGTGTTTATTAAGTGCTCTTTAAAGACATACCGTATTTTTCGCTCCATGTAAAGTGAACAGCAGTCAACAGCGGCGTTAAGAACCATTATCACTGTCATTAACAAATGGAGAGACTTAAAGGTTTGAGTACTCTAGTTTTCTGGAAACCCCAAGAACTCATCATCGCTAGAGTCAGAATTTATGAAGCTCATTTGCTCACAATCACTGACATCACTTTCTTCGCTGTCTTCCTCCCCCTTCCTTAGGGTGAATGTGAGCATAAACTGGCATGAAGATCCACCCCTTACTAGTGTGAATGCGATCATAAACTGGCATGAAAATCCCCCGCTCCCTAGGGTGAATGGGATCATAAACTGGCATGAATATCCCCCGCTCCCTAGGGTGGACAGGATCATAAACTGACATGAAGATCCTCCCCTTACTAGGGTGAATGTGAGCATAAACCGGCATGAAGATCCCCCCCTTAAAACAAACCAAAACAAACCAAAACAAACAAACAAAAAATTCGTCTTGCGAAGCACGGGTCATAAAAATTCGTTGTGCGAGTTACCAAACTTCGCAAAACGCTTTCGTTATGCAAGTTTTTCACTGTGTGGGGCATTCGTTATGCGAGGTACCACTGTACATAAAATATAGGCATTAAAAACTATGAAATACAGATAAAAACTATAAAATAGAGAATAAAAGTGAAACAGCAGCAGTGATAAAAAACCATCAGTTAAAAAATAATTAATTACTAAAAAGCAGCCATCATACCCTCTATGTGGCATCAAAGGCTTCCCAAAATAAAAAAAGTCTTCAGGCCTCACCTGAAGATTAAGAGTGAAGGAACTGTTCTCAACTCAAACAGGAGGGAATTCCACAGTACAAGCCCCACCACAGAGAAGGCCCTGTTTCTGGCTTCCATCCACCTAAGCTCTCTTGATGGGGGTACAACCAGCAGGGCCTTCTCCAATGACTGAAGAGAACGGACCATACGGTATGGAAGAAGGCAGTCTCTCAAGGACGCTGGTCCCAAGCCATAGTGGTCTTTAAAGGTCAAAACCAGCACCTTAAATTGGGCCTGGAAAAGAACTGGCAGCCAGTGCAGTTGCTGAAGCAGCAGTCCGACAGAGTCAAACTGCCAAGCTCTAGCAACCACATGAGCCTCTGCATTCTGCACTAGCTGCAACTTCTGGACTGTCTTCAAGGGCAGGACAGTTATTGCAATGGTGTCATGTTTGACTTGGCAGGCGTTGCACAGGCCACATTTCTAGAGGAATGATATTTAACAGACAACCTGTGTGATTCTGAAGCAGACTGTGGACCAGCACATTGTTCTGATTGTGATTCTGATTTGCTCTGGCAGCTGACACAGTAACCTGCTTATCATACCACCATAGAGATGAAGACACCCAGAAGCCATGGCATCCTTTTGGTCGAAGCACTTGATTGTGTATTTCCACTGTGAAGGAATAACACAATTATGCAGGAAATGTGATATAGAATGTTCTTTATGAATCCTGTTCCAGTGCCTCCCTTGGCATTCATGCACATATACTGTATGTGCAAAGACACTCAAAGCGTATCATGCAAAATGGCCAATCCCCTGAGCACAAATGCAGAAATATAGTCTAAAATGATTTGAGATAATTGTTTTTTCCCCCCATCTCTCAATACAGGTGATACAGACACAGTAACTATTTGGTGGGCCACTGTGAGATACAGGAAGCTGGACTAGATGGGCCTATGGCCTGATCCAGTAGGGCTGTTCTTGTGTAACAATTTCAGATTATGCAGTAGGAGTATGGCATGTTCACTGGGTCAATGAGCTAGACACCTCTGGTTCACAACATATGCCTGATATATCCCTTTAATCCAGCAGCAGAATAACGTGTGAATGAGGCATCTCAGAAGTTGTACTTTAGTGATACTGGCCACATACCACAACACACAAACATATTTGCTTTGTGGATATGTATATTTTGCTGACAGGCTTGTGTTCATCAGGCTGAGTGCAAAGCTGCTGCTAGTGCTGGAATGGCCCTTCTCCACAGTTCAGGGAACTTAGCATGCAGCATTGTCATTGCTGCCGTTTCTCTCTTTGCAGATTCAATGCACATAGAAGACATGGAGGCTGTGCAGAAACTGCAGGACCTTCTCCATGAAGCTCTTCAGGACTACGAGCTCAGCCAACGTCACGAGGAGCCGCGGCGTGCAGGCAAGCTGCTGCTGACCCTGCCGCTCCTTCGGCAAACAGCCGCCAAGGCTGTGCAGCACTTCTACAGCATCAAACTGCAGGGCAAGGTCCCCATGCACAAACTCTTCCTAGAAATGCTGGAGGCCAAGGTCTGACAGGCCCAGCCCCACCCACAGTGCCCAGGAAGCAAACTGGAAACAGAGACACAGCTGTGGAGCAAACCAAACAGAGGTGGCAGCTGGCTTTTATCTCCAATCATTTATCATGGAAAAAATATTTAATGCCCATCTGGCGGCCCCGCCAGCCTGTACACCCATCCGAAGATTACCGTGTACAGATGAAGGAACTCTTTTAAACGACATCATTCTTTATTTCTTTGTGGAAAATTCTGGAGCAAGCTCTTGCACTTGCAGAGGGTGTCAGAGGAAGTGTGGAGCCCCTGAGCAGCACTGCTCTTTGCACTATCAGGGCAGCCAATTCCTGTTTCCATCTTCTAGAGAAGGGATGCTGAGACTGAAGCAAGGTGTGATGAACAAAAAAAATGAGAGTTTGTAATATTCATAGCATGATGGTGTGAGAGGAGATAAAATATGTGGGCATCAGTGGATCAGCAGCTTGATACCTTTCTTCAAAGCACAGGCCCATGAGACAGTTGCTTGTTTGGAGAGGAGCACCATGGAACCTCTCGAGTCCAAAATGGCTGCCTCTTATGCTCAAGCTACTTATAAAATATGTACATAGAGACCCTACTTCTTGTTGGGAAAGACAGGCCTGACCATATAAGATATTCTGTGATCTTGTACAGCATTTTTGCATCTGGCTTCCCCCACCCCACCCATGTGCAATCACAACATTCCCAATGGCTACTAGAAAAGCTGGAGATGCATCCTTGAGAGGAGTGTCTGATTCTCTGAGAGCATGCAAAAGGAAGGAACCTGACATGGTTGTTCCAGGGTTGTATTCACTTGATAATCTTTTGTCCTCCTGTACGTGGTGCTATTTAAAAACCCTCTACCTCCATTCTTCCTTTCCCACTTGGCATAGTTCCAAGGCTACAGGAATCTGTCTGCTGTGATTGGGGCCCAAATACAAAATGATCCCAAACTAAGGCATTTCCTCTGGATGTTGAGCTATAGATCCAGATGTTGGATATATTCAGTGAAGCAGGGGAGAAAACAATCACCTCAGAAAGCTTTTGGGCTCAGGCCATTTCAAAAGAACAAAGCCAAACTCCTCCAGGGGGGATGCTCAATTCTTGCTTTTTAAATACCTCCTCTTTCCTCCCCTGATTTGGCAACTCTTGTCTAGGCCATTTGCTTGAATCCAACCCATGCCAGTGGTTTATGGGTGGGGCAGCAGGGCTAAATCTGAGAGGGGGTTGTGTCTGTTTTGTATGCCAGACTTCAGTCCCAAAGCACATGAAGCAATAAGTAGGACAGGGTCTCATTTCTCTAACCACAGTCAGACACCTGGGATCAGCGGGTTGGACCTCCCAAGAACAACATAAAGTGGCTTCCAGGTTGGCTGGGCCCTGACAATCCTCTTTTGAGAAATCAACTGCTGAGGAGCAGGCTGGCTTCTCTCCTCAAGTCAATCCCTAGGAACCATAAGCATATTTGACACTGGCTGTTCTCATATGTGGCATTGCACCCAGAAGGGAGACTTGCAACAGCCCTTTTGGGATTCACTTGCAAGTTAAAGAGCAATTGAGTAGTAGTGCAGGCTCTGAAAAAAAAACTGAACTATGAATCAGGATTTCCCTGGTTTAAATTGTACCTCTGCCCTGAACTATCATTAGGTGGTCTTAGGCAAGCCACCCCCTCACCACCTCAGCTCCCCACCTGCAATGGGGGATAATAATAGTAATTTGCTTTGCAAGGCTTCTGATCTAAGGACTACACCAAGACAATATATTTGAAGTGATTTGCACACACGAAAAGCTCCAGCTACACAAATACTACATATTATTATTTCCACTCAAGTAGAGGCAACCTTAGCCAACGTGACCAAACAAATGAATATCACTTGTCAACTTATAACTTCCTGTGCTACTTCTCACAGGTTCCAGTCCAAACATCTCTTCAAAGTGAGAGAAAGAGAAAAATGGATTGCTACCTGACTATATAAAATGGTCTTTCGTTGCTATGAAGGAGGGACGAAAGTACGCAATGTCACTGTATAGCCATCTTTGGATGTGTGCTGTACCATTGGCAGCTGTTTTGGGGTGGCAAGCAACATTTACATGACAGAGGCACGGTGTTAACAACCTCCTGAAGTTTTTTTCGTTTTGGATGACAAGCCGTTGTGAGAGGCTGCAAGTTTGTCTGGATAAAGCATTGGGGAAGGGGCTGCTGACCTTTTCCTCACCACCCATTTTTCTGCTTGAAATTATCCCCCAGTTGCTTTCCTACCAAGAATGGAAAAGATTTGGGTTCCCTGCCCCATCCCTGTGGTGGACTTGCTTTTTTTGTCAGAGTATCCCTTAGGTGACTCTTCTTCTCCATGCTACAAACAGGCATTTTCTTCTGAGACAGAATTCAGACCTCTCCACTCTGAGAGCAGTTGTGGCATTTCACTGCCCAGTGACCTGAGAAACAGCTTCTGCTTTCTGACACTTGGCTGCAATCCTATACCTGGGAGGAAGTCCCATTGAATTTACTTCTGAGTAGACATGCATAGGATTGTGCTGTAAAGGCCTGTTGGGAGGACATGTACAGAAAGGAATATTTCTCTTTTGCAGGGCTGGCTGATCCATGCAGCCAACTCAGATTGGTGTGGTGGGTGCCCACTCCTATTTCCACTGCACAATCTCCTCTCACCACTCTCCTCTCCACACCCCCTCCCAGTCTGTCCCTCTCTTCCTTTTCCAATCCAGGGTGAGGGAGGTGCAGAGGTCAGCACATTACCACTTAAGGGGGAGGGGATGTCAGCATTTGGCATGCTGTCTCAGGTACTGAGAAGTCTTGGATCAGCCCTACTTCCTTGTGATCTTGGGGCAGTAAGTAAGGGGGAGTCATGCCAAACAGGAGGGAAGGAGATCAGCACAGGAACAAATATGTTTCATTCCCAGCCTAGCAAGGCTACTAGTTTGTTCCTCTTTGCAAATCACCAGTCGTGATTTTTATGCTAGCAGCTTCTAAGAACAGAAATTTACCTTGCTGGATTAGACCAATTGCCTATTAAGTTAAGCTATCTGCTTCCAGTATTGGCCAGTTCAAGTGCCTCTGGAACCTCACAAGCAAGACCCAATGACACTAGCCTTCTCCGGGTAATTGCCCTCATCATTGGTAATGAAGGGCATATGGTACAGGCACTGATGCTTTCTGAAGTGATCAACTTTTCTTGCCCACTTGTATCGTTATTCAATCATGGGGGCATGCCAGGCCTGTTTCTCCATTGTGCCCTTTCAGGATCACTCAGTCCTACAGCTGCATCACTTGAAACTAAATGAATGGGCAATAGGCTGCTTAACCCTCAATGAATCTGAATATGACCGGAGAAATGCACTGTATTACTGAATTGTTCTTTTTTCATATATAACAGATATGTAACAGGCTTTGGCAGCATGTTCAGAAGTAACTTAATAAAATGTGCACCTAAGAAAGGATATAATATTCTGTCACAGTAGCAACTTGACAGTAACTCAGGCGCCTATAGGGAGAGGAGATGCCACTGATCAGGAAAAGATTTTAGTCAGGTGTGGGCGGCTCTAGTTCTGTACATTCAGAACTAAAAAGCATGCTGATGCAGATACATACTTTCTTCTTCACACTAGTAATACAGTCTTGGGCTTATGAGGACCAAAGTCTTTGGAAGGCACAAACTCCTGGAACAAGAATGATTTTGGCAACCACAAACCTTTGTACAAGTTTAGCTTCCATCGCATAGGCAATATTGAAAGCAAGTCTCTAAGTGCTAATTCCAGGATTAGATTAGAACAAGGCATGCAAGTAAGCGCCTTTGTTAGCATATAAGCATGAAATGTCAACTTACCCCTTTCAAAGGAGCCGTGGCATCCTTGGTCCATACTACCTATAACCTACAATGTACTCCCTCCCTTCCAAGGCTTTGCATATACTGAGAACCTACACAGGTAACTGACTGCTGCTTGCCAACACACCCATGTGATTCAGAGGCAGTTCAGACGTGGTTCATATTTACATTCCTCTTTAGGAACAGAGAACAGAGGTCTCTGGCCTTTAGGGCACCCCCCACCCCATGCTGAAAGGAATATTTTCAGATCTATGGCAGAATATCCCACTCCACTTGTATCTGAGTAAACTCGGGCATTACTTGGACATGAAATTGTGACAAAACTGTGAAACCACCACCAAACAGTATTGTTCATGCCAAACAGGAGGGCTTTATTTTCTCTTTATAAACAGACTGACTTGTGCGTTTGGAACTGTTAGAACACATTTTTTTTTTATTTTGTTATAAATCATGCTAACTAAAGCAACTGTCAAAAGGTTAAGCTGTGGAGAAGGACCGAAGAATGTAAGTGGTGGAGCTTTCTGCCAGCTACAGTCGAGAGTAAGAGATTGAGAAGTTCCACCTTGTAGCAGCAGGCTACAAAGAAATAATGGGGGGGCGGAGGCATACCACCCCCAGACCTGCTCCTGTGGCTTGATGGTTATGAGATGCCAAAAAGAGATGGAAACACCTGTGTGAACTATGCAGGTTGTCATAGTCCAAGAGTGAAATAAACAGTATCTACTGAACTATTATCTGCTCCTGAAAAAACAAAAAACTGTTAAATAACTAAATAAATAAATAAATAAATTGTATTCTTGTGGTACAGGTCATTTCGAACAAACTGAGAAATAAAACAAATGTACAAACAAATCTCACTGAGCAGACATTTATTGGGTATTCTGAGACACCTCATCACACATTGCATTGACAAGTTGGACACATACGGTTTTCCCGTCCATTGTATTATACCCTATTAATAGCAACGCTGATGGGTTAGCCTGATTAATGTGCCTCGTGGAAGTAGAAGCGAGGCAGAAGCAGATGGATACCTTACCCAGCTGTATATCCTGGCCAAGCCTGAGCTTTCCTAAAACACGGCAATGTTGGGGTCCTCTCCTGGAAACAAAGAGCTTTGACTTTATTACTGAAACCCAAGTTCAACTTTTGTAGGGTGCAACAGACGGGACAGCAAGCAGTTGGAAAGAAAATGCTCAGACAGTTGCCTGATTAAAGTAATCTTAGTTAATTAATCATATGACTTTTAGTTAGTGGTTGACCACACTTGGATGTGGGTCAAAACAGTAGGTAAGAAGCTTAGGCTGCAATCCTGTCAACACTTTCCTGGGACTAAGCCCTATTGAACACAATAGGACTTACTTTTGAGTAGACTTGGATAGGATTGTGCCCTTAGGCTGCAATCCTATTCATACCTCAGAGGAAGTCGCATTGAACTCAGTGGAACTTATTTCTGAGTAGACCTGCCTAGGATTGTGCTGACACATTATTTGTTGTTTTGAGTACGCATGTCTGTATTCACTCTCAAGAGACTTGAAATAGACTTGAAGGCAAATCAAGGGGGAGAAAAAACATCCATTTAAACAAGTGTACTGTGATAGATAGATTAGATCAAGTCATGACACTGAACACATTGAACCCTCTCAAAGACAGTTTCCCCTGAGTTCCACAAAGGTGACATGTTTCTTACGTGGCTGATGTATTCTAGAGACTCAAACGTCTTTTCCATACAGGCCTATTTCAGTCCGTTAGCCTACGCAAGACGAAGACACTGTCGACATGGTCCCTTGTGTTCCTTGAGGGAATGACACTGTGACACATGGCACACAGGGAAGCCACAACAAGCCATGGTTGGATAGTGCTTCTGCATATTTGAGTTCTTTGCATCTGTCTTCACGGCAGAAGACCTTGGGCAGATACCGCTGCCCAAATGGCCCCTCCTGATCAAGGAATTAACTCAGATAGAGGTTAAAAAAGATGTTTCAGACCTCATTGATAAATTAAAGATCAATAAGTCACCGGCCCTGATGGCATCCACCCAAGAGTTATTAAGGAATTGAAGAATGAAGTTGCAGATCTCTTGACTAAGATATGCAACTTGTCCCTCAAAACGGCCATGGTGCCAGAGGATTGGAGGATAGCAAGTGTCACGCCTATCTTTAAAAAGGGAAAGAGGGGGGACCCGGGAAACTATAGGCCGGTCAGCCTAACATCTATACTGGGTAAGATGGTGGAATGCCTCATCAAAGATAGAATCTCAAAACACATAGACGAACAGGCCTTGCTGAGGGAGAGTCAGCATGGCTTCTGTAAGGGTAAGTCTTGCCTCACAAACCTTATAGAATTCTTTGAAAAGGTCAACAGGCATGTGGATGCAGAAGAACCCGTGGACATTATATATCTGAACTTTCAGAAGGCATTCGACATGGTCCCTCACCAAAGGCTCAGTAGCTCAAAACTCCACAGTCAGGGAATCAGAGGACGGGTCCTCTCATGGATTGAGAACTGGTTGAAGACCAGGAAACAGAGAGTGGGTGTCAATGGACAATTTTCACAATGGAGAGAAGTGAAAAGCGGTGTGCCCCAAGGATCTGTCCTGGGACCGGTGCTTTTCAACCTCTTCATAAATGACCTGGAGACAGGGGTGAGCAGTGAGGTGGCAAAGTTTGTAGACTACACGAAACTTTTCCAAGTAGTGAAGACCAGAAGTGATTGTGAGGAGCTCCAGAAGGATCAATCCAGACTGGCAGAATGGGCAGCAAAATGGCAGATGTGCTTCAATGTCAGTAAGTGTAAGGTCATGCACATTGGGGGAAAAAAGTCAAAACTTTACATATAGGCTGATGGGTTCTGAGCTGTCTATGACAGATCAGGAGAGAGATCTGGGGGGGGGTGGACAGGTCGATGAAAGTGTGGACTCAATGTGCGGCGGCAGTAAAGAAGGCCAATTGTATGCTTGGGATCATTAGAAATGGTATTGAGAACAAAATGGCTAATATTATAATGCTGTTGTACAAGTCAATTGTAAGGGCACACCTGGAGTATTGTTTCTAGTTCTGGTCGCCGCCTCTCAAAAGAGAGCGACTAAGATGATTACTGGGCTGGGGCGCCTTCCTTATGAGGAAAGGCTATGGCCTCTTGGGCCTCTTCAGCCTAGAAAAGAGACGCCTGAGGGGGGACATGATTGAGACATACAAAATTATGCAGGGGGTGGACAGAGTGGATAGGGAGATGCTCTTTACACTCTCACACAACACCAGAACCGGGACATCCACTAAAATTGAGTGTTGGGAGAGTTAGAACAGACAAAAAAAATTTCTTTACTCTGCGTGTGGTTGGTCTGTGGAACTCCTTGCCACAGGATGTGGTGATGGCATCTGGCCTGGACACCTTTAAAAGGGGATTGGACAAGTTTCTGGAGGAAAAATCCATTACGGGTTGCAAGCCATGTGGAACCTCCTGATTTTAGAAATGGTTTATGTCAGAATGCCAGATGCAAGGGAGGGCACCAGGATGAGGTATCTTGCTATCTGGTGTGCTCCCTGGGGCATTTGGTGGGCCGCTGTGAGATACAGGAAGCTGGACTAGATGGGCCTGTGGCCTGATCCAGTGGGGCTGTTCTTATGTTCTTATTCCCTGTTTCACAAGATGTATAAATATATTGTAGATGTTTCATGAAATACCTCTTTAATGTTCTGGAAATATCACGTGTAAATCTAAAATATTCTGGTGGCGTCTGTTTCTTTAATCAAGCTTACTTTTTGGAAACATCCATCCATCTACTGATTCTAGAAGTAATACATTTTTAAAACCTTTTCCTTTTTAAAGTGAATTACAGCACAATCCTAACTTGTGCTGGAACAGGCAGGCTGGCAGGCCTGCATTTGGGGCTGTCTGAGGCTCAGCCCAAGGTAAAGGGAAACTTTTCCCCTTACCCCGGGGAGAGCCGCAGCAGCCCCAATGGGTCTACTCGAGTTCTGTACCATCTAAAGAGGCGGCACAAATCCGAGCATCCTAGGACTGCTCTGAGCCAATTGGAAACAGAGCTAGGATCCAGCATGACTGCGGATCCTGGTCCAACCTCCCGCTCCCTGCCTGCCCTCCCGCTCCCTGCCTGCCCTCCCGCTCCCTCCTGTCTCTTCCCTTCCCTCCCCATACCCCAGACCTCTGCACTGGCTGAGCTCAGCTGGCATCAACTCACTTCTTCCCAGGGCCCACTTTGGAGTGGGGAGGCCAGCGCATGTCTGTGCACCAGCCTATCTTCCTTCAGAGTGGTGCAAAAGTGCTTTACATAACTTTTACGGCACTCTTTGACCGGTGCAAGGGACTTGTGCTGGCTAACTGGGGGCTGGATTGCGCTCTTACTTACTTCTGCACAAAATTCCTCTGTGGCAAACACAGGGATTTATTTGCAGCACTGATTTCCGCAAGCAGCAATTGCATTTTCAACAGCTTTATCATAACACCCAAATGTGTCTCCAATACAGGGCAATAAAGACTGAACAATGATCAGATAAGGTGGAGTAAAGGTTGCCAAAAACCACTTTCGCTAAACTGGCAGAGACTGATATCAAATAAAGGCAGTATTTAACAGCTGAATTAAAAACCAAATCACATAAATGCTTTTTTCATGTGGAGATGAGGGGGGGTAATTTACACAGGCTGTCAATTAAATCGAGTGCAATACACAGGTTATGAATAATCCTATTGAGGTGAAGAATGTTATTTTTGGACAGAAAATGATCTAAAGCCAGATTATATCACCTCCAACAATTCCATTTTCAGAGCTGTAAATTCACTTCAATTTTAATATTGAAGTCCGTCAATCTTGCAAATAATGTTTATTACCATTTACATTATTAAAAAAAACAACCCACATACATTAACTCAAATATAATAACATGCAGGAAAACCACTTACATGCAAGGTATTCTATGGAGGGGCTACCCATTTTAACCCAACAGCAGCAAAAGTCCATTGTGAACTGATTCCCAGGAAATGAACATGAAATTACAAGTTCAGCTGCATGTTTCCTGTTTTGGAAGGGTGGGATGGGGGCGGGAAGCAGAGCACTTCCTGCACACTATATAGTGAACAAGTTGGCTGGGAACAAGTAACCATGGCTAAACACTGACAAACGGGAAAACCACACAAGTTATTTCCTTGACTTCTTCAAAACTCCTCAGTCCTATATCAAAGAGTTTTTGGAAATAACCAAACCACCCACACCATTGATATAAAAATTTCTTTGGAAGGATTCTTCATGCAGACATTATTTGCAAATGCACCCCACTTCTCTATCTCATAGCACCCTTGCCTATTTCAACCTAGATTCAACAGAGTCAACAAACTCTATTTCCACCTAGATTCAACAACAGCAAAGGAAAGGCACTGAGAAGAAGACAGCTAATATTGTAATGCTGTTGTACAAATCTATGGTAAGGCCACACCCGGAGTATTGTGTACAGTTCTGGTCGCCGCATCTCAAAAAAGACATAGTGGAAATGGAAAAGGTGCAAAAGAGAGCAACCAAAATGATTACTGGGCTGGGGCACCTTCCCTATGAGGAAAGGCTACAGTGTTCGGGCCTCTTCAGTCTAGAAAAGATGCACCTGAGGGGGGACATGATTGAGACATACAAATCATGCAGGGGATGGATAGAGGGATGCTCTTTTCCTTCTCACATAACACCAGAACCAGGGGACATCCGTGAAAGTTGACTGTTGGGAGAGTTAGGACAGACAGAAGAAAATATTTCTTTACCCAGTGTGTCATTAGTTTGTGGAAGTAGTGATGGAATCTTGCCTGGATGCCTTTAAGAGGGGATTGGAAAAATTTCTGGAGGAAAAGTTCATTAAGGGTTACAAGTCATAGTAGGTATGTGCAAGTTCTTGGTTTTAGAGGCAGGCTGCCTCTGATTGCCAGATGCAGGGGAGGGCATCAGGACGCAGGTTGTGTCTGCTGTCTTGTGTGCTCCCTGGGGCATTTGGTGGGCCAGTGTGAGACACAGGAAGCTGGACTAGATGGGCCTTTGGCCTGATCCAGTGGGGCTGTTCTTATGTTCTTATCCCAGATGCTTCCCCAGAAGCATTGAGAGCTGACTGCCTGCTATGGTGGCAGGAGATGGAATTGCTGTGTGTAATGTATGCTGTCAGAACTGTCTCATAGTGGCAGGGAAAATGTATGAGCACAATGAAAAATATGCTAGGTTTTATATATGGCTGATCACATTTTCATCATTTTCTTCTTAGCTTCAGAAAAGCACTGGACCACCCACTGTGGAATGTGGCACACAAGAAAAGGTACTTCGGAAGATATCTAACACACACACACTCTCTCTCTCTCTCTCTCTTACAGATGGGGAGAGAGAGAGCGCTGCTACTTCTGAAAGTATATAAACCAGCTATGACCCTTGAGTTCTAGACAGAAAATCACCTAGTAATTGAAGACTGTTTCAAGGGCTTATCCTCTGCTTGATGACACATAAGCAAATGATTTGGAACAAGCTATAACCATCTACATGAACATGATAAAAGCATCCCCAGGAATATGGGACAAGATAGAAAAAGAAACACTCGTCTGCATTAATTCACATGATAAGTAATGGATTGAGAAATCAATAGTTTCCGCCTGCATATTCCCAGTATAAGCATCCCCATTTGGTTATTTTGCGAGTGATCATGCAAGACAAAAAAAAGCAGCATTTCTCACTGTGATGAGCAGAACATTGGAATGAAGGGCACCTTGGCAAGGCCAAGGGAAAAAAAGACTGGGAGCCCAATCCTATCCTTCCCCCCTGTTGCTGCAGCCACGCCAAAAAGGCATATCCATGGGTGTGTGTGTGTGTGTGTGTGTGTGTGGATCAGGAGGCTTGGGAGGGGGAAAGGAAATTTTTTCCCCACTGTAAGCCTCCCACTCACCAATGGGCCTCTTTGGACCTGTGCCAGCTCTTTAGCTGTTGTATACTACTCTTTAGCTGGAGCACATCTGAGGAGATGAAAGAAGCAGGGAACCTGGAGGTAATAGGATCTGGCATGTACCATTGCCACCAGATCCACCCCTCTGGCTGTATCCCTGCCCCGTTCCTTCCCCCTGCTACTTTTGTTGCCTCTCTGCCCACCCCTGCTCCCACTGCTTTCTTACCTGTTCTGGTGGGTACAGCAGCACCACCTCTAACAGCAGTGCTAATAAAAAAAACTTTTATGCTGCTTTAACATTATTTTACATGCTGATCTACCCGGTGAGATCAGGGTAGATCATTGAGTGCCTGCCTGTGCTGGAAGAGCTTGACAGTGAACCAACCCTAGAAGAACTTCACGTGGCCCTGGACTCCCTTGCCTTTGGCAAGGCACCTGGAAAAGACAGCATCCCTGCTGAAGTCCTAAAATGCTGCAAAGAGATCATCGTCACTGAGCTGCATGAAATCCTCTGTCTCTGCTGGAGAGAAGGTGGAGTACCTCAAGACATGAGGGATGCAAACATCATCACGCTGTACAAGAACAAAGGTGACAGGGGTGACTGCAACAACTACCGTGGCATCTCTCTCCTTAGCGTTGTAGGAAAGCTGTTTGCCCGAGTTGTACTAAAGAGGCTCCAGGTACTTGCAGAGAGCGTCTATCCAGAATCGCAGTGTGGATTCCGAGCCAACAGGTCCACCACTGATATGGTATTCTCCCTTAGACAACTGCAGGAGAAATGCAGGGAACAACAACAGCCACTCTTTATAGCCTTCATAGATCTCACAAAGGCTTTCGACCTGGTCAGCAGAGACGGCCTCTTCAAGATTCTCCCCAAGATTGGATGTCCACCCAGGCTCCTCAGCATCATCAGATCTTTCCACAAGGACATGAAGGGCACTGTTGTCTTCGATGGCTCCACATCAGACCCTTTTGACATCCGAAGCGGAGTGAAGCAGGGCTGTGTTCTTGCACCAACCTTGTTTGGGATTTTCTTCGCTGTCCTGCTGAAGCAGGCCTTTGGAACTGCAACAGAAGGCATCTATCTCCGGACCAGATCAGACAGAAAGCTCTTCAACCTCTCCAGACTGAGAGCAAAATCCAAAGTCCAGCTGAAATGTCTGCGTGACTTCCTCTTTGCCGACGATGCAGCTGTCACTACCCACTCTGCCAAAGATCTCCAGCAGCTCATGGATCATTTTAGCAAGGCCTGCCATGATTTTGGACTGACAATCAGCCTGAAGAAAACACAGGTCATGGTTCAGGATGTGGACTCACCTCCCTGCATTACAATCTCTGAGCATGAACTGGAGGTTGTCCATGACTTTGTGTACCTTGGCTCAACGATCTCCGACACTCTTTCTCTCGATACCGAGCTAAACAAGCGCATCGGTAAAGCAGCTACCACGTTTTCCAGACTCACAAAGAGAGTCTGGTCCAACAAGAAGCTGACGGAACATACCAAGATCCAGGTCTACAGAGCTTGCGTCCTGAGTACACTTCTGTACTGCAGCGAGTCATGGACTCTTTGCTCACAACAGGAGAGGAAACTGAGCGCTTTCCACATGCGCTGCCTCCGACGCATCCTTGGCATCACCTGGCAGGACAAAGTTCCAAACAACACAGTCCTGGAACATGCTGGAATCCCTAGCATGTATTCACTGCTGAAACAGAGACGCCTGCGTTGGCTTGGTCATGTCGTGAGAATGGATGATGGCCGGATCCCAAAGGATCTCCTCTATGGAGAACTCGTGCAAGGAAAGCGCCCTACAGGTAGACCACAGCTGCGATACAAGGACATCTGCAAGAGGGATCTGAAGGCCTTAGGGATGGACCTCAACAAGTGGGAAACCCTGGCCTCTGAGCGGCCTGCTTGGAGGCAGACTGTGCAGCATGGCCTTTCCCAGTTTGAAGAGACACTTGGCCAACAGTCTGAGGCTAAGAGGCAAAGAAGGAAGGCCCATAGCCAGGGAGACAGACCAGGGACAGACTGCACTTGCTCCCGGTGTGGAAGGGATTGTCACTCCCGGATTGGCCTTTTCAGCCACACTAGACGCTGTGCCAGAACCACCTTTCAGAGTGCGATACCATAGTCTTTCGAGACTGAAGGTTGCCAATATAACATGCTGATCTACTCTTTTATTGCTGTTGTAAAAATTGTTTTAACTGTTTTTATTTTAATGTTTTATTCTCATGCTTTTTTTTGTTATGCGCTTATGTTCTGTTGTGTGCCGCTTTGGGTTTTTGGTAGGTCTTTTTTATAAATAAACAAAATGGCCACCAACAGAGTGCTGTGCGCTCCAGTGGCAGCCATTTTACAAGAGCCGAACTCTGTTCCACTGTTAATCCTTTTGCATTACAGCCTATATCCTGAGTAGGATTGGGCTGTGAGAGGCACACTTCTTAGCACTGATGCTGATTAAACAGCAAAGTGGCATGGATCCTGCGAGAAGCAAGGTGGTGCACAGGGCTGCTCCTATCATGATCCGGAATGGAGCGCTTCTCTCTTTCTGGGCACGTCCAACCACATATGGAGACGACTGATAGCAAACCTTTGGGGCAAAGCACATTTTAAAGAGGGCACAACCAAATGGAAAATGCATATTGCAAGGCATGATAATCACAAAAATTTTTCCCCCAGGTATCCAAGTGGAGATTGGACACATCTTCAGGTACACAGTGTTGCAAGGCTGAAGAAAGCAACTCAGAACGACTCGGTACACAGGGATGAAGGCTCACAGACTTTTATTTGAATTGTATACAATTGGCCCATGGGACTCATGTCATAAAGCATGGAGCCCCGTCTGAATGCTGGTCCTTAACCTTTATACCTCTCACAGCCCTTTGTCCTCAATTCTAGACTTCTCATTCGCTGAAGATTTGACATCATAGATGGGGCTAACTCTTATGAGGTGTCTCTAAGGTTATCTCTAACCTATTAGGTGAGTTTCAAGTTACAGGTTTCCAAAAAAGGTGAAATTAAACAATTAAACATATTGAATTACAAAGTTTTCAAGAACCAACAGGGGATGCTACAATATCATTTTATCCAGTACTGACCCTTACTCACATCCATCAATCCAATTAGGGACCTCCTTGACAGGTCTCCGTACCATCCTCATTAAGAGATGACACAATGTATTCTGACTGGTACCTTTATCTTTCCTCTGCATGCCTTTCTCCTATGCTAATGTCAACATAGAAACACCTGTGAAGCCTTCCTGCAGTGTTAAAGCTTTTGTCTATTCTTAAGACTTTTCTAAAGTCAAGCAGCAAAGGTTGCTTAAAACTTACTTCTAATGACTACTATGTCCCCATATATGATGGTTACACTTTAGAGCAAAGACTATTTTACCTATGTGTGTCTTTTCCTTTGAAAACATGGAAGAATAACAATTTAAAACTATAAACGAACACAGGCAGACTGTCCTTGCTAAGACTGCCAAGTTGGGGCCTATCTGCTCCTTACCTAGCAATTTTATCTATTTGCATTCCAAGATGTTTACGCCTAAGCAGCTCTGTGAGAATACAATTTTGTCTTTAAATGAAGTCAAACAGCCTCTTCTATTCTGTGTTTTTCTATACTTTTGCAGTGTGGCTTTTGCTTTTACTCAAATGCTATGTCACACTGGTCATCCTGCCTGCCACCTTTCATCACACAGTAGTATGTATACCTGTTGCATGCAATCAGGGCTTCTGAGAAGAATTTTATCAGGGGGTACAAAGTTTATTTTGGGCCCCTTTGTAAAGGGGGAGGGGTGAAACAGAGTAGGGGAGGGTGGTGACGGGCAAGCAGAATAGGACCGGGGAGGGACGAACCTGGGTGAGGGGAGGGTAGAGACAGCTGGAAAAGTCTTAGGAGCCCAGGTCTACCCATGCATGTGGCATCAGTAGTGTCCTCAGCATCCTTTACGGGCAACAAGTCTGAGTAGATAGGAAAATGTCAGATCCCAGGAAATTTCTGGGCCCCCTCCTTTGGCTTCTGGGCACCCCTTTAGACCTTGAGCCAGGGTACAAATTACCCCCTTTACCCCTTCCCGCCCAGGCCCTGCATGCAATGATATGTCATTCAGGGAAAGAATCTTCAGCAGAAAACTCTCATTTTCAATGTCGTATTTCTAAACATGCTTTGCTACTTTACAGAAGATCCCAAAGATTTTTGTTACTTTCAAGCACACTGAATGCAGAATATAGAATAAAAGTTAAGTGCGTGTGTGTTGATCATCTTGTTGAGAATTTGGAAAAACTTTTCATGGCAGATGGATTGCCTCCAAACTTTTGAATTTCACATTACAAACGTTTTCCTAAAGCCTCAGGCTGGTGTGCTGCATCAGGTACACGTGTCTTGTCTTCCTGGCCACTCTCCTGGGCCATTCATCAGGGGGGCTTTTTCCCTCACAGCAGCCATGGTGTCCTTGGTGGCAAAAGATTATCAGGCAGATTTTGAATATTCTTTCCAAAAGCAAAAAGTAAATGGAAGAGCAACAGTCTCACATATTTGTATGGATCAGAGAGATGCTGACAAGATACGGTCTGGGCTGGGCAAGACAGGCCCACTTTTGGAAGCAGCGACACAGGATGAACAGACCTGTCTGGGTGCCCTTCAGGAAGGAGTTCTGCTTACCTCCCAGAGGCGATTGAGAAATGAGATACTTCCTTGTCACCACCAGCTGATTACAGGTAACAGCGTCTTAAAGAAAAGCAAGAGAAAAAAAATAGCACCTAGTGATACTAAGGGGTGGCAGAAAGGAGCAGAGAAGGAGACTTCAGCACTTTCTCAGATTTTCAGGATCAAACACCTGCTGCAAAGTAGCAAAGTAACAGCCGCAGGAAGGTGTCTGCAAAACCACTCATGTCAGTGTTTAACTATCCCCATTCATAGATCAGACATCAGACAGCAAGGGTTACATAGGTAAACAGTGTCTTTCCAATATCCAGCCCTTAGTCTTTGCATCATTTTCCATTTTGCATCTTGTTGCAAGAGATTAAAGAGTATTGACTTGTTCTCTGGCATCTCCCCTTGTTTCATTGGTACTTATGGAAGGGAGTCAAGGGGAAGCAAGAGGGAGCAGAGCTCTGGATCTTATTCTTAACCTTATCTGAGAAGAGGCATCAGGCTCAGCAGGATGCAAACTGAGAAATTTGCCTAAGGGCATAAGACAGTATCTAAGCCTCCTGTATCAGACCTGTTTTGAAGAACTGCTGAGTGGCTGAGGAAGTAAGGAGGCACCAATCATAATGGCTCTCCTTTCAAGAGAGCCATTATGATCAGGCTCAGCATGACCTCCTTCTGCCCTGCCACTCTGATTTTTCAGCAGTGGTGCTGGATAAGGTGGTAAGCCACTGCCCCCAAGCTTTTCTCATTCACTTTCCAAGTGCAGCAAGTGAGAAGAGGAAGGGACAGTGGTCAAGAGTAGTGGTCAGACAGGTAGTGGGCCAAGGCAAGTGGCCGACAGGTGCAGGACACCCCTGCCAGCTTTCCACCTCCCCCAGACAGCTGTCTTAGCCCACTTCATAGGTGGACCAGCCCTTGACAGCAGGACACTGAATACTCCATTGGTAGCACTGAAACTGAAAAGAGAGATAGGCAGTAGAAGATAGGAGGAAGGGTGGGAAGAGAGAAGGAGAGAACCTTCTCAGAGCCTTCCCCAGTTGAAGCTCCAGTGAATTTCATTTGGGGAAATTAAAACTCCAGCTTCATGGCAAAGAATCATATGTGAGGAGAATGCCCGTCAGGGACAAATGATGGATGCCACATGCAGTGACACATTCTTTATTGGAGCTTTGTCACTGTGCTGCTTTGTGGATAATGCCATACAAATTACTATTACCATTATTTAGCCCTGTCAGGACTCACCATTCTTTAAAGCCAGAGGCCTCCCTACACACCTCATCTGTGTCCCACAGAATTTGACCAACAGCTCCAAACAAACTCCCTCCCTGCCTGGCTTTTGGCCAAAAACAGTCTCTTTGCACCTGGGACAGAATTTTCTTTGGATTAAGCTTCTGAAATCTTTAGAAAGAATAAGGGGGTTGGAAAAAATTTTTCATAGACACCCTTCAACTGTACTTCCAGTCATATGAGGGCTACCCTTCCATGACTGAGGGCCAAACTGTATCCAATTTCCCCTTGCTGGTGCAGTTGTGCCAATGGGGCGTGCACTGCATCCTGTGGTGGTGGGGCAGTCACAGAGGCCTCCTCAAGGTATGGGAACATTTGTTCCCGTATCTCAGGACTGTATTGCAGCTGCACCAGTGCTGGAAAGATGGATAGGATTGGGCCCTCAGGCTGCAATCCTATACACACTTTCCTGGGGGGTACGCTCCAATGAGCACAATGGGAATTACTTTTGAGTAGACATGCATAGGACTGGGCTGTCAGTGGCTGGGGACTGCATCTGGATGCCTCAGTCATGTACATGAGACCAATCATATGGGCCTTTCTCAAGACTAATTAGGTTTGACCCACACAATCCATCCCATTATGTGGTTGTATCATGAAGGTACAACACAGATTTACCTGGGATTGACTATGGAAGAGTAGCTCTCACATGGCTGGAGACACATCTAAGGACCCCTCTTGAGCATTCTCTTCTCAGCTGTATTTTTCTTCCAATTATTATTAACAGTATTTAATCATTTTAAATAAACAGTATTCCAATCATTTCACATGTTGATAAATATCTCAAGGTGGAATTTTTGCTGGGAGGTCCTGAATTACTGAATTCAAGGGTTTTGCAAACCTGCCCCTTCCAGACATTTCACCTCACTTACAGAAATCTGTTGGGTTTTCATTGAACATCCTCATGTTTTACCTTGGGATGAACCCAGAAATTCACTTTGGATTTCACTTGCCTAAAACTTTGATGCAACCCCTAGAACCACCAGTCCTTCACCTCCACAAAATCAAAATGTCTCTGCCATCTGGAAAGGAACATCCAAAGGAACCTCAGACAACTGAGAAATATATTTTGTACAAACAAGCAGGCAAACTTTCCTAAGTTGCTGTCTGGTTGTAATAGGCTTTGGTGGCTGTAACAGAACCTTTCACTTAACATCTTGGTTAGGCTATGTGCCTTGTTTCCTGCCTGCTCTTGTTTCCAGTTTTGCTGATAAACTCAAGGCACACACGATCCGCATATGGTTTTGAGAAACATTTTTCCAAAAAGGAAGATTATTAAACCTAGTGATGAAAATGCCCAATTAATTGCAATCGTGCTATTACAACACATATATCTCCAACCCTCCCCATGCTTTGGAGAACCAGCTCTACGGCAAACTTGCTAGAACAATGGACAAAGCTGATTTGACACGTCATTATTATAGCTGTTGCCATACTATCAATCCAGTTCCCCTTTGGATAGGAGGGAAGATTCCTTTGGAAAGGAAGGCAGGTGTGAACCAAAGTCTGTTCCCCTGATTGACAGGGAGCAGTTCTGCTGCAAAAGCTTTGTTTAAAAGGCAAAATGCAGACATGTTTAGAGGACATGTCAGAATCAATCATTATATGCAAATGCCTATGGTAGGGAAGAGCATTTCTTGTAAGTCACTTCTTGCTGTCCTAATCAAGTTAATTCCAGCAACTGAGGACAACCTTAACACTGATAAGCTGGTGATTGCCCCAGGGAAAGATTCACAAAAGGTAGTAGGAAGCAAGCAGATCTAGGTGGCTCTCTATCTGGGTGTGTGCTGGGTGCACATTGTCTGGGTGTGTGCTGGGTGCACACATTGTCTGCTCAGTAGCAATCATGTCTCTCAATTCCAGCAGCCAGTTCTGCAGATGGAAAGGAACTGTAGCAAGTCTTTAGTCACAGACTCCACGTCGGAAGAATAATGGAAATGGTCTGAGAAGTGATGGAATGAAGTGAATGCAGAGAAGGGTTTTCAAAAAGCCAAATGGCACTGCACTCCCGCTGTTTTGCAAGAGAAGTGATGCCCTAATTACCCCTTTTGCTTTGGAAAAATCTATTTTAAATGTTGCCAGATTCCCCTTCATCTAAGGAAATTTCCTTAGTGGAAGGGGCTGTCTTATTTCAAGACAACTCAGCCCTACAAAGTACATTGGCAGCCCTCTTTCAAATGCACCTGTCCCTTATTACCCAACATTTGATCTAACAACCCTAACTTTCAATCCCGCTCTCGCTATGCATGTTTCTGAACACCAATTCAGTTCAATTCAGCCAACTTAGAGATACGCTGCATTTTTATTTATTGCTTTAAAAGCAGTTTAGCACCACTATTATTAACAGAAGTGAGATCTATCTGAATGACCAACAAATGTGCACTAATCATATGTGATAGTTATTGTAGTACTACAAGACCCACTCCTGCAGCAGTAACAGCACAGAGTCTCATTCCCAGGTTAACAAGAGGGATAGGGCAGAGAAAATGGATGGAGAAGTCTCTCTCTGTCTCTCTTGTAATACATTCATCCCTCATTATTCATACCTAATTCACTCCTGAAAACTTCCCTTATAGCAAAAATTCAGATAACAAGTATAATTAGTACATTAATTTCAAGTGGAAAAATTCTAGCTTGTTCCAAAACCAGTCCAAGTTCACTCAAAAATCACCCTTAATACCATAAGGGAAAAGTTGTTTGGTACAATAGAAGAGGACAAACAACAACATCGCTATACAGAAGTGGTTCCCAAACTGTGTGCCGTGGACCCTCAGGACAGGGCCTAGGAGAGGGGGGCAAGGGGGGTAATTTGTACCCGGGCCCAGGGTCAGAAAGGGAACCTAGGAACCAAAGGAGGGGACCCAGAAATTTCCTGGGATCTTACATTTTCCAATCCCACTCAGACTCACTGCCCACAAAGGATGCACATGGCACCAACTACTAGCAGAAGCCACATGCACCAGGCCCAGGAATGCATACATTCCTTGTCATATCTGGGAGGAAGCTGGCTTGCTCCAGGAGCTCTTTGGCTTGTGGATCTGCTTACAATGAAGGAATGGATGGGAGCTCAAGGAGCTGCAGGGCTACATCTGCTGCAGAAGTGGTGCCCACCTCCATTGCCCCCCGCCCGGTTCCCTCTTTGGGAAAGGGACCTTAAGAAACTTTGTACCCCCTGATAGAATTCCTCTTGGAGGCCCTGCCTCAGGAGGCCACGGTGAATTCACCGTGCTATGAGATGTCCTCAGTAGCCTTTTCTTACCAGTTCTTCCAGGTGCTACCATATTGGCTAGGCTGCAATCTTATATGCCGCAACAGGACACTGTGGAGGAATGGTACCCTGACTGTGGTGAGTTTGGGAATCACTACTATATGTCCCATCCAAATATTCCAACTCCCTTCTAATGCCCGCTTTTTTGGATAATTAACACTGTCCTTTTCTCTAGAAACAACAGCTATGGTGTGCAAAGAAACCAACACAACTCATCTACAGCAATTAACCAAATGTCTTGCTACAAACACTGACACTCCCTGCAAGTCCTCTTGTCCAGAGGCTTTCCCTCCCCAAAACTCCACTTAACTCAGTGGGTAAAGGTCTGAAGCCTCCAGTCCAAGTCCACAGTCTAACCTCCCAAGCACAGTCCAGTCCAGTCTTCCCAGTTCAGTCTTCTCCAGCAGAGTGTCTCCTCCAGCGGGGTCCCGGCAGTCCTCTCTTCTGTGTCCTCCAGCATAGTCCTGGCAGTCCCCTTCTCCCGTGTGTCTGTCCTGTAGGTCTGGGGTCAGGTAGCCTCTTGGTCAAGTTCCCTCTGGGTCAGGTAGCTTTGTTCTTTCTGAAGCTGCCTTTTATCATTGTATGTCCCATTAAGTCCAAATTAGGCTCAGGCGAGCCATCTCTTCAGTCCATGTCCATTCAAAGTCCCATCAAGGTCAAATGAAGCTCAGGTGTCCATCCAGGTCTCCATTGGCCTTGACTGATTACAGCTGTGGAGCCAGCCCTGCCCTTCCCAGAGCTGTCAAACAGCTGTCAGAACATGGGATCGCTGTCAACACCACATCATACACCTGGTGATTTTCTGATCTTCCATTACACTGTACAGCATCAATAAAGGGTTAGTCCATGATGAAAATATTTCAGAAGTTCTAGCAACAAATAATGAGGTAGCATCTCAAACTTTAGTTGCAAACTGTAAACAAACCTCTTATGTGTCAGCTGTTTTTCTACCTTTCCTATGAGGGTTTTTATAATCTTCTTCTGTTCTTTAGGACCCTGTAATGTTCATGGCGGGAGGAAGCCCCTTCCCTGGGGTTGTTACCAAGCACAAGGGGCTTACCCAGTCAATGAGCAGTGGTCGGCAGTGAATTAAAGGACGGGAAGCAGGTATGGTAGCTCTACACAGGCAATTTAATTGCATCAACCATTTTACATTCATGTGGACCGTTACTGCACAGCCCACCACACTCTATGCTGACTTGTGCCATCATCGTCGTCTGATCGCTCAGGACCCGGCCCTTCCGGCTCCTTGGCGTTTCCAGCCCAAGCTTCCTGGCTGGATCTCTTGGACCAGAGCCCAGGTTCTGGAGGGCCACAACCCTGCTGGCCGGGGTCAGGCTGGCTGGCCTTGGGAGGGCCCACGGTACCTCTGTGCTGGATCCTCGGTCAGTTAGCCACCACAGGGTATAGTAGGCGGCAAGCGCCCGGCTCAAAAACCCAGTCTCTTCAGGGTACGCCCTCTGGGTCCGGGCAGGTCCTGGGTTAGGGAGGTCCCTGCCCCAGCCTCCTCTCTCCAGAGCAGACTGCAGCCCCTTCCCTCTGGAGGCCTCTCTTTCCCCTCAGGCAGGGAAGACCTTTCCCCTCTGGCTTCACTCTGGCCTCCCACCCCTCTGGAGAGGAGCAACCTCCCTCTTTCCTCTCCAGGCTCCTTATGAGGCCAACCTCAGGTCGGTCCAGCC
This sequence comes from Tiliqua scincoides, assembly GCF_035046505.1. Classification (NCBI taxonomy): domain Eukaryota; kingdom Metazoa; phylum Chordata; class Lepidosauria; order Squamata; family Scincidae; genus Tiliqua; species Tiliqua scincoides. The sequence continues at coordinate 284,801,837 of NC_089821.1, forward strand.
CCACCCCTCCTGACCACTGTCTGCCTGTTCCCAGCTGTTCCTTGTCCCTACTCCCAGGCAGGTGTTCTGCAAGGGCCCCCAGTCCTGATGACACTTGGGGCTTACTCCCAAGTAGGCCTCGACTCTAGAGGAGATCCCTGCTCCCAGGGAAGTCCTGGCCGCCCGGGCTGGGCCCAGGTGACAGACCCATATTCACAGTAATTTGCAGAAACACAGCAGAAAAGCAACTACCCTGTAAAAGGTAATGTGTTACACACATGCCTTGGAGGTGTTGGGTTCCCCATCCATAACGCAATGTGTCTTACACAAAGGAGGGCAGGTCTCCCCAAGCTGCACTGTATCTTCTAAGAGCACAATCCTATGCTTATCTACTAAGAAGTAAGCTCCACTGTCTTCAGTTGGTTTTACTCTCAATAAAGTGGGTGTAGGATTGCATCTCAAGGGTCCTGAAGAGTGCTTCCTCTAAAGTCCACTTTAGCACACCCAAGAAAGGGGGCAGTTCTGGGCCTCTGTCCTACCAGGGGGAGAAATCAAAAATTTGGTCTGACTTCCTGAACACTTTCCTGGGCATGCAAGGCAAATTTGCCCCCTTCTGTCACCAGAGTTCAAAGCAGAGGGAAGGTCTACCCATTGGGTAAAATGTTAGTTAGACCTTGCCTCATGAAGGATTTGGTCCTTCCCCCCTCCCCCAAACAATCATTCCTTATACATAAAATTTTCGTATAGATAACAAGGGATGGTCTTAATATGTGTAGTATGGATAAGTGAAAATATGATAGAGAACGTAGTGATAAACAGGGAAAGGTGCACTAGAACTTGGGGTCACCCAATGAAACTGATGGCAGTAGATTGAAAACAGATAATTGTAGACACTTTCTCCCACAGTGCATCACTAAGTTATAGAATTCACAGCCACAAGACATGGTCATCATCACTGGCTTAGATAGCTTTGAGAGGATTAGGCAAGTTCATGGAGGAGAGGTCTATTAGCCATGATGGCTCTATGCAACTGAATGCAATTATAGGAGGACAGCAAGAGGAAAAGGCTATCATCCTCATCTACTGCTTGTAGGCTTCTGACAAGCAGCTGGTTGGCCAATGGGAAACTGGACATTGGGTGAGATGGACTTGTCTGAACTGGCCGGTCAGGGCTCTTCCTGCAGTCACAAGGGGGAAACAGCACTCATGCAGCTGTTTGTAACTTTGAAAAAATTAAAATTGAATAAGCAGGCATTGAATAGTAAAAGTAACACTTAGGGCACAATCCTGAATGGCAGATGGGCTGGCGCAAGTCTTTTGCACTGGCTCATCATGGTTGCAAAAGTGCTGTAAAGTGCTTGGACATGCACTGGCCTCCCCATGCCAACATGTTCCCCTGGCAGGGTGAGTTTGTGTGGGCCAAGCTCGGCCGGCGCAGAGGTCTGGGGGACATGGGAAGGGTGAGAATGGGGTGGGAGGAGTGCGAGCAGGACTTTGGGTGGGCAGGTGGGGAGCTGGGGGTGGGGCCAGGATCCGGAGTAGTCCTGGGCTGCTTGGATTTGCGCCACCTCAACAGGTGGCGCAGATCCGAGTAGCCCCATTGGGGCTGCTGTGGCTCTCCTTGGAATAAGGGGAAAAATTTCCCCTTACCTCAGGCCAACCCACAAACTGCCCAAAACATGCGCTAGATACAGCACAGGCCTGCTAGCCTGCCTGTTCCAGTGTAAGATAGAATTGGGTTGCTGAGGTGGAAGTGGAGGCAAAGTTGATCCTGTTTCTGATCACTTTGCAGCTAATAGGAAGAGAACTGCTGCCTCGCTCCCCCTCCCTCCCCTGTGCCTTCACTGATTGGGCAGGGAGGGTTTGGAAGTGGAACTCCTAAGGTCCGCCCTGTCCAGACCGTTTTATAGATGTGACAGGCAGTGGAGAAGGAGGCACAGTTGGCTTTGTGTGAATCAGGAAAGCAAAAAGTACATGGGGTGGAATTTGGGCTCTGATTTGGGTACCACTTTGGTTTGGGCCAGGTCTGGCAAAGCATGTACTGTACCACTGAGCTGCAGCCCCCCCCCCATGTAATATGTGACGGTTCACCCAGTCATGTAGAAAGGTTTCCAGGATCATACACTTTAAAATGTGGTTTGACCCTGAGTATGATATGTCAGCCATCTGGATCGTGGCACCATTCATCATCACCATTTGGTATCTGCTCTGGTTCCAGTCCGGATTAAGGGTCCCACCTGTGCTGTTTACTTTGGGGGGAAAGGCTGATGCTAATGGAAGATTTTTCTCCTGAAGTCATCCTGGGAGGGGAAACATACAGGTGAGGACCATGATGGGGGCAAAGTGTTACTTGACTATTTGTATCAGGTAACTGGCAGTAGATCCTGTTTCTAAAACATGGGCATGACATTTATTCTGGCTGAGAGTCCAACTACACGTTTCTTAGGGAATGGTTTGACCCCACATGTGTCAGGTGTCTTGAGTAAATAGCTGGTATGTAATGGGAATAATCTGGACTGTGATCACAGCAAGGGGCTTTACACTTTGCCTCCTTAATGAAGGGGACTCCAGCACTAGTGTAGATAATGAAAGTATAGTCTGGTGCTGAGTGCAAAAAGATGCCCTGAAAGTGACATCACTTCTGGAAGTGACATCATGCCCAAACGTTTAAAAAAGTGAATAATGGGGCAGTGGCATACTGCTTAGTGGCATACTAAGGCAACTGCTAGCTGGCGTCAAAGAAGATATTGTAGCCCCCTCTCAATGATGAAATTAAATTAAATTAATTAAGTAGGTAAATAAAGTTTTCTGGTTAATTGCCATAACTTTTGATAGAATACAGATATTTCAGTGCAGTTTGTTTCATTGCGTTCAGCATTAAATTACCTTTCCAAAGATATATAATACGATGGTATTATTTGTAGATACCAAAGTTTTCACAATGAAAATGTTTTCTGGTTAATTGGGCATAGCTTTTGATAGAATATAGATATTCCAACGTGGTTTGTTTCATTGCATTCAGCCTTAAATTACATTTTCAATGATATATAACATGATGCTGTTAGTCATACGTAACAAGGTTTTCACAATTTTGGCCATTAGTGTCAAGTTCAGCTTGTTGCCCCCCTAAAGTATGTTGCCCGGTGCAATTGCCACCCTCTGCACTCCCTTAGCCATGCCACTGGACTCCAGGCATCAATTTACCTTGGGAAATCTTCCTCTGGGGTGGAAATGAAACAGCCCACATTCAATACAGACCAAACAAGTCTTCCTTATTGCTCCTTCATCACCTCTTTACACTTCATACATTTTTGGCTTGCATCACCCCTTTATTGGGATTAACCCCAATTTTCATTAGTCCAGTGGATTTTCTTCTTCCCCATTTCTGTTTTGGTACAAAACACTTGGGTGCAAAAGGTTTTGTTCAATGTATTCCTCATCAACTCTGTCAGTTTGAATTATTGTCCTGCATCATTCTTGTCTATGCAAGTTACACTGTCTTTTCCTCTGGGAGCAGGAATTTTGTCTTTCATGTCTCTGTAAAATGCTTGGAATGTTTACAGCATCCTATAAAGAAGAATAATAAGAAGCTATTACCAGCAGCCCTAGAAGCAAAGCTGGTGTCTGGTTCAGAAGACAAAAGATGCATTCAGAAGTCACTTTTTCAAGTGCAATGGACACTTGCAATGGATATAGGCTAATTCTGGCCAGCAGCATGCCTTCAACATCCCTCTCTTCTTGTTACCAGGAAAATGTACTCTGTGACAGTGTTTCTCAAACTGTGGGTCAAGACCCAAAGGGTGAGATGGAAGCCAATTTCAGGTGGGTCCCCAATCATTTCAATATTTTATTTTTACTGTATTAGGCTTGGTATGTGACTGCATTTGGGGAAATGTTACACATCTGTACTTTGAGCAGGCTACTATGTGTATGTTTTTAACAATGATAGTCAATGGGGCTTACTCCTGGGTAAGTGTGGGTAGGATTGCAGCCTAGGATTGTTAAAAATTTTCCTGCTTGATTATGTCACTTCTGGCCATGCCATCACTTCCAGTGGGTCCTGACAGATTGTCATTCTAAAAAGTGGGCCCCACTGCCACAAAGTCTGAGAACCATTGCTCTATTAAAACCAACCACAGATATTCCTTGAGTTCCTTGGGACTTGCTGCCTTGAGCTGATGGAGAAGTAGGATAAAACTGTCAGAAAATTTTCAAGCAGCCAACTGTGGTAGCAAATTCATTTTATAACATTGCTGAACCACGAGAACTGGGGGTGATTTACGGACGCAGGAATAACATACCTTTGAGTCCCAGCTTGGTTGGTGCTATTCCATGTAAAGTCCTCTAGACCTTACGAGCTCAGCACATGGTTGTGCCCAACCATAAGATGCTGCTAACTTAAATATTAAAATTAAAATATTAAAACTTAAAATAGAAACAGGGTTTTATGGTTTCTTTTGGAAGGCATTTTAGAGAAGTGGTAATCAACTAGTATCAGCAGGAAACAGCAGCATGTGAAGGTTATTTATGCAGATATGTCATTCCAAGAAAATACATGTGAAGCTGATGAGTATTGTCCAGTGTGGGGCAGTATTTTTTGTATTGGCAACCTTCAGTCTCGAAAGACTGTGGTATCGCGCTCTGAAAGGTGGTTCTGGCACAGCGTCTAGTGTGGCTGAAAAGGCCAATCCGGGAGTGACAATCCCTTCCACACCGGGAGCAAGTGCAGTCTGTCCCTGGTCTGTCTCCCTGGCTATGGGCCTTCCTTCTTTGCCTCTTAGCCTCAGACTGTTGGCCAAGTGTCTCTTCAAACTGGGAAAGGCCATGCTGCACAGCCTGCCTCCAAGCGGGCCGCTCAGAGGCCAGGGTTTCCCACTTGTTGAGGTCCATCCCTAAGGCCTTCAGATCCCTCTTGCAGATGTCCTTGTATTGCAGCTGTGGTCTACCTGTAGGGCGCTTTCCTTGCACGAGTTCTCCATAGAGGAGATCCTTTGGGATCCGGCCATCATCCATTCTCACGACATGACCAAGCCAACGCAGGCGTCTCTGTTTCAGCAGTGAATACATGCTAGGGATTCCAGCACGTTCCAGGACTGTGTTGTTTGGAACTTTGTCCTGCCAGGTGATGCCGAGGATGCGTCGGAGGCAGCGCATGTGGAAAGCGCTCAGTTTCCTCTCCTGTTGTGAGCGAAGAGTCCATGACTCGCTGCAGTACAGAAGTGTACTCAGGACGCAAGCTCTGTAGACCTGGATCTTGGTATGTTCCGTCAGCTTCTTGTTGGACCAGACTCTCTTTGTGAGTCTGGAAAACGTGGTAGCTGCTTTACCGATGCGCTTGTTTAGCTCGGTATCGAGAGAATGAGTGTCGGAGATCGTTGAGCCAAGGTACACAAAGTCATGGACAACCTCCAGTTCATGCTCAGAGATTGTAATGCAGGGAGGTGAGTCCACATCCTGAACCATGACCTGTGTTTTCTTCAGGCTGATTGTCAGTCCAAAATCTTGGCAGGCCTTGCTAAAACGATCCATGAGCTGCTGGAGATCTTTGGCAGAGTGGGTAGTGACAGCTGCATCGTCGGCAAAGAGGAAGTCACGCAGACATTTCAGCTGGACTTTGGATTTTGCTCTCAGTCTGGAGAGGTTGAAGAGCTTTCCGTCTGATCTGGTCCGGAGATAGATGCCTTCTGTTGCAGTTCCAAAGGCCTGCTTCAGCAGGACAGCGAAGAAAATCCCAAACAAGGTTGGTGCAAGAACACAGCCCTGCTTCACTCCGCTTCGGATGTCAAAAGGGTCTGATGTGAAGCCATCGAAGACAACAGTGCCCTTCATGTCCTTGTGGAAAGATCTGATGATGCTGAGGAGCCTGGGTGGACATCCAATCTTGGGGAGAATCTTGAAGAGGCCGTCTCTGCTGACCAGGTCGAAAGCCTTTGTGAGATCTATGAAGGCTATAAAGAGTGGCTGTCGTTGTTCCCTGCATTTCTCCTGCAGTTGTCTAAGGGAGAATACCATATCAGTGGTGGACCTGTTGGCTCGGAATCCACACTGCAATTCTGGATAGACGCTCTCTGCAAGTACCTGGAGCCTCTTTAGTACAACTCGGGCAAACAGCTTTCCTACAACGCTAAGGAGAGAGATGCCGCGGTAGTTGTTGCAGTCACCCCTGTCACCTTTGTTCTTGTACAGCGTGATGATGTTTGCATCCCTCATGTCTTGAGGTACTCCACCTTCTCTCCAGCAGAGACAGAGGATTTCATGCAGCTCAGTGACGATGATCTCTTTGCAGCATTTTAGGACTTCAGCAGAGATGCTGTCTTTTCCAGGTGCCTTGCCAAAGGCAAGGGAGTCCAGGGCCACGTGAAGTTCTTCTAGGGTTGGTTCACTGTCAAGCTCTCCCAGCACAGGCAGGCACTCAATGTTGTTCAGTGCTTCTTCGGTGACTACATTTTCTCTGGAATATAGCTCAGAGTAGTGCTGCACCCAGCGTTCCATCTGCTGCGCCCGATCCTGGATGACCTCGCCTGTGGCAGACTTCAGAGGGGCAATTTTCTTCTGTGTTGGACCTAGGGCCTGCTTGATACCATCATACATCCCCTTGATGTTGCCCGTGTCAGCTGCTATCTGTATCTCGGAACAGAGCTGGAGCCAGTAGTCGTTAGCACATCTCCTGGCAGTCTGTTGGACTTTGCTGCGAGCAGTTCGGAGGACCTGCAGGTTGCGCTCACTGGGACAGGTCTTGTATGCTGCTTGAGCTCTCCTCTTTTCCTCAATGACTGGTGTCAACTCCTCAGAGTGGGCTTCAAACCAGTCTGCCGCCTTGTTGGTCTTCTTGCCGAATATGGACAAGGCGGTGTTGTAAACGGTATTCTTGAAATGTTCCCATCTGTTGGATGCGTTTGCGTCGGCCGGGCCTGGAAGAGATTCCTCAAGCGCTTGTGCAAATTCCTCCACTTTTCTCTGATCCCGGGTCTTGCTGGTATCAATGCGAGGTCTTCCTTCCTTTTTCGTGTGATACAGTCGCTTTGTTTGCAGTTTCACTCTGCTGCACACCAGGGAGTGGTCAGTGTCGCAGGCAGCACCATGATAACTGCGTGTGATCTTGATGCTGGGAAGGCTGGAGCGTCTGGTGAGGATCAGGTCGAGCTGGTGCCAGTGCTTTGATCTTGGATGTCTCCAAGAGACTTTATGTTGGGGCTTTGTGTTGAAGAACGTGTTGCTGACACAGAGACCGTGATGACAGCAAAACTCTAGCAGGCATTGGCCATTTTCGTTCATCCTCCCAGTGCCAAACTGACCTAAGCAAGTGGGCCATGAACTGTTATCAGCACCAACTCTAGCATTGAAATCGCCGAGGATGAACAATAGCTCTTTTACAGGGATTTTCTTGACAGTGGTGGCCAGGTCATCATAGAATTTGTCTTTGGCTTCTGCTGGAGACGACAGAGTCGGTGCATAAGCACTGATGAGAGTGATAGGTCCTGCTGATGACTGGAGCTGCAGGGACAAAATTCTTTCACTTCCCACAGTAGGTGGGATGATGGATTTCAGCAGGGTATTTCTGACCGCAAAGCCAACGCCATGTTCCCTGGTTTCGTTTGGTGGTTTTCCCTGCCAGAAAAATGAGAAATTTCTCTCCTTGACAGATCCGGAATCTGGCAGCCTAGTCTCTTGAAGGGCGACGATGTCCATCTGCAGTCTGCTCAGCTCCATGTCGATGACAGCTGTTTTGCGTGCGTCGTCTATTTCTTGCAGGTCATCAGAGAAGCCAGGTGTCATTGTCCTAACGTTCCAGGTGCCCAGCTTTAGGGCAGTAGTTTTCTGTTTTCTGTTGCATGGTGCAGAGTTGTCGATCCGCTTGTCGGTTTTCACCCTAAACCCCACGCACCCCATGAGGTTAACGGACCGTGGCGAGGCAACACCTTACTGGCTGGGGACTGCCCAGCTTAAGGCGGGCGGTAGCTGCCCAATGAGATGCAATGATCTCTCCCACCGTCGGAAGCAGCCCCTGGCGTCATGCTCTACGCCAATCGAGCAAAGACTTATAACCGGTAAACTGCTGCTTCCCGTGTTGTGCCGACGCCGTATGGCGAAGTTGGAGTGTCCTCTCCAGTGCGCGAAGCCTGGGTAAAGAAGGTATGGAGGATAGGCTGTTACCCATGCAGCAAATCCCCCCTCTCCACATCGCTGGAATGGTCCAATGGAAAGGCAGAAGCCAATACGGTTGGTTCCAGCGGCATCGCAGGAGTTGCCAGAACGTGACTGTGTTCAGCCATGAACTGCCTAAGGGACTCCGGCTCCTGATTTTGCCTCGAGGTTGACTCCTGAAGCCTTTTCCAGAACTGGATGTAGCCACAAGGCAGTGGAGGTTTGAGGTCAGAGTTTCCTTCTCTTAGATGAGCTGCCTTCCTAGGCTGACGAGTCCCATCTACCCGGTGGCTGTTTAGTCGCCTCTTACGACAAGTACAGCCAAACTGAGGGCCTATTCTTAGCCCCCAGCCCCCAGGGGTAAACTGCCCCAGGGGCAGTATAGCATCCCTCTTTCAAACAAGAACATACTATATGAGCATCCTTAAATGAAAATATGATCCTGATCAGATTTATCTGGAGGTGTTCCATTAAAACCAATGGATCTCATGTCCAAGTAAATCTCCTTAGGATTGGTTCCTTTTTGGCTGGTGGTGCTTGCTTTTTTCCCCTGGATGTTGAGACTATTCCAGCTTGGAGAAGAGACCTATTGCATAAGATTCTACAAGGAAGCGTACCAAGGAGGACAAAGAGTGGTGGCAGATAGATGAAAGGGGAGGCTCTTTCCCACACTGAATTATAATGAATGGAACAGGAAGCAGCTGAGCAAGTGATGAGGGTGTTCTTGTTGAAGGAAGACAGATATTCCAACTACTCTCTCCCATAGCATGGTACTTCCAGGCTTGTATAGTGGGCATCTCTACATGACAGCACTTTTCAGCCTGATTGCTGAAGATGATTTCTTAATGAAAACATGCTGACAGAGGGAAAGCATCAGAGAGAATGAGTGTAGGGGGAACATGGGCAGCCATTAGTGAAGGTAGGCTTGTTTTATCGTGGTCGGTCAAAAGTTTACTGGTCAGGGCATCTTCCCGATTCAGAATTCTTGTTTTGCTGCTAATGGGAAATACACAGCAAAATGGACATTGCTACAGTTCAAAATAGCTTTGTTCATATTGGTTGGCAAGGTGTGTTTGCTTTCTGGATATAAAACACCTCAGTGGCAACGTGAGAGGTGGGGAGCATTAAACCGGTGGGGAGCAGGCAGAAGGGTTTAGCTTTACAAGAGGATGATGAATGGCAACAGCAGTAGGAACAAAACCAAGCATCCTTCATGCTGTCAGAGCAATGAAGCTGGCATATAACAAGATGTAGGTCTAGGACAGGGCTGTGTGTTCAGAAGAGTACAAATATCAAGTCACTTTTGCTCAGAGTCTACAGTCCTTATTCATCTCTCTTGGTTTTCCCCAAAGCAGGGCCTGGTGTGGATATGAGGACCACATACTAGGGCAAAGCCACTTGTGAACTCACCGCAGGACACAGACAACCATATGGCATGTAGCCACTTGGGGCAATGTGCTTCCCACATCTGATAAATCAGCCTGAAGTCAAGTGGATATGGTAAATATTTGCGACAAAATCTGTCTGAGTATAACACATGCCTGGCTCCACAAGAGGTTGCATGTGCTCCATAGTGAGTTTACCAGCAGCCACCACATGACCAACAATTGACTTTATCCACTTCAAAAAGGTGGTGCCCAGGGAATTAACTGAGGGCATTGGCAGTATGTTGCATGTTGTGACTTCTTAATATGGCAGGGTGACCAGATACAATGGAGGACAGCATGCCTTTAACCAGTGTATAGAAGAGGGGATTTTGGCAGGTGTAGCTTTTTAAACCCTTCCATGCTGAGCTGCACCTGCCCAAATCCCCTCATCTAAACAGTGGTTAAAGGTATAGACACACTGTCCTTGACTGTGTCTCTGTCACCCTGTAATAGGGTCAGGTTGAGTTCTGGGACTGCAGGAGAGGTGTACAACATAAAGCCCAAGCCTATGCATGTCTACTCAGAAGTAAGTCTCACTGTGATCAGTGGACTTACTCTCAGGAAAATGTGTTTAGGATTGCCTTAGGCTGCACTTTCCTAGGAGTAAGCCCCATTGAACACAATGGTACTAAGACATGCATTGGCATGTGCTGTTTTTCATCCATAGAACCTTGGTTTAATGCATCTATCTCCATTTTCCCCTGAAATCACATCACAACAAATGTTTTTAGAATTTCTGTAAACAAACAATGGCAATCATCCAAAGCAAGTCAGAGAGTGGCAGAGAAAGAATTAGAAACAAAAAAAAGTATTTTTTGTTTTCACTGTTGTATCATTTCTTGTGCTGACAAGCTAGCCTAGAGGAGCGGGTCTGAAACTTTTATACCCTTAACGGAGTCTCAGGGAGCCCTGCTAGTGAATGTGCAGAGTCTTAGGGAGCCCTTGAGTGCCAGTTCACGCGCAGAGTGGCGTAGCACCAAACAGATGGCGGTCACTTATGTGTGCTCATGGAAACCCTGAAGGGCTCCTAGGACCACACTTTGAGAAATGCTGACCTAGAGCAAGAAAACTTAATTGACAATGTGACTGACTTAAGAATCAAGGGAAAGGATCTAGATTAGGCAAGACTCGTAAGTCCTTGTTAGGCTGCTCTGAATAGCTACCCAGTCAGGAGATGAAGAGATGAACCAGCCAGCAGAGGGCAGCACCAGAGTCAGCTAGCTAGACTGTTGGTGCAGGGTGATGTGTATCCTTAACTACCGTAACTCTTTTTAAAGTACTGTCATTGCAAAATGTATTTTGCGAGTGGGTGTATATACCACCATTCCCCCAAGGAGCTTAGGTGCCCATGGCTCCTCCCCTTCCTTTTATCCTCACAGCAACCCTATGAAGTAGGTTAGGCTGTGAGGTAATTATTGGCCCAAAGTCATGCAGTAAATTTCGTGGTAGGGGGTGGATTTGAACCCAGATCATCTTGGGTTAAGAAGAAGTCCAACACTCCAACCACTATTTCTCAACACACTTATGCTGACAATACACAACTTGTGGAATTCCCATGTACAGAATTGACGAGCAGAGAAAGTTCAAGAAGTCTGAAACTGAAATCTTATAGCTAAAAGGGTGGAATGATTCTAGCTGTGGGGATCTCCTGTACTAAAGCTATCAAGCAAATTGTCTGCCTTCTTCCCTAGTGCTGTAAGGGGTTTGTAGGCACATGGTGAGACAAAAAGAAGATAGAATATCAAGGCTAAAAGCTTGCCCTGCTCACATGAAATGGGAGAGCTCATTAATATTAAATGAAAATAGGCTTGAGACGCTGCAAAAATCCGTATTGTTAAATGACAAAAGAAAAAAAAAACACAAAGGGCCATTAAAGTGAAAAGGAACCTTCTTCTAGACAAGTGAAAGCCAAAGGTATATAGATCATGGCAAAACCTATGACTGACACTATGACTACAGAAGACAAATTAGTCAAAGTTATAAATAAATATGCATGTCTAGTGACACAGAAAGCCTACAAGATCTCGGTTAGACTCTTGATCTTATTTATGAGTCCCATATGGCTTGGTGTTTGCACATTCAGTGTAAGTACTCACAGGATTTGAACCCTGAATCTTTAGGATTCAGGATTTGAGCCCAGGAGGAAACTCAGTCATTGGTGGAAGGATAGCACTACCCAATGCCATCTCTGCTATGTGCCCCCTGTGCCTTCTGTGTGGAAGGCAGTGAGCCTGCCTCTTATCATTCTCCTTCTTTGTGTTGTCCCTGTAAACAAAATAGGAAGTGAGAATGCACTGGGAACATGTTCCTGCACTTTACAGGGACACCTGAAGGGTAAGGGGGTAGAAGGAAGGCTTGCTGCCTCCCAATTTGCTTCTTATTCACTTTAGCGAGAGGAAGTGTATTGGAACAGCTGTCTCTGCAGTACCCCCTGTCTTCTTGCCACTCATTGCCACTCTGCACAGCTGGTTTTGGGCTGCTCTGATTGGTGGGGATTGTGCTTGAGCACAGTAGCCCAAGACCTCCCAGGGCCTGAGACAGCATAACCAGCAAGTTCTTCCTTGTGCTGCAGGACTTCTCCATCTGGCCTCTCAGAAGAGTGAGGAGCACACAGTTACTTACTGTGGTGAAATTGTGAAGCGCTTTGCAATAAAATCTGCAGAACAGCCATGAAGGCAAGTGGGTGGATGAAATTGGGTGCCTTCTGCCAATTTGCTGCCTGAGGCACCTACCTCAGTTGGTCTCATGGATGGGCCAGACCTGCTTATGTGTGTGCCGGATGCAGGGGAGGGCACCAGGACACAGGCTGTGTCCTGTTGTCTTGTGTGCTCCCTGAAACATTTGGTGGGCCACTGTGAGATACAGGAAGCTGGACTAGATGGGCCTTTGGCCTGATCCTGCAGGGCTCTTCTTATGTTAAAGCAAATGTATGTGGAAGGGCAGAGCCTGCTACACAGTGCTGCCAGCCTGCCTATGCACATTTGTTCTATGCATGTTTAGGTTTGAAAAGGGCTCAAGGAGAAGACTAAATAAAGAGAAAACAACATTTCCAAGAAACAGAATCCAAAAACAATAATCAGTTTTATATCTTTTCCTAAACAATTTTGTGCTTATTTCTCCAACTGCAGTGTCTTATGATTGTATTTTGTATTTCATTTGCATTGTGTGTTAATGGCAAACATCAGATCAAGAGTATTCTAATTTGCAGGCCAAATTTTAAATTTCATTTACAAGAAAATGGGGTGCAATCTGAGAATATCCAAAGATGATATTTTCAGACTAAATTAACTCAGACACAGGGAATGAAGCGGCTGCTGTGGTGTGCCTTATTATTTCCACTGCCACAAATGGAAGGCATGTGCCCTTGGAAATCCCTTTTCATGCAGCTCCATCAACATCAGAACACCATCAGAAGAGCTCTGCTGGATCAGGACAAAGACCCATCTAGTCCAGCTTCCTGTATCTCACAGTGGCCCACTAGATATCTCAGGGAGCACACAAGACAACAAGATACATTCATCCTGGTGCCACTCCCATGCATTTGGCATTCTGAGGTAGTCCACTTCTAGGGACTGGAGTTTGCATGTATCCATTATGACTTGAAACCTGCAATAGATTTTTCTTCCAGAAATCTGTTCAATCCTCTTTTCAAGGCATCTAGGCCAGACAGCATCACCACATCCTGTAAACAGGTTGAAAATTGGGAGTGTGCAGAGGAGCCTCCCTGTGGACTTCCAACATACATTCTCTACTGTAGTAATGAATGCAATGCAGTCTTTCTTGCATTCTGGGAGACCACTTTTTATGCAAATTAAATAGCTGTGCATTTTGTCTTAATCGGACATATAGAAGTGAGCAACACTTAACATTATTCTTCATTAAGCGTAATTAGAACTCTGAAAAAGCTTGTATTATTCCTATATTTCCAATAATGATTCAGAGGAATGGGTATCCTTACTGGCTTTGGCTTTTTGCTCTTTCCACTTCCACTGTTGCAGCAGCTGAACTTCCCTGATGCAGAGTGATCTCAAGCCAGACCTACTACACCTGATGGCTCACAGATTTCTTCAAAGAAAGCCCAACAGCTTGCAATGCTCTGTTTCCGGCATCTCATTACTGGGCTTAGAGCTGTAAGGGGACACATTTACAGTCCAGGTTTCGCCAGTGCCACATCATATTTACAGATGCACAAACATCTCTTGGTTCAGCCTGAAGGGGATCAAGACTTTGGTGGCGTTCCCAGTGAACATGTGCCAAGTGCCTCCATTGCCACCTCCCTTCCCAAGGATGGGCAATAACAGGAGGCAGGGTGGGAGACGGCAGTAGAAGCAGCAAGGCTTGGACACTCCAAGCCACCTCTATCACCGCCACCTCGTCTTCTCAGAGCTCCAAGGACCCTGTTAATGTTTTCCCTCATAGAAGAAGGCAAGCGGCATGGATCACTCCAAGCCCTGACAGACTCGCTTTTCGTCAAGGGGGCTGCATTTGGGCACGTCTTCAGCCCCTAAAGGGAAACAATGCTTTGTATGCCTTTCCTGGCTGGAAAAGGACCCCCATTTCTTTAACAGCTGTGTAGCTACCTGACAGGCTGCAACTCCAAAATACCCTTATCTACACACCGCTTCAGGGCACTAGAGCTCTGCATTCTTCTGCATTTGGTTGCTCTTGTGTATTAATCTTCAGAGCCTCTTGTGTTCTTTCCTTGACTCCTACAGTATCTCCAACTTCCTATCCTGTTTCAGGCTGGAGTTGATGAGGGGGCAGGATTTGGAAAAACTTTGCAGGCTCCAGGCAGAGGAACAGGACCACCCAAAGCTCACTGTGGAACTGAGTGGCTTCAGCTGGATACAAGACACCTCAGAGCAGAAAGCTAGGGTGTGGCTCCAGCAAGGATCTGAACCCAGTTGAAGGTTTAAATGGTAACACTATCAGATTGATGTTTCTCACCTCACTCCCCCTGAAGGACCTGTTGGTGTTTTAAAGGGCTGACCAGGTCTTGCAGGGTTTCCTGAATTCCCACTAGTTGTGAGGAGAAGTCAGGGTGGGACTGCTTCCTCAGGCCATGCAGGTGAAAGCATCATCAGAGGCTCCCTTTCTGCAATGGTGTCTTTTAAGGCCAATTCCTGAACACAGACCCCTCCATCTAATAGTAGGGCAGTCCAAAGTCTCAGCCATGACCTCAGCAATTGTGTGACTCCCTACCCTGGTACAATATCTTCACTCATTCAAGAAGCACAAGGAGAAATTAAGCCTCCACAGATACATGGGATTTCTGCATCCCACAACACTGGAACTAATGTCTGCTGAAGTAATACCCAGTACACCTGCATGTCTTTTTTATGCCAAGGAACCAATATGGAAACTGCAACTGAAGCCAACTGATAGGACAAGGAACAACACTGGGCTGCTGTGCTCGTAGGCATAGCCCCACACTTGCCCAAATCTGCTGAAAAGCCATTGACACTGATTGAGCCCACAGAAGGTGCACACTTTCCTTCCTCACAAACACACACAGGGTTAACTTCTTTGAATTCCTGCCTTGAGACAAATGGATTGTGTTTAGGTACTGCTGCTAGAAGGGAAAGGGGGGGGAGTTCCCCTTTTTATTATTCCGAGGTGCATTTTAATTTGCACATGCGACACTGTGTCTGTGATGGATTGTGTGGAGGGAAACATTACAGCCCAGCAAGCCTGGCAAGGGGGAAAAATAAGGGAGATATGGGGAGGATTAAAAACAGCCTCTTGCAATGCGGAATTCTGATAAGAGAGGTGTTTTCAGAATGGGAGCAGGTACAATTCCAAGTGGAAGAAATGGGGGAGATGGTCAGGGCTCAGGAACAACGGAACACAATCCCCAGTTTCCTCTCCTCGCAAAGCCTTCTGTTGCTTTCGCTTCTGTTGCCTGGGCTAAACCTTTGTTTCCCGCAGCATTGAATAATCTTTCATGAAAGATCTTGGAGGGTAGGCAGTATGAACTAGCTATCCCAACCAAACTGAAATAGCTTGATCAGTAACTGGTGGAACATTTATGGCTCAATCCTATGGGCTGCTTACCACAGCGGACCCCTAGATCCGCTGCTGTAAGCCACCTTGTGACCATGCAAACATCGTGCCACAGTTGCACATGGCTGGACTCTGTGCACAATTGTGTGTCCAGGGTGGGCCCAAGACTATGCAAGAAGAAGTGGGCAGAAATGATGGGAAAAGCAGAAGTCCTCTCACTTTTACAATCATTCCACCCAACCATCCCTCCCCCAAGTCAATCATCTTGGTTGGTTCCTCACAGAGGTTCTCTAAGAGATACCCAACAGGAAAACATGAACTATTGGCCTTTTTAATGACATCTCACTTTTTCAGGTTTGGTCCTTCTTTTATAAGGTGGTGGCTGCTGCTCTTATGTTTTATTGTAAGAATGTTTTATTGTTTTTAAGATTGTCTTAATTACTTGATGGGTAATTTATTAATTTATTTTACTGCATAATTTGCTTGTAATTTAATGTGGGATTTATTAGTTAAGTTCACTGTGTAATTTGCTTTTTTAAATTGTGACTTTATGTTTGCATCTTTTTAAAAAAAAATTTTTTAAGTCACTTTGGGTCCCTTCAGGGAGAAAGGCAGGATAAAAATACTGAAATAAATAAATAAACAAACAAACAAACAGGGACAGCTTTCATCTGCAGATGCCTGATCTAGTCTGATCTTGGAAGCTAAGTAGGGTCAGGCCTGGTTAGTACTTGGATGGGAGGCCGCCTGGGAATACTGGGTACTGTAGGCTTATACCATAATCTTTCGAGATTGAAGTTTGTCAACCATGATGCAACCATGGGCAGGAGGTCTGGTCTAGAGGGTAGAGCCTCCGTCTGCCTGAAGATAACATCCACAAGGTCGCCAGTTCGAGGCCACCGGCACCGTGCGACCTTGAAGCAGCTGACAAGCTGAAGCCGAGCCATTCCATCTGCTCTGATCGTGGGAGGATGGAGGCCAGAATGTGAAGCCAGATCGGAATGAAACACCTGAATGTAGTGGTTCTTGAAAGAAAGAACCTTCTTTCAAATTGTAAAAATCCCTATTTAATAAGGGATTTAAATAAAAGCCTGCCTATGTAAACCACCTTGAATAAAGTCTTGAATAAAGACCAAGAAAGGCGGTATATAAATACCTATTATTATTATTATTATTATTATTATTATTATTATTATTATTATTATTATGCTGGGATGCTACACCTATTAATTTTTGCCTATCACCCATTTGCTAAAGGAACATATTATGTGAAAGAAAGATATATAGGCCTAAGGGCACACTTGCATCTAGAGGCAAGTTGCTCAGTTTTCCACAGGGGAGTGGTTCCCAAACTGGTGAGTTAGGACCCACCAGCCAGAAAAAGCCCTGTTGCTGACCCCTTAAGGGGTGGGAAGGGGGAAAGGCAGCAACATGATCACCAGGATTGCTCCACTGCCGGGGGCGAAAGGGGTTTTTGAAACTTATTTTATGCAGTGCCAGCCTCGCAATCTGGTTTCACGATCACAAACCAGAAGTGGGTCACAATCTCTATTTTTAGGCATTCAGAGGTTCGGGGAGTCATGCACAGGAATCTGCGGGTTCCTCCCATCCCCTGGGAGGCTGGTGCTGCATAAAGTAAGTTTCATTTTAAAAAAAACAAAAAACCCTTTCGCTCCCAGCAGCAGTGCAATCCTGGTGATTGTGTCACAGTCTTTGCCCCTCCCCCACAACACCTTACATGGTTCTCTGTTTCCCCGTTGAAGTTTGGGAACTACTGAACTAGGGGGAACATTCACCATGGTACTAATTCCCAGCCCTGCTATAAGTATATGCTTTCCGTTTGAGCTATGGCTGAATCTATAAAAGGAAGTCTCATAATCCCAAAAAAGCATGTGTAAAATCACAAAGGAAAGGCATTTTTCTGATACACAGGTAGTGCTTCAATTCAGAACTAACCTGAACTAAGTTTTGAGAGTTTAAGTTTACAGCACAAATTGGTTTGCGCTTGAACATTTACAGCAGCTTAAAAAAACTGATTACTATGTATTCTCCAAGCTGGTGGGAAAAAGAAAAAACCAGATATAAATATAGGACATAAATTTAATTTGTTTTATTTGTGGGTGAGCTAGCCCAACAAATAATTTGTCCTGTGAAAAGTACAGCATGTCAGAAATAAAGATTTATGTTTTAATTTACACAATGCATCTCATTATAAAAACTTACAGCATGTGTACATATTTCCAGTTTTAAAAAACTCTTGAAATGTCTACTGTTAATAACCGAAGGCGTGAATAAAAAGGACAGCCTCCCTCTTCCATAAAGACACACAGTATGTGTCTGATCCCAGCAAGTGCTCCTGGCCTTCCCAGATACAGTATACACTCACATGGGCAAACATAATGCACCATCTTGGGTGATCACAGATATGACCTGTAACAGATTCAGTTATTGCTGGGTCATTTTTTTCCCCTTTTGCCAAAAGTATGGAGGTTCTGCCTACCAAATCTATGGCTGCCCAAATCGCATATTACATGTCTCCATTCAGGCAGGTAACCAAAATAGGCGCAAATTGTTCACTTGAATAGGAAATGTATTATATGAACTGGTCTTAAGTGTGCACCCTGAACAGGACTAATCGCTTTCTCTTTTGTATAGTAACTGTGGGATAAACCAGCTGGAAGTGGTTGATCATTCCAGAGCCCGGTGCTCCCCTCTCTCCCTGCAGGAAGAAGGCACAACCAGGTCCTATGGAGGGATTCGAACTTTTAAACGGAAGGAGGTTTTAGGGCAGGAGGTCTGGTCTAGAGGGTTGAGCCTCCATTTGCCTGAAGATAACATCCGAAGGTCGCCAGTTCGAGGCCACTGGCACCATGAATGGCGAGACCTTGAAGCAGCTGACAAGCTGAGCTGAGCTATTCCATCTGCTCTGAGTGTGGGAGGATGGAGGCCAGAATGTGCGACCAGATCAAGAAAGAAACATCTGAATGTTGTGGTTTCTTTCAAATTGTAAAAATCCCTATGGGGATTTAAATTTGCCTGCCTATGTAAACCGCCTTGAATAAAGTCTAAGGAGAAATCTGAGGACCAAGAAAGGCGGTATAGAAATACCTGTATTATTATTATTATTATTATTATTATAAGGAGAAAGAAGGGAGGAGATAAAGGTGGGACAAATCTGCAGGCTTTGCAACTAAACCAAGATATATGCAGTGTGCCAAGTGCTGGTTTCTCATAGAATCCACAACAATAATGCAAACAGCACAACAGATGTGTGGCATTATTGACATGACTGCCATCTCGATGTTTCAGGAGTGGTGTCAGTGACACTGCCACATCCCATACATTCCTGTTTAAACCAGTACACTCATCCTCTTGCATCCACACATCCACAACACTCTGTTTAAATATTGGGTGGAAAATACACAGAAGAAATAGGTTCTTTCCAAAGCCTTTAAGATTTTTTTTTTTTGTGTGAAAACTGGACTCTCTTGCCCCAGTCAAAGATAAGCATGTTTTACCCCCAAAACTTTACCCACTGACTTGAGACATTCAAGGACAGTATATAATGATCTTTCTCCTCAAAAGCAATGGGACATTTAAAAAAAAAAGTGCCACACTTTGGCTGGAAAAGCTAGTGCAGTCACTGACAAATTCCTACTAGTTTGACCATCTTCTACTTTGTATTGGGCTTGCACCAAATTTCACCTGTGTGCAGGCAAGAGACGCATTCCTTCCCCTTTCAAATGAACTCTGTATTAGACCCCATGTAGCTGACTCTTCTCCCCTTCTTCCCTTTCCAAACAAGGCTCAGGCAGCCTAATTGGTTTCTTGCTGTGATGGACACGCAAGGGGATTGGTTAAAGAGCCTCCGAGATAACCTTCCCTACAGAGATTTGTTTTCAAGACACAGAATGAATGTGGCAGGAAACAAAACAGCAGCCTGGAGATCTCATGATATGAAAAGGGCTCTTCTCAAACAGTGATGATATTGCCAACACTGGGTCACCTCAACAGGGCCTAACCAATTCCTCTTCTTTGCTCACTTACATCTTTTAATTTGGTTTATTCCAGTGATTAGTGCGAAATAAAGCTGGGAGAACCAGAGAATTACCTTTGTGAGCAGGAAACTGAAAGGGAGAAGTGACGGGGGGGGGGGGGGAGAATCAAGTTTGGGACAAACGCCCAACAATGACTGGGACATTTTATGAAGAGTGTTACACATGAAACATCAAATTAGTGAGTGGAGTGATACCACTGATCATTATATCACTCAGCGCACAATCAGCTGAAGTGGAAATTATAGGTAATGCATTGGTTGCAATCCAGAATTGTACATCCACCAGAATTGCACATCCATTGCAAATATTTTTTGCCATCTTTCTTCATTGTTGAGTAATTCACTCTTCTTTTCATCCTCCAAACCTCTGTGTTTAGAAAGCATTCCAGGTTCAATATAGGAACTACTGAAAAATGTTAAAAAAAATTTCAGAGGAGTGTCTGTGTGCATTTTTACTAGCTGAATGCACTGTAAAATGCAAGGAGAAATTATACACAACTGTCTCACGTGCCTCTCTTATCCATGCTTGCTTGTATCATCCAACTTTTCTCCTCCAGGAATAGAGGTGCCTGCTGTCCCTACATAATGTGCTTGCATATCTCGAGAGACCAAAATGATTACTGGGTTGGGGTACCTCCCTTATGAGGAAAGGCTGCAGCATGTGGGGCTCTTCAGTCTAGAAAAAAGGCACCAGAGGGGAAACATGATTCAGACATACAAAATTATGCAGGAGATGGATAAAGTGGATAGGGGAATGTTCTTTTCCCTCTCACACAACACCAGAACCAGGGGACAGTCACTAAAATTGAGTGTTGGGAGAGTTAGAACAGACAAAAGGAATTATTTCCTTGCCCAACGTGTAATTAGTCTGTGGAACTCCTTGCCACAGGATGTGGTGATGGCATCAGGCCTGGATGCCTTTAAAAGGGAGATTGGACAAATTTCTGGAGGAAAGTTCCATCACAGGTTACAAGCCGTGATGGGGATGTGCAACCTCCTGATTTTAGAGGTAGGCTACCTCAGAATGCAAATGCAAGAGGGCACCAGGATGCAGGTCTCTTGTGATCTTGTGCCCTCCCTGAGGCATCTGGTGCGCCACCGTGAGCTACAAGAAGCTTAACTAGGTGGGCTTTTGGCCTGATCCAGTGGGGTTCTTCTTATGTTCTTATGGGTTGCAAAAATTCTGCTTTGGACAATACAGAGAAAAAGAAATCTAAGAGATTAGGAATGGACCATTGAGCTGTCAACACATAACTTGCTCATTCAGTCCATTACAAAAACTCAGCCCCCTTGAACTTGCAATATCAGACCTCAGTAAAATCCTAAGGACACTGCTTGGTCCATCATAGACCACAGCTTTGGGGGACTGTATAGCTGGCTGATTGGTCCAATGTTGCATTTAGACAGGAAGGACAAAAGGAGGGAAGGAACTATGTACACCACCCTGAGTATAGAAATGTGAAAAATAAATAAATAAGGCTGCAGTCCTAAACACACTTTCCTGGGAGTAAGTCCCATTGATTATAATGGGACTTACTTCTGAGTAGACATGCATAGGATTGGGCTTTAAGGCTGTTAGAGAGCTAGTGCATGCATTTTGCTCAGCTCTGCTGTGCTCAGTAGGAGTTACTCTAAGCAGTCTTACCTTAGAATGCCAGATGCAAGGGAGAGCAAGAGGATGCAGGTCTCTTGTTGTCTTGTGTGCTCCCTGGGGCATCTGGTGGGCCACTGTGAGATGCAGGAAGCTGGACTAGATGGGTCTATAGCCTGATCCATTGGGGCTCTTCTTAAGTCTTCCCTCACAGCTACCTCAGCCACTGTGTGAATGTCTTCCATGGCTGCGTGACTCCAAATGTAATTGGTGAACATCTAGGAAAGACTGGCTCCAAGCTTTAAGGAGCTCAGTTTCAAGCTGTGTGGTTATGTGGCTGCACAGCTCAGAGAACACACAGACTCCAGGGTAAGTTTAAGATTGGAGCATTAATGTAACATGAATGTTATGCTGCTCTCAGATGGTCTTTGGGAAATACAGTGGCCTAGAGATTTTTAACAAATATCCCTAGGCTAATTTTTCAGTTTGCCTCCTGCTGTGCCAGATGCTTCTCAGCTGAGGTCCTTGGAAAAAAGTTTCATGGGAAACATCTCAGTACTCCTGCTGATGACCTCACAGTCATCTTACATCCTACTGTAAGAGAAATCCTGGAGCTCCACTTCCCCTTATATCTCTACTCTTGCACTCATGTCTTGACAGAGAAGAGAGGGCATTGGGTTATTTGAGGGCTTTGGATCTGAAGGACCCATTTCTCCCATGCAATTTTCCTCATCTCCTGAGTCAACTGAAGGGGAGGCTTTGCTTTGAGTTTGTCCTTTTCCAGGTTGAACCAGAGGGGTTTTAATGGGCCTAAACCTCATGGAACTGCCTAGCAAGGCCTACCCAGGTACAGATTTGTATTTTTTCTCCTGCCAAAGAAAAATGTGACTGCCTGTGAGGGGCTTTTCCTGGGATGTCTGAGGCTGGTTAGCTAGAGTGGGAGTAGTGGTGTCATTCAAGATCACCCTGTTTGTAACAATATGACGTGTGCTTCCTTCCAACTTCCTCTCACAACCCTTACCAAACAAAAAAACCGAGCAGATCTTGATATACTATAGCTGGGAGCCCCTACTGAGAAAAATAACTGATCTTCAGTTTATGGGGGGTATATGTGGAAATTGCCCTTTACTTCTCCCCCCTCCCCCCAAAAAAGACAAGAGAAGGAGGGGGCTGAGACTGGAAGGCAAGGAGGAAACTGGGGGAGGGGGAGAAGAAAGCATTTGTAAAATTAAAAAGCAGGGCCCCATCAGATTGTGTTGGGCAGGGGAAAGCGTGTCGTAGGCAGGAGTAATTGGTAATCGGAGCAGAAGTGAAGAAGGCGATGATTTATGGGCACATGGAGACAGGGGTGGAATAATTTTTGGAGCAGAACGGGGAACTTACTGAACGCCTGAAACTCAGCTACTTATCCACTCGTTCTTGTGATAAATTAGCTCTTGTTTAAAGTAACCGGAGCTCCATTTTTCATTCTGATTACTACACTTGATATCTCTCTCTCTCCCTCTGTTTCTCTCTGACCACTGCCCCTTAGCAGGCTCCCTGAGCTGAGGCAATGGCTTTATGGAAACTCCTCAACTTCCATCGCAGAGCCTTCCCTGTTTCTCCCAATCCCCCCTTACAATTACAGTGAGGTTAACTCTTTTGGAATCTCAGCAAGATGCCACAGAAATTCAAGGAAGTCTTCACAGCTCTCCCTTTCTTTCGGCATTTGTGCTGCAACAAATGTATTCCATGTATTCATCTTAATATCCAGAATGCGTGTTGACTCATGTTGACATGAATCATATTGTTGTCACGCTAAGATGAAGCCACACAAACTGGGGTATATCAGTTCATAAGTAAGAAGTCAGAACATGTTAGGAGTTTGGAAGGGAACCTACTGGAGTCTACTCACTTAACTTTGTACCCCATCTATACTCACAGGCAACCCTCCCTACTTTATTCCTGTCTGGAGTTCCTATATGGAGTATGTCTGCATGGAGTAAGTCTGCATACATAACTTTGTATACTCTTTCCTGTAAATCCTACAAAGGGTTCTGCCACCTAAGTTCTGCTGTTCTTTGTTTCCGAATGATCCCATTCCCTCTTTGTGCCCAAGATGCATCTAAACATTTTCTTGCCAAGAACACCTGAGTCAAAACATCATGACAAACTGAATTGGCTAACTAAATTCAAACATGTAATTTCCCTGGGACCCAGGAAGGTCCTAAGGGGCACATGATAATGAAATACATGCAGGATTCATGCAATTTGATTGCCTACACTGAACTGATTTCCATGTAGGACAATTTGTCTTGCCTGAATCATCCCCTCCTGTATTAGCTCCATGTAAATTACCCATTGCCTGACAATAGATGGGGACATCAGGAATCAAGGTATCACTCCACCTGAAAAGGAATTTCTCCCTTGAGAAGGAGTCATGTGTGACTAGACAAAAATTGTAGGGGGAGGAACCCCCTAAAAGGAACAGTAGCATAAAATACTGGTTTTGTTAGGACAAACTGAAAAGTCACAAAACATCCTGTGAGTAGAATTCATCCTGACCAACTGGAAACATTGGATCTATTACAAGGTAGTGAATGAAAGGCTGGACAATCACAGTGAGCCACCTGAAGACACACCTGCCTTTCCTGTATCTGCGATACACTATTGTGACTGTGACTTGGAGAAGAACCAACCCCCACCCCACACCAATCCAAGGTGACCATTTCTGCTGGACATGTTAGCAAGTTGCTCCTGGCTGAGTGAGGATACCAAGGAATGGGGAGAAAAGAAGACAAGGGTCCAAAAAAAATGAAGGTGGGGCAAAGTCATCTAGGAGGGGAAACTGAAGCTGCTCATTCTGCTGCAGCCAACCTTGATTATCTTATTATCTCATATGAGAGAGAGAGAGAGAGAGAGAGAGAGAGAGATTTAAGTATATCAGGTTTACATAGGATACAGCCTTATTTATTTTTCTTATACCCCCCTTCCTTTCTTCCACTATTTGCAGATGAGACAAAGCTGAGGGAGGATTATAGCTATTACCCATCACACCGAATTAGGATTTCATAATGTGCTGGACAGACTCCATCAGTGGGTAAGCCCATAGATGCTTCCCTGTGCTAAGCATGAGATTGGACTAGAAGACTCTCAAGGCAGTATACCTGGGCTGCTTAGGCAGTCTCCCATATAGCTACAGCAAGGTTGCTACGTCATGTACTTTCAAATCATGCTCTGGGATGTGGGCTATATAAGCTCAGTATGACTGCACTTGAGCTGTGTAGCTTGGACCTGACACTATTCTTCAGCAGCAGCCAATACGGAGATGGGCTTTTCCTCTCTGCTCAGCAAGTGAAGGGGCAGCTATTAGGATGACAGCAAGAGAAGAGGCAAGCTACAAAAGCCACTGCTGACTGCAGCACAGACTGTATTCAGAGTAGTGTACTTGTGGACAGATAAGCCCAGTAATGTTGTGACAGTGTGGAAAAAACTAGTGCTTTGAGGATTCAGTACTTCTAAAGGAAGTGTTTGCACCCATTCTTAGCTACGTACTATGGGTGCCCAATCTTTCACTTGGAAGTATGGGCAATTGGAAGTACTATGGGTGCCCAAATCTTTCACCCAAGAGTTATTAAGGAATTGAAGAATGAAGTTGCAGATCTCTTGACTAAGGTATGCAACTTGTCCCTCAAAATGGCCACAGTACCAGAAGATTGGAGGATAGCAAATGTCACGTCTATTTTTAAAAAGGGAAAGAGGGGGGACCCGGGAAACTATAGGCCGATCAGCCTAACATCTATACCGGGTAAGATGGTGGAATGCCTCATCAAAGATAGGATCTCAAAACACATAGATGAACAGGCCTTGCTGAGGGAGAGTCAGCATGGCTTCTGTAAGGGTAAGTCTTGCCTCACGAACCTTATAGAATTCTTTAAAAAGGTCAACAGGCATGTGGATGTGGGAGAACCCGTGGACATTATATATCTGGACTTTCAGAAGGCGTTTGACACGGTCCCTCACCAAAGGCTACTGAAAAAACTCCACAGTCAGGGAATCAGAGGACGGGTCCTCTCATGGATTGAGAACTGGTTGGAGGCCAGGAAGCAGAGAGTGGGTGTCAATGGGCAATTTTCACAATGGAAAGAGGTGAAAAGCGGTGTGCCCCAAGGATCTGTCCTGGGACTGGTGCTTTTCAACCTCTTCATAAATGACCTGGAGACAGGGTTGAGCAGTGAAGTGGCTAAGTTTGCAGACGACACCAAACTTTTCCGAGTGGTGAAGACCAGAAGTGATTGTGAGGAGCTCCAGAAGGATCTCTCCAGACTGGCAGATTGGGCAGCAAAATGGCAGATGCGCTTCAATGTCAGTAAGTGTAAAGTCATGCACATTGGGGCAAAAAATCAAAACTTTAGATATAGGCTGATGGGTTCTGAGCTGTCTGTGACAGATCAGGAGAGAGATCTTGGAGTGGTGGTGGACAGGTCGTTGAAAGTGTCGACCCAATGTGCGGCGGCAGTGAAGAAGGCCAATTGTATGCTTGGGATCATTAGGAAGGGTATTGAGAACAAAACGGCTAGTATTATAATGCCGTTGTACAAATCTATGGTAAGGCCACACCTAGAGTATTGTGTCCAGTTCTGGTCGCCGCATCTCAAAAAAGACATAGTGGAAATGGAAAAGGTGCAAAAGAGAGCGACTAAGATGATTACGGGGCTGGGGCACCTTCCTTATGAGGAAAGGCTACAGCGTTTGGGCCTCTTCAGCCTAGAAAAGAGTCGCCTGAGGGGGGACATGATTGAGACATACAAAATTATGCAGGGGATGGACAGAGTGGATACGGAGATGCTCTTTACACTCTCACATAATACCAGAACCAGGGGACATCCACTAAAATTGAGTGTTGGGCGGGTTAGGACAGACAAAAGAAAATATTTCTTTACTCAGCGTGTGGTTGGTCTGTGGAACTCCTTGCCACAGGATGTGGTGACGGCATCTGCCCTGGATGCCTTTAAAAGGGGATTGGACAAGTTTCTGGAGGAAAAATCCATTATGGGTTACAAGCCATGATGTGCATGTACAACCTCCTGATTTTAGAAATGGGCTATGTCAGAATGCCAGATGCAAGGGAGGGCACCAGGATGAGGTCTCTTGTTATCTGGTGTGCTCCCTGGGGCATTTGGTGGGCCGCTGTGAGATACAGGAAGCTGGACTAGATGGTCCTATGGCCTGATCCAGTGGGGCTGTTCTTATGCTCTTATGTTCTTAAGTAGATTTCTTCACATAGGGCGCAATCCAAAAGCACCCTTGGGCTGATGCAAGTCCCTTGCGCAGGCCCAGAAGGGTTGCAAATGCACCTCCTTGAGAAGAAACCAGGCCGGCGCTCTGAGAAGTGCCAGCCTGCGGAGGCTGACGGAAGCCTCTGTGCCAGCTTCCTCCTTGAGTCTTGCGTTGGCCAGGCTGGGCCAAAGCAAGGAGAAAAGTTAGGCGGGGGGAGGCGTTCCTGGGTGGCGCGAGGGTGGGTGGTGGGCGGCCCCAGGGGCAGGCGGGGGGAGCAGGAGGCAGGGCTGTGATCTGGCAATTATGTTGGATCCTAACCCCCGTTCCCAGGGAGAATGGAGTGGCTTCAAGCCACTCCGCTCTCCTCAGACTTGTGCCACCTCAAGAGGTGGCGCAAGTCCAAGGAGACCCATAGGGGCCAAAGTTTCCTGTTGCCTGTGGCTGAGCTGCTTATGGCCACTATCCGGTGCTGGATACAGCGCAAGCCTCCTGGCTTGCCTGTTGCAGTGCAATATAGGATTCCACCAATAATCAGCAATGTGTTCCCTAACCAATAATGTGGATGGAATGAGGGGAGAGACATTTTGAATGGCATGTACCTATTGCATTAACTGTTACCCTACCCATCAACTGGGCCAGGGCACATAAACCATATACAAAGTAGCTGTAATCTACTTTGCTTTGAGGGCCCAGATCCAAGGAATCATGTATAATGCTGGGCAGGATTAGAGGAAGGAAATGATGTGTGTACACACACAATTGATTTGAAAGCACCCTCAATGCTCTTCTCTATGCCCCCCTCCCTTGACAAAGGTGAACTGCATATCTTTAGTTAATAATTAAGTTGTCATGAACTCCATCAATATCCCATCATCTGCCTGACAGAGAGAAGGGAGGTGATGGGGGAGGGGCCCGGCCCGTTGTGCCAGCTCTGCCCACAGCCGTGATCTCCTCTCGGCCATAATAAATAGCATGAAATGCGCTCCTGATAAATGCCCATGTCATGGAGAGATTTTACCTTCACTCAGAAACAATGTAATATCTCAGCTATTACCCAAAATAATTTATCAATGTGTAATAGCTTTGTGCAGAGCTCAGATAGGAGGGGAGCCGCGGTGCTCGAGATGGATGGATCCTACCTTCTGCTTTTAATTTTTAATGTTCGTAGGCAGCTTCACATTAAAGGCCAGGTGTCATACATAGACTTAATGTAGGAACGGAGTTCATGAATTCTAATCAGGGGAGAATCTCTCTGCTTTAACCACTTTTTTTATTTATCCATTTTCTTCTCTCCTGCACACCCCTTTTTGGGAGGCTGCTTTTCTCTTTCTTTTACTTTTTCTGCGGTTTGTAGTTCTCACTCCCAGAAGACTATTAAAATTAGTTCTATGATGTTGAAGAGCTAAGATAAATATTATAATACTAATTTAAATGGCAGGGAAGGTACAATGCACCTGACCTCTTCCCCCCTTCTACCTTGCCACATTATTTACACCTGAGAAAAGAGAGCACAGAGTGGAACCCAAATAAAGGGTGCATCACACACAGTTTCCTGCATTTCACATCATCTCAGGTAAACCAAGTGCAGAAGCATCTCATGAGTTCAGCGTACACATGTCTCTCTTGCTGCACCCACGCCCCACCCCTGAAGACATCCCTGTACCCATCACACCTGTAGCTCATAGAATTGATAAATGTAGCAACTTTTTCCATGTCACGCAGATGAAACAGTGGCAGTATATGTACACATCTTAGGGTTACTCCAGACAGCACAAATCACTTGTATGGGTAGTAATTTCTTCATGGAAGACCTCACGTAGTGCTGAGAAGGCATGTCATATTTACGAGTGTTTCAGATATGGAGAAAATAGGTCAATGGGGGATGAATTGGCCAGGTAAGGTTAGATAACTTTCAGCTATCCTTCCTTCCTTCCTGCCAAGGCTTTACCTTGTCACCAGTTCCTCCATTTAATGCGTTGCTGCTGAATGCCAGATTAGTCAATGGGAAACACTGGGGGGTGCTGTACATGTTTTGCAGGTCGTACCCATAATTTTGTCTTTCTTGTTCTGGGCAGGAAAAACATGATCTGTAGGGAGGGGGTTATGGTAAAATCCCTAAACCTACATCATGAGGTTTAGACTTATGATGATGGCCTCAGAACTCCATACAGGTGGGAGACCTATTAGAATGACCTTCGCTATGAGTTTCATGGATCCAGATGGTTTTCTCACTTTTCTGGGGAAGTTTCCTGCAGATATGCCAGGTTCATTGATGCCCTGGCTGGAATTAGGAAATGACCTATGTGGTAGACAGCACTGTAGCTTGTTTCAAGCAAGTTGTGGGTATTCAACCAAGCACCAAGGCAGCGGCACTAGCCTAGATAGGTTGTCTAGATCTGGGACAACTCTGAGGAATTTGGGCAGGCACAGGTCCAGAGAGGTGGTCAGCTCATCAGAGAATTCCAAGGGGACACAAAGAAGGCTAGGCTTAGCAAGCTCAGATGTTTCAGCAAAGTTCTGAAACACACCATGAATGTCTGCAGTACTTACTGTAGTTAGTTTAGGACAGCTGGCACTGCCCCTTCCCTTGGGAAGCCTTCTGTGATTTAAAAGGTCCTTGCCTGATACTGCATGTACTGGCTCTGATGAAGTGGGGGGGGGGGGTCAATTCAGCT
Source organism: Tiliqua scincoides (assembly GCF_035046505.1). NCBI lineage: Eukaryota > Metazoa > Chordata > Lepidosauria > Squamata > Scincidae > Tiliqua > Tiliqua scincoides. The sequence continues at coordinate 284,830,973 of NC_089821.1, forward strand.
CCCTTGCTAAGGCCTCAAGGAAGTCTTTGGAGAGAGGGGATTGGCTGTGGCTTGGGGGGGGGGTAATGGGGCCAGGGGAATTCCTCTCCCTCAATCTGTTTCATCCTCAGAATTGTCTGCCTCATTAGCACATTGAGCCGGATCTGTTCCCATGGACTTGACCCATTGCTTCTATGCACACTCTCAAAAGCACATAGTAAATGCCCTGCTGGACCAGACCAATCTCTCTCTCTCTCTCTCTCTCTCTCTCTCAATAGAGCTCAGCCCACTCAGTTACATAGTTTACTTTTACCCCAGAGCTAGAAGTGATGAAACAACTAGGATAATGACTAGTGTTACTGTAGAGAAAAACCTCATGTTGAACTTAACATGGGTTTGTGCCAGGTTTAGAATCAGTTCCATGGCAGAAATGGCAGCAATACCACCATTGCCTTTGCACAGTACAATACTGTCTAGCAGAGCATTTTGGGGTGGTGAGAGGGATCTTTTATAGTTTGACCCCAAGGGGAGTTGGAGGAACCCTAGCTGTTTCACTTGTGATGGAAGTGAAGAAATTGAGGGTTCTCAGCTTCCCTGTTCCTCTTCTTCCTGGCTGGCTCACACAGCTGAAGCTTTGTCAGGCTCCGAACCCCCCACCGCTTGCTCTCCTCCTTGGCCTTCTGCACCCAACCCATTAAATAAAGCATGGCAAACCATGCATATGTATAAGACAGTCTTCCATTTCTAGAAGTACTCCACCACTTGCATTGGACAAAAGGGCATCATCAAAGGGGCAGGACAGCCCCTCCATTGCTCCAGTAAGTGGTGGCTGCTCTGTTGTGCTCCCCAACCAAGCGCAGTTGCCTCTGGGTATTCCACATCATCTCACTTGCTTGCTGGTCATGGCCCTGCTACAGAAGACACTGTTGTGAGACTCCAGCAAGGGAGCTGTATGACACTGTATACAGTGTATCTTGTATCTTTATGATTTGAATTCTACTTGTACAGAGCTAGTTCTGCATGTATCTTCTTAACACAGATGCTTTTTATTTGGTGCATGTGAACAGGATTCTTGGGAAAGTGGGATCTATAGACTCAACCCATATCTTTCTGGCAAATTAGAATAGCCAGAGAGAGGTTTACCCACTGAGTGGCAGCAGTTAACATATTGAAATAGGGCATGGTTCCAAGACTACTAAAGGAGATCACAATTGCTTGGCTTTGTGTCTCTAAACACACATGAACTCTGACCCTGGGAAATTGCTCAGAATGACACCAAGTTCAGCAATTGTGAGTAAGTTGGATCATTGGTCAGGCACAGAGGATGAGATACTGTAAGGTGTCCCCCAAAGACCTCACATAGACAAGTACTTTTCCGAAGACAGTTTGTTTATAAGGAGAGCACATAAGCTTTGCATTGTTTCAGTTACATCCAAATCTTAACAGGAAGGCCCAATATATGTGTGTGTGTGTGTGTGTGTGTGTGTGTGTGTGTGTGTGTGTGTGTGTGTGTGTGTGTGAGAGAGAGAGAGAGAGAGACATGGATAAGGGGAGCCAAGTGGCTTACGGCTATATGTTCTTGGTGTGGGATTACTGACTCCACAGGGGAAAGTCAGCATGACCTAATCCTTAATGGTCTAGGCAGGGGAAGAGTAGGGAAAAGTAGGTCTGGGACCCTGGTAGCAGGATCTGAAGAAAGGTGTCTGAGACTCAGCCACTGTGGATTCAGCTCTTAGAGGGGGGATGATCTCTTCAAGAACCAATGATTTCAGCTCAAGGTTTTAGTTTTTTCAGCTCAAAGTTGGTTCCATGGTTTCATCTCTGAAATAGCTCACAGGGGTTCAGTTCAGGGTTCAAAGTGCAGTCATGCCAGTGGCGTCACTAGGATTCACGTCACCCAGTGCGGGAGGCCTGCGCGTCACCCCATGCAGTGGGCAGGGCAACGCCCCAGGTGGTGGTCGTGGTGCTGAACCATTGTCCCGCCCCCACTGGTTTTATGGCTGTACCTTTTGTTAGAACACAGATATTTCAACGTGGTTTGTTTAATTGCATTCTGCATGAAATTGCGCATTGATTGATATATAACATGATGGTATTATTCCTCCAAACTCTGATTTTAGTGATTTTGAAAACTTGTAGAGTCACACACACACCTGGGTCAACTTACTAACACCTTATTGCAAGTAAATCTACTCTGAAGTAAGTCCTATTGTGGTCAATGGGGCTTACTCTCAGGGAAGTGTGGGTAGGATTGCAGCCTGTGAGCCCAATCCTATGTATGTCTACTCTGAAGTAATTCCCATAGTGGTCAATGGGACTTACTCTCAGGAATGTGTGGGTAGAATTGCAGCCTGTGAGCTCAAGTCTATGCATGTCTACTCAAAAGTATGTCCCACAGTGGTCAATGGAGCTTACTCTGTAGTCTGCCTGCAATAACAACCCCCCAAAAAGAATCAGTGAGATTTCCAGCCCTCTCCAGTGCCCAGTTTAAAGTTCTTCTATTTCAGGCATATCAATACAAAGACCCACCTGGCTTTGCAAGTGCAAAATAGAAAACGTTCCCCTTACCAGTTAAAGCCTCTTTTTTTGTCTTTTTTAGTGGGAGGGGGGAGGCTGCCTTCTGAAGCATTTGTTGCGCTCCAGCTCCATCAGATCAGGACCATTCTGTTGTCCTCACATTCCCCTTTGCCTGGCCTGACCACCAGCCAAGGCATGTCTGCATACTCACGAGTAAATGCAACCGTGAGGCTGCTTCGCTTTCCATAGAGCTCAATAGACTTGCAGCTGGGAGGGAGGGACCTCCTTCTCGGGTGTTTTTGGGGGCTGTATTCTTTGGATCAGGACCATTCTGACGTCCTTGGAGTCCTCTCAGCCTGCCCTTTCTGACGTACTAAGGCACGTTCGCCTACTCGAGAGTAAACGCAGCCATGTGGCTTCGTTTCGGGTTCAATACACTTGCAGCTGGGAGGGAAGTACCTCCTTCTCAGGTGTTTTTTGGGGAGCTGCATTCATTGGATCAGGACCATTCTGGTGTCGTTGGATTCCTCTCAGCCTGCCCTTTCTGGCAGACTATGGCAAGTATGCATACATGCTAGTAAATGTGCGATACGGCTCACTTTCACTTTCTATAGGGATCCATTCATTTTTTCTTTCTGGTTTTTTGGCCATAACCTTTGAAGGAAAGGAGCTATTTCAATTCGGTTTTTTGCATTGCATTCCACTGGGAATTCCACATCCAACAGTGTATGGCATGACAGGGTAGCTCCTCATTTTAGCGTGTCACCCCAGGGAGCGTCACCCCCCTGGTGCGTCACCCGGTGCGACCTGCACCCCCGCACCCCCTAGCGATGCCATTGAGTCATGCTGTACAAACAGATGACACAGGCATAGGATCAGCAGTGTACCACACCACCCAGGCAAAGTGCTGGGCTGGATTCAAAAGCCACAATCAGGCCCATGATGAGAGAGGATGGGTGGAGGGCTAGAAGAGGACCTGAGTCTTGGCAGAGGCAGGGAATCCCAACACCTGGGGAAGGGTATTCCAAAAGGTGGTGAAGAAAGCAGAGTAATGCAACTCTTTCCCAACCTTGAACTCTGAGGCCAAAGGGGCTTGTCTGGAGCAAGACAGCGAGGAGACAAAGATAACCAATGGTGGGCGCAGTCCTAACCCCTTATGTCAGTACTTTCCAGCACTGACATAAGGGCAATGAAGTTCTGAGGTAAGGAAAAAAAAACATTCCCTTACTTTGAGGAGGCCTCCGTGAGTAACACCCAACTGCAGGATGCAGCACACGTCCCATTGGCACCGCTATGCCAGTGCTGGAAAGTACTGACATAAGGGGGTAGGATTGTGCCTGGTGGGACTTAAGGACTAGCCTAACCCCAATGGGCTCTCCTCAAGGAGGCCAGTGGGGCCCCTGAGAAGGAGGTGGCTTACAGAGATGGTTGAAAATTGCTGCTTCCAAGTAGTGTTAAAGACAGGGCAGATGGGTCTAGTTATTAGCTCCATAAAGTTAGATATCCTAAGGTGTGTTTAACCCTATCTATCCAGTGAGTGTTTTCCAAAATGTTATGCATATCATGATCTTGCCACTGCATCCCTCGTCTGCAGAAACAACAGAGCTGCTCTCAGCACTGCACTCACAATAAGGAGAAGAGCTTTTGTTTGAAGACCAAGAAGAGAAAGACAGCACTACCAGCCCTGGTGACTTTGGCCTGATTCCAGGTCAGCTCAAGTACAGATTGCTCTTGTCTGAGTCAGATGAAAGTCTGCTGGATAGCCTTAGGCAGGCTGAAATTCCAAGAACAACTCTAAAAGCCCCAAGCAGCTCCTTTCTACTGTGAGACCAGTCCTAGTGGGATGAGGAGAGCGGGGGTGGGGGGAAGGCCATCCCCCCCAGGTAACAGTCCCTTGCATCACACAAGCTGAGCCTAATCAAGGTCTACTGCTGTCTCATTCTGTCGCTAGCACTGTGGCTCTAACTGCCTTGTACTACAAATTAATTCATTCCTTCAGGCCTTGCTGTTTAGTAACTGGCTGTCACAGCCATCTCCCGAGGAGCTAATTGAGAGTTGTGATCCATGCAGTATTTCCATTAGCATTATAATGACAGGCAGTCTCTCTCTCTCACACACACACAGTCACACACACATGGCACAGGTTCCTCCATCCTGACAAAGAGAAGCGGATGACGGCCAAACAGTGTCAACAGTATTCTATGCCCATCAGGAAATAGGGAAAGCTGTGGAGGCAGGTTCAGTATCTTCACAGTTCAGGGTTCTGTAAACTTTGTTCAACTGAGGACTAAATTAGCATCTTGCTGGGCCACTGATGGTAGGGCTCAAAATCATTTCCTTGCGTAACAGCCCAGTCCTACTGAAATCCCTACGCGGTAATGCAGTGACACTGATGTGGCTTCTGCAGAATCCCATGGGTGATTTTTGGCTGCTGGAGGTCTCCTCCGGGTAAGGGGACATTTATCTCCTTGCCCAAGGATAAGCCCCAACAACTCGGACCTGAGCAAGCTCAATCACTGTGCAAGTTTGTATTGCTTGCAGACAGATCAGGCCTAGGAAGGGGCTTGGGATTCAGTATGCACTGTGACACCAACTCCACCCCCCTCCAGGACCTTATCCGCCCTCTTCCCCGCCCTATACTGCCCACGTCTCTCCTTCTGCCCACCCTGACACCGTCAACCAATTCCCTGCCTGCCTCCAACCCTCTGGCAGGTTGGGGGCAGCGGTGGGGGGCGAGGAAGGTGATGCCGACCCTGGAGGCGTTATGCCCTGGGGCATTTGCCCCCCTTGCTCCCCTGGAACGCCACTGTGATGAGAACATCATAAGTGACCACCATATGCCCCATACCTGATTTGCTTGTCCATTCATCCTGCCACCCCTCTTTGTGGCTGTGCATTCCCTTCCTGATCCAACTTTTTGCTGGTATTTAGCACTGGGCATGTGCTGGAGCTCTGGGGCTCCCTGAGACGCTGCGCATGTGCCAATGGGGTTCTGCAAGCTCCTTTTAGGAGTGTAAAGGGTAGGTGGGGGGAACGGGGCAGTAGGTGGCGGAGATGGCAACCTGCCCTGCACAGTTCTCGCTCCTGGTAAAATGCAGTTTAGACAATTGGTGCAGACAGATGCAGCACATGCATATGTAAAACAGAACTGGTAAAGGGGCATCACTGCGGGTTTTTCTAATTTTCTGGCATAAGCATTCAGTTAATACCTGCCCCTCTTTTTAATTGCACAACATACATGAGTAAAAACATAGATTAGAGACCCAGACAGAAATAATATTTGCATATACACACATGCACCATGTTCAGAACTAGAAATTACAGCCTATATCCAGGATTCAACATGCTCAATGGAAACAAATTGATCCGGCCCATTAAGCTGGAGATATTAATATTCATAATAAACGCAATATTATTTTGCACTTCCATAACATGCAGCGTTTTCAAAGCTTTGCGTAATCGTTTGCTGGTCCGAGAGTGACACAATTAGTTGTATTAACTAATTAATCAATTTATCAAAAGCTGATGGAGAAGATATTGATTGCTACTGGAAATAACACTAATTATAATGTTTAGGCACCAAGCTACGGTAAGAATTCTAGAACTGAGAGTTCAGGGGCATAAGTGTCAATGGAGTAAGGTTTTGCCAAAGTGTTAATGTAATAATAAATATTAGCAGTATTTGCATTGGAAGTCTTTCTAATCTTCAAAGTTTTTTTTTTTTTCCTGGTATCATAATAACTATGTTGTAAAGCCCCCATTTTCAACCACTGGTGTGCCGTGAATGGTCCCCAGGCGTGCCGTGGGAATTTGGGAGAGGGTCATTTATTAATAGGGCCATTGGGGATGTGAGCCCCCCCATTGACAGCACAGTGTGCCTTGTCAATGTTAAAAAAAACTGATGGTGTGCCTTGACCATTTCATTGCCTTGCCAGTGTGCCGTGAGATGAAAAAGGTTGAAAATCGCTGTTGTAAAGGAACACATTCATTCCTTTCACTTGGTATTTGTGTTGTATTGTAAAATGGTTATTACCTGCCCCTGGGGGGGGGGGGGATGCTCTGTCAGTTTCAGTTTAGTGTTTGGCAAAGAGGCTGAAAAGTTGGCCCAGGAAATGGAAATGAAGACCAAGCGGCAATTTTACCAACAAGTATAGTGTTAATTCTGTATGTTTTGAAATTTAAGCTTCACTCAGAATATTTTGCTTTCTTTAAAAGGGTGGCATTTGCTGCATTCAAGTGCCTGTACCAAGCCCCAGAATGCTATCAGTGTAAGTGTTCCAGCTGGAGACGTTTCCAAAATTCTCATCACCTGAATTTCTCCCCCAAATGCTGGAGCTCTGATTTCTCATCCTCATTTTGGAACCACCACATTAGGAGTTTTTCTATTCTCCTGTTATTGTTTTATATCTGAATTTTGTGCAAAGCAGTGTATAAAAAGTACAATACTTGGTTGCAGTGTTCAATTCCTTCTATTTATTTGTGTCTTCTCTTCATATTATGAATGCACACATATGCACTGACCTGGTTTTTGGTTGGTCACAAGCTTATCATGACCAGGAAGCTGCAGGGCTGCCAGGAGCACAGCGCAGCCAGTGAAGCAGGTCATGCGCTGTTGGTTGGCAACCTTCAGTCTCAAAAGACTATGGTATAAGCCTACAGCACCTGGTATTCCCAGGCAGTCTCCCATCCAAGTACTAACCAGGCCTGACCCTGCTTAGCTTCCGAGATCAGATGAGATCAGGCATGTGCAGGGTAACAGTTACTGCTGTGTGACCTTAGAATTCCTGTTCTGGGGAGAGAAAGGGGGGGCATTCACACCACCTCTTATACCAAGCTCAAGGTCTCACTCTTCTGGGCAATGGGCTACATGTGGGGTGGTTGCTTGGGTTCCCAGGGGATTTTAGCCTATGATGGTGGTGGCACCCCTACTTGGGTGCCTTCCCTCTTTTTCTTTATATATTGTTCCTCTCAATATGCACATGGTTGTTACCCTTGTATGTCCTATTTTCTGTCTTCCGAGCATTTTTGATTCTGGTATCCTAGTTGTTGCTGGGGGTTAGAGGGATGTTACAGTTCTTCAGGACAGCCTGGAAGCAGGGTGCTCTCTACAGCCGGAGGAGACAATGCTTCAGATTGGCCCTGCCTCCTCGTGATGGGAGGGGGCAATGGTGTAGCTAGAGGGGGGTCAAAGCACTAAGTTTTCCAGGGAGCCTCTGTTTTGTTGCCTGGAATGGCTCTGAAGGGCAGGGGCCACTTGCATGCCATGGTGAGGCTCCCTGCAAAACTTAGTGCTTGGCACCCCCTCTAGCTATGCCACTGGGAGGGGCATTTCCTGATGCCCCCTTTCCTCTACCAGAGAATCTTGAATTACTGTGTGCACGAATATATGAATAAAGGGCCCAGGTGATTATGAAATACACAGGTCGCAAATGCCTTGACCTGAAGCAAGCGATGTAGCTCCTGTTCTAGAGAGATGATAAAGAAGTTGACTCAAAGATGTATCCCATTCCCAGCTGTTTTTGCTGTGTGAGCCCCATCGAGTCCACTGTGGATCAGAGACGGAAAGTAAAGCAGATCTTTTATGCATTTAGGTTTCCCTGAGAGGTTAATTAATAGACTACTGAGTATATACTACTTATTCTGTGACTAAGCTACAACCCCTGAAGGGCATTTTAAGTGCCTGGCCTCTATCCCAGCCTTCAAAGGAGGAAAGACCAAAGGCTGCTCCCGGTTGGCAAGTAATAGAGCAAATTACGGGCGACCTCATCTTTTCACACAGCAGTGTAGACGAGGGAGTTGACAGGTCACAGTGTGCTATATTCCATCTTAATCTAAAGCAAGTGCACCAGCTCTCTGTCTAGGCATTGAGATGCCACTCTCTCCACCCACAGTCTAAGGTCCACTTTACACATTGCTTTGTAGAGCAGGCATGCCCCATCTCTGCTGCTGCTGCTCCCCCAACACTGCTTCAGTAGCATGTGTATCTGTCCACCCATTGTGGGGTGTTTGTCTTAAACATGCAGAAGTAACGTATAAAGCAGGCCCGTCATCGTATCAAATGGGGAGAATTACAGCATGCCACAAACTTCTCCAACATGCAATCCCTTCTTTGATCAACAAAGGAATATGACACTGTCTCAATTTTGAACTCCAGCTGGGATTGTATGGGTTATCTTTTAATTGGATTCCATTTTTACTTGTTCACTTTATAATGGCAGATCCCCCCTCTTATATTTTATTAATTTTCAATCTCCCTTCCATAGCTGTGAACAAACAGAACATAGAGTCAAATAGGGGACTGAAAGGGAAGAGCACAGGCAGTATTATTTTCCATCTCTCCCCTACTGAAGCACCAGGGTGGATCCAAATGATGACATTATTCACATGATGATCATAATGACCCCAGTGATGTCCTAGTCCCTTTGAAGCTTTTACCACATTTGCTAGCAATGAGAGAAAAGCTTGCATGTGATGAGATCGTCACTGCCACACATCTGTCTACAGAATTAGTTAGTAAAAGAAATTAGAATTTGAGGTTACTAGAGGCAGAGCCAGAAAGTAATGGTGCTACTTAAAAGCCACAGAGGTTCCGCGTCAGATTTGAATGCCTGGTTGAGTGGACCCCTTTTTATAAGTGTGTGTGTTGAGTATTTTTCCAATTCCCTAAAAAGCCTCTTCCAAGTGTGGATTGATCCATCTTATATTGCATGAGGTCACATGTCAGACTTCCCAGACTCTCTGTGCCCTGTCCAATTAGCATCATTAGCAGGACAGAGAAGCCTCAGTGTCTGTTTCAGCTGCCAGGAAATACTGGTTGCTTGCCATGGCCCCAACTAGCCCCACAACTGTGACGTGCAGTGAGGTCCAGGCCCAGGCCCAGGGAGGCAATGCACACTCACTCTCCCTCCCCAGGCTCAGTCTCTGAAACACACACTCTCTCTCTCTCTCTCTCTCTCCACCTCTCCAGAAATAAATATATATCAGTCTCTGGAACAACCCCCCCCCCCGAAATAAATTTTAAAAAATATTTAATGTAAGCCCTACTCAGAGCTAGGGAGAACTCAACACAGGCTCCCTGAAGCAACCAAAAACCTGTCTCTCCTGGTGCTTAAGAAAGCGGTTGTTTGCACAGGCTCCCTGTTTTTTTCATTAAAAAAAGAAGAGAAGCAGCTCTTCCCGCTGCCTCCCCAGAGCTTGCTGATGCAGGAGTCCTGCTATGTTTTGATTGGAAACCAATTGCCTTGCTTTTTTTTTTTTTTTAATTAGAAGACACCCATTACTACAGCTTAACCTGAAGGAGGCAACTGTTCCTGATGCCTCCCCAGAGACTGATGACACAGCACTGTCTTTTTTTTTTTTTTTTAGTATTGGGTGAATGGAGGTAGCTCTCTCTGGTGGCTTTTGTCCCTGCCTGTTTTGCCCCTTTGTCTCTATGGCAAGCCACCATAGCGACAGAGCTGATTGGCAGCTCTCTTTATTCCCTCCATATTTGTTTGTGTGTTGCTCTAAATTAAAACAAACTAACCTGGAACTGGAGCAGAAAGGAGCAGCTTGGGAAAAGCTAAAGGTATTTTTAAAAAAACGAAACTTGTTGGGTCCTTTACTTTTTTTTTTTACTTGCTGGGTTAGGTGAGGCTCCGCCAACACCAGGTGATGTTTTGCTTTGGGTAGGGTAATCTTATCTTGAAGCTGAGAGTTGGACCAGATGATCCTTTCCACCCCCACAGTCATATGGAAAAAGAAAGCCCCCTCTCTGCAAATATAAGGAGGATATATATCAGGTGTCGGCAACCTATGGCCCATGGATCAGATCCAGCCCAATTTGCTGCACACTGGACAGGGCATGGCAGAGCTACCTGCCCAAGTTTGTGGAGTCCCTATGCCACTTTGCCTCCCAAGCTGAGTGCTGTGCAACCGCTTCCGGAAGCTCAGCAACCAGGAAGTTTGGTGAAAGGTTGCTGACCTCTGATATGTAATCCCTGAAAGACTGATGGCTGATACATATGATTTTAAAAAGAAAAGACTTGATGAATACAGTATGTGGAATCTCCTATGTGAAAGATCAGCCTTCTATCTCCAAACTGGAAGTTATCTTTCTTCCATAGTATACTCCTGGCATTGACTTTGCACTTGGGAAAGTCCATAAGGCACATAATGCTGACCCTAAATTCTGCATTTTTATGGGCTGGCCATTAACCACAATGCTTAGAATGATCTGCAGGCTCTTTTATTTTAGCTGGATGATGTTGTGATCTGATGATTGATTGGAGCTGGTGTGCAATCATGAGCCTTGGCCTATTGCTGCTAGCTTGATAGAGTGTGTATCTCTATTTCATATTAAATAATGATGAATGGTCATGACTTGCATTTATATAGCGCCTTTCATCCAGAAAGATCCCAAAGCGCTTTACAAATTGATTTACTGTGGAAACTGTGGAGTTTATTCTCCGCTCCATAAGCTTATATAAATCCCATTGAGTTACTTGCACTTCATCACCTCACTTGGTATAGCCCAAACAAAGCACAGGAGCTCTTTATAATAATACACTTAGAAGGCAGCCAGGGGAGCCATTATAAAATTGAGCCAGTGTCCATGGCCTCTGTTTTATGGTGCATCCACAAAGCTGAGCATCTCTAGTCGCTCTGTATTCCCAATGATTACTGAGGAAATGACCCTAATGAACTACCAGTAGCCGTCATTCTGACAGCAGCCAATGACTGGAGTTCCCAAATCAAAGGGCACTTTCACTTGTCTGTCATTAAAATGTTGTAACCAGGCTCAGTAAAATGCGCATTACAAGCTGACGCCTTGGCCAGTGTCAGCCATTGGGAGCCATTTACACAGGGCAGGGGTGAACCACTGTTGGTCCCTGGGCCAGATCTAGTCCCAAAGCAAATTTACTTGGCCCCCAGTTTATTTTCTTTTTGTATTTTTATACTGCCCTTCACTGCCAATTATCAGAGCAGTTAAAAACAAACCAACAAGAGAAATAATAAAATATATAAAACCATCAATACAAATGCACATTAAATCAGAAAAAGAAAAGCAACAAAAAAGATATTGAACATCATCAGGTGTTTAAAATGCCACGTATAGTAAAAACCTGGGAAACATGACAAGATATCTGTCAGAAACTTAGAAACCATGAGCATGGCACCAGGCAAGTCTCTGAAGAGTGACTGTTCAATAGATGAGGCACTATAATGAAGAACTGCCTGTTTGGAGCTCGCCAAATCTTTTTCTTTTTCAAGAAAACTCTGGGTGTGTGATTCGGATCGGGGTGAACCACAGGGGAAGAGAGGGTTTGCCTCCATTCTGATTTTCCACTGCAAATCATTACACACACACCCCAAAAAGCTGCTATAGGCACCCATTAATTAGGCCTGCAAGTTTCTTATAATAACTTTTAGGGGACAATTTGCACTGGGAAAGTGGTGCACGGTCAAACAGTTAACTCCCCACCACTTATGCTTGTACCATAGCTCAATGTTTCCTCCAAATGTATCCTCACTCGGAGGTGACCTCCAGGACTGCCCCCACCACCACAAGATGCAGCACGTGCTCCGGGGGCATGACTACATCAGTGGGATGGTGGTGATATGATTGGGTTGTTAAAGTACTGTAAAATGTATGGAGAACCTGGGCTGAAGAGTCACAGGTACAAAAGCCCTGTCTTCTATGCCTCTGATTTTCCATAGCCAGCAATTTAACATGTGGTGTGTTCCTTAGCATGATAAAGATGCAGGTAAATCTTTACCTGTTAAATTTCTGTCTGCCACAGAAGAGAAAGCCTCTAACAGGAACCAACGGCAACCCTTTACTTTCCCCATCTTGGTGGGGATGGGCAGGGGGATGTGTAATGAAGCCTTGCCAGGAATCATTTCTAAAACTGTAAAACCTTTTAAAACCACTATGGTAACTGACCCTAAATATCCAGACTCCATTGGGCTTCTTCCTTCCTCTCTTTGCTGCAATCATTTTCCTGTAACCAAGACTGTAGGCATGGGCCCATGAAGGAAGGCGAAAGGCCCCACTCTTGCCACTGTCATCATTACTACCCAATCCTATCTCCTGCCACATTATAACATGCAGTCCTATCCCCCAGCATGCACCATTACTCTCCCCCTGCTCATGGCCTACACTTGCTGCCAACTTACCAGTGCCTGTGGAACTTCCTGGAGCCGCTGCCGCACACACTGCACTCTCACCCTTTATGAAAAGGTTTTGAGCCACTTTTTGCAGCCTGGCTCTTGCACTGCTGTAGAGAATCTTGAGCTGGAATGCTAGTTCCGGAGCACAAGGCCCCAGTAGGATTGGGGATTCCTGCTTGCTCCACTTTCTAAAAGGAGAGCAAGCAAAAACAGGATCATAATAGTAGTTGTGTTGTGGGATCAAGACAGCATACCCTGATTTCACATGAGATATTCTGCCAGCTGGCCTGGCCAGCCAGGATGGGTTGCCAGCCGAGAGGCAGGTCAGCAGAAGTGACAAGCAGGCTTGGAGAGCACAAGGGGAATCTTCTCCCCAAAGCAGTCACATTACCCAGCCTCATGAATGGGCCAGACCTGTATTTAATTCAATAGAGAAATGGATGGATCTATCTATTTCTGTTCTACCTAAACTTCATGCAGATTCTTTTGATTCTGCTATCTTCTGCTAAATATTCCCAGATTTTGAAATATGTATTTTTCCAAGTATTTTCCTGTATTCCAAACAGCTGGTGCAATATGTAAAATATGCGTTTAATAGAGTTTTCGGCAAATATGCAGAATGCATTGAATCTGTAGAGCATTTGACTTTTATAAAATCCAGTATAACGGGGAGCAGAAAGAATCTGGAACCCATTGTGACACAAATGTTGGCAAAAGAGGCATTCAGTAAAATCCCCATCCTCTACTGTGGCTGATGATGACTACACCATCTCAGGCAAGGTCACAGCACTGCCACCTGCAGACTGAATTTGGGACCTTCAGCATTCAGACTACGGTACCCCACCACTGTCCCATGACCCTTCAACATGTCATATAAAGCATTGTTTCTCAAACTGTGGGTCGGGACCCACTAAGTGGGTCGCGAGCCAATTTCAGGTATTTCAGTATTCATTTCAGTATTTTATTTTTAATATATTAGACTTGAAGCTGTCATGGTATGTGAGTGCATTTGGGGAAGCGTTACAGACCTTTGCTTTTAACAAGCTACTATGTATATTCATTTAATGATAGTAAATGGGACTTACTCCTGGGTAAGTGTGGGTAAAATTTCAGCCTAGGATTGTTAAAAATTTTCCTGCTTGATGATGTCACTTCTGGTCATGAGATCACTTCCGGTGAATCCTGACAGATTCTCATTCTAGAAAGTGGGTCCTAGTGCTAAATATGTGAGAACCACTGATCTAAAGAATGCTCTTCAAGAATAAGCAAGATGAGAAAAGAATAAACACAAGCATCCACTCTAATCATGATTCCCACAGATGTGGGGTGATCCTAGCTCCCAGTTCTTGGGAGGTTTCATAGGTCAAATACGAGGAGAGAGGGGTCCATGGTGTTTTTCAACATTCTACTGGAGCTGTTGCAAGGAACCAGAGACCAAATTCACCAACAAAAATCCAAGAAATCACTTTAGGGACAGGCCATGAAATTAGTTAATTAAGCTCAGGGGTCTCAGTCTAGTGCCTTGCAGGACAGCTGTGCATTTGAAATAAAACCAACCAGCATTAATTGTTCCTCTTGATGACATTCTCACTTGAGGAGCTGCGGGCTGGGGACCAAACTAGATGTGATGGCGGCAGCCACATTTGTTGTTCACATATCTGCCTTATTCACATAGCAAGGGGGGGGTGGCTATTTCTTACATCAGAAGGAGGAATGTAGGGAAGAGAAGCTGAGCTTCCCCCTTCCTTCCCTGTGTCCAGGAGTAGACAGGCCCAGTGAGGAGGGGCCACCAGATCCTGAAGCGAGGTTGTGAGGAGAGGCTGTGCAGGTAGCTGTCTTTCAGGCAGAACCTCAAAGAGCTTAACCTCAAAGAGAAGAACCTCAAAGAGCTGTCTTTCAGGCAGAACCTCAAAGGCCGTAAAGGGCAAGGAAGCTTCCTTCCATAAATGGAAGTCTTGCCCTAATGAGGAGAATAAAAAGGAACATAAACTGTGGCATAAGAAATGTAAAAAGGTGATGCAGGAGGCCAAGAGAGACTATGAGGAACACATGGCCAGCAGCATTAAGGGGAATAATAAAAGCTTCTTCAAATATGTTAGAAGCAGGAAAACCGACAGAGAAGCAGTTGGCCCTCTGGATGGTGAGGGAGGGAAAGAGGAAATAAAAGGAGACTTCGAAATGGCAGAGAAATTAAATGAGTTCTTTGCATCTGTCTTCATGGCAGAAGACCTCGGGCAGATACCGCTGCCCGAACGGCCCCTCCTGACCGAAGAGTTAAGTCAGGTAGAGGTTAAAAGAGAAGATGTTTCAGACCTAATTGACAAATTAAAGATTAATAAGTCACCGGCCCTGATGGCATCCACCCAAGAGTTATTAAGGAATTGAAGAATGAAGTTGCTGATCTCTTGACTAAAATATGCAACTTGTCTCTCAAAACGGCCACAGTGCCCGAGGATTGGAGGATAGCAAATGTCACGCCGATCTTTAAAAAGGGAAAGAGAGGGGACCCGGGAAACTATAGGCCAGTCAGCCTAACATCTATATCAGGTAAGATGGTGGAATGCCTCATCAAAGATAGAATCTCAAAACACATAGACGAACAAGCCTTGCTGAGGGAGAATCAGCATGGCTTCTGTAAGGGTTTGCCCCACAAACCTTTTAGAATTCTTTGAAAAGGTCAACAGGCATGTGGATGCGGGAGAACCCGTAGACATTATATATCTGGACTTTCAGAAGGCATTTGACACGGTCCCTCACCAAAGGCTACTGAAGAAACTCCACAGTCAGGGAATTAAAGGGCAGGTCCTCTCCTGGATTGAAACCTGGTTGAAGACCAGGAAACAGAGAGTGGGTGTCAATGGGCAATTTTCACATTGGAGAGAAGTGAAAAGCGGTGTGCCCCAAGGATCTGTCTTGGGACCAGTGCTCTTCAACCTCTTCATAAATGACCTGGAGCAGTGAGGTGGCTAAGTTTGCAGACGACACCAAACTTTTCCGAGTGGTGAAGACCAGAAGTGATTGTGAGGAGCTCCAGAAGGATTACTCCAAACTGGCAGAATGGGCAGCAAAATGGCAGATGTGTTTGAATGTAAGTAAGTGTAAAGTCATGCACATTGGGGCAAAAAATCAACACTTCACGTATAGGCTAATGGGTTCTGAGCTGTCTGTGACAGATCAGGAGAGAGATCCTGGGGTGGTGGTGGACAAGTCAATAAAAGTGTCGACCCAATGTGCGGCGGCAGTAAAGAAGGCCACTTCTATGCTTGGGATCATTAGAAAAGGTATTGCGAATGAAACAGCTAATATTATAATGCTGTACAAATCGATGGTAAGGCCACAGCTGGAATATTGTGTCCAGTTCTGGTCGCCGCATCTCAGAAAAGACATACTGGAAATGGAAAAGGTGCAAAAGAGAGCGACTAAGATGACTACTGGACTGGGGCACCTTCCTCTTCCGCCTAGAAAAGAGACGCCTGAGAAGGGACATGAGTGAGACATACAAAATTATGTATGGGAAGGATAAAGTGGATAGAGAGATGTTCTTTACACTCTCACATAACACCAGAACCAGGGGACATCCACTAAAATTGAGTGTTGGGAGGGTTAGGACAGACAAAAGAAAATATTTCTTTACTCAGCATGTGGTCGGTCTGTGGAACTCACTGCCACAGGATGTGGTGACGGCATCTGGCCTAGATGCCTTTAAAAGGGGATTGGACAAGTTTTTGGAGGAAAAATCCATTACGGGGTACAAACCATGATGTGTATGCGCAACCTCCTGATTTTAGAAATGGTCTATGTCAGATGCAAGGGAGGGCACCAGGATGAGGTCTCTTGTTATCTGGTGTGCTCCCTAGGGCATTAGGTGGGCCGCTGTGAGATACAGGAAGCTGGACTAGATGGACCTATGGCCTGATCCAGTGAGGCTGTTCTTATGTTCTTATGTTTATAAAGTATAGCGCAATGCCTTCCAGATGCCTGGTGTGAAGAAGCATGTTCAAACTGCCCCCTCCCGCCTTTCTCTCCTGCTTGCCTGCTGTAGATATACAAGGCTAAGTTGATGAGCTGTTCAGCTTAGTGTGAAATGTGTTACATTTTCCCCCCAGCTGCTTCCTGATTGCAGTATTTACTTTTAATCTCCTCTGCCTCAATGCCCGATAAAAACTTTGTCACATTAGATGGTGACAGATGGGAAAGAGAAGGGGGGGATCACTGCAAGGGAACGTCCTGGCTTCCCAATAATTTTTCACAACGCCAATTATGTCCTTCAGTGCTTCCCGGCATGTGCACCCATGTCAGCAGAGAAGGAAATAGAAAGGCATAAATAAAGACAAAACCAGGCACTGCGTGGCTTTAATCTGCAGAATAACATTTCTCATTTGGGTGAAATATCGTTGGATTCTCTCCCTGGACTCGAGAGGCACATGCACAGTCCAACCTGCTTGCCCTCGGCCTGGAAAACACTCAGTTGGGTGAACAGCTTTTGGCAGTGTGAGTTGTTGAATATCCATGCAACTTATATTGGAGTTCTGATTTCCCTGTACGAATTGTCAGCCACCACTCCTCCCAGAGCAGAAAACCACCCACTGGCCAAGTCATGTGCCTTTAGGCAAATTGAATATTGGCCCATTGGCTACTGTTTCCATTTGAATGAAGACAATTAAACAAACAGAAAAAGCCACACAAGTGACAAAGTCAGGGTGAGCAGACATCCTCTTTTTCCAGGACGTGTCCTCTTTTTTAGCCTCCTGTCCTGGAAAAGAACTTAAACGTCCTCCTTTCCCCTGTGAGCAGGCCCCTGCAGGCAGCACATAAATATAGTTATAGATATTAGCACTATCTAATATAGTTTTATATTTAATAATAAGTAATATAGTGTTTAAACTAACCACATGAAATCAAAAGAGTTTTAGCTTTTATTTTGTCATGACCTTCATTTTTCTTGGATGTCCTACATTTTGGGGGGCCTTGTTCTCTTTTGTAGTTATGACATCTTGTCACCCTGGCCAAAATAACAATCCTATTTTCATGGGAAGCAGATACTTTTTATTTATTTAAAGAATTTTTAGCACACCTTTCTCCTCCAATCAGGTGGTGTCCAAGCAAAGTGCATGACATTCTGTCACCTTGGTCTTAACAGGTTTACTCAGATAGGAGGCACACTGTTTTCAATGGGACACTTCACAGTAAGGATGCTGAGACTGCAGTTTTTAATCTTTTCTAGACATGGCAGAAAAAGAGTTGGGGTTGGTATGGGGTGGGGAAGCCAGGCTAGGGATGTCAGTTGTGATATAGAACAATTAAGAACATAAGAACAGCCCCACTGGATCAGGCCATAGGCCCATCTAGTCCAGCTTCCTGTATCTCATAGCGGCCCACCAAATGCCCCAGGGAGCACACCAGGTAACAAGAGACCTCATCCTGGTGCCCTCCCTTGCATCTGGCATTCAGACATAACCCATTTCTAAAATCAGGAGGTTGCGCAAACACATCATGGCTTGTACCCCGTAATGGATTTTTCCTCCAGAAACTTGTCCAATCCCCTTTTAAAGGTGTCGAGGCCAGACGCCAGCACCACATCCTGTGGCAAGGAGTTCCACAGACCAACCACACGCTGAGTAAAGAAATATTTTCTTTTGTCTGTCCTAACCCGCCCAACACTCAATTTTAGTGGATGTCCCCTGGTTCTGGTATTATGTGAGAGTGTAAAGAGCATCTCCCTATCCATTCTGTCCATCCCCTGCATAATTTTGTATGTCTCAATCATGTCCCCCCTCAGGCGTCTCTTTTCTAGGCTGAAGAGGCCCAAACGCCGTAGCCTTTCCTCATAAGGAAGGTGCCCCAGCCCCATAATCATCTTAGTCGCTCTCTTTTGCACCTTTTCCATTCCCACTATGTCTTTTTTGAGATGTGGCGACCAGAACTGGACACAATACTCCAGGTGTGGCCTTACCATCGATTTGTACAACGGCATTATAATATTAGCCGTTTTGTTCTCAATACCCTTCCTAATGATCCCAAGAATAGAATTGGCCTTCTTCACTGCCGCCGCACATTGGGTCGACACTTTCATCGACCTGTCCACCACCACCCCAAGATCTCTCTCCTGATCTGTCACAGACAGATCAGAATCCATCAGCCTATATCTAAAGTTTTGATTTTTTGCCCCAATGTGCATGACTTTACACTTACTGACATTGAAGCGCATCTGCCATTTTGCTGCCCATTCTGCCAGTCTGGAGAGATCCTTCTGGAGCTCCTCACAATCACTTCTGGTCTTTACCACTCGGAAAAGTTTGGTGTCGTCTGCAAACTTAGCCACTTCACTGCTCAACCCTGTCTCCAGGTCATTTATGAAGAGGTTGAAAAGCACCGGTCCCAGGACAGATCCTTGGGGCACACCGCTTTTCACCTCTCTCCATTGTGAAAATTGCCCATTGACACCCACTCTCTGCTTCCTGGCCTCCAACCAGTTCTCAATCCACGAGAGGACCTGTCCTCTAATTCCCTGACTGTGGAGTTTTTCAGTAGCCTTTGGTGAGGGACCGTGTCAAACGCCTTCTGAAACTCCAGATATATAATGTCCACGGGTTCTCCCGCATCCACATGCCTGTTGACCTTTTCAAAGAATTCTATAAGATTCGTGAGGCAAGACTTACCCTTACAGAAGCCATGCTGACTCTCCCTCAGCAAGGCCTGTTCATCTATGTGTTTTGAGATCCTATCTTTGATGAGGCATTCCACCATCTTACCCGGTATGGATGTTAGGCTGACCGGCCTATAGTTTCCCGGGTCCCCCCTCTTTCCCTTTTTAAAAATAGGCGTGACATTTGCTATCCTCCAATCTTCTGGCACCTTGGCCATTTTGAGGGACAAGTTGCATACCTTAGTCAAGAGATCTGCAACTTCATTCTTCAATTCCTTAATAACTCTTGGGTGGATGCCATCAGGGCCCGGTGACTTATTGATCTTTAATTTATCAATGAGGTCTGAAACATCTCTTTTAACCTCTACCTGACTTAACTCTTCGGTCAGGAGGGGCCGTTCGGGCAGCGGTATCTGCCCGAGGTCTTCTGCCGTGAAGACAGATACAAAGAACTCATTTAATTTCTCTGCCATCTCTAAGTCTCCTTTTATCTCCCCTTTCCCTCCCTCACCATCCAGAGGGCCAACCGCTTCTCTGGCGGGTTTCCTGCTTCTAATATATTTGAAGAAGCTTTTATTATTCCCCTTAATGTTGCTGGCCATGCGTTCCTCATAGTCTCGCTTGGCCTCCCGTATCACCTTCTTACATTTCTTTTGCCAAAGTTTATGTTCCTTTTTATTCTCCTCATTAGGGCAAGACTTCCATTTACGGAAGGAAGCTTCCTTGCCCTTCACAGCCTCTCTAACTTGGCTGGTTAGCCATGCGGGCACCCTCCTGGATTTAGTGGAACCCTTCTTTCTTTGCGGTATACACCTCTGCTGGGCCTCTATTACTGTTGTTTTAAGCAGCCTCCATGCACTCTGGAGAGATTGGACTCTTTTTACCCTCCCTTTCAACCTCCTTCTAACCAGCCTCCTCATTTGAGGGAAGTCCGCCCGTCGGAAGTCAAGGGTTTTTGTTAGAGATTTGCCTGGTATTCTTCCCCCAACGTGCACGTCAAAACGGATCGCAGCATGATCACTGTTCCCCAATGGCTCAGTAACGTTTACATCTCTAACCAGGTCCTGCGTACCGCACAAAATTAAATCCAGAGTCACCTGTGCTCTGGTGGGCTCCGTGACTAGCTGATCTAAGCCACAGTCATTTAGCACGTCAAGAAATCCGGTTTCCTTATCGTGACCAGAACACAAATTGACCCAGTCAATATGAGGATAATTGAAGTCCCCCATGATTAGAACCCTGTCCCTCCTTGTCACCTCCCTGATCTGTTTCCTCATTTCAAGGTCCCCATCCAATTTCTGGTCTGGAGGACGATAGCACGCCCCCAGTATTACATCGCTGCACAAGCCTGGTAATTTAACCCACAGAGATTCTACGGTGGAGTCGGACCCACCTTCAATCTCTACTTTGCTGGATTCTATCCCTTCCTTAACATAAACGGCCACCCCACCTCCAGCACGCCCCTGCCTGTCCCTCCTGTAGAGTTTATAGCCCGGGATTGCGGTATCCCACTGATTCTCCGCATTCCACCAGGTTTCCGTTATGCCCACTATGTCAATGTTTTCCCTTGTCACCAGACATTGCAGTTCTCCTACCTTTGCTCGTAGACTTCGGGCATTCGCATAAAAGCATTTGTACACGGAATGCCCTAGGATGGGCTGCTTATTCGCTCCTTTGTCCCCGCATCCTCTCATTGTGCCAAACCGTCTATCACATCCCATCACGCTACCTTTCCCAATTTCTTCTCCTACTCTGCCTTTGTCTTGTTGTTCTCTAACCTCCCCATCCCGAACTGGATGCCCCTCGGCTCCTGTCGGCCTTCCCCCAGGGATCAGTTTAAAAGCTGCTCTGCCACCTTTTTAATGTTATGCGCCAGCAGTCTGGTTCCATTCTGGTTCAAGTGGAGCCCGTCCCTCTTGTACAGGCCCCGCTTGTCCCAAAACGTTCCCCAGTGCCTAACGAATCTAAACCCCTCCTCCCTACACCACCATCTCATCCATGCATTGAGACCCCTGATCTCCGCCTGCCTAACTGGCCCTGCGCGTGGAGGGTTTTTACGTACATATAGTAATTACTAGAGGGTAATTACGTGGAGGGTAATTACGTACATATAGACTAGGGCAGTCCAACAATGGGCAATGGGGGGGGCACATGACGTTTGTGTGACCCCAACCTGGAAGTAATTGGTGATAACATGATGATAATAATAATAACAGTATTTATATACTGCTTTTCAACTAAAAGTTCACAAAGCGTGATGACCAGCCAGGCTTACAGGGGCCACCAAGAAGAGCCTCAAGGGTTGCATGCAACCCGCAGGCCGCATGTTGGACTACCATAGTATATAGACAAATAATCAGGCCTGAGAGACAGGCTTAGTAGCTCTAGGTAAGCAGTCAATGGTGGGAGCCCGATGGTTTATCTCCTCCCCTGGTCACCTCTGAGGCTGCTTGTGCTCCTCTTTGTATTCCTGAGCATGGCCCTCAGTCTTCATCCTGGATGCCTCTCCCTCGCTGACAGCCGTGCCCTTGACTGAGCAGCTAGCAATGACAGCCCTGGCTGCTCAGACCGTACAAGTTTAAATCCGTGTTTCTCAACCAGCGGTACTTGTAGCACTGGTAATACTTGAAGTGGTGTCTTGTGATATGCATGGGGCTCCAGACCCCCACTGCCTTGCAGCAAGACCAGCAATGCAACATGACAAACAGCAATAGGAGGCTCAGCTTGGTGGACAGACCTCTAGCATACCCCTTTTGCACATTTGAAAAAGGCCTCCAAGAGCCCTGAGCATCTTACTAGTGTTTGTACATTGCGTCTGGCCTCCCAACATCATTGAAACATCATTGCCAGTTTCTTCTAGCGGTACATCCAATAAGTGGACCTTTTGAAGTGGTACAGCGGGGACAAATGTTGAGTAACGCTGGTTTAAATCAACACAGTACATTCCATTCCAGTTCATTTTTTCTGAATTATCCATTCCTTCTCATCCAATTTCCTTGTTTCATATGCATGTGATTCTGTTTTTCTTAGAACCCAATTATGTGCATATCTGCTCAGAAGTAAGTACCATTGTAGTCAATGGTGTCTACTCCTGGGTAACTTAATCACCTCAGACCATTCCTCATCTTGGTGTCTGTGATAGTTTTGCTTTGACTCACTACTTAAAACTCCAGTACAAAGAGGTATTCCTTGGTACCATTCAATATGGATTTCTTTGGGGACTCCTATGCTTCTTTTTCTAAAGTTTTGCAGGGAACTTTCCATCATCATTTCTGCTGACTTGGGTGCAAACTGAGTAGAAAACAAAATAATAGCCTCGACCCTGTAATACTATTTTTATGGATAACTCCTGAACCGCTGCACCTATTTTTCTAAAACTTTTCAATGATACAGTGTGGGGGCACCTCTACATTTCTTATGAATTTCACACAAATTGGCCACAAAAATACATGGCAGAGCCACGAGCAAGATTTTAAAATTTTTACACTATAATGCTATCCCTCCCCAAAGCAAAAACCCCAGCACCTATTTGGATTACATCAATGGGATAAAATAAGTGGGAAACCATTCAAAAATGAACCAAAATTGAAATGAAGCAACTTCTGGAATTGGGAACAAAACAAAGAAAATTCTTGAAATGAGTCAACACAATGACCACCAAAATGAAGCAAAGGAAAAAAATCTATTTCTGGACATGTCCCTACTTATAGTTCTCTGTCTAGAAATGGGAGGGAAGAAGGGCACCCTCAAGTGGTTAAAATACTTTCAATTCATCCATAAGATTGTCATTTGGTACACTTGAAACTTTGGAATACTGTTAAGTCTGAACACTGGACAGTCATAATTTTGGATATGAAATTTACCTCAGAGGTTCCAGCACAGAACAAACCAATCGGTACATGGGGAGAAGATGTTGGGTGATAGCCCTTCCACTGACCCTTTATGCCTGGATTTTGGAGTGGAAACACTTTTAGCTAAAACAAGACATAAAGATCCATTCTTGAAAAACAATTTTTTTTCCCTGTTAAGTTTGTCGGTTCCTTGACAATTTTAAATTAAAAACAGCCATTCTCTTGATGCTTTAAAAAGAAAACCACTGTAAATACTGGAAGAGATTTACTTGCTTCCTGTCTTCCCCCACTTTGTTAATATATCTGTACCTTTAAATTAGGTATATTGTGCCACCTTGTTACTTAAGGGACTTTCCTACAGTTCCAGAAAATAGGAGAGAAGGGAGTGTGTTATTCATTCCAGTCACAGCTTCTCCTTTGACATTGATCTACCTAAGTATAACTCACCTAAAATGAACAGAAGGTCAACCCACATATAAAAGGAATATATGCCTTGTGAATGCCCCATGTTCACACATCCATGAATGAGAGCATATGTTCTTATATTTGTCTATGTATGTGAGGAGGCTTTGTGAAACAGTATACATAATGTGTGTCCCAGTAATCCATAAAACCCTCATGTCTCCCAGATTTTTTTAAAACTCTGCTAAAAAATTTCATAGTGCAAAATGTCTTCCTAAGTCACCACAGAGATGATAAAGGTAGTTACTATAAAGCCATGTGGAGCAAGAAAAATAGATAGTAACACCCAGGTGTAACTGATTTCCTAGGAATAGAAATGTGTGATATAGTGTCGGGTTCAGACACTACTGTTCAAACAGCCTTCTCCTGTGCAATTAAGGATGTGCTATTTTACTTTCTGCCTGTGCTTACTAATGCTCTTTATTAATGCTGCTGACTGATCTGCACTGATATTACAGTGATCCTGTATTAGCAAAAGCTTATAGCTCTCATCTCCATTGGTTTAGCTGCTTTGATATCACCGAGTTGCTGGTCATTGTTGACCCAAGCAACCAAGTATTTGGGAAGTCAATGGAGACTTTAACATCATATTCCCAAGAACTACGAACAGCTTATGTGGAAAGTGACCTCTCATCTTTGGCAGTACATCATGGACTTTAAATGACTCCTTGTTTCATGCAGGCTAATTAGAGGTCTTGGAGTATTCTACCATTAGGCAATGAACAGCATAATTCTTTTATTTGTTATATATGTCATAAGGAGATATTATCTACATGACACCCCAATATTTATCCTTTTTTCCAGAGTGCCTTAATGAAGTTCCCAACTAAGCAGGCAAAAGAACTGACCGGGTCATTGCTCTTGTACTTTTAACAGCAGTATTGCCAGCAGAAATTAGCAGGTGAAGCTCCTTATACCATAAATGTTATCACCTACTAATGTTTGTACCTCAAGCTGCAGTTAAAGGAACAGCTGAATGGGCTGGTTCAGGAGTTGGCAGTGCTAAAGCTTTAATATAAATGGATAACGGATGTACAATTTAGGGGAAAATAACACCACCCAGGGACTGACACGAGGTGAGAGCTGTTTAGAAGGCAATGATCCAAAGAAGGGCCTTTGGGTCAAAGCAGATGCTAAATTAAACAGGAGTGTGTGGCATGCTATCATTAAAATAAAATGCTGACTTACATCTTTTTGTATTTGATGTTTCCTTGGAGAAATCATGTGTGAGAGGTAGTTTGGTTTTGTGGCTAGAGTGGTGGATGATGGAGATCTTGATTAAAATGACTACACAGCCACGTTGCTCATAGGAAGACTGGTTCAATCATATAATCAACCTCATAGGGTTGTTGTGAAGACAGAAGGCAACCATGGTACTCCATACTCACGAGCTCCTTAGAAGTGAGTGATTAAAATACCATGAATTAGGATTACAGTGTTACCCTGCACATGCCTGATCTTGTCTGATTTTGGAAGCTAACCAGGGTCAGGCCTGGTTAGTACTTGGATGGGAGACCTCTTGGGAATACCAGGTGCTGTAGGCTTACACAATAGGCTTGTGTAGGCTTACACAATAGTCTAATAGTCAGTCTAAAAAGAGACTGAAGGTTGCCAACCAATATTAACAAATCAAAGAGAGGTCATTACGAAGCTTTAGGGAAAGTAATGTATAAAAGGGAGTATATTGGTTCTGGTCCTCTTAACTATAGTGAGTATGTATGAAAAAAAAAAACCTGGCATACATATCCAAAGACAAATACTGAAAACATTGGCAAGGAGCTAAATGCTTTGCTTCCATCTTATTCAAAATGGAGCAAACCCCCCATCTCTGTCCCCAGAAACAGAGCCCAGGAGTATCTGTGAGCATGGCCTACTCAGTAATATTTGGGTCCCTTCCCTGAACAGTTCATTTTTGTTTTTAAAGATGTCACTTCCACCTTTTTCATACAAAGCAGGAAAACTGGACAGTTAATATTGTACCCAATGGCTCTGATATATTAAACACCTTTAATTCACATTGTAGAGGGGTAGCCATACCATTATGTTGCAGCAAAAACAATGAATCACAGTCTCTTTCAATTCTGATTTCTAGGATTCTAACTGCCCAATCCTAACCTGCCGTGGCGCAGGCAGGCCAGGAGGCCTGCCCCACATCCAGAGCAGGGTTGGGGCCAGTTGTGGCTCAGCCTAGGGCAAACAGAATTCCTTCCCCTTATCCCAGATAATACTGCAGCTGACCCAATGGGGCTACTTGGATCTGCGCCATCTCAAGGGGTGACACAAATCCTAGCAGCCTGGAATTGCTCCAGGCTGCCTGGAACCAGTGATAAGATCTGGCATAAGTGCCGGATCCTGGCCCCACCCCCTGCTCACCAGCCACCCACTCTCGCCTGCCCCGAAAAGCTCCTTCCCACCCTCTGCCCGCCTCCCCCTAACCCCTGCCCCAGCCTGACTTGGCCAGCACGGCTTACTAAATGGAGCTTGCGTCAGAGCCTCTGGAGGATGGCACATGTCTGTGCACCAGACTCCCTCCTCCAGCGTCAGTGTGAAAGTGCTTTATGGCACTTTGCGGCACTCTTCAGCTGGCACAAGGAATTTGCACCAGCCGAAGTCGTCCTCAGGATTGCGCCCTAAGTTGGCTAAGGATGCATTCCTAACCCACTTTCCAGCACTGACATAGGGGCAATGCAGCTCCGAGGTACATTCCCTCGGAATAAACATTCCCTTACTTTGAGGAGGCCTCTGTGAGTAACACCCAACTGCAGGATGCAGCACATGCCCCATTGGCACCACTATGCCAGTGCTGGAAAGCACTGACATAAGGGGTTAGGATTGCGCCCAAAGTTGTTTAACATTGTTTTTTATTGGTTACATTGATCAGTTGTGAGCTGCCTCAAGTGTCTCACGCAGGGCCAGCTCCAGGTTTCAAGGCTCTCAGCAAACTGTCCTGCATGAGAACCTTCTTAACAGGGTGGGCTCTCAGAATCACTCTGTCACCACTGCACAAAGACTGTGGGCACAGAGGTAGTCTTGGGAACCAGTCTTTCTGAGGGCATGAGGTCTTCAGCAGCTGCTGACCCCTGCTAGTGGCCATGACAGAAGAGTGGGATATAAAGGCATTTCATTCAAATAAAATAAAATAATTTTATTTGGGCACAAAGGTAGAGAATAATCATAGAAACAAGGAGTGCATATGGGATGCAGACATTTACCCACTGAATGCTAGAAAAACTGATCAGGTGTAACTCTATGGTGTGTAGTCGTTCAAAAGTTGAACTTAGACCTGGAAGATCCAGGCTTAAATCCCTACTCAGTCATGCAGCTTCCTGGGTGACCTTCAGCCAGTCACTATCTCTTGGCCTCAGCTACTTCATAGAATTGATGTGAGGACAAAAGGAAGGGAGGAACTATGTATGCCATAAGAGGAGTCCTGCTGGATGAGGCATAAGAACATAAGAACAGCCCCACTGGATCAGGCCATAGGCCCATCTAGTCCAGCTTCCTGTATCTCACAGCGGCCCACCAACTGCCCCAGGGAGCACACCAGATAACAAGAGACCTCATCCTGGTGCTCTCCCCTACATCTGGCATTCTGACTTAACCCATTCCTAAAATCCATTTAGAATTCATTTAGAGGCCATTTAGTTCAGCTTCCCGTATCTCACAGTGGCCCACCAGATACCTCAGGGAGCACACAAGACAACAAAATACCTGCATCCTGTTGCCACTCCCTTGCATCAGGGATTTGGATGTAGCCTACTTTTAAAATCAGGAGCTTGCACATACCTATCATGGCTTGTAACCTGTGATGGACTTTTCCTCCATACATCTTTCCAATCCTGTTTCAAAGGCATCTAGGCCAGATGCCATCACTATGTCATGTGGCAAGGAGTTACACAGATTAATTACACGCTAGGTATATAAATATTTCCTTTTGTTTATTCTAACTCTTCCAACACTCCATTTTAGTGGAAAATTGAAAATTTTCAATTTTTTTATTTTAAAAAAGAAAGAGAAAGAAAAGTTTAAGTCAAATTTTCCCTGTCAGAAGTTAGACACTGTGTTTTTATGCTATGTACATGTGCAGACATGCTGAAAACTTAGAATAGCAGTTTTAGATTATGCATCTGTCTTGATTACCGTATATGCACTATGGGCTTAAAGAGGTGTTGCATAAAGTCTGGAGCCTCTTCCTTCTAAATGCCCGGTAAAGATCATAAAAATCTCACAAGTCTACTACTAATCAGCTTTTTGAGTGTTGAACACATATGGACATATGCCATCTCAGTAACCTTTACAAGACCATGTGATGTAGGTCAGTATGATTATCCCCATATTACAGATAGAAAGGCTTGAGGCTGAGTGAAAGAGGTTTGCTTTACCTGCAGCTACTCATCTTGATGATGGGAGTTTCCCGCCTGCAGAGACTGCACATAGGAAAGGCCCAAGTCCAAAACGTAAAGCTTCCATTTAGATGGAACCGTGACCAGGACAAGTCTGTTGCAACGTGGCTGCTTGTAAAGAAAGTGTTATTCCTGCACTGATTTGTTTGAAACTGCACGAGTGAGGCCTGAGTATATGATGACGGTGGTGGGGGAAGGCGCAGTGCAAAAAGGGCTTTGGTTTACAAAGGGGGAGAAAGGGGTTCCAGCAAGATTATCTCACAGTTAGAACTCGTTAATGAAAGAAATAAATTAGCCAAGCTCATTTTTCAGGGAATTCTTGTGTAAACTGGAAATTTTCCAGTCTATGAGCCCAGAGCTGGGCTGCCCCATAAATCACAGCAAGCAGGTTGTCCGGATAGCGAGAGCAGCCTCGATTGGAGATGGGGAGGGAAAGAACCCAGCATATGTTCACGGAGAAAAGAATTACAGAAGCAAAATGGAGAACCATTCACCCACTGCTAGAAAAGGGAACGGATTGGCCCCGGGCATTACAACATACGCTGTTTCCAAAGAGTCCCTCCCCCCAAACGTGGGGAAACCACCTGAAATGGGTCAGCTTTTAATTGAATACAATATTAATTACAGCATGCACTATTAACGGTTTGTGGGATTTGACTAATTAATGTAATAGTTTCTGAGTCACGCTCATTAAATATGAAAATTACGCTGGCGAAAGGTATCGGTTTCATTATCAATCTTGCATGGACAGGGAGGGGGAGGGGAGGAAGGGTTGAAGGGAGAGGTACCCACCTTGACTCATTGCACTGTTAGCTGCCTTCTCTGAGAGTGCAACTGCATAGAAAGGGAGCAAAGCTAAACTCAAGAGGAAAGTCTTGATGAAGGAACTGGCCAGGCCAATGGGGAGGAGAGAATGGTGGACTGCATAGTATGGCCTAAGAGGCAGAGCTGTGGATTCTCTGAGCTTTGTGAGGAAGACAGGAAAGCAGCTTCACGTTGTGGCTTTGGGAGTAAACATGACTAAGTTCTGCTCCCATCTCTGGGACAGGTAATACAAATATGCATTAACTGCACATCACTCAGGGCCCCAGCACCTGATGACATTGGTGGCACTCATTGGCTTGTAGCTCAATGAGCGACTTGCTGCCATGGAAGAGCTTTGCCACTTTAATGCTCTTTGGTTCAGTACAATAGACCCCTCTGGCTAGGTGTCTGGATAGCCTGGCACTATGTGGTGGACAAAGTGGGAGTGACTCATGGTCTTTGATTGCTAGTGGGTACTGAAAAGGTTTGCATCTACCTGACTGGCCAGCTTGGAAGCTGGGAAAAAAAATTGTGTCATCAGGTGATGGGGCACTGAGTGATGTACAGTTAATGCATATTTGTATTACCTGTCCCAGAGATGGGAGCAGAACTTAGTCATGTTTACTCCCAAAGCCACAACGTGAAGCTGCTTTCCTGTCTTCCTCAGAAAGACACCTCGGAATTGCTTGACTAAGCAAAATGGCTCCTGGAATGAAGAGATGCTGTCCTGACGTTGTTTGGGATCTAGTGCTGCTTCCATGCATCCTTGGTTCCATCTGCTCAGTCTGGACATTCATAGACAAGCAGATGATTACAGACTTAAATATTGAGCACAATCTAAGACAACTGACTGAAAATGGTGCCCTGGAATTTGCTATCACCTGGGGAAAGGGGAAACATGGAACAATCTTATGTTTGAGGCAAAGTGAGATGAAAAGAAATCACTGTCCAAGTTGTGTGGTGACCATTTCACACATTCAAGTAAACATTCAGGAAAGTCGCTGAATGGGAAGTTTTTTGTGTAGAAGTCAGATTGATTATTCAAGGTGTCTTTCCAAAGTCTGCCTGTCTCAGTTTTTGCAATCTTAAAAGAGAACTCGTAGCTCCAGTGGCATAGCTAAGGGGGTAGCAAATATACCAGGCAACACGCTTTAGGGGGGCAACAACCAGAGCCTGACACTAGTGCAAAAACTGTGAAAACCTTGGTATTATCGAATAATGCCGTTATGTTATACACCATTTGATGTGGAATTTAATGCAAAATGCAATGAAATAAATGACATCAAAATATTTCTATTCTATCAAAAGTTATAGCCAAGTAACCAGAAAATAAAAACACAACTGCATTATGTGACAAAAACGGGATTTTCTTAACTCAAAACTGAGCAATGAGACTGATTGTTCTGAGAGCCAATTAGGTATTGTTATGATACAGCAAGGAACCAATAAGGCAGTGGTTTTCAAACTCTCATGGAAACTTTGAGCCACTGTAAGTGCTTTTGGGAGCGGGTGGAAGGCAGCAGTGCGATCCCCTGGATCGGACCACTCAGGGGGCTGCAGGGGCTTGGTGCACTTGCCTAAGCATCCTTCAGCCTCCCCAGGGTGCGGGGAGCCCAGTGAGAAGCTTTGGCAGGGCTCCCCACAGCAGTGAAAGTAAAGTGGAAGTAAAGCGGAAGTGGAGCGTGATTGCTCCGCTTTCACTTTCACCGCTGTGGGGAGCCCTGCCAAATGTTCACACCGGGCTCCCCGCAAACCAGGGATGCTGCAGGAGGCTTGGGTAAGTGCACCAAAGCCCCTGCAGCCCCCTGAGCGTCGCGATCCCGGGAATTGCGCTGCTGCCTCCTCCCTGCCTCCAGGCTGCCCTGCCCCTTAAGGGGGAAGAGGCCAGGGCCCACAGGCCGGGGCGTCGCAATGCCCCAGTTTGAAAAGCCCTGCAATAAGGTGTTAATATGGAGGAAGCCTGGGGGGAGGGGGCAGAGCAAGTGGGCGGCAAGCTGCTGGGTGGTGGATTTCCCCCCATTTTCACTTTTTTGAAAGTCCAGGCGTGACATAATTTCTGGGGCATCATTTTGAGTTTGACAATGGGCTACACTATCATTTGTTATGCTACTGCATAGTTGTTTGCAGGCATTCGGTGTGTTCAATGAATGGCAGGGGGTAGGCTCCACTCAACACTCCTGCACAGCTGTATGAGCATTCCTTATAATCACAGAATCATAGAGTTGGAAGGGGGTCTTCAAGGACATCTAGTCCAACCCCTCTGCTTCAAGCAGGAATAGAATATAATTATATTAGAACAGAATAATATTAGAAGTTAGATGTTCTATGAACACATGTAAGTTGGAAGTGTAGCCTGCCACCACAGTGCTACTTCCTTATGTGCATTGATTGTACACCCTTTGAAGAAATAAAGTGCATCTGTGTTACTGATTTATTACAAAACTCACTGTATTCTTATCCAAGCAGAGCAGGGCTGAATAGAAGATATTTCCTCATCATTCTTCAGTGACTTCCTTCAGCCAGTCAAAACAGAGCCTTGGTGTTCCTCAGAGAGACACATGCCCAGTCCTGTATTGCAAGAACTGCTGACTTAGGTGATAGGCACTGGGCAAGAATCTGTGAAACTCCAGGATCCCCCTTTCCTCCAGAAGGCAAAATAAAAGGCAAGCTTTTAGGCTGCTCACAGAGATTAACAATGAAACTCATGACAGAAGGAGCTGATGGCTCACGAGTGAGATAAAAGCCTAACATCATAGAGAGGGAACATTTTCCAAGCACTGCAGTGGGACCAGGAGGCCCCATCCCTGTTAACAACAATGAATAAATGGTGATCAGGGAGCCCTGGCAAAGCCGGAGG
This sequence comes from Tiliqua scincoides, assembly GCF_035046505.1. Classification (NCBI taxonomy): domain Eukaryota; kingdom Metazoa; phylum Chordata; class Lepidosauria; order Squamata; family Scincidae; genus Tiliqua; species Tiliqua scincoides. The sequence goes on from NC_089821.1 coordinate 284,862,644, forward strand.
AGGAGGAGACGGTGCCAGCTCTATTATTTTTATTGCTGTCCTTTTGGCTGATTCCCGATGCACTTGGTGTGTTCTGCAGGGAGGGGGTGGCCTTGTGCCAGAGCTGCAGGCCCGGGGACTTTCACTGTAGGTGCTCTGCAGTGAGAACGTAATGATGAATGCACAAAAAAGGGCAAAAGAGGCCAAAGAAAAGTGAAGGAGGGGGCTAAGAATGATATGATCAGCTTTTAAAGAGACAAAGAGAGATGATTCACAAAGAACTTAATACCCCAAAGCCTTGGAGGAATACCAGCAATAGGGCTGTCTAGTAAAGGACAGGAAGAAAATACAAAGAGATTGTGGTGGGCTGAAGTTGGGGACAATAGGTATCTGCTTGCAGTCACATTTTAGGGGCTTATCCAGATCAGTAGTATAGCTAGAGGGGGTTCCCTTCCATTTTGCTCTCATTGCTGAGAGTGGCTCCAACAGGGAGGGGGAGGACCCCCTTGCACAGGAAATTCAGGAACCTGCAAAACTCAGTGCTTTGCACCCCCTCTAGCTATGCCACTAGTCCAGATGACTGTATTCAAAGAATACTGACGTTCGGAAAGGGTACAAAGGGCTATCAATGGGTCCTTCATTTACCCGCAGCTCCTGACACCTATTGAGCATAATGGTGATAATGCAGGAAATGAGGTAAAATAGGAAAGTTTTGCCAGTCTGCCCTCTTTGCATACGTTACAGAAATCAGCTGTTTTTGGTGTGCAACGGATTGCCTGGGTGCAGAATTATATTATTACTTAAGCAGAAAGGACTAGGTGCAACTGCAACATAGACTTCTGTAGGGAAATAGTTTTGCATCAGTTAGTTGAGGGAAGCAACTCAGAACTGTATACCTTTCCCTATGATTGTAAAAATGACATTTTTTGTATCGAACTAGGAAGAGAGGGAGCCAAACACATGCACTGGTCAAAATGTACCATAAGCTGGTCAGTACATACTATGGAAAGAGAGATTTCAAACCCAAGCCTATGCATGTCTACTCAGAAGTTCCATTATAGTCAATAGGGCTTACTCCCAGGTAAGTATGAGTAGGAGTGCAGCTTTCATCTGTACAGGTGAACTGATGTAAAAAACCATTAGGAAACCTAATGCTGACATCATCTACCTCTCATACCGGTGAAAATGAGATTGTACTAATGGGCTGCTCAGAAGACTAATGCATGGAAATAAGGCCAACCAAGGCAAGTGTGCCTAATAAACAAACAATAATACAGGCAATATGTTTACTACAGTTCTTCCCTGTGCATTTGGCAGCTTTCCTGCTCATTCAGCAGCTCCACTCTCGCAGGAGAGCATTAAGCAGATTGGTATCATTTTCAATGGCTTTCCCAGTCATTGATGTGAAAGTGTCAGGTGCTGAGTTCATTGAGGAAACCTTTGCTATTCTATCTGTGCCTGAAGGAAAGCCAAAATGGGACAGAAACAGGTTATAAAGCTGGTGATAGCACATTAAATGGAATGACAACTCCAGATTTCTTTCGCATTTCTTTTCAACACCCTGAAAGAAATGTTCATTGCATCTCTATTGCCTGAATATTCCGAAGGCCCCAATCACACTCCTTGAATTCTGTCCTTGAGGTATACCTAGGTTTACTATATTTAAAACCATTACTGTTGCTCACTTTGTGTTCTTTGTCTTTTTAAAAAATAATAATCCGAAAGCTACAATCTAATAAAGCAATTAGGGCCAAACAAAAAGACAAAATCTTAAGCAAGATGTTTTTGTTCCTGCCCTTCCTCTGAATGTTTGTTAATCATTAAGCAAAACAAAAAAAAAATGGGGAGTGGGTGAGGGGAAGGAGATGGCTGGGCATGGGGTAGTCACCCTTAAACTAGATTGTGGTTTAGATTTTTTTTTACCTATTGGACCAACAAAGCTACCCACAATTTTGGGCACTCTTGAAATAATATAATATAAATGCTATGTAAGTGATACTCTTATGTTCAATCAGCCTCACTTGTTTCACTTAAGCAGGGAATCCCAAGATGTTTTTCATCTTGGTTGATTGAGGGCTGAGGGGAAGGGATTGAGAACAGCTGCCTTAGTTTCATTCCATCCGGAAGTGTCACGCTGCAGCCTAATTGTGTAACTCTATGGCATTTAGCACAACACATTTTTTGTTAATCGCGTCGAGTCACGAAACGGAACTAACGCAGATAAATAGGCTCCACCTGTATTCTTTGCTGCTTTTTAGATATTCCAAGTCTGAGCAGCCAACACTATTCACCACAACATTTCTAAGTATTTTCTGATGTTCCAGAATATGGCCCAGGTCAGTCTACACTATATTACACTAGCAATATACAAATGTATGTGTATGACTGAATGAGAGGAAGCAAAATTTAAAGAATACCTGCCAAGTTTCCTGCTGCCTTGCCAATGATAAACTGTACTCAGACAAGTCATTGAAACTTCTGTTTCAGCGCCCATTCAGAACAGACCTTGAAAATCCCTCTGGCTCTCAAAATATGCCAACAATACAGACCCCCCCCCCCATTAAGTACTTTACAGCTTTTATACAGCAGTTTAGCTTCTCTCTTACTCTCATTGGCCTCAGGGAGTTATAAACCTGTAATTTTATGGACAAAGCAAAGTTTCGTACATGAAGGTTGCTTGTAGACTGACTGACACAGCCCTTTCCGAAGGAGACCCTGGGGAACTGACGTTTCTATGCCAACACAGGATTGGCTCAGCATGGACTGTGGTGGCTTATTGGAGAAGATACACACAATTATAGAAAATGTTGTCAACATTTTGAAGGACGAATCCAGCAAATTCCTTTGCCACACTCATGCTTAAAAAAAAATCTTGCATTCATAAGAGGAACACTGCAGCCCAAATTCCTGCTCTAACATTCCCCTACAGCTGCCTTGACAGGAGCATCTTCTGGGGTAGAAAAGTTTGCAGCCAGCCTAGCCATAGCTGAATCCTGGCATCTTCACTGAATATCCCCCCATTTGTCAATTTTAAGTGATAATTTCTATTCAATCAGATACATACTATAAGAATATAAACAAATGCCTCTCGCTGTATCAGCACCGGGATCACTTTTCTTTATAGCCATCATTTGTTACACATGGACAGAAGACCGTTCTGTGGAATTCCAAGGAGGCTATCACCTGCATGATCACCAGGAAGCGGGCATACATTTGCTGGCTAACTGCAGAGGCAGGAGAATGAAACCTCAGATTTATTCCAAAAATTCAGCATGCTCCAAATTTTTCTGAATGATCCATTCGTCCATTCATGCAAATGCTAGACACCGAATTAGAGAAATTTCACAATGATTTGGATTGTTAAAGGCAATGGGGAAAAAGAAAGTTGTCCATTTTCTCTCTTTTTTCTTATTTGTCCTATTTTGTAGGGAACTTCTTTGATGACAATTGCATGTGCATTGCTGAGCATAAAGGCAAATCTAAAGGCAAATGGTACAATAACAAACCATGGTGAAGCTAGGCAGTGGCATCACAAGGGTTTGTCTCACCCTGTTCAGGAGACCAGCACATCACCCCATGATGGACCTCCTCCCATGCAGTTGGCATGGTGATGTATCATCACCCTGTGCCTGTTGGTGTTTTGCTTATAACTTTTGATAGAATAGAGATATTTTGATGTGGTTTCTTTCATTGCATTCTGCATGAAGTTACACATTGATATGGTGGGCCTCTGTGAGATACAGGAAACCGAACTAGATTTGGCCTAATCCAGCAGGGCTCTTCTTATTTCTTATTGTTCTCACTCCATACAGAGGGACACCTTGTATCCTAGGTTGAATACCATACTTTGAGGCTTTGGCCAATATTTAAATGATGAAAGGGTCTATAATGCACTGGTTGTGACCTCCTTTCTAGTACAGGATTGCAGCAGAGATGAGGCCATCTCTCTTGCCTCCATCCCAGCCTGCCTTCAGATACTGCAACAAAACAGCAGTGGGCAACCTCTTGTCTTTGGGGAATGGGGTGACCACAGGGAATATCCAGGTGTAATTAACCTAACTACTGGGAGGAACCTGACTGTAATTAGCCTAATTAGTCCTGCTAATTGACTAACAGTAGCAGCATTACTGGGTGGTGATGCAGAGAATCCACACACACTCTGTTCATATCCTTGAGTGGTGGAGGTTTTGCTCTTTTGATTTACTCTTTGTGTATATGTTTTCTCTGATGCTGAAAAACACAAGTGTGATGTTAAAATCACAAAGTGTCCTCTTCATGCATTTGCTTCTCTGCATTATAGTCGAAACTGAGGAAAAAATAGGGAACATTTACCTGGAAGAAGCTGTCCCTTCTCTGGTTACCCTAAGATTCTCTCCTCTCAATCTGGACCATGAATCAGGGCTTTAGATAATTAAGGGCCTTATGGTGGTCTACTCAGAAGTAAGTCCCATTGTAGCTTTGTCAATGTAGCTTACTCCCAGGTAAGTGTGGATAGGATTAATAAATAATATTAGCCTAGGTACTTGAAATGTACCTGGGTATCAACTTCCATTACAGACTCACTTGGGCTTTTCATCGCAAGGCAGTGCAGAACGCATCCAAACTAGCTTCCTCAGCCATTTCCCGTTTCTTTTTCACCTGCGGAAATGGTTATGTTCCGGCTGCTCTGGAGGCGTTTAAGGGAAAGGTTCTTTCCCAGGTTCTTTATGGTTCTCCTGTCTGGTATAAGGTTATTAACCAACCACTAGAACTCGTCCAAGCCTCCTTTTTACGGAAGATTTTGGGCTTACCCAGGTGCGTTCCCTACTCGGTCCTGTGTCTCGAGGTGGGGTTAATTCGACTAAGGACTACTGTATGGTTAAGACTTCTGAAATTTTGGTTTAGGATTTTATTTAACCCCACCTCTTCTGATCTGATGCAACAATTATTATCGGATCCAGTCCTGCCTATTGAGATCACTGATCTTCTAACTAAAATTAAGTCAATAGGTCTGGACACTGAAGAGTTAGGTATGATTGATTGTGATGCAGCTTACAGAATTGTCAAAGGAAGAATTCTAGATATTGAACAACAAGAGCTGTTTAGTGCCACCAGAACCACATGTTCTCCACTCCATCTTCATATTCCAGTCAGTTTTGGGAAACCGGCCTCCTTCTTTTACCACCTGGTGTGCCCACAGGCCCGGAGAGCTTTCACACTGGCAAGGTGTAACGCTCTTCCATCAGCCTTGTTAACGGGCAGGTTCAGCGGTATCCCCTACTTAGAGAGGAAATGCAAGTGTGGTAGGGATTGCGTTGAGACTTTAATGCATACCTTTTTTTACTGCCCGCTACATGTTGTGTCACGCAAGAAATTTCTAGGTCCATTGCTAGCTAGGATGCAGGGCTGGGAGGATTCAACCATGCTTCAGTCTCTCCTTTCCACTCCTGATCCTGAGACTCTGGATAATGTTGCTTCCTTTTTATCTGGGGTAATAGCCAGGCAGAGCCCTGGGACTCTGGGCAGTGACTGATGTTTATGCTTATGTTGTGTTGTCTTTGGACATTCCTGTCTTGTTCTGTTCTTTCTCTGTATTTTATGCCAATAAAGGTCTTACTGAACTGAATATTAGCCTAATAAATATGTCCCCAACTACATTTTAACCTTTGTCCAGCAGTCCATTGGAAGCCTCACTTCAAGGACGATAGTCCATAAGTACTGAAGAAGGGAACAGCAGTACTGAAGGGATATCCTTATTGTTGTCCATAAGGGATATCCTTATTGTCCCCCATCTTCCTCTGGTGGCTGGGGATAAGAATAGGCCCTCAGTTTGGCTATACTTGTCGTAAGAGGCGACTAAACAGCCACCGGGTAGATGGGACTCGTCAGCCTGGAAAGGCAGCTCATCTAAGAGAAGGAAAACTCTGATCCCAAACCTCCACTGCCTTGTGGCTACATCCAGTTATGGAAAAGGCTTCAGGAGTCAACCTCGAGGCAAAATCTGGAGCTGGAGTCCCTGAGGCAGTTCATGGCTGAACACAGTCATATTCTGGCAACTCCTGTGACGCCGCTGGAACCAACCGTATTGGCCTCTGCCTTTCCATTGGACCATTTCAGCGACGTGGAGAGGGGGGATTTGCTGCATGGGTAACAGCCTATCCTCCATACCTACTTTACCCAGGCTTCGCGCATTGGAGAGGACACTTTGTTCCAGAACCACCATTCAGAGTGTGACACCATAGTCTTCCGAGACTGAAGGATGCCAACAACTGTCCATCTTGGAAAAAAATTGGAAAGATTGTGCTCTGGTGCTGCAGGAAAGGAACATACAGCCAACAGAGAATTAGATTAACATTCCCATGTTGGAGCAGTTTTGTGGCAGATTAATTGTAGCATTTTGGTGCTACTTGAGGAGCAGCCTGAGATGCTGCGTTGGTGTGGCAGAAAAGCCATGGCAAGAATTAGACAACAGACACAGGTTTCAGAGAGGTTGAAAGTGCTGGAAGCAGGAGCAAGAAAGAAATCAAGGGAGAAGTGAAGTGAAGTCTCCCGGCTCCTGACCCAGCCTTTTATTAAGTCTCGAAACACATGATATAAGGTTACGTAGTTGGGGAATTTCCACAAGGATGCTACTTTTCATACCGGCTAGTTCTAGCTTAACCACAAACACATTCCTAGATAAGATTCTCCTTAACATCCTGTGTTTACAGGCTCTGGGCGAAGACCCTCAGCGTATCATCAAGCCCAAGAGTGTGCTCTTGTTCAGACGCTGGTGTGCCTGCGTCATTATTGCCAAATACTGCTAAGACATCTTAAAGCCCAGCGCCTGTATATTCTATATCTACTACAATTAATGGTGCCTCTAAAGTGTTAAAGAGCAACAAAATGACATAGACATGTATACGAGAGTGTATTCACATCACAAACATAGCCAATATGTCTGTGGTACTCAAACTTTTCCAGCCAGTGGCTCCCTTGATACCTGTGGCTGTTGGCCATGACTCCCCATAGTGTTCCTGAGGGGTGGAAGTGACATCATTAAACAGGAAGTGGCCAGAAATATTAACTATATTAATATTAATTATATTAATTATATCATTAATTAAATGCAGATCTTAAAAATATATTATTAATGCACAGCAATATACATGCTTTATAAATGATCAGCTGCTGATCACTGTTGGAGACAGGATACTGGAGTAGGTAGATTTTGTCTGGTCCAGGAAGACTCATTTTCTTTAACTTTGTAAGCATACCAATAGAATTGTTTTATCAAATGAACTTTGTGAACAACCAGTCTGACCAACATTACACACATACCCGCTGTGGACCCCAATCCAACTAGTCATTTCTCCCATTCTCCTTAATAATAATAATAATAATAATAATAATAATAATAATAATAATAATAATAATAATAATAATACAGGTATTTATATACCGCCTTTCTTGGTCTTTATTCAAGACTTTATTCTCCTTAGATAGGATTGAACCCTTTATTAATTTAATTTAATTTAATTTTTCCAGCAGCTGGTGGGGAAAATAAAAATAGACCATGAAAATATATCAGAGCTAATAAGGGTTTGGTTAGGAGGCTGATTTGTCTCTTATACTAGGAGATGTACAGCTCAAGCCTATGCATGTCCATTCAGAAGTAAGTCCCATTAGAGTCAATGGGGCTTACTCTCAGGAAAGTGTGGACAGGATTGGGCTGGCAATCACTTCATCAAGGGCTGATAAGTATTCCCTTCAAATAGCAAGATTCATCACTTTAAAAATACAGCCTTTCCTCTTCAGTCAAACAACAAGATTAATAAATCACTTTAAAAACAGTACCCTTTTTCTGCTCCTGGCCAAGTAAAGTGTGTGCTTGTCTCTCCCCTCCCCCTTTGCCAACTGCATGGAAGCAACTTTAAGGGGAGGGGGAAGAAGATTTGGAGATCAAAAGGGGGGATTGGAAGAGGGAGGGGGTTGAAAGAGATTTCACTTTGATGAGAAGCAATCCCAGGCTGGGAACTAGGAACCAACCAGACAAGGATCAAGGAGGATTTCTTTCTGGAAACAAGGACAAGGACTGCAAAATGAGCATGCTTGGTACTTGCCAGATGGGGGCTGGAGTGGAAGAGCTTTGCAAACAACATGCAGCAAACACAGAAGGCGGCAGCCTCGGAGTGGAGGGAGGGTGGGGTGGCAGCAGACACTCTCGCTGCTAAGCAGCTGAGCAACTCCTGTTTCTTCTGCTTTAAAAAAAAGCGCAGAGATGGGCAGAAGACTGCTCGGGGTGTGACTGTATCACTGCAAGAGGTCATCCCGCGCCTCCCCTTTCAGTTCCTGGCGCCTCCCTAATGAGCCTCACAGTTTGAATCACTCTGCAATAGGTGCTTAGTGTAGACGCGTGGTGCAAGTGCAATGGTATAGGTGTGCAATAGGTACTAAGCTGGAATATAATCCCCAGAATTCTTCAGTTCTAATGTTTTCAATGCCAGCACTACGAAACCTGCATACAAAGAATCTACATCATACCTTTCAAGCATTTCTCTGCGCAGCCAGACCATGATCTTTTTGGCCTTGCTACTGCATAATGCAACACTTCACAAGTCAAGAGCCTGTGTGAATTCTCTCCATGTTAACCTGTTTTGAGTTTATTCAACTTCCTTTACCCTGCTTGTTGCCGGATAAGCATGAAGGAAAGGGTTAACGGGGAGGTTCAGGAGCTTTCCCCTGAAAATGTAGTTGTGTGACTCAAAGCAGACATGAGATGTGCACGTGGAATACAACTGCAAAGCAAAAAACTCCCATTAGTGTATTCTGAAAAGTAAAAGAAATTATCAGATGCCATAGATCAGGGGTGGCCGCAATGTGGCGCATGTGGCTCTTTGACAGATAATGTGTGCAGCTTATGAAATACGTTGACTGAGCTCCTTTTTGCAAGGCAATTAATATAAAAGGTAAATAAAAAATGTTCAAGCTTTATAATTATTTGCAGTTATTTAAATATTTATATTATTTAAATGCTTCTTGAATATTGCAGCTCTCAAGCATCTCTCCTGCGGTTCTCAAACATTTGAAGTTTATGTGGCTGTTAGATTAAACAAGACTGGCCATGCTGGCATAGATGTTGTGGACAGGAAGCACCGTTTCCATGCCTCTGATCTCCACAGTTCAAGTCTGTGGAATGCCTGTGGCATGTAAGCTTGTGGGGGAAAGGGACTGGATTTCCTGTGCTCAGTTTGTGTCTACCAGTACCCAAAACTAGGAATGGGGAAAATTGCCATTTGAATATATCAGAAGGACCAAAAGAGCTATTGCTGTGAAAGTAAAGCAGAAGCCACGTGCCAATGTAAATGCAAGATCATAATGATCATAATCTAGGCATAAGCTGCCTCTCTTCTTTTTCTCCTCCAAAATCCATTTTGGAGGAAAATATGCATGAGGGAGATGGGGGAAGGATGGAGCCTGTGCATCACATATGCCTATGTGTAATTTTAAATGGACGGAGACGTAAATGCAACATGATTCACTTTGAACAGGGCACCTCGAAGAGAAGGAAGTTAATTAAAACAATCCCTCATTTCTCACAGAGCTTAAAACTTCTGAAGACTGGCTGGAGGAGGGGTAAGAGAGGGTTTTTTTTTTTTTTATTACTTCCTAGATGGTATTCAGAAGGCCCATAAATACATCTCGTATACCTGTGATCCCATTCATCTTGCTGCCTCTCCTACTCCTCTTTGCCAACAATCAGATCCCAGTAAACAACCTCAAGTGAAATTTGCAACTGTCAGATAAACATTAAAAATGCTTCCCTTGTCCTTTGCCACTGATAGTTCCATTAATATTGTAATGGAAGAAAAAGTTATGAAAATGAATGCATACTGGTTTTCGAAGTGAATGATGTGGACTGCTGCTGTGAAATGTGTACGTATTTCTCAGCAGCAGTCCACATATTCATACATACATATACATATGTACATGCACACATACGTACTCACATATAAATATATATTACACATGATATATGTAAGAATGTAAGAAGATCCCAGCTGTTGTATCAGACACAGACCAGCATCCTCTTTCCATCAGTGGCCAACCAGTCTCAAGCATCTGGTGTCCAGAGGTATAGTGCCCTGAACATGGAGGTTCTATTTAACCGCCATGCCTAACAGTTGCTGATTAACCTGTCCAAGAGACTTTAGAAACGCTTTCTAAAGTCTCTAGAGCTTGTGGTTGGCAATCATCACACCCCACAGCAGTGGATTTCATAGGTGGAATGTGGTTCCTTTCACACTAACACCTTGTAGTGCTGCTGATGGTGGAGCCCACCAGAGGGCAGGTGACTCTGGATTTAATATTGTGCGGTATGCAGGACCTGGTTAGAGATGTAAATGTTACTGAGCCATTGGGGAACAGTGATCATGCTGCGATCCGTTTTGACGTGCACGTTGGGGGAAGAATACCAGGCAAATCTCTAACAAAAACCCTTGACTTCCGACGGGCGGACTTCCCCCAAATGAGGAGGCTGGTTAGAAGGAGGTTGAAAGGGAGGGTAAAAAGAGTTCAATCTCTCCAGAGTGCATGGAGGCTGCTTAAAACAACAGTAATAGAGGCCCAGCAGAGGTGTATACCGCAAAGAAAGAAGGGTTCCACTAAATCCAGGAGGGTGCCCGCATGGCTAACCAGCCTAGTTAGAGAGGCTGTGAAGAGCAAGGAAGCTTCCTTCCGTAAATGGAAGTCTTGCCCTAATGAGGAGAATAAAAAGGAACATAAACTTTGGCAAAAGAAATGTAAGAAGGTGATACGGGAGGCCAAGCGAGACTATGAGGAACGCATGGCCAGCAACATTAAGGGGAATAATAAAAGCTTCTTCAAATATGTTAGAAGCAGGAAACCCGCCAGAGAAGCGGTTGGCCCTCTGGATGGTAAGGGAGGGATAGGGGAGATAAAAGGAGACTTAGAGATGGCAGAGAAATTAAATGAGTTCTTTGCATCTGTCTTCACGGCAGAAGACCTCGGGCAGATACCGCTGCCCGAACGGCCCCTCCTGACCGAGGAGTTAAGTCAGATAGAGATTAAAAGAGAAGATGTTTCAGACCTCATTGATAAATTAAAGATCAATAAGTCACCGGCCCTGATGGCATCCACCCAAGAGTTATTAAGGAATTGAAGAATGAAGTTGCAGATCTCTTGACTAAGGTATGCAACTTGTCCCTCAAAACGGCCACGGTGCCAGAAGATTGGAGGATAGCAAATGTCACGCCTATTTTTAAAAAGGGAAAGAGGGGGGACCCGGGAAACTATAGGCCGGTCAGCCTAACATCCATACTGGGTAAGATGGTGGAATGCCTCATCAAAGATAGGATCTCAAAACACATAGATGAACAGGCCTTGCTGAGGGAGAGTCAGCATGGCTTCTGTAAGTCTTGCCTCACAAACCTTTTAGAATTCTTTGAAAAGGTCAACAGGCATGTGGATGTGGGAGAACCCGTGGACATTATATATCTGGACTTTCAGAAGGCGTTTGACACGGTCCCTCACCAAAGGCTACTGAAAAAACTCCACAGTCAGGGAATTAGAGGAGAGGTCCTCTCCTGGATTGAGAACTGGTTGGAGGCCAGGAAGCAGAGAGTGGGTGTCAATGGGCAATTTTCACAATGGAAAGAGGTGAAAAGCGGTGTGCCCCAAGGATCTGTCCTGGGACCGGTGCTTTTCAACCTCTTCATAAATGACCTGGAGACAGGGTTGAGCAGTGAGGTGGCTAAGTTTGCAGACGACACCAAACTTTTCTGAGTGGTGAAGACCAGAAGTGATTGTGAGGAGCTCCAGAAAGATCTCTCCAGACTGGCAGAATGGGCAGCAAAATGGCAGATGCGCTTCAATGTCAGTAAGTGTAAAGTCATGCACATTGGGGCAAAAAATCAAAACTTTAGATATAGGCTGATGGGTTCTGAGCTGTCTGTGACAGATCAGGAGAGAGATCTTGGGGTGGTGGTGGACAGGTCGATGAAAGTGTCGACCCAATGTGCGGCGGCAGTGAAGAAGGCCAATTCTATGCTTGGGATCATTAGGAAGGGTATTGAGAACAAAACGGCTAATATTATAATGCCATTGTACAAATCTATGGTAAGGCCACACCTGGAGTATTGTGTCCAGTTCTGGTCGCCACATCTCAAAAAAGACATAGTGGAAATGGAAAAGGTGCAAAAGAGAGCGAATAAGATGATTACGGGGCTGGGGCACCTTCCTTATGAGGAAAGGCTACGGCGTTTGGCCTCTTCAGCCTAGAAAAGAGACGCCTGAGGCGGGACATGATTGAGACATACAAAATTATGCAGGGGATGGACAGAGTGGATAGGGAGATGCTCTTTACAATCTCACATAACACCAGAACCAGGGGACATCCACTAAAATTGAGTGTTGGGCGGGTTAGGACAGATAGAAGAAAATATTTCTTTACTCAGCATGTGGTTGGTCTGTGGAACTCCTTGCCACAGGATGTGGTGCTGGCATCTAGCCTAGACGCCTTTAAAAGGGGATTGGACAAGTTTCTGGAGGAAAAATCCATTATGGGGTACTAGCCATGATGTGTATGTGCAACCTCCTGATTTTAGAAATGGGTTATGTCAGAATGCCAGATGCAAGGGAGGGCACCAGGATGAGGTCTCTTGTTATCTGGTGTGCTCCCTGGGGCATTTGGTGGGCCGCTATGAGATACAGGAAGCTGGACTAGATGGGCCTATGGCCTGATCCAGTGGGGCTGTTCTTATGTTCTTATGATATCTCTTTCTCACTCACCTGAAAGTGGAATTAAAATGTAGTATATAATTGAAGCTCATAACTTCCTAGCAGCATCCATTCCTACAGTCAATGTTTACCCAGAAACCCAGTTCAGCAAAGAGCTCATTTTTTCTACTTACTGGAGTTTAGTCTACTTACTTGAATCCTGCCTTTCTGTATATGGTACACTGAAGGCAGTATATGGTACTCATGTCTTCATTTGTGGTTTTAAAACATCTTCCTCTTCTCCTTCTTCCTGGCCCTCTAACTCATCATTTTCTGGTACTTTCCAACTACAATCAACTCTAGTTGTTTGTTTCCTGTTTGCAGCTCAAGAAATCCCACTATCCACATTATTATTATTATTATTATTATTATTATTATTATTATTATTATTATTACAGTATTTTATTATCGCAATTGTTTGTGTGTTCTCTTACAGCGCATGCACCTTTGGAAAATATGTATGAGTTTTTAGAGTTACTATTTGTCATGATACTACTTGTACTGCTGGCTTTAAGGCTTTAAGCAATGTTCTAGATTTTATCTGTTTTATCATTTTATGCTGTATTTTATATATTATGTTTTGTAAGCCGCCTTGAGCTTTGGAGCTGGACTCATAATTGCAGTAAATGCCCTTAGGCCCAGATCCTAACTAACTTTCCAGCACTGACATAGGTGTAAGAACGGGACGTGTGCTGCATACTGCAGTTGGGTGGTAGTCACAGAGGCCTCCTCAAGGGAAGGGAATGAAAATGCATTATATATATTGTTGCCCCAATTACCTGCCTCTTACCATGTGGTGCCATTGCTGTTTTATCCTTAGGGCAGGTTATCCCAGGGGAAAATTTTATACATATATATATATATATATATATATATATATATATATATATATATATATATATATATATATATAGGCAACAGCAACTCTGCTATGCAGGGAATCATCACTTTTCTGCAGATCTTCCAACAATGATTCAGTCAAAATCCCTGGAGATAAATCAGGAATAAACAAACCTTTGGGCTGGTGGATCCTTGCTTAACTCTCTTTAGTCTGAGGTCCTGTATCACCAACCAGGAGGATGTTATACTCCTGTGATCAGTGTCTGTTCATTTGGCAGCAGAAAGGAGAGCAAGCAGAAGCCTTAACAGGGTGAAATGTCAACTAACATTTTTTTTTTTTTTTAAAAAGGAAGAAAAAGAAAAGAAAATGGATATTTTAACTTCTATCTCCGAGTTAGTTAATTTTCACACTTAACTGCTGAACTGGCTAAATTCTTTTCTTTTCTTAAAGACCTTTATAAATTTCATCATTAATAAAATCAGACATTCAATTAGCAGAGAATTTCTGATTGCTTACCATGATTTTCACCCACACTTTTTCATTTTTCCCCCCATTCTTTCTTTTTATTTCTCTCCCCCTACACTTGTCTCTATTCTTGCACCCCATGCCCGAAAAATCAGGGGAAAGTGAAAATTGATCCCATTAACCTCTGTCATTTCCTAAATCCATCTCTTAATTAGCATGAGTTAATATGATTAATCAAAATAATGAGACAAACCTATTAAATTAGGGTGTTTAAATTACAAATGGAAGTGGTTAAGGCAAAGGGGCTGATAACGAATAGCTGCCATTGGAGATGGGGGTAGTTTTTCAAATGCCATGTGACAATCCATCCAATGGAAGCCATGCTGGCCTGCTGGAAGGAAACATCCGACACAGAGAGATTGAAGGCGTAATCGTAACCCATTTTCCAGCACAAAGGTAAGGGCAAGGAAGCTCCAAGGTAAAGGAACAAACATTCCCTTACCTTGAGGAGGCCTCTGTGACTGCCCCCACCACAGGATTCAGCACATGCCCCATTGGGACAGCTATGTCAGTGCAGGAAAGTTGGTTAGGATTTGGGCCTGAGTTGATTAGTCTTCGCCTGCTAAATAAGTTAGCGTTGCACATGCATACGCAGGAATTGTAATTCTTCTTGTCTCTGTACTGCCCGTCAAGTGTTCCAAGCATTCATTCTGTTACTTTTAATTATTTATTCAATGTCTAACCTGGCTTTCTCTGATAATTTTGCCTACCTGGGGAGGCTTCATATCCTACCACTAGCCTGGGAGGATAATTTTGCCTGGTGGGAGGCTTTATATCCTACTACAACTTCTTACAACAGCTCTGCAAGGTAGACCATCTTGCCGATGGAGCAGGAGGACTGAGGCAATAGTGGCATTCTTTAGCCCACAGGCAGCCCAATCCTATACCCGGCGGCTGAACCAAGTGCGACAGCGTCAAAATGGCTATCACTGCATCCAACGGCACCCCTGGGTCTTCTAGAGGTCTCTTCGGGGAAAGAGGGCTTTTGTCCTCTTTGTTCCCTTCCATCAGGGAAAGCCCCAGGCCCCACAATGGGGCTTCTCAAGTCTGCGCCAACTACTTTGCCAGCGCAGCCTTGAGAGCCTCTGTGTCAGACTTAGCAGACCAATATGGACGATAGGATATCATGTAGCAGAACTCCGCCAGTCCCACCCCTCTCCCGGGCCGGTTCCTCCCCTGCCCCACCCTCCCCCACCCTGTTCTGCCCACTCCCCACCTGTTGTAGGAGGGCTGGATGGGCCTTCACGTGGCGATGAGGCTCAGCGCTGACTGGCAGTGGCCCAGTGCAGCAGCTCCCATTGATGCAGACATACCTTATGGCACGTTTGTGACACCCAGCCCCAGTGTTGAGGGTCAATAGGATTGGGCCATTAGTGAGGCTAGGACCAGCTCAGATTCTTAGGCATGGACCACACCTGCAATGGAATGAAGTGGTGGAATGCAGAGGTGGGAGCATGGGCTGGCTCCACTGCAAGACGGTGATCACATTGCTCATGCCTCTTCTATGTTAATCACTCCTTGCAGGGAGAAACCAGTATAGCAGGCAAAAGTCTGATGTAGAAGAATTCTTTTCTGTTATGTGGAAGAATTTTACCTGCTAGGAGCATTCAGCAATGGTATCCCCCACTTATAGTCAATTCACTGGTAGACAAGGCCACATTCAACCCCCTCCCCCCAAAAAACACCCACATTCTCAATGCACTTCACATAGCAAAAGAAAGAAATGCAATGAGAAAAGGGTTTGGTATCCCAAAGGCACTCACATTTGAAAAATAAACACAAGGGAGGCACCAGCCACAGCTACTTGGATGGACACAATGCTGAGATGAATAGCCATTGTTCTCCTCCCCCTGCTAAATATGGGATAGCCACCAGCATAAAATGTGCGCCTTTACCTTATTAGCAGCAGCACAGGAATGGTGGGTTCAGTGTCGGCCAGTAGGTAGTATCACGAACCCCAAATAGCATTTATAAGATGCTGATCAAACACTGGCTGGAATCCTATACATACTTTCCTGGGAGTAACCCCATTGAACACAATGAGATTTACTGAGTAGACATGCATAAGCGTGTGCTGATTGTCTCTCTTCTGCATATCCCTGCATGTACCTCCAGATGTCACCTTCTAGGCTTTCACCCCCACTTTCAGATTTCTGGCTTTCCCTTCTTGCTGTCCTTCCACATGAGTCCTTTGCTCTTGTCACTTTACCCATCACAAGGTCACCAAATGCCCTCACGCAAATACACAGCACCGCACCACAGGGAAGTCGCTCCTACAATGCTTTGCACTATCTCCTTCTTTAGTTTAAAACCTTCACTTTGGCTCCTTCTCATCCATGTGTTCAGAATGTGAATTTTATTCCACCAAACCTATCGCTCAGTTTTCTCACTGGGCTGGATCCATGGAAACCCTGGAACAAGCACATTACTTTTCTGATTGTATAAGATGGGAAGTGCTTGAATTATGGAAGAAAACGTAGAGGGGCCTTGAGGCAAAATCCACACATCCCACCCAGAGACTCCATCTAGCCAAAACGCCTCTCCCTTGTAGCTGGGGAGACTAGCTACAGATAGGTAAGGAGCCTGGTGGCCACGTAATTCAAGCATTCATTGATGAGATCTCTGCAGACTCTTCCCCCCCAAACTCAGTTGCAGCCCTCTATCCCACATATATGCCATTTCATAAAGTCCCCCCCCCCCCAATCAGGAACAGTTTGAAGGGTTTAAGTAGCTGCAGTGGGAAGGAGGAGAGAGGCAGGCACCCTTACGTGAGTGGCCCTCCACTTATGGCTTTGTAACCCTCCTATGGTTGTAACCTGCTCTTTCTCCTTGTTCTTCCTCCTTCATTTTCATTCAGTGTGTAAGTTTCTCACAGAAGGAAATTGTTATTGTTATTGATAAGAACACTTATATACCTTTTCAACAAAAAAGTAGTTCACAAAGTGGTTTCCACAGCAAAATAGATCAATAAATTTTTCCTTTAACTAAACCATAATTTTCCACTTCCCAAATTCACCCCCATTTCCAATGGTATTCTTCAAATCTGAAGGACAAAATTTCAAATCTGAAATATGAAGCGTAACGTTTTGCCTCACCTGCCCTTGTTGGTTGTTGTGAGGGTAAAATGGGGTTATCACTTATACAATGACCTGAGCTTCTTGGAGGTAGGCTGGGATCCTAATGTGGAAAATTCAAAACATGTTCAAGAAAAGCGATTAACTCTGATAAAACTTCTCCCAAGTTCTGCTCTTCATCTCTGACACTGCAAGTATTTGTGGACTTGGGCAAGTCTCTCATCCTCCTTCTCCCTCACATTCATAAATTGAAACCCAAATAGCTCATGCAACACAACAAAATTTAATTCTCCCTGACCAACAATCTCAAAATGTGATATCCTCATTCATTATAAGAGGGCAGGGGGTAATATTCCAAAGCTGACCCTTGCACTTTTCATCAGAGGTCAGCTAAAGGTTAGACTTACTTATTGGATTTCAATCATTCAAATGGCCTTTTGAGCTACAGTCATGAAATTTGGTTCATTCATTTGTTATGGGCCACTGATTAAAAGGAAAAGTGGAAAACAAATTTGACATTTCTGGCATAGGTCACCAAAGGGCCATTAGTTTAACAATTAACAAAAGCTACATTAATTTGTTTCAGGGGATGACTATGGTGGAAGTGAGGTATACAGTATGGTCACAAAATGTTCACTTGAGGTTATTTTCTCTGTTTCAGTGCAAAATGAAGCCATGCTGAATTTGAGAAACACAAAACTGACCCAACATACGCACATATACTGTACATCAGGGATAGGCACACGAGTCGGATTAACTCGACTCAAGTTGTGCTAAGCGACTGTTTTTGATGACTCGGGTTGACTCGAGTCGTAGATGTCCCTGACCCTGACTCAACTCATGACTCGTGGCCAGTGACTTGAAAAAAGTCTGGACTCGAAATGACTTGATTCCCTATAACTTTAGTGTATGTATTCTTGCTTACTTACATACCCCAACACCACCTTCCCTTTTGTGTGTGCATTTTTTTCTGTGCATTTCATGACTCAAAATGACTCACACTCACTACTCAATGGACTTGAAATTTTTTTGTTATGGGCATGTGCGATGGGTGCGTGCTATGACTTGCAAGTCGAGTCGCAGAGTCAATGACTCACAACTAGACTTGCAACTTGATCTTAATGACTTGGGGACATCCCTGCTGTACATACATCATAACTTTTCAGTGATTGCTAGGGACTCTAGAAGATGAACAGAAACTATTTGTTTCTCTAAGAATACAGAATAATTTTTAGCAGACTCTGCTGATACGAAAAACCTTACGTTCTCTTTTAGTTTCAAATTCCTTCTTGCATTGGCCATATAAGTATTCTGATTCCTCCTTCCTGAGCTCAATTCTGACTCACATTTCACTAGGACAGGTCCAAGTAGACCCCCTTGCATGTGAAAGCCTAAACATTAAGTAAGAAGGCTACACAATACTGTTGAGTCATCAGTACACCAGAAGAAAGTAGCAATGCTAAAAGATAGTTGAAGACTTTCACAGAGCAATTTCTGAGTATATTACACAAAGAATAAGAATTCACAAAGCAATGTATTCCATTCATTCTTCATGTCCTTCCTAAGCTTCTTGTACTGGACAAAAACTTGGCAACTTTTGCTTGTAGAAGGAAATTACCACAGATGCTTCCCCTGTCCATCACTTACATCTTATAAAACAAATCTTCACCCAAATCTTCCACACAAGAAGAGTTCATTGTAAAGCTCCAGTCTGATTTCTTCTCCTCAAGGGAGCATCATTAAAATATGACTTCATTACGAGCTGCATTTGTGCACAACACTTTTGCAAGCCGTATCAAAAGAAGAGCTTCAGGGTGCGATATTATTACCTTGTGCATAAAAATTCGATTCAGCAGCTGAAAATATACCATTTGACCAGTTGCAGAGAGAGGAGCAGGATGGTGATCATAAATAATCTAAGCTATTCAGATAATAATGAATCCTTATTACTGTTCCCAGGTCAGGAATGATATCTTTTTTCATGAACTCTCTGCCACCATCACTGCACTGATCTCCAATTCTCAAATGTGTGTCTTTAATGCTCTCCATCTCACATAGTAATCGGAGAACAAAAACAAGAGAAAAACATTCAAAGGTGTAGTCAAAGACGGCATCCTCAAAAGTGGTCCACATATTCCAAGTTTGACAGCTTATTTTTCAAAGGAATTTTTTGTTTTTCAACACACTTTCTGTCTCTCTGCTCGTAGAGGGACAGAAAATGAGTGGGGAAAATAAGAAAAGAAAAACTACTCCTTCAAACATTTGAAAAAGGAAATCAATTCAAAAAATTCACAAAAATACGTATATCAAGATGCTTGGGGGAAAGTATGTGCGCTGTACACACAGAGACACACACCATCAAAGTGCCCCTCTGTGATATACTTCCAAACTGCTTTGCATGTGTGTATATTATATTTTATTGGCAATCCTAAATATTTCTTCTTTAAATGGAAGAGACTTCTGTTCATACAAAGGGGACACATTTTTCCCCATTCTTTTTACTTAGCTCTGCACATCCCACAAATCTGCCCTGGTGGACACTCCAGAGCAGGATGGTATGTGACCTGGGCTGCTGCAAAAGGAAGAGGAATTGGCAAAAAGCACCACCACCCCTTGTCCAACAGAAGTGCTTTCTGATTGTGAAAGACATACAACAGTTCTCTTTATATGTGAATTCGCTATGTGAGAATTTGCTTATCTGAGAATTCACATAGAAATATATTGCTACCTTCTCTCGTTAGCCACATCTCTGTTCTCATTATCCACCATACAGAGATCTTCTGGAGGCTGCAGGTTCCTTCAGAATGGCACCCTAGACCAGTGCAGACCCCTTTAAAATGACCAGTAGAATCTACCACCAGTCATTTTGAAGGGGTATGTGCTGGTTGCAGGTGCCATTCTGAAGGTCCATTCAGCCACTAGAAGTTCTTTGCAGCATTTAGAGATATTTTGGCACTTCCTACTGCACTCTGCTGGTGTCCTGAGGGTCTCTGCTGGAGTCTTCTGATGGTATCCCCCCCCCAGGGTACCCCTTGTCCCTAACCCAAAGGACTGATGTTCATTATCTGCAAATTTGCTATCCACTAGGTTTTCCAGGAACCTAACCCTAGCAGATAACCAAAAGTGACTGTACTTACGTTCCAGCCCTGTGTGTTCACATAGAACATTCTTCTTCTTCTTCTTCTTCTTCTTCTTCTTCTTCTTCTATACTATATAAACAGTATTTATATACCGCTTTTCAACAGAAAGTTCACAAAGTGGTTTACAGAGAAAATCAAATAACTAAATGGTTCCCTGTCCCAAAAGGGCTCAAAATCTAAAAGGATGCAAAAGAACACCAGCAGGCAGCCACTAGAAAAGACACTGCTGGGGTGAGGAGGGCCAGTTACTCTCCCCCCGCTAAATAAAAGAAGAGCACCCACTTAAAAAGTGCCTCTTACCCACTTAGCAGGGGTTTATAAAAATGTAATGCACAAAACAGCCTTGGATAAGGAACATGGTTGGAACCGACTGATTACATGCAAAGGCAATTTTTATCAAGCATTTAATTCTCTCCCTCTGAAACATTCCCTTGATTTTTCTTAAAAAACATTTTAAAGCCTTACTGGATTATAGCAGGGTAGATGAAGCAGGACGTGTGAGTTTAGCATAGTGATGGCTTGGGATATGCAGGATGGGCTGCCTTTAGATGTGCATAGACCACACATAGCACAAGTTCTTTCGGGGTGAGACTTGGAGCATTGGTAATACTTTTCTTGGACTGTGCTAGCTCAGGTTACATGTGAGGTTTGGGGATGGGTTGGGGGAGCATTCAAAGATGCAACCCCTTTCTGCAACCTGAAGTGGTACAGTCCAGGAAGAGCTTGGCCATGGGAATCTACTGAACGTTTAATTACTCTGCCTTTGATGCATAAGAGAGATACGGCCTTTGTTGTGCTTACTCATTTCTTTGAGGGTCTGGCTGAAGTCATGCATCAGTGGTGAAATGTGTCAGATTGTTCTGTCTCTTGCGATTATGGGGATGGCAAAAGATAAGGTTGTTGCCTGTTGGGGTTGGCCTTGCCCAGCAGAGGGCCCACCTGGCCAAGCCTGAAACCTCAGCACTGATGAGGTTGCACTGATGCCCTACATTACAGGTGAGAGAGGATGCATATGACAGAAACATGGATGCAGTGAGCAACTGCTTTAGCAACACTTTTAAAGGGCAATATCCGGAGTGTAGCTTGCAAAGTGGCAACCCTTCCATTAGATTTACTAGTCATCAACGATGAGCCGATTAGGAGATTTGTGGATAAAGGAGACCTAGAGATATCTAGATTTCAAGATATTCATAATACAACAATGCTCTCTCTCTCTCTCTCTCTCTCTCTCTCTCTCTCTCTCTCTCTCTCTCTCTCTCTCTCTCTCTTCATGTGAGAAAGAATGGAGTTATACTTTTAGATCCAAAATTACTCTGTGATTCGTGCATGCAGGGTGCACTTTATAACCACTCCTCCTGCTCATTCTATGCATATCCTGATCACGTACTGGGGAGACACTCCCTACCTCCAGTTGCAAAGATTTAGAAGGCTGGGATGGATTAAAATAAGCTTAGAAACAGAAGTCATTCAATCAGGTCTAGTCTGATTAAAGAAGGAAGGCCAAAGGGCATGGCTGAAGTCACAAGGTCAGTGACCCAAGCCAATGGCTGGTCACTTTGTTATAGGAAGAAAAGGCGGCTGCTGAGAAGGCATTGCTGGAAGCCTAATAAGAGAGAACTGTGGTCTAGCCTGACCTATTGTAGCACCATGAGCAAAATGCCCTGTCTACGTCACCCCACCTGAACAATCACAAATCACATGCTCTCCTCCTGTTGTTGCTCTTTGGGTATATTTATCTGCACCTTGTCTGCCTGGCATACAGAGAGAGGGACAGAAAATTTGAAGTGAGAGAGCTTCAGAACATCCTATCTCAAACAGGCATGAGACTGCTTGGTAGATCCTGGTCAGAGAGAACTACCTTACTTGGGGTCTTTCGAAGTCAGGGGAGCAACCCTATCCCACCTCTCTTTGACCTGTCCTTACTTTCTGTTGTTTGTTTGTTTGTTTATAACTCTTCTATGCTACCTTTCCCTCACTGATATGGGTGCCAAGGTAAAATTCATGTAGTAAGACAATAAAATAGAACAATAATACTACATGCAGAATAATCAATCAGGAGCAGCAGACTATATTAAAGCAATAACTAGATACAAAAACAAAAAAAGAAAATGGTATCAATAAAAAAAGAACAGCAATTAAGACCTCCCATACACATATGACTTTGCCATTAAAACGTATCCAGAATCTGACAAGAAATATCACTAGGAGGGCAGAAAGAACCCTGGGAGAAGTATCCACAGGAAGGCTCAGATAGTCAACAATAAAGAGCTACTGTTGCAGCACAAGAATCTGGTATGAGTGATTACTCCTACAGCTTTGGGTAATCTCAACCTAGCCCATGAGCACCTCACATCCTTCTGATGTAGAGCTCTCCCCATGGGACAACCCCTGGGGACCCCAAGACTATGGACCTACACTATAATTCCAAGGGCCATTTGGAAAAAGTGCTCTGTTACTATACTGTTCCAGGGTGTCCATCACTATCATGCCCTGCTTTTGAACTTCCAGGGGCTTTTGGCTGCTTACCAGTAGAAACAGGCTGCTGGGGTAGATGGGCCTGTTACAGGTAGATTAATCCTTGGCCAGACATGTGAAATCAGACTATTCCAAGATCCAGACATTCTTGTCCAAGACTTTTTTCAAAACTTTCTGTAGTGCAAACACTAGAAGGTCTTGTGCTCATTCCCATGTACCGTGCAGGTACAGGCTATAAGTTCTGTTCTCTCTTCTGTGGTGTATCCCTGCACAGTTGTTGTTGAAAAATGTCAAAGAGGCCAGCAGACACCTGTATGGGTAACAGTGAAAAGAGCAAGAGGAGGCATTTCTCATTATATTTATGCAATTATTCTGAAATCCAGGCAAATCCAAAATCCAGATACCTTCCTGTCCCAAGCAGTTCAGAAAAGGGATACTCAACCTGTATCTTGTCCAGCAAAGCAATTCTCATGCTGTAAGGTTTTGTCTGTTTGCGGACATCTTCCCTTCCACGAACTGAAAAAAAATGAGCCTGCTAATGGATTGTAAGAATAAATACGGAAGAGTTTACTTCTCTAAAGAGGTTTGCCTCCATTTTTGCCTAGCTTCCATCTCCATTGTGCCAACTGATTAGAACTAGCTAATTACCAGTGTCTTCTCTGTTAATGACAGAGAGAAGAGAAACATAGCTACATACATCCTAAGAAACTAAGAAGAAACTTATTCTTCTATGTAGAATAAGAAATGTGATGACTCCTGATGAATATGGGGATTGTGTATTCCCAGGGATCAATGGTTTGCCCCTCATTTATCTCTAGATTCAGGATCTCCTAACAAAGATTTGTTACCTGTTACAACTGTTAATCGCAGATTGTACACACACACTCAGGATGAGCAAAGAGAAGATGCTTCTATCATTTAAATACAGGCTTATGGGGAGTCCAACCCACGTTAACAATTGTGAGCATGGACTAAAGTGATAGCTGTAATTCAGGATTAAGTACTGTGGACTAATTGGGGCAAAGATTTGCAGAAAAATCTGTTTTTAAAAAGTCTGAAGTAACTGAAAAAGTAAGTATTTGGTGCCCCCATGTGGCCAAGGGGTGCTAGAGCAGCAAATGTTGTTATCTCAGGTCTCACAGTTATCCCACAAAGCTGTAGTAGACTTTGGACTGGTATGCTGAGCAAATTGATGGATTGCTTATTGGTCTACTACCTAATTCAGAACTGTCTGCTCCGGCTGGTAGCATCTCTCCAACGTCTTCAGAGACAACTCTTTCTCAACCTTGATGCCTGAGATCCGTTTAAGAGCTGCCTGTAAGGCAATAGCTAGGAGATGAGAAAATCAGGTCTTACTGGTTGAAATATCACCTCTACCACAAACTCCGTAAGTGGCCAGTGGCAAGCTACACCCTCTCAGCTTCAGCTTCTCAGCTGAAATATGGGGATACTCACACTTATCTAACCGGATTGGTATAAGCATTGCATCACAATGATTCAAGTGAAATGCTTTACACACTCAGAAAGTGGCATACGTGTGTGCAGAGTGTAATTGGAGATGCTGGGGCTTGAGCATATAACCTTCTACATCCAAGGCATGTGCTTTGCCACTGACCTGTAGACCCTCTCCAAATGATCAACACAGGCTCTGTTTCATTTTTGAAACCATAGCCCAAGCTGTAGCTTAGGAGTTAGATGACAAACAACCCAATCCTGAGCTGGCCGGCACATGGGGCTGCAGTGGCGCCAAAAATGGCTGCTGCTGCATCCACCATGCCCCAGGCAGCTGCCGCTGCCTCCTCAGGAGAAGGGGACTTTCATCCCCTTCCTTCAGATAAAGTGAGTAGCCCCACACTGGAGCTACTCAATTCTATGACAATCCAATGGCCAGCATAGAATTCAGAGCCTCCGTGTCAGGTGGACAGCCCAACAAAAAAAAATGGTTGGCAACCTTCAGTCTCGAAAGACTATGGTATAAGCCTACAGCACCCGGTATTCCCAGGTGGTCTCCCATCCAAGTACTAACCAGGCCTGACTCTGCTTAGCTTCCGAGATCAGACAAGATTGGGAGATAGTGTTCAGTGTAGGGAGATGGTTGGCAAACTTCAGTCTCGAAAGACTATGGTATAAGCCTACAGCACCCGGTATTCCCAGGCGGTCTCCCATCCAAGTACTAACCAGGCCTGACCCTGCTTAGCTTCCGAGATCAGACAAGATTGGGAGATAGTGTTCAGTGTAGGGAGATGTTTGGCAACCTTCAGTCTCGAAAGACTATGGTATAAGCCTACAGCACCCAGTATTCCCAGGTGGTCTCCCATCCAAGTACTAACCAGGCCTGACTCTGCTTAGCTTCCGAGATCAGACAAGATTGGGAGATAGTGTTCAGTGTAGGGAGATGGTTGGCAACCTTCAGTCTCGAAAGACTATGGTATAAGCCTACAGCACCTGGTATTCCCAGGCGGTCTCCCATCCAAGTACTAACCAGGCCTGACCCTGCTTAGCTTCTGAGATCAGACAAGATCGGGCATGTGCAGGGCAACAGTTGAAATGCCCAACAAGGAGGCTCAGGATCCAGTGGAGCAAAACTCCACCAGTCCCACCTCCCTCCCGCGCCGCTCCTTCTCCCTTGCACGCCTCCTCCCCGCCCTCTCCCTGTCTTCCCTCCACCTCCCCCCACCCTGGAATGCTTCCTCCCTGCCTCCCCCCCCCATGCCCCCACCTACATCTCCACTCCCCGGCGGTTCACATGACTGCCAAGAAGCAGAGGTCCGGTGCTCCCCCAGCGCTAGGGCCCACAAATGTGCCTTATGGCACGTTTGTGACAGTACGCGCCAGCAATGAGCCGGTGTGCACTGAATAGGATTGGGCCCAAAGCCACTTACAGACACTTGAGATGATTGGCGATTCAGTTCTCTAAGTCAATCCATGACAGAGACCTGTGTTCAGAATACGGAGTGAGGCTTCACGCTCCTAACAGGTAAGTTCAGGATTCTGCAGCAAGACCAAGCAAGGGACTAAAAAGACACACAGAATGGATAGGAATATATGAGAGGCCTCTCAGGATCACCAGTGCTCATGGTAATGCACTTAAAGTATCATGCCCTCAACATGTAGGTGTACACGGCATGGTACCATTTGCATGTGTGCTTCTGAGTGCAGTCCCGTGAGTGCCAAAGCTGGTGGGCTTCTGGGGTGGGGATTTGCAAATCCAAAGCTGATACTCTACTTACAAGAAGGTAAGGGAATGTCTGGGTTTGAACACAACTTCTGGGTTGGGGTGAGGGGGAATACATTCTTTACTACCTTCTTGGGGAGAGAGATGAGCAACATCAGGTGTGAAAGAGAGGCCTAACCCTATTACTCCTTGCACCTTCTGTGATGGTCTCCATAGTCAAACCAGCTCCAGAGCATCTCAAGTTACAATGTTATAATGATAGTCTTAGTTTGGCCCAGGGGTTGGGTTCATTTATTTGTTCATTCATTCTTTCTTTGGGCACAAAACTAACCAACTTTCCAGTAACAAGGTAAGAGCAATGCAGCTCCAAAGCAAGGGAACAAATGTTCCCTTATCTTGAGGAGGTCTCCTTCACTGCCCCCAACTGCAGGATGCAGCACATGCCCCATTGGCACAGCTGTGTCAGAGCTAGAAAGTTGGTTAGGATTTGGGCCTTTCTTTCTTTTCTTTCTTTCTTTCTTTTCTTTCTTTTCTTTCTTTCTTTCTTTCTTTCTTTCTTTCTTTCTTTCTTTCTTTCTGCAGTTCTAATCCCAATCATGCCCCCACCACCCCGTGCTATTTTAATTGCCACAAACAGCTTCCATTTGCTTTTGCTAAAGCCTTTTTTAAGAATGAAAGTGGCAGGTTGGAAGAGGGTGTACATGATTGGAATTGAAATCATGGGGAGGGATAAAGTGCTAAAGATCAGCTACCTCCACCATAATTTTGCCTTGTTGCTGGTGCCCCCATCCAGTGCTACTTTTAAAATGAATAAATCCGGGCCAAAGTCACATGATCATTGCAATATGTACTTTGGCCCTCAACACCAGAATCAGCACAGCTTCCAGAACCTGCTATTATCAGACCTAATTTAGTTTTTTTGCCTGATCTGGGCACAAGGGTGACACGGTTTACAATAGTCTCTGCAGTCAGGACCCAACTGTATTGTGAAGAGTGGTTGGGATGTTGGGTTTCTCAGGTCATTTTGTTTTGGAGTTTCTTTCAATCCCTTGATCTAACACACAACCCAGATCATTTTGTTTGTTTTATTTTTCCAGAAATGTATAGCCCATAACTTTCCCTTGGTGATTTCATGATGGATACATCTCCATCAGTGTGCAGGTTGGTGCTCAGTTGAACTGGAAGTCGGAGATGATGTAATGACATCATTGCCAAATGCTGGAAAGATGCCACCATGCCACTGTGCAGCCATGGGGAGGGGGGGGGGGCTTTGTGCTGTGGCACAGATTCTTAGGGGAAACATTGCTCTTCCTGTGTTTGTTCCCTTCATATTCACTGAATGCAAGAAAATGGGAACATGCCAGCTAACCATGCCCCATTCCCCCCATTCTCTCTGTGCGCAGTCCTTGTCTGCAGGGGGCAAGCACTGTGGGGGTGAGTTTCCTGCCTGACAACACTAGAACTTGAACCTGGGACCTTCAGTATGCAACGCAGGTAATCTGCCACTGAGCTACAGCCTCTCCTCAAGGGATCGGCTTCCCTTGTGATCATAGCTCAATCCCATGCTTCTGGACACTTAACTGGCTGCATGGATGACTACATTACAAATCCATTTAAAATGATGTATTTGCCACTGGGTTTTAGCCTCTGATCTCTCTGGCAGCTGGATTAATCCATTATGCCATCTGAAAAGCTAGGATCCTAGTCTTTCAGGTGGTATAAAAATAATTTCTCTCACTTTGATTACTGATCACTTGGCATCATGTCGTAAATCACAGAGGGAACAGATGACAGCAGTCCAAAGGCATTTAAATTTGTTCA
This sequence comes from Tiliqua scincoides, assembly GCF_035046505.1. NCBI lineage: Eukaryota > Metazoa > Chordata > Lepidosauria > Squamata > Scincidae > Tiliqua > Tiliqua scincoides. The sequence goes on from NC_089821.1 coordinate 284,890,430, forward strand.
GATAAGATACAGTATTTTGCAAACCACCACATGAAGGCAAAAATTGTGAGGTGATATAGTAATATATAACACATTCACAGTAGGGGCTCTTTAAGGGAACTTCAAGTGGACTTTAGGGACAGGAGTCCCTTTGGGAGATACACACGAAAGGGGTCATGTGGCCTCAGGTTTGCATTTACGATGGATCTGCACAGCCATGCCAAGTGGGTTCAGCTCAAAGCACGATGGGAATTCTTGTTTCTCTTGGAACATTTTACAGCAGTTCAAAATCCTCCCATCTCTTTGAGGTTTCCCCTTTCCCTCCCATGGTCCTCTCTCCATGCTCCCCCTCCCCACCCTGTTCCTCTCTCTTCCTGCCCTCCCCACACCGGCTTACCTGCACTCCTGTTGGTAGCTGGCTGTGGCTGCTGACACCATCATCTGCAGCGGTGGTTCCAAAATGGCTACTGACGGCCCACTGCATGTGCTACCATATAATCCTTTATGACAGCGGAACCTCTGCTCCACTGTCATGAAACCTAGTTAGGATTGAGCCATAGAGTGGTAACCTAGGCATGTTTACTCAGAAAATAGTCCCACTGTGTTCAATAGGACTTACTCCCAAATAAATCAGCCTTAATGTAACGTGAAGTACCTTCTGTCTCTCAGGTAGTCTAAGAAAGACAATGGCCAAGATGTTACCATATGCTTGTAATTTCTCTATGCCGCCTGATGATTTCAGCTTAGGGCTTTTGAAAACTGTTTCAAAGCTAGCATCTGAGAGCTCCTGGAGACATTCTGTCTGCCCCTGAAGCCCCCCAATTATAGCCCTGCCAGCATTTCCAGCTAAGGCTGGAAAAGACCCCTCCCTGAAAACTTTGGAGAGCCACAGACAGTCAGCGAGGTGACCAATGGTTTGACTCTAAGGAAAGTAGCTTCGTATATCTGCATGTTCTGAAATATTTTAAATAAATACAGACATAAGAAAAGTAAACTATTGCACTTGAGGACCCCACTGTGATGGGGCAAAGCCTCCCTCAAGCCTCTCCACTGGCCTCCAAGGATACTGTTGTGTGTGTGTGTGGGGGGGGGTCCTCCAAGATAATTTCAAGATTTGGGCCACCCCTTTGCAACCATGGTATGCATCATAATGATTGGTGTTAAATACAGACCACCACATTTTCCCCCTCGTGATTGATGAGAATTTCCTGTTCCCACTCAGTGCTGGCATTTTTTAGACCCTCTTGGATGTGTCCTATTTTGTACTCCTTTCAGCCACCACACTGAAGATTCTCCCTGGGGCACCTGCATTACTTGTGCAGACCAAGCAGGCAAGGCATTTTCCTTATCCCTTATTACAATGCGTGGAGAAGGGAAAGCAAAATTAATCACTCTAAAAATTCTACCTGGAACACAGACTCCATCTAGATGTTGATAGTGATGGCATCCCCCATTGGGAGGGCTGGGAAGGTGTATCCAGCCACACTACCTTGCTGGTCATTCTTTACATGTTCCTGAAAACACAATCAATTATTTCAGATTAATCAATTGCATTTGCAAGCTCCCTTGTCTTGAATTTGGCATGGGATCTGCCGGTTGGTACTCCTACCAAATAGCATCCCATGGAGAAAAGAAAAAAAAAAGTGGCAGCAACTTTCGTGACCTTTGGCTGAAGGTATTGCTTATTTGCATGTTGTGCTCTTAAGTTTCATTGGTAGCCAAATTAATTTTTTAATGATCTTTTGTAAGAGGTGTTATGGGCTGAAAGTTGGCTTCTGATAGTCACCCCTGGGGGCATTGAACCGCCATATTATTAATTTGTCAGTGATCACTTTCAGACTTAATATTTATTAACCAGAACTTTGAATAACTGCAACCTGTATTTTTCATTGCAGTCCTCTTCCTTTACAGATGAATCCATACAGTACATGTAGCAGAATGGGGTGGTTGAAAGCCCTGAAGTGGTAGAGTGGACTGCTTGACTTCAGGCTGAAGGTGGAGGATCATATATTTGAATGATTCCTGCAAGCAGAAGCATATCTTGGAAGCATATATTGGATGGGACCTAAGTGCCCTCGGTGCTAGTTGTGGCGGGGCATGGACTTACAGGTGAAGAGCTGCAACTTGAATGATAGCAAGAGCAAGTTCAGCCCTCCCAAACTCCCTTGTGTCCAAATGGAGCTATTCCGGTTGCTGGGGGGGGGGGTGGAATGCAAGGGGCAGTGTAGTGACACAGGGGGCAACGTCATTGTGTAGCCCCACCCAGGGAGCCATTAGACCCCATTATGCCACTGCCTGCAAGCAAAAGCTAGAACTTCAGGAGAAAGATTCTAGCTCAGCCTGTTCCCTGGTGTGCTGCTTTTCTATAGGCAGGGAGTTGTTTATTTTGGGAACCATCACGGGCTCTACAGTCTGAAGTGGTACGCTCCATCTTACTGCCTCAAAACTCGTTATGCCGCATGGTTGCAAAAATATCATTATCTCTTAAATATGAAAGCATTTTTAAATAGAGTTGAACCTTAACCAGAGAGAGAGAGAGAGAGAGAGAGAGAGAGAGAGAGAGAGAGAGAGAGAGAGCTTGCCACAGATGGGGCATCAAGGTCAGACTGAGAACAGGTTATCATCTCAGGTCTTTGCTGTTCCTCCTGTTGCCAACAGAGTCAGGAGCAGAGGTTGTGTGAGCCCAGTGATGGAGTGAAAAGAAGCCCTGCTCCCTGCCCTGCTGCTTGGGAACTACAGCAACTGGTTTCCAGAGGCTGCTATTCTCATTGGGCTCAACCCCACCACCGATAAGTCACCACCGAAGGGAACAATCGTTTTGGATTGCCACATCAGGGACCCCAACACAGACAAAGACAATATGCTTTGTGGAGGTTTTGTTCCCCATTATCGTACCCCGCCATGACATGGATTGCAGGTTCTTTCCTTCATTAGTCAGAGCTCATGCTCTGCCACAGAGCCACAGCCCTTCTCAAAGTCACTCACCATTAAAACTGCCAGTCATACAGTATAACTGGCAGGAGGTCTGGTCTAGAGGGTAGAGCCTCCATTAGCCCGAAGATAACATCAGAACGTCGCCAGTTCAAGGACACCAGCAGCTCCCTGAACGGCTGAGAATGGTGAGACCTTGAAGCAGCTGACAAGCCCAGCTGAGTGATTCCACCTGCTCTTGGTGTGAGCAAGAAGCGTCTTGGCTGCCCTCCATGTGAGAGATGGAGCTGCTTGTCAGCCTGCCTGGGAGAACTGGAGGCCAGAAGTCAGACCAAACCAGGAAGACCCATTCTGAAATGTTGTTGGTTCTTGAAAGAGAGAACCTCTATGATTGTAAAAATCCTCTTGAGGGATTTAGAAATGCCTGCCTATGTAAACCGCCTTGAATAAAGTCAGAGGAGTAATCCGATGACCAGAAAGGCGGTATATAAATAGTTGTTGTTGTTGTTGTTGAATTATTGAGTTGAATAGTTGAGGAGTTGTTGTTGTTGAATTATTATTATTATTATTATTATTATTATTATTATTATTATTATTATTATTATTATTATTATTATTATTATTATTATAGGCAAAGATCTTGCCCCCAAGAGGACAGAATCCATAACCAATATCTCAGCACTGGAAAAGACACTTTCTGACTATTGTCACCCTGAAGGAATCACTTTAGTGACAGATTTCTCCAATGCCTGCAGCAGGGTGTTCTGAGGTGGCCATCAAGGAGCCAGCTGGCTCTGTCAATTTATCTGAGAAATGATCAGTGCCAAGCTGTGGCCAGCCGTGTGCTTACCTGCAGCCATAGCTTAAGACCAGGCTGAGCACTATGCATTAGAGCACTATGTATGTATTATGTATTTGTCATGTGCCAAATGTTTATGGATAGAAATGGGGCACTGCAGGTAGCTTCCTTTGCTACAGTTCCATATCTTGTTTTCCTTGATACTTGAGGAGTTTATTAGTACCTCTGTTCTAATCCAACTAATAGTATCCACCTATTCATGCTGGAACATTGCTCTTCCATTAGATTTACTCAAAATGTGTGCAGAAAGAGCAACAGGTTCAGGTCATCGTGGTGGGATACTGGAGCATGTCACCAGGAATTAAATATATAGAATACCAGAGCTGTCACAAGTTTTACCATTCCTATGCACGGCATAGTGTCATTGCCTTCGCACTATCTGTGGCAGCCAGTCACCTTCCTGTTATCAGTTCCTACTAATTAAAAGATCAGGAGATCTGGAAGGTCACCCTGATGGACAGGATGTTACCAGCAAGTACAATGCTTGGCAAAAGTGCTAAATATTCCGGACCCTCCTCTTTGGTCACGCAAACCTCAGAACTTCATCTGGAATTCAAAGATATTGTATGTGAGATATCACAAGGGTGGCATTGACCTGTGCAAAGGCAGAGTGCCAGGGTCTCCTCGGAAGGAAGCAGGTGTATGTGTCTTAAATCTGTAACTATGACCTTCTTTGTGTTCAGACCTACACTCCCCACATAGGCAGTCATGGTGTAGGGGCATTTTGTGACATATGGCATACTTAGGCAGTACATGCATAGGAACAAATACTTTAACTCTGCTCCCATCAGCCAAGTGGCAATGCTCCATGCTCTGAAAAGATTGCATTCACTCACATTGCATGTATATACACACACAATGCAGCCTTCCTGAGTAACCTTATTCACAGCTCCAGGTACTATAATTGTGCTACCTGGATCTTTATAATTCATGTCCCAATCCTGTCGTCCTGTCCCTGCCCCCCACTGCAGCGATGCAGCTGTGCCAAAAAGGCACGGCCCAAGGGCAAACATGAGCTAAGTGTAAAACATATATGCTTACCTCCAAGTAAACCCTGGGACTGCCTGTGAGTCTCCTCAGACATATGCCACCACTTCTGGCGGTGTATGTCTGAGGAGAGAAAAGGGTTGGGGAAGCAATGAAACCAGGGATAGATAGGATCTGGTGTGCACCATTGCCACTGGATCCACCCCCTCCATATACCTGGTTCCTCCCCCTCCCTGCCCAGTTACTTCCCAGTCCTCCCACCCCACCTTCAACTTACCAAATGGCCACCGACAGAGCAATGAGCATGCCACTGATGGCCATTTTATGACCATAGCAGTCATTTCCACTGTCATAACCTGCTCTGTGCAGCAGAGGCATCACCAGGGTCTGTGTCACCTGGTATGAGAGCTCAATGTGTAACCCCCATGATGGACCTCCTTCCATACCAGACCATACAGAATAAATTGCAGCATCATACGCTTAATGCACTGGCATCAGTAGGGTTGGTGTAACCCTCCTTACTTATTTTAATATATAACAGTATGGGTCTCCCAACAACGAACAAAAAACCAGTGGCCAACTTGACGACACTCACACAACTGAAGAAGAGTTCTAGTACAGAGGAGCACCCCCGTGTCTGTGGATCCCGTATCCATGGTTTCAATTATCCACGGATGTGCCTCCCTGCCCCAGTCCCCACCATAAAAATGTCACTTCTGGTTTTGGTAAAAAAAACAGAAGTAATATTTTTCTGCCTAAATGGCCGTTCAGAGCCCTGCAAAAGCTGTGGGCAGATGTGCATGGCCTCTGTGGGGCTCAGAAGAGCCTCCAGAGGTGAAGGAAGCACAGTTCCTCTCACCTCTAGAGGGTCCAGGTAGGCTAAAGTGCCATTTCCTGACTATCACTATTAGTGTACAGAAGCTCCTTCTGTCCAGTGGAACTGTACCGAGCCTATATCCACAGATTCACCTCTGCACAAGGCTTCTGTACAGGGCAGCCTAAAAGGAAAGCCAGGCTGCCTTCAAGGATAGGCTTCCAAACACAACATGAACAAATGACATCCTTGGGGGGCTCTTGTTCTCCCCACTCCCTTCCCAGCTTGTGCAAAACAAGAGCTTGTTATCTAACAGGGAGAGGGGATGAATTAACATAACCACTTCTCCACACAGCAATTAGCAAATGAAATCAAAACAAGGGAAATGTCCTCCATTTATCTCTTCCTGCCAACCAGCACCTGACTGCCATATAATCCACAGCAATTAGCCAAATAATAGGACAGTGGGAGATTTATCATGATGCAGGAATTAGGGAGGGCACGATTAATGTACGGTACATGAGCCTACATTGCAGAGCGGGGGGGGGAGGGGGGTTAGGAAAACTTAAGACTGTGGTATTGAATGCCTTTGTCTAACTAAGCAGTCCTTTGAATGGAGGAGAGTTTGCCTGGAGGATCAGGCTCATGTATCCATCCTAACATGAGTGTGAGGATTGTGAAGGGAGAGTCTGCATGAGAGAACAGCTGATCAGGAAGCAGTGCTTAAACCTTCCCTCTCCTGCTTTATTTATCATAGATATAGGCAGGCTGACCATATTCCCCAATTTTTCAAATGGGTTTTCTTTACAAGTATTAGTCTATGAAATAATTCGTAGAATCCTCCAGGTGTTTCCTTTCATAGTGCAATCATTGTCCTGGCTCTCTACAGGCAGGGCCAGCCTTAGGACAATTTGATCAATTAGGCCAAATTGGGCCCCTTGCCTGAAGGGACCCCACACTGGGGTAGCAAGCAGAGTTCCTGCAGCCAGAACCTCACTCTGCAACAGACACTTTGACATGGAATCTCCCGTGATGAGGCGTCGCAAGGAGAGCACGGTGAGCGGAGCATTGCTGCTGGACAGCCTTCCTGCTTGTCCGCCTCTGGGTCCAACTGGCTTTGAATTAGCCCCCCAGGAAGTAGTTGGCAGTGATGCCCCTGCCAGGTGCCTCACCACTGCTGCATCTGGTGAGCAGGAGACCACGGGGTGGGACTCCGCAAAAATGTTTGCATTGGGCCCCGCAGCTCCCAAGGCAAGCCCTGTGTGCAGGCAACTACAAATCATGTCCCAGTCTGGTTCTCAAGATGTTATCCATTCTTACCAGCTGACTCTTCCACATTTCACAATCCTTCACATTCCTCTGCACTTCTGGTCACTCATCCAAGGCAAGACCCAAGCTGATCCTGTAGAAGGTGACAGCTCAACCTCCAGACCACACCTCCTGCCCACGCAGACCACCATCTGGAAATGCCCACCTGTTTGTTTAAAAAACTTTCTCTCTTCTCACTGTGCTTTAAAATTAGCTGGGGGGGGCAGGGGGAGAGGAGTATTTTTAGAGGAACCTCAGTGGAACTGATGTGCTTTCTTATAGCTTAAATGACTTGCAAATAACTGAGTAAATAAATGGAACTTTCCTTCTGGGACAAACAGAAGGCACAGGAAGGAATCTGGATCTGGTTTGAGAGAGGGGTAATGGGTTCAAGCCCTCTCCTTCATGCTATGGCATCCCTAGGTAGAGATGTCTGGTCCTCATGCTGCCCCCTTCAGCAGGGCAATGGAAAAAACCCTCTGTTTAGGGAAGCTTTCTAGTCTTAAAAGTGACATCTCTAGAATTTGTGTTTAGTCTGCTATATGTGTGTATGTAAGAACATAAGAATAGCCCTGCTGGATCAGGCCAAAGGCCCATCTAGTCCAGCTTCCTGAATCTCACAGTGGCCCACCAAATGCCCAGGGAGCACACAAGACAACAGACACAATCTGCATCCTGGTGCCCTCCCCTGCATCTGGCAACCAGAGGCAGCCTGCCTCTAAAACCAAGAGCTTGCACATACCTACTATGCCTTGTAACCCATAATGTGTGTTTATGCAGTAAGGCACAACTGAGCAAAACCAATTCATTTTTTCAAATAGTGACATTTGATGTTTTAAAGGAATTTTTTTTAATTTTAGATATATGTCCTCTAGGCTCAACACACAAAATGAGAGGCTGCCCCTGAATATTCCAGTATTGAATGCCTGGCACTTGCAAAAGCCACTTCTCATTCAGCTAGTAGCCTAGCAAGTACTTCTGAATGGTGAATTGTAAGTGCTTTGGGGTCCAATCCTATTGGGGCACTGCGCCACCAGAACTCATGTTCCAGTGGTGCAACATGCTTTATGACTGTTGCAAAAGATGACATGCCATAGAGTATGGCAGGGCTGCCGCCACAAGCAACAAACAGCTATGGCCATGCACCAGTATCCTGCCAAGGAGTCCTGGAGCCTATAAGTCAACATGGGGGGGGGGGCAGATGGGAGTAGGCAGAACAGGGCAGAGGGGGCAGAATGTGGGCAGGAAGGGGGCAATGTTGCTGGCACAAGTCTAAGAAGACCCATTTGGGCATTAGAGGTTCACCCCTGAACAAATATTCACTTGCGTGGTGGAGACCCTCCAGGACCACTCCTCCCCTGCATTAGCGGAGGAATTTAGTTAGGATTGGGCTGCCCATTAATTTTCCGTGATTTTAGATGTATAATAAAGGAAGATTAAATCATTGTTATTATAACTCTATCATATCACTCTTACCACCTTGTTTCCACAAACTGAAATGCTCTTTTTTCCTTTATTAACTAGTCAACACAGCACCTAAATAAAGAAGCATCCCTTGTGCAGACGGTCACAAGTTCAATCCCAGGCATCTCCTGTAGGACTGGAAAAGACTCCTGTCTAAAACCCTGCAGAGGCTCTGCCCGCCAATGCAGACACTTCTGAACTTGACAGACTAATTGTCAGATTGGTAGGAAGCAGATTTCCATGGTCACGTGAATCTTCGACATATAGACTGGAAAAAGAATGAGATTTAGCAGAGAAGAAATGTCTTATGTCTTGGAAAATTTACAAAATTAGTCCTAGGGCTGTGAATGAATGATAAATACACAATGGAAGACAAGACAAAAGTGCTCGTGCCTAGAATGGATTGTTGAATCCACTTGAAATTTCTCAGCCATTCTGAAGCTTGCAATAACAGAATGGTAGCAATGGCCCTGCCAAGCAGATCCATTTGATTCCAGTGATCGCCATTTATATGGTCAGGCCACACTGGAGTATTTGAAGGATTGTGAATGGCTGATTTCCCCCTTTTTAATCTCAAAGGTAGTCATGGCAACTACTGTGAGATACAGGAAGCTGGACTAGATGGGCCTTTGGCCTGATCCAGTGGAGATCTTCTTATGTTCTTAGGTTAAGATCTACTGGGAATAATGTAATTCATTGTAATGTCATTTGATACCACTGCTCTATTTTCTAGGAGTGAGGGGATTATTGTTTTGTATCAGCATAACTGAAAGTTTCCAAAATATGTTTGGCAACCTGCTATGCTTCAGTATTTGCTAACTGCCAAATAAAGGCAGCAAATTCTCAAGAGAACTGCGGAGGGCTGACGTTTTGCCTCCTAGAATGTTATGTTGAGTCTAAGAAAGTCTAAGGGACTGGGGGGGTGAGGGAGATGTTTCAAGAGTCATCCCAGAGATGGATGAATTTCTCAAGCAACCTAGACAAGAACAGGTGATCTCCATGCAGACACCAAGAAATAGACAGTGGTGTGGAAAAAGCTAACCAAGAGCAGCCCTGCTGGGCACGGGGTGGAAAGCTGAACTTAACAGCTATGAGGAGACTGACTTTAAGGCGACCTTCAGTGGAACTCCTTAGCAGTGTATGCCAGGCAATCGCTGGTAAATCTTTATTAATTTTAATTGGCGGCACCCATTTATAAGAACCATTAAAAAGGATAAATTGAGCCCATCCGGCGTAATGTCTTTTGTTAATTAGTTTGTCAGCACTGTTTTAATATCCCCTAATGACTTCATATTTCAGGCCTGACATTAAAGGAGACGGTGTGAGAAAGGAAATGGTCTTATCACTGTGTACCTTTTCTCTTTTTTTGAACAAAAAGTGTCCTTCCTGGACTGACCAAGGTTAGGTGTCATTAATGCAGAAGCAGGTACTATGGGAATTGAAGGGACACTCCTCGGGGAGCCAGATTTCTCCTGCCATTCAAGGGCTGGGATGTTAGATATATCTCCCTGTGAAGCTCTATCTCAGACTGCCTGGAGATTAGAGGTGCTAGCCTAGAGAGGATCCCTTTGCCCCACTGGAAGCCTTTCTTTGTCATAGGTGGAGGTGGGAGAAAATGGTTCTATTTTTTCACAGATTTTGGTGTTTTAGAAGTGCAGAAAGCAATGTTACTTTTTTTTTTATTCAAAACTGACATTATAATTATAATCACTTTTAAAGTGTACTAGGTACATGATATAGGTGGTATAGTGTCAGCAGATGCAGCCACACTTATTACCCATGCGATGCCCATTAAAAAAATAAATAAATAACCAAATAAAATGGTTTTATTTTTTCACAGATTTTTTTTTTTACAAGCATGAGAAGTGCAGAAAACAGTGTTATGTGTTTTTATTTCATTATCACAGTTTTCTCCCACCTCAAGTCATAGCATCCTGACCTTCCATCAGTACTGTGCTCTATACCCACCCCTTTGGATTTAACTTTCCTTCAGAAAAGCCTCCACATGACATATTTGTCTTCAGGGAAAATACTGTAGAATATGATTCTGATCCACAGTATAGCCAACGGAAACTATTGCAAACTTATTCCTTTTGAAAACCAAGAACAGAACACTACACCCTACTCTTAAAGAAAGTAGCAGAACACATTTTCTACCTTGGCAGAGAGAAAAGGTACCATAGTTCTCATCTCCAGTGGTGTAGCTAGAGGGGCTGCAAAGCACTAAGGCTGCAATCCTAATCACACTTTCCCGAGAGTAAGTCCCATTGAACAAAATAGGACTTACTTCTCAGTAGACCTGGTTTGCATTGTGCCCTAAGTTTTGCAGAGAGTTTCAGTGTGGTGTGCAAGTGGTCCCTCCCCCTCCCCTTTAGAGCCATTCCAGTCGTGGGAGCAAAATGGAGGTGAATACATGGAATGGCTCTGAAGGGGAGGGGATGCTTGCATGCCACAGAGAGGCTCCCTGCAAAACTTAGTGCTTTGCTCATCTCTTCAGATATTCACTGTGATTTTTGCTGCAGATCAGATGATAGCGAATTAACGAACGTATGACAAATGCATAAAAGGAAAGCATGAGAAACATAATCTTCTTGCAATGGAATATATGCTGTTCATCACTAAACATGCCATATACACTCCATAATGGCTGTAGAAGAGGGAGAGTCACAGCCCCTTTTCATCTGCCTGGAGGGACCAACTGCTATTTGGCTCCTCCCCTCCCAGAACTCTCCTGCAATGACCACAGGTTGACAGCCAGTTGAGACAATAAAGAGATCGCAGAAGCCCAAACAATATATATTAGCAACCTTCAGTCTCAAAAGACTATGGTATCGCGCTCTGAAAGGTGGTTCTGGCACAGCGTCTAGTGTGGCTGAAAAGGCCAATCCGGGAGTGAAACAATAGACCTGCTAATATGTCATCAGAAAGTTTCATCACCGATCAGGTGTTAAGCAGTGACTTGGACATCTGAGGCCCAATCCTCTTCCCCACAAGTGTATGCGATGCAGTGGTGCCAATGGAGCATGCACTACATCCTATAGTGGAGGGGCCTTGGATTGCCCCATTGGCACTAGATGGCCTGGGAGAGGTAAGTATAAATATTTTTTATTTACCTTCCAATAGGTTGCCTGGTCATTAATGGGTCTCCTTCTACTTATGCCAGCTACTTAGCTGGCATAAGTCCGAGGAGCCTCAGGGAGCAGGTCTGGTCCAAGAAGGAAGATAGGATTCCAGCATGTGTTGACAATGCCAAGATCCACCCCAAGCTGCCCTTGAACCACTCCCTGCCCAGCCTCCTCCCTGCCCCAGACTTCCCCTGAACTGCCCACAACCCACCTCCACTGCTACCTTACCTGTTCAAGCACAGCCTAGGTGGGCCATTGGCATGCATGCAAGGCCTCCAGCAATTTGCACCAGCAATCTGGTAGTGCACAACAGCAGTGTGCCATCTACAGCCCTGCATAAGCACTTACAGTAGTGGAAGACACAATACTGGGGGTGCTAGATAATTATGCTGGTAGCTAAGCAGAGGGAGTGCATCTCCACTGGTTCTGCTGGACCTCTCAGTGGCTTTCAATACCATCAGCCATGGAACTCTTCTGGACCTCCTGGCCATGATGGGGCTGTGAGGCACTATGTTATAGTGGTGATTGTATTTCATGAAGGGTGGCTTCCAGAACATGGTACTAGGGCACTCCTGAGCTCTGCCATGCCATTGGCTTCTGATGCTCACCTGTTGCTCACCTACAGGTTTTATCCTCTTCCCCCTATTCCGGGGGGGGGGGGGAATCCACAGGTAAGGCATTAGGTGTCAACCGTATGTGGATGACACTCAAAGCTCAATCCTATGCATGTCTACTCAGAAGTAAGTCTCATTAAAGTCAATGGTGCTTACTCCCAGGAAAATGTGGATAGGATTGGGCTGTCAGTTGTGTATATCTTTGTCTTGCCCTGCTGAAGAGGTTGAGGAGGTTTTGAACCAGTAGCTAGAGTCAGTGAAGGCCTGTATTTGGGTAGAAAAACGTGAAATGTTCTCTCACTGTATGTTGTCCTGGGTGATCTTATCAAACCCTTTGGTGGCCACAGTGAGATCCAGTGACAGAAGAGGAAGTGTTGCCGCCTCTTGCAGCATCACTCCCAAATGGCCATCCATGGAGACTCTGTGCTCCTTTCTCTGTTGGCAGCCATTTTACAACAGAAGCCTGCCTTCATAAATCTCTCCCCTTGATAGCTGGAATAGGATTGGGCTGTTTATCAAAAGAGCTCTGCAAAAAGTTTTGACTGGCTCTAAAGGTTTCATGCCTGGGGGGGGGGGGGTGCAATAGGCAATTTTCTTTTAGATCAGGAGATTCCCTCTTCCTGTTTCGCTCCTCTTGCTTCAGCCTAAAGGATTGTTCTGCTAGCACCATTCTCTGATTCAGAAACAGCAGGTGGGGAGGGAAATTCCTAGATTAAACAGTATACGACATCACACATACTAAATGCAGTCTATAATCACTGATTCAATACAATCTGGGGAAAAAAATACCGATGCTATTTACACAGTTCTAGTTGCCAATGCAATCTGCCTTTTTCCTGATTGCATTCTGTTTGCATGCATTGATGGCACTCTATAACCATGACCAGGAACACTGAAGGTGCAATCATCATCGTCTATGTTTATAGATTGCAAATGGTATTTGTTGCCAGATTTATTAGAACAAACATTCTATGCATGTTGTCACTTTGAGTGATCCCTGTGGTTACTTGTACTGTTCTCAGAGGCATCTGCTGTCTGACTGAGGCAGGCTGTTGTTTTGAACAGTGCAGAAGGCAGCCAGGTTGGTGGCCACCTTTTCCTGTCTGCTTTCACTACAAGCTTCTTTCCATGATGATCTTGCTCTTCCTGTCTCTCTTTGTTTCCTCTTCATGTGTCTTCACAGACTTTATATTCTCTTCATTGCTTAATCTAATCTAATTTAGGCCTCCTGTTTCTCCTTTGCAGTGGCCCAGGAGGGTCACAAATGTGCCATAAGGCACGTTTGCACCTCCTCATGAGTTGGCTAGGCCAGCCTGCAGAGGCTGATATGCCTCCGCGCCGACTGAGTCACTGAGCCTTGAGATGGCCATGCTGGGCCGATGCAAAGCTCTGGAGTGGGCAGGGAGGAGGCAGGAGGGAGGTGTTCCAGGGAGCGGGGGCGGGGGGCAGCCCAGGGGCAAGCGGGTAGGGAGCAGGAGGCAGGACTGGGACCCAGCCATTATGCCGGATCCCAACCCCCGTTCCTGAGGAGCGTGGCATGGCTTCAAGCTGCTCTGCTCTCCTCAGACTTGTGCCACCTCAGGAGACCCACTGGGCCCAGGGTGGCTTATCCAGAGGTAAGAGAAAGAGTTTCCCCTTACCCCTGGCTGAGTCGCTTTGTGCACCTATCCTGTATTGAATACAGTACAGGCCTCTTGGCTTGCCTGTTCCAGTTCAAGATCGGATTGAGCCCTTCAGCTCTGATCATTCTTGGTTTAGTACCCATTGTTCTGTATTTCCTCTTCCTACTCACCATGACCCATTCAATTACTTATCTTCCTATTGTGCCTATTTCGTTTAAATTGTGAGTTCAGAGTCATCTCTAATTTGCTGTACTGTGCCAAGTAATTTTTAGGGACTCCACAAATTAAACTACAGTTATGTGCATAGGGGGGGAGCGGGAGGCAGGAGAGAGTCGTTCTGGGGAGGATGGGTGGGGGGGCAGCCCAGGGGTAAGCTAATAGGCGATTCCCTCTTACTTCGTGCAAAATAGCACCAGGAAATAGGGACCCCATAGGAGGAGCTACCATTTCCCCATAAAGCTCAGGAAGGATACAGAAAAATGTAGACCTCTTTCCATCAGGAATGGAAGGAGATTGATCTCCAGTGTACATTAGATAAAATGCTTGACAATGGAAAATCACTTCCAATAGCAACCACAATATAATTTCCACACCTAGTGCTAGCTGAACACTATTGAAATCATTTCCATCGGTCAACATAGATAAAGGTGCTATTTTTCTTTCCCATAATTGCTGCAGGCAATGCTTGGCAAAAGTGCTAAGTGCTTTCTTTAGATCAGTGGTTACATAAGAACATAAGAACAGCCCCACTGGATCAGGCCATAGGCCCATCTAGTCCAGCTTCCTGTATCTCACAGCGGCCACCAAATGCCCCAGGGAGCACACCATCACATATTCAGCACCAGGACCCACTTTTTAGAATGTGAATCTGTCAGGACCCACCAGAAGTGATGTCATGACCAGAAGTGACATCATCAAAGCAGGAAAATTTTTAACAATTCTAGGCTGCAATCCTACCCACACTTACTTAGGAGTAAGTCCCATTTACTATCAATGTTAAAAGCATATACATAGTAGCCTGTTAAAAGTACAGGTCTGTCACATTTCTCCAGATGCAGTCTCATACCATGGTAGCATCAAGTCTAAAATGTTAAAAATAAGATATTGAAATGAATGGGGACCCACCTGAAATGGGCTCACGACCCACCTAGTAGGTTTCGACCCACACACTGTTCTAGAAGGTAATTTGAAAATGTAACAAAGGATCCTGGAAAAAGGATCCTGTTGTACTGTAAATACTGATTAAAAGCCAAAAAGCTCTTTTCAAGCAACAAATAGAACAAATACTGATTCTGAAGGTGTGTTAAATACTTCTGTAAAATCAACGAATTTCAGTGGGTTGTTTTTCCTTCATCTATTTTTGTTACAAACAAAAACAAAGCCTACCACTAATCGATTGTTCACAGGGGGTGTGTATAATTAGGCTACGGAGTTCATTGCTGCAGTGTGCTATTGCAATTAATCTAGAAGCAAAGTGTTTTGGGGGTGTTTTTAAAGGCTGGATAAATGGAAGGATAAAAGCATTGGAGCTAGGATGGTGCAATTGCTAAGTCTGTAGACAAAAGCTCTGCAGAGGGACCACTAGTTCAGTGGCACACAGTGCACATTTTGCACGCAGGCATTCCAGGTTCAATTCCTGGCATTTAAAAGAATCTCCAGTTGCAGGGCTGACAGACTTATATCTGAGACCCCGCAGAGCCATTTCCAGTAAATCCCACATCAGCCACAGGGTCTTGAGCAAGTCACTCTTCTCCCAGGTGTAGGCAGCCCTTCACTTACATGGGATAAAACAGGCCTCCTTCACACTGCAATAGTAAAGGTTACTGACGTGATTGATGCAGAGCACTTTGAACATTCAAATTGCACTACAACGTGCCACGGTAGGAAGAAGCCTTGCTGAAGAGACCCAAATCACATGTGCGTTTTGGAGTGCTTTAATAATCACTTAGGCACCTTTCTTCAAGACAATGAAGATTACTGCAATTCAATATCCAAAGTAGAGCAATACCAGCTCGTGTCACATTCCCCACCTGCATGCTTTGATGCTGGTCTGATGCTAATCTGTTACTAGGCCCAGAAGGTGCCCCACAGGAATCCTTCTGGTCTGCTCCACTGCCTTTTCTTTCATCAACCCCTCCACTCATCTCCCATGAAAGAGACAAAGTCAAGGGGATGCCTTGTCAATTTCTCTTTCCTTTAGAGCAGGGGTGCCCAAACCCCGGCCCTGGGGCCACATGCGGCCCTCGAGGCCTCTGAATGTGGCCCTCAGGGAGCCCCCAGTCTCCAATGAGCCTCTGGACCTCCAGATATTTGTTGGAGCCCGCACTGGCCTGACGCAACTGCTCTCAGCATGAGGGCAACTGTTTGACCTCTAGCCAGTGACATCACTAGGGTTCGGGATGCCAGCGTGTCAACCCCCCCCCATGCAGTGAGCAGGGCAATACCCCAGGAGGTGGGTGTGGTGATGTACCATCACTCTGCCCCCACTGGTTTCTTGGCTGTACCTTTTGATAGAACAAAGATAAAACACATTCTGCATGAAATTACACACTGATATATATAACATGATGGTAGTATTCTTCCAAATTATTATTTTGGTCACTAGTGGTGTAACACACACCCCTCCAAGGGTGTCAACTTACTAACACCTTATTGCAGCAGTTCTCAAACTTTTAGCACTTGGACCCACTTTTTAGAATGACAATCTGTCCAAGACCCACCAGAAGTGATGAAATGGTGGAAGTGACATCATCAGGCAAATTAAAATAAATAAGTATAAATAATTAAAGTAAAACAAATAAATAAGCAGAAGCCAGCCCTGGTCCACCAAGTGAATTTCCTCCATAGCCCGCCTGCAATAACACCCCCCTCCTCCAAAACCAGTAAGGTTTTCAGCCCTATCCAGTGCCCAGTTCAATTTAAGAACTTCTGTTTAAACCACATCACTGTCATTGGCTTTGCAGGTCTCAGAAAAGTTTACCTTATCAGCTGAAGCCTCTGCTTTGATCCTTTTTAATTGGGGGGTAGGCTGCCCTCTGGAGCACTTGTTTAGCTCCAGGTGCATAGGATCAGGACCATTCTGGTAGCCTTGTACTCTCCTTCACCTGATCTTCCACACCAGCCAAGGCACATTTGCTTACTCACAAGTAAACATGACCGTGAGGCTTAGTTTCGCTTTCCATAGGGCTCAATACATTCATCTGCTTGGAGGGAGGGACTTCCTTCTTAGGTGTTTTTGGGGGCTGCATTCATTGGATCAGGACCATTCTGGTGTTGTTGGATTCCTCTCAGCCAGCCCTTTCCGTTGGACTAAGGCAAGTTCACTTACTCACAAGTAAACATGCAATACGGCTCACTTTCACTTTCCATAGGGATCTATGCATTTTTTGTTCTCCAGTTTTTTGGCCATAACTTTTGATAGAAAGGAGATATTTCATTCAGGGTTTTTGCATTGCATTCTGCTCAAAGTTCCACATCCAACGGTATATAATATGATGGGGTTACTCCTAACCACCGTGATTTTAGTGTGCCCCCTGTGCGCGTCACCCCCCCGTGCGCATCACCCGGTGTGGACCGCACCCCCCGCACCTCCTAGCGACACCACCGCCTCTAGCGTGAGCTGTGGGATGAGGGCTCCCTCCACTGCTTGCTGTTTCATGCCTGTGATGCAGTAGCGGCAGCAAAGGAAAGGCCGGCCTTGCTTTGTGCAAGGCCTTTTATAGGACTTGAGCTATTGCAAGACCTTCATTCATTCATATAAGTTCATCTTTAATATATTCATTTATGTAAACATATAAATTTATTCAAATTTTAAATGTGAACTTAAAATTTTTTTAATTTTTTTTTAAATGTAAATTTAGAACTTTAAATTTAAAACCTGACAGTATCAGAGAGATGATGTGGCCCTCCTGCCAAAAACTTTGGACACCCCTGCTTCAGAGCAGTGATTCTCAGATGTTTAGCACTGGAACCCACTTTTTTAGAATGAGAATGTCAGGACCCACTGGAAGTGTTCTCATGACCAGAAGTGACATCATCCAGCAGGAAAATTTTTAACAATTCTAGGCTGCAATCCTACCCACACTTACTTAGGAGTGTATTTACTAGTCCCATTTACTATCAATGTTAAAAGCATATACATAGTAGCCTGTTAAAAGGACAGGTCTGTAACATTTCCCCAGATGCAGTCTCATACCATGGTAGCATCAAGTCTAATACATTAAAGATAAAATATTGACATGAATGGGGACCCACCTGAATTTGGCTCACAACCCATCTGGTTGGTCCCGACCCACTGTTTGAGAAACACTGCTTTAGAGTATTACTGTGTGTACTCCAGTTGATGCACACACTTGTGCACTGAAAACTCCACATCTCTCGTTCACACAGGGACATTAATAGCAGGGGAGAGGCTGAGGATGAGATCTGTCAGAGAATCCAAAACATCCAGTCTAGGCAAAGAGATATGTATGACTTGCCACAAGGTGGCAGAGGAAAACCCGATTGCTCTTGCAGAAATAGGATGCGATGCCATATCCTCAATGGAAACTGAAGATTTTCAGTTGAAAATGAAGATGTCCTTCAGATTCTTATTTATAAGTAAGCAGGAAAATGAGGGTGTACTGTGTCCAAGCTTTTATTGATATTTTTGGAATAAAGGAGTTTGGGCAGGGCTATGTTCTTTTTCAAATGTTGTTTTGCACTTAGCATATTTCAGCCTCTGCGTAAATAATAAATAGCATTTTGTTTTTGCTCCTTATTCATTCGCCATTAATCATTTGGAGTTTGTCAGTCACATGGGCTTCCTACTCCTGGAATTGCAAGCTTGGGTTTTGAACCACCTCCACTTTGCTGCCCTAGCTGGCTGGAAAATATATCTGACCATCATTGGCATCCTTCAGTCTTGAGAGACTATGGTATTGTGCCCTGAAAAGTGGTTCTGGAACAGCGTCTAGTGTGGCTGAAGAGGCCGATTCGGGAGTGACAATCTCTTCCACACTGGGAGCAAGTGCAGTCTGTCCCTGGTCTGTCTCCCTGGCTGTGGGCCTTCCTCCTTTGCCTCTTTGCCTCAGTCTGTTGGCCAAGTGTCTCTTCAAACTGGGAAAGGCCATGCTGCACAGCCTGCCTCCAAGCAGGCCGCTCAGAGGCCAGGGTTTCCCACCTGTTGAGGTCCACTCCTAAGGCCTTCAGATCCCTCTTGCGGATGTCCTTGTATCGCAACTGTGGTCTACCTGTAGGGCGCTTTCCTTGCACGAGTTCTCCATAGAGGAGATCCTTTGGGATCCGGCCATCATCCATTCTCACGACATGACTGAGCCAACGAAGGCGTCTCTGTATCAGCAGTGCATACATGCTAGGGATTCCAGCTCGTTCCAGGACTGTGTTGTTTGGAACTTTGTCCTGCCAGGTGATGCCGAGGATGCGTCGGAGACAGCGCATGTGGAAAGCATTCAGTTTCCTCTCCTGTTGTGAGCAAAGAGTCCATGACTCGCTGCAGTACAGAAGTGTACTCAGGACGCAAGCTCTGTAGACCTGGATCTTGGTATGTTCCGTCAGCTTCTTGTTGGACCAGACTCTCTTTGTGAGTCTGGAAAACGTGGTAGCTACTTTACCAATGCGTTTGTGTAGCTCGGTATTGAGAGAATGAGTGTCGGAGATCGTTGAGCCAAGGTACACAAAGTCATGGACAACCTCCAGTTCATGCACAGAGATTGTATTGCAGGGAGGTGAGTCCTCATCCTGAACCATGACCTGTGTTTTCTTCAGGCTGATTGTCAGTCCAAAATCTTGGCAGGCCTTGCTAAAACGATCCATGAGCTGCTGGAGATCTTTGGCAGAGTGGGTGGTGACAGCTGCATTGTTGGCAAAGAGGAAGTCACGAAGACATTTCAACTGGACTTTGGACTTTGCTCTCAGTCTGGAGAGGTTGAAGAGCTTTCCGTCTGATCTGGTCTGGAGATAGATGCCTTCTGTTGCAGTTCCAAAGGCATGCTTCAGCAGAACAGCGAAGAGAATCCCAAACAAGGTTGGTGCAAGTACACAGCCCTGCTTCACGCCGCTTCGGATGTCAAAGGGGTCTGATGTGGAGTCATCAGTGCCCTTCATGTCCTCGTGGAAAGACCTGATTATGCTGAGGAGCCTGGGTGGACAACCAATCTTGGGGAGAATCTTGAAGAGGCCGTCGACCTGGTATCTGACCAGAGAGAGAGAAGTGCTGCTAAAACATCTAGCAGCCCAATTCTAACTAACTGGCAATCTGGCAATGCAGCAGCACTGATATGGTGTCCACTTCATTGGGGGGGGGGGGTGTTTCAGCCTTGGAGGCCTCCTCAGGGTAAGAGAACATGCCCTGGGATAAGCCTATACCTGGCTGCTGGGTCTACTTGGAGCTGCACCAGCGATAATGCTGTCACAGTCTATGCGGACCAGTGAAGGTGGATTGAGCCAAGGAGGGGTTTAGGATTCGACAGGCAATGCTGCCACAGAATCTGCTCCCTTCCTGGGCCTGATCCAGCTTTCTCCTCATACTGGTTGCCTCCCCATCCATCTTCCCCGATCTCATTCAGCTCCCTGCCCACCTCCCTCCCACCCTCTGCACAGACTTACCTCAGGCATTGGGCACCCCCAGTCTGTCACCATGCATACCCAGCTGCTTGTCACTTTTGAGACCACACTCTCCAGCATTTCCACATTTGTGGCAGCCGGAAAATGCATTACACCACTGGAACACATGTTCCGGCAGTGTAATGGCCCAATAGGATTGGGCCATGAGGCTTTGATACATTTACGTAGTGCTTGATGAGTGTGCAAAGCGCATTGCCTTGTTATCTTGATGTCATCTTTTGTCAGCAAAATAACAGTTGGGGATCTGGAGCGGGAGCCAGCCTAAGACCGCCTCACTGAATGAATTTAGGGCAGATGTGAGGTTCAGACCAAGGGAAGCCCAAATCCGAGCTTAGCCTCTTAGCTGTTGGCTGCGGTGAACATATTTGCACCTGAAGCCAAAGAAGACATTGACTAATACGATTCCAGTCGGCTACTAGAACTGTCCAAACACAGTGAAATAAGATTTATTAAATAATTTATGGGAACCACATCCACTCACATTCATTAAAAGGAATGCTTGGCGAATATTATTCAATCTGTTCTAATCAAGGACAAAAACACACTCTGCAAAAGTGAGCTGTAGCACTGCTACCCACAGCTACACAGACCCAGCAAAGCAAAAAACAGTAAACTGTTTGGTAAATTGAAACCCCATCTAATTAAATGGAAGCACATTATTTATCGATCTGCTTGAAAGCAAAAGCGATCAAGTCTCATGCTTACCTTTTGATAGTAAATGGTGTTCTAGATGACTGAACTGCCCTCAATTTTACTGTTTTCACAGCACGGGGACAGACAGGAGGGGGATCAGAAACTGAGGACATATTCAGCATATGCTATTTTACCCACAGTTAAACTAATTAAAATTCTAGAAAGACATCTTTGTCATAAATATCAGGACACTAAAAAAAACCCCACACATTTTATGCCTTAAAGCAGTGTTCCTCAAACTGTGGGTCGGAACCCACTAGGTGGGTCGTGAGCCAATTTCAGGTGGGTCCCCATTCATTTCAGTGTGTACTTTATTTTTAATAGACTTGATGCTTCCATGGTATGTGACTGCATTTGGGGAAGTATTATTGATCTGTACTTTTAGCAGGCTATAATGTATATTTTTTAACAATGATAGTTAATGGGGCTTATTTCAGGTAAGTGTAGTTTCAGTCTTTGAGATGTTTGGGAAATATTTTTAAACAGCTCAGCAACTGCTTGGGATGGTTAGAAGGGTTCTTTATTTTAAATAAATGTTTAAACTTATACTTCGTGTAAATGTTTAATTTACATACTTAATTGATTTGATTTTATCATATGGGGAGTATTAAAAATTTTCCTACTTGATGATGTCACTTTCAGCCATGACATCATTTGCAGGTTAACGACATCACTTCCGGTGGGTCCCAACAGATTGTCATTCTAAAAAAGTAGGTCCCAGAGTAAAACGTTGGAGAACCACTGCCTTAAAAACATAATTTCTATAAGTATCCAGCTTTATTCTCAAGGATTCGCCTGCTCCAGAAGAGAATCCTGCAGGTAAGAAGATCAGGTAGGCATAAGAGTTATGGCATCATTAAGAAGCTGGTGGAATAAAAGCCCCAAAGAGCAGAGAGGCTAATGGGGAGATCTGGTGGGGCAATGAGCTCCTCAGCTGGATCTGGAATGGAAAGAGTTGTGTTACTTGAGAAGAGGGTGTACAGACCAAGTCTGGCATCCATGCCAGGGCCTCTGAGAGGAATTTTATCAGGGGGTACAAAGTTTCTTTGGGCCCCTTTGTGAAAGGGGAGGGGTGAAAGAGCAGGGGATGGTGGTGATGGGTGAGCAGAATAGGGGTAGGGAGGGATGAAACAGTGGGGGGGGGGAGAGTAGAGACAGGTGGAAAAGTCTTTGGAGCCCAGGTCTACCAACTCATGTGGCATCAGTAGTGTCCCCAGCATCCCCAGTCATGATAGTGTCCCTAGCATCCCATGTGGGCCACAAGTCTGAGTAGATAGGAAAATGTAAGATCTCTGGAAATTTCTGGGCCCCCTCCTTTGGTTCCTGGGCCCCCCTTTTGGCCCTGGGCCCAGGTACAAATTACCCCCTTTACCCCCCCTCCTAGGCCCTGATCCATGCAGATTCCAACAGAAACTCTCATTCTGAAGCAAAAAGGGCCAGGTGACCATAATGAAGCCAGGGTGACCCATCCATAAGGCTGAACAGAATGGTTGCTCTGAATGGCAGGTTTGGGGAGGTGGCAGAGTGTGCCCCACAAACCTATATCTGCCCTCCTGCACCTCCCTGCATCCAGTGTCTGCCCAGCAGCTGTATCAGCCACTGCATCATCCTTTTCATGGGCTGTCCAGGTGCAACAGAAAGGAAGGTTTCTTACCTCCTCTTCCATCTCTGCCACTGCTGTGATTCTTTTCCTGGGTGTGAAAAAGGGGGTCCAGAAATGAGCTGCACTTCAGGATCTGGCATGCCCTGGTACTATCTCTGCAGGGACGGACCCCTCTGGAGAACTCCTGCCAGTCAGCAGAGGCAAACCTGACCTAGGTGAACAAAGGTTCTGACTCAGGTGGGGGGGCGGGGCCAGAGGCAACTG
Source organism: Tiliqua scincoides (assembly GCF_035046505.1). Lineage (NCBI taxonomy): Eukaryota > Metazoa > Chordata > Lepidosauria > Squamata > Scincidae > Tiliqua > Tiliqua scincoides. The sequence goes on from NC_089821.1 coordinate 284,913,317, forward strand.
AATGGTTGTGCTTTTCTGAGCTCTTGTAAGCTTTTGGAAAGCATGCTATTTCCTCCCAAAAAACCGTGGGTCTGAGGAGATCCTAGAATCTGTGATCAGGAGAGATTTGACCCTAAAGATGATGTACGGTTTCGGAGAGGAAGGGTCCAGTCAGGGGCTGTTTTTTCTCCAAAGGAACCCAGCCACCAATGTCGGTGTTGGTGAGGATTCATGTTGAAACTAAGCTGAAGGCCCCAAGCAGGGAAGTACGCTGGAAGAACTAAGTGAGTATTGTTCTGCTGTGTTTGCCTGGCATTGATTGATTAATTGACTGCCTGATTGAGCTTTTGCAGGAGGGAAGAAAAAAGAGGGGCAGGTTTTCCCCCTCTGGGAAGAGGGGGAAGACTTTCTCCGCTCATTTGTTTACTTGTGTGAGAAGAAGCTTTGGAGGAGACCTGCCGAGCTTGTTATGGAAATATGAGAGCATAACTCTAACTTTACAAATCTAAACTGGTTGGATTACAAATTAATCATTTTGGAATGTAAACTTTGCTTTGAAACGCTCAGTTTCGTTTTCCTGTGGAGATCTTGGAGTGCCTGTGGAGAGGGCTGGAGATCTGCTTTTTTTTGTTTTGCAAAAGTGGTTTTATTGTTTTGAATTCCTCCACTATCTCCTGGAATGGAATGCGGTTGATATAGTGACAAACAACCAATAGAATAAGCAATAGAATCAAGATAACAGAATAAGAAGAATAGAACATTGGGGACATCTAGTGGACTTAAAAAGACATTGCAAGGATAAGAACAGAACTTGACAAGTGAAGTAAGGAGGACAGTATGCTGAGGACATCTAGTGGCATAAAAAATATTGCAAGGCAAAGGTTTATTTGACTTAAATTTCCCTATGTTGGTTTTTATTTATTTATTTATTTATTTATTTACACACACAAACATACAAACATATAACATACATTTAGGAGTGCATTACTAATTAATCATACTATATCTCCTAATCTACTTACTCATCTATTTGTACCTCTTATTGATTTATCCATTTATTCATGTAATATACAATAAATTTTCCCTAATGCCCTATGCTATATTTTCTAAATATTCACTTTCTACCAAGCGTAAACTAACTTCAATTGGTCATTAATATTAAAACAAAATAATCTAATTACCAACATTATCACCTCAGCTATTTCAACTCCAATCTAATTCTCCAATCTAATTACACTTGTTTCTTTGACATAATAACCACATATAAAACAATTCTTCCACACATTTACATTTCCAGCTATATTTTTTAATACATTCTAATTCTTATTTATCAATTTCATACATATTCTTTTTTTTTTCCTTCAAATAAATTTGGACCATTGTTATTAGCTGAATAAATCCTCCAATTTTCTTTAACCCTCAGATTACCCCTCAGGGTTCTTTTTCTTTCTTACTTTCCATTTTTTCTCCTGTAATATCTTTAATAATTTATCTCTATAACAGAATCTGATAAATCCACACTTTCTTATATAGGGTTTGTTCATTCTTCCAGTTAACTGGGATATATTTTCTCCTTCTTGTTCCAACAAATTTTGTGATTTGTGCACTCCTGTTACTCTGTCCATCTTATCTTTCTTAATCTCCATCAGTGCCTCTTCTTCATCCTGTTGATTTTCCTCCTTGTCCGCTTTTTCACTCCCTTCTGCTTGTTTCTTCACATCTTCCAATTGTTCCTTACAGACATCTATCTGTTGGGAAAGAGTCTTCAGACTGGCTTGAATCTGCGAGGACCAATTCAGCTGTTGGCGCTCCATAACAAGCAATCTCTCCTTATTAATCAAGATTTTCTGTACCACATTTCTGGAACAGAATCCATTTTGCAATTTCTCTCTAGTCCACTAGATCAGGGGTGCTCAAACTTTCAACTTTAGGGATGCTGGACCTTTAACAAGTGTATAGAAGAGAGAATTTCAGCAGGTGCAACTTGTCATCCCACAGGTGACAAGCTGCACCTGCTGAAATTATCTCTCCTACACAATTTTAAAGGTCCAGGATCCCTAAAATTGAAAGTTTGAGCACCCCTGCACTAGATGACCACAACATATTATTCTCCTCACTTCCACCACATCATTACTACTCTGCCATCCGCATTCCTTACATACCTCTTGCAGATAACAGTCCAGTGCGGTTAACGGAGAGAAAAACAAAATGAAAGAAAACAGTCTCACCATCTCTGGTGCAGAGAAAACAAAGCTCTTTCAAATCTAATGAGAATTATATTTATATCCAATTATATCCAAGAATAATTCTGGATTTTAGTTCACACCCAAGTTATAGTTGTAATTATAATCCACCACCAATTTATTCCATGACAGAGAAAAAGAGCACTTTCAACCTCCTTAAAAAGTCTCTTGTTAATGCCTCCAATATATCCAGGGCTTTTAGCCAAATCAGTCAATCAGCTAGGGACAATATTAACACTTGCTTATCTTAAATTTCCAGCTTAAACTTTACACTTCACGCTTTTTTTTTCCTCCATATGGCATCTCAGCACGGAGCCAGCAGCTTGATTGCAGATCACTGCACCTCCCCCAATACTGTCACAAACGGTTAGATTCCTCTGAGAAGAAAGCCCTCCCCCCCCCAGGTCAGTCTTTCAGTTTCCCAGATACCTGCACTGATGAAGATTTTGTCTCTCCTAACAAAGATCTTCAGGTCCTCTTCAGAACTGCAATATTTGGGGGAAAACAAACTGTCTCCCAGGAGCTCCTGGGGACATGTCTGTTCGTCCACTGTTGGCTCCTCCTCCCCCTGTGTTGGTTTCTATGGGTGAATAGTTGATTTTAAGATGATGTGATGTGATGTATGGGTAACTGATAGTGATATATGTGATAACAGATATTTGAGTTTTACAGGAAAGAAGATATAAGAAGGAAGAAAAAGGATGACAGGAAAAGGAGTGAAAGTTAGGGGCTCTTCCGCCCTGGAGTCAAGCGTGGGAAAACTAACACAAGAGGAACCGAAAGGGAAAGATTGGAAGTAGACAATACAAGACAATATAGAAAAATTAGTGGTGATGGGACAGCAGCACACAAATCAATTTCTGCAGGTTCAGGCTAGTCTGGTTGTTTTAACTACACAACTAAATGATCTTAGTGTGCAACTGAAAGCCATTAAAGACCAAGCAGATGAGAATACACACAAGATTAGAAAAAAAGATAACAAAAGATCAATCTAGAATACTGGAGATAGAACAGAACCAATATGATGGAGAGGCAACTTTAATGGAAATTTAGATGGAGAGTGCAGCTCGAGTGGTGAGAAGACAAAATGTAACAGAACAGAAAGGGGAAGATACACGACGTCTGACTGGTGATTTAATATCAGAGTGGATCGACACGCCAACAGAGGAGATACTCATGGATCTGGATTCAGCGAGAAGAGTGAGCACTTTAATCTAAGAACACATGAATTACCAAGAGAAATCCTTGTGAAATTCATCAGAACTTTCTACAGAGATAAAATATTGAAGATCTCACAGGAAAAGGAATGGATGGTGGAGGGTAGCAAAGTGAAAATTCTGAGACATGTCCCATGGAGAGTGAGAAAGAAGAGAAAAGAATATGAAGAGCTAGCAAAAGTCTTAAGAGGAAAGCAAATACCATATAGATGGCTTCTCCCAGAAGGTATGTTTTTTCAATTCCAATCACAGAAATGTAATATAAATTCAACAGTGAAAGCAGAAAATTTTTTTGAGTACAGTGATGAAAGGTGAGACGAGAAATGAAGAAAATGAGGAAGAGGAACTGAGAAGAAAAGAACTAGAAAGTGTAGAAATGGAGCTGGAAGAAAAGAAATCAGATGATTCAGAGACAATGGAGGAATCAGAGAAGGAAGAAACTAGAGGGGCAAGGAGGCACTCACCGATAGCAACAAGAACACAAAAAGAGAAGGTGAATAGTAAAAAGAAACATTATGGTTTAGGGAGGATGAAGTATATAGTCTGTTAACATAAATGGCTTAAATTCACCTCAAAAACAAAAGAAAGTCTTCTTTCAATTGCAAAAGTTATTTGCTTAATATTATCTGAGATATAATAGATAAAGAAAATGATGTGTATTTAGTTATTATGATATTAACTGCTGTAAGGATTTTATATGCTAGAAACTGGAAAGATATTAAAAGTCCAACGAAAGATGAATTAATAGAGAAAATAATGAAAGTGGCGGAAATGGTGTAGGCTTACAGAGATTTTCGATTAACAGCGTAAACCGACACAGAGCAATGGAGATCATTTTATGCTTGGTTGAAAATGAAGTTGTAGATGTATGAGATAGGGCATTTAGATGAATATATTGCATTCATGATATATTATACAGGATACAATATGATAGATGATATTAAGGCTAAACTAGAAGAGGAACAAGATTAGAAGATATGTATTGATTGATTGGATATATTGATATATGATTGCCTACACCCTCCAATGGTGTGTTTTTGTGTTTTTGTGTGTGTTGTGTATTGAATTTGTGTTTGTTATGTGTTTGTTCATATTTGTTGTTTGTTTTTATTTTGGAAAATAAAAAAAAGCTTCTGACTCAGTAGAAAATAGACCCATATGTTCAAGCCCTCCTAGGACAACAAAGGTCAATCAAATATAACATGAATGGGTCTGCACTATGAATCTGCACTAGAGTCACCAAAAAAAAGGTTCCAAACCAACTGAGTTTATACTCCAAAGCTTTTAAGCCACCATGTGACACACTGGGTTGCTGAACATTTGCCCACTCAGTGGACTCTGCCTCTTCCATACGCTTGGTCTTGTCCATCCCATCTGCCTGATCTTCATGGCAATCTCCTGGAGGTGCTCTGGCACTCCAGTGAGATGAGGGGGTAAAATATTTGAATAAAATAATAAAACAGATAAGGCATTCAGGCAGCACTACTCTTACACTTGCATGTGGAAAGCTCTTTCCCACAGTGGCCTGGCCTATTTTTGCCACATCTTGGTTCCCCAGCATCCTGTCTTGCACTTTGAAAGCTATGTGCAGACAATTGTTTTTAGGAGTGACACCATCGCCTTCTCTCATAGCACCGTTGTTGCATTTTGGAGAGAGGGATGCGCTAGCTTGCTGTGGGGAAACTGGTCCACTTCTTCCACTGCATGCATATGAACCTGCCCCAATTCAGCCTCAGAGACCCTGCTTTCTGCCCACCTGTGAGAGACCAATCCTAAAATGGAGCTCCACCAGCACGACAGTCCCTGTGCCAGTGGAAGGTGTGGCAAATGTGCTGTAAGGCAAGTCGCAACACCCATTAAGTAAGCAGCAACAGCAGAGTGGCCTGTGTCACCCCATGCCACTCCACCAGCATTGCATCCAGCTTGATAGCCAACGGCACAGACAGACAAGGTGCTAAGTAACACTGAGGTAGTGCAGGGATGGCTCATGACAACGTTAGGATTGTGCTGAGAAGCAATACCCTTTCAGCCTTGGAAGGACCAACAAACATTAAAGGGGGGAGCCCTGTTTTTAAAAGCCCCAAATTACAGGGTCATGAGGGGAAGTGTGGCCTGGCACTGAGGATGTCACTGGCACATTATTGGAAGGGCTGTTTCTGTGGGTTGGCACCTTTTGATTGGCATTGTTGGTCTCTTCCCTCTCCTGCTAGATGATACCCTCTCGACTTCATTTTCCCACTTCATGCTGAAAACAGATCTGAGTAACCGATGGCACATGTGTGGAAGAGCAGCCACCATTGCTGCTGCCTCTTTGGAGATGGCTGGAGCAGTGGTGCACCGGTGATCAAGATGCGACTGTGAAGCTGCCTGGCCGTTCAAAAGAGGCATGATTTGGGGAAAGAGGATGCAGGGTGACACCCCAATTGTGGGGTATGCTGCCCATGCCTGTGCTCAGCTCCTGTCTCTGGTGGCAAGTGCAGTGACTTGCACAAGATGCTACTCAGAAAAACAGCCCTTGCGCAAAAAAAAAAAAAAAAAAAAAAAACCAACCCAAAGGCCACACACTAGAACATCAAATCTTCCCTGCTTCAGTCATGTGAATCCTCTTCTCAATGCAGTTTGAAAAGTGGCACCCGTTGACCCTTGCAGACGGCAAGCTCTGCTTCTATCTGGGCCTTTCAAGGCTCCACCTCTATCCTTAGGATTGTGGAAGTTGCTGGGAGGGGTCTCAGACATTCGGGACTGTAAGACTTCTAACCTGGCTACTAATGTCAATAGGGCAGGGATAAGGTCTTTGAGCACAGCATGCAGCCACCATGCCAAAGCGAAGCAAGTTTGGCTCTGGTCAGTGCCTGCACAGGAAACCTCCTGAGAAGGCTATGCAAACCCCCTTGAGTTCTGTTGAAGACAGCTGGGAAATAAATTAGTGAGGCTCCATATGAGGAGAAGTTATCCACTGTCATAGGGATTCTGCCATCTTACTCGCACATAATTAGGCTCTGTGGGACTGTTTTCCTAAGAACAGATGTATCATGGGGATAATTTCCAGATAGCTCCAGTAGAGTCTGCACAAGCACACATTTCAGCAGGGAAAAAAAGGTCTATTGTGCATTGTGGAACTTCGTTTGGACCCCTACTGTGGAGCCCAAGGTTACATACAATAAAGCAATTGTTTATGTAATCAGAGACAGTAACACTGTTTGACACACACTGATCATTCAGAAGTTTTAAACCACATCTTTCCATTCTTATTTTATCAACTCCCAATTATTATCCCCCTTCAGCCCAAGGGTTTGGGGGAGAAAACAACAACAACACAGGAAAAACATTCAAATTCAAATTATGTGATTATAAAGTCTCCTGTGATTAAAGTTTGGGAGTGTCACATGATCAAAAGAAAGTGGGGCCAAGTGCCACCTGCTACACTATGATGTACCATTTTTTGAAAAACATCCAACAGAAGGGAACAGTGCAATGTTACATAAGCCTCTTGAACTCAAATATTTTTTTCCTGGAAAATACAGTCAAGAGCTGCTCACATTCAAACCTTGTCTTGGTTCCTCAGTAAAAATGTCTCCAGCAGCCACCAGGTGGCTCCATAGTCAGTGTGTGTGTTTTAAACTATGTACATTGTACACCATTATTATTTTTATCAACTGTTTTCTAATGTGCAGGTGGTTCGGGAACAAAAGTGTAACACTTCCAGTCAAGAGAGTGAATGAATTCCAAAGGGTGAGGCCACTCCTTCTGGGAAGTCAGTGAACGATGAAGAAGAGTGAGTTGTTCTTGCTTACCTTCGAACCATCTGCTCATGTTGTGGTCTCAAAGCTCCTGTTGTCACTGCTGAGAAAATATTGGGCTGCAATCCTAACCACACTTTCCTGAGAGTAAGCCCCACTGAACAATATAGGACTTACTTCTGAGTAGACCTGGTTAGGATTGTGCCGTTAGTCATTGCACTCAGATTGCACTAGACCAGGGGTGCCCAAACCCTGGCCCTGGGGCCACATGTGGCCCTCAAGGCCTCTCAATGCAGCCCTCAGGGAACCCCCAGTCTCCAATGAGCCCCTGGCCCTCCGGAGATTTGTTGGTACCCACACTGGCCCAACGCAACTGCTCTCAGCATGAGGGCGACTGTTTGACCTCTCGCATGAGCTGTGGGATGAGGGGTCCCTCCACTGCTTATTGTTTCATGTCTGTGATGCAGTAGCGGCAGCAAAGGAAAAGCCAGCCTTGCTTTGTGCAAGGCCTTTTATAGGCCTTGAGCTATTGCAAGGCCTTCATTCATTCATATAAGTTCATTTTTAATATATTCATTTATGTAAACTTATGTAAATTTATTCAAATTTTAAATGTAAATTAATTCTTTTCTTCCCCTGCCCCCAACACAGTGTCAGAGAGATGATGCGGCCCTCCTGCCAAAAAGTTTGGACACCCCTGCACTAGACCATCTAGCTCACCCAGATGGCTAAAATGGAATATAATACACTGTAAGCAACCATTGAAACAAATGTTTTAAAAATCCAATTTTAAAATTTGCTACTTCAAACAAGGACTTTTGCAAACATTCACAATATGAATCTACATTTAGGGCCCTCCCCCCCTTTGGCTTTCTGTGTTTTTAACAGCTGCAAGTGGGATTTTCCACATCCTGGAATGGACCTGCTTTGTTTTTCTGTTATGCAGCTGTTAGGCACAGGAACCCTGCTTGGGGGGGGGGGGGCTAAATTGTTAGTGTGAAAAATTGGTTATCTTGTGTTGAATTCTTGAGATAATTCATTTCAGAACTAGTTGTATAGAGTTGCCAATATTTTACTAGCTCACTTGCTGATTTCTGCAAGCTACTATTTTAAGGGAACAGGAACAGGTCATACAATTTTTTCTGGTCAGTTGGCAGCCTATGGTTACTGTGATTGTATTACACTGAAATATGGAGTGTATTGTATGGCGAACAATAGAGCAAAGGCAACTCTAGGATGCATTAGACACTTAGCCAAGACCAGTTTCAAGGCCCCAGCATAGGTGTGGGTCCCCTCCATGATACAACTTTATCACACACACCCCAGTCCCCAGCCTTCTCATTTTTATCCAGAAGCATTCTCTTTTACCTTACACTGGGAAATGTACATTTCCCACTTACACTTCCATTTCCTAAGGGAAATGGGGGAAATAAAGGGAGCTTAGGCACCACCCTCCACTCAAAACTACAAAAGAAGTAGACAGTCCCTGGCAGATTCTCAGGACAAGCATTCACTACTTAATTGGGTAAAAAGCAACTATGGAAACACATATGTTCTACTGGTAACATATCGACCAAAGAAGCACACAGCACAATCTTATACACATCTATTCAAAAGTAAGCCACATTGAGTTCCATGGAACTTATTTCCAGTTAAGTCAATAAAAGATTGCAGCCCCAGCTACCCATACATATGGTCTTAAAAGACACCCAAGCCAGAGACACTGTAGCATGAGAAATGGCAAAGTTACATGTGACAGGCATTTCTTCTTGTAGTTAAGACACAGCAAATCAGCTATGCAATAGCACAGGTTGCATGAGGTAGTGGGATCCGTCCTTCTGGCAGTAGCTTCCAGGATGCAGACTAGCTAGGAATGAAAGTCTAAATATTAATTGCAAAATGCTGCCCACAAGAAAACAATGCCCATTCCCCTTTACACTGAAGGAACAGAACCACCTAGTATGTAATTGTGAACTGGATTCCTCTTAGGCCCACTGGTAGCAGGAATGGGCAACTGCATCACAGGAATGACTTTTGGAAGCCTGCTGGCAATCTCAGGGATGTTTTCAGAACCACCTGAAGATTCCAGATGCTTTTCAAAGGGTGTCCTTCAGCACCTGATAGCAGTCTAATAGCAGTCTGATAGCAGACGTGACTAGAGCCTGGATAAATCAGGAAAATAGCTCATAACATAAATAATGGAAGGAATGCTTATCTCTATGCTATGCAAAACATTACCTGCTGATTCCTGCATACCATGCTGCCATTAAAAGCACAGGAGCAAACCAGACTGTTTTATTCTAGCCAGGTGTACTCTTAGTTCCTAATGGAACAGCAAATTCCTAGCAAAGAAGTCTGTGTGAGGCCTATTTATGCCAGGTCTCGAACTCAGAATGTTTGCCTTACCACTGCTTAGTTCTGGAATATATGCAATAAGAGTCAATGGGAGTGCACTTAAGCACATGCAGAGTGCATATTCTCACCAAAAAGGGTTGCAAATTGGCCATAAAAAAGAGTTGGTAAAAAAAGACAATACAGTAATTAGTTATACTGATAATCACAGAGAATCTTCACATGTCAGGGATGAAGGCGGTCAAAGGGTATTGTTCCCAGCCACGTTCGGGTCCTGGCATCCTCATTTCTAGTGCTAGAAGTCCAAACCCCATTTCATAAGCATCTCATGAAGGCCTTTTTAAAGCATTTTAAGTATGGGAATTTTCAACATGCCCCCTGGGGGATTCATCTGCAATTCTCTGATTACTCGTGGTTCACAAGTTTTCAGAAGGAGAAAAAAAGAAACTAAACTAGCTAACAAAACAGGCTTTCTTTTCTCTTAAGCTTGTGGCTCTGCTAGACAATGAGTCAAGGACATGAGCAGCTGATTCTGCCCAAGGAAATTTGTGACTGATCTTTTTCCAAGTTGGATATTAAGTCACACATACTTCATTAAAAGTATACTTTGGATCAAGAGTCAGTTACTGCTGCAGAGCATGAACTACTAATGGAGGGAAACCTCATTCTTTGGGTCAGTCCCAACCCTGGACCTATGTGAGCAGATGTGTCTTAACTCTCACCCGAATGTGGAGAAAGGAAGGGCCCGATGGATCACCAAAGGGAGGGCATTCCACCTCCACTGATGTTACCCACTGAAAAGCCCCATCCTCCCAGCTGTATCTCTGGGTTGAGAGATCCACTCCTACATGTTATGTACAGCTTGGCTCGCATTTTCAATCTTTCTTTTGAGCATGGAATTTGCATTTTTCATCCCCATTGCGGCCTCCCATTGTGGGCTTTCATCGAACTATCCACCACAGCTCCAAGATCATGTTCCTAGATAGGCAATGCCAGTCAAAGTATATTAAAGCTAGAATTTTCTTTTGTTTTGCCCCAATGTGCATCGCTTTACAGTTACATTCAATTCCATCTGCCATTTTGCCCACTCTGAAGGGATACTTCTGGAGCTTTACAGTCTGCAAGGGCTCCTGCCAGCCTCGATAATTGAAAATCATCTGCAGATTTGGCCACCTCACTGCTCACTATGGATCATTTGTGAACAAGGTAAATATCAATGAGGGGCACTGCTTACTTGCTCCCATTGTGCATATGGTCTTACCCTCTGCTTTCTTTTGTATTCAAGAGCTTTTGGTAACTCAATCCCATATCTGAAGTCATCAGTCCAATATATAAAGTAGAAGCGCATAGATCCCATTCTAGAGCCAATGACCAATCATAAATCTGACTGTGAGTTCTGCTACTGCTACCACACACAAAACTTTACAACTGCATCTTTATTGTCCACATGGTCATGTTCAGCACTAACACAAATGTGATCCTTTTTCAGTAGGAAACGAACAGGCATTGTTGCTTCAATGCCAGCATTTGCAGTACAATTGCAGTAAAGTATGTTTACCCAAAAGGAAGTCTGACTGAGTTCAATGAATGGGACTTACTCATGCATATAAAATGGCAGCCTGAATCATCATTTCTGTGAAGACTCTGGACAGCCTGCAAGTCCCCAGACCCTAATTAAACTAGTAGTCCAATCCTAACCAACTTTCCAGCGCTGAAACAAATCATGCCAATGCGGTACACACAGTGGTGTACCTAGGGGGGCTAAGGGGGGCAAATGCCCCAGAAAGCCATTCCTCAGGGGACAGCACCACCTTCCTTGCCCCCTTACCGCTGCCCCCACCCCCATCTGGGGGCCTTCAGAGAGCCAGGGAGGTTGTGCACCGCCTCCTTCGCCCTCCAAATGCCTTCTGAGACCTCAGGAAGGCCAAAAATCGCTATTTCATCTCAGAAGACATTTGGAGACTGGGGAGGCAGTCTGTGGCCTCCCTTGTTCTCCAAAGGCCCTCAAACAGTGGGGAGGGGGGAAATCACCCTGTTGTCCTGGCTGGGGCAGCACAGTGGCCAGGAATGCCAGTGGACACACACTGCATTCTGTGATGGGAGGCAGTCATGGAAGCCTCCTTAAGGGAAGGAGGGAATGTTCCCTTACCTCAGGTTGAATTGCTGTTGCACTGGCACTGGAAAATTGGTTAGAATTGGGCTGTAGGCCTAAGTATGTGTAACTCGCAATCACATACGATTCTTCCTCTGTTCACCCCTGCCTCCATTTCCGTCATCTAGGCTTATACAGTTGAGCTGTAGTTATTGGAAGATATGAACTCTGCCTATTTCACATTTACAAATTGTATACATTCAGGACTGGCTCTTCCATGAGGCCAATGAAGGGCCCAATCTTATCCAATTTTCCAGTGCCGGTGCAGCCATGCCAATGGGACATGCACTGCATCTTGTGGTGGGAGGCAGTCATAGAGGCCTCCTCAAGGTATGGAAACATTTGTTCCTTTACCTGGGGTTGCACTGCAACTGCGCCGGTGCTGGAAAGTTGGATAGGACTGGGCCCTGAGGCAATCACCTCAAGCAACACATTGGCAGGGGGTGACCATCTCTGCCTATTTACCTCCATTGCTGCTCCTTCCTGGATTGGGAAAATAAGAGGATGGTGGTACAAAAGAGGAAGTGTGGAGGAGAGGTGGGCTGAAGTATTTCTCCTCCTCCACACTTCTTCTATTCCATCCCTCTCTTCCTTGCCCAGCTCAGGAAGTGGGAAGAGCAGAGCCTGGCACATCACCAAGAAAAAGAGGGCAGCATTTGGCACACTATCTCAGGCACCAAGAGGTACTGGGCTGGCTATGTGCATATGCTCTGTTTCTTCTGAAACTCAAGGCTCCATATCTCCAACCTGACACAGTTTGGGCCTAATCCTATCCAAATGTCCAGTGCCAATGCAGTAATGCCAATGGGGCATGCGCTGCATCCTCTGGTGAGCAGGCAGTCCTGGAGGCCTCCTGAAAGTGAGGGAACATTTGTAGCTGCTTCAGGGCTGAAAATTGGATAGGATTGGGCTCACAGACTCCTATAGATCAGGAGTCTAAACTTTTCGGCCAAAGGGCTGCATCAGATATCTGGTACAGTGTTGAGGGCTGGAAAAAAATGTTAAATATAAAATTTAAATGAATACATTAGAGATGGAACATGAATGAATGAATGAATGAATGGGCTCAAATGCCCAGGATTACTCTAAGCACCAACACAGCCCAAGTAATAAAGCACACACTTAAATGGACCCCCATTGCCACACCCCACAAGCACAACTCTGGTCATATTTGGTCAACTGGGCCAGAGGCACTCGGGGGATCAGAGGCTGGCTGCGGACCAGATAGAAGCTGGCTGTGGGCCACATCTGGCTCCTGGGCCGGGGTTTGGAGACCCCTGCTATAGATCCAGCAGAGTGGCTGAGGGCCCAATCCTATGCAACTTTCCCGTCTGGGTGCAGCCCAAAGGTGAGGGAACAAATGCGCCCACGCCTTGAGGAGGCCCCAGTGCCTGCCCCCCAGCACAGGATGCAGCGCACACCCCACTGGCACGAGAATAGGGCCCGGACTCACGGGCCACCTCAGTGGACGCAGACTTAGCAGGACCAAGGCTTGCTCCCTGCAGCAGCTCAGCGCCCTTGCAGCAAACCCTGCCTGTGCACAGAGCGCCCGCAGCCCTGCGACTCCTCCTGCCCCCAGCAAGCGGGGCTTCCAGGCCAGCAGGACTGAGCCCCAGGCTGCTCCCTGCCCGGCCGGGAGTGAGGAAGGGGCTTCTGTCCCTTTAACTGGGCACCACCGAGCGGCAGGGACGCATGCGCGGGGAGTGCTCGGCGCCGGGCATGGGGGGGGGAGAAGCGGCGGTGGCCGCCCCCGGTGCAGCCCCTGGGCGTGGGAGCCCCAGCGCCAGGCCCCCCTCGGGCGGCAGGACGCAGCCCCGCTTTGTTCCGCGCCTGCAGCAGCAGCATCTGCCCAGCCTGCTCCTCCTCCTCCAGCCCCGGCGGGCCTTTGTTCCTGCGGCTCGCCCGCCTAGCCAGCGGGGCTGGCAGCCAGGCTGCTGCGCTCGGCTCCTTCCTGGGCTGGCAGCGCTCGCCTGGGCATTGTGATCCGCTCTGAGCTCACCTGCCGTGCGCCCAGCCCAGCGCAGCGCAGCGCAGCGCTGCCCCCTCTCGCTCCTGCGCCCTCCTTTTGTCTGGCCTGGGGAGAAGGCTCTCGGCGGTGCCCAGGCTTGGCTGGCAGCCCATCCTCCTGCCTGGGGATGGTGGCTGGGACCTGCTGCTGCTCCGACAGTTGAGCATGACCAGCTAGGTGAGTGGAGGCTCCTCTCCTGTCAAAGCCGGACCCTCCCCAGACCCTTCTCTTAATAATTGATGACCCCCCCCAGATCATTGTTTTGTTGGAGAGCTGATATCTCTCTCTCTCTCTCTCTCTCTCTTTTTTATGGATTCTCTGAGCTTCCCTTTTAAGCCATGTCTGCCCAACGCGTTGCTTAAAGGCAACAGGGACCCAACACGGGCCAGGCAAAAATGGGTTAAGTTCCAGAGGCAACAGTCTGTCTACGAGGATGGAGTGGTTACAGTGTAAATCTTGAGCATGATCTTGTGTGAATGAACCACACCCTTCTTGTCTGTCTGTCTTAAAGGGCCTCTGCTTGCTAACTGCCATGTCTTCAGCAGCACTTGCAACCTGAAGACTTAAGGGTAGGTGCTGAGGTCGCGTTGATGGATGCTGGGATGTCCAGTGGCAGAGCAGAAAGTGGTGGTGGTGCAGCAAGCAGCTCCAGGAAGGCCAGCGAAGGGGTAGCACAAAGAGAGGAGGAGCAAGAAGAAGATGGTGATGAAGATCTTCGAGATGGTGGAGTCCCTTTCTTTGTCAACCGTGGAGGGCTTCCCGTCAATGAGGCCACCTGGGAAAGGATGTGGAAACATGTGGCCAAGATCCACCCTGAGGGAGAAAGGGTAGCTCTAAGGATCCGGGGAGCCACTGACCTACCCAAGGTGAGAGGATTGGGGAGATGGGGTGGGAAACTTTTGTGGTGGAAGACTTTGACTCACCACAACCTTGGAACACATCTGTGTGTCTGTATTGAGCAGCTTGCTGTTGCATCGTAGAGTGACTCTAATGCCCTGGAACCTATTGCAGTGAATAGTATTGCTCCTGCAAAAACATTACTGACAGCTTCATCCTGGGTGCATTGAATTTGTAGCAGCACATCTAGTTTTCATTTCACTAGAAGTTTATTTTTTCCTAGGGCCAGTGCTCTAGTTTTTCTCAGGTTGGGTGTAAGGATTTAGGTGCCAGTAAAAGTTGACCTTTGTGACACTTTGCTAAGAACTGGTTGCAGCCCAGCTGCAAGTACTGATATTAGACTGATGGCCCCACAGTCTGGCTTACTATTAGGCATGTGACATAGTGCTGGAGGTAGGAAGGAGACAGGCAGTGCTCACTATGTCCTGTGGGATTTCCAGACCCACTGGAGTCATAAATACTAGTGCAACCTCCATAGCAGCCATGGTATGTGACTTAATAGGGAATTTCCCTAAGTGGAGCAGAGTCAGATTGATTGGCTTCCCCTGCTAGGGAGAAGTGCTGCAGCTCTCTGGACTGGCCTTTGCTTTCCCTTCTCTTTTCTAGAAGTGCAGGCCTATGCATGTCTACTCATAAGTAAGTTCGATTGTGTTCAGTGGGGCTTATTCCCAGGAAAGTATGCATAGCCTTAAGACAGTTCCCAGAACTATTACAAAAGACTCATTCTGAAAGGTGCTTGTGAGTGAATAAAAGTGTGCTATGGAGTTAATACTGGACTACAGTCTATATTCTGTGCTATCTAAAGCTGCATTAGGGAGTTGTAAGTACTCTTCCTGTGTCTGGTTTCTTTTATTCTTTTTTCATTATTGGCAAGCATTGTGCTTCCCAGATGCTTTTACGGTTTAGCACCGTGGTGGTATCTGAATGTCCGGAGACCTGCCAAATCCTCACAATTCCAAAGCTGAACAGTGATCTCTGTTCCATAAACTTTCATGTCTGGATGAGATCCAGGCCCAAGCTGTCTGAGTCAAACATGAGTATCTGGAAGGTCTAGTAGCCCATTGCCAGGAATTCACATATAGATTTACAGTCGGGATTCAGTCTGCTTCTAAAAAGCTGTTGGAGCAGTTGGACACAAACCATGTGTTCACTGCCCTACCTCTTGGAGCACTGATGGGCTGTGCTTTAGAAATTGCCTGCAAAGTGGCTTCTCCAGCAAAATATTGTCACCACTCTGGAGATCACCATCTGTAGTTGTTGTTGTATATCCCTTCCCCAGTACACCTTGTTACTAACCCACATATTGTCAGTTTAGGTGAGCTGCATTTGTAAATTGTTATTCCAGGAACAGCAGTCATGAGGAGGGGGGAGCAGGAGTATGCTCACTAGCCCCACTGTATTCCAGCATGCTGACACTAGCCATACCCACATTCAGTGCTAGCCTCTGCAGAAAAGGGTTGAATTCATGAAGGGCCAGGTGTCTATGGCTAAGGAGCACATCTGCATGGAGAGACCAATCAATATGCTCCTGCTGTCCCCAGAATGATGACATATGAAGATGGCTCTGGTAACCATCTTACCAAGGATAAAATTCCCTCCTTATCTTCCTCCCTATTAACTAGATGTGATGAAATGGGTCCTGATCATGAAGGAAACTAGCTTAGGCTATTTTAACTAAGAATATCCTTTGGGAAAACTTGATCTACCTGCAGTGACTTGCCATATCAGTCTTCCTGCTACTGGGAGTGACTAAAGAAGTAGGTGGGTTGCAGAATTCCTTGGAACTATGTTGCTGACTTTTGATGGGAACAGGGTATGGTTTGAGGATACATGGTAGGCCTGCTGAAGCTAAGCAGGCTTGAGTCTGGTCAGTGTCTGGATGGGAGTCTACTAGGAAATGCCTTGTATGCTGCTTTGAGTTCCATCAAGGAAGCAAAATGGGATACAAGTGTAACAAGTGAATACCAGATAGCTACTGCTGATGTAGCTGCTTTGTGAAAATCTCTTTACATAAGAACAGCCCTGCTGGATCAGGCCATAGGCCCATCTAGTTCAACTTCCTGTATTTCACACTGGCCCACCAAATGCCCCAGGGAGCACACAAGACAGCAAGAGACCTGCATCCTGGTGCCCTCCCTTGCATCTGGCATTCTGACATAACCCGCTTCTAAAATCAGGAGGTTGCACATGCACATCATGGCTTGTAACCCATGATGGATTTTTCCTCCAGAAATTCGTCCAATTCCGTTTTGAAGGCATCCAGGCCAGATGCCATCACCACATCCTGTGGCAAGGAGTTCCACAGACCAACTACACGCTGGGTAAAGAAATATTTTCTTTTGTCTGTCCTAACTCTTCCAACACTCAATTTTCATAAATGTCCTCTGGTTCTGGTGTTGTGTGAGAGGGAAAAGAGCATGTCTCTACCACTCTATCCTTCCTGTGCATAATTTTGTATGTCTCAATCATGTCCCCCCTCAGGTGCTTCTTTTCTAGACTGAAGAAGCCCAAACACTGTAGCCTTTATTCATAAGGAAGGTGCCCCAGCCCAGTAATCATTTTAGTCACTCTCTTTTGCACTTTTTCCATTTCCACTATGTCCTTTTTGAGATGTGGTGACCAGAACTGGATGCAATACTCCAGGTGTGGCCTTACCATCGATTTGTACGGCATTATAATATTAGCTGTCTTATTCTCATTGCCTTTTCTAATGATCCCAAGCATGGAGTTAGCCTTCTTTACTGCTGCTGCACATTGGGTCGACACTTTCATCATTGTCCACCACCACCCCAAGATCTCCCTCTTTAGAAAGGATTAATCAGAAATGTATGTTTGTTTTAAGCAGTTGCACAGATCAATTAAAGCTATACTCTTGAAGACTTGAGTGAAGGAAATTGCAAAAGGGCAGTGTCTCACAAAGCATTAATGTAGCTTATCTGTTCACTCTGAGATGACAGGGACAGATTACTGTCTCTTGCCCTCATCTCTCTCCTCCCACCCCCCCTTTCTCTAAAGGAAAAGGCTTGAGTCCTAGATGTAGAGGAAACCCTAACCCAGTCTGGGCTTCATGCCCAGATCAGACTATACTTTGTTCCCCATCAGTCTAAATACTTAACTGAGAGACTAGTTATAGTAAGAAAATCTTCCATACTTTAAGTGGTTTCCATTACACTACCTGGTGTATTGCATACAGCCCAACGGGAAAGCAGATGAGTAGCAAAAAAACCCTTCTGTTTCCTCCAAATGAGAAAGGAGCAACTAAGAGAAGTGAGAATAACAGATCAACTAACTTCCATTCAGATGAAATCACTGTTATTACTTGCCCATTAAGTTGACTTGAATTCACCTTTGGTGTTTGGGAGGACTGTGTCTGATTTCTATCCCCCACCCTGTCTTTCAAAATGATGTGCAGTTTGGCTCATTCATGTGAGCAATTTTTTTTTGAAATTTTGCTCAATCACATGTAAATTAAGAGAACTTTCTATAAGTTCTTTCCACAAGCCTAGGCCAGTGGTTCTCAAACTTTCTAGCACGAGGACCCACTTTTTAGAATAATAATAATAATAACTTTATTTTTACCCTGCCTTTCTCCCCGAAGGGACTCCTTTATTTTTACCCTGCCTTTCTCCCCGAAGGGACTCAAGGCAGCTTACAACCGGTTAAAACAGATTAAAAACATAATTTAAAACAGATAAAAGCATATTAACACATATCATAAAAACAGCAGTCAGATAAAAAGCAGTTAGGTAAAAAGAGCATAGAGCAGCAAATCATAAAAGAATCCAGCCTGTAAAAAATATTAAAAGATCTTTAAAAGGCCGAGAACTCAGAAGGCTTGTTTAAACAGAAGGGTCTTCAGGCCTCGCCAAAAACTCTCAAGAGAAGGAGCCATTCTTAAGTCAAGGGAAGGGAATTCCATAGCGTTGGTGCCACTACTGAGAAGGCCCTATTTCTTGCCGCCGCCCCATGTATCTCCCTAGGCGGCGGCACTTGTAAAAAGGCCTTCTCTGATGACCTAAGAGGACGAGCAGGATTGTATGGAAGTAGGCGATCTCTAAGATACCCTGGTCCAGAGCAGTATAGGGCTTTAAATGTCCAAACCAGCACCTTGAATTGGGCCCAGAAACGAATGGGCAACCAATGCAGCCGCTGGAGAAGCGGACTGACAGAGTCGAACCGCCTACCTCCAGTAACCACACGGGCCGCCGCATTCTGCACTAGTTGCAGTTTCCGAACCGTCTTCAAGGGCAGCCCCACATAGAGCGCATTACAATAATCTAACCTCAATGTCACCGTGGCATGGATCATCATGGCCAGGTCTGCACAATCCAAGTACGGCCGCAGCTGGCGCACCAGCCGAAGCTGAGCGAAGGGCCCCCTAGCTACAGGCACCACCTGGGAATCCAGGAGCAGCTGCGAGTCCAGGTGGACCCCCAAGCTGCGGACCTCCTCCTTCAGAGGGAGTGCAACCCCATTCAGCGCAAGCCGATAGTCCAGCACCTGCATCGAGGATTTCCAAACCAGGAGAGCCTCTGTCTTATCCGGATTTAATTTCAGCTTGTTAGCCCCCATCCAGATCCTCACTGCTTCCAGACAGC
Source organism: Tiliqua scincoides (assembly GCF_035046505.1). NCBI lineage: Eukaryota > Metazoa > Chordata > Lepidosauria > Squamata > Scincidae > Tiliqua > Tiliqua scincoides. Next base: position 284,932,503 of record NC_089821.1, read on the forward strand.
GCTCCAGGCCCTCAACCGCCATCCTGGAGTCTGGAGGAAAGGAGAGATAGAGCTGGGTGTCATCGGCATATTGATGGCACCCCACTCCAAACCCCCGGATGACCTCTCCCAGCAGTTTTATGTAGATGTTAAATAGCATGGGGGACAGAACTGAACCCTGTGGCACCCTGCACCTCAAGGGCCAGGGTGTCGAACAGGCATCCCCCAGCACCACCATCTGGGACTGATCTGCCAAGTAGGAGTGGAACCCCAGCAAAACAGTGCCTCCAACTCCCAACTCGGCCAATCGGCCCAGAAGGATACCATGGTTGATGGTATCGAAAGCCGCTGAGAGGTCCAGCAGGACCAACAGGGACGCATTCCCCCTGTCCAGTCCCCGGTGTAGGTCATCCACCAAGGCAACCAAGGCAGTTTCCGTCCCAAAGCCCAGTCTGAAACCAGATTGAAAAGGATCCAGATAATCCGCTTCATCCAAGACCCTCTGGAGTTGAGACGCCACCACCCGCTCAATTACCTTGCCCAGAACCGGGATGTTGGAGACTGGCCGGTAGTTGTCCAACACAGTGGAATCCAGGGAGGGCCTCTTCAGGAGGGGGCGAACCACCACCTGTTTCAAAGCACATGGCAACGTCCCCTCCATCAAGGAAGAGTTGACCACCTTCCCCGTCCACTCAGCCAGTTCACCCCAGGCAGCTCTTATCAGCCAAGCTGGGCAAGGGTCAAACAGGCAGGCAGATGGCCTCACATTCCACAGGAATCTGTCCACATCCTCAGGCTGTACAAGCTGAAAAGAATCCCACAACACTGGACAAGCAGTTGCCAGGGGGACATCGTCAGACATTGTCAATGTGGCATCCAAGTATTAGAATGACAGTCTGTAAGGACCCACCAGAAATGATGATATTAACTTGGAAGTGAGGTCATGGCTGGAAGTGACATCATCAAGCAGAAAATTTTTTAACTCCCCCCATATGACAAAATCAAATTAAGTAAATTAAAAATTTACAAGTTACAAAATTATTTACAATAAAGAACCCTCCTAAACCCCCCCCCCCGCAAGCAGTTGCTAATCTGTTTAAAAAAAACTTCCCCAAACATCTCAAAAGCTGTAGTCCTAACCACACTTACCAGGGAGTAAGCCCCATTGACTATCATTGTTAAAAGCATATACATAGAAGTCTTTTAAAAGGACAGATCAGTTACATTCCTCCAAATGCAGTCACGTACCATGGTAGCATCAAGCCTAATCTATCAAACATAGTATATGCATTGAAATGAATGGGGACCCACTTGAAATTGGCTTGTGATCCACCTAGTGGGTCCTGACCCACGGTTTGAGGAACTTTGGCCTAGGTACTTTTGCTGCTCTTGTGCATTGTTATTAGAGCTTTAAAAATACCTACCTGCCTGCATTGCATTTCCAGAAGATCCCCTAGCTGTGTGACTTTGCTTGGCAAATACCTTTAGCTATTGTGTTTGTGTTCACTGTTATTGGACAAATGAATAACTGTTAAATGTTGCACCCATCTGATGTCATGCTCCTTTTATTGCCTTGCCTAAGAGGTAGTCTCTATAGCAACACTCATATTAGTGGAGCTTGCATGGCTTTTAGAGAGAACTCATGCTCTTAAATATGCTTAAGTGCTAATCTACAGCACTAGAGTGGATGTAGACTCTCATGGCCACCCTTCTTTCAAATGCCTTCTGCTGAGGATGGTGGTGATAATTGATGCTCCTGTATTGATCCATTTCTGGTAGAGAACATGTTCTTCACTAACAAGGAACACCCACCCTTTTCTTGAGTATTCTTTGGTCACCATTACTTGTAACTGTTACAGCTCTTCTTACATCTGCAATGTGCGCTTTCATTTATTTTGTGCTCACTTACCTTTTGAAGTAGTTCTAGACTGGGGCCTAGGATAGAGACTTACCCAAGGCCGTGGCTGCTAGCTCAGGTGGTTTGAAAAAGAGGACAAGACAGAATGGAGGTCTAGCTGTGGGTGTTGGTTCAAAACCTTACTCAGTCATGAAGCTCAATGGGTCATCATTGTCTAGCCACTATGTAAGCTTAATTTATCTTACAGGATTGTTGTAAGGTTACCTAAGATCAGCAGAGGGGGCCCTGCTGTATGTGCCACCTCTGGAGCAGGGCCTTTTCTGCAGCAGCACCTTTATAATAGAACTCCCTCCAAGTGGAATTAAGAACTGCCTCCTTCCTTCTAGCAAAGGCTAGATGACTTTCCTCTTCCTCCTTGTCTTCCCTTCTTAATCAGTTGGTTTTGTGTCTTGTGGCTGTAGTCTGTTTTTTATTTTAATTTTTTCCCCTTGCTATACTTTATGATTAGTTTCCAATTATTGAACTTCATAATTTTGTTCTTATTTTTGCATTTTGCTGGTTTTTGTTTATATTGTACACTGTGTTATTCAGAGGAAAGGCAGGATATAAATCAATTAAGGATAACAGCAGCGGAGATGATATTTGTTGTTTTGAGCCCCATTGAGAAAGGGCAGGATAAAAATATAAGAAGTTGTGAATAAATGGAACTTTTAGGAACGGAGGTGGTCTGTATTACTCTGAGTGGCAGTTGCTGGGAAGCCTCAGAGACCTGCCCTTTCTTTTGTGTTCTGCTGTGGGCTACACAGAGACCAGTGCTGGAAATGGGATACTGAACTAGATAGGCTCTTGATCTGACCCAGCAGGGTTCTTCTAATTTTTTTTTATTACTGCACTGTGTCTGTAAACAGAGGTGGGATCAAAACTGAATTTCAATGCAATGGCTAAGATAAGAACATAAGAACAGCCCCACTGGATCAGGCCATAGGCCCATCTAGTCCAGCTTCCTGTATCTCACAGCGGCCCACCAAATGCCCCAGGGAGCACACCAGATAACAAGAGACCTCATACTGGTGCCCTCCCTTTGCAAAGATACCTTTGCTCTAGGTCCCTATATCTTTAACAGGCTCGCAGACCTTGGCTTCCCCTGCACTCAACTGCACCCCAGTTTGCATACAACTTATCAACTTTGCAAACAACTCCTGCATAGAGATACTGACTGACCTTCAAAACATTCCCTGAGCATTTAAACAAGGCTAGTCTGGAGGCAGTGTAACTCCCCAAGTTAAAACAATGAAGTGGCCTTCTTTTTAGCACATTAGTTGTCGTAATAAATACTTTCTTAGTTATCAATAATTAACTGTACAGATCTAGCACCAGAGCTAGTCCTGGTTATGAATTTCATGCTGTCTTTTTCTTTAAGAGTTTGAAATCATCAGGCGTTGCCTTTAGTTTGCTGCAAGTGGAAGACTAAAATCCCTTTTTCTGCATGATCAGCCCCTCAGGTGACCAGACATGAAAAATGGGCTTACTGCATGTGGTTCTGTGGGATGATGATGTAATGTATCTTCTGTGCTATGTTTGGGTGTGGGCTGCATGTGCAAGCTGATGTCTGCTTGGTGATCTCATATCTTGCCTTCTCCTTCTCCCTCCCTCTCTGTGTACAGATTCCCATACCAAGTGTGCCTACGCTCCAGCCATCCACTCTTATCCCTGAGCGCCTGGAGGCTATACAGCGCTATATCAGGGAGCTTCAGTATCCTTTAACTTCTGTCGAATCATCAAGGAATGAAAGGGGAAGTAAGGCAACTTCCCCAGCTGACTCCAAGAGATATTGTCTGACTTCTTGCTGCTTCAGCCCAACTGGGAAATGAAACTTCTCTGTGTCAGAAGAAGCTGCTATTTGTTAAAGCTGTGGTCTTCTTGTCCTAAATTGACCTGCTAGTTTCCTTTTGCTCATTTAATTGTCATCCCATCAGTTGGTCAACATTAGCAAGACTAATGTTGGTCTCTTGCCAGCTTTCCCTTGCCCAGATGTACAGTATTAATGAGGCATTTTACCCTATGCCCATCTTACATCTAAGGGGGGAGGGGAGTTGCCTGGGCTTTCAACTCTCCAAAGGAAAGTGAGGACAGTTGGGAACATGCTAGTGAAAGATCATGTTCTTGAATTCTCTTTGCTCTGCTAAAGGCTATCAGTAGTGGTTATAGTTCTTCTGTTTTTGTTTTTTTTAATCCACAGTTGACTTTCAGCTCCTTCTTAGGATCACTTTCTGTATATTCTTGTCCTGGGAATGAAAGTCTGGCATAGCCTTTGAGCTGAGCTGAGAACAGGAAGGGCATATGACCATTGGCTTTGAGAACAGAGCTTTATCGTGGTGATGAGCTGCCTTTACAGTAGCCAACTGACAATCCCAAAAAGGTAGGGCAAGTACAAACTTCAGGTATAGAGAATGGGTCTTTGAACCACCTCTGATTCAGGGTATTTTCTAATGGATCTGGGTAAGTTTGGGAGAAGGGAGAGCTACATGGTGTTACGGCATTTCACTATTGGTTTTCTTAAATGTTCAATGCCATGGCAGGGAGGCATAGGCTTAGTTTCCAGTTCACTGTCTTCAGTTCACTTTGGCAAAATGATTGCTAAGAACCTGGCCGTTTCAAAGGAAAAAATATAGCAGCTGGTTCTGGTATGCAGAGTCGTTGGCGATTACTAGAAAATATTCAGATGTGCAGGAAAAACTGTAATACACTTGCTCCAGAGTTGTATCACTTCAAACTGTAGCCAGGGATGACAAGTCGAAATGTAACCACCCCCAAAGCAATAGCCCAAGATGAGTTGAAAGCTACTTGCCTTCCTCATGCTAGTTTTCCACATGCAGGGAGACCTTGATGTTGGGGAGCATCTGAATGTTGCAACCTATAGTCTTTACTGGTATAGGCCTTGAAGGAATGCTAGAGATCCAAATTGCTTCCTGACTTTGAAGGGCAGGAACTGCTACCACGAGTTGCAGATGGTTTCCATTTCCTAGGCATCTGTGTGGGACCTCAACTTTTGCTGCTGGATTTGGCAGTGAGAAATCTCGAGGCCCAGCAGTAAGCAAAATAAATGCTTGCTTTTTGCTGTTTTTTAGCACTGCTGCTGTTTTTGCTTACTGTCACCAAGTATTTTGTGAATGGTAGTGGCTGTCTGCCTTGTTGCTACAGAGGTATCCCATGCTGCCTCTGACATTTGTATCTCCTCCAGTTGGCTTGTTCAAGCTGCATGGCCCTTAACTTCTCATTCCAGGTACAATCATACTGGGACGCAGTTTTTTGAAATCAAGAAAAGCAGACCTTTGACTGGGTAAGTGATATAACTCCAAACCTCGTTTTTTGGGTTCCTTCTAAGCTCCTGGCAGTCATTTAGGTTGAGCTCTCAGCTGGCCAGAGTCTTGGTGTCTGACCACTCGGAAGGGCGGCTCAGCACAAAAGCCAAATTCTGCTTTGGATGCAGCTGCTCGGAACTATGGCTCCTTGCCCTCCTTTAAGAGCACGATTTTCTCCCAGCGGCTGAGAATCCATTAATCAGCCCCAGCAGAACTATGCCCATTAGCCTGTAACTTGGGCTTTGTAATTCCTTTCTGAATTCACAGGCCTTGTGTACGTTTCTAGATGCTCCATTATCTTTTCTAAAGAAGGCCTCTAGTGCTCTAATATGCCTATGTGCTCATTGCCTAGCATTCTGATGCTTGATGTGTCATTGTCATACCAAATGTAGATGAAGGTGCACATTTCTGATTTCAGAGGGCACTCACAAGGTGTGCCCCACTTCCACATGGTCCTTGGCCTCCTGACCTCCAGCACCTGTGCCTGAAAGCAAATATTTCTCAGTATTGAACATAATAAGAATTAGTTCAGATTTTTTTACATATAATACGCAAACACACACAGGGAGAGTATCAATGATTCAGTAACAATTCATCCTCCAAGGAAGCTTACACACTTCCTTGGAGGATGAATTGTTACTGAATCATTGAAGGGAAATTTTGTGTCAGCAGTGAGTGAGGGGGGGGGGGTTGTGATGAGAACTGAGCCTGACTCTAACACTTGGCTTCTCCTCCTCTACCCCATGTGACCAGACTGCCCTGTTCCCTCCCCCTCCCTCTCTTGCCTCTTCCAGCCTGCCTGCTGCCTCTGTTCTGCTTGACACAAGCCCTTCTTGAATTTGTTTTGATTTTCCTCTTGCTCCTCCCCCCTGTCTTGTCCCATAGGCTAATGGATCTGGCCAAGGAAATGACAAAAGAGGCCCTGCCAATCAAGTGTCTGGAAGCTGTGATCCTGGGAATGTATCCTTTCCTTTTAGAAGAATACTGGATATACGTACCTGCTTACATTGCACAGTTTCAATATGTCTACTTTTGTGCTGTGTGGTATTTGAAACTCCCTTCATAGTCCTCATCAAAAAAGCACTGGGGTAGGGGTTATACACTATTCCCTGTTGGACAGGAGGGGTACAAGGAGAACAGAGGAATACTTGCCTTTTGCAAGGAATACTTGCCTTTTGCATTGGAAATGTCTACTTGCCTTTTGCACTGGACAAAGTGAGGCTGCTATTCTGTGTATCATATCCTACTTCTGAATCCCATCAGCCTTTGTCCTATCCAGATATTCTGGAGAGCACCTCATGTGAAGGGGATCTGTCTTTCGGAGAGCAACAGACTGAGGCAGTGTCTAGTAGATGCTATTGGGAAACTTGCTAGAGGGCTTCCTTTGCAGCAGCCCTGTATTTTTCCTTATGTTGGGTGTCCCACCCACTCATCCTCAGTGATTGAAAAATTGCGAAAATGTCAGTTACTGATTGTGGGATCCTTTGCAAGATACTTTTTTATTTTTTTTGCTGCATTCTTGCCTGGTTTTCGAGTCTCTGAAAAATGAGCTGTATTCTAGAGTCTTTAAATCCTCATGACTCGTTCCTCAGTCGAATCAATCTGGGGTATGCTGGGACAGCAGTTTTTCATGAAAGCTGTGTATAAAACTGGTATCTAATTTAGAAAGATAAGCACTTCTGCGCATCTCTTCTCATACACTGTCTTTTTTCCCCTGCCATTGCTCTACCTTTCCATTGCCAGAAATTTCCCTTCCCCAACCCAACCATACATAAACCATGCCTGCATTCCAGTGTGTGTAGGAAATGTGAAAAGAGCTGGGTCACAGAAGGGCAAAAGTGGAATGAAATGCTGTAAGCAGATGTCTGAGTGAACCCTAGATCTGTAAGAGATTGTTTTGTTTGGTTCATCTTAGAACATTTATGTGTGCACTACAACGCTTTGGACCCTCCTGAGAACTTTTTCTTCCCCTTCTTTTATTAGTCACAAAATGTGCAGAAACAAAATGCAAACATAAAATCCACCACAACGAGGAAGAAATACATAAAATAATGGAATACGTAAGAATTAAGCAATCTATTCATATATCTCTAAGAAAGGATTCCAGCTGTCTAGAAATACAGACATCCTGTGTATTTGCTGGGACAGTTACAGAAATATAGTGGATAAAAGGGAACCCTTCGAATGGTTCAAAGATCCCCAGTCACACAAATTGCTTATCTGCTGGTGTTTGCAGCCTTCCCGAGTCTTACTGGCTCTTTGCTGACTACAAAACGGAAGCAGGAAACACCAATAGGCAGTGGCAGGAAGCAAGCAGAGGACTGAAAAGAACCAAAGAACCTGCTAAACTCTTTGAACTCTATGATAAGCATTGTGTTTTTCTTCTTCTTCTTTGCTTCTTGTTAGTATTTCCTGGTTCCATTTTGCAGTCAGCAAAGAGCCAGCCAGACCCAGGAAGGCTGCAAACACCACCAGATAATTTGCATGATGGGGATGGGGCATGTGTGATGAGATGACAGTTTTGAACCAAGGATAATTGAATCTGCAGATACTGGATATGGGGGGGAATGCCTGTATTTCTATCCGTAGTTGCCATCTGTACACCATTCAAATGTTGATAAGGTTAAAAAATCCCCATTGAGTAATACTAAAGGGGCACTTGTTCTGAAAACTCTTACTAGTTTCTGTTACTATACAACCAGTGATTAAACACATCTCTCTTTGACTTGATAGTATCACACCTACATCAGTTGAGTAGGACCAATGGTTCCTCATGCCACATTCTCTCCAAATAGGCAAACAGCATTTAGTACTTTAGGAGGGCATGCCTTATTTTAAGAAACAGGAATACCTATTGGTTTGTCCAGGGCTTTTTTCTAATGGAACGCGGGGGGATGGAGTTCTGGCACCTTTTTGCGGGGGCCCCTCCCCTTTGGAGGCATTCTGGGGAGGGGAACAAAATAGAGGCATTCGCTGGGTGGGTGCTGGGGGGTGCAGGGTGGGTGGGCACCTGGCCCCTGCCTGACCGCACAAGGACCCCCTCCTGCCCCCATCTCCAAGCTCTCGCCTGAGCCCAGCCCAACTCCCCTCCCCCCAAGCTCTGCTTCCCCGCGCAGCTTCCAAGCCGGTGGAGGGCGTGGGGGACACGTGCCGATGCCAAGGAGGAGGACGGGGGCCAGCCAGCCAGGGAGACAGGGTGCGGCACCCACGGAACGCCCAGGTACTGGCTTGGCGGAGAAGAAGGGGAAGGAAGCTGGCTGGGGCAACCCCCATGCCAATCTGCAGCACGAGCCTAGACGTGACTACTCAGAAGTATGTCTCATTGTGCTCAATGGGGCTTGCTCCTGGGAAAGGGTGCATAGCCTTGCAGCCTGAGAGCCCAAGCATGTCTACTCAGAAGTAAGTTTCATTGTGTTCAATGGGGCTTACTCCCAGGAAAGTGTCATAGCCTTGCAGCCTGAGTAAACAGGCAGAGGAAAGGCTCTGTGGCTGCAGTCCTCTCCACACTTTCCTGGGAGGAAGCCCCACTGCCTCTAGTGGGACTGACTTCTGAGTAGACAGGCACAGGATTGGGCCCTGAGGCTGCCATCCTATCCACAGTAAGCCCCGTTCACTAAAGTGGACTTCTGAGTAGACATGCATAGGATTGGGCTCTTAGGCTGCAATCCTAGGCACTTTCCTGGGAGTAAGTTCCATTGACTAGAACGAGAGTTACTTCAGAGTAGACATACCTAGGATTGGGCTCTTAATCCTGGCAGAGATATATATCTGCACCCGTTTTCACCTGCTAAGGGCAGGTGAAAAGGGATTCTCCGTGTGTACAATGTGCTGTCCGGACTTGCCAGAGATCCTCCTCATCCTTCCCCCACAAGCATGCCCTCCGCCAGCCAGCGCTTGCAGCTCCTCTCCAGCAATGCACAGCAGCTGCTCAGGGTAGCAGAGAACATACAATTGCATGACAAGCGCCTTCCCAAAGACACAGAGTATTCTGATACCTGAATTAAACCATATTTAATGGCTTGTTTGCAAACATAGCTTTTTCTATGTGCACCTAAGGACCCCTCTCGTGTAAGAATTCCTTTTTTGTTCTTACTCCCACAGTTGCTTAGAGTAATTTTATTACATGGAACTCATTTCCGGAATCCATTCACTGCTTCCTCTCCTCGAAGCAGTGCCACACTACATACTACACGCTACAAGTGCACCTGTACAGTATTTTTCCCCTTGTGTAGAAAAAGTAGCTAGGGGGAAGGGGATGTGGAGATTGACAGCCCAATCCTATGCATGTCTACTCAGAAGTAAGTTCATCTTTAGGGGGAAAGCACATAAAAAATATTTTATTTCTCCAATAAAAAATGGTTTAAAAATAAATAAATAAATAAAAGATTAACAAGTTGTGAGTTCCTGCACCTTTTTATTTACAAAAAAGCACCGGGTTTGTCCCAAAAAGTCATGATTGGTGAAGTCTCTGTAGGACTATCCCAGAATTCTCTTGGGCTCCCCTTCTTACTGCCATACTCTCTATGGAGGAAATAGGCTCCCTGGGAAGGGGAAGAGGACACCCCAGTTAAAGTGCATCTTGCTCAGCTGAAGTAACTGTTGTGTGAAAATGGCTTAAGAGACCTTGAACAAGATGAGATTCTTTGGGCTGACTGATGGAACAAGATCACACCAAAGTGTGTGTGGGCATTGCCCAGAGGAGGTCCATATGAGCCACTGCACACTGTGCAATTAATCTTTAGATGAAGTATAGGACTAGACGGACCTAAATGTTGAACCTAACCTATCAGGATTAGTTACAGTATTGTGGGGAGTACAAAGAACAATCCTTGTTAGATTTTTTTCCTCTGTGTCATGCTGCCTGTTTCCTGAATTACATCACCATTAACAGTTACCTCACCAACAGCATGCCAACACTGGAGCGTTTTCCCATCAGCTTCAAAACTTACTTCTCAGGGAACTACTTCCGCCATATTGTGCTGGGAGTGAACTTTGGGGGCCGTTACGGGGCTCTGGGCATCAGCCGGCGTGAAGATCTCATGTACAAGCCACCCACATTTCGGACACTGAGTGAACTGATCTTTGACTACGAGGAGGCATACCGGCGCTGCTGGCACACCCTAAAGAAGGTGAAGCTTGGCCAGTGTGTTTCCCATGACCTACATAGTGTGGAGCAGATTGAGTGGAAGCACTCTATCTTGGATGTAGAGAAGCTGGGTCGTGAGGATTTCCGCAAGGAGCTTGAGAGACATTCCCGCGACATGAGGCTAAAGGTGAGATAGGAGGTGCTGGGCTATTTTATGTTCTGGTTCGCAGTGAACCAGAGAATGCTGGGTTCATGCCTTAAAGCCCAGTGTTGTCCACATGTGAACTTGCCTTATGTAGAGTCAGGTCAATGGTCCATCTAATGACTCTTCAAGGTTCAGATGGGTCTGAACCCAGTTCTTTCCCAGTTCTTTCTAGAAGTGCCTGGGATTTGATCCTGGACCTTCTCTGTCCGAAACATTCACTTCACGGTTGGATTTTGGCCCCTCCCTTTCTGTTCTAGTTGAGTCTTGTTATTTACTTGTCTAGTGTTCAGGATGATGCATGAAGAAACTTTTGTGTTTAGTGCCAAGCAGAGTGATAGAAAGGGAAGAATTTGTGTTTACTCTTCCACCAGCACAATTTTTTGATCAGTTGTAGCACTCTTTGCTATGTTTTTGGAACTCATTTGTTTTGTAGGTAGGAATACCTCTGAGCTAGGCAGGTGTGGATAAGGTGCTTATTAATTTAAATGTTGACAGTAGAGAGATGCTCAAGACAACATCAAACAGCTTTACCAACTCTCACAGATGCTAGAAGTCTCCTGTTCAATGTGCATAGTGACCAGGAGTATGAGCTGGGTGATCTCTGGTTCAAATCTCATTGTAGTCATGAAGGTGCCTTAGACTAGTCATTTTTCATTCAGGGTGCAAATCTAACCCCTTATGTCAGTGCTTTTGAGCACTGACATAGCTGTGCCAATGGGACGTGTGCTGCATCCTGCAGTTGGGTGTTACTCATGGAAGCCTCCTCAAAGTAACGGAATGTTTGTTTCCTTACCTCAGAGCTGCATTACCCTTATGTCAGTGCTGGAAAGCACTGACATAAGGGGTTAGGATTGCGCCCTCAGTGTCACTTTGAATGACAGAGGTAATAATGGCCTATCTTACAGCATTGTTGTAAGGATTGAGATGATAATATATGTGAACACTTAGAGCTAAACAAGTGCTAAGTACGTAATTATACTCAGTGCCACCTCTTTTCATTTTTGCTGCATCATAAGAACATAAGAACAGCCCCACTGGATCAGGCCATACGCCCATCTAGTCCAGCTTCCTGGATCTCACAGTGGCCCACCAAATGCCCCAGGGAGCACACAAGGCAGCAAGAGACCTGCATCCTGGTGCCCTCCCTTGCATCTGGCTTTCTGACATAACCCACTTCTAAAATCAGGAGGTTGCACATGCACATCATGGCTTGTAACCTGTGATGGATTTTTCCTCCAGAAATTCGTCCAATCCCGTTTTGAAGGCATCCAGGCCAGATGCCATCACCACATCCTGTGGCAAGGAGTTCCACAGACCATCCTCCCCCCATCTCTAGCACATGAAGGAATATGTGCTCATTCATATCGCTCATTTTTTTCCTCCTCTAGATCAGTAAAGGAACAGGGCCACCATCTCCCACCAAGGACAGGAAGAAGGATATGTCATCCCCACAGCGGAGCCAATCCAGCCCACATCGTCGCAACAGCCGAACAGAGAGGCGGTGAGCACAAGGCCGTTTGTTTGGTATTATGGCCCCACCTCAGTCACATTGTTCACTTTTGTTCTTCCACACTGTGCACCATCATACACCCACACACTCTGTGAGAGACAGGCACACCTCAGCTCCTGTGTTTCTGCATGTGCCAGAGGACTTGGGAGGTGGAAGGCAGGGGAGGGGTTGTTGGTGACTGAACACAGCGTTTTCTACTAAGTCAACGTGTATGGACCCTTTCTGAGTCTGTTCAAAATTTCCCTTTGAACATTAGGGATGGGAAGATCCCCATCCTCATTACATTTGTCTGGCAAACTGAAAGAGCAAACAAAACCCCTCCCCACAATTGGGATTTCCTCTGGGAGAAGAGTCCTGGATAATGGTTGTGTCAATTTCACTTGTTTTCCCCTCTCTTACAGGCCTTCTGGGGAGAAGAAACCTACAGAACCCAAAGCCATGCCAGATCTTAATGGTTACCAAATCAGAGTGTAAAGAATATCTTGCCTTTCACAGACCACTTCCTGGACAACTTCCTGGACAAGTTTGGGCCAAATCCCCCTGCAGGGTGCTCAGTATGTGGGGGGAAGGGTCAGTAAGCATGAATTGCTGGTTTTCCAAGGTATTTCCTGCAGTGCTGAACCCAGAGCGGAATCCTGTTGGATTACAGGGAATTCATCTCTCTGACATGTATGGGAAGGTATTTTTCAGTCCAGAAACTAAACAGTCTTTGATTAGTGGACCTGTCAGTTACTGGTTCAGTGTTGTACAATATTGGCTAGGAAAACAATCTTGTGATGGATGACAGGGAGGTTACTCTCCTTTCTGTCCACTTTGCCTGGGCACAGTTGGGATTCTTTTGACTTGACCTGGCCTCTCAGTGGGCATCTGTCTCCTTTCCTACTTCTGAAGGAATCCAAGCCAACACGAGGCCTTGGGTGATAAGGAGCCAGAATCAAAACGCTGACTCCCATGGAATAACATTTTGAATTTGTACCTTCTCAGCATTTTAATATTTTTACTGAAGGGGGAGGGGGGAAGGGAGAAAATGACTATATCTTAGCAAATGTTCTGAAACCATCAGTGTAATCCTAGTGCTGCTGGTTCCAATGATGGAGGTGTGACAAAGAACCCATTCCTCCATCATGCAGGCCCTGCTGCCAGCTAACTGGTGAATCTTGGCCCCTAGGAAGTGTCCTTTCTTAACAGGAGGCAGCTCAGAAGGTACCTCTGCTGTTGTGCATGGAAGCAGAATGAGGGACAGAGATATATTAATTGCCTGGTTGCAGTAGTCGCCTGCCATGATGCAATCAAGGGTGGCTGGAGATGAGGTTTTCATCTCTTTCTGGTGCTATTATGGTGTTGAACACATTGGCAAGACATTGCAGCTTTCAGGTGCCTGTGCAGTGGGGGGGGGGGGATGAACAGCATATCCATTCCCTTGTAAAAGGAGGAGAGCTGTCTTGTCCCCTTACTCATTATCTACTCCCTTGCTCTCCTTCTCCCACTCCTGGTGTGTGTTCATTTTTGCTACCTGACAATAACTTGCTAAAGATTCTTAGAGTATGTGCAGTGGGTTTTTTTGCAGCATTTTCTGCAGATATTCATGCAACAGTGTAAAGGGCACCCTGTATAATGAGATTTGTCACTACTCTGCACCCATATCTTGTGATCTTCCCCCCCCCCCCCATTAAAAAAATGCTTAGTTTGCTGTGGCCTGTCTAAACTGAGGACTTGCATTGCCTGGCTGCCTTATATGTTTACAGTGAATTGGCATCTCTTTTCAGCTAGACATATGTGTTAATTAACAGTGCAGTCCTATCCATGTCTACTCAGAAGTAGGTCCTGTTATGTCCAAAGGTTCTTTCTCCCCAGAAAGTGTATGTAGAATTGCAGCCTAAATTTGGCAACTAGCAGGAGCCAAGCCTGGTTACTTCATAGCCTTGACTTAAGGCTCTACCCACAATGGTGTGTTGCCAAGTGCATGGTGTGGGAGTTGGTGGTGCAACCTCACAAGCTCAGTGCTTATTGAAAAGAGCAAGAACCTTAAATATACAAATTGTAGGAGATAGTGTGAGTGAATGAACCAAGTGATCCAGGCCTCTGAGTAACTGAAATTATTTATTTGGACTTGCCTGGCTGTAGCCTTAAAAGGGCTTTAGTTCAGTTGCAGAGTATATTCAGTAATTTGCATGCAGAAGGTCCTAGTTTCAATCTCTGATTTCTCCAGATTGATTTGGAAAAAGGTCTGGAACCCAGGAGAGCACTGAGTTAAGCCATTTCTGCCCAACACTGCATGTATGCAATAGGGACCAAATGGGTACAGCTGTGGGCCGGGCAAAAATTGGTTAAATCGACCAAGGGTTTGGCTCTGCAGAAGGCAACTTTCTGTGTGAGACATGAAAACAAAATCTGGTCTTCCTTATGCCATTTTTCTCATTAGCTCACCATCTCATTAGGGCCAACTGACTTTGAGAGCAACATGAGCTTTACAGTCAGTGAAAATGCTGACAGATGCACCAATATTATGTAGGGAAGATAGCTTTAAAGGAAGCTTGCAAATCCTTCTTCCACAATATCTGGTTTCGCAGTCCTCCTATTCAATGTGGCCATTTTCAGCTGTATCTTTCATTGTAATCCCAGGAAACCTGGCTGTCTTCTGTTGGCCATCATGTACCAGATTTAAAAAAAACAAAACCCCTTCAACTCTTTGTAGCAGGAAAGAACTGGTCTTCTTCCTGATTAGTGCACTCTCTGGCATGGATTAATTAAAACTTAGAATACGATGTACTATAAGTGGGATTGAACATCTGCATTTGGGTATCTGGCTATAGGAGCAGGGAGCATTGTGGATGATCAGTGGAGTGGGGAGGAGAGGTCTGCACTACAGTAGCTTTAAATTAGGGAAGCCAAGACATATTTAGCATATTCTATTATGAAAAACATCTCATGCTAAAACTTGCCCCCAGAAGAGAAATAGGATGTTAGAAATATTTTAGGGTACTATCAAGCAAACCTGTTGCTGATTCTTTTGTGTCTGTATAAATTAGAAATGTCTTAAATATGACTGGATCATATTTTCTGTTTAAAGATGGCTGTTCTTTTTGTGGCTTACACTGAGCCTAATTTTAGGTAATAAATAGCAACACTCTACTGAAAATGAAAGTTCTGTCTGAAAATACCAAGTCTTCTCAGCGGCCTGCTATTCTGCCTTATTGCCACTGTGTTTCTTTCCCAGCTTGTTAGCTGCCAAGGCTCTCTACAAAAGAAAACACAGAAGGGGTGGAAGGAAGGTGGATGTTACCAGTTACTGAACCAGGAGGTGTTGATGGCTGAGAAGAGCTTTTAAGTGTCAGTGCCATCCTTCAGAACTTTAAAAGATGAGCCAAAATTAAATGCCAGGAAGGTATTAAATAGTAGATGCAAATTGTAGGGTTGAGTCCTTAAGGTGGACTGGTAGTTAAGAACATAAGAACAGCCCCACTGGATCAGGCCATAGGCCCATCTAGTCCAGCTTCCTGTATCTCACAGTGGCCCACCAAATGCCCCAGGGAGCACACCAGATAACAAGAGACCTCATCCTGGTGCCCTCCCTTGCATCTGGCATTCTGACATAACCCATTTGTTACTAGCAGGGTCATTGCATCATCAGGCAGCTTAACTTGTTTTTAGTGGTGAATGTGAAAATAAACACACAATTGAAACATATGTTCTTTTGCCAAGCATGTAGCAATCCCTGCCTCTCTCTAAAAAGAAATGGTCAGTCTACAAGTGGAGTTAACTTAGGGCGCAATCCTATCCAATTTTCCAGGGTTGGTGCAGTAGTGCCAATGGGGTGTGCGCTGCATCCTGTGGTGGAGGGGCAGTCACTGGGTCCTTCTTAAGGTATGGGAACATGTGTTCCCTTACTATGGGGCTGCATTGTGGCTACACTGGAGCTGGAAAGTTGGATAGGATTGGGCCCTTAATTGACTAGTTGAAAAGGAGTTGGAGGAGAGTTGCAGTTGAAAGGCAGCTCTTCTGACAAGAGGTGACTGAGAACTGGATGTATACTTGGTACAAAGAAAAAGAAGGTAGTGGAACATACTGTTGGTTTGTAAAAGGATCTCAAGGAAGAGTAGCCTTCCTCACCTTCCTCACTGAGATGTTAAACTACATAGAAGTCTATCGTCATGAAATGCTGGAAAGAATTTTCCAACTGTAATATAATTCAGCAGTAGCTGACAAGGATATGGAACAAATGGTCCTACATCTGAGATAGCTTGGCTAGGACTCCATATTTCCCTTCAGCCTCTGCTTATATTCTTTTTTATGAATTTGAAAATATGAAAATGACAGATAAATTGCAATGAACTTTTTCTGTGTAGCAAGCAAAGGTCAAGAGCTTGGCTTATTAGATTCAATGCTGTGCGCTAGCATATTTTGTGCAATCTTTCAAAGGGAATCTTCTACCATTTTTAGATAATTTTGGGTTCTGTGTAATGGTACCAACCTTGTTAATGCTTGGGGTGGGGGTTATGCTCTTTTTGCATCAAAGTTCCAAGAAAGCAGATGCACCAACAAGTAGTAAAAATGGAGAACTAAGCAACGTGATTAGCATCCCCATGTGGCGATGGAAGGAACAGAATGTTTGAACAGTCTCCCCCCATTTCACATAAAGGAGCAATTCAGATATGGTGATTGTGTGTGTGTGTGTGGGGGGGGGGGTGGAAGAGTGTTCAGATGTTTAAGTTGTACAGTCCATCAAGCAATATGACATGTGAGGGTGCTGATTGTGTTGGTGTTGTCACTGCCACTCAGTGTTTTGGAATCTGTGTGGTTTAATTTGGAATTTATCTTGTGTGATAAATGGGTGAAAGAACAATTTGATAAGGGAATAAAAGCAGGTGGGAGAAACTCTGAGTGGGCAGAGGAAGAAACCTCTTCTCTTTGCCCTAGAAGGGAAAAAGCAAGGAGTCATTCATGTCTTACAGAATTTTTGGAGCTAAAATGTTTACTTGCCTTAGAGCAAACATGGAAAGAAATTAATGTGGAAATGATGCTGTTGGGGGGGGAAGGTTTCCATTAGTATCTGTTTGGGAACTATTCTTTTTAATTAATACTCCCCTCTCCAAAAGCCTGGATTGGTCTCTGCAGAGATTTAGACAGAATGCAGATGGTGTTTGTAAATGAGCTGTTGGTTTACACCAGGGGTGCCCAAACCCCGGCCCTGGGGCCACTTGCTGCCCTCAAGGCCTCTCTATGTGGCCCTCAGGGAGCCCCTAGTCTCCAATGAGCCTCTGGCCCTCCGGAGATTTGTTGGAGCCCACACGGGCCCGACGCAACTGCTCTCAGCTTGAGGGCAGCTGTTTGGCCTCTTGAGTGAGCTGTGGGATGAGGGCTCCCTCCACTGCTTGTTGTTTCATGTCTATGATGCAGTAGCAGCAGCAAAGGAAAGGCCAGCCTTGCTTTGTGCAAGGCCTTTTATAGGCCTTGAGCTATTGCAAGACCTTCATTCATTCATATAAGTTCACCTTTAATATATTCATTTATGTAAATTTATTCAAATTTGAAATGTAAATTAATTCGGCCCCCGACACAGTGTCAGAGAGATGATGTGGCCCTCCTGCCAAAAACTTTGGACACCCCTGGTTTACACAGTAGCTGTGTCAGTATTACCAGATCTTTGTAGCAAATGTTGTGGGTCAATCCAATTTGGAAAAAAACCTGAGCTGGCTCCCTGCCCCCAAAGTAATGTCCCAGGCAGGTTTCACGTGGGTATGGCGGAACATCCTTTTACACTTTCTTTCTATATTCCCCAGGCAGCTGCATCCCAATTTCCATCTAGCTCCATCCTTTGATTTCAGATCGGCTCTTCAGCTTGCTACAGCAACTTGCCTGCTGTCATGGGAATCTGCAATGTAGCAGATAGATCTGCTGGAGAAAGCTGCATATTGCAGAGGGCTCTGGGAAAAGCTGTAGGGTACGGGACAAGTTCTTGTCGGGTGCTGACAGACCTGTTCGGCCTCAGTGTTTCTCTTCATGAACAGAGTGCACAACCCAAATGGACCTGAAACTTCCCTGTGGCTGCACATTAGAGGAATATCTATGAAAGAAGGGAAGCTCCTCTGCCGTTACTGATTTCTCATGGAGAAGCCCCTGATAACACAGGCCAACACACATTTTGCTTCCTTAAACATTACACCAATTCCTGGGTATATTTGGGGTGCCTATTCCAAAAATGGCATCTGTTTTGCCCTGTCACATCTAGTTTTGGAGACACGGCATAGCCCCTTTAGTGAATGGTTCCAGCAGCTTCCTCCTGAGGAAGCTGCTTGAACCATTCACTAATGAGGCTATACTATATCTCCAAAGCTAGATGTGATGGAGCAAAACGGATGCCATTTTTGGAATCAGCACCCCAAATTCATATCAAACCACTATAAAGTTTGGGAAAAACTTTTCTGACCCTCAATTTTGTAGGCCTGTGTAATTAGAAAAAAAGCAGTTGCTTAAAGAGAGCTGTAAACAGAAATCACACTATAGTTAATCTCTGCTCGCCTTGTGAATGACTAGAATTATTTCACCTTCTCTGGGATGTTCATAAAGAGTTTGTGACTCAGATCCTTCTCACTGATTGCTGCCCTGTTCAGGGGTCAGGAAATCAGCTGTGCTGAGCTCCTCAGGGAATTCTAAATGAAGCATGAAGTAGGAAGCAGATGTGGTCTTTAGCCATAAATGACTCTTCCCTTCTCTCTGGACAAGATGTGGTGACCACCTGGCTTAAACAACTGGGACTTCCTGTAAGCTCTGCAGAGCAGGCAGGACCTTCAGTCAGATTTGTCAGAAACAAGATGGTGCTAATGGGTATCTGAATTTGCTTCCACACAATCGGTATTTATCCTGTTTAGCAGCTAGATTTTGTTTTGAAATCCATGTCTGTTATCACGACAGCAGAGACAGGTGGTTTTCTTTTATTTCATGGATTGTCATGTGTGTCTCTCCTGTAAACTAGTGCCACTTGTGGATCTGTGATCATAAGTAGGTGACACAGACCCTCCTTAGATTTAGTTCTTGGCCCCGACTCTGTATTCCAATCCTTTTCAAAGTAAGAAATAAAATAAAGATTCTTTCTGCACAATTTACACTCTCTGTAAAGAGAAGAAAACAAATCTCTTTTTTGATGCTGTCATTTGATTTCATGGATGGTGTCTTAAGGTTCTCTTATTGCTGTACATCTCCCCCTTTCTCCTCCTTCCTTCAAAGCTAGTGCTGATATTGGGCATATCGGTAAGATAAGGATTCTACACTAAACTGGTGAATAAAATGTCAAGCATGTCAGAGGATAGGGCTACCCTACTCGAGGGCAAGATTTCTCTGCTGTGACTGCCATTATTGATAACCATAATAGTCATTATTGCAGTAATCCAGTTACAGTACAGTGTGATGTACTCTTCAAGCTGTTAAAGGCCCTAAGCCAGGGCTGTCTCACTCATACAGTGGGCCAAATAACATTTATGATGCCTGCTGAGAGCCAGAACTGATGTCATTAAGCAGGTTATCATGATCAGAAATAAGCACTTTTCACATTTAGGAACTCATTAGCTGCAAATGACAGAAGAGAAAATATGGAAACCTTGATCATATTTTCAAGATATAGCCCAATTATCACATGGGCTGTTCTTTCAGCAGTGACACCTCAGCTCAGCAGCTGAGAGCAGCTGATGGTGGTCTGTGAGAACCCGAGGGCCAGATAAAAAGCTGTCCAGGGGCCACATCTGGCTCACAGGCCTTACGTTTGACAGCCCTGCCATAGGTGATCTCATCTTGCATCTTAGGTGCCATAGATCTTGCACACTAGCTGAATGCAAGGTTTTGTTTTGCTGTGTCCCCCTCCCCTGTTAACAGTTGGTTTTTATTCAATTAACTTTCTAATGTGGTGATTTGGTATCCTGCCCTCATGTGAATATTTTATTTACTTGTTTTGTACACTGCTTTTCTCCCCAGAGGACACCCAAAGCAACTTCTTGTTCTTGTTGGCAACCTTCAGTCTCGAAAGACTATGGTATCGCGCTCTGAATGGTGGGTCTGGCACAGCATCTAGTGTGGCTGAAAAGGCCGATTCGGGAGTGACAATCCCTTCCACACCGGGAGCAAGTGCAGTCTGTCCCTGGTCTGTCTCCCTGGCTATGGGCCTTCCTTCTTTGCCTCAGTCTGTTGGCCAAGTGTCTCTTCAGACTGGAAGAGGCCATGCTGCACAGCCTGCCTCCAAGCGGGCCGCTCAGAGGCCAGGGTTTCCCACCTGTTGAGGTCCATTCCTAAGGCCTTCAGATCCCTCTTGCAGATGTCCTTGTATCGCAGCTGTGATCTACCTGTAGGGCGCTTTCCCTGCACGAGTTCTCCATAGAGGAGATCCTTTGGGATCTGGCCATCGCCCATTCTCACGACTTGATCAAGCCAATGCAGGCAATGTTTCAGCAGTGAAAATCAAAAAGAAAATCCCAAAACAAGGTTGGTGCAAGAACCAGCAAGGTTGGTGCAAACCCTCTTCAAGGTTCAAGGTTGGTGCAAAACAAGGGATCAAAAAGAAAATCCCAAACAAGGTTGGTGCAAGAACACAGCCCTGCTTCACGCCACTTTGGATGTCAAAGGGGTCTGATGTGGAGCCATCAGAGACAACAATGCCCTTCATGTGGAAAGACCTGATGATGCTGAGGAGCCTGGGTGGACATCCGATCTTGGGAAGAATCTTGAAGAGGCCGTCCCTGCTGACCAGGTCAAAAGCCTTCGTGAGATCGATGAAGGCTATAAAGAGTGGCTGTCGTTGTTCCCGGCATTTCTCCTGCAGTTGTCTAAGGGAGAATACCATATCAGTGGTGGACCTGTTGGCTCGGAATCCGCACTGCGATTCTGGATAGACGCTCTCTGCAAGTACCTGGAGCCTCTTTAGTGCAACTCGGGCAAACAGCTTTCCTACAACACTAAGGAGAGAGATGTTGCGGTAGTTGTTGCAGTCACCCCTGTCGCCTTTGTTCTTGTACGGCGTGATGATGTGCATTCTTCATGTCTTGAGGTACTCCACCTTCTCTCCAGCAGAGACAGAGGATTTCATGCAGCTCAGTGACGATGATCTCTTTGCAGCACTTTAGGACTTCAGCAGGGATGCTGTCTTTTCCAGGTGCCTTGCCAAAGGCAAGGGAGTCCAGGGTCACGTGAAGTTCTTCTAGGGTTGGTTCACTGTCAAGCTCCTCCAGCACAGACAGGCACTCAATGTTGTTTAGCGTTTCTTCGGTGACTACATTTTCTCTGGAATATAGCTCAGAGTAGTGCTGCCCCCAATCCTGGATTACCTCACCTGTGGCAGACTTCAGAGGGGCAATGTTCTTCTGTGTTGGACCTAGGGCCTGCTTGATACCATCATACATCCACTTGATGTTGCCCGTGTCAGCTGCTCTCTGTATCTGGGAACAAAGCTGGAGCCAGTAATAATAATAATAATAATAATAATAATAATACAGGTATTTATATACCGCCTTTCTTGGTCTTTATTCAAGACTTTATTCAAGGCGGTTTACATAGGCAGGCTATTTAAATCCCTGTAGGGATTTTTACAGTTGAAAGAAGGTTCTATCTTCCAAGAACCACGACATTCAGATGTTTCTTTCTGATCTGGTTTCACATTCTGGCTTCCATCCTCCCATGCTCAGAGCAGATGGAATAACTTGGCTCAGCTTGTCAGCTGCTTCAGGGTCGCACGGTGCCAGTGGCCTCGAACTGGCGACCTTGTGGATATTATCTTCAGGCAAATGGATGCTCTACCCTCTAGACCAGACCTCCTGCCTCCAGTAGTCGTTAGCACATCTCCTGGCAGTCTGCTGGACTTTGCTGCAAGCAGCTCGGAGGACCTGCAGGTTGCACTCACTGGGACAGGCCTTGTATGCTGCTTGAGCTCTCCTCTTTTCCTCACTGACTGGTGTCAACTCCTCAGAGTGGGCTTCAAACCAGTCTGCTGCCTTGTTGGTCTTCTTGCTGAATATGGACAAGGTGGTGTTGTAAACGGCATTCTTGAAATGTTCCCATCTGTTGAATGCGTTTGCGTCGGCTGGACCTGGAAGAAATTCTTCAAGCGCTCGTGCAAATTCCTCCACTTTTCTCTGATCCCGGGTCTTGCTGGTATCAATGCGAGGTCTTCCTTCCTTTTTCATGTGATACAGTCGCTTAGTTTGCAGTTTCACTCTGCTGTGCACCAGGGAGTGGTCAGTGTCACAGGCAGCACCCTGATAACTGCGTGTGATCTTGATGCTGGGAAGGCTGGAGCATCTAGTGAGAATCAGATAGAGCTGGTGCCAGTGATTTGATCTTGGGTGTCTCCATAAGCCATGTTAGGGCTTCGTGTTGAAGAACGTGTTGCTGACACAGAGACCGTGATGACAGCAAAACTCTAGCAGACGTTGGCCATTTTTGTTCATCTTCCCAGTGCCAAACTGACCTAAGCAAGTGGGCCACGAACTGTTATCAGCACCAACTCTAGCACTGAAATCGCCGAGGATGAACAATGGCTCTTTCATGGGGATCTTCTTGATAATGGTGGCCAGGTCATCGTAGAATTTGTCTTTGGCTTCTGCTGGAGATGACAGAGTCAGTGCATAAGCACTGATGAGAGTGACAGGTCCTACTGATGACTGGAGCTGCAGAGACAAAATTCTTTCACTTTCCACAGTAGGTGGGATGATGGATTCCAGCAGGGTGTTTCTGACTGCAAAGCCAACACCATGTTCCCTGGTTTCCTTTGGTGGTTTTCCCTGCCAGAAAAATGAGAAATTTCTCTCCTTGACAGATCCAGAATCTGGCAGCCTCGTCTCTTGGAGGGCGACGATGTCCATCTGCAGTCTGTTCAGCTCCATGTCGATGACAGCTGTTTTGCGTGCATCGTCTATTTCTTGCAGGTCATCACAGAAGCCAGGTGTCATTGCCCTTACGTTCCAGGTGCCCAGCTTTAGGGCAGGAGTTTTCTGTTTTCTGTTGCATGGTGCACAGCTGTCGATCCACTTGTCAGTTTTCACCCTAAACCCCACGCACCCCGTGAGGTTAACGGACCGTGGCGAGGCAACACCTTACTAGCTGGGGACTGCCCAGCTTAAGGCGGGCGGTAGCTGCCCAATGAGATGCAATGAACTCTCCCACCGTCGGAAGCAGCCCCTGGTGTCACGCTCTACGCCAATCGAGCGAAGACTTATAACCGGTAAACTGCTGCTTCCCATGTTGTGCCGATGCTGTATGGTGAAGTTGGAGTGTCTTCTCCAGTGCGCGAATGAATCATGAACATCTCAGGGTTGCCAATGGAGCATGCAGAACTAGGCAACGGGGCCATAAAAGTTACACCTTTGCACAAAAAGAATAAGATGGAAACAGTAAAAACAGCATGAGTTGAACTCCACTTGTATGACCAGGAGCTCTTTGGGCAGAGTGAGAAGGCTTCAGCCTTTGCATGTTCATGTTCCCGGCAAGATGTGGAGGGAGTTCTGAAAAGAATGATAGGCTAAAGTAAATCTTGAAAGGTGCTGCTAGACAGTAAAATACCAAGAATGTTCCCTAGAAGGTAGGCTTCACCATGAAGAAATCCTGAGAGAATACCTTCACTTTCACTTTGAAATGACGGCATGTCTATGGAGGGTATGGGATGTGGTGGAATCTACTTCAGCCTGGCTGGTCTAGATTTTGATGGTGGATCAAAAAGAACAGCAGCTGGAATTGAAGAAGATATGCTTGGGTTACCCAGAACCTCTACCTGCACTGGGGTGCTTCAGACATATGACTTCTGTCCAAAAAATTAAAAAAAAAATATTCTGATTGGAGAATGCCAAATAGTTCCTCTCCCTGGGCCCACACTTTGGTGTGTGAGTGAGGTTCCTGCTGTGCTGCTTTATTGTATTTTGATCCCATCACCTTCCACATAATCATTGTACCACCCCCAGAGAGATACTAGGAAGGTAAAAATGTCTGTGCTTGGTGCCTAGGGTTCTTCTGTTTCCTGCTTCTAGTAGTAGCTTTATTGTCATTGTGCTACAGCACAACAAAATTTATGCACCTTTGAGATACAAGCATAAATATATACTACACTTCCAACAATCACACTCTATACACTCACCCACACATTCTATACAACATGCATCATAATATAAAAACAGTATAACAAACCATAATGCCCAGGAGCATGGTAACAACTATATCGCCTTCTTTCACACTTGTTTTTCTATCCCCACTGAGACCAAGCCACGTGCTCCTCAGAGTCACTCCAAGTGGAAAAGCACTGCTTGGTACCCTTCTGGAAGCTGTTTGGCAACATAGTTTCCCCCAATAAGTCATCTCAGTTCACATGGAAACCTCGTGTAGTTAGGTTTGCTGGCATCCTGACTGGAAACAGCTCTTGATTCTCAGGCGCTTGGCCATCTGGCCATGACAGCTGCTTCCTCCTCACAAGGCTTCTAGCTCCTCAAGATACCAGTAGCCTAAGGAGAGATAATCTTGGCCATTGGCCCTTTTCCTGATTGCTCATATGTGGTCCACATACAAGGAAATTTCCTGTTCTTCCATCCCTGGTTCCTTAGTCCTTTGCATCATAACTTTTACTGAGCTTGGGTAGGAGCCCAGAGAGTTGCCTCCAGGACCTCTTAGGTCCAACTCCCTTCACCAACTCAACCTGGACCCCAAGCAACACTTCCATCATTTGGACCCTTCTCAAAAACTTGAAGCATTAGGAGATCAGAAGTAAACTCATTGAAAAGTGCAAGCAGGCAGACGGATCCTCAGAGAGCCCATACCAATATTTGGTAAGAAGCCTTCATTATGGTGAGCCAAGCTGTAGCTAGGACTCACAGCTTGGTTAGCCTTCTCCCAAGGCTATCAACAGGGTCTCTTCCTCCCTCTCCCTACAGCCAGTATTCCTGCAAAAACGCTTTCACCGCTGGCATAAACAATCTCATTGCCACAGAGTGCACCATCTCTCCCATCCTATTCCCTATTTCTGCTCTACACCTCCCCCTCCCCCCATCTCCCTCAATAGAATAAAAAAATGGTTCCCAAACTGACACCATGGTGTTCTTGGGCACCATGGCGAACTCATAGGGGCCGCCTCTTCTTACCAGCTCTCCCAGGTGCCACCATCTTGAATTGCGCATGATTCCAGATGGCAGTGTCCAGGAGAGCTGAATGATGGTACCACTGTGAAAGGGTGCTGTGGCTACAGGGCTGTGACCATGGTAAGTTCGGGAACTGCTGGGTTGAAACAATGGTCTGTTTTTCCTCCGTTTCAAGCCTGCTCAATTTCAGGGACACTGTATCTCTGTCTCTGTTTTCTCTCCTAGTCCCAGGCCCTTCTATTTTTCCCCCTCACACCAAACTCTTTCTTTTATCCCCACCTTCACTGGAAATATGGCTCTGGTTTAGTAACAGTTTTATTCTTAATGCAGATATTTGATCTCCCACTGCTTATGAAGTGCCTCTTAAGCCAGTTAGCAGTAATTTGCAGGAGTGTTCTATTTGCAGGAGTGTTGAATGCTCAAACCTGTACATTGGTAGATAAGACACTGTGAACCTTCAATGATTTCTCCTCCAAAAGGAAGCCGAAATCTGGACTGTTCTGCAGGTCCTGGAACTTCTCACTGCTTGGAGAAGTGGATTATGAGTACTCAATATGATAAAGTAGTCATCCAAGCAAAAGCAGCTACCTTGAAAAAAAAAGGCCTATACGTTCCACTTAAGAACTGAGGAACAATTACTAAACTTCTTTTTTATTGCTTACTGTTGTGGATGTTGATCAGAAAGAGACAAAACAGTTAAGTGAAGGCTAATGTGGTTTCAAAAGTGGCAGGATCAAGACATTTGCTTATCAAACTAGGCCGTGTTCATCAAATTAGCAGTTGTTGTATGCTCCCATTTGTCTCACAGAAAGCAGCCTTTTCACTATGTATCCATTTTGTTCTGGACGTGGCAAATTTCTGCAGCTGCTCAAGCCAACAAAAGACAGCGCAAATCCTCAGCCAAGAAACTCAGAAGCTTCTGTCTTTGCAGCCTGAAGTTCCAATAACTTGCTGCAGTATGCCAATATCATGTGGACTTCTACAGAATGTCATTTTATGCAAAACCATGAAAGAAACCCTATCCCATAGCTAGTTTCCAAGCATTGCCCAATTACTTGGTTCTAGAGTATCACTGTTTTGTGCCTTGTTTAATCCACGTCACCAGGCTCTGCAAGAAAGTGATGAAAGACCACAATGCCTTAAAAAATGCCTTCTGTAACACTGTTTCAAGAGAATGGCACTGGATCCGACCTAACAGAGGAGGCAATAGCCTTGATGTGGTTGGCTTGTTTGGTTTTTTTGGCAATACTAAACCAGAGGAAATGCATATCTCAGTGCTGGAGAAGGGAACCTGCATTCTGCAATGCTTAAAAATATATACACAGTTCACAACTGTATCATTACATGGGATGGTGCATTTTCTCAAGTACTAATCATTGTTTGACAGTAAGACTAGGAAAATGCAGTATTCTCACAGCAGAGGTGCTATAAAAAAGGCATATTAACCCCTTATAACAAATGAATAATAATGGCAGATTTATTTCACAACCCTCTCTCCAGAGACAAATCCTTACATCTTGAACATGCCATGGTCTGGAATCAACATGATCTTCTGATATAACAATCCATTCAAAGCCTTTTTTTCTGCCTGTTGTTTCGCAACTGGACTTTTGCCACTCATAATATCAATCATCTGGTTTTTGCAGATACAATCAGCCAACAGAAAAATATAAACACACCTTTTCATGCTGTGATAACTGCTTCTTCATACACTCTGGATTTTGGGCAAGATTGTCAGTTTCAACTATTTCTTCCTCAAATTCCTAGTTACACCAACCTGCATTTGTGCGGTCAATACAATTTTTCCCTGTGTAGCTCACTTATTGTCACATGCATGCATGACAGCACATACTAACTTGTGTGTCTAAGATGTGCTGAGCTGTGTGCACAGCCAAAGGGTCATTTTTAAAGTAGACAGGAGCTATTAAGACTGATAATTGTGAGCATAGTGTGAGGTTAACAGGCCACCAAGGGTAACCCATCTTAAAGTGATATAATCAGTACTTCTGAGGTGACTTGCGGCAAAAAATGCAGCATAAAATATTTCACAATATATCTAAATGTGCCTTTAAAAGCTCTTTTAACACTAAAGGGGCTCTGTTTCACTTAAGCCATTTCTGCCAAATGTTCCATATACACAACAGGGACCAAATGTGTACACACCTGTGGGCCAGGCAAAAATGGGTTAAGGTTATGATCTCTTCTGTCCTCCAAGCCAGGCATATACATAGCCAGGACTGTATGGTCTATGCTTTGCATTTTAAAAGCCACCTAAAACAGTGGTTCTCAAACTTTTTAGCACCTGGACCCACTTTTTAGTATGACAATCTGTCAGAACTCACTGGGAGTGAAGCCATTACCCTGGAAGTGAGGTCATAGCCAGAGGTGACATCAATTTAGGCTTCAGGCCTAAGCTATGATCAGTCAAAGTTCACATTACACAGCACGCTTGTTATTTTTCATAGCTTGGAATTCAAACATTCCAGTTTGGAAGTCAAAGCAGAATGCAGACTTGGATCCTTCTCCAACCACACAGCTTTCCCTGCTTTCCAGCGTCCCATCTCCCCACGTATTCAGGGCAAAGCATCATGCCCCTCTCCCACTGAGAGGGGGATGGGATGGGATGGGATGAGGGGAAGGCAGAAAGGTAGTAGGGTTTAAAGAGAGGGCTGGAAAGAGAGAGGTGGGGGAGGACAATGTTCAATCATTTTCTGTATGACCTCATACCTCTGCTCTTGCTTGCGAGTGAAATATAAGTACACACACAGGGATTGGGCAGCTGATTTTTGGACAGGTAAGACATTTTTCAGAAAAGAAAAATATGTCTAGAGTGCTATCCTAAAGATGCGCTCAGCTGCCATAAGTCCCTTATGCTGGCCTGGGAGGGTCACAAACGTGCTGTAAAACACTCTTGTGCCTCCTTGAAAGTCATGTCCGCAATGTGCGCCAGCCCGTGGAGGTTGAATCCAGCCTCCACGCTGACAGAGGTGGGTGAGTCTGCGCCGGCTGAGCTCAACTGGCACGGAGGTCTGGTGGTGGGGGTGTGAGGAGGGCAGGGAGAGGGTGGGTGGTAGGTGGGCAGATGGGGAGCGAGGGGTGGGGCCAAGATCTGGCAGTTATGCCAGATCCTATCCCCATCCCCAGGCAGCCTTGGGCTGCTTGGATCTGTGCCACCTCTTTAGATAGCACATATCTGAGTAGCACATAAGAGGAATTCTGTGGTGCAGCTCTGTACCCTGTATTTTCAGCTCTATATTTTCAATGGCAGCTGAGTTAGATACTATCCAACCTACCTAGTGGATCCTGATCCACTGTTTGAGAAACACTGCCCTAAAACCTTTACCGAAGATAACACAAATTCTGAAGCAGTTGTAGATGAAACAATTTTGCATGCATTTGCTTATTTAACTTAGGGTGCAATCCTTCCCCGCACTGGAACAGGGAAGCCAGGAGTCTTGCGCTATATCCAGTGCAGGACAGGGGCTAAAAGTGGCTTAGCCAGAGGCAAGGGGAAACTTTTCCCATTACCTCTGGGAAAGACATCCTTTACCCTATGGGTCTCCTCGAACGTGCGCCACCTCTTCAGGAGAGTGGAAAGGCTTGAAGCCACTCCGTTCTCCCTAGGAACAGGGGTTGGAATCCTACATAACTGCCGGATCCCAGGCCCGCACCCTGCCCTTCCACCCTCCAGGGCTGCCCACCGCCTGCCTCCTCCTGCCCAGGAATGCCTCCCTCTCGCTTACCTCAGAGGCTTGCATCGGCCCAAGCTGGCCAACACAAGCCTTGGTGCCTGTCAGCGTGGAGGTTTGTTCCAGACTCCGCAGGCCAGCACACCAGTCTAGCCGACTCCTGAGGAGGCGCAAACATGCCTTATGGCACAATTGTAACCCTCCTGGGCCGGCGCCAAGTCAAGGGCTGGATTGTGTCCTTAGTTTCACCTCAGCAGGTGGCTGGACAACAACAAGGAGTCATTATGGTGTTATAGTTAAGAGCAGCGGAAATGTGATCCCCAGGACTGAGCTGTTGCCGAGCTGGTGGTTATCCTAACTTCAGCTAACACCAGCCTCTGGGTGGGGTGTGTGGGCAATCAGGCAGAGCCTCCAAGCCTTTGTAAGTTTAAAAAAGTGATCAGAAACCACTTCTGGTTTTTGATCGCATTGCTGCCTTCTGTCTTCCCCTTACCTCCGGGAAAGTTGTAAGGGGCCACAGGCTGAACATCTCACGCTGGGGTGTCACGATGCCCCAGTTTGAGAACCTCAGGTTAAGAGCGTTAAGACTAAGAGCAAGACAATGCAAGTTCAAATTATCACTCATCCATGACGCTTGCTGGGTGACGTTTGGTCAGTCACACATGCTGCCTCAGAATGCTGCTGCATGGAATGGAGGGGGGGGAGACCTACCTGTGGGTGGGATAAGTATAATAAAATAAATGAAATTATGCACAACACTGAAAGCTCTTGCTGCCCCCCAACCTCTAGAAATCTTTCTCAGTTTTCCCCCCAACCAGTTTCTAAGATTTCTCTACGCACCGCCCTTATCATATACCTTCAAACGTATTTTCAGCTCTATAAGGCCTATAAAGGTGACTTTATCTAAAATGGAACCTGACATTTCAGGAAGATAAATTATGAACCCAAGTGACCAAATTCCATGCTCTTGTATGACTGCAGAATTTATACAGCCCTAAAACATATCTAGTCTCCTTTGCCATTTTCTTGCATAGAAAACATCTGAACTATTACCAGTTATTATATAACCACCTCTGAGAAGCTTGTTTTTTTAAGATGTTTTAGTATTCAAAAGGTGTGTAAAAAAAGTCCAAGAAGTGGCAGCAATGTACACCCTAACGAGCATTTCTTCACTATGTACACCGGAGGGCACTCCTGCAGTCACAGTTCCTTAAAAAATCACCTGTTTCTCCATTCTCAACTAGCAGTGCACAATTTTGGTGAAATTATAAAATTTTATTTTTTAAATTTAAGAAACAATTTAAAATATTGAAAACTCCCAATGCATTTTTCCCCAAAAATAAGGTTATGCCATGGTCTACACACAGCTGAACTGGATTGTGTAGTTTCCATCCATGGATCAAGAAAAGGGTGGGGGTTATCTTGAGGCTGACTACTTTTCTCCAACCACATACTCCTTCTCCACACAATCCACTGATAATAAATAGCAAGCAGCAACTGCCAGGTCCAACTGAGGTTCTGGACGGTGTGGCTTCATGCTGTAAACACCGCAACAAATTGGCTCTCATCTTCTACCAGTTTTTGCAGTCCTTCCTTCCCTGCATCTCTAGTGCCATTAGAGGTGGCAGAAATGTCCCGAGTTGATGGGCAAGAGCCTTCTGAAAAACCTGAGTATGAAATGCAAAAAAGCTCTCAATGCAGAGGAACACTTCTTTGTAATAAGGCTGAGGGTTTTTCAAATGTCTCTGCTGAAGCAGAAATTGAAGCCTGGCCAGAGGAACCCAAGAGAAAGTCTTTTTGTTCAAAGTCATTTAGTGCAAGTTGCTTTGATTCAATCTCCAAGCAGGAACGAGGACAGGCCAGTCAATACCTCTGGAGCTTTTAAGCAGCGGCAAAAACAAACAAACAAGCTACATTTTATGCAGTTGCAAAAACCAATACCAGCACCATTCTAGTCTGAATGAACTGGGAAACTGATGTGTTCCATGCTGTCTGCAGAGGAGAACAAAAAGCCTACACCAGATTCTGGCTCATATCAATTTGTGTCCTCACCAAGAGTCTTGGTGGCGCACAATGACAAAGTAGACAAACCCTGGTGGCTTCTAGATCATGATGACTAAAGCACAACTGCCAAACAGAGGATAACAAAATAGAGAAGCTGGTGTGCAAGATGCCTTTTCAAGATGATGCAGCCAGAGTCGAGGATAGCATAAACTGGCAGTGAAGCTCAGACAAGAACTGCAGCATTGGAGGAAAAACCCAATGGTTATTTCCTCATAAAAAGGAGCATGGGAGAGAAAAACAAGGGAATCTCAAAAATAGGGAAGGGGGATTGAGGGTTGAGGTGATAAAGATTTCTGTTGTTTTTAGCTGTTGAAAACTTAAACTGCATGATTTTCCCATTCAGACCCGCTCTTGGGAGAGTCCTAGAGATCTAGCACATGATCAAAAGTTAGAGTGCTCTAGGCCAAAGCTGGCCAACAAGCAGAGATGATCAGATGAACAAAAAGGATTAGGCAAGCCATATGCTGACCAAAGGATGTCATCAGAAAGGAGGGACAGACGGCCAAGCAGCTTCAGGGCTCCATCTTGGTACATCTTGCGACCTGAAGAAAAAGAGGAGTTGCATGTCAGTAGGTGACAGAAGCTGCCTACCCAAGTGCCATGGGCAGAGTGAAGGAACAGTAAGCTCAACCCTAAGAAACAGCATCCAAATAGACATGTCAGAGAGTAAAATTTGTACATACACAGTGAACAGAGAAAAGTTTCTCTCTGTCAACCATAACATAAGAGTAGGTGAAACAAATGAGGGATTTCCTAATGAGCACAGGTTTCCAGGACCCACTGTAGTCATCATGCACATGCCTATTAAGGGTGTTTTTATGCTTATACGTTTGGGCTTCTTCCTATTCTCACATCTCTCTCTAAGATCTCATATCAAAAAGGGTAAACACAGTGCCTGAAGAAGTTCAGTACAGCTCCTTCCTGTGACAACACATTGCACTGCACAGTGACAAGAGAGCTTCATAAGAGTCAGATCTAGGATGTCAGCAAAGATCTTGCCAAAAGGGATCAGTCAGAGTATGAATACCAAAGCAACAGGGAGTGGATGTTCGAGTCTATTCTGACCATACTGAAAGACCTTCTTTAGAACACAACCACCACTGCAGACCAACAGATGAAAGACAAGAGGAAATACAACTCTTATTATTTGTGCTCCACATTCAGCTGGAATGAGGACGAGATGGGATAAGGTACTTCTCATTAAGTATGTTACACGCTATATCCAGCTCTCTAGGAGATAAAGTTTCTCACACTCACTTCCTTCATTCTCATTCTGGATTGGCTCTGCAGAGTAGAATATATAATCCACTGTGGCCCCCACACCCATTGGCATAGTTGTAATCTCAGGACGTCCTCTCTGAGGTAGGAAGTGGCTATAGACAGAGGTCAGGTTGAGGCCATGTTGAACGCTGCCTGGATTCCTGTACAAGGTGAAGGGGATTAAAAAATAAGGGAAACCTAAGCAAGAAAATTATTACATATTTCTGAAAAAGTAGAATTCACAGATAATCCTCACAGTCACTATAGTAGTTTAGAAATCTGTGAGCCAGTGTTTCTCAACCAGTGGTACTTTTGGTATTCACAAGACCCCTGGACCTCTGCCACCTGTCAGCAAGACCAGAAACGTGGCACAACAATCAGTGGTAGGAGGTTCCCAAGCATGCTTTTCCGTACTCAAAAAAACCCTCCCATCCATCCTGAGCCTCTTACTAGTGTTTGTCACGTCACATCTGGCCTCCCAACCCAGAACTCACTGACGATGATGTCACTGCCAGTTTCTTCAAATAGGTGGACGATGTGAAGTGGTACACTGGAGGACAAACCTTGAGAAACACTGGTGTAAGCCACTACTGTATATTGAGAAATCAAAAACATGAGAAACATATCTGACTGAAGCTCCTCAACCAAGGAATGCACAACTTCACACTACTCCAGCAAAACCTACTGCATGCACAATTCTCTGATTTCTTAACTACCATCTAAAGGACCAATACAGCCACACGAGCTGCTGAGGGCTACCTTCAGCAACCATTTACCTTACCATTACTATTTAATTCTGAGGAAAAGTGCTCTTAAAATCAAATTAACTACTCCAAACGACAGCAGGGTATTTGATAAATTATTAATTTCGAAATGTTTGCAAATTTCTCACATGAACTCTGAATCCTGTGAAGATTCAGGCCAGACTAGAACTAGCATAGCTTGAAAAAAGCCTTCTAGAAGTAGAAGTAGATGCTGTGCTGACCTGACACATCTCGTTTGATGCCTCTTGCTTGGTTTCAAGAGAATACCTCAGATAGCCCCACCACTGATTTGTTCAATTTCACTACATCAAAGGTCAGCAAACATTCCCTCTTGCAACCCTGAATTCATAACCATTTCAAGACAAAGTTTCTCTAGCAAGTGCTCATCTCTGACCATCCCATTTCTTCAGGAAGGCAAATGACAAGCTTCCTTGGAGAAAACCACACCATAAGAACATAAGAACAGCCCCACTGGATCAGGCCATAGGCCCATCTAGTCCAGCTTCCTGTATCTCACAGCGGCCCACCAAATGCCCCAGGGAGCACACCAGATAACAAGAGACCTCATCCTGGTGCCCTCCCTTGCATCTGGCATTCTGACATAACCCATTTCTAAAATCAGGAGGTTGCGCATACACATCATGGCTTGTACCCCATAATGGATTTTTCCTCCAGAAACTTGTCCAATCCCCTTTTAAAGGCGTCTAGGCTAGACGCCAGCACCACATCCTGTGGCAAGGA
This sequence comes from Tiliqua scincoides, assembly GCF_035046505.1. Lineage (NCBI taxonomy): Eukaryota > Metazoa > Chordata > Lepidosauria > Squamata > Scincidae > Tiliqua > Tiliqua scincoides. The sequence goes on from NC_089821.1 coordinate 284,966,118, forward strand.
GTTCCACAGACCGACCACACGCTGAGTAAAGAAATATTTTCTTTTGTCTGTCCTAACCCGCCCAACACTCAATTTTAGTGGATGTCCCCTGGTTCTGGTATTATGTGAGAGTGTAAAGAGCATCTCCCTATCCACGCTGTCCATTCCCTGCATAATTTTGTATGTCTCAATCATGTCCCCCCTCAAGCGTCTCTTTTCTAGGCTGAAGAGGCCCAAACGCCGTAGCCTTTCCTCATAAGGAAGGTGCCCCAGCCCCGTAATCATCTTAGTCGCTCTCTTTTGCACCTTTTCCATTTCCACTATGTCTTTTTTGAGATGCAGCAACCAGAACTGGACACAATACTCCAGGTGTGGCCTTACCATAGATTTGTACAACGGCATTATAATACTAGTCGTTTTGTTCTCAATACCCTTCCTAATGATCCCAAGCATAGAATTGGCCTTCTTCACTGCCGCCGCACATTGGGTCGACACTTTCATCGACCTGTCCACCACCACCCCAAGATCTCTCTCCTGATCTGTCACAGACAGCTCAGAACCCATCAGCCTATATCTAAAGTTTTGATTTTCTGAAGTTTTGAACCCATCCCAGAATGCTTCTCTGCACCAACACAAGCTTTGTGACTGGGATCAAAATTTCCCTTCAGTAAAAGTGCCTTCATTCCCCAAGACAAGCATTATTTTCTTGAAGCATTATTTAGTCTGTTACTCCTCCTACATTCCTGGTTACAGCCTTGCCTCACACACAAGGACCCAACTCCTTTTCAGGTTACCTTGAACAAAACAGTTCTTGATCAGGGTTGTTCACCACAGTGAGCTCCTTTGGCCAATGTGCAGGACGATCTGCAATGCAGCAGAGAAATTCTGATCAAACACTGAACTGAACTAGCTTTGAACTAGCAGCACTTTAGGTCAAACGCACAATGAACTACCTAAGAAAAATTGATGCTCCCAATGTGGTCTGGCATCAAATGAAGAATTGGAAGGCTGGGGAGTGTGTCAAGGGTTCAAGCCTGAATGCAAACTATCATGATGTTTACAAACAAGAGATTAGCAGACCTCCAGTGTGTGCCTGCCAAATCACAGCATAAAGAGGGGGGCATCAGAGGGGTGAACGTCTATCATGGTTAGAAACCAGCCCAGGCTGCCCTGCCACCTGCAGAATTAGATTTTAGCAGCTTGTATGTGGACTAAAACAAGATAAAAATGTTAAACTGAAGAGATGAGTAAAGATGCTGCCGTTTCATTAAATTTAAGATTGGGCTTGGCCATGCCCAGTGGGATTTTTTATTCTGAACTGCTGGCTCTTATGCTGTATCACAAGTTGCTTAAGAAAAGCATGATGTTTCAGTAATAGTTTGCTATGCAGCATGCAGGGTGTTCAAGATATTTCCATATATTTGTGTGCTAGGCTGGAACCCAAAGAACCACATTTTTGTCAGCACATCTCAGTTGCCCAAACCACATTTAGGTGTCACCTAAAAGGGCAGAGAAATTGTGAGAGGATATCTCATCTCTCACTAAATCAGGAGATTACAAAGAACAAATTTTAAGGATCAGGAGAAATGTCACCAAAATTCAAAATTTCCTATCCTTTTTGAACACAAGAGTAGCTTTGCAGCTCATACAAGACCAAGGGGAGCATATGATGATGTTTTAGCCCTGCCTGCTAAACCCTTTCCAAGGTGTCTCAAACCATAATATATTTTTTAAAAATCATATGCAATGAGGTATATCATACTGCAGAAAATAGCGGTGGGGGGAAAACATCTTAGTACAGTACCTGGAATGGCATCAGTCACACCCTCTAACAGGATCAACTCTGCAGGTCGCTCACAGGCAGCATCACAGTAACGGAACTGAAGGAGGAATTCACGGCTGTATTTGCGCCTATCTGCAGGGGGAAAGCCAGATCAAAACGAAGAAGGGGAAAATGACATATTTATGTTCAGACCAACAGCAGCAATGTATTACACGAAAAATTACTTGTTGGAAGCAAGGTGTGCATCACAACCTGTGAGTTGTATAGGTTGTATAAAACTAGGTACTCTTTTCTGAATGGAACATGAGCATATACTGATGAATACACAGATGCATCAAGGATACTGAGGAACAAAATTAAAATAAAATGTGACAAGTCTGGACACACACTTAAAACTATGAGCTATACATTTACACCCTTGGAAAGTCTTTCAAATATTTTCTCAAATGCCTAGATCAGCGGTTTTGTGGGTGGCAGCACACTAATGTGTGCAATGAATGGTCCTCAGGTGTGACACCAAAAGCTTGGGGAGGATTACTTTAATAGTAGGGCTACCAGGGGATGTAAGCCCTCAACGGCAGTGTGCTGTGCCTTGTCACTTGTCAAAAAACTGATGGTATCTTGACAATTTTAAGGCACACCTTGTAAGGCACACCTTGTAAGTGTGCCATAAGATGAAAAGGGTTGAAAATTGCTGGTCTAGATGATCAGATACCAACCACAATGACATGGAAAATACATAGGCTCACAGAATGACAATGCAGTCATTTGGGTGCACTATAAGTTAACTATTTCTTTCTCTGTTTCTCACAAAGGTATGAAAGGAAAGCATTTATAAACAGGATGATCAAGAAGGTTGCTAACCACTGGATTTTATTTAAGAACGTAAGGTGGGTACAGCTACAGCTTAACTTCCAGGCACTTATGGAGACATAAAAAAACAGTGACAGCCCACTCCTAACCAACTGTCCAGTGTTGATGTAGCTGTGCCAACAGAGTGCGGCGGGGGGAGAGCAGTCACAGAAGCCTCCTCAAGGAAAGGGAATGTTGTTCCTGACCTCTGAGCCACACTGTGGCTCCATCAGTCCTATAAAGTCACCAAGCTTTATCTGAAGTCTATGTGTCTTTTTTAAAGGAAAGAATCCTTAAAACACCTTGAAGACCCCAGACTATAAAAATGTGGTACTTTCTGACAGGGCACTCATGGAAGAGGCCAACAATATACAACACATGTCTGCATCTTCATCATCAAAAACTCACCTGACGTCTTTCTTTGGCAAAGAGTGGCATACTGGCAATTATCCATTATGCCCAGAGAACTGGGCCACAGAGGTGATAGTAGTTTCCGCTGATGCGGGTGCTGACAGAACTCCTCCTGTCCAGACACCTACAGAGGGAGGAAGAGCAAAACACCAAGAGGGAGCACAATTTTAATAGCTCAGGGCCACGCCATGCATACACAGAAATGCATTTTGAGATACTGTTAACACTTCTTTCAAATATAGCAACATGTGCAGCATGTGAATATACATAATTAAACTGAGTGAGATAGCCAACACTCACACCAATAGAACAAGCACATAGTTACAACTCCAAGTGATTTTCAGACAGCGGAATGAGTGACTAGAACAGAGGAAGAAAGCCCAATGAATTGTACACATTTCCAGTTATTTAGCAGCCAGGCTTTCAAATAGGAGGCAGCATAACAACAAATGTATACATCTGCCTCAGGGACCAAAGATTTAGAATCAAGTAATCTTAGGTTGCAAGCCTAGCCACACTTACCTGGGAGTGAGCCCCATTTGCTATAATGGAACTTACTTCTGAGTAGACATGCATAGGATTGGGCTTTCAAATTCATATCTGCAGACCTGGATCCTGCACTTGACAAATGTTAAGGCAACTTTAGCCTACCTCACCTGACCATACTGCAGAACCACCATGGGCGGTGTAGGCTGCACAACAGATTTCACGCATTTACAAACAGAAGTGGGTTGCCGGTTTTTTGTTGTTTTTTCTCTTGCCTTTTAACAAGTGGCAGACTGAAAACAAATTCTCTTTTGGTTTACCTTGCAGATAAACTGTTAAGGGCACAATCCTAACCAACTTTCCAGCACTGCCAATGTGGTGTGCACTGATTCCTGCAATGGGGAGGCAGTCAAGGGGGCCTCCTCAAGGTAAGGGCATGTTTGTTACCTTACCATGGGACTGCACTGCGGCTAGGCCAGTGCTGGAAAATTGGTTAGGACTGCACCATAAGACATTCATATTTTTTTATCCACTTAGTACATATCAAGAAGCCATGCATACATACCCTATGTTTACACAGAGTCCATCTGCAATTTGAATTTTCCCCTGGAAATCACATGATTCAAATACAACAGCTTTTCATGTGAGAAAAATTGTCTAGTTCACAATTCCACTGCATGACTTGATTACAGCCAAAGTGGTATCAGTTGTGGAAAGAAAAACAAGCATTAATCTCACAGGTTATTATGTCCATAGAGATAAGAGCTATACATTTAGGAGTTAAACCAAACCAAGGACTGTTGCCCGATATTCCCCTTCTCTGCTTACCTTCCAGGCTGGCATCCCTTGGTAATACAACTGGCCATTCCGGATGAACTTGTATAGTGGTGAATCAGGCACAGAATTCAGATCCCCACATAAGATGATGGGGCAGTAATTGCCATTAGCCATTTTTGCAGTCTTGTCTATCTCTGCCATGAGTAGAGCCATCTGGGCCAGTTTGATATCTCCCCGATGGGGATTATACAACACATGAGTGTTTGCCACACATAAGGGACTGATTGCTGTGCCTTCAAAGCTCTCATGAAGTAAGGGCTGAAGCAGTAACACCAGACCCACGTTGTCCCTGTTGAGGATGTCCAAGCCAGGCCGAAAGTATTCGACAGGGCTAGCACTAATCAACTGGAACCTGCTCTGCTTGTAGCAGATTGCACAGCCATCTGTTTTTCTTCCTGTTCGCCGCTTGTAGATGCAGGCAAAACCTAGAACAAAATCTCTCTTCAGAGCAGTTTAAACTATCAGGAGTCTAAGACAGAAATCCTAAACAAAAGCAAAACCCACTGGGACTGGCTTCTGAGGAAACATGCACAGATTTGATTTACGTGTCTTTTATGGCAAAACATTTAGACCCTATTCTTTAGGCTTTTATTTCTATAATGACCAGACAATACATGTTCTTCCTGATCTTCCTGAGAAACTTTGCCAAACCAGACATATCTGATTACCACTCAGAAGGGACAAGAAGGTAGGAAGAATTTAAAGTGGAAAAATACATGAAAGGAAACAATTTTAAGCTGCCTATGACATACCTGACCTTAATTTTTTTTTTTTTTAAACTGTCAAGAGATTATCACGTTCATCTTCCCTGCAACTTGTACTCTGGTCCTTAAGCTAAACTTAGCCCAGCCCCACTCACAAGGACATAGAGAAAAGGGAGGAACAAGGCCCTGAACTACCCCCCACTTAAATCGCAGTGTCCCAGTTTAGTGAAAAACCCTAATTTTCTTTTTACTTTTTTAAAAAAACCTATTTTGACCTTATCACTCAAAGAGGCTCCTGTAACAGGTCAGCATCCTGAAAGGGCAGCCAAGTCATTCGGAAGTAGCAGCCATTTCTGCTTTGTTGTTGGTTCTTCGCCTTCATCCCCAACTGGCCAGTAAACCCAGTATGACTTTCAACCTGGCCTGTGATTGGCCTGTGAAGCCCATCAGATTCCCCAAATTAGGAAAGTCAAAGGGCTGAGGTCTACCCTGTGTAACTAAAGGCAAATCTAAGTAATGGCCAACGCTTTTTTAAACTGAAGGAACGCACATTTTCCAAAGCCTCATCCAGAGTAAAGGATGCATAGGTGAGGGTTGTCTGCTCTCCCCCACCCCAGTGTGGGGGACAGGAAGTGATCTCCTTGACTGGAGTGAGTACATAACGAAGGGGAAGTAATCAGAAAGATGCATAGGATTTGTAAGTTTTCAGCTTGCCTTTTAACCTTCATGCCAATCTCTGCCCAATTCTTCACCTAGGTATCCTTTGTTGCCATTGCTTGGTTCCCAAGCTCTCGTTTCAGTTCCTTCCATTTCCATCCCATCTCTTGGTGTATTTTGATTCTCTTAATAAACTCCTTTCATTGCACTGTTTCGCCTGCCTAGTCTCAGTTCATTTGGGTGGGAGCTGGTTGCCCCATCTTCCCACGACACTCACTTTGCAGTGAGTCAGGCTTTGCAGGGGACATCTTTGTTGGGGGAGGGGGATTCTCTGCCATACTGGGAAGGACTTTTTTTTAAATCAAGACTACTCTCTTCTGTCTGACTCTTCCCTAGTGTAAAGTGTTTGTAGATTAACTGCCATCCAATTTTAACCCCAATCGCAATGTACACAGCCATGCCTGTTATAACTGTGGGGGGGGGGGAGGGGTAATCTGCCTCAGCAACTTGGTGGTCATTAAAGCTAAATATGATGCATTTCCACAGTAACACAACAGTGCCTGGAAGGAATAAGAAGAGTGTCCCTGAGTTAGCCTCAAAACCTGAACTTCAGAAAAGGGTAGCTGTACCCATCATCACAAGTGCTGGTTCCAGCTGCTCCCAATAGTGATTCTCCTGAGCTTCCTGGAGGCAGAGGATCTGGAAGGAAACAAAGAATGCTGCTTAGCAACTACACTTGCTAGGCAGAACAAGAGGGTAGGTTCCCTCATTTTAGCTGCTTACTATTATGTTACTGTTGTTGTTATTATTATTATTATTATTATTATTATTATTATTATTATTGAATACTTTTCCTTCACTTATTCCCCTTGCTACAGTCAAAAACACAGCTTCCTTTGGGACTGTATGCAATTATGTACTCAAGCAATGTTTCTCAAAATAGGGAAAAGAGCTCATGAGAGTGGGAAACTGCAAGTGGAGAGCTCATAGCTATTGACTGGTGCTGTCTAGAAGCCAGAAGGAGCTCAGCACCTCTTAACAGCAACAGATTTCTGAGAATAAAAGGGCAGCTGCCTCCTGTATCCTGTTTGTGAACTTCCCATCTCTGGAAACAGAATGCTGTACTACATGGATCCCTCCTAAAGCTCATTTTCTTAGAGTAGGGTGGGTTGCACTTGGCACAGAGTAGCTGAGCCATGATCAAGCCTTGCATCTAAACTGTTAGTTAATATCCACATCCCATCTCAGTAGCCAATATAGATGGACAAGTTATACTCACATCAGGATCCCAGTGCTGGATCTCCTGAAATAGATTTGTGAGACGATAGTTCCAGTTCAGAATGTCTGGATGGCAATGCATGTAGAGATGTGGACTCTGTTCTATCAGGTCCTGGGCTAGAATGTTGTAGGACATGACTCTGAATTCAAATAAAGATTCAGTCTCTGCGCCCTCCTCTGGGATGCAGACCTGAGCAGAAAGGTCTTCCCAGTCCCTCCACAGAATCTCTGCACATGAAGAAAGAGAGGAAGCAGAAGTCAGGTTGATGTTGAGAATCCCTTTGTATTTGTTCTTCAACTTCAGGGGTGTGTGTGCATGAGATTTAGTTTCAAAAAACTGTAGGATAAAGGGTTAGCCCTGTTTCCCCCAATGCTGAAGTTTCAAACCAATTTAGGGACCCTGTTGCAGTTTTCAATTTCAGGGGAATAAAAGAAAACATGAGAAAAATTTCCACATCACATATACAGGGGAGTCCCCATATCCATGGATCCCTTATCTGTGGATTCACTTATCTGTGGATTGGGTCCATGAGGTCTCTCTGTGCACTCCACTCCCCTAACTTCTGGAGGGTCTTCTGAGCTTAGCAGAGGTCGTACACTTCCACCCATGGTTTCTGCCAGGCTCAGAATTATTCTCACAGTTTAAAAATGTGACTTCCAGATTGTTTTGAAAAACTGGAAGTGACTTTTTAATGCCTTATAAGGCATTGGAAGGCCCAGGGAAGCCCTGGAATCCTATCCAACTTTCCAGTACTAATGCAGTCGTGCTAACAGGGCACCTAGTGTATCCTGCAGTAGAGGGGGAAGCAGTCATGGAAGTCTCCTAACAGAAAGGGAACATTTGTTCCCTTACCTAGGGCCTGTATTGCAGCTGCATCGGCACTGGAAAGTTGGATTGGATTGGGCCCTACCTACATGGGTTAAGCAACTGCTTCTGCATACACCATATGCAGTATATGTGTGAATTATAACACAATAAATGTGACACTATAAAATGAGTGCACATTTTCTTGAGACACTATATACTTTAAAGAACCAGCTGACTTATTCATCAGGGCACCTTATCATTGAATAAAACCTTTAAAATTGATTCAACTAACTGAATTATGAATTAAGCATGGTACACCTAGTATATAGGAATTAGTATTCTGGAAAGTGCTCACTAATATCAAACAAGCATCCAGAATCCTTTTCTATGAACTATATTCTGCAACCTCCTCTACTTCACAGACAATGTTACTCCTTAAGTAATTTATATGAACTATTTTGCTACACCAGTGCGATGACAGCTAGTCACAAAAACTCATGCCTATGCTTTCTGAACTGCAAGTCTGAACACTTATAGAGGTGTACCTGAATATCAGATTAGAATAAAATAACTCTAAACTATAACAGAAGTTCAGCAATGGATTAAGTAGCCTAGGAAAAGTTGTGGAAACTTTAAAAGATTCCAGTGAAAAGTAAGATAGGAATGTTTCAGTGGCACCCATGACAAATAACCTTCAGACGTGGTACAGATTATGCAGTTATATTCTATTGGCAAATCTCATTTTAGTACAGCAGTATCAGAATCATAAGATGAAATTCATTAGCATTTACCATGATAAGGTATCTCTGCTGGTAGCGGCTGAAATTGACCTGCATTCTGAAAAGGCCATACTGCTCCCTCTGTTGACACCATATCACTTTCAAGTGCAGGACTCCAGGCCAACACAGCAGGGTCTTCAATCCACACTTCTGTGGACAGTGGAGCAGCATTGATCACCTCAAGATCAGCCTGCGTCCGTACTGCTGCCCATACAGCATTGTCTCCTACAGCCTCTTGTCCCTCTGCAGGACAACTTGCCAGTGCAGTTTCCACAATTTCCTGTAGCCCAGGAGATACTTCAGTCTCGACAGTTTGCACATGCTGTTGCTCCTGGTCATCAGATTGTGGCGATACATTCAGGTTGCTTAAACTTGTCATCAGTATCTCTGGACCTTCCAGCCACTCAGTAGCTGAAATAGCTGACAGCTTCTCAATTCTTGAAGCACTCTCATTGGTGTGCAGACCACCAGCTCCTTCCTCCAGCCACTGCTGTAGCAGGGCTTGTTGCTCCTCTAAGACTGGCTTCCCACTGACTGGAGCAGAAAAGCTATCTATACGGGGGGCCGTGCTCTTCGCCAGAAGTATGTTCTTTCGACAGGTAAAGAAAGCATCTGCCAAAAAAATGAACATCAGAAAATTGATTAAAACCCATTAGTTTCCTAGGTGCAATGAAATTATTTATAGCAGAATGCAAGGACAATGCATAGTGATCACATAAGGACTGGTATAGTAGAACAGACCTACTGTTAACATGGGGGGGGGAGAGTAGTCAAAACTATTGTTTTGTCTAAAAGCAGTCTTGTGTTTTTGTGAGTCTCATGGTTCTGAGTATTTGGTGTTAGCATCATCAGAACTTACCCTTCAACTGGCTTGAAGTCTCACCTTAACACTGAACACAGGAAATGCTTGCTGAAACAGTCTTCCCTGACGCACAGTATCTGCATTTAGTTTCCATCCCTAATAAGTGCAAACTTAAGTATAAATTAAATTCATTTCCAAATTTTGCCAAGCAGACCAAGATGCAGAGCCATCCCTTGGGTAGGGTACATGGGGCTGCTATCCTAGGCCCTATGCTTTTATGACTAATATATGGCCATAATAGGGGCCCCCTGCACTGGTTAAGTTGCTCCAGGACTGCACCCTTCTAGGGGCTGCTTTGCCAGGGTGCACTGTTAATAGAGACAAAGATTTTAATCAGGATAATTTCAATTACCTAATGAAATGGAATGAAAGGAACAGAACGAACCAATATAAAATGTAAAGTCCAACATTTTTCAGATACACTATTTGGTTGGTACCTGTATGTTTTCCCCTGTAGAACAAACAGGAATGGGGGGATTGGTGGGTTTTAAATCAGCAAATGATGTAGAATGGAAGAATTAATAAAACATTCTGCTTTCCCATTTTTATGGTCTTGATCTGTTTCAGGGATGGCCACACATGCATGCATGCACACAAACACCCAAGATGGCTATTAACTTTAAGAGAGAGAGAGAGAGAGAGAGAGAGAGAGAGAGATCCTGATCAGCTTGAGTATCACATCTAGTTTGCCCTGGATGAACTCTCTTCTCTGGTTTAGAATTTGTTGGTCCTGCTCACATTCCTGGTTTAGCCATCCGATAGTATAGGCTAGCAAAATGCCTGTCATTATGATGAGAAGAGTGTATGTAGATGGAGATCTTGTTTTCTGCAAAGGGGGGCGGGGAGAGGCACCTGTTGCCTGATTCCAATTAATGAAATCCAAGGTGGATGGCAGGTTTTGCTCTCACTGCAACAGTGTTCTTAAGCACAGCATTTTACATATCCATATACCAGTGAATGGCACTTCTTAAACCTTCTAATTGCATAGACTCAACATGCATAGGCTAGGGTTAGGTGGCAGCAGCCATCTCTGCCCCCAAGCTAAACAACTTTGCTTTTTCTTGTGAAACTATAGACATAGATGTGTATGCACACCAGAGGCCTCCCAATCATGCAGACATGCGTGTACATACAAATACTTGTAAGAACAGTCACACTTCACGTGGTAAAATGGATACATGCAGGTTAGGGGCAGGAGTTACCATATAGATCTTACAAGTATATACATATACTTGTTCTTACATATACTTGTATATACATATACTTGTAAGAACAGTCTTACAACTGTTATAAGTGCAACTTATAAGTGCAACAGTCATATACTTGTACATATACTTGTATATGTACAAGTATATACATATACTTGTAAGAACAGTCACACTTCACGTGGTAAAATGGATACATGCAGGTTAGGGGCAGGAGTTACCATATAGATCTTCTCTCACCTACTTGTGAGGTAGCAGATCACAGTTAGAATGTCTATAAAGAGATACCACTTCAATTATATGGGAAAAGTAGAGAGGCAAACCAAGGGACCCTATCAAAGGAAACATAAACCCATTTCTGGCTTCTGATAGGACTCAAACGTGTTCCTGTGTATGCGGCCACACCAGGGCTTCTGTTTCTTGATTGCTAGGGAGTATAAGGGAATGCTGGTAGTGACAACTAGCTTTAATTATGTGTAAATGTTTCCTGGTCTTACTGGTAAACATTGGTATTGAAAGGGTTCTTCCTAATGGGCTAGAGCCCCGAAATTTGGGGCAAGTATTGTCCATCACTAGAAAAATCTGAAAATGAGATGCCTGTAGCCTTCTCTCTCAAACAGAGAATCAAAATAAAATCTAATATGGTTAAGCTAGGCAGCGCAGAAAGTTGAAATTTGACAAATGTGCTGTCCAAAAACACTTAGGCTGCAATCCTAACCTCACTTTCCTGGGAGTAAGTTCCATTGAACACAATAGGACTTACTTCTGATCAGACCTGCTTAGGATTGTGCCCTTACTTATAGAAAAGTCTGATAGGGAGCCCTATCAGAGAAATGAAAACAAATGAGTATTCCAAATAATTCAAGTACTTTCACACCGCTCAGAAAGCTGAATTTCGATGCATATGTATAATGTCCAAGACATGCTGATTACTAGGAGAGTCTGAAAAGGGGGTATTTTTGTACCTTACAATCAAAACTCAGGGCATAGATTTTACGTCATAGAAGAAACCAGCATTCCAGTACAAAGCAAGCCAAACCACAAATGGGATGGAAGGCTGAGGTAAGAGAACTGTGACACTCCTCAGATGTTAAATCAGACTTAAATCATACTTGGGTGCTTCCAACAGCTGCACTCATGTTTGCAGAATCCAAGCTTCCTTTATTACCCAATTATAAAAACACTTTACAATTCTGTGGAGAAGTATTTGCAACAGGGGCAATGTCATTATTTTACAGTACTGCACTCAGGGCATTTCTGAAACTAAACAGTATTTGGAAACAGAACAAATGCTCAATGAAACAACTTCTTATCATGGTTCGTACTTGGAAATATTTAGAATTGTTGATACTGCTGGGAAGGAGACAGTTGCTCAGTTTTGCAAACTCATTGCAAATAGTGGTTCAAGGTTCACTGCTTCTGCCATGAACTCACCTTATGCTACTTATACCTTATGGTACTCTCAACATCAGCATTCTACATGGGCATGGTAACAACGACCTATCTTACAGGTTTATTGCAAGGATTACAACCAAACAGAGTATGAAAAGCATTTTGAACAATACTATATAAAATCCCAGCTGTTAAACACCAAGTATTTGAGAACTGGAGTGGCAGGTGAAGGACCCAATCCTATCCAACTTTCCAGTACCAATGCAGCAGCAATGAAGCCCTAAGGTAAGGGAACAAACATTCCTTACCTTGAGAAGGCCTCTATTACTGCCCTACCACTGCAGGAAGTACTGCAGCACGGCTGCATCAGTGCTGAAAATTTGGATAGCATTGGGTCCTAAGAGATGGAGCTGTGAATCAGGAGTTCCCCCATTTGAAATCTTATCTTGCCCCTGCCATTAATTCTTAACACTGGATAACCCTGGGCAAACCATTACCTCTCAGCTTCCCAAGCTGCAATACACAGTGGGATAACACATTTGTCCCCTGCTGTAACACTTTGTATGATCCACTTTGCAAGTACCACCAGAAGTAATAGGTGATGATGCAACTTGACAAACACCAGTAAGAGGCTCTTATTGGACAGGAGGGCTTTTCAGTGTGTGAAAAGTATGCTTTGGAGCTCTGCCCACCAAGCCAGGTCTGGTACTGATCTTTGTCATGTCACGTTGCTTGCTGCGCAGCAAGTATCTGAGGGTCCCACAAGTATCACCAGACACCACCTCAAGTACCACTGACGGTACCTGTACCACTGGCTGAGAAACACTGCCTTACAAAGTTATTGTAAGGATCACTTCAAGCTCACATGTGAAGTGCCCTGCACGTTTAGAAAACGCTGTATACCAGAGTTTTTCTGCTGGTTTTTCCTCTGCTATACCACTTCACATGATCAACCTATTGGAAGTACCACCAGAAGTAACTGGCGATGGCATCATTGCCAGTTACTTCTAGGTTGGGAGGCCAGATGTGACACAACAAACACCAGTAAGAGGCTCAGGGTGAACGGGAGGGGTTTTTCGAGCATAGAAAAGCACGATCTGGACAGGGTGACCAGTTCCTCTTTTTCCAGGACATGTCCTCTTTTTATCCTTGTGTCCTGGAAAAGAACTTAAATGTCCTCCTTTCCCTGTGAGCAGTCCCTGCAGCAGCACACAGCCTTCTTGAAATTAATAAATTATATAGTTTTAAACTTAATAATAAGAAATGTAGTGTTTAAATTGAGCACATGAAATTAATAAACATTTTTAACTGTCATTTCCTACATTTCTCTTGGGTGTCCTACATTTTGGGGTGCCTTGTCCTCTTATGTAGTTATGACATCTGGTCAACCTGGTTTTGGAGCTCTGCACTCTGAGCTGAGCCTCCTACTATTGTTTGTTGTGTGGCATGGCAGGTCTTGCTGCCAGGTGTCCAGGGGTCCTGTGATTACCACCAGACACCACCTCATGTACCACTGGGTGAGAAACACTTCTGTATACTACACGTACAAGTACTAGCCATGTATTTTTATGAGCCCTGCTCCCCCCTCACTATCTCTTTATCCCCCCTCCCTTCTTAGGTGCTTCTTAGAGCCCAATCTAGGCATGCCTACTCAGAAGTAAGTTCCATTATAGTGGGGCTTACTCCCAGGTAAGTGTGGATAGGACTGCAACCAGCTCTACAATCCTAGGCATGCCTACTCAGAAGTAAGTCTCATTATACTCAATGGGGCTTACTCCCAGGTAAGTGTGGCTAGGACTGCAGCCTGAGTCCAATCCTAGGCATGTCTACTCAGAAGTAAGCTCCAATGGGGCTTACTCCCAGGTAAGTGTGGCCAGGACTGGGCCCTTACAACGCTTTTCAGCACAGCAGCAGGTGTGGAAGTGGCGGGGGTTTCACAGTCAGAAGCTCCCTGGCGAGGCTTCCCGGCCACGCTGACAGGACGGGACGGGCGGCTCTGGGGAGGCCCGCGCCCTCTCGGTGGGAGTCCTGTCAGCCGCGGCCCCCGCCCCCAGCTCGCGCAGGCCAGGCCGGGGCCTCGGCGGGGCCTCCCCGGTGGGGCGCGTCCTGTCGGCACCTGCGACCCGCCTCAGCACGCAATGAGGGGGCGGCGGAAAGAAGCGGGGAGGGTTACCTCGCAAGGCCCGGAGGAGCCGCGCCACGGGCAGCAGCGCGTAACAGAGCACCGTCCCGATCATGCCGCCCGCTCCGCTCCTCCCCTCCCGGCGGCCAGCCACGCGCCAGCCCCGCCTCGCCCGGCTGGGACCGGAGCAGCAGCCTGAGGCGCTCGGCCCCCGCCAGGCAGGTGGACGCGCTCTGGCCGGCGCCCAGCCTGAGGAGGCCCCGCTCCCCTCCCACAGAACACACCCTGCTGAGGCTGCAGTCCGCCCACACTTACCTGGGAGGAAGCCCCTCTGACTGCAATGGGGCTTACTTCTGAGTAGGCACGCATAGCATTGGAATCCTATCCGCACTTACCTGGGAGGAAACCCCACTTACTATAATGGGGCTTACTTCTGAGTAGACACGCATAGCCAATCCTCTGCATGTCTACTCAGAAGTAAACCCCATTATAGTAAGTGGGGCTTACTCCCAGGAAAGTGCGACTAGGATTGGACTGTGAGGCTATCCTAGGCACAGTTTCCTGGGAGTAAGCCCCATTGAATTCAAAGGGACTTACTCCTTGAGTAGAACTGCATCAGATTGTGCTGTGAATCTGAAGTAGCAATCCTATCCACACTTACCTGGGAGTAAGTCCCACTATCTATAATGGGGCTTATTAGTATATATGCATAGGATTGGGCTGTGAATCCAAAGTAGCTCCCAGGTCAGGCCTGGTTCCAATTCGAATTCATTGTCAGGCATTTCTTTGCATACCAACTTCAACAAGCTTCTTGAGGTGGTCTACACAAGTAAAAGCATCACAACAGCAGCTAAAAACAGGTTTTCACAGGGTTCTGAAATGACCCAAGCCAAGGCGCCCTTCTGTGAGGAGGGAGAGCTACAAACAGAAAAGGTCACAACTGAAAATGGCTCCTCACTGGTCATCACCACACACCTCAGAGGTTCTGGGGACACCCAACCTTAGAAATGGATCTTAAATGTACAAGCACTTGATGTGGGGGTCAGTTCCAGTACCTAGCCAGAAAGCCAGAAACCAACTCTGAGGAAAAGACGTCAGCCCTACACACAACCCACATTTTAATATTAACCATCTCTAAAGTGGTGTGCCAAGTTTGTCAAGTGCATGTAGTAGAAAATGGCATAATACAAAATGTCACACATTTTTAAAAATCCTTAATTTAGATAACCCTTTTCTTAAACACTTTGAGCAAAATGCTGTACTTGTTTACTCAGAAGTAAGTCTTAGTCAGGGTGACCAGATGTCTTAACCACAAAAGAGGACAAAAAGTAGGACATCCAAGAAAAATGCAGGACATGACAAAATAAAAGCTAAAAACACTTGTTTATGGATTTCATGTGGTTAATTTAAATATTATGTTATTATTAAATTTAAAACTATATTACATATAGTTTCATATAATATATTAATTGCAAGAATGCTTTGCGCTGCCTGCAGGGGCTGCTCACAGGGAAAAGGAGGACATTTAAGTTCTTTCCAGGACATGAGGCTAAAAAAAGAGGACATGTCCTGGAAAAAGAGAATGCCTGGTCACCCTGGTCTCACTCAATGGGGCTAACTCCTGGGTTAGTGCATCCAGGACTGCACTCTTTCTTTCTTTCTTTCTTTCTTTTCTGTTCAGTTGTTTATATGTGGTGGTGCAAATTCCAATACAACTAGCTATGCAGAATCATGACTCATTAGTTATTCCATATTAATTAATTCAAAATGAATGGGTGTAAACTTTGTGTATGTGCTCTAAAGAAATAACCTTGGGCCCTAAACCAGCAAAAAAGTCCAAGTTAGCTACTTTATAGAAATGGGAAGGTTGACTTTTTAATAACTCATGAGATTGATTTAAAAATAAAATAAAATGTCGTCTCATTTTGCCTTCTGGTGTCTCATTTAAATCCATCTCATCTTATCTCCAAAATCTCAAGAAGTAGGACTTTTAAAAAAAATGCAAATTATCAGTCTTGTGTCATTAATATTTTATACTTGCTAATTAAAAGATCCTAAAAATAATCACAGCCTTGTCCGTCATGTGTTCTGACCAATTTCTCTTTATATTTTCATTATTATTTTTGCCTCTTCTTGTCATGTACTTGCTTTCTTGACCGACATGGGTTGGTTTTACTAAATTTACCACTTGCTTGTTTGCATGATTGCTTATCCCAAAATAACCACCATATCACTGGTTGCAGCCTTGGACATTTATATACTAGCTGGGTAAATCAGAGGTCAAACTGAGTGATAATTGGACACTTATTTCCTTGCCTAGCTGGTTATACCCAGTGCAGCTGTCACTAAAAAAAAAAAACATCGCTAGGTAGTAGTCAAAGCTGGAAGAAGCTCCCACCATGTAGCTAGCAAACAAGAGACAAGCAGGGACATGTGGCTAACAAGCCCAGTTCCTTGTAGTTAGGTGCACATAAGCAATATTCCTAATTAATCACCTTTTAAAGATTTGGGAAGGTGCCACTGCCACAGCCAATTTTATTATATGCATGATATCTGAAGAATGGCTGTTATTACAAAAAATCCTGTTTATAGCCTTCAAATCCATCATCATGCAGTATTTGAAACCTTAATATTTGTAGATAACAATTTCACTTTTGGATCTCTGCCATTTTCAGAGAGAGAGAGAGAGAAACAGGAGGAGAATATTAGGCAGTGAATCTCAATATTGTCTGGTTGGGGAGAATTCTTAGAAAGAGCTAATCTTTCTAACAAACATGAGTTTGTTTGGTCCAAATGTCAGTGTTAATTGGCCACTCGAGATTGCCTTTTGTCAGAGACAGCCAACCTTACCATATCTGTAGTAGGGGAAAAAACAAAACAGAACATGGCCAGCAGGCCAGCAGGTGACAATTGAAAAAAATGACTCTCTCTACCTTGGTCAAGAAAGTTAGCAACATAAACAGAACCATCTATTGTTTCTTAGAACCTTCACAGGCTTAGCTGTCCTAATCATCAGCACCATTTTCTGAAACAGGATCACTTACCTGAATTCTGATCCATTTTGATCCAGTGCAGTAAAGAAGGCCTGATGCAGATCTGAGGCTATGTGACCATAGGAGACACCATATAACTTGAGTCACAATGTCTGGATGAGGTCATGGAATACTTGAGATGAAATTAAAGTGACCTGAACTGAAGAGAAGACAAACAGCATGCACAATACACAGGCAGCCCCAGTGGCCAAGAAATGTGGTCTTCCTAAGCAGAAACAATATCATTCAGGATTCCACATTGCCAGCTGACACCATAGGTCATGGAAATTGTCTGTGATGTATAAAAGTTGTGGTTGGATGACTCTGGTGAAGCTTTTGTTTGAAAAAGGTTTGAAATAGAGAGTATAATATTGTAAATTATTGGTAACAGAGTGAGAAAAAAAAAAAGGAAGAAACCATAAACAGAATTCCTGGTTCCCCAACAACACCATGGACTATTTAAACTTTGACTTTGATGACGATGAAGGTGAGACCATTATAAATGTGTTTAAAATAAATCACCATTTCACCATAAATGCTGTTAGAGGTTCAGCAAATACAACACTTACAATGAATTCATTGGTGTATATGTGAGATCTGAAAGAGGGGGGCACACTTGGAGATGGTCCTTGGATTGTATTGCAAACCAGAGTGGTGTGAAGTCAGAAATCAACTCTTCTTCCCCACAGTGTTAACTTTCTGAAGATCAAACTAGGGCAGACAAATTGGGGTAATGCATGATGGCAATTGAGAAGTACAGACAGATGAAATGAGATGAAGTGGCCAATAGCAGCAATAGTACCCATAAAAAAGAATGTACTACAAATCAAATAGGGCAACAATTGAAATGGAAGGGCCCAGTGCTGGTGCCAGCTTGCTGGCAGCCCTGGAGCAAAGCCTTGCACTGGGCTTGCCATGTCACCACCTGCCCACCCCCTGATGGTACACTGGGTGCTATCATTGTCACCAAGAGTGACCAGGTGGACCATTTGATGGTTGTGGGCTTTCAGCCAATGCCAGACCTGGACAATCTCTGATACCATCCCTGGAAAGGCCGGATGGGTAGACTGGAATTGGAGGGCCATTAAAGCACATTTAGGCAATCTTTCTTGCCTTGTAGAAAGGGTATTGCTGGAGATGGCCTTGTTGACTCTCTTATTGTTTATGATTTCATGTCATAAACAAACCATTCACCTATTTCAAGCAACATGGTTATTCATTTTTGCCATCCCTTGCCTCTGAAAGAAAAAAAAGTATTTGGGTAGGTTATTAGTTTCAATATGGAGAGCTGATTCAATGAAACTAGAGATACCAGTCAATGGCCTCAGTCAGTACTCTCCTTTTTCACACGTATCAATGCCTGGATGACTGAACTGTGGATCTCATGTCAGACTTGAATATTCAACAACACCTAAGGAGGGTACAAGAGAACACACCAGTAATTCAATGAATGGAAGGGATAGACAGAACACACTGTACCAAAAAACAGAACAAAAAAAAGTGATAACTAGTAACAACACTTCTCTTTCCCTTCGTCAGACTAGGTCATTAAAGTATAAAAATAATAGCAACCTCTGGAACTTGTAGTATGATTTCTCTGAAAGGGGCAATTTTCCAAAATCTGTTTCTGCCTAACTGTAAAATAAATTATGAATTGGAGGTGAGAGGTGGTATCACATCTAGTGGCATCTAGTTACAAATCTTGCTTCCAATCCCTGTGCACTTTTGGCATTCAGACCATTTCACTTTATTAGAGAAAGAACACTGAAAGCCTTCTCAGAATGATGCAGGAGACCCTTGGTGTGTCTTCCAGTCAGTGGCAAGAAAAGAAGCCTAGAAATAAATAAAAACAATGGTCATAATTTTAAGGTGAGGGTCAACAAACTGTGGTGCTAAATACTATCAGCAGTGGCAATGGATGATCAGTACGAGATATGGGTTTGCTGAGGAGAGTCTCCAAGTGTAGCAAGAAATCCATTTGAAAAGAGCAGTGAACCTGAGATAGGACTACTGGAGAGGACACTTCAAAAGACAGTATGTGTTTGAAACTTTTGGCTCCTGTTGTGGAAAGTAGCCATTGATCTGTGACAACTTGTTGGTGAGTGTGATGCACAGTGGACATAACGAAAGGGTTGGAGTAAGAGTTGCCATTTAAGGGTGCTCTGGGGTTCATGATAAGTTCATGAAATTGGATTCCCTGGGTAACACGCTGCATAGGTCTCAGGGTGACCAGATGTACTCTTTTTCCAGGACATGTCTTCTTTTTTAGCCTTGCTTCCTGGAAAAGAACTTAAATGTCCTCCTTTTCCCTGTGAGCAGGCAACACATAGCATTCTTGAAATTAATAAATTACATGTAATAAATTTTATGTAATATAGTTTTAAATTTAATAATAAGTAATATAATGATTAAATTAAACAAATGAAATCAATAGACAAGTGTTTTTCGCTTTATTTTGTCATGTCCTTCATTTTTCTTGGACGTTTTGGGTGACACTTGTCCTCTTTTGGGGTTATGACATCTGGTCACCCTGATAGGTGTTGCATTCCCATTTGCAGAATGTGTGCAATCACTCTTATTCCAGACCAACAAGATGAGATGTCAGAACTCACCTCACCTGTGGATGCACAGTCTGTCACAGAAGTCACTGACACTGCGGAAGAGAAGAGGAGGGATGACAGCTCTGAGACAGACCTCGAGATTGAAGGTGACTGCTTACTGTTTTGTCTTCCAACCCACCTTTTCTCTGTTAGACTCACAATACACTTGTGAGATAAGTTAAACTATGATAGTGACTTGCCCAAAACCTCCTCCCATGGCTGTCTCCTAAAAAGTATGGGTTCTCTTGCTAAATTGAGGAATGCCTCTTTTTTTCCCCTGAAGTCAACATGGAAAATGTAAACAACTTCAGAGATGCTCAATTGCAGCTCATGCCTTCTTTAAATGTTAAATGGTCCCTTGAATTCTAGTCAGGAACTCATCAGTTTTCTCTATAGCGAGTACAGGAAAAATGTATTTTCAGCCTGACTGCTTTGCCTTTGCAGATATTGATCGATCATTTGCAGTAACCATAAAAGGGGCAGAACTGTACACCGAGGCTTGCAAGCTAGTGGGAGTGGTTCCTGTCTC
This sequence comes from Tiliqua scincoides, assembly GCF_035046505.1. NCBI lineage: Eukaryota > Metazoa > Chordata > Lepidosauria > Squamata > Scincidae > Tiliqua > Tiliqua scincoides. The sequence goes on from NC_089821.1 coordinate 284,986,434, forward strand.
TTACTTCATTCGGAACATGGAAGAGTCGGTCATGAACCTTAACCATCATGGACTTGGACCCAAGGGAACCAAAGCCCTTGCCATTGCCCTGGTTGTAAGTACTGGATGAGAGTTTATTCAGTCCTACAGGATCTTACTTAGAGATGCAAAATTTCTGGAAATTTTGAAGCTCGGGAAAAAACCTAATTTTTTTCCATTTTTTTTTTCCAGAAAAAAACTGAAATTTTCAGAAAAATGGAAAAAAATGCTACATTAGCACTTTTTTTCTTTTCCAGATTGAAAGTCGTTCTGTTACTTTAGGAATATAAAAGATGACTATGGACAACTTGACCTGGCATAAAATTATCACAACTAGCATATTAAAAATATAGTGTATCCAAACAATTATTACAAACAGAATTTACTTTTTAATATATTTATTTGTAATTGTAACAAATGGAGCAACAATCTCCTGAACTGTTTATTAGTTTATGTGGAGCAGACAAACAAACCTCCACAAAACAATTTTTAAAAATCCAGAAGTAACAATTATTCATATTTCCTCTCCACAGTATTAAATAAAAATTAAAAACCCATTCTCATAAAAAGAATTGAAGAGGGAGGAAGTGAATAGAAGGGAATGGGACTATGTTTCAATGAATGGGCATGAAATTTAATCAGATTTTCTGAACTGTAATTATTGGTATCTGTTACAGTCTCTACTTCTGCAGCTACTCTGTTGTGTCTGTTATTATCACAGTTATCATGGACTTCTAAAAACCGAAGTTTTGCCCCGATTGAAACAAGCTTCTCTACCCTTTCACATGTCAGTTTATTTCTTGATTTAGTGTGAGTGTTTCCAAACATAGACCAGATTCTTTCACATGCTGCAGAAGATGGAGGAATCTGAAGAAGGCAAGAAGCAAGAGGAGTCAGAGACTGTGTTGTATAAAGACCTTGCCACCATGTTGCAGGATGAATATGTTTGGCAGAATCCCAGATTGCATTCCTGGACCAAATCCCTGAAGATGTTCTATATTCTGCAACATTTGAAAGTACCTTCCCAACATCAAGTCCTCACTGTGATGCTTGGTTTGTAATCCAGTCAAATGTAGTAACAGTGCTGTCATCACTTATATTTCCACCTTTGAATCTTGGATCCAGCAGATTTGCAGCAGCATGAATTGGATGGCAACAAAATTCTTCCCTTTTTAAAATAAAATCTTTCACTTTACTTTCTTCTATAGTTGTAAGTGGAGCTATATTGAGATTTTCAAAAACAGTTGTTTTTATCTTGGTCATTAGATAAGGAATTTCTGACAAAAGTGCATTAGCTGATTCAGATGCAGTGATTGCTGCAACAATTGCCTTTAGACTCTTCAGGGAATTTTGCAGCTGAACCCAGAAGACATCCTGATCAAGAACAGTGTTTCTTACACTCCTGGGTACTTTAAGATCTTCAACTATTACTGTTTCTTGAAGAGCTTCTTTGTTTTTTAGTGAACTTTCAAAGGAGATCACCACTCCAGCTCACCCAGAGCTTCAGGGTCACTATTTTATTCTTTGCATTTTTTTCTACTTGCTTCTTCTTGAAAACTGCAGCTACAATATGAGTACCTTTTACATGTTTTATAACTTCTTTTGCTCCTCTATAGATCATCTGAAGAGTGTCCAGTTTCATAATATCATTAAGAAGCAAGTTGAGCCCGTGAGATGCACATCCTATTGCAGTAATATGTGGATACTTTTCCATTATGATCTCCCATGCTGCTTTCATATTGCTGGCATTGTCAGTCAGCAAAGCAAATACTTTACCACTCCCAATTTTCTGTAGGACTTCACATATTTTACAGCTGATATACTCTGCAGTATGTCTGTTCTCTCCTGTTTCAATGCTTTTGTAAAAAACTGGTTGAGGTGTTGTTATAACAAAATTTATAATTCCTTCTCTCACATTTGTCCATCCATCTGTAAGTAGTGCAAGACACAGTGCTTCATTAATTTTTCCTTGCACAGATTCCATTACACGTTCATATTCCAACTTTTTGGCCAGAGGCCCGCATCAAATATCTGGCGTGGTGTGGAGCGCTGGAAAAAAAAATTTAAATATAAAATTTAAATAAATAAATTAGCGATGCAACTTAGATGAGTGATCTCAGAATACCCTCCAGACACAATCGGAGCACAGTTCTGGTCATGTTCAGTTGAGTGGGCCAGAGGTTTTCAGGGGACAAGAGGTTGGCTGCAGGCTGGAAAGAGGCTTGCTGGGGGTCACATCTGGCCCCCGGGCCGGGATTTGGAGACCCCTGTGCTAGATGTTGGTCTCACCATTTTCCTGAGGGAGTAGGAAAGAAAAATAATTTACAGCCCAATCCTGAGCTGCCTGGGGCGCCTAGCCTCGGCGGCACCGAGAACAGCTGCCGCTGGATCCTGCGCGCCCCAGGCTACCGCGGGAGGCACCTCGGGAGAAGGGGACTTTCGACCTCTTCTTCCGGGTAAGGTAAGCAGCCCCGCAGTGGAGTTACTTACTTGACCGCCAACCAAAAGGTCAGTGGTGAAGTAAAGGCATTCGTATAAGGTGCTGAGCCCCCCCACGAATGCCTTGGATCCTGTGGAGCGGAGCTGCACGGACCTGCCTCCCTCCCTCGCCCGGTACACCTCCCACCCGCCCCCTCCCCTCGTCATGCCTCCACGTCATGCCTCCCCCCACCTTCTCTCTGCCCCCCACCAGCCTCCCCCCTCCCTGGAACGCCTCCTCTCCGCCCTGCCCCCGCTTACCGTGCCGCAGCTCGGCGGTCTGTGAGGCTGCGGAGGCTGGGCGACCGCCCCACGCTAGTCCAGCACCAGCCGGTGCTGGGCTAGGACAGATGGGAGCCCGGTGGTGAGGCTCGCAAGCATGCCGCAGCACGGAGCCCAGGATTGGGCTCTCAATGGCTAGTTTGCAAGAAGACACTAATCTATGGTTATGGGTGGGGGGAGTAAAGAACCAGATTATTAGTAATTAAATTATTATTTACACAAAGGTTATAAAAAACTCATGTAGCTAAGGGCGCAATCCTAACCCCTTATGTCAGTGCTTTCTAGCACTGGCATGGCGGTGCCAATGGGACGTGTGCTGCATCCTGCAGTTGGGTGGCACTCACAGAGGCCTCCTCAAAGTTTGTTTCCTTTCCTTGGAGCTGCACTGCCCTTTTGTCAGTGCTGGAAAGCACTGACATAAGGGGTTAGGATTGCGCCCTAAATGATTCAGTTTTCTGGAATCAGATAAACCGATAAATGTAAACTCTTGCATTTTTAAATTAAGTATATATTACTTAATTTCAGGTCCTTTTTATTGTTCTGTATTTTCTTCCAATGCTTTGAGGCCTAGTGAAGAGGACAGAACAGAACCAAACATAACCACCCACACGCAAAAACAAAACTGAAACCTTTTTCTTTTCTTGTGACAATAGCAGTACCTCCTGAAGTAAGAAATGCATCTTGTTCTTGCATTGGAGAGTTCAGTTTGTAAAACTAGGACTTACTTGTCCTCAGTGCACAGAAATTAGAATAATCTGATACCATACATATTTTTTAGAAATGATTTGGAAAATATTTGAACACCTTGTCTTAAAATATTTTATTCATCATGTTAAAATAAAACATTCCATAATCAATTTTTTTCCTTTTTTTTCTTTTTTCAATTTTTTTCAATTTTTTGGAAAAAACAAAAACAAAAAAGGCTTCAGGAAAAACCGGGAAAAAACCAGGTTTTTTTCCAAATTTTGACGGTTTTTTTCCGGGCCTTCACATCTCTAATCTTACTCTTGTAATACTAAGGTTTTGACCATTTGAGAATGGAAAGGACTATTCTTTCATGTTGGAGGAAGGATAACCTGATCTCGAGCCCAATCCTGTGCGTGCCACCGGCCACAGTCACAAACATGCCGTAAGGCACATTTGTGGGGCTCACTCCTGGGCTCCCGCCAGTGCTAGCTCAGCACCAGCCAGTGCTGGGCTAGCGCTGGGTAGTGGCCCAGGTTCTGCGGCTCGGCGGTCTCCCAGACCGCCGGGCTGCAGAACAGGAGGCAGGGGCTTGGGTGGGGGCGTGGACGAGGCGTTCCGGGGAGGGGGAGGCCGGCAGGGGCGTGGATGAGGCATTTCGGGGAGGGGGAGGCCGGCGGGGGCAGGGAGGAGGCGTGCCGAGGGGCGGGCGGGAGGAGGATCCAAGTTCCGCAGGATCCAGGGCGCTCGTAGAGGGTAGCCCCATTGCAGGACTGCTTATCTTACTCAGGGGAAGGGGACAAATGTCCCCTTCTCCTGAGGAGCCTCCCGTGGTAGCGCAGGAGGCACAGGATTCGGCGGCAGCCCTTTTCGGTGCTGCCGAGCCTGGACGCTCCGGGCAGCTCAGGATTGGGCTGCCCATCTACATCTCCGGTTTAGCCACCCTGCAATTTCTCAAAGTCTCCATATTTCCTCCTCCCTCTCTATTTTGGGGGCCTTTGCCAGATTTGCAGCTGCTTTGATGTTCCTTAACAAATACAGTAGTTGTATACAGTAACACAGTACTGCCGTCTGCTAAATTTTAAAGAAATAATAACACAGTGCATTTCAAATCACTTTAGTTTTGAAGACCATTTCAACAATAGTACAAGGAGAATATGAGTGGCAACATAATCTTTCCTAAGGGCTGCCTGAGAGATAGCATGCAGCTCACATTACATTCAAGCTAAAATTCTATGCAAATTTACCTGGGAATAAGTCCTGTTGAACACATTGGGACTGAACAAACATGTCTCATGGGGTCTGAACAAACGTGTGGACTAGAACAATAATAATAAGGGGGTCCCCTGTATCAGCAGTCTCCTCGTCCGTGGTTTCACTTAACTGCGGATGCAGGAGGGCCCCCCATGACCTCTGCCCTCACCTCTGGAGGTGAGGAGAACTGTGCTCGCCTCCCCTTGGGAGGCTCTTCTGAGCCCTGCAGAGGCCACACATGTCCACCCGCGGCCTCTGTGGTGTTCAGAATGGCCATTTAGACCAAAAAAAAAAGTCACTTCTGGTTTTTTCATAAAACTGTGATGTTTTTGTGCCTTTAAAAGCACATTAGGTGAGCCAGACAGCATGGCCTGGATGCCACCAGAAGCAGTGAGCACCAGGTCAGCATGGCAATGGACCAGGGATACTTGTTGTCTCGGATAAGATTGTGTAGTGGTAGGAGCATGGCAGGGAGAGGGTGGAATGGGGTGGGGGTTGGGCGGAACAAGGAGGTGATGGAATGGGGAGGATGGTGGATATGGCCCGAGAAGGGAATGGGTTTGTCAGCAGCAGCATCCACCAAATCCTAGCCCCCTTCCTGGACCTGATCCTCCTTCACAAATCCACATGACTGGCACAGGTCATATATAGCTGGCACAGGTCTGAGTAGACCCACCAAGCTGGCAGGGGCTTCCTTGGGACAAGGGAATAAATGTGCCCTTGCCGCGAAGAGGCCTCCAGATGCCAAAGATACAGCAGACACCCCATTAGTGCCTCTGCATCGCTGCACAGGGAGTTAGGTAGAATTGGGCAATTAATGTCAACTTCTCAAAAAACCATCAAGGGTCAAACTGCATGTGATGCAGGAGATAAAAATATTCACATGTAAGCTAGTCAGAAGCTTACTTCTGTAATATGTGTTAGTTTTTACACTAGTAATGTAAGTCAGTTTGACAATCATGTCTTATTTTTGTTGCTAAATTGTGAAAAATAATATTTAGGGCAACCTTAGCATTTGACAAAGAATTTCCCTGTCAGTTTAATTGAACTAATCTACCTGCAATCCTCTGTCTCTCCTTTGATTCTTCATTCTATAGTCCAACACAACAATCACTCACCTAGAGCTAGAAGATAATTGGATTCTGGGGGAAGGAACCACATACTTGGTGCAGATGCTGCGGGAGAACTGCTACATCCAGGAGATGGTATCCACATATAATCTTTCTCTGTATGGAAAATGAAGGAATTATCTTGTATTTTATTGTGAAATGAGCTGTGGTAGGTCATTCTGCTAGGCCAGGGGTGCCCAAACCCTGGCCCTGGGGCCACTTGTGGCCCTCGAGGCCTCTCAAAGCGGCCCTTGGGGAGCCCCCAGTCTCCAATGAGCCTCTGGCCCTCCAGAGATTTGTTGGAGCCCACACTGGCCCAACGCAACTGCTGTCAGCGTGAGGGCGACTGTTTAACATCTCGCATGAGCTGTGGATGAGGGCTCCCTCCACTGTTTGTTGTTTCACATCTGTGATGCAGTAGTGGCAGAAAAGGAAAGGCCAACCTTGCTTTGTGCAAGGCCTTTTATAGGCCTTGAGCTATTGAAAGACCCTCATTCATTCATATAAGTTCATCTTTAATATATTCATTTATGTAAATTTATTCAAATTTTAAATGTAAATTAATTCTTTTTAATTTACAGAATTAAGGCCCCTGACACAGTGTCAGAGAGATGATGTGGCCCTCCTGCCAGAAACTTTGGACACCCCTGTGCTAGGCTATCAATCGTGGTGGTTGTGATGATGATGATGATGCAGTTGTTATCTTGTTTGTCCTTGTAAATTATTTATCTATTCCAGAGTGTCAAACAAACACATTATTCTAGGGGTGTCCATGGACTGGACCTGACTTGCGGAAGCTCTTTATCTGGTCCATTGCTCTCCCAGTGCTGCCTTTTCAGCAGAACCACGTCTGCCGAGGCTCTGGGAGGGATAGGTGGAAGGAATCCTCTGGAGTCAAGGAACACTACAGGATAATGGCAGACCAAAAGAGTGAGAGAGGGAGAAGCTGCTGAGGCACTGGGAGAGCCCAACTGTCAAAGGCTTTCCTGAAAGTGGGCCACCCTTTCAGCTGTGCCACTTCGGCTAAGGCGTCAATTCACCAAGCAAAGAAATGTCCCAGCAGAAACAGTGTGGCTGAAAGTGTGGCCCGCATTAAAATTGGATTCTCCCATACAGTGGGCCCTTCTTATCTGCAGGTTCAGCATCCACGGATGCGAAGCCCTGGCTCAGAGAGCTTGCTGGACACAACTGGAAGGAGCTTCTGGTTGCATCCAGGATGGGTTCTGAGGTCAGGGAAGGCCTGTGGAGTGGGCCGTGGGCATTTCCTGGACTCAGAAGATGTCCCAGATGTGACCAGAAGTCACTTCTGGTTCACGTCTGCAACTTCTGGTTCACATCACATCCAGGAGGTGTTCTGATGCTGGGGAAGCCCATGGATGCCTTCTAAGGGCCTTAAAATGTCACTTCTGGAAAAACCAGAACTGATGTTTTATGGTGGGGGGTGGCAGCACTTCTAGGTTCACCCCAGGGCGGCACAGTGGCCAGCAAGGATAAGTCATACAGCTTTTTCTGGACTGTACCACTAGAAATGGCAGGTGGGAAAGGAACTCTGTGTTTAGATGCTCTCTCTCTCTCTCTCTCTCTCTCTCTCTCTCTCTCACACACACACACACACACACACTCTACCATCTTCCCTGCCCATAGAAAAATAGCATGTCAGGGAGATGACTACGCTAAATATTTTGCTGACAAGCTGGTTTTCTATGTGCAGAGAGGTGTGTGTTTTCCTCAGCTAGAGGCACATTGAAGCAAGCAATCCTAACCATTACCCTGAAATGGTTCAAGAAAAATTGTACAGCTTGATTCTGCTGAATGTATAAAATGGCTTCAGGAGTTTGAGTCAAGCCCTGATGTGGGAGAGAATGCTGTGATTCCTTCTCTCAACGTTTCATTGACAAAAGGAGATTGAAATTGAAAGAAGAGGATGGGGAGAGGACCTGCTCAACCCTTTCCTGTTCCACTATTTACACAAATGAATCTCCCAGATGCTTTTTTCCCCCACCAAAGGTAATTAAAGGGATTCTGTTTTTTTTCTCCATGGGGAGAAAAGCAGCTGGGTTTAAGAGAGGAAAAGGCTGACAGAGTAAAGATTAAGCATTCTTTCTCTTGCTGTCATTCTGCTCCTGATTGCAGATTCTGGAAACTGCTTTTCAGTTAAAGGGGGAGGGGTTCTCTAAATGCATCTATGTGTAACATGCTGTTTGCCCCTTAAAAAATACTAGACAAACTGATGGAGCTTAGAGTAGCTTCATGTTCTTAAGATACTTCTTCTCCCCCTTTCCAATGCTTTTTTCCAGAATATCTCTCATAATCACCTCAACACAGATGGAGCTGAAGCGATCTGCAGGATGTTCTACAATAATATTTCTAATATCCGAGCCATTCAGCTTGCAGGTGGGCTTCCTACACTCATGAAATGAAGTTGGGATAGAACGATACAAAAATCTGACTGTCCAGAAAGATATCAAAGGATGTTTGACTAGCTTCAGCAAATTATGGTTATAGAATCCATACGTTTGCAAAACATGTGATCCACCAAACCAAATGCAATGCACCAATTGCAGGCATCACTCCTTGCTGGAGACAAGAAAAGCAGAGGAGTTGCCAGGCACCTGGCACATGGATAGTGGGCTGTGTGTGGTTTGGTGTGATTTGCAGGTCAACTGTAGATAGCAGAACATGTAGTCACATGCATAACATTCCTGGTTTGACCCAAGGGCTGGCCCACGATCACCTGACACTTGAGGTAGCATGCTAAATGCCACAGGCATACGTGAGGAGGTCAAGGGGGACAAGTGCACCTGGGCAGCATGCCTGCAGGGGTGGCGGTACTATCTGCCATCTTCCTGCTGCTGTCTTCCAGCAGTGCTGCTGGCTTTTTTCACTTTGAAAAAAAAATGCAGTGGCTGTTTGGACTGGCACACAGCCACTCCAAGTGCTGTAAGGGGGGTAGAAACCTCCTCCCTCGCAGCCACTTGGAGCAGTCTGGAACAGTTGGATCCATTCTGAATGATTGCCTGCTTTCCCCCCTTTTTTTCCCCTAAGCAAAAGAAGCCAGCGGTTCACTTCTTTCACTTAGAAAAAAAAAGGGCGGCCATTTGGAACAGTGTGTGACTGCTCTGAACATGTTGGAAGTAATTGCGGTGACATCATCACATCACTGCAATTACTTCTGAGTGAAGGGGCAGCATGTGCATTTCTGGGTGGCAGAAGAACCAGGAATGTCAGTGCCAAAGCTGCCCCTCCATACACATTGATGTGCCACCTCTGTCCCTCCCACTCTCCAATATCTTAGCTCAGCATTCCCCCTCCCCTCAAAATGTCTTCTACTTTTCTGTCCTCCTCTTCCTTTTCCAATCAAGGGAGTGGAAGGAGAAGGAGGAGCAGTAGAAGTAAAATAAACTGGCCTCAGTTTATAGGCTTTTCTGTAGCAGGCCCTGCCTGACAGAGACTTTATCTGCAGACCTGGAATGCTGCTTCCAGACTTGTTGGGCTTAATGGACCAGCTCAGTACAAAGCAGCTTCATGTGTTCTTCCGCTGGAAACAAGATAGAGATGCAACTGTGAGCTGTAAATTTAGCTACCATGGGTAATTCCTAGTACCCATATCCATGAAATAACCTTAATTTTATCTGGCACCATCTTATGTCCCAGCTTTGTTCTGCATTGTTTTGACATACAATTCCAGCCTTCTTTCTTTCTTTCCTAAGATACATCGATACATGATCTGAAAGCCCATTCACACAAGACCATTTCAATGCATGAAAACCATCCATGCGTTGTAATGTGTGACAAAGGCCGCAATCCTAACCAACTTTGCAGCACTGACATATGGGCAATGCAGCTCTGAGATAAGGGAACAAACATTTCCTTACCTTGAGGAGGCCTCTGTGACTACCCCACAATTGCAGGATGCAGCACACGCTCCACTGGCACAGTTATGGCAGTGCTGGAGAGTTGGTTAGGATTGTGCCCAAATGCAAATAGGCCTATTCCTTTGCCTGTGTGCATGCTAGTACTCCCTCTCAAACACAGCCTCTTGCCATAGGTATGTGAGATGAAGGAGGCATTGGTGCACTTTGGATGTGATGCACCTGTGGTTTTCCTACATTTAAGTGAGATCCATGTAGGAGATTGCCTTGTGAAACAGCCCTCAAGCCTCTTCATGCCCTCTTTTCACCTTCAGGAAACGACTTTAGGGAAGAGTCCGCGATATACTTTTCTGAATCATTAATGGTGAGTAACATCAGCTGGGGAAACCATAGAAGGAGCCTGAAACTAGAAGAGGGCTTAATATGCATGAGGTCATAAGACTAAGGTTATTCTGAGCCTTTGAAGTAATGGGCCATCTTGGCTTCAGCATGCAACAGTCCCTCTAGCATTCAGCAGAAGAGCATAGCCCAATTGTGATGCATTGGTGCAGTAGTATGCAGGAACTGGTGGCAAGGGTTCTGTTGGAACTACAAAGGGATCTCCAAAACTGTTATTGGACTCAGCCTCTGTTTGCTCCAAACCCCTCTGTGGCATAGCCATGTTACAGCAGTTTTATCTTCCTAGCACAAAAGCAAGGCTGTACCTGGCCAAAGTATCCATGAAGGGCAGTTCCATAATTTTTACTTCCGAGCATTGCTTTTAATGAAAAGTTACTGAGGCTGAAATCAGGAGTCCAAGGCCAGTGGGTGGGGAGAGAAAACTCAGTTCTGGTTTCCAGTACCATTTTCTTCACAGATGGGAAAGCTACCTTGGGGGGGGGGGGACTGATTCTAAGCAGACAATGGGTAGAAAGGGGAAAAGAATACCCCGCCCACACACATTGGTTCTGAATTGAATTTTCTATCATGCTTTGTTTGACCCTAAGAAGAAATATGGGGCTGTCCAGGAGATGACATAAGATTACACAGAAGTTTCCACATCAGCTCCAATGACACAAGCCCCTGACTGTGAGGCAGTAGCTGAAACACCACTGTAATTTCAATGGGCAGAGGGAGGAGGAGGGGAGAGACCGCCCTTCACAGTGTGTTGCTGTGCTTCTTTCCGATAGTACTAACACTGAGTAAATCACAAGGTCTGTGATTACAAAGCTCTGTGTTATACACAAATGGATTCATTCATCTTGGCCTATAATGGTGAATGAATTTCTCTGGGATTTAAATATCATGGTTCCACAACCCACCTTGAATAAATGTACTTCCAAAGATGCTTCACAGTGCACTTCTTGAAAGGTCCAAACAGTGCATTGCTAAATGAACTTTCAAGTATAAATATACATTATGAGTAGAGTCGTGCAAGAACTAAAGGGGAAGTGGAGAACATTATGTACACCTCAGAAGAGTAGATCGATGTGTACCACAGTGTACCACTGTGGGACCAGCACTCCCTCTGCCTCCTCTCATGGAGGAAGGCCTTAAAGAGAGGCCCTCTTTCTCTCTCCCTGACTACTTGGGTTAGCACAGCCCCCTTTTTGTCCCTTGCTGTTATCCCAGCTTCCTGCTTACCTGATTGTCCATCCTCTTTCCTTAACCCTCCCCTTGTATCTTTCTTGATATCTTTCTTCACTGCTCCACCTCTAGTTTCTTCTCTCCTCCTGTCCTCTTCCTCCCTATTTACTCTGGCCACACTCTCTCCTTTCTCTGACCTCTTCCTCTCTCAGCTTTCCCACCTGGTTGGCTTTCTCTCCACTCTGCTTGCTGCTACCCCCTCCATCCTCTCTTGTGTCTCTTCTCCACCCTCCTGCATTGCTGTGGCTCTCCCTCTATTTTAGACCTCCTGCTTCCACAGCCCCACAAACACAAATGGGAATGTGTGTGCATCAGGAGCAAGGCACACTGAATTTGTGATCAGGAAGCTTAATAGCTCTATGTGGTCCTTGGTCTGAAGGCAAAAACCAAACTGATAGCCTGTGCCCCATTTCTCTCCACAGACCAACTACAGGGTGATTGAGCTGGACCTCAGCCAGAATGAGTTTGCTGAGAAGGGAGGAGAGCTGCTGGGACAGATGCTGGGTAACTCTGTTCATTATTTCTACAGAGCCTGCAGCTGTCAGTGCCAAATAAGTCTCCGTAAGAGATGTGAGGAGATAGTATATTCTAAGAATTTGGACTTACGTAACTAATGACCCAGTCCTATCAAGGGCCTATGGCAGCACATCTCAAAATCCACTGCCGTAGGCTCCATTGCTGTGCGCCCGTCATACACGATGGAGCTGCTGGCAGAAATGGCCATTGACTTCACATATACACCAGACTCACTTGGATGCTCTGCTGGCCCAGGTAAGGTGACGGAGGAGGCAGTTCATAGGCTGCTTGGGGGAAGTTCTGAGCAGGGGGGGGGGAGGACAGAGGTGGGGAGAAGGCTGGAGGGGGTAGATCTCAGTGGCAAAAGTGTGTGCCAGATCCTATCACCATTTTCCAACCCACTCCTACATAGCTAGCATGGATTGTGAAGACCCATAGGTAGCCAGAAAGCCTACTGTGGGGTAAGTAAAATATTTTATAATTTAAGTGAAATTTTTTTACTTACCTCTTATTGGCCTTCTGATAGCCCCTCCTCCCCACCACGCAGCACACACATATCTTGGTGGGGGATAGGATCGGACTGTAACTGGATATGATAAAAGGAGAGTTCTTTCACTTTGCTAGGCAGGTCCACTGGTCACTTGTTACAGAATGTCGATCATTCCCTGGACTTGTTTGTAGTGATGATATCTCAGTGTGCTGAAAAAGTTCAAAAGTGAGATGAGACAACAGCTTTCAAGGCAAAGAGTGAGACTGTGTTTGGTTGATGTTGCTTCTGATCATTGGAAGACTTTTCCAATGACTGCTCAGCGGAGTCCCCATAGATGTGCAACATCTTGAAATCTAGTTTCTCAAACTGGGGTGATCACTTAGAAAATCATACAATGTACCCTTTCAGATGAAACACTTCCAAAAGTATTATCTGCTGCACACTGTTAAAAAGTCATCTAGCAGAAAGGACAACATGTTGTCCAATCATCCCCTTGCCAATTCCAATTCTGGAGAAATAATCAAGGCCAATTTTACTACGAAGAGGCAGACAGCAGATTCCTAATCCCTCCAAATCTCCTTCACTTTGTGTCACGGATGTAGGTGGGGCACCATCAGTTTGCTTTTTTGCTTCAGGTTTAAAAAAAAGTCTGTGGTGGGCACTTGGAATAATACACCAAACTGTTAAAATATTTCCATTTTAATGCAATCAGGTACACCAGCTGTAAAGATCTCGTGTAAGTACCTAATCTTTCTCCCATACTGTCTCAGCAATTCTGGAGTACTACTGTAAAGGGACAGCAAATACAGTATGTGATTTCTAATCCGATAGTGGTTCCTTAATGAGGAAGCATGCCCCCTTAGTAGAAAACAAGCTTGTCACTGAATCGAGTCAGCATTGCCAATGATATTACCTCAGTGTGAAGGTCAACATTTGTCTGCAAGATGCAAGCCATCTTTGCAAGGAGTAGCAAATGTGTTTGTGGCTCTGTCAGTATCTGTCTTGGAAAGCGAGTTTTGCAGTAGACACCCTAAAGCAAGGCAAGACTTTATATGAAACCAATTCTTCTGTTACATCTTTCCCAAATCTCAGCAGAGTAACAAATCATATCACTGAGAGCCAAATTTTGTGTCTGTGCGTGTACAGGTCCAACCTTGTTATACACTGATTTTTTATACATGGACTTGACTCAACACGAATGGCCACTGCAAATGAGAAGGAGTGTGCTGATCCCTGGAGAAGGGGGAAAATACATCCCTTTAAAATCACAGTTTAAAAAACTGCTCTTCTTACTTTGTAGAGTGACAGTCATGCAAACAATCATTCCATTCTTCAGCTGAGCCAGGCAAAGGCAGGGGGTCCTTTGCATTTCTAATTGCTGACTGCCTCTCTACAACAGTAAGAAAAGCTGTTTTTAAACAACTGTAAAGACACACACTCTTTAATTTTTTTAAACTGCTTTTATTTAACACATTTTTAGTGTCAGTAGAGGGTCGCAGAATCACACCCCTGTGAATGTTGAGACACAACCTTATTAGGAGCAAGAAACCTGGAAGTGGGTCTTTAAATCTATTTTTCCACTGTTTTTTTTTAATCCACTAGGGATTCTGGGACTGAATCCTAGCGGATAATGAGACATGACCTGTATATGTTTCTTTTAAAATACTGTAACAGCCATAGAGGAGGGTCCTGATCAGGATCAAGACCGCAGCATATTCAGAGAGGCAGTTTAATCTTTGTCCCATGTCACAGTCCTGATGCACATTCCCCTCCCCACCCCGTGTCCCTGCACAAGCTTCATTTGGTTTTGCAGTTTCTCCAGGAGAGAAACTTTCACCAGCATCAATCATTTCAGGAACCTCTAACTATTCCCTACCTGTGAGTATGTCTTGAATATGTGTGTATAGCTTGTTACAACATTTTAACAGCCCTGATTCTAAGCAATCTGATTGCATACAATTGAACTAACAAGTTGAAATGCATGAAAATCATGGGGGACATCACTGGGCTCAAAGGAAACACTTCCCTCCCCTTTGATAGCCATTAAGCAGTGAAGAGGCTGTTCTCCTTTAAGAGGATTTTATGGGGTAGGATTGGGATGGGGGTCATGAACTATTGAATGTGCGTTCACCAGGACCAACACACACAAACCCAATGTAAAAAGAGGGAATGGGCCTCCAATGGTAGGGCCAAGGGCTCTTCAACAGATCTCAAAACTCAGACCAGTGTGGGTCTGGGATGAGTAGGGCTCTGCCTGCTCCTCTCATGCCTCCAGAGAAACACCCTGATCCTCAGCAAATTATTTGGTTCCTCTTCCTCAGCCAACAATGAATCACTGGAGATTCTGAACCTGAGCTGGAATCACCTGCGGATGAAGGGGGCTGTAGCTTTAAGTGCTGGCCTAAGGGTAAGATCTGCCAGAATCTCCTGTCAACTTGGGGCAGAGGCAGAGGTCCCTGGGGGCAAGTCAGGGCTGAGTGTGAGGGCAGAAGCAACTCTGCGGTAAGGAAAAGCAGCAAGCCAAGCCCCCAGATTATGTCCTATCACGATGAATATTTCTACCTGACTGCTTCCTCAGCTCTGCCTCCAACATCATCTGGCTTTAGATTCAGCAGGATGCTCTGAGGAGAGGCCATGGGGGCCAAAGCGCACTATACAGTGTTAAGCATCAAGCCTGTATACAGGCTTAATGTATGGGCTTAATGTAAAAAGTAAACCAGAAGCATCCCTTTAGTGTAAAAAAGCAGCCACTGGTATGGGGGGCAATCCAGCTTGGAACTGTCATGTGCAAAAAATTGTCCCCCCAAAGCAGATATTTGCCCTTGAAGTGTCTATTTGCTGCAGTTAGGGCAAATGATTTTTTGCAGGAAAGTGGTACACAGCAGAAGTGTTTAGTTATGTTGATGTGCTGCCTTTCTTCCAAGAGGCTCAAGGTGATGTTCATGGTTAAGAACATAAGAAAAGCTCAGCTGGATCAGGCCAAAAGCCCATCTAGTCCATCCCACAGGCTCACCAGGTGCCTCAAGGAGCACACAAGAATGCCAGAGAACTGCATCCTGGTGCCCTCCCTTGCATCTGGCATACTGAGGTGGCCTGCCTCTAAAATCAGAAGGTTGCATATACCCATCATAGCTTGTAACCTGTGATGGGTATGTGCAACCTCCTAATTTTAGAGGTAGGCTACCTCCGAATGTCAGAAGCAAGGGAGGGCACCAGGATGCAGGTCTCCTGCATGGTTCTTCCTCTCCCCACTCCATATTTCATTCTAACAACTGTGTAGGATAGGTTAGGTTAGAGAAGAGTTTCCCAAAGTCTCCCATTGAGCATAATGGCTGGGTGGGTGTTCCTTGCTGTGGCCTGACACTCTAACCACTGCATCAAACTGGCTTCCCCCTCCCCATGAGCCATGGTCCTGAGCTGGATCAGCCCCCCTCCCTCACCCATGGCTGCCATCAAAGGGATGCTTTCTTCTGTTGGAAGAGCATCAGGATGTGAGCTGAGCCATCCAGCATATTGTTTATTTTCGGTCAGCCAGTGTGTCCATGTTGGCCTCCATCTGCAGAGGAACTGCTGGCCCATCCATGAGGCCACCTGAAGCGAGTTGCATCAGCAGCGGACTGCAAGGGGTTTGAGTGCTTTTGGCGGAAATAGTTGCTGCTGTCTCCCTCCAACCTGCCACAACGATCTCACTGGAGCAAGAAGCAAATCATTCCCCTCTTTAATGTGCTCTTTGCATGCTGCCATGAAATCCAGGCTTCCAATGTTCATCTACAGCTTGAATGCTCTTGCTGTCCCGGGTTTCATGGCAGTGAGCAAGGAGCATGGGAAGGGATTGTTTTATTATTATTTTTTAAGCAGAGGTGGTAGACCTGAGGTGGCACCAGGCAGTGTTCCGGGCTGCACCACAACTGAGTAGGGAGGAGACGATCCCTAGTTTAAGGACTTGTGGCTTGCTGTCTCCTGCTTTGGACGTCTGTTTCATATGTCCTTTTCCTGTCTTGTTCCTGCTTTTGTGACAATGGCTGCCATTCTTTCTTTTTTCCGGTAAAGTTCTTAACAAAACTTCCCAGTACTGATGCAGCTGCGCCAATGGGGTATACAGTGCACCCTGTGGGGGTGGCATGAGGTCATGGAAGCTCCATGACATTTATTCCCTTACCTTGGGGTTGCTTTGTGGCTGTCTTGATGCTGGGAAGTTGGATAGGATTGGGCCCTCAGTCTATTCCCTGGTGATTTATTCTGATTGCAGTTATTCTGATTGCTGTGATTGCTTTATCCTGATTTATCCTGTGGAGGAGGGGCAATCATGGAGGCCTACTCAAGGTAAAAGAACATTTGTTCCCTTACCTTGGGGCTGCTTTGCGGCTACATTGGTGATGGAAAGTTGGACAGGATTGGGCCCTCAGTTTGCTTTGTGTGGGGCTGTTTTTATCCCTTGGTTCTGCTAGCATCTTTCAGTGTAAAACTTGTCAATTAATGATGGAATTAATGTATGTCTCATTTGACCTGGAGAGCAGCCTGTTTGTTCCTTTGGTGCCAGATGAGATTTTCTACTTCAGCTCTGTGATTCACAGCCTGATTATAAAAGATCAAACCTGTGTTCTAGTTTCTTGGGCTTATGCTTTCCCTACCTTTGAAAGGCCAATATATTACAAGAGAGAAATTCATGAAAGATAAAGATTGATGCACTGGCAGTTTCTAACAATGACTGGAACAAAGTCCCATCCCCCCCCCCGGTACTGGCCCCTCATAGTAGCCCCTACGCTCACCAATGGGTGCTGCCATTGCCAAAGGTTCTGGGGGGTTGGCCCTGTCATGTGGTCATCTGATGGATGTGGGCCCTTGGCTGATGCCCAACCTGGCCAACCCCTTACACCACCCTGGCACTGATGTCTCCTTTCTTTTTGGAGGCCAATGGATCACTGAAGACACTGAACCTCTCATGGAATGGCTTTGGGAATGAGGGTGCTCTGGCCCTTGGAGAAGCCCTCAAGGTTAACACTGCACTGACTGAACTGGACATTAGCAGCAACCACATCAACAATGAAGGCACAATGAAGCTGTGCAAGGGCTTAGAAGTCAATGGAAGTCTCAAAATCCTGAAGGTAAGATTTTTCCTTCCTGAGCTGGAAATACCTCAAATTGGCAACATGTGGTCAAGGATCTATGCATGGCCTCTGAAAAGAGGCTACAGGGGGCACATCATACCTGGACCCAGGATCAAAAAGGGGACCCAGGCTTCAAAGGGAGTCAAAAGGGGGGCCCAGGAGCCAAATTCACATTTGAAGTGGGAAGGGGCCCAAAATAAACTTTGTACCCCCTGATAAAATTATTTCCCACTTTCTTGTGGCTTTTGATTAAAGTTGTAACATGGAAGGTCACCAACTGAGCAGGAAAAAAATGGCTGGAGTTCTGTTTGTTTTGTTTTGCTTTGCTTTCATGCTTGTTGCTCGCAAAGCCATTTGCCTGTCCTCATCTTTTAGCCTGTGCCTAGACATGCATGTGGACTTTGCCCCCCCTCCCCCAGCCTGCCAAAATCTGCAAGTCTCAATTCCTGAACTCAGGGTCAGCTTTCCCATGCAGCCACATGGTGGTCATATGGAGCAGCACCTTGCAGGGGCAGTGATCAGAGGAGCCTCCAGCTCATCTGTTGGCTGCCCTCTCCAACCTGCTGCTACATTGGCACAAGTAGGCAGGGAAAGGTGATATGGAGCCCACTCCTTTCCCTTTCCCCCTTTTGCTTATGGCAAGTATGATGGGCAACCTCCCTGTTCCATGCTGCTTTGGCTTACGAGGTATGGGAGCAGGGGAGGCTGGGTTCCCCACATCCTGGTCATTTCAAAGAGAAGTGGCACATAGGAGAGAGGTTGCCTATCACACTTATCATAAGTAAAGGGAAGGGAAGATGGGGGCACACCTGCTAACTTGCCCACCCGCCCTTCCCTTATTCATGGAGCAGCACATATGCACAAGTGCATGTAGTGTCTGAAGTCCACCCTGATGTCATCTCTGTGCATGTGTTCGAGATGACATCAGGGTGGACTTCAGACACTACATGCACTGTCCCTGGCTGGATCCACCAGAAAGAGATGGGATCAACTGTGACCTTCAGGCTGCATTTCAGGCTAATTGGCATTTCCCGGTGCTTTAAGGACAACCCCACATTCAGTGTGTTACAGTTGTCCTGTCTGGAGTTTGAAGTTGGTGTCTGATCCAGATTAGGTTTCAGTTTGTTCCCACATAGCCAACCGTTCAGTGCCACCAGACAATAGTTGACTGTTTCTGATGTCTCCTAGGTGGTAGTGGCAGGGGCTGAACAATGCACCCTATTCCTTTACATGCATGGCTGTCAATCAGATAATTTTGACAGGGGTCAAGTCGATGAAACTGACTGACAGAAAATTCAAGGTGGACAAAATGAGGTATTTCGTCACAAAACACAGAGTTATCGCAATTTGTTGCGCTAGATGTGGTGATGATCACTAATTAGGATGGCTTTAAAAAGAGATTGGAGGAATTCATTTAGTCTATCAATGGCTATGTCGTGCTATCTCCAGGCTCAGTGGCAATAGGTGCTCCAGTTTCAGGGGTGCAATGGTGGGAGTGAGGGATATCTTTCTCTCCTGCTTGGGGGCTTTCCAGAGGCAACTGGTGGGCCACTGGGGGGAAACAGGATACTAAATTAAGGGTCCAATCCTATCCAATTTTTCAGCACCAGTGCAGCTGCAATGCAGCCCTGAGGAAAGGGAACAGATGTTCCCAAATCTTCAGGAGGCCTCTGGGACTGCTTCCCCACCACAGGATGCAGTGCATGCCCCATTGGCACAGCTGCACTGGCACTGGAAAATTGGATAGGATTGGGCTCAAAATGAACATTTGGTCTATTCCAGCAGACCATTTTTTTTCTCATGTTCTTATAGTTATTCTTTCCATCTTAGCGAAAATGGTCTTGACCAAGAGCTTGCTAATTGCTAAAAGCCTCACAATCAGTCCATTGCAAAATAGGGACAAACCTAGATTTCACAGATCCATGTGTCACTTTCAAGCCCCAAGACCACAATAACTTGTAGTGCATTCATTTTTCACAGGTGCTATTTTTCCGACACTTAAATATTATTTGATTTCTTTTCTTTACAGATGGCCTATAATCCTTTAAGTGTAGAGGCTGCTATTGCACTTGTTACATCTGTCCGAAAGAATTCAAAATCGAGAATGGAAGAAATCAACATTTCTGTAAGAGTGGGTCGGAGAGTTCAGAAATGCATGTAGCCCTCAAATGTAATTCTCCCATACTCCGAAAGCTTTCTGTGGTTGCATTTTAGCAGCCTTTTCCAATTTGGCCTAGTCATGAATGACAAACAAGAAGTTTCTGTGTCAGTCAGTAGCATAGCTAAGCAGGGTAGGCGGGTAAATTGAGGCCTTCAAAATGCACTTCTGGGTTTTGGTGGAAACTGGAAGTGGTTTTCAGAAGCCTTCTTAAGCCCAGGGAGGCCATGTGCCTCTGAGCGTTCTGCTTGGAGGCAGGCTGTGCAGCATGGCCTTTCCCAGTTTGAAGAGACACTTTGCCAACAGACTGAGGCAAAGAAGGAAGGCCCATAGCCAGGGAGACAGACCAGGGACAGACTGCACTTGCTCCCAGTGTGGAAGGGATTGTAACTCCCGAATCGACCTTTTCAGCCACACTAGACGCTGTTCCAGAACCACCATTCAGAGCGCGACACCATAGTCTTTCGAGACTGAAGGTTGCCAACTACTGGACACAGGGGTATATACTGTAGCAGCGTGATACTGCTATGGGAAACAACCAAGGCTTCTGGGGCCTTGTTGTTTGGTGGGAGTGCAGAGGCACTGAGAAAGTTTAGACTATAAACAGGAACAGATAGGCGCAGAGCAATGAATGAGCTGGGAGACAGATTTTAGAGGGATGCAGAGAGGCTGAGGCTGGAGCAGATCTGAGAGTGAAAATCTCCGCCTCTACTAGGCTTTATTTATTCCTACACATGTTGCAATCTCTTGCAATACAAAGAGGGTTACTGAGGGTTACTTTGCCAGGGAACTGGCTGTCTCTGCCCGGCTCTCTAACTAACCACAACATTCCATTGACTAAGATAAGGGGCATATCCCTATAACATCCTCTTGTTGACAGGCTACTGGGCTTCAGACTCAGCATGTTATTTAAGGCTGCGCCGAGTGTGCTCTTTGCGCAGACACAGAGTGTGCTCTGCTGTCATTGCCAACATACTGAGGCTAAGGCCAGCGCCTCTGCATAAACACTACAATATACTTTGCCCTTGTTTATCCGATTTCCAACTTCCATTTCATGCACTCCAGTCACAGATTCACTCCTTGGGCAAGGCTCTGTGTAATATTGCAGCTCCTCAGGCATACAGAGAAAGTACCAGAAAGTGTGCAGAAAGGGTGCAGAATTCAGCTTTCTGAGAATTAGACTTATCTCCTGTGCCATGTGCTCTGTTTTAGAATGTGCTGGTGAATGAAGGCTTCATCAGGCTGCTGGATGTCACCTGTCAGATGCGACCTGAACTAGATGTTATCTATGGAGGGGTTGGAGGCCACTTCACAAAGAAGCCAGAGCAGCGTTCAGATGCTATGAAGCTCATTCAGGTGAGGTTTTCTTGGTTCTGGGGGAGGTTACCTTTTACTGAGTGTGCACCTGACATGCAACTGCAAAGGGGAATGAATTCGCTTTTCCAAGCTTTGGAGCAATATATGTATATTGGTTGCACACAACCCACACTTCCCTTCATGGTTGCAGAAATGCCACGTTGGTTGAGCATTCGACCCACATTATTTGGCACCAGAAATAATGTGATTCAACTAATAACAATGAAAGCCAAGATCCTTAATGTCCCCAGAAAGAAGCCCAAGTCCAGCAAAGATCCATGGATCCTGTTTTAAAGACTTTATACCCCAATCCTATCGCCCACCACACCATTGTCCATGATGCAGCCACACTGAAGGACACATGATGCATCCAGTGGTGTGGAGAGGTGACTAGAAGGCCAATCAGAAGTAAGTAAAAATATTTTTACTTACCTCTGGGTAGGCTTTCTTGCCATCTATGGGTCTTCCTGTACCCTAGCTAGCTATGTGCCTCTTGTTGGCATCCTTCAGTCTCGGAAGACTATGGTATCGCGCTCTGAATAGTGTTCTGGAACAGAGTGTCCTCTCCAGTGCACGAAGCCTGGGTAAAGTAGATGTGGGGGATAGACTGTTACCCATGCAGCAAATCCCCCCTCTCCATGTCGCTGAAATGGTCCAATGGAAAGGCAGAAGCCAATACAGTTGGTTCCAGCAGCATCACAGGAGTTGCCAGAACACAACTGTGTTCAGCCATGAACTGCCTCAGGGACTCCAGCTCCGGATTTTGCCTCGAGGTTGACTCCTGAAACCTTTTCCATAACTGGATGTAGCCACAAGGCAGTGGAGGTTTGGGATCAGAGTTTTCCTTCTCTCAGATGAGCTGCCTTCCCAGGCTAATGAGTCCCATCTACCTGGTGGCTGTTTAGTCGCCTCTTACGGCAAGTACAGCCAAACTGATGGCCTATTCTTATCCCCAGCCCCCATGGGTAATGGGGTTGCTTAACCTGAGTAAAATGAAATTTGCTCAAGAGATTTGAGATTTGCACCTAGTGTATGCACTATGCACCTAGTGTAAGGAGAAGAAGGGGGCAGGACGGCCTGGGAAAGAATAGATAGGATCCTGGCACAAGTCACTGTCACTGGCTACAGACAGCTACTTTTCTAGAGTTTGAAATCATAGGACTGTTTGGGGGTGTTTTAAAAAAGAATGCAATCCCAACAAGTCTTGCCAGATGGTGCTGTTACACCGGATAATATTATTTGCTGATACCAGCAGCAATTCTCCAACCCCATTGATTGCATTCCCTGCCTCTCAAGTGCATGAACAAGGCAGAAACCTCTGACATCTAAATTTCATGCATTTTCAAGACTCTCTGTATCTAAAAGTTACACCTAATACCAGCTTTTTGTGCTTGGAGAGACAGAATTACAAACTTCAAATACAAATTGAAACAAATAGGGGACATCTGTTGGATCTGAGCAAAAGACAATGTAGACTTTGTACTAGAACCATAAGGTATACTGCTGAATCCTAATGCAGCCTGAATATAGGTACATAGAAAGACAGATAATACAAATATAGGTATAAAGAAAAGGTGGTGTGAAATAGAGAACACTTGTTCTGAGTTTCTAGAACCATTTATGTTTCCTTCTCTGTTTTTTTAACATTTAGAACTACTTGGATGAACACAAGCTGAGACTCTGGGATTTCTTCAGAAACATTGACAAAGATGGAAACATGAAGATTCCTGTGGCTGACTTTCGGAAAGCTATGATGTTGGTATGTCCTGGGGAAACATCTTTACTAGATGCTGGCATGGTTTCAGTGGCTTAACCACCATGGCTTCCCCCAAAGTAACCTGGAAATTGTAAGTTCACAAGACTGGTGAGAACTCTTGGTTAGATGGCTTCCTGCCATCTCTCAGAGCTGCCGTTCCCCTGGTTTCCTTGACTTCAGAACTGGATTTAGGGGGAGTAGGGCCCAATTCCGCATGGTCCTTGCATGGCCACACTTACCCACCAAGCTCCTACTGCTTCCAGAGTGGCCCAATTTGGGGCCAATCAGAAGCAGTGGTGAGTGGAAGCAGTTAAGAAGGTGTCAACTTGATTTCAATGCAGAGGAGATCTGTGGGATTCCCTTTGCAAGGCATTAAAAGAAGGAAGCTGCTGTTGACTGAACACAGTTTCAAAGCTATGTCATTTTACATGTTTGCGGGTAAATGTCAGAAAGTCAGTGAATGTTAATATTTACCTCCACATCTCAAGGCCAATCAGATACCTTCAGCAAATGAACAAATCTCATTTTCATTTCCTTTGAGAACACCAACTGAGAACAAAATGGAAAGCTGTAGAGGTCCCACTACTGATCTCTGCAGTGTCCATAGCCTGTGTGTGCCTGTAATGGAGCAACTCTCTTGATGGATATCCCACCCCATTCACTAGGGCAGGGGTGTCCAAAGTTTTTGGCAGGAGGGCCACATCGTCTCTCTGACACTGTGTCGGGAGCCAGGGGGAAAAAAAAGAATTGATTTACATTTAAAATTTAAATAAATTTACATAAGTTTACATAAATGAATATATTAAAGTTGAACTTATATGAATGAATGAAGGTCTTGCAATAGCTCAAGGCCTATAAAAGGCCTTGCACAAAGCAAGGCTGGCCTTTCCTTTGCTGCCGCTACTTCATCATAGACATGAAACAACAAGCTTTGGAGGGAGCCCTCATCCCACAGCTCACGTGAGAGGTCAAACTGTCGCCCTCACTCTGAGGGCAGTTGCATTGGGCCAGCGTGGGCTCCAACAAATCTCCAGAGGGCAAGAGGCTCATTGGAGACTGGGGGCTCCCTGAGGGCCGCATTGAGAGGCCTTGAGGGCCGCAAGTGGCCCCAGGGCCGGGGTTTGGGCACCCCTGCACTAGGGTTTACCTTACAGGGGCAACTTACAGGGCGACCCAGGTAGGAGGAGGCCCACGGAAGGCCTTTTGCCAAGGCCCCCTTGAAACTGGCAGCCAGCTCTGGCTGTAGGGATTGTGTTTTTGTGGCTGGATACACTGAGTCCTGTGGAAAAAGTTATAGATATAACTTTTAAAGATAAAAAGTTAAAGATATTATTATTAATTATTATTAACAGTATTTATATACCGCTTTATAAACCCCTTAAATATATGTGCTGAATGCTGGAACATTATTGGATGAAATCTAGAAGTGGGACTAGAAGGAATGAAGTTGAATGCTGGCTACAGTTCAAGATACTTCATAGGTTATGGTTAGGAAAATACTGGGCAAATAGCAAGGATGAAACTTGTGGATTAGACAATTGGGGGCTTTTGGTTATGGATAGGTCATCTTACGAGAAGAGACATTGGATTAGGTTGAGTCAGCATGTCCGTCCCCCCTTGCATGGTGTTTTTCTCAAATACCAGATTAGGCAGAGCAGGCACTCTGACCCTGTGGGCTTTCAACAGGGAGGAAAATGCGTACTTAGCATAAAATAACCTTCTTGTTGGTGTTTCCCAAGCAATCAAAGATCCCCCTGGACCGGTTACAGGTTCGAGAACTGATCCGCAAGCTGGATCAGGCACGGACAGGATATATTGACTACAGGTGAGTAACAAGAATATTTGGACTCCTAAGGCTTTGCCTACTTATCTGTTTTCTCTATGTTTTGATTTACAATTTTAAAGCTGACACTGGCCAAATTGAATAGCTCTCTTAAGCCAGACGAGGTGTTAGCTTTTCCCTGTGATTTTCATATTGCTTCACTTTCATTATTGCTCACATTTTACAAACCTGCTCTGAAGGGTCAAAGAGTAGCTATTTCAATGTTGCTTGTTTTGAACAGCCACATATATTTCTCTGTGTAATGCAGTTCTGGGATCTGTAGGAACCTACTATCCTTTTAAATGTCAGATATTTAAATGACATTTAAATGTCCCTTCTTTCTGAAATGAGATTCATTTCTCATGAGCAAGTTTCTCATTCATTCATTCATTCATTCATTCATTCATTCAGACTTCTAGTCTACTACACCATATCAAAGTCTCAGGATGGGTAACTAGCAGCCCAATCCTATCCAACTTAACAGCACTGATGCAGCCATGCCAATGGGGCATGTACCGCATCCTGTGGAAGGGGGGGATGACAGTCACAGAGGCCTTCTCAAAGTAAGGGAACATATATTCTCTTACCTCGGGGCCGCAGTGCTGCTGTGTCACTACTGGAAAGTTGGATAGGATTGGGCCCAAAGGCATACAAATTCTATTTCAAGGAATCTGATAGGCAGCAGAACATGCTTCCGGCTGTTGAAAATCAAGATGCAGAAGCGCATATAGCTGCACACTTCTGGGCTGCCAACAGAGAGGCTGTGGAGACTTTGCATGCAGCAGCGGGATGAGGAAGGCGAGCTGACAGATATGAGTCAGCGGGGTTGGCGGAACAGGGCAGAACCAGAGAGGGGAGGTGACTTGTTGGGTGGGGGCGGGTGTCCTTGTGCATGTGACCTGTGCCAGTATGCTATCCCCTTCCTTGCCTCCTGACTCGCCCCCTTTTTGTCCTAGAACTTATGACAGCTAAAGAGCTGCTACAGGTTTGAGGAGATCCATTTCCAGTTGGGAGGCTTACAGGACAGTAAGGGAAAGAATATTTTCCCTTACCTCTCCCAAGCCTCCTGATCAAGCCCCTCTCCCACCATAGCATGAGCACCAAGCCCCTCTCCCAGCAACAGCACAGCCTGTTTTGGCACGGATGCATGCTATGGCAGGGAAAAGGATAGGGTTGGGCTATAAGCCTAGGCACAGCCATCTTCTTAAACAGGGAATAGCTACTGTGTTCTTATTAAAAATATTTATGCGCTGCTTTTCAAACCCCCAGGAAAAGGTTCTGAAAGCTGTTTAAATAGCCAAAAAAAAAATAAAAATGAAAAAGGTGGTTCCTTATCCCAGAGGCAGGGGTGGATTTACATTTTTGGGACCCTGAAGTTTGAAGTGTTATGGGGGCCCCTTTGTAACCAGCAAGAAGGTTGTGGTAAACTTTGGAGTTGTTGAAATATATACAAAAATTGATCAATCTGAGTCATGATCAATTTGGCTGTGACTATTACACTATGTTGTCATTAAAAACCCTTCTCATACAATAGACTCCAGAACCACCATTCAGAGCGCGATACCATAGTCTTTCGAGACTGAAGGTTGCCAACAACAACAATAGACTCCCAATTTTTAAGCAATGTGAACTAAAGTTGCTTCTGGGGCCCCTCCAGGATTAGGGGCCCTGAGGTTTACGCTTCATTAGTTTTGTAGTAGATCCGCCCCTGCCCAGAGAAGCTCCCAATCTTCAAAAAGATGCAGAAGTGACACCAGCAAAGAGCCACTGGTAGTGCTGGGCTGAAGAGGGGCAGTTGCCCTCCCTCTACCGAATGCAGGAGAGCCCTCACTTAAAAAATGCTTTTGATGCACCTTTATGCCTAATGGTTAGTTCTTCTCAGTGGGTCTTTGGTGAAATCAGTTGGGGAAAAAGAGAGAGAAGCTCAGTAACTTAAAAAAAAAATTCTCATTGTTTTTCTCTTCACCTTTCAAATTAGTCATTTAAAAGTTCAGGAGCCAGAAAAGCCTAAGGAGGAGATGGAGGAAGAGGAAGAAATCTAATTCAGGCCCAGAAGTCAGATCTGCTGGTGAAAGATGGAAGGATAAGCACTGGCAGGAAGCTAAGTTGTGCTATGGGCTGGGGGAGGAGGACTAGACATGGAGAAACATTTAATAATCAGAGATCAGGAATGTAGAAAATAAAGTACACTGCAGAACCTGCTGACTTCTGTAAATCCAGAGATTGGGGGGGGGGGTTGTTCTTTCTTTACTTTGTTTCAGGCTCCCTCACTTTTCTGAGTGTCGAGAAGTTTCAGGGACAGCATGATGTGGGTTTAGGTTTCCTTTGGGGAGAGATCGCAGGAGGCTCACAGTGTCTTTTAATATTTTTATTTACAAATATACCAGTGGAGCACAAGTCAAGGCTAGTAGCGTGTGCATTCTGACCAAGCAGTGCAAAGTGTATCAGCTTCCCAGAGAAACAGCCTGTCCCCACCCAGCAGCTGAAAAACGTCTTTACTCCTACCGCACACCAGCCCCTCCCCTTAGTTGAGGGACACCTTCCAGCTCTGGTAACTGTTCTGTATTCCAGACATCCCATATGTACATCTTTGTATATCACTCAACTAGAAACATCTAGTGGCCAGTAAGGAACATTGAAGGCCCTTTGTCAAGGCCTACCTAGCCTCTGGTCAGGCATTGCCTCTTAGGGCACAATCACAATGATAGATGCATTCACCACCTATCAGACACCAAACCTACAACCATGAAACATACATATGCCACGAATGCACGTTCATTGTCTCTGTCTGTAAGTCTTTCTTTGGAGCCATCTCGGCTTGGCTCAGCAAGGTATCTAAATTCTTTCTGATTTGGGGGGAAGGACCTTCATGCAAATCCAGAACAAGCTTTGAGCAGCTCATCCCTCTTTGTTTTGTACCCCAGGAAAGTGCACTACATATCCCAACAGTGCAAGCATTGTTACTGCAGTCATGTATCCACATGGAACAGGGCTGGCCCAAGACCTCCTTACACCTGAGGTGTCATGCCAAATGCTGCCCCCCTTACCCAATGATGCACCAGCTTCTGCTCTTCCCACTCTCCAGTGCTCTAGCTCAGCACTCTCCTCCTTGCCACATTTCCTCTCCCTCTCTTCCTTTTCCAATCCAAGGCATGGTAGGAGAAAGGAGCAGTGGAGGCAAGTAGGTGCACCGAGATAGGTGCCCCACACCAACCTGCTGCCTGAGGAGACCCCTTCAGTTGGCCTCATGGGTTGGCCAGCCTTGATGTGGAATATGGTTGCAGCAGAGTGTTGTGGGTCCTAACTGGCTGGATAGTCCTTTGCTTTTAATAGTAGCAAACAGTGTTGTTCTCCACCTGAGTTTATGCACATTTTGCGAAACTCCTTTGGTTCAATTTTTCATCAGCTAATATGGGGGAATATATTGTAATAAATGTTTTATTAGAAGTCATACTTACGGTCAGAAAGTTCTTGAACAAAAAGTAGCAGCAGGGAAGTTTGGACCAGTGGGGAGTTTATTCTTTTCCCTGTACCATTCTCCTGTTGGAAGACATCCCCTCCAAAGCAGCTAATTGCAGCAAACAGCCATTTGGGGGCAAGTAGCAATGGGGAGAGATTTTCAGCAGGAAAATGGTATGTGTGTGGGGGGGGGAGGAGGAAATGTCCTGCCTGGTACCCTGTTGACAATAAAGTTGCAAGTAGTAGCAATGCCCGTCCCCACTAAGAAAACACAGAGGAGACCAACTGGGAGGAGAGCAAGGAAGATTCTACACTTGTAATTTCAGATGAAAAAATTGTGCAAGGGACCGCTTGGCAAGACACACTATACACAAACCCCCCTGCCAGATGGAATGCATGGAACAGTTCATGACCAACAGTTTTGACTGTTCCATCAACACATCTTGGGAGGCTGGAAATGCCACGCCAGATTATTAAAATAAAGCTGCTTCCTGATTTGTAAGACTGTAGTCTCCCTCCTAAAAGGAGGGTGGGCGGTCCTTATGATTACTGAGAGGCAAGTTACGAACTACATTTCCATGTGAAAGTGTCACCTGGCGTCCTGTATCCAGCCAGGAAAGGCCTCTGAAGCCACTTCCCAGACAAAGTCAAGGTAGGGTCCTCAACTAGCAGCTGCAGTTTTTTACTGCAAGAGTGGGGTAGGAGTT
Organism: Tiliqua scincoides; assembly: GCF_035046505.1. Classification (NCBI taxonomy): domain Eukaryota; kingdom Metazoa; phylum Chordata; class Lepidosauria; order Squamata; family Scincidae; genus Tiliqua; species Tiliqua scincoides. The sequence continues at coordinate 285,015,129 of NC_089821.1, forward strand.
TGGGGCTGGGAGCTGGCAATGAGATGCTCAAAACAAAGAAGCGCTCATTCATAGCCCCCCAAGTCAGGGAAAACAGTCACTTAGGAGATTCACAGCTCCATGTGGTGCACAGCCACTGGCACATTAGCATGTGCTCTACTAGTGCAGGGCCGGCTGATCCATGAAGTCTCCGCATTCAGATTGTTCCGGGTCAAACGTCACCACCTACCACCAGACTTCATCTTGTAATTCTTTTTCCAGCTAGCTCCCGATCAGGGCTGGCTTTATCATGAAGCAACATGAAACAGTTGCTTTAGTTAACGGATTTGAGGAGCAGCATTATTTTCCTGATGCCAGGCTCCATCTCTGTTTGTCTTTCATAAAAAAAATCTTCATTTTGGAATGGAGGAGAGGTGGATGGACCCAGTTTCTACCATACAGATACATCTTTAGGTGACTCAAAAAAGTCCTGGATAGGCAGCAGGGGCCAAAAAAGTCCAAAAATGGCTCCACATTTTTGCAGAAGCCAGAAATGGAAGAGATCTATGCAGCAGGGAAAGACATGGCGATATGCAACCTGCTGAGGCAGACTCTCCAAGTTTTATTTTGTTTCACTAAAGGGGAATACCAATGGAAGGGTATCTGGCCCAGAAGCATCCCTTCTTCATTCCTTATCCCTGTTGAAACCATCCTTGCTCCTCACTCATATAAGATTCTCAGAACTCAGTGGCCAGTATCAGTTCACTGTTTGGAGATCTTTGCCCTAGCACAGTGGTTCCCAAACTTTGAGGCACAGATCCAAAGGGTGGGATGTCCCTGACACCCTCTTCCCAAGTGCCACCATCTTGGATCATGCAGGATCTCAAGAGAATAGTGCAAGATCTCATGCGATCCAAGATGGTGGTGCCTGGGAAGAGGATAAGAACATAAGAACAGCCCCACTGGATCAGGCCATAGGCCCATCTAGTCCAGCTTCCTGTATCTCACAGCGGCCCACCAAATGCCACCAGATAACAAGAGACCTCATCCTGGTGCCCTCCCCTACATCTGGCATTCTGACTTAACCCATTCCTAAAATCAGGAGGTTGCGCATACACATCATGGCTTGTACCCCATAATGGATTTTTCCTCCAGAAACTCGTCCAATCCCCTTTTAAAGGCGTCTAGGCTAGACGCCAGCACCACATCCTGTGGCAAGGAGTTCCACAGACCGACCACACGCTGAGTAAAAGAAGGGAGTCGTGACACTGGTAAGCTTGGGAACCTATATCCTAGTGGAAGAAAGTAAATTGTGACCCATGAAGTCCTTCAGCTCAGTCTTTCCTATTCACACTATTCCTCTCGCTCTCTGTTGCTTCACAGAGGGCTGGTAGACACACGGAACCAGATGGTGCGTGACCAGCGACGCCAACTAAGGCTGGAAGAGTCTCGACAGAAGAAGGAGAAGCACAAGAATGACAGTGTGCTGCAGACGTTCAAGAATGCTATAGAGGTGGCCATGCCACATGGCTCTGTGGTGATATCTCCAAGCCAGAAGTCACTGGCACAGCCGGAGTCTGAAAGTCCACCTCCCACTCATTTCTCAAGCACTCCTCTGAGCTCTTGGTGTTACCCAGCGACAACAGTGGCCTCCACCAGTAGCCAGAACTTTGCTGGACAGACCCCTGCTTCTGATAACCCATTCTCCCACAGTGAGCCACATTCTGTCTCAAGGGGCATACCAACCCCTGGTCTGAAAATGAAATACTACTCAGAGCCTAACCTTAGTTGCTCAGAAGCCCCAGTTCACTCCCAATATAACTTTGCATCCTCAGAACTAGACGCAGACTCCAATGTCCAACCAAGTGACGTGGCTACTTCCTATAGGGTTATGCCTGTGGGAAGCAGAAATTTTACCCACAGACTCCACTTTCACTTGAGCAGAGATTGTAATCCTATTGTCTCAATACACCAAAAACTCACACTGAAAGTGGCGAAGAAGAAGAGGTAATTGAGACTGTGAGGAATTAACGTAGTCCAATGTTTCTCAACCAGTGGTACAGGTAACACCGGTGGAACTAGACGTTGTGTCTGGTGGTACTCTCAGGACACCTGCCGCCTGCCAGTGAGACCAATGATGCGACACGACAAACAGTGGTAGGAAGCTTGGCTTGGTGGGTAGAGCTACAAAGCGTGCTTTTCGCATGCTCGAAGAAGCCCTCCCATCCATCCTTTTACTGGTGTTTGTCACATTGTATCTGGCCTCCCAGCCTGGAAGCATCTGGTGATGACACCATCAGCAGTTGCTTCTGATGGTACTTCTAATAGGTGAACCATATGAAGTGGTACGGTAGGGGACAAACGTTGAGAAATACTGAGGTAGTCCCATTAGCGGTAGAGGACACACTCTCCAAATGATATTCAGTACTTGGCAAATTTGTTTGATTCACACACTCACATACCCAATATCATTCTGCATGCTTCTTCCTGAATATAGATATGTTTTTCTGAACCAAGTACCAGCTTCTAAAATTCAGGCCAAACACCAAATGAGAGGAAATAACACTTAGCACCAAGAACTGTGACACTGATGCTCACAAGAAGGCAAGATAAAATCATTGGGATCGGGCCCCTTGGTGTGTTGCTCTCAAAGCAATCTTGAAGGGCAGATAAGAATCCTTGGTGACAGGCCCAAATGGGAACTGGAGTGAAAGGGAAGGGAGAAGATTCTGACAACAGGATGGAAGTTATGGGAGGCCTGATTTAAATTAACAGATAAATTCCTATTCATTTAGAATATTTATGTACTGCTTTTCAACCATAACAAACAATCTCACCATGCTTTACTAAGAAGAGTCCCAAAGAGATTTGCAGTCTATATAAGAGGGAGGGGAGGCCAACCCATGGCTCACACACCACATGTGGCTCTGTGACACATAAGGTAGGTTCACAGCTTGTGGAAACATGTTGGTTGAGCGCCTTACTGCACCACAATTAATATAAAAGGCAAATAAAAAATTTCAAGCTTTAAAATTATTTACTGGGTATAAACTGAGAGTCCACTGGACTAAAATGAAAGTTTAATGTTCATGGTGAGTAAGTATATTTAAGAATTTATCTGCTTCTTCAACATATTGTGGCTTTCAAATATCTGAAGTTTATCATACACGGCTCTTAATGTGAAGCGAACTTGGCCACCCCTGCAGTGGCACAGCTAGAGGGGGTGCAAAGCACTAAGTTTTGCAGGGAACCTCACCACAAGCGAGCATGCAGCCCCTCCCCCTCCTCTTCGAGGCCATTCCTGGGAGTGGGAGCAAAATGGTCGGGAATGGCTCCAAGGGGGAGGGGTCACTTGCATGCCACAGTGGGGCTCCCTGCAAAACTTAGTGCTTTGTACCCCCTCTAGCTATGCAGCTGCCCCCCTGCTGGATAAAGAGATAAAGACACCAGAAAGGTAGCAGGGGCAGTCATGGAGAAGGATGCAACACTGGGGTAAATAGGGACAGTTGTTCTCTGGCTAAATATGCGAGCCCCCACTTAAAAGATGCCCCTTTGTTCATCATCATCATCATCATCATCACAACAACAACAATAGGTATTTATATACCACCTTTCTTGGTCTTTATTCAAGGCGATTTACATAGGCAGGCTTTTTATTTAAATCCCTTATTAAATAGGGATTTTTACAATTTGAAAGAAGGTTCTTTCTTTCAAGAACCACTACATTCAAGGTGTTTCATTCCAATCTGGCTTCACATTCTGGCCTCCATCCTCCCACGCTCAGAGCAGATGGAATAGCTCGGCTACAGCTTGTCAGCTGCTTCAAGGTCGCACGGTGCTGGTGGCCTCGAACTGGCGACCTTGTGGATGTTATCTTCAGGCAGATGGAGGCTCTACCCTCTAGACCAGACCTCCTGCCCTATCCTATGCACTATTGCTTGGCAGTCCCATTGAAAGCAACTGGGGCTCTAACCAGCAAACCTGGGCAGGACTAGGCTGCAAGTCAGTCATCCTGAAATATTGATGCTGCACAAGTATACGTCTTTGACATCCGAAGCGGAGTGAAGCAGGGCTGTGTTCTTGCACCAACCTTGTTTGGGATTTTCTTCGCTGTCCTGCTGAAGCAGGCCTTTGGAACTGCAACAGAAGGCATCTATCTCCGGACCAGATCAGACGGAAAGCTCTTCAACCTCTCCAGACTGAGAGCAAAATCCAAAGTCCAGCTGAAATGTCTGCGTGACTTACTCTTTGCCGACGATGCAGCTGTCACTACCCACTCTGCCAAAGATCTCCAGCAGCTCATGGATCGTTTTAGCAAGGCCTGCCAAGATTTTGGACTGACAATCAGCCTGAAGAAAACACACGTCATGGTTCAGGATGTGGCCTCACCTCCCTGCATTACAATCTCTGAACATGAACTGGAGGTTGTCCATGACTTTGTGTACCTTGGCTCAACGATCTCCGACACACATTCTCTCGATACCGAGCTAAACAAGCGCATCGGTAAAGCAGCTACCACGTTTTCCAGACTCACAAAGAGAGTCTGGTCCAACAAGAAGCTGACGGAACATACCAAGATCCAGGTCTACAGAGCTTGCGTCCTGAGTACACTTCTGTACTGCAGCGAGTCATGGACTCTTTGCTCACAACAGGAGAGGAAACTGAGCGCTTTCCACATGCGCTGCCTCCGACACATCCTCGGCATCACCTGGCAGGACAAAGTTCCAAACAACACAATCCTGGAACGTGCTGGAATCCCTAGCATGTATTCACTGCTGAAACAGAGACGCCTGCGTTGGTTTGGTCATGTCGTGAGAATGGATGATGGCCGGATCCCAAAGGATCTCCTCTATGGAGAACTCGTGCAAGGAAAGCGCCCTACAGGTAGACCACAGCTGCGATACAAGGACATCTGCAAGAGGGATCTGAAGGCCATAGGGATGGACCTCAACAAGTGGGAAACCCTGGCCTCTGAGCGGCCCGCTTGGAGGCAGGCTGTGCAGCATGGCCTTTCCCAGTTTGAAGAGACACTTTGCCAACAGTCTGAGGCTAAGAGGCAAAGAAGGAAGGCCCATAGCCAGGGAGACAGACCAGGGACAGACTGCACTTGCTCCCGGTGTGGAAGGGATTGTCACTCCCGGATTGGCCTTTTCAGCCACACTAGACGCTGTGCCAGAACCACCTTTCAGAGCGCGATACCATAGTCTTTCGAGACTGAAGGTTGCCAATACAAATACGTCTGTTGCACAACTTGGCTTTTATGATGATCTGCAGACTCGAAAACAGTTGTTAGCTGAGTGTTATTTTTCAACTCTGTAAAGCAAGAGCAAATCATAAGAGGGAACAACTCGGGAGCAAAGATCAATGCTGCACAACTAGATTTGTCGTAGCAAAACAAAATTGAGGTCTTGTTTGGACCATCTTGATGGTCTTGTTTGACCATCTATGCTACGCAGTCGAGAAAGCAGGTCTCCCTGAAGCGAAGCAGTAAAATGTCTGCATCTGCCTTGTTAAGATTGTTTGTTTTCTCTCCTTCTCCTACTAAGGGTTTGTCTAAATTTCAAGAGAATTTAGAAAACTTTCCTCTGAAGGCAGACACTATTTTCACATTCTGTTCAAATTCATAATTGGCTGGGGAAAATAAAATTTTGCTTTGACTCACTTTTTTTATTTTTTTTGCATTTTCTGGTTTTGTTTGTTATTGTAAGAACATAAGAAGAGCCCTGCTGAATCAGGCTAAAGGCCCATCTAGTCCAGCTTCCTGTATCTCACAGTGGCCCACCAAATGCTTCAGGGAGCACACAAGACAACAAGACACAACCTGCATTCTGGAGCTCTCCCCTGCATCTGACTATCTGAGGTATCTTACCTCTAAAACCAGGAACTTGCACGTACCTACCATGACTTGTATCCTGTAATGAACTTTTCTCCAGAAATTTATCCAGTCCCCTCTTAAAGGCATCCAGGGAAGATGCCATCACTACTTCCTGTGGTAAAGAGTTCCACAAACTAATTACATGCTGGGTAAAGAAATATTTTCTTCTGTCTGTCCTAACTCTCCCAACACTCAACTTGCGTGGATGTCCCCTGGTTCTGGTGTTATGTGAGAGGGAAAAGAGCATCTCTCTATCCACTCTTTCCATCCCCTGCATGTTTTTGTATGGCTAAATCATGTCCCCCATCAGGTGCGTCTTTTCTAGACTGAAGAGGCCCAAACGCTATAGCCTTTCCTCATAGCGAAGGTGCCCCAGCCCAGTAATCATTTTGGTCGCTCTCTTTTGCACCTTTTCCATCTCCACTATATCCTTTTTGAGATGTGGCAACCAGAACTGGATGCAATACTCCAGGTGTGGCCTTACCATCGATTTGTACAACATTAGCTGTCTTATTCTCAATGCCTTTCCTAATGATCCCAAGCATGGAATTAGCCCTCTTCACTGCCACTGCACATTGGGTCGACACTTTCATTGAGCTGTCCACCACCACCCCAAGATCTCTCTCCTGATCTGTCTCAGACAGATCAGAACCCATTAGCCTATATGTAAAGTTTTGATTCTTTGCCCCAATGTGCATGACTTTACACTTACTTACCTTGAAATGCATCTGCCATTTTGCTGCCCAGTCTTCCAGTTTGGAGAGATTCTTCTGGAGCTCTTCACAGTCTCTTCTGGTCTTCACTACTTGGAAAAGTTTGGTGTCATCTGCAAACTTGGCCACCTCATTGCTTAGCCCTGCCTCCAGGTCATTTATGAAGAGGTTGAAAAGTACAGGTCCTAGGACAGATCCACTTAAAATTGCCCATTAACACCCACTCTCTGCTTCCTGGATCTCAACCAGTTCCTAATCCAGGAGAAGACCTGCCCTCTAATTGCCTGACTGTGGAGTTTTCTCAGTAGCCTTTGGTGAGGGACTGTGTCAAATGCCTTCTGAAAATCCAGATATATAATATTCACAGGTTCCCCGCATCTACGTGCCTGTTGACCTTTCTCCTTTGCATGCGAAGATATTGTATTGGCCCCAGCTAAATGGGCAAAGAGGCATTTTCTAAAGTGGTTTCCTTTTACATTTAGCAGGGGGAGAGCAACTGTCCCTCTTCACCCCAGCATGGCGTCTTTTCTAGTGGCTCTTGCTTTTATCCCTTCTGGAGTGTGTGTGTGTTTTAAAAGAATGTGAGCCCTTTGAGAACAGGAAACCATTTATTGATTTATTTTACTATGTAAACCACTTTGTGAACTAATCTTCTTGAAAAGTGGCATGTAAATATTCTTAATAATACTAATACTTAATAATACTAATAATATTCTGATGAAATTTAGCATATCAGGATATAATGCTATGTATCAGTGGGGAAATGGGCCCTTCCCACACTTATTCATTCATTCATTCATTAGATAGAGAGGGAGAGAGAGAGAGGTACAACACACCCACTGCAGCCAGTCAAGAGTCAAGATTTTATTTTTGTTGACAACTGCATCAACAGCCAGTGAGCAAAAATAATTAAAGTCTAACATAATAAAAAGCATGTTAATGAGTAATATGATAAAAATACAAGCATAACACAGCCAATCTCTGCAGCCAGATTGCAGTTGGTTAAAAATGGTTTCATCTGCGGAAAGAGATGGTAAGATAGAGATAATTTGGGTCAAGCATGTTATCTGAAGTGATGCTTCTAGGCCCTGGTGATTTACCAGCATTGATGATTAGGACACACCGCTATAAAAGTCTTAAGTGCTGTTCTTATATCCTTGAGCAAATTTCATTTTACTCAGGCTAAGCAACCCCATTACGCCTGGGGGCTGGGGATAAGAATAGGCCCTCAGTTTGGCTGTACTTGTCGTAAGAGGCGACTAAACAGCCACCAGGTAGATGGGACTCGTCAGCCTGGGAAGACAGCTCATCTGAGAGAAGGAAAACTCTGATCCCAAACCTCCACTGCCTTGTGGCTACATCCAGTTATGGAAAAGGCTTCAGGAGTCAACCTCGAGGCAAAATCCGGAGCTAGAGTCCCTGAGGCAGTTCAGGGCTGAACACAGTCACATTCTGGTAACTCCTGCGACGCCGCTGGAACCAACCGTATTGGCTTCTGCCTTTCCATTGGACCATTTCAGCGACATGGAGAGGGGGGATTTGCTGCATGGGTAATAGTCTATCCTCCATATCTACTTTACCCAGGCTTCGCACACTGGAGAGGACACTCTGTTCCAGAACCACTATACAGAGCGCGATACCATAGTCTTCCAAGACTGAAGGATGCCAACATGAAGCAACCATTTGGAGCATTAGCCACTAGGTGTCATGATGGCACCAAAATTAAATAAAATCTGGTCCATCTCCTGCCTTCTCTTTCTACAGAGAGACTCATTCCAATAACCAGGACAACACCTGCTATGATAAAGAGAAAAAATTGCTAACAGACCTAAATTGTTTGGGACGGTCAGCTTTAGCATGCTGTTCCACAACCTTTGAGCAATCCATGAATCCCTTTGTGGGTTACCTCTCCCCACTTTGTCATGCCTTGAGAATGTAAAGCCCTCTCCTTTTATCACAGCTCTGTAAGCTCTGAGAAAAGGGTTCAGGTAATTGAACCACCCAGAACATCTCAGAGGAAGGGAACTGGGCTCTTAGGGAGCCATATCTGGAGTGATGGTGCTGGCAGGCTCCAACCCATGCATATTCAAATACACTGGAATTGATGAGGCTACTGCAAATGATTTAAAATCCATTAACCTGTTACAATGTGAGAAGACAATGTTCTCCATCACTCTCCTTGTAAATGCTCTGAATGTCCTGTTTAATAGCTACCTATTTATAACTGTAATGAATGCCCCGTTTTGCCCAATGTTCCTTTTTTTTTTTTTTTAACATTTCTAACCCCTAGAAACTCCTGTGTGGGTTTAGCAGCTGGGCAGACCAATCCTGAGCTGCTCAGAGTGCAGGGCTGCTTCAGTGCCAAAACAGGCTGGATACAGGAAGTTGGACTAGATGGGCCCTTGTCCTGATCCAGTGGGGCTGTTCTTATGTCCTTATTTGCCCAGTAGAAAAGCACACAGAGCTTCCTAATGCAGGAACTTAAGTTACTTTGGGCGCAATCCTAACCCCTTATGTCAGTGCTTTCCAGCACTGAATTAAGGGCAATGCAGCTCTGAGGTAAGGGAACAAATACTTCCTTACTTTGAGGAGGCCTCCATGAGTGACACCCAACTGCAGGATGCAGCACACGTCCCACTGGCACCGCTATGCCAGTGCTGGAAAGCACTGACATAAGGGGTTAGGATTGCACCCTTTGATGAAGTCATCAAGTTACCTGACTGAATGAGGGGAAGCCTTGCTTGGGCAGGCGGGAAGCCAATCATTGCAGCTGGAATTAGCAGCAGGATGGAGTGAGTAGGTGGTACACTTGGGGTGAAGCACACCCCAAATTCGCCACCCCCAAATCCCTTGCAACCCACCACCAATGCAATCTGCTTCTTTGGCCTTGTGGTTGGACTGGCAGTGAGTGGTGTGGTGCAGCCCAGACACTCCCCACCTTAGTGAGAACTAGGCCTAGGGCAGACGTTGCCTGCATCTTTGTGACTGTGATCTGCCATGGCAACTGCATAAATCAGATATGCTAAAGGTAGCAGCTGCTACAGGAAACCACATTTTCTAAGCAGCTCACCTAAAAGCTTCAGAACTCCTTGTGTTTTCTCTGGATCCTTAATAGCCAGAACTCTCTACACTTCCCAAATGAAACATCAAAAGCTGTCTCCTTGCATTTGTTTTTCCTCTGATAGCTATTTAGACATTAGCAAGCATTATGCCAGGGAAGACTTACAAAATCAAGGCAGAATAATAGCCTATAGTTCACAGAAATCCATTTTTTGCTTGCTTTCTTAGTTGGGTAGATAGATTTTTCCCTTGTCTGCCTGGTTTGAATTTACATGGGATGAGCTGGTCTCTGAAGTCACCAGCAGCTGCATATGTTTCTATGCAAAAAGATTGCATAGGCATTGTGGGCTAACCAGTAACCTGGATTTGTGTCGATCCGCTTGGCAGGTGGACAGGACACCTTCTTGAAGATGCTCCTATAGAGTTGAGTGCATTGATCATTAGTCTCAGTGATATTAAAAATATGTGGACATATTGATGCATATGATGCCAAGTATAGTGAGAATGGAAAATGCTGTGGCAGGTGGGAAGATTCTGATTAGGGCCATGACTCTCCCCCCCCACACACACACTGAAATCCCCCCCAAGCTGAGTTTTGCCCCCACTCAGCTTCTGGGGATGTTCAACTGGAGCAATGATGCAGAGGGAAAGCGTTAGCCCCCTTGAGCAAGCTAAGGGTTCTGATCTAAACTGAAATGGGGGCTCACAGCTGCATTTACCTCTTCTAAAAACAAAAACAGGAAATCCACAGCTCTTGCCTGTCATATCTCATTTGGCTCAGAAACGGAGAGAACTTGCTGTGCTGCTCCAGGGCATTTCCATGATTCCAGGCAGAAAGTCTTGGGTAGGAGTTGACATAAGAAGCAATGTGACTTTTATTGTTTGGGCTTTTTGTGTCCAAAGCTTTCTCCCCCATGGTATCAAGTGGCAGCACTGCAGATGGTCAGCGCGGTACCAGCATTGGCCATCTATGGTGATATACTTTGAGCATCACACTATAAAAGGGGTTCAGTTCAAGGATAGTACCGCTGCTGGGGGTGATAAACATTTTTTAAAATAGTGAATGTGGCAGTTGCGTGCTACACACTGAAGAGGAAGTGGAGATTTAAAAAATATAGATATGTTTTTTTAATTAAAAAAAACACAGCAGAAATGGGAAAGTAGGTGGGGAATGTCAAACGGTGCAGGGAATGGGGGGACAATGACATAGAGGTTTATGAAATGCTGCATGTCATGAAGGAAGTGAATAAAGACACATTTTTGTTCCTCTCCCTGAACACTGGAGATCAGGGATCACCCAATGAAATGTGATTAGATCCAACAGGGTTAAAATAAACAAGACAAAAGAGAAGTTGCCAGAGCTGAAAGGCCATTTCTGGCTATGATCGATTGTGAGAAGTCTTGTCTGTGTGCACGCACACAGGTTTGCAATTGTGTGAGCAAGTGGAAGGCAAAGGCGACATATCCTTCATCTGTTTGTTGCATGGCTTACTGTTCCAGCCTCTGAAATACCCTCAGATACAGAGCTAGAAGGATCACCATTCAGCCTGATCTGTTGCAGAATTCTTGATGCCTTTATATGCCTGGGGAACTCCATGGATGTGCACCCCATCTGGAAAGTGTTACGAATGAAGTGAGGGGGAATTGTAGTTTGAATGAGGCCAGCCACATTGGTCGGAGTTTCAAAGCATGTAGACATATGGAAAAGGCCCTGGTGTCACATTGCAGAAATGGGTTTCTAATTTTAGGAACAAACACAGAGTTGTAGAAAAGGCATTGCTGTAAAGCTAGCTAGCTGTAAATACAGCAGCCTGTCAAAGAGAAGCAAAGCATTGTCATGGTTGCAGAATATTGTTTCAATAGTCTTCGACACACAGCCAGAACTGAAACTAGCAGCTTGGATATTGTGAGCAGATCTACCCCACCTATTTTTAATGCCCAAACATTGCTTCCTTGAGCTGTTTGTAGCAGACAGAGCTGCTGCCACTGTCCCCACCCCCTTCCTGGATCTAATCCACTTTCCTCCATACCTCTCCATTCCACCCTGTCCTCGTCTCCCTCCCAACTCCTATGCAGTCTTACCGTCAGCAGTGGGTGTCCAGTTTACATCTTTGTGTGGAGCTGGCTGCTCACCAGTTGTGGTGCAGGCCAGGCTATGCTTGCCAGCATTGTTGCATTTGCAACAACCATAAAGCTGTTTGTACTGTTGGAACACTTGTTCATCAGCATAAACAGCCCATAGAATTGGGCCATAAGTCAGATATTCCCTCCTCCCAAGTGACTGTGTCTTAGGGAAAAATGTAAGCATGTCTATTTTTCTTCAGTGGGATCAATAGCACCAGGGGGCATATGTTAGATTAGAAAAATGGTGCAGGGGGGAAGGGTAAAAGCCCTCCCTCCCACCTCAGCTTTGATCAACAGTGGAGCCCTCATTGCCAGTCTGAAGTAAACAACAGCATCCACTTAGAAATCTGATTTTGGAGCTCCTGCATCACATTTCTTTTGGTGCCATTGTTTGAGCCCCATGGAACTTGTACTCATATCCCCATTTTTTCATCAGATAAAATTGACTTCATCCTTGCTCCAGGAGTCTATGGTCCACTGTTCGGTGAGCTGAGTGGGTTACTTTAATAACATCCACTTCACTGGCAAGATGGCTAGCCAAATAATACACAAGTGATGGGCAAGAATGAAAAAGGCCGTCGCAATCTGATTTGACCAACACAATCTTACGGAGACTGAAAGAGTAACAGAAGGAAAGTTGGCAAGGACAAACATGAATATTTCCAACACTACAGAGTATTTGGGCCACATTATTGATGTTGATGTTCTTCCCAAGACAGAAGGAAAGGTCAAAGCCATAACAGATCTCTCTGATAGTGTATAAATCAGATGTGTTCTTCTGTTATGGATGACTCATTTCTCTTCTGGCTACAGTCCCAACACTTCTCCGTAATTGTGTGAGTCAAGGAAAACCTTTAATTTAAACAAATGAGGAAAAGTTTTCTGAAAGCCACTGACCTGGATCTGCCACCTTGCAAAAGTCTCAGTGTATAGGCATTGATTACCCCATTTTCCACTTCATGTTGTGGGGAGTATGAAGTAGAAAGTAGTCATGTTCTATTTATTCCTGGAAGGAACACCTTCGTGTTGGTAAAAGTTGAAGCTAAGCTTTGTTCCCTTTGTACTGCAATACTACATTTCTTCCAACAAGCTGCAGTGCCAGCACATTGCAAACCCTTCTGCAAAGATTGCAAAGAGAGATTGCAAAGATCTATGACAAGCATGTGGTTTCCATTGCTGCTGTCCTTGTAGCTGTATCTCTTGACCTGTGCAGCCATTGTGAGGTTCAGGATGATTCTCAGGTGATAGACACTTTGTGTCTAAAAAGAAAAGAAGTGATGCAACACTTTGTTTCTTGTTTAATAGCATTTTTTATAAAGTCTTCTTTAAATTATGCAGAACAGAAGCATTTGCAAAATTTCACAGGTGAGCTTTTTTTAAAAAAAACACTTATTTCCAGAAAAAGATGATATACACAGCACAAAAAGAGCACTAAAAACAATACACTGTCAGATTAAAAGAAAAAAAAATGCAAATAGCCAATATTATCATACTGGGATTTCTGTATTGTTCTAATCCAAATCATTGTCTGTCCTTCAAATATATTATTTTGATTCACAAAGGCTTTCCTTTGTGGACATAATGTCAGTTTTGCTTTTACGACAAAGTCAGAAGAACTACTCTGTATTCAGCAGAGTTATTCTTTCTTCAAGAATGAACTACTGAGATCCTACTGCCACTAAGAAGTTTACAATTGCTTCTTATGCTCAAATTACACGGGGATTAGAGAAGACCTATTTTTTTGAGGGCCTCCTTTTTAGAAGGCTACAATAGTGTCATGATTTGGCTAAAATTTGGGCATTGTGAGTGGGGCTTATAATTTTCATCAATGGGCAACTTTCTCCACATAATTCAAGGTGTAGTCCACTTTGATATAATCTATTTCAAACTCCAAATAATTAAGCAGAAAACCTGTGGATCTTTTAGGATATTATATCTCACAATCAGTTAAACATGATGCAAAATAAAGGAACTGGGTTTTTATTCCAGGTCTTTTCACAGGCTCAGAAAGGAATGCTGGAATTTGGAACTTCACAGGGGGTCGTGGCAATCAGGCCAGGAAAAAGGGTCAGGCCAGGAAAAGAGAGGTATAGAGCAGAGTTGGGAATAGAACTGACCAAGATCTCCTCACTTGTCAGATGTTACTGCCCACCCAAAGTGATGCCATACATATGGATGTGTGTTGTGTGTGACAAGACTGCAATCCTATGTGCACTTTCTAGAGAGTAGCCCCCCCCTCAAGAAAATGGAACTTAACTTCTGAATAGACAACTATATATAAAAATGTATATTTACGCTATATAAATTTACACACATATATACAGGGGGATCTTGGTATCCATAGGGGTTCCATTCCCCCAGTTGGATACCAAACCCGCAGGTAATGAGATCTGTGTGGGGGTCCCTCAGAACACCTTTGGATGTGAACGGAGGTGTTCTGAGGTGGGGGGAGGTCGTGTGCGGCTTCCATGTGCTTCAGAACTCATCCCAGAGATGCACTTCCAGTTTTTTGTAACACACTTCCAGTTTCTCACTCTGGAAACTTCAAAAACGCCTCCCAAGAGACACACTTCCAGTTTTTTGTTAAAATGGATGTGTGTCTTGGAAAGCTCTGAAAAGCGTTTCAGAACACCTGCTTGATGCAACCAGAAGGTACTTCTGGTCACATCCAGGAGATTTGGTGAGGCCCTCCAACTGCAGATTCTGAACCCGTGATATGTCAAATCTGCAGATTCGGAATCCATGGATAATTTGGGCCCACTATACTGCCTTTGTTTTTACACAGAACTGAAGGCGCAGGCAGGCTATTGCTATTCATGAACCCCATTTTTTCAAATGGGAGTTTTTACAAGTATTTGTTCTGTGAGGAAAAGCTCACAGAACCCTCAGCCCACCAGATGTTCCTATCCAAGGGCAGCCATCATCCTGGCTACGCTCAGGACTGTCCCTCCAGCAGCCGCAGTTCATCCTGGGTCGGTTCTCAACTGTTCATGGTTCTTTTTCGGGAGGTCCATAGGATTTGGATCCATTCACAAGCAGCACGGAACATTCCATAATATTGTTTGGTTTGAATTAGGCCCCCCTGACAGCCACCAGAGGGCAGTCTGTTCTCACACTTATCACCAGAGCAGTCAGAAGGAATAAAGCTGCACTGCCCAAAGGAAAAAGCATCTCCCCTACTCCAGTGCTGTCCCACCACCCCCTCTGCACACACACCTCAGATGAACTCTGCTCTCCCAAAGAGTTCTCTTAAGCCTCTGGAAGTCCCACCAGACAAGCAGCCCGGGAGCCAAAGAAGAAGCATGCACCCACCCCTCACAGAGACACACGCTCCAGTCTGCTGGCAAGGAGCAACATCCTGTGGAAAGCTCGGTTTGCGCACAATGCTGCTCTTCCTTTCAGCAAACTGGGTTGCCCTCCCCAATCCCACCCCCGTCCGCTCAGGTTCACTGGGCACAGTGTCTCTTGTGCGACATGGTTTTCAGAGTGCGGCCAAGAGGCCAAATTCTCCCTGGGAGGCCCTGAGCCAGACATAAACAGAGCCGTGGCTCAGATACTTGAGTGTGTCCTTTTCCATTAAGGGGAACATACTTGTGCCACTTCCAGCCTGACTTCTCATTCTTTCCTTTCGGCTGTAGGAAAATGTTTCTCTTTTCCCTGCTCCTTGCCCAGGCAGCCCTGCTGCTTATCACAGGCTCCAAAACAGGGAAATATGAGACTGTTCTCCTCCCCTGCGGACCCCAGCACAACTGCGCAAAGGATCAGGTATCCAGGCAGGCTGTGGCTCCACAGCAAGCATGGATTTGGAACTCCACCTTGTCTCCCAGGTTTGCCTGGAAGAAGCCACAGCAGCATCTGGATGTTGAGAATCAGATGGAGAAGAATCAGGGTGACCATATCTGATTCTTGGCTAGCAGGACCATATAGTGGCAAGGGGGCATTTTCATTGGTAAAATGGTATGGATGAAAAGGGCTAAAACCCCACATTGGCCATGGATGGCAGTTTTTTCACCTACCCCAGACTGGTGAGGGAGAGAAGGTATATTCAGTAGTTTTCATGCATTAAAAATTGGTCACTGTGTTTAATACAGTAGCACAAGTTCAACTCATTTGCAATCTGGTATCTTTGGTGGGAGGTGTGAGTGTAAATAAATACTAGATGCAGGGAGGATGCAGCAAATATCTTGTGGTCTTGTATCTGCTCCCTGAAGCATCTTGTGGGCCTCTATGTGGTACAGGAAGCTGGACTAGGTGGGCCCTGGGCCTGATCCATCAGGGCTGTTCTTATGTTCTTATGTCCTAAGTTGAACTGCAGTTCTCCACAGCTGTTACTTGCTAAAATACAAAAATACAGATCATTGGATCACAAATCTACGGTATGTCATTTTGTCTAGGTAGGCCCTCAGGAGCCCAGATCTCAGCTAGTAAGAGAGTTCCTGCACCAGAAAATGATAGTGAAATGAGAGAGAAGTGGAAATAAGGGAAAGAGCAGCTGCAGGGATGGTGATGGTTTGTGCCAAAGCAGCAAGAAAGGGTCAAAGCCTCCCCCCCCCACAGTCCCAATCCAGATTGCCCTTCTCCATCATGGCTGCTATAAGATAAACGAGCCAGCAAGAGCTAAGAGCTATGTTGAATGCAATGTATATAAATACTGTTGTTAATAATAATAATAATAATAATAATAATAATAATAATAATAATAATAATAATAATACAGGTTGGGCATCCCTTACCCAAATGCTTGGGACCAGAAGTGTTACCAAAAGGGCTGTTTTGTTTAGGGGAATTAGTATATTAGCCTTTTGGAAACTTTTAGGATCGCAGGCTGGATAACAAGACAGCGTAGAGCAAAGCAATCCCTTGTTTAGAGGAGACTGGAAGAAAGGTAACTTTCAATCAAAGGATTATATTTTATTGCAAAAACACACAAAGGTAAACATAATACACATGGAGAATTGATAAGTATAGATTTCTAGTACTTGTGTCTAGTGTACCTAGCTTATGGTGGCTGCATGTGCTATGTATTTGGGTGCATCCGAAAAGGAATCAGAAACAGCTAGGGTATAGGGAAGTATTTTAGGGGTTCCTTAATCTGCTAAACCCAGTTTGCTAACTAAAGATGGGGAAGAAGGGAGGAATAGATAGGGAAGAAGGGAAAGAGTTTTAGACGCAAGATGTATTTACCTGTCCGGGGAGCAGTTGGATGGGAAGGAGTCCTAGGAAGGACAACTCCCGTGGGAGGGCAGCCAGAGAGAGAGCATGTGCTCGGAGCCTTCTCTTAAGGGGGTTGTGTTTGACCTGGAAGCTGATCTAGAATGGCCCAATCCCAGAGCTGTGCGCATGCTCAGTACACACAATGGTACACATGGAGTATGTGATGAACCGGAAGGAAGTCAGCTTACCAGCCAGGCTGACCTTCTGGGGGAGGGATGCAATTTGCATAAGGTGCTTAAGAGTGATAAAGCTACAACAAAAGAACAATAGACTTCTTCCTCCAGAGGTGCATGCTTGTTTTGCATAATCAGGAGACATTCCTTGACTGGAGGAGGGGATGTAATCACCACTTTGCAAACTTGTGACTTCTACCAGGGCCTTGGACTGGGGGGAAGGGTGCCCTGTATTCTGAGGTTTGACCTTTTATGAGTTTTTAGTCCATAATACATACAAAATCACAACTTGGAAGGGAAAAGGGGATTTTCACGTAACAGAAGTGTTTTGGATATTGAATTTTTCCATATTTTGGAATACTTGTATATACATAATGAGAGAGATTGGGCATGGGGCCAATCACACAAATTTCGTTTCTGTTTCATATACTCCTTATTCATGCG
Source organism: Tiliqua scincoides (assembly GCF_035046505.1). Classification (NCBI taxonomy): domain Eukaryota; kingdom Metazoa; phylum Chordata; class Lepidosauria; order Squamata; family Scincidae; genus Tiliqua; species Tiliqua scincoides. Next base: position 285,032,690 of record NC_089821.1, read on the forward strand.
GCCAGAAGGTAATTTTATACAATAATTTTGTGCATAAAACCAGGTTTGCATATGAAACACAGCCTGTGATTTTATTTTAGGCAAAAAAGAAAAAAAAAGTCATGTTGATGATAAAAAAAGTTCCGTATTTTGGAATTTGGATAAGGGGTGCTTAACCTGGAATACAAAGAAGATGTTCTTTGACCCTCATGTTAAGAACATAAGAACAGCCCTGTTGGATCAGGCCATACACCCATCCAGTCCAGCTTCCTGTATCTCACAGTGGCCCACCAAATGCCCCAGGGAGCACACAAGACAAGAAGAGACCTGCATCCTGTTGCCCTCCCTTGCATCTGGCATTCTGACATAGCCCATTTCTAAAATCAGGAGGTTGCACATATGCATCATGGCTTGTAACCCATGATGGACTTTTTCTCCAGAAATTTGTCCAATCCCCCTTTAAAGGAATCTAGGCCAGATGCCATCACCACATCCTGTGGCAAGGAATTCCACAGACTCTTCATTCCTCATTCATCCAGCAGTGAATGTCTTTGAACAAGCCAGTACTTCATTACCATCTAAAAATGCGAACAATTACCTTTCACATTAACTAAGAGCCCAAACCTATATCTCCCCACCCCACCCCTGCTGCCACTGCCAATGAAGTGATGGCTTCTGCTGCATCCTGTGGGAGGGTAGTTGTGGATGTCTCCTCTGGGTAAGGGAACAATTGTTCACTTACTGGGCGAGCGGAGGGTAAGGAACTACAACCTTTATCAAAGGTGGAACACAAACGATGCATCTCCCTCCCTAGATATCTACTCCTGGTACCTTCATTACTATCTTTTAGGTGCCAGGTAATATTTGTCCTATTTTCATGTGTCACTTTTAAAGTCACTTGATGGTTTTTTTTTTTGGGGGGGGGGGAGTGGGTAGTATTTTAGTTCCCAGTGGTTAAAATTATTTTATTGGCTGTGAATTTCATTCTTTTTAATCAGCTGCACTGCTTTTATTCATGATTTAATGCTTTATTATTTGGGTTTGTTTATAATGGAATTGTTACTTGCCCTAAGATTTGTGAGAAGGTGGAATACAAATATCTAAATAAATAAGGCTATTGAATCTGTGCATGAATGGATCAGTGCATCAAGAAATGTATCTTGGCATCAGTGCTTACACTGGCATGTTGTGGCATCATCATGACATATGAATTATGCCACAATGATTACAGCAGTCATGCCATTCAAAATGTAGCTGAACACAGATGAGCATTTCAGGGTGGCCTCTGAACAAATCCCCCAAAGAGTAAATTTTGGCAAAGGATAGAGATATTGGAACATTGCTTACTTAGATGCAATATATTTCAGTTCTATTTAAAAGACATTTCCTTGAATCTTTGTGGATTATCCTCAAGTGTCCTGTTACGCATGAGTTAAAAGAAAACTTTTGCATTTAGAATTCCATGTCTGAAGGTCTTGTATCTTATACAGTTGTGTGCCGCTTAACAACTGTTCGTTTAAAGATGGACTGGACCAAATATATGATGCTCTTAATGAGGCAATTACCTCTCCCACAGCCTGCAGCAGAGTGTTTGTTTATACAACAGAGAGGCTGTTAATGCAAAGAAGAGGCAATCTATCTTCAGTAGCCTGTGCAGCCAGCTAGTGTCTGGCACGGAGTGTCTGTTTACACAGCAAAGGCAATAGATTGGACTGAATGTTCACTTAATGACCTAATCGCATAACAATGGGGATTGTTCAGTGGCACACACCAGTACTATCTTTTGAAGGAGAATATGTTCTCATTCTCCAGAACCAGACTGCTTGTGAGAGCGGGAAATATGTCCCCAGAAGAGAACTGCGTGCCATAAATAGGTTCAGAGCAGTGGTTTCTAAATTCTTTGCCTTTAGAGTTCTGCTTCCACATCGATATGTGCAAAGGAGTTCTTGCAAGTCTGCCATGAAAGTATATTGCAGGTGTTTCAGGGGCCTTTTCAATGTAGTTAATGTAAGGCCCTGGCCAAGCCTATCAGGTCTCATGGCTTCCTTGCTTGAAGGACTCGTGGTGTAGACAAAATACATATTTCTTGGCTCAGAGATACAAATTTGGATGGCTCATATTAATGTTTGTCTCAAATACAGGTTAGATTCTAACCCAGCTGGAGAAGACCTCCCTTCCCTCACACACGTCCCAAGTCCTTCCCCCTTTCTTCCAACCCACAACTTACCATTATGGTTTCTTCAGTGGCGAGGAAGGGAGGGAGTCTCTCTCTTAACCCCTCCCCCATTTTCTGATGCCGAACACACCAGACTGGACAGCTGCATACCAGGCACCAGAAGTGACTTGCGCTCTGAAATTGACGGTGCGGAGCAGCACCCCTGGGAAATGCTTCTCAGCCATAGCAGCATGACAGCCATCAGGGAGGGGGAACACCCCCTCCTTCTTTTCCTCCACAACTGCTGTTTGAGTGGTAAGCACAGTAAGTGGGTAGGTGGGAGGGAGAGGAGTGTGAGGAGGTACACACAATTGGCGGGGCAGATTTGGAGGCTTTTGGTGGTATTGAGGAAGGCAGGGGCAACCTAGGACCTCTTGACGCCTGAGGCAGCATGCCAAATATTCCAGCCCCCTGCTTCTTCCACTCTCCAGTGTGGTGGCGTAGCTGGAGGGAGGGCAAAGCAGCCAGTCTGGTGGGGAGGCTCAGCAGGGTGGGTAAGCGGTCCCTCCCTTCAGAGCCATTCCCAGCAGGGGGAGCAAAACGGAGCTCTGAAGGGAGGGGCCACTTGCGCACCCCCTGCCAGACTAGGTGCTCCACCCCCTCCAGCTACGCCACTGCTCCAGTGTTCTAAGCACTCTCCTCCCCTCCACATTTCCTCTTTCTCCCCGTCCCCTTCTTTCTTTCCCAGTCCAGGGACTTGAAGGAGAAGGAGGCGCAGCGGAGGCAAGTAGGCAGGCAGAGACAGGCAGCCCTGTACCAATCTGCTGCCTGAGGCAATGGGTTCAGTTGTCCTTGTGGATGGGTCAGCCCTGGGGAAAGGGATTGGACCCTGTCAAACTCCTAATGCCAGAACTGGGGGCATGACAGAGTCCAGACTGAGACTGACAATTAAGCACCGAATACTCAGTTTGAAAGCTGCTGGTTGACAACTGAGGGAAAGGGAAGCCAATCCCAGATTCCAGGAGAATCCTGAAGAGATGACTCCTTAAGAGGAAGGCTGTGCTATTTTCTTTTTTCTAACATTTTTTTGCCTGTGCTTGTGGAGGGGTTTGATGATAAGGAATCAGCCTAGCCTGAAAGGCCTCCCTCCCCTCTTCTGAATGTCAGGCAGGGAACAAGACAGAAAACAAGTCAAGTCCATCATTCTCCTTCCTCTGGTAGGTCTGGGGCCTTGTGTGAAATACCAGGAAACCTCCTGAGTCAGCAGCTCCCTGACTCCTACTCTTGGAACAGCCAAGAATCCTGGATGGATGCAGTAACTCGATTCCACTTTTGGCTCAGGACAGCCACCAGCTGAAAGGCAGAATCCAATCCCGCCTGGAATGTGAACTATTTCAGGTTCAGAAGAAACCAGCCTGGCCGTTGAATTCCCTTGGCTCAGAGGCTCCCAGAGAGGGTGGCTCGGCTAGTCTTTGTTGATAGGGAAGAAGCTGGAATTATGTTAATGGAGTACATATGAGAGGAGATGAGCTACTCTGGAGCTGGAATACTACAGAGGTGCAACAAAGCCCCACAGAAACTTCACCTCCCTCCAGTCAAGGAGTTTCAACTGTGCCAGTGTGCACAGCAGGACTGCTTCCTTGCACAGCTTGAAGTTTATTGGCCTGCTTGTTGGCCTGCCGAACCACCACTGCCCCTGAACAACCACTGGAGCTCCACACACAGCATGGACAGCCCAGCACTGCAAATGGTGTAGAAGCAGCACCTCAGTCACTTGTCAGTCTCTCCAGCCAACAATGCTGTTTTTATTCTCACAGGGCTTATATTCTCATACCCCCGGCTGGGCATGGTAATAACCACCTCAGACAGCCAGGAGGGTCCCCAGGGAAAGGAAGTTCACCCTTCCCCCATACGCATGCTTGCCTCCCATGATACTGCAGAATACTAGTTAGGCAAACTCTGAAACCCACAGTGAAGGCCTATGCAGGTCCATGACAGCCATGAGGGCCAGAGGTGGCAGCTGGAGTCTGGGCAGCAGTGAATGGAAACACTGACGTGAAGAGAAGATGTTTCAGACCTCATTGATAAATTAAAGATCAATAAGTCACCGGGCCCTGATGGCATCCACCCAAGAGTTATTAAGGAATTGAAGAATGAAGTTGCAGATCTCTTGACTAAGGTATGCAACTTGTCCCTCAAAACGGCCATGGTGCCAGAAGATTGGAGGATAGCAAATGTCACGCCTATTTTTAAAAAGGGAAAGAGGGGGGACCCGGGAAACTATAGGCCGGTCAGCCTAACATCCATACCGGGTAAGATGGTGGAATGCCTCATCAAAGATAGGATCTCAAAACACATAGACGAACAGGCCTTGCTGAGGGAGAGTCAGCATGGCTTCTGTAAGGGTAAGTCTTGCCTCACAAACCTTATAGAATTCTTTGAAAAGGTCAACAGGGATGTGGATGTGGGAGAACCCATGGACATTATATATCTGGACTTTCAGAAGGCGTTTGACACGGTCCCTCACCAAAGGCTACTGAAAAAACTCCACAGTCAGGGAATTAGAGGACAGGTCCTCTCATGGATTGAGAACTGGTTGGAGGCCAGGAAGCAGAGAGTGGGTGTCAATGGGCAATTTTCACAATGGAGAGAGGTGAAAAGCGGTGTGCCCCAAGGATCTGTCCTGGGACCGGTGCTTTTCAACCTCTTCATAAATGACCTGGAGGCAGGGTTGAGCAGTGAAGTGGCTAAGTTTGCAACCAAACTTTTCCAAGTGGTGAAGACCAGAAGTGATTGTGAGGAGCTCCAGAAGGATCTCTCCAGACTGGCAGAATGGGCAGCAAAATGGCAGATGCGCTTCAATGTCAGTAAGTGTAAAGTCATGCACATTGGGGCAAAAAAATCAAAACTTTAGATATAGGCTGATGGGTTCTGAGCTGTCTGTGACAGATCAGGAGAGAGATCTTGGGGTGGTGGTGGACAGGTTGATGAAAGTGTCGACCCAATGTGCGGCGGCAGTGAAGAAGGCCAATTCTATGCTTGGGATCATTAGGAAGGGTATTGAGAACAAAACGGCTAGTATTATAATGCCATTGTACAAATCTATGGTAAGGCCACACCTGGAGTATTGTGTCCAGTTCTGGTCACCGCATCTCAAAAAAGACATAGTGGAAATGGAAAAGGTGCAAAAGAGAGCGACTAAGATGATTATGGGGCTGGGGCACCTTCCTTATGAGGAAAGGCTATGGCGTTTGGGCCTCTTCAGCCTAGAAAAGAGATGCCTGAGGGGGGGACATGATTGAGACATACAAAATTATGCAGGGGATGGACAGAGTGGATAGGGAGATGCTCTTTACACTCTCACATAATACCAGAACCAGGGGACATCCACTAAAGTCGAGTGTTGGGCGGGTTAGGACAGACAAAAGAAAATATTTCTTTACTCAGCGTGTGGTCAGTCTGTGGAACTCCTTGCCGCAGGATGTGGTGCTGGCGTCTAGCCTAGACGCCTTTAAAAGGGGATTGGACGAGTTTCTGGAGGAAAAATCCATTATGGGGTACAAGCCATGATGTGTATGCGCAACCTCCTGATTTTAGAAATGGGTTATGTCAGAATGCCAGATGCAAGGGAGGGCACCAGGATGAGGTCTCTTGTTATCTGGTGTGCTCCCTGGGGCATTTGGTGGGCCGCTGTGAGATACAGGAAGCTGGACTAGATGGGCCTATGGCCTGATCCAGTGGGGCTGTTCTTATGTTGTTAACTCCCAACTCTGGCAGCTCAGGCTGTCTGGAAGTGCCTTCAGGAGGCTTTGGTTCTTTTAGAACTACTGCCCATGTCTTGCTAGGAAAGCTCAGGTATCATTTCCCACCTTCTTCTCTCCTTTCTAGCTTTTCCAACAGCAGCTGCAAGCTCAAGGCTGGGAAGAAAGCATAACTGCAAGAGGCAGTAGGCCAGCTTCCATTTGCAAATTATTCACAGTTCTGATGCACTGTCGCTACACAGAGACCAAGGGTTGGATCCAAGGAACTCTGGGCAGAAAGAAAACAGCTATTTGCACTGTCACACAAACATGTGCAAGAGCGTCTACAAGAGGGAGCGTCTATAGCTGCTTTAAGAACATAAGAACAGCCCCACTGAATCAGGCCATAGGCCCATCTAGTCCAGCTTCCTGTATCCCACAGCGGCCCACCAAATGCCCCAGGGAGCACACCAGATAACAAGAGACCTCATCCTGGTGCCCTCCCCTGCATCTGGCATTCTGACATAGCCCATTTCTAAAATCAGGAGGTTGCACATACACATTATGGCTTGTAACCCGTAATGGATTTTTCCTCCAGAAACTTGTCCAATCTCCTTTTAAAGGCATCTAGGCCAGATGCCGTCACCACATCCTGTGGCAAGGAGTTCCACAGACCGACTGCACGCTGAGTAAAGAAATATTTTCTTTTGTCTGTCCTAATTATCCTGCTTGAGCAAGAGGTTCAGAACCCTCTATACATTTCAGTCTCTGGTGCATGCATAGAATCTTGAGCAGAAGCAGTCACTTATTCTGTGATTATTAGAGCCCCTGAAAGGGTCTCAGGGAGGCCTAGGGCTCCTAGGAGCACACTTCAAGAAATGTTGGTCCTGCACAATATGTAAAGCAGTCCTTCTGTGTGTGGAAAGGAGCCTTTGCCTTCACCGGGTAGTCTTCCTTCAGGCCAGAAACAGCACACCCATGTCATTTTCCTGCCTTTCAGGACTCACATCATTCCTAGGGTCTGTTTTCTCTTTTCTTACATTTGAACTCTGTTGTGAGTGACTGAGATACTGCTGGTTACACAAGTGTTTTTATCTAAAGGAGAGGAGTTGCCAGCATGCTCACACAGATGCCACTTACAAACGTTAGGTGTGACCTCTGGGCTCATGCCAATTTTCCATTGCAACCTTGAGATAACATTTGGATAGTTCTTGAGGTGAGCACTGATTGGAAAAACAAATGGTCGTCCCCCCCAGCAACCTCCAATGGTGATTTCAATCACTCGGTTAGGAAGTTAAACCAAGTGTTCAGAATGTTCCCACACTAGTGTCTATGTTGTTAACGAAATGATCTGCAGACATCCACCAACGTATGTGCTGGGATAGTTGGAACCCAGCTGAGATCAGCCTCCTCCAGCCAGCTCTCCATCCCCTGCTCTCCATCCCCAGAATGCCCTGAACTTCCCTTCCTCGCCCCCACTGCCAACTTATAGACACCAGAGCAGCCTCTGGAAGTCACTGGCATGTGCACTGTCCCTCTAGCTATTTGTGCCAGCAGCCTGGAAGGACACAATGGCATCCTAGATTTTGTGCTGCTGCCAAGGGCCATGAGTTCTGGCAGCGCAAGGCCCAGGTAGGATTTGGCCATGTCATGAAAGTGCAGAGTGGAGTTAATGAAATTACAGTCTGTGAAATTGTAACCTCTTCTCTTTGATATTTTTTGGGGATTTGGTCTTTATTGCATGAGTTGACCCATTTTGCCATGGAATTTGCCCAAGAGTTTTTCTGAACCTTTCATGTTTGCCAGAGACAAGCAGACAAAGACATGCTGAACTACCAAATGCATTCTGTACTGATTCAGAACATGTTCCTGTCCTTACAGAAAGGGAGACATCCTCAGACTTCCACTATCACCTTATCCCTGACTTGGAAAGGGTGGTGGTGTTGGTGGTGGTGGTGAAGAAGAAGAAGAAGAAGAAGATTATTTATGTACTGCTTTTCAACCAACAAGTACACAAAGTGGTTTACATAGTAAAATAAATGGAAGAAAAAATAGTTCTCTTTCCCAAAGATGCTCGCAACCTAACAAAGACACAAGAGATATGCCAGCAAACAGCCACTGGGCAGGCTACTGTGCTGGGATGAATAGGGACAATTATCTACCCACTGCTAAATAGAAGGGAACCACAATTTACAAGGTGCCCCTTAGCTCAGAGCTCCTAAACTGTCTTGTCTTTATGCTACTATTGCACAACAACAATTGCGGGGGGGGGGGGGGAATATGCCAGCATAGCAATACCCTTAAGTCATTCTGAGGTTATCGCTGATAAAAACCCCTATGGTAACATAATTCTAACTGAAAACCCATCAACTGAAGGAGGCAACTGGGTGAAGCTGGAGACATGGTGAGGGTGGTGTGGGGTTGTATGTCCCTTAACCAGGTGTAACATGCTCCAAGCCATCTTGGTCCTGAAGGTAACAGGCTAGTCCACCTGGGCAGAGTCAGAGAAATACAGTATATATGGCATTTTGAGGTGCATAGATAAAGAAGATGGATTTGGACTCTTTAATTTAAGATTGGTTTTTTTTAACAAGATGTGCAGGGATTGTTTGTGAGTTTGTGACATATAGATTGTTTGTGAGTTTGTGACATATAGAGGCAGGCTTCGAGATTTCACAAACTATCCAAGTTACCTGGAAAGCAGCCATTGGATGAAAACAGAGGATGACATGAGAACATCATATCACAGCAGTGATCTGCACCAGTAGGGAAATTCAAATTTCACAGATGCCTTTACAGTAAGTATTCAGTCACATCTGAAGACAGAAGAACAATTTGTTCCTTACTCACAGCCAATTTCCTTCCTTACGACTCCTTCGCTTTGTTATGTTTCCCAGGATCACTTTCCTCCCAAGCTCTTCTACTGCCCTCTCCCCCTTCCTTATTCCAAACTATTTATTCATTCTGTATATGGCAGGACCTAGGAGAGGGGGAGTAAAGGGGGTAATTTGTACCCAGGCCCAGGGTCAACAGAGGGACCCAGAAGCCAAAGAAGGGGGCCCAGAAATGTCCTGGGATCTTACATTTTCCTATCTACTCAGACCTGTTGTCATCACAGGATGCTGGGGACACTACCAAGAGTGTGCGGCAGCAGCTACTGACAAGCCATATATGCTGGGCCGAGAAATGCATACATGACTATCCTTAACACAGTGTCAAATCTGGGAGGAAACTGGACTGCTACAGTAGCTCTTTGGCTGGTGGATCTGCTTACCAGGAAGGAGTGTAGAGGAGCTCAGGGACACAACTGCAAGGTTACAGCTGCTGCAGAAGCAAGTTTTGGTATGCTCAGGACACTTTCCATTCTAGTGTGAGCCTAAATACAATGATACTAATTTTCAGCATGATTTCAGAGAGACAGGAGTGTGTTGGGTTTTCCATATTACTGTATCTCTAGCTGCCAATGCCACATGGATGGGTAGATCTGGGCTCCAAAGACTTTTCCAGCTGCCTCCATCCTCTCTCCACCCTATTTTGCCCCTCCTTGCCGTATTCCCTCACCCATCACCACCCTCCCTTGTTCTGTTACACCCCTCCCCCTTTGCAAAGGGACCCAAATGAAACTGTACACCCTGATAAAATTTCACTCAGAGGCCCTAATATATGGAATGCAAGAAATCTAAAGATGTTTCAACATGCCCAAGCACTTATAGCTGGGAGCATAACTGAAATTACTGCCCCTTTCATATCATAAGACGGTCTTTAAGGCTGTACCCTGAATATTGGTGGTTGGTTGTTGTTGGCTATTTCTTGATGAATCATGCATGAAAATCATGGTATCATCACCACACTAAGCCAGGCTTCATGATATTACAGCTTCTTGGTTTTGTTTGTTCTTGCAAAGTTGTAAGCCAAATGGAACATAGTGAGAAAACAGACCTCTTCTGTCAATTGACATGGACTTTCAATATATGGAAAAAATGAGAAAGAGAAATAATGGAGACATTACATAACTTGGCAGGTGAGTTTCATAGGCTCACACGTTGGACATCGTGTCACTTCTGTCCCAGTGTGCAAACCTTCTATCTGAGAAAGAAAAATTTGCTTGTTCAGTAGGATTACAGAAAAAAATCCAACAAGGACAGCATATGACAACACAGACCACAACACAAGTCACATGATGTTTGAAGGTTCCTTCCATGACACTAACACTTCCTGTCAAGCAACACCTAAATTTTCTATGAATGGGCGATCTTCAATAATGCCACTGACAATGCTGAAGTGTTTCTAAATTTGCAGTAACTACAGAGGATACCAATGGAGTGGTCACCTCAGTAACCTACTCCTTTCTTCTTGTTAAGGAAGCCATGCTATAATGACAAAAAACATTTTTTTTAAGAATCTTAAAAATAGTGAAATCAAACAATGGTGAGGAGCATAAAAATACACAAATGAGAGACTGTCATTTAAAACCAGTTGTTACAGTCAGTGGAATCTGGCTGGCTCTGCCCATATTTAATTCAATAGTTCCTCAGGAATGAAAGTCTTTTACAGGCCAATTTAACTTGGCTGAGGAGGGTTGGAATTAGCATTTTCCCACATCCCTCTTGCTCAAGCAAGCAGCCTGATTTCTTCATCTCTTTTGTTTCCATGTGCAGTCAGTTAGCTTCCCCACTAATGCATTTGCTGTCATAGGTTGCTTGAGATAGACGCTGAAGCTGGAGGTTATGAAATAGAAAAATTCTCTCCCTTTGGAGAATACAAGTAAAGAGTTGCCTTAGGGAGAAATCCATGCCAGAATCAGTGGTAGAGGAAACAGATAACAGAATGTCCTATTTTCACATTTGATTAAACATATTCTAGATATCAGATTGTGATGTTCTGAGATTCTTGGCTTTCATCTGAACCCAAGGTGAATTTCTCAGCTTTCCAGTTGTGAAGCTTGTGACAAGTAAATGAACATGTCTTCTAATATCTAGGAAGCCACAGTTTCTTTCCAGAAGTCCAAAGGTGGAAGACCCATGCACACACACACACACCCCTATGTGCTCCAGGGTCATTTTTGACAAGCATTAAGAGAGGAGACTGCATAGCTGTAACCACCTGTGATCAGCTAAGAAAAGGGAATTGGTTGAATTAGGATGTGTTTATTTGCTGCTCCTGTACAAATTTCACTATATCATTATTTATTTAATTTTTCACATTTTTATACAACCCTTCTTCCAAGGAGCTCAGGGTGGTGTACAGAGTTCCTTCCCTCCTTTTGTTTTCACAACAACCCTGTGAGGGAGGTTAGGCTGAGAGATACTGACTAGCCCACGGTCACCCAGGAAGCTTCATGGCTGAGCATCGATTTGAACCTGGCTCTTCCAGGTTTAAGTTCAACTCCAGAACCACACCATTATTTGATATTAATAGGTACATTTTCTGACTTGAATTCTCCTCTGCTCACATAACCTTCTATTTGACCAATTTCCCAAATGCCACTGAAAGTGCTTTTGGGCCTTTCTCTGCTGTTGATGGGCAGATCTGAAAGACAGAAACACAGATTTAAATTCACTTCCAAATCAAAGCGTTGTTAAATTCGTTGATGGCCATGCAGGGAGTGAGATTGACAACTGCATGTAACCTTGCTATTATTATTGCCTAACTTGAGAACAGATGTGTTCTATCTGTGCATTGTTAATTCTTTTTCTCCATTTTTCCCAGAGAGTTGTACACCTTTGGGAATAGCAGTTTCCACATGGTAAGCTCTTCTCTGTATACAGAAACATCTCTGCAGCCACTATTAACAGTCATATTTTAAAAATTATAAAAGTGTGCCAACCTTTTTCTAAACAAATATTTATTTATTGGATTCTGTTGCAACAACTCTGAGATTGCAGATCCCTGGGTTTGCATTGCTCAAAATCCTGCATCTAGCAAACATGCATGACACAGGCTACAGTAGGGACAAACAAAATAAGAGAGACCCTATGGCATCACTCCAGAGCTTTCACTGAACTAGAGCAAAAAAGAGAAAAGAAAGGGAAAAAAGAGACATCATGTTAAAAAAAAAAAGAAGAAGAAGCCCTGATTCTGAACCAGATTCATTTCTCCCTGAGGCTGAAAGAGAGAGGACTGAAAGTGTGTGTGTGTGGGGGGGGGGGATACTGTACAAGTTCAACAAAGGGAAAAAGAACATGGGAGCAGGGCCTCTGAGAGGAATTTTATCAGAGAGTACAAAGTTTCTTCTAGGCTCCCTTGCAAAGGGGGAGGGGTGAAACAGAGTGGGGGAGGGTGATGATGGGCAAGCTGAATGGGGCCAGGGAGGGGCAAAACAGGGTGGGGGGAGGGTGGAGATAGCTGGAAAAGTCTTTGGAGCCCAGGTCTACCCACCCACATGGCATCAGCAGCAAAATACAGTAATATGGAATACTGAACACACTTCTAAGTCTCTCAAAATCTCTTAAATAAAGAAAATCATGCAGAAAATTAGCATGTTTAGGCTCACACTAGAATGGAAAGTGTCCTGTGTGTACCAAAACTTGCTTTTGCAGCAGCTGTAGTCCTGTTACGTGAAAATCCCCTTTTGCCTTTTAGCTGTGATTTTCTATATCTGGTTGTTATTATGGACTATAATATCATGCAAGCTAAACTGTTCTCCCAGCACACAGGCCACATTTCCAGGACTCTGGTCAAGCCACAAGCTCATGGTTACACAACTCCCCCCCCCCAATAGTCACACATTATTCGAGGAAGTCTTGTGTTTTAATCCAATCACTGTTTATGCAAACTTGAACTGCCTTCTTGTGTTTTAATCCAATCACTGTTTAAGCATCTCCTACATTACGGTATGCAAACTTGAACTGCCTTCCATGATTTTGGTGTTGAAATTCTGTTTCTGATTCATTGCATTGTACCTATGTTTTCCACAGTCTTTGTTAAGTTCCAGAAAGCCAGCCATCAACCCCTGATTGAATTTTGCTGATAACTGATCCCCATTCAAATGCATACATACTCCAAGCACCCAGCCTTGTGTTAGCAATCAAGGTACCATCCAGCTCAGCATGTAGGCACTGTCTCCCAACCCCTTATAAGAGAGGGCTTCCTCTCACATGCTCTCTCTCTCTCCAAGGCCCAACACATTTGTGTCAGAGGGTCCTCTCCACAGGACTCCCCCCCCCCCAAATGCTCTACAAGACAGGTAACTATCTTGGCCTGGAACTCTTTCCCTTCTTCCCCCCCTTTTCTCCCCTTCTCTCCCATCTTTAGTTAGCAGCTGGGATTGGCATAGCAGGGACCCCTAAAACCCTTCCCTACAACCCTTCCTTTTTCTGATTTCCTCTGATGCACTAAATACTCTTCACACGCAACCACCATGAAAGCTAGGTACATTGGATTCAAGCATTAGGAACAAGAAATATCATTTCTCCGTGTGCATTATTTTTATCTTTGTCCTTTTGTAATAAAACTATCATCTTTTATTGAAAGTTATCTTTCTCTCAGTCTCCTCTTTAAGCAAAAGGGAATTTCTCTGCATTACGCAGTCTTGTTAACCAACCTAGGATCCTAATGTTCCAATAAGGGCAGTGTAATAATTCCCCAAAACAAAACAGCCCTTTTGGTAACAGTCCTGCAGCTGTGTCCCTGAGCTCCTATACACTCCTTCATGGTAAGCAGATCCACAAGTCAAAGAGCTGCTGTAGCAGGCCAGTTTCCTCCCAGATTTAACACTGTGTTAAGGAGTGTCATGTATGCATTCCTCGGCTCAGCATATATGGCTTGCCAGTAGCTGCAGTACGCACACTCATGGCAGTGTCCCCAGCATCCTGTGTGTGCAACAAGTCTGAGTAGATAGGAAAATGTAAGATCCCAGGAAGTTTTGGGCCCCTTCCTTTGGCTCCTGGGCCCCCTTTTTGACCCTGGGTCCGGGTATTACCCCTTTTATCCCCCTCTCCTAAGAGCTGCATGGGAGCTACATTAGGCTTCAGGATTTCCTTCCCAAGGATATTTTAAACACACACACAGCACAACACAGCTTCCTCATTACAACAATCTGTGTGCGTGCATGTGTGATAAAAGCAAATGGGCACCTTGTTTTCTTCCATGCCTGCAATTAAGCTGGTGGAAATCTATTCCTTAGTTGTGTGTGTCCTTAAGAACATAAGAAGAATGCTGCTGGATCAACTGTTACCCTGTACATGCCCATCTTGTCTGATCTTGGAAGCTAAGCAGATCAGGCCTGGTTAGTACTTGGATGGGAGACTGCCTGGGAATACCGCGTGCTGTAGGTTTATACCATAGTCTTTCGAGACTGAAGGTTGCCAACCTCACCTCACTGGATCAGGCCAAGGGCCCATCTAGTCCAGCTTCCTGTATCTCACAGTGGCCCACCAAATGCACAAGGGAGCACACAAGACAACATCTTCTCCATCTACAAGACAACATCCTTGTCCATCTACATCTCCAAGCAGTTAGGATGTTTGCTTAAAAAGTCATGGGTGATTATCTGTGCTAGTTATTTATCAAGTGAAAGGAAACACCAGGCCCTGCAGAGGTGAAACTGACAAATACTGGCCTTATACAGGATGGCTCAGGGGAGAGGGATAGTTGGGTAAGTAGTGATGACACCCTGTATTATAGCACTGCACCCATGTCTGGTTAAAGTGAACTGTGGACCAGCATTGAGGGTCGACAACTGGCAGGGGGAATATTTTCTCCTGCACTAGATGGACGTGACACTTTAATCACAAAAAGCATAATTTATGAGTGGCTGCAATCTATGCAAAGCAAGTGATTACAAAAACATTTTCAAATGGACTAATGGTTCTGGCCCTAACCTTTGACTCCAGGCATCCGTAAACAACCAGTTGTGCTAGGAAAAGGCCATAGCTTAGTGGTTAAAGCACGCACCTTGCTTACAAATGCATGTAATGTGGCATACGAAGAATACACAAGCGTCTATCAGTTTCCACAAGCAGAGAGTGAGCTGTGAGGTTGTCCTACAACCATCCTTTCAAAGCCTGCTTGTGTTGCATGGTCTTCACTTGGTGGGTTGGTTTGTACTCCTCCTTTGTGGTCCATTTCATTGAAAGCATGCAAGAGCAATGCTACGTATGTTACAGCTACTGTAACTCCAGATGTGCTATTGCTTTTCTTCCAACCTGTCAGTGGGGGGGCGGGGGAGGGAGGAAGCTGAAAAGGCCTGTGTTGTTATGGCAACAGCATCTCTGGTTCTTATCTGTGTGGTAGGCTGCTGTACCTTCTTTGTCAAGAAGACTAGCTGAGGCCTAGTGACTATGTTAGGTACTGTGGTCAAATATCGAGAGGTGAAGAAGGTGCATAGTCTGCTCTGCTCCATTAAGGGAGTCATTAAGATGCAGGACTTAGGTGGCTAGATAATGGTGAGATTCGAGATGAGAGCTCTGAGTGGGGGTGACCTGTATGTCCGTTGAGGGTGCTTTGGCACAGGTGTGATGATACTGGGTCAACAAGAACCAGATGTTTTAACGTAAGTATGCTTTGAATTAATTGCAGACCCCTGGAACCTAACCCCCTTCCCCCCCTCCCACAGGGGACTTTGTGTATAAAAGAACATAAGAGGAGACCTGCTGGATCAAACTAGGTCCACCTTATTCCAACAATGGCCAATCATATGCCTCCAGGAAACCCACAAGCTGGATTTGAAGGCACTAGCCCCATTACCTGTTACTCCCCAGCCAGTGGCGTAGTTACAGGTGGGCTGTGTGATAAGGACTGCACACTATGTTAGCCCCTCCCACTCACCTTCAGAGCCATTGTGGACAGCGACTGCAAGGTGCAGGAATACAAGAGCACTCCTATATATTGCGGTCACTGCTTGAAATAGCTCCAATAGTGGGTGGGACAGGCTGCTTAAAAGGCATGTTTTGGCACCCACAGTACTTGCTGCACTGCCCCCTGTAGCTACTCCACTGTCTCCAGCAACTGGCGTTCATTGGAATACTGCTTCAGAAGGTGGCAGCTCCATAGAGCCATCGTGGCTAATAGCCATTGGTAGACATCTCCTCATGAACTTGTCTAATCCCTCTTTCGGGCCATCAGAGATTTAACTAGTTACTAATACGACTGACCTAGTGCTGTAAAGCATTATGGTGCACCAACCAAGGCTAGGACAGGAACCAGAAGGAAATTAACTGAGCCAAAAAAAAAAAGTGGCTTAATTACTTTCAGATTATCAGATGCTTTGGAAATAGAGTTTATCTGGATGCCCCACTGCAAAATGTTACATTTGCCAGATTTGAGAATCCATCCATTTCAATCCATCCTCTTCAGAGAATACTGGAATGATCCACATGCTGAAAAATGTACGGTAAGGTTTTTTTCATAATCAAAAATAAGTGGCATTTGTCTTGTTGGTGCTTTGTGGGGTTCAGAGCCCTTCACATGTATTATATTCATGTTGTAATCCTTACATCAATCATGTAAGGTAAGAGAGTGTTATAAGGGCTGAGACTCTTGGTCACCATGCTATATCAGCTCTCATGGCACCGTTAAGGGCTTTATGCTCAACTCTGATGCAGTCTGTGGCCTTGCTGTGCTATGCCCTGGGTTGTCATTGGCTGTCTGGCTCCCAGATAATATTGTCATTGGCTGTTAAGAGCCTTATTTCTCATCTGAAATTCACCTGGTCCCCATTCATCAAGGAACACAGAAACCACTGGAATGGACGACATTATACTGGAAGCACCACTGTTTGTGTCAGCATATTGCTTGAAAAGAAAAGACTCGGTCTTTATGTTTCTTGCAAGTAATGAGATTCTCTTTGCTGCAGTCAGCTGAAATGTCTTTCTAACTGCACAGCAATAGATTAATTCTAGATAGGGCCCTCACAGACTCCAGCCCATTCCTTCCTTCATTTTGTTTTCCATCCCCAAAGCAGTTTTGCTTCATTGCTTCTCAGGAAACTGAAATGGGCTGATGACAAGAAGAAGCCCTATTAGCAGAGACACCCTCCTGGAGGTGTTTGGGAAGAGACATTAGGCTGCTGTCGAAAACAGGCACTGATCCTGCTTGCCAGGGCTTATTCTTCCTGACATTTGCTTTTTGAGGGACTGCCATGCATATTAGATTCCATCAAGAGCCATTTTGCCACCAAACTGCACTGCTTCCTGGGGTTTATGTCACTGGAGGAATCTCGCTGAGGCCTGTCCAGTAGAGAGGACACCAATCTCTACCATAGAGAAACCGAACACCGTACAGGGCCTTAGCACAGAACCCAAAAGGAACTCTCCTTGTCTGTGTGAATACTTGAAAGAGATGTTCTCTGTCGGAGGGGCCGCTTAGCTCTTATTTCTTGAGAGACAGACAATCAGACAGACAGACCTGGAAGGATGCCGTGGCCTTCTGCTGTGCAGCCTCTCTGCTCTGCTTTCATTCCCGCTCCCCGACCTCTTATGCCATCATCATCATTCTTTACATTGTTGACTACATGAGACTAATTTCTCAGCAGCCCAAAACCACAGGGAAGGCAAATGGTGGAAGAGGCAGCGAGTCACAGTTAATTAACCCCTATCAGTAAAGCAGCTACCACGTTTTCCAGACTCACAAAGAGAGTCTGGTCCAACAAGAAGCTGATGGAACATACCAAGATCCAGGTCTACAGAGCTTGCATCCTGAGTATACTTCTGTACTGCAGTGAGTCATGGACTCTTCGCTCACAACAGGAGAGGAAACTGAACGCTTTTCACATGGGCTGCCTCCGACGCATCCTCGGCATCACCTGGCAGGACAAAGTTCCAAACAACACAGTCCTGGAACGAGCTGGAATCCCTAGCATGTATGCACTGCTGAAACAGAGACGCCTGCGTTGGCTCGCTCATGTCGTGAGAATGGATGATGGCCGGATCCCAGAGGATCTCCTCTATGGAGAACTCGTGCAAGGAAAGCGCCCTACAGGTAGACCACAGCTGCGATACAAGGACATCTGCAAGAGGGATCTGAAGGCCTTAGGAATGGACCTCAACAGATGGGAAACCCTGGCCTCTGAGCGGCCTGCTTGGAGGCAGGCTGTGCAACATGGCCTTTCCCAGTTTGAAGAGACACTTGGCCAACAGTCTGAGGCAAAGAGGCAAAGAAGGAAGGCCCATAGCCAGGGAGACAGACCAGGGACAGACTGCACTTGCTCCTGGTGTGGAAGGGATTGTCACTCCTGAATCGGCCTCTTCAGCCACACTAGACACTGTGAAAGAACCACTTTTCAGAGCGTGATACCATAGTCTTTCGAGACTGAAGGATGCCAATGAGCTACAGCTTTGGCCAAAACACTCCCAAATGTTGACAAAATGCAAATCCTGGATCCAGAATATATGGACCATAATGCAGAGAACTGAACAATTAATTCCATGCATCCAGTGCTTGGGTGTGCAGGCCTTTTCTCTTTCTTTTCTTTTTTTGAAACAGCAGCTTGCCTGAGCTGCTTTCAAGCTACTTTTCACAGATGGGGAAAGTTCAAAAACTGGCTTCAGATGTAGCACATCACAGGCTGCTGTTCAAAGAAGAGCTTGCAAGGCCCAATGGACACATACAAGACTTAGGCATATCTTTAAAAAGATCTCTGGTTTGTGGTCATAATATTCTGATGTGCACTGAATCTTCAGGGTAGACGGGATACCAGCTCCAAATTGCAGCTCAGTGAGACTTGCTAGGCTTGGTTTGGAACCACTTTAAAATAATCATAATCATTTTCACCTGGAAATAATTTTTTTTTTCACATTTTATGTCCTCCCCTTCCTTCAAGGAGCTCAGGGTGATGTACATAGTCCCGTCCCCCCCGTTTTGTCCTCAGAACAACCATGTGAGCTATGTTAGCCTGAGAGATACTGACTGGCCCCAGGTCACTCAGGAAGCTTCATGGCTGAGCAAGAATCTGAACCTGGGTCTTACAGGTCTGCATCCAAGTCCTGAACCACTACACCATTCTTACTCTTGAGGAGTTCAATATAATATACATAGTTTGATTAAGTATTGATTGACAGTTGAGCATCAAGAACAGCAAAGAGGGGAAGTCTGCTAGGCTGCCACCAGCCAGGCCACCCACTGCCTTACTAAATTGCCACTACTGCAGACTTCCTAGTAAGGTGAAACTGAAGGGGGCCCTTTAGGCCTGAAAGGCTCATTTCCAATACTTTATAGAGAACTTATTTTTTTTAGCCAGCTCTGCAAGGGCAGCAACCATAAATCTCCAAGGAGCACTGGGAAAAGCAACTATTCATGCTGCGATATCATTGCATATGCAGTGTGTGTGATCGTCTGCACACATTTTCAATCATTGTGGTTTAAACAACAAATTTGGTGTGCAGTGGACAAGTTTGTGTGGCTGAGAAATAAAACAAGTAAAACAGCAACAAATATTATAGAACAGGAGGAAGTAAGAGAAGTGGCGGAACATCAAAAGGCGAGAGGATCCTCTCCAGTTCTGTGTACAAGTTTCTGGGTAATAGACATCTTGCTTGAATTGCGCCAAGTCACATCACAGGCATTCCAGGCTAATGGGCCCCATCTGGGCGAAGTATGCACTCCACCCTTGGGTTGGCATTTTGGCCTATGAAGTAGCACTTCTCTCCAGGTCTTTTCGATCCCTCTTAAAAGTCATGTGCCTCTGATCGTCCTCCAAGCAAATGTTTGATGGCTCTGACCCCTTTTGAATCCACCCCAAGGTCTTGCTTCTGTATGCTGACCCTCCCCAGAGAGACTCCAAATATTTGTAGTAAACAAAACATCTTGTGTGCATGTGGAGAGTCTGTAGCCTTCCAGAAGCCAACCAAACAGCAGGCTGGCTTTATTTTGTCCTGACGCCAGGTGTGGTTCTGATTTACAGCGACAGGAACTAGAAGGCTGTGGCTGCTTTAAGGGGCAGGACTGAGGAGCACCTCTGAAGTTTTTGTACCAGGGAATGCAGAGCAGGGCTATTTTAAGGAAAGGATACCGAAAGATAAGAAGTTACAGTGCTGCCAGTTTTGGCAAGGTTGTGTAAGGCGCCTAGGGCTGGAATTAAGTGAGCGCTGACGAGAGAAGAGAAGCCTGACATGAGTTTGGGAATTTCTCTTCAAGCTCAAATCTAGACCTCAGCCTAATCAGGGAATCTCAGCCTAGGAGAACGAGAATGTCTGTCTGCCTTCATTCATAGGCTGAGACTGAAAATAAATGTGGCTTTGATCTATGGCTGATGCTTTCCTCAGCATTTATTGTCAGGACAGAGAATGTGTATCCTCTGAACCACTTCCACCACACTAAGAATGTCTCCATCTTCCTTCCCCTTTGAAAATCAAAGACTTGCACAAAAATCCTTGCTGTGATTCAGGAAACTCTGCCAGACAATGAGAAGAAGACTTGGTTTCATGTCTTGGCAGAGCCATACATTCATGAAATGGCTTGGAAACATGATGGCCTTCCACCTGCATTTGATTACCTTCACTCTCCATCACCCATTTACCAAATGGAGACAATAGCATTCAGTATTCTCATTGTTCATAACATTTTTATCCTCATCTTTGTTTTTCACTTAGCCCTAGGGACAGAGCCAGCCCATCCATGAAGCGGAGTGAAGTGGCTGCTCTGAGTGACTCCTGCACCCTCACATCACTCACACAGAGGTAAAAGAGAAGCCACAAAATGTGCTGTTGGTTTGACTGCACATGAAATACTGAAAGAGGGGTGGGTGAACCAGCAGTCAGGGTTGCCATAGGCCAATGTTACCTATCTATCTCTGCTGAGACAAGCTCATAGTGTGGTAGAAATTGTGGAGCTAGGATGCCAAGATGCACAATCTCGTGGTTCATCTGTCGTGCCAGTCTATCTCTGCTATACCCTACCTTGGCTCCATCCTTGGAGACTGAGCAAGAGGAGAATGAAAGAGATTGTTTACCTCTTCCTCTGGTACCATGTCTTCAAAACAAGTTGGGTGGGGATGCTAGAGATAGCAGTGATGGGGGGAGCCTGACGTGTGTATGTGAATGTTTGCAAAATCTCTTCAGTGAATGGTTCAAGCGGCTTCCTCATGAGGAAGCCACTTGAACCATTCACTAAAGAGGCTATACTATATCTCCAAAACTAGACGTGATAGGGCAAAACGAATGCCATTTTTGGAATCAGCACCCCAAATCTACCCAGGAATTGGTGTAACATTTAAGGAAGCAAAATGTGTGTTGGCCTGCGTTATTAAAAAGAAAGATTTTACATTAAGGTACCAGACCATTCTTTACAGTGACTGGGATTGTGTTTTGCCTTCTGTTATATGTGCCAATAATATTTCTACTCTTTCAAAGCTTGCCTCTTGTACTCCCTGCTCTTTTATACATAAAAGGCAGAATGGAGGACAGTGTGTGTCTCATTTTGGATCCCTGAACTACCTCCAGGGATTCCTGTTGTTTCTCTGGGGGGCTCACTAGTCATATTATTTAATGGAGGGTGACTTGCTTCAAAATAACAGCACTTTGCAGAACGGAGCAAACATCCTTTATCTCTGAACCCTCCAGCACCAAAAGATCCATGGAATGAAAAAATTGCAATACAATCTCTCTGTGGGGTTGGTTGTTTTTGAAAATGTTGATCTTGTAATTGTAGCTTGGACAAGCTGTGGACTGAGAAGCTGGTAACAGCAAGAGGGATGGATCCTCCATCCAGATCAACTCATATCAACTCATAGCACATTTTTGGAACTTGCCAGACTGAACACGAAGAAGAGAGTCTGAGAATCCAGCTTGCAGGCATGCAGAGAAGGAGTTAGACTGAAACCCAAGTCTTCATAAGAACATAAGAACAGCCCCACTGGATCAGGCCATAGGCCCATCTAGTCCAGCTTCCTGTATCTCACAGCGGCCCACCAAATGCCCCAGGGAGCACACCAGATAACAAGAGACCTGCATCCTGGTGCCCTCCCTTGCATCTGACATAGCCCATTTCTAAAATCAGGAGGTTGCTCATACACATCATGGCTTGTAACCCCTAGTGGATTTTTCTTCCAGAAATTTGTCCAATCCTCTTTCAAAGGCATCTAGGCCAGATGCCATCACCGTGTCATGTGGCAAGGAGTTCCACAGACCCTGAAACAGGTCCACTTGGAACAGTGGATCTGAAACAGGGCCAAGAAACTTGCATCTCAGGCCCTCATTTATCCCTCCTCCTGCTGGCCCCTCCTGTTTTCTCTCTCTCATTTCTGTCCTCTCTGACCAAAAAAATTGTGTGCATCTGTCAAGTCTGATCCTCTCTAAGAAGCAGCAGAGAGGCAGATTTGAAATGGATCTCCGAGCCATGAAGAGGTATTGCTATTCTTCGCTGCATTCTACACAGGTTGCCCTGTCATAAATCATTGTTTGTCAACTCCAATAAGCATCTTTATAGCCAAAATGACACTGTCTTCAGGGAGCCCAACTGGCTGGAATTTGGCACAGATGAGGAGGCCTTAAAGAGATGGGAAGGACGTGTATGTATGTGGGGAAAAACACTAAAAGGACACTCTTCCTTCATGAGAATCTAAGAAAAGTCCAGCAGGATGAGTCCAAAAAACCCATCTAGTCCAGCATGTTCTTATCCTCACTATGGTCAATTAGAGGCCCTTGGGTAGTGAATGAGCAGGACATGTAGGCAAACAACATTTTCCTGTTTGCTCCCCATGTTAACAAAAGGGCTGTTTTGTTTAGGGAAATTATTATACTGCCCTTATTGGAAGGGTAGCACCCATGCTACCTCTGAACCTGGGCATCACATTCATGCCTGCTCATTCCAGCCATGTCACAGTCAAATATACACACTGCTATAGAAGAGTTAGGTGCTTGTGTGAGAGCAGGAAAAATCAGGAACAGAATTATAAGGCCTGTGATGGTGACTCCTTCTGTCCTCCGAACTGGGGAAAGGAAGATTTGCTTCATTAAGAGCTATAGGTACCCAGCCGGCTATCAACCACTCCCAAGTTTCACAGATCCTATTTGGAAACAGAGATCTCTGCATGGTGCAAAAGGATGCCCCACAGCATCATAGGAAACTATGTATTGAATCAATTTATATTTTGCCTTCTCATATGCAGTTTCAAGATAGCTAACACAATTGGAGCTGGCATCAACAGTCAAAAATGCATCAATAGTTCAGACAAAAGAAGGCAGAAGTTACATTAATGCGGTAAGTCATTCCAGCCAGCAGTGTTGTGACCCACCACAGAGGAGGAGGTGGGTCACAGAGCTGGAAAGTTTGGGAACCACTGATCTAGTTACATGTCTCTCACTTGAGGCAGATTCCTCAGGGTCATTCACTCCCACCCAAAGGGGCAGGGTCACTTCAACCCCTAGAAAAAGGGGAGGGGCAACCAGCTATTCTGACATTGGCAGAACAAGCTGAGGCAAACTTTCAGCCACATTAGTGTAACTGCTACCTTCTTTTGTCTGAACTATTGATGCATTTTTGACTATTGATGCCGGTGCGTTTTATGGTTCAATTTTGTTAGCCATCTTGAACAGCCTTTGGAAGGGTGCAAATCACTAGCAAATCTGTTTGTTGGATTCAAGCCCACCTGAGCCAGCCAAAGTGACTTTGTGATCTGTCACATGAGCTCAGATGCCCAATAAACTGGCACATGCCAATCTCAGCAGGAGGACTGGCCATTGTTCTTTGTTGTGGGCTGATGGGCCAGGCACAAAGTAGCTGGTAGTATACAGCTGTTCTTCATGGAGGTGGGCTAGTGACAAGCTGACGGATTCTGTCACAGTTTTTCAATGGGATACAAGAAAATGATGTTTTCAAAATGACCCTGCGTATTTATTACCTAAATCCTTTACAAAAGTTCAGGGAATACAGTTTGTAAAGTCAATCCAATGAATGAAATCACATCCCCATTGTGTGATGTGCTGAATGTGCATCTGTCTCTGAGGATGATGCAGGGGAGTTTCTTCTTTACATGACATATCAGCTGAGTGTTTGTCTCTGTATGTGCTCCTGTGTGCATACATGCACGGTTCTCTCTGTGGGATCACATGTGGAGGAAGCTGATCATGTGATTATACATGTTGGTGAGGGGAAGGATGATTCTTGTGATTTGTCACTGTTATTTTGTGTCAAGAAATGTTTGTGCTCTGTGACTGTGGTGTGCATGTCGTCATTGTTGTACATTTTGTAGCATTACAAGCACCACTGTGAGAGATGCTGGGAGTGAGTCTGTGGATGTTGACATCATCCACTGCATTTATATCCTAATAATGTTCACAGCCACTTCAGTGGCTAGAAGATGAAGCAATGCGGCCTTCATTTCTCCAGAGTGCAAAGGGAATTTTCACTTGATGCAGTATTAATGAATACTGCTGAAGTAATTATCAGAACCCTCCAGGGGCCTGGCTGTGAAAACAAGGTTTCACATGCCAGGGTTGGAAGAATCTTCTGTGCTTTGCAGGCACTTCCAGGAAAAGAGCTAGCGGTGATGGCAAAGCAAGCCCAGGAAAAGGAGATCTTATTTTTCAGACTTTGAAAACAGGCACTGCAGGCTGTGCAAGTATAAAGACAGGGAGAATGCACCAAAGACCCAAAGCCGGGTTGTCACAAGAGGAAGGGAAGGTCAGAAAGGAGTCCTCCTACTTCACTGAATTATCCTCAAACCTTGAAAATGGCCCACCTTTTCTGCTGAGAATTTATCTACATTTTGATTGGAATAAAAAACTATCAAAATTCCAGCTGCTTTGCTTTGCTGCTCTGTCTTTCATCCACATGGTAGCAATACAGATTTAAAGGGGGTTTTAAATCCCCAATACACACACACACACACAGGCAGTCCACCACCCACTCCAGCCCACTACCTGAAGTAGCTCCTTCAGCCAGCCTAATGGGTGTGACACCCTGCCCCAGAGCCTGTGCAACTAGATGGAAAAGGAAGTGGTTACAAGGAACTGCTGAGTTCGAGTAAGTGGGCACCCACTAGTCTGCTCTTTATGCCAGCCCATCTGCTGGCCTCCTGGCTGTCCTACCCTGCTCCTAGCCTGTGGAGCAACCTCAAAATGAAGGGACAGCCCTGCAGCTACTGCCAAATCGTGGTCACCAGATTTTTTTGCTGCTGCCCATCCTTGTCTCACTCGCTCCCCAGAGCCCGTGCAGGAAGAAGAGACGCTGGCTGGGATCAGTTGGGTGGGTGAGCAGTGGGCAGATGTGGGGTGTGTGTGAGCCTGCCACCAGCCTGCCCTTGCCAGCCTGCCACCATTGCTAACCCAACACCAGAAGTTGCAGCTTGACCGGGCCTCATGGGCATGCCACCCTCTCCCAGAGTTTGTGGGGCAAGCTGGAGAAAGATGCAGTGGTGGCTTGGCAGCTACTGCTTCTGCTGGCTCTTGGCTGGCATTTGGGGGGGGGGGAGTTAATTTCTCCACCACAGCTGCCAGTTCACTTCTGTGTTCGATTATATTCCTGAATGTGCTCTTCTAGCTTTGATT
This sequence comes from Tiliqua scincoides, assembly GCF_035046505.1. Classification (NCBI taxonomy): domain Eukaryota; kingdom Metazoa; phylum Chordata; class Lepidosauria; order Squamata; family Scincidae; genus Tiliqua; species Tiliqua scincoides. The sequence continues at coordinate 285,057,988 of NC_089821.1, forward strand.
TTTTTAATCGTATGTTTTTCTGGAATGAGCAATTTAAAAAATTGTCCCATGGCATTCACAAAACTCTCATTTCCCAGAGAGCTAGAATAACAAGGAAGAGGGAAAAATTGACCCAGAGAAGTCTTAATTAGCAAGGCAGTCCCTATGCTGCAGTAGCTCTCTTGGCTTTGTAGCCTATTAACCCATATCAGGTTGATAATGCTGAAATGTGACATTTGAGCATTATTGAGCTGATGAGCCACTCTCAGATCTTGAATAAAAGTGTGTGTGTTTTTCTCCATGTGTCTCACTCCTTGCGGGTGGGTGAAGTTAAAACAAAGACCCAACACTGAACCAATGTTTTTAATGTTCCCAGGCCTGTGTATTGTTAGACACAGACAGACAGACAGACAGACAGACAGATGGGGCATGAGTGTACATAATTTTCAGATCTTGAATTATGGTATGATTAGGGTTGATTGTTTGACTGAGTTGCCTTGGTAACAGTCAGCTTGTTAATTAGCTATGTTATAGGAAAATTAAAAATCATGTGCTGCACCAGCACCCAATGTGAAGAAGCCAGTGGTCTGAGCACCATCAGGCTTCTGTCTTGCCTGTATGGGTTGCTCATGCACCCATACCCACATATATACACATACCCCTCCCTAAAATTTCTAAAAACAAATAAATGAATAAAATAAATTAGAATCATAGTAAATAACCCTTAATCCTGTTTAACTCCTTACATCGCTCTCATCACAAAAACTTTAGTAGGAGGGGAGGTGGTGCGGCTGTCAATTCATGTTCACAGTGGGGATCCTTGCAAGACTGGGTAAGATTGGCATTTCTGTAGCAAGAGTAGCAAGAACAATCTGGTTGGAGAATGGGGGCGGGGAAGAGGGGTATGTAAGCCAAGTCACAGGCTAATGCAGAGTGAAATTGAGGAAATTAAAACTTACCAGGTATTACAAGCAATTAAGGATGGGGGGGGGGGGAGAAGAGCAAACAACTGAGGAATTTGGCAGTTTAACTACTTACAGTGTGAATGATGCAAGAACATTAATCAAAAGTCAAGGCTTTAGTGGGGAAGGGGCAAAACTGACACCAGCCTGTCAGCCCCACGCTTCCTGCTTGTACCTTTCTAGTAAGCATTTTGTGCCTCAAATGAAACTGATCTAATTAAAAATAAAATTCAAACATGTATGAAAAGGTCTCCCAGCTGTTGGAGCACCAAAGCTTAATGAAGGAATAACAGGTTCCTAAAAATTGTTAGCCCCTTGCCCCTTCAAAAAAAAAAAAAAAAAAGGCTCATAGATTTTGTCTAAGGTCACCATGAGCAATCATTTTCCTTAGTTGCATTGATACCTTGGGAAAGTGACCCATCTTGTTTCAGGAGACACAGGACAAAGCAACATAAATGAATGGCTATAAAATTCTCTGAGCCATCTTATTCAGCCACAGCACAATGGGACAACTTCTGTCTCTCTGACCAAAAATATCAGATAGCAGACTTGTGGTGCTATGATCAAGCTTGGCTAACTGAGATCAGATGCTCTGGTGCAACTGCACAATGCCATGGACAGGGAGGGGGAGATAGAGACAGAGCCCCTCTTAAGATTGGCAGGGAGGGACTGAGTCTCCCCAGGGATGGTCAGTTACTACCTGCAGTTGGTGTTTGTCATTCAAAATGAATTTAAGGCACAGGTCTTCTGAGCACATGCAGAGGGTGATTCATGTTTTAAAAAATGAATTCTATTTCTGTCCAAAAGTCTATCAGAGCAATCCTAACTTCAGGTTACATTCATTGGGCAGGGATGGAATCATTGCTAAATCTCCTACACTACACCAGCAAGACTCCATTGTCGAAGAAGGCATTGCTCTCGTGATTTCTCCCACCCATGTCTCCATATTGTTTGTGCAATAAATTGTGTAGATATCCTGCATGAACCAGAGGGTGAAAGATGGACGAGTAGAGCCATGTCACTCTAACCCATTTCCAAGGGGCACTGACATCTATGTGCTCTGTTCTGGAGAATGAGAATGGAATACACAGGGGATGAAATGGATTCATTCTCCAAAATGTAACCCAACTGGAACCATGCTTCCACTCTAGCCTTCCTATACACAGCTAAACATTTTAAGCACGGCTCTTGATGCCACAGTCACTACTGCTCCTGCCATAGAATGTGGATACCCAAGTCAAAAATAGCTTAAATGCAAATCCCTTTCAATGCATTCTATACTCTCCAAACTTGCCTGTTTAGCATACATAGCCACTGACTTCTGTGTACACACTGTTGATGGGGGCTGGTGCCTAATACTGGCTTTACAGTGCTTTCCTATGCATATTTATGCAGAGGTAAATCCAGTTTGGGACAATGTCTCTCACTGAATGAATTAATCAATGCAAACTAGTTTCCATTGATTGTGATCGTTTTAAATCAGGTGACAACTTGAAATACAACACACATTAGAGAAACCCAGACCCACAAACTCCTCAGTGTTCTTGCCTTTTTAGACGTCTTTCTTGAACTTCTCACTGAGTCTCAGACATCTGAGTCTCAGTGTCAGATATTCTGGGGTCCCCTGAAATGTCCATTATGCTGATCCCAGCTGCATCGAATGCTTAAAAAGTCAAAAGTGGGAGAAATGTCTAAGCCAGTGGTTCTCAAACCTTTAGCACAGGGACCCACTTTTTAGCATGAGAATCTGTCAGGACCCACCAGAAGTGATGTCATGACTGGAAGTGACATCACCAAGTAGGAAATTTTTAACTATTCTAGGCTGCCATCCTACCCACACTTACCCAGGAGTAAACCCCATTGATCACCTTTGTTAAAAGCATGTACATAGTAGCCTGTTAAAAGTACAGATGTGTAACATTTCCCCAAATGCAGTCACATACCATGGGAGCATCAAGTCTAATACATTAAAAATAAAATATTGAAATGAATGGGGACCCACCTGTCCCAACCCACAGTTTGAGAAACACTGGCCTAACCCTTCCAAAGTTAATCACGAGGGAATCAAGTGCTTCAGATGACTTCTCCTTCACCCTGAAATGATTCCCTTGTCCAAAGAAAGCAAGGCAATTTCACTGTACAGTACTTGACAAGGACGGCCAGCCTGTTCTATCAGCCACTGCCCATTGGGTGGCACTGTGGCTCCAACAAGGCAGCCAAGTGGGCAGCTCGCTGAGTTTGCAGGCCAGGCTGGGTGCTAGATGCAGAGAAATTTCCCTTGGTGCACAAGAATTTCACAGGAAAAGAGTAGGAGGGAAAATAATCTACTGTAATAAACATATACCGAAGGGAAGCTTTGGAGTTAAATATTTCTGTACTTATTCTCTGTCAATCCTGACTGCCAAATACCGTGATAATCTCTCCTTAAAAATGAGATACTGTGATAATCGCTTGTTAAACATGAGATGTGAATCAGAGACTATTAAGAGGACTTATTTGTGAGGCACTGATTCCATTTACTACTAAGCAGAGTCAGGCTATGACAGCACCTAGATGTGACCTGCAGCTCCTTCTATTAAAACTAAAGCCATGTGTGGAAAACTCTCATCCATGATTTCCTGTGATGAAATGTAGAGAAAAATGACTGCAGTCTTTCAAGGACATTTGAAATCGGGAATCATGCATGCGTTAAAATAACAACAGCCCTTAACATTTATATAGCACTTTTGGAGTGTGCAACATGCTTCACATGTGTTGTCTTGATGTTGTCCTTAGAACAACTTTGTAAGATGAGTAACTTTGATGAAACCCATATGCGACTGGGAGCTGCACCTAGGCTGCAATGCTAAATACAATTACAAAGGAGTAAACCCCACTGAACATGGTGAGGCTTACTTCTGAGTAAACATGCATAAGCTTGTGCTGTTAGTGCATTCATGGTCAGTGAGATTGACCTGGGAATTTACCTGGGAGGTGAGAATGACCTGGTAACTCATTCTCTTAGCCATATGCTATACCAGCTGGTACAAGTATCTTTGTGTTCCAGTGGTGAGTAAAAACTGGGAAAAGAAATTCTCCAACCATCCATTTTCCCCAACAGCTCTAACGGATCACAAGATCAGCCCACAGCACTGCTGTCAGGTTTTTTTTTTCTAAATTTATTTAAAAGTGTCTGCTCTGGGTTCTCTAAAAATCCAAGGTGGTTTACTGAAACATCCAAAATCTAAATGTCAGCATTCTTACATATTGAGCTCCTGCACATCTCAGGTTCCTCTTTCAGTGGAACCTCCATGAATGCATCCCATGTCCATGTGAGCTGCCTTGTCCATAGAAATGAATGTGACGGGTTGTTGGAGCTCCATATGCTCAATAGATCAACCACACTCACAAGCATTTGCTGAATCAAAGCAAATGCCCATAGAGCTGGTAGAATGCTTATTCCTTCCTTATCATATTTTTTTTAAAAAAATCTTGCTCTATTTTATTTGTTTAAATTTTAAAAAGAACCGATGTACTGCAGTCCGTCAAAAGACATTTGGTTCATGTTTTATTGAATTGCCAGCCTAGCTGCCACTTAAAAAGAGAGCTTCCACATGGGTGATAATGGAACTAGGTTATGGATCTAGCACTGTCGCTGATGATAACAACTGATTGGATTTTTATGAAAAGGAATAGCCTGGCACTTGTAACAGGATGAAAAACTTGCATAATGTCAGGAAAGCCTATGAAGGTGTGAAATAATTGACAAATCCTACCTTGCTGTCAATGTTTGTGAAAAACTAGAGAGAAACAATCATGAAAATGAGGCCAAGATTAATCCACTGCGGACTCAGCTGTTGGACTGATAAAACACAGAAGTTCAAAGTCTGCATTTGCCTGACTAAAATTAACTGACATTAGTCATTGTATATTACATATTTTAATTACCATGAAATAGTTATATTTAACAAGCACTGCATCATTTTTGTCATACATTTGTGGAAGGAAAAATCAGCCCAAGGGGGGTGGAGGGCTTTATGTGATCGAGCAGGGAATGTTGACGTTTAGATTTCTAACGTTTGCTAAGCCATCTTGGATTTCTCGAGAAGCCGGAGCAGACGTTTTCAAATAAAGAAAATCTGACAGCACCGCTGCGGGCGGTTCTTGTGGTCTGTTAGGACTAATGTCTTTTCGGGGAAAATAGCTGGTTGGAAAATGGTTTCTCCCAGTTCTTCCCTACCTGTGGAACACAAAGAACGTCAAGCAGCCTTATGACTGGGGCTGCTTTTTGTTTCTTTGTCGAAAAATACCTGTAGCAACATCTATACAAACCAGTGCTGTGATATTCCACTGGAATGCAAAATTAGCATGAATGTTGTTGATAGGAAAGGGTGAGCAGGGAAGACTCTTGCTGGCAAATCTAGCATTTAGCATCTATCAGCATCCAAGTCTACACATTCTGGCATAAGGCTCTTCACACAGATTCACTGAATTCCTCCTGGGGGCAATTTTTCATTGGAATCAGCCCACAGACACCATGAAATGTGATGCGATGCATTCCTTCTTGTCTTGTAACATGAAGCTTTTGAATCAAATGATGCTGTGACAGGTTATCAGGCTCCAGTTTTTGACACAGAGGTGCTTTTTGTGTAGTAAAGGCCAGTAAGGCTCTGCATGTTGCTTTGCGGTAGACACCTGTATCAAGTCCACCGGAAAAGGGGGATGCGCTCTTGTTAGCTGCGGCTCTTTCAAATCAACAGGGCAGGCTGGGAAGAAGGAATGGTGGGAGACAGATCGATACAAGGGATAGATATAAGCTATTGTGTTTCACTGAATCACTGAAGTCCTAAGCCTTCTCTGTATGTTCAACAGATGTTAGGTACATTTGAAGTCAGTGTGTCATTAGGAAAATATATCAGAGGAATACTTTCATTCTTATGTCCCAGTTATAGCCCTTGTCTATAAGTTAGCTTGCGTCTGACCTTTTAAAAAACAACCCAAATAATCATATTTGTTTAATTAAAACCATTTAAATAAGGCATACCTTTCTTGCCTCTGGCAATCCAAAGCAGTTTACAGCAGTGCCATCACTAGGGTTTACATCACCTGGTGATGCATCACCCCTATGATGAACCTTCTCCCATGCAGTGAGTGGGGCAACACCCTGGGCAGTAGATGTGGTGATGCACCCTCACCCCACCCTGCTGGGTTTTTTTTGCTATAAATTTTGATAGAATTGAGTTACTTCAACATGGATTGTTTCTTTGCATTCTGCAGAAAATTATGCATTGAATGATTTATAGCATGATGTTATTATTCAAAAGTACCAAGATTGAAAAAATTTTGGCCAGTAGTGGTGTCACCCCCGTCTGCGTCCTCCAGTGCAGCTTGCACCCCCCTCCTCAGTGATGCCACTGGCTTGCAATGAAATGAATGAAGGAAAACAAGCAAAAAGACAACAATCACATAAATTAAAAAGCAGTATAAAACAAAAAGAAAACCCACAACTGAAAGCTGCTTTTATGGTTTTAATTGTTTGTAATGTTTTACTTTTATGTTTTAAACTCAGTAAGTTGCCTTGATTGCTCTTACCAGGAGAAAGGTGGGGAATAAATTCTTTAAAGAAATAAAATAGTCGAGATCCCTGCCTTCATCATCAAACATCACCCCACCCCAAGAAGCTGCACATACAAGCCAGGTTTTTAACGCATCTCTTGAAGGTATGTAGGGTAGGACATTTTCTCCTTCTAAGCTGAATAAAAATTGTTCCATAGATCATTACTGGTTATTTTAATGCATCTAATTGTTGTTTTATTGGGGTTGTATTTTGATTGGTCTATTATTGTAGATTCTATATGTAATTGTTAGGTGACTATGAGAGCCCTGTTGCATAGAAATAGGGAGGAGAAATCCTAGAAATAGAATATACAGCACAATCCCACTAAAGCATTTTAAGTTCCACTGATTGCAATGGAAGAACCATGCACACGGCTGGATTCTCTAAATTCATGGGATTTCCAACTGTTCTGCTTCTAGATCAGGGGTGTCAAACTTGTTTCATACATCAGGTTAAATAGCATTCATGATTCCTGCTGAGGGCCGGAAGTAAGCGGGAACTGATGCCATTAAGCAGGTCACGGCCAAAAATAAGCACTTTTTTCTCATTTAGAAACTCATTACCTGCAAAGACAGAAAAGAAAATATGCAAATTTTGATCATATTTTGAAGATGAGAAAACTCAATTAACACTTGGGCTTGCCCTTTCAGCAGTGACACCTCAGCACAGCACAGCTCAGCAGCTGAGAGCTGGGAGAGCCCATGCGCTGGATAAAGAGATTCCACTGCCTGCATCTGGCCTGTGAGCCTTATGTTCGACCTCCTGATCTTGATCATGACTTTGCAACTCAAGCAGATTGAAGTGTGTATGAAACAATACAGTGCCATTTCTCATGGTTTGGTTTTGTATTTCCAGATACAAGACTACAACACTTTGACTTGAGTTTCTTCTACCACATTGGGAAGTTCAGACCTCCATCAAGAAAGTGTATTTCAAGGAAAGGATTCAAGGCCCTGAGACTACTAAACTATAAAGCCCTAAATGGCTTGGACTACTCAGGCCTTAATTTAATACCCCCTTTGGACCTGTCATGACTTTTGAAAGGTTAGCCTTGATAGCTTCTTCCATGTGCCAAGTGTGCAATCACACATTCTTCACCATGACAATTCCTCACCTCTTGAGTCCTTTCCTTTAAAAGGGTGCCAAAATGCCAATCTGAGCACCTTTTAGAAGACCCATTTGACATTTTTATTTGAGCAAGAATTTAGTGGCCAAGGATAAGTGTGTGCATGCATGACCTGCTCCAATAGGGCAGCTTATAAATGTAACTGAAGCATTTAAAAAAAAACAAACAACCCCCAAAACAAGATACTTTAAAATGTTACTATTCTGCAATTCTCCCCAGCTTTCATGCTTCTTTCCTCATTTCCGGTTCTTTAGCAACAGAATAACTGTGAGGGTGTAGCAGCATTGCCCATTAGCATTCTGCTATACTGCAAACTGACGCCTTGCAACAGCTTTCCATATGCAATGCATGGATGCACTGTGAATGCTGACTAAGGGCCAGCTGTCCTGATTTCAGTAGCCCTAGTTATGCTGTGAATTTTTAGTGTCTCATTCACAGGAGAAAGGGTTGCTGCAGAAATGACTGCACACTTGGTCCAGACACTGAGAAGCCTGCTGGGAAATGGAACAAGTAAGAGAACTTAAGAAGGAGTGAAATCCAGGGGTGTTGGTATGCAAATTTCAAGGGGCAAGGAGCATGTGACATTCCATCTCCAAGTAGTATGGCCATTAGAATGAACATGTGAAGCCATCTTAGACCAATTCAGACCATTGGTCTTTCTAGCTCCATATTGCCTACACTGACTGGCTGTGGCTCTCCAGGACTTCAGATGGCTCCTAGCCCTACCTGGGTAAGGTAGGTGGAGATTGAACCAGGGATCTTAAGAACATAAGAACATATCTTCTGCATCCAAAGCAGATACAGTCTTACCCTATAGACCTGCAATTTTCAAACTCTCCAGGAGTTTGAAACCCGCAGTGAGTCTTTGTGGGGGGGGGGGCAGCAGGGGGAAGGCAGCGACGCGATCCCCAGGATCGTGTCGCTCAGGGGGCTGCAGGGACTGGGATGCACTCACTAGTCCCTGCAGCAGCCATCCCTGTGTGTGGGGAGCCCTGTACGAGCGCCTGCAGGGTGCCCCAGGTCAGGGAAAGGGAGAGTGGAGCAATCTGCTCTGTCTCCGCAAAAGCGGAAGTGGAGCATGATCGCGCCGCTGCCTTCCCCCTGTCTCCTGGCTGCCCCTGCCCCTTAAGGGGGCAAAGGCCAGGACCCACAGGCTGGGGCATCACGACGCCCCAGTTTGAATACCACTGCTATAGGCTGACATTGGCAACCTTCAGTCTTAAAAGACTATGGTATCGCGCTCTGAATGGTGGTTCTGGAACAGCATCTAGTTGTTGACTAGTGGTTGAAAAGGCCAACATCTAGTGGTTGAAAAGGCCAATTCGGGAGTGACAATCCCTTCCACACTGGGAGCAAGTGTAGTCTGTCCCTGGTCTGACTCCCTGGCTATGGGCCTTCCTTCTTTGCCTCTTTGCCTTAGTCTGTTGGCAAAGTGTCTCTTCAAACTGGGAGAGACCCTATAGACTAGACATGCACCAACCACAGTTTTTCTCCCAGGGTTTGCGGGAGAGGCAATTTTCATCAGGATATGGTGGCTGAGAGGCCCAATCACACCAGGGTCTCAGTTCAGATTGGTGCACCTTGTGGCAGCTATGTTGCTTTTGACAATTATGTCATGTTTATCTTCATGTCTGATTTGACCCTTAGAGTGGGGAACTGATGCACCTTGTGCATGATTTAGAGGGCAATTATGAACAGATCCTCTCCTGGCTTAAGAATTAAGGTTTCTGTGGTCAGAGTTGTCATGGGGTAAAAAAAAAAAATCCTTTTCATAGGCTTTAAGACTGCATTCAACTAGTTCAGCTCTCCCTAATGTTTCATCCTTGACTATGAAGGGAGATATCAAAGGACTGAGATGACAGCAGAAATAATGAAAACACTAGGAAGAAAGATGTAAAAGTTCCTCTAAAATAAAGACTAAAACAAATTATCCCAGCCAAAAGTTACTGAGACCCTAAGTCTGAGAAAGTTAGGTTAAAAACTGGCTTCTACAAAAGCCCACTCCCATCTGAATGCAGAGAGAAAAAGAAGGATACATATACCCAGAGACTTTCTAACCCAGAAAAAACCTAGATAATCAGCTCACTGATTGTTATCCTCATACCCCAATAGCTAATCAACCACCTGTTCCATCTAATTGCTGTCCAGTTCCATGCTTCTTAAAGGCACCTGCTGTGCTCCTGTTCCCTTAGAATCCTGGTGTTTTTAAGAACAGTTGCCCAAGTATGACTGAGGCTCAGGGTCTCCTCCTCTGATTCATGTTAGCATGGTGCTTATGAATCTCTATAGTCTCTCTCTAGATCCGTGTCTGGTAATGCTGTTCTTTAACCAGTACTTGTGTCTGGGCAAAATTAATCTGGTGCCCTGTACTGAGGGCATGCTCAGCTACAGCTGATTTATCCACCTGCCCCAATTGATGGTATATTTGGTGTTCCTTAAGCCTGGTGTTATTGGACCTTTTGATGGTACTAAGGTATATCTTGCCACAGACACATGGAATTCTAGAAATACCTGGTGTGTCCCAGGGGTGTCTTGGATCCCTAACAGATCACAAAGGCTGATGGGCCTTCCTAGCTGGCTTACAGATTCGTTCTATATCTGCATGAACTGAAATTTGTCCAATCCAATCAGTCATTCCTCAGATATAAGGCAGAAAGACCCTAATCCTGTGGCCAACCTGGGGGTCTGCTCTCATTTTGGGAACTAAGGCCCTCTTGATCACCCTCTGGGGATACCCATTTTGTTGTAAGGCTGTCAGAACATGTTCTTGTTCCTCTTGAAGATATTGGGGCTCAGAGATCCTTTCAACCCTTTTCATCAATGTGTTCACCAAACCCCTGTTTGGCTGATGTTTGGGCTGATGATTTGAGTTGGTTTTCTGAAAACCCTGTGCCCCAAGGTGCCATCATTATTCCTCCTTGCCAACACATCTTAAAAGGTGAATGCACTGATGAAAGGGCTAAAGGATCTGCAGCTGAACCCACCCCCTTCCCTGCCCCTTCAAGCTGCCCATTCCCTGCCGTGTTACCTCCCTGTTCCATCTCCCCCCCTCCCGTTTTGCCTCCCCCACAAACTAACCTGCCACTGAGTGTCCAGAAGGATCTGCCAGAGCACATAGGAAGGCTCTGGCCTTCCCACTGGTGCTCCAGCAGCACCCGCTTCTACATACTGCTGGGGTACTCTTTGCCCGCCATAAGGCAGTCAGTGGTGGTGGAAGGCTCATTCTGCCAGCAGGGCAGCCCAATAGGATTTAGGCTATTAATCTGTGAAACTTTGAAGGGTATCCTTTTCCACGGTGGCTGCCTTTTGTATTGATGTCCTTACCCAGGCTATTTTCAGGAATAGGAACCTTGTTTGTTACAGTAACTGAAATTCTTTGCATTCTCCCACTGCTATGTACTTCCCTGAGCCTACAGCCCAAGTCCAAGAGATTCAGGATGATTGGATTCTATTCCAAGGATAGAAGAACATGAATTCTCAGGGTAATCCACATCTGTGCCAAAATATGCCTGCCTTATGCAATCCAATGTTTCTGATTACCAACCAGAATTCAGTGGGCGAAAAACAGGGGGGAGGGGTTTTGAAAGCAACCAAGTGTCATTCAGTTCCTATTCCCATCGCTGAATAGCTGTGTGAGGGTTTGCAGCAACAGCAACTGTTTGTGTCAGCAGATTTGGCCACTGGAATTCTTGGAGCAGTTACTCGCCACTTGCTAAAATGGGAGCAACATTGTTGCAGGCTTGCTTTTGATGGCAGTCAGTGCAATCAGCAAACAATGACCTTGTTGTCCCAGAGAGATATTTCTGTTGCATAGCTCATAGCAATGCCGTGGGGGTTTGTGGATGCTCAGTACAATGAAAAGGGGCAACCTGGTTAGAAACTTTCCCCTGTTATTTGGTTTGTTGCTATGATGTTCCTTCTCATCCCCAAAAAGCAAAATCTGTCTCTGCTGTGACCTTCAGCACCAAAAAAAAAAAAAAGCTCCACCTCACTGACTGCACTCAGCCTGACTGGAGAGGAGACTGCCAAAGCACTGAAGTCCTTGGTTTGCTGATCTTTGACAGCTAGGACTCTGCTAAACTCTAAGGAATCAAGGAGAGAAAAGGGCAGAACTGGAAGCTAGAACTGTACGTGGCAGAGAAGGTTAAAGGTTGTGCTTAACTACTTTTTTAAAAACAAAAGCCATGGTAGCCACAGAATGGATCAGGAGCACCTTGCAGGGGGATGTTTTCCCTTTCCCACTACACTGTTTTCCTGCTGAAAATCCCCTCCAAGCTGTTATTTGTCTCTGAAAACAACTTCAATTATAATTACTTAGTGAGATGTGCTTTTCTGCAGGAAAACCGCACAGGGAGAAAGGGTTAAACACCCTTTCCCCATGGGCCACTGGATCAGTACAGCAACTGTTACCCTGCACATGCCCAATCTCGTCTGATCTTGGAAGCTAAGCAGGGTCGGCCTGGTTAGTACTTGGATGGGAGACCGCCTGGGAATACTGGGTGCTGTAGGCTTATACCATAGTCTTTCGAGACTGAACGTTGCCAACCAACTGGATCAGCCCATCACCATTTCCCATAGTGGCTTTTTGTTAAAGAAAAGAGGATGTTGGTTGGAAGCACATCCCTTAAAGACACATCTAACATAGCATGTAGCCTGATCCAAGGACTTGCTAACTGTCTAGTAGACTCACTATTAATGTGATGTTTTCTGTGCTTTCATATGCTTGAATAGTCCTGACACAATGTCAATCAAGACAGAAACTTTCTCTCACCACATAAGATTTGTCAGGGGCATCAGGCAAACTCATCACAAAAGGAAAAGTTTCCTCTGAAATATTTTACATATGAATGAGTTGACCATTGGTCCTTCTTAGCGCAGTATTGTCACACTGACTAGCAATGCCTCTCCAGGATTTCAGACAGGGAATCTTTTCCAGCCATACCTGGAGATGACAGGGACTCCTGCAGGCAACCAGATGCTCTACTGCTGAGTTGCAGAACAGTGACATGATCCTATTGTGCCTCTGTACTGGTGGATTGAGCACTCTACTGGCACAGACTGTCACAAATGTACCTAAAGTACATTGCAACTGCATTGTAGTAGCACTGGCAGGAAGGCCTGCACCATCCCGCTGGTGTCAGTGCAGGTCCCAGCTTGGGCCGGAGCAGGCAAGCTTCACATCAAGTAGTGGAAGGGTGGGGAAAGGGTGGGGAGGGGTGAAACAGGGTGGGGTGGCAGGGAGGGTAGAGGATGGGCCGATTGGGGTTCAGGATGTGATATGCCATATACTCCCTCTTCCCATGTCAGATTCACTGACACAAATCCATTCAGACTTGCACCAGTGATTTAGAAGACACGTCTGAGTAGACCCAATGCTGACAAATGTCCCCTTACCTCAAGGAGACCTCCAGATTGCAAATTCCCCCTGCTGCATCTGGAATATCCCAGCTGTGTGTGGGGATTTCAATAGGATTGGGCTGCCTGTCTAATAAATAAGCAGTGATGTCTTCAAGTCCCTAACACCGAGTCTCGAGTCCCAACCTTCAAATCTTAAGTCAAGTCTCAAGTCCTTGCTCAAATTCTTGAGTCAAGTCTCAAGTCTCTGAGCCAAATTCAAAGAAAAAAGGAGGTGGTGGTGGGATGTGTGGGGGAAGTTGTAAACACCCCTCTGATGACAGGCACTTCCAGGTCCCTGCTCCCCACTGACCAACTGACTGGCAGCAATCAAAGTGCCGCAGGCAGCCTGGAGTCACTAGCAATTGTATGATCACACAGGAAAAGTGGGCAGGCACTCCCCACCTTGCCTAGGTTATCATGCTCTCTTCCAGATCACCCAGGAAGTCTTGCAGCACTACAGAAACACTGATAAAGTAAGTTAGCAAGAACACACACAGTGACTCGGACATGAAAATGGCTTTAAGTCCTGAGTTGAATCCCAAGTCATTGCCTCTTGGTCCCAAGTCAAGTCTGAGGCAGTGATTGACAGGACTTAAGTCTGACTTGGGAGCAAGTCATGGGACTCAAGTGTACATCACTGTAAAAGTCTTGTACAGCAAGGTTGGGGAACAATGGAGGCACATGGGATTTCATGGATGAAGTAAAGGAGGAGATTCCAATGGTTAGGTTTTACGAAATAACCAACATTAGCACCCTGCCAAGGTTTCTCTATAATTTCTGGCTATCCCTTTGATGCAAGGTACACTTTACTCACAGTTTCCAAGACTACATACCTTCTGAGTGGTCAGAGGTTCCTCCTGCTTGTGAAACAGAGAATCCTAGAGCTGTTCTCTTTGTATGGATGTGGGAGGAGGGGGAGAGGCAGTCTGCCATCCTCCTGCTTCAAAGAGGTGGAAGAGAGAGAGTGTGTGGAGAATGGACAGGAAGGAAATAATACTAAGGACTGCACTTCCAGCAAGGATTACAGAGGGCAGGTAAAGGGTCTCAGGTGTCTGGACAGTACACTGCACTCCAGAATCTTGCAGGTGGCATAACTTCTAAATTCCAAAGAACAAGTTTTTCTGCCACAAGCCTAATTTCTAAAATAAAATAGGTGGAGCCTATTTATCCACGTTAGTTCCGTTCATTAACAAAAAATGTGTTGTGCTAAATTCCATAGAGTTACGCAAATACACTGCAGCCAGACACTTGCGGATAGAAGGAAACTAAGGCAGCTGTTATCAATCCCCTCCCCTCCCCTGTACTCAGCCCTCCCCTTGCCAGCTGTCCCACTTCTTTCACAAGTGGGATGCTGAGCTTTTAAGAGTCCAGTCCTATGCCTGCCTACTCAGAAGTAAGCCCCACTGCAGTGGCATAGCTAATGATTGTGTAGCCTGGTGCCAAGCTCAAAATGATGCCTCAGAAGTCACAACCGGAAGTGACATCACACCCAGGCTTTTTAAAAAGTGAAATTTGGGAGGAACCCACCTCGTCCCCCTAGCAGCTCACCACCCACTTGCTCTGCTGCCTCCCCCCAGTTAGTGGCATAGCTAAGGCATCTATCTGCAACCAAGAAGATTTTGTAGCCCCCCCTTCATGACAAAATCAAATTTAATTAAGTAAATAAATAAAAAGTTATTGGTTCCTTGCTGAATCATAATCATAATAATTATTATTATTAACAGCATTTATATACCACTTTTCAACAAAAAGTTCACAAAGCGGTTTGCAGAGAAAAATCAAATAACTAATGGCTCCCTGTCCCAAAAGGGCTCACAATCTAAAAAGATGCAACACCAGCAGACAGCCACTAGAAAAGACACTGCTGGCATGAGGAGGGCCAGTTACTCTCCCCCTGCTAAATAAAAGAGGAGCACCCACTTGAAAAAGTGTCTCTTAACCAGTTAGCAGAGGTAATAATAACATCTCATTGGCACTCAGAACAAACAGTCTGATAGGCCAGTTAAGCAAATCCACCTTTTGTTCCACAAGTCATTTTCATGTTTTCATTTTCTGGTTAATTGGCCATACCTTTTGATAGAAAACAGATATTCCAGTGCTGTTTGTTTCATTGCACAAGCAATGAAGGCCAGCAGAGGCCAGCACAGGGCAAAGGTGTGCGTGACTTTCAGTTCCCCCACCCCATTCACATTGAGACAAATCTGCAGATAAAAAATCTGTGGATAAATAGGCTGCACCTGTATTCTAATCAAGCCTAACTGAGTGCCAGAATGATGTAGTGGTTTAGGAATTGAACTTAGAAGATCCAGATTCAAATCCCTGTTCAGTCATGAAGCTTCCTTGGTGACCTTGGTGATCTTAGCCTCACCTATCTCACAGGGTTGTTGGGAAGGTAAAAGAAAGGGAGGAACTAAGTACACCATCCTGAGCTCCTTAAAGGAAAGGCAGTATAAAAATGTGATAAATAAATACAAGTACAGTTGTTGTATAGTCATTGCAATGTAAGAAAAGAACCTCAGGTAGAAGGAATTGGAACTCCATCTATGGTCACAGTACTCTCACAGAGATGCTCACAGTACTCTATCCTCAAAATATTTTTGGTAGGACTGATATACACAGTGGGAAATGGAAGAATTGCTAAACTGAACTTAGGTTGGAAAAACGTTATTGTGTAGTACATGACTCCATTGTCCTTCAGGGAAATCAAAGAAATCCAGGAGAGTGCCTGCATGGCTAACCAGCCAAGTTAGAGAGGCTGTGAAGGGCAAGGAAGCTTCCTTCCATAAATGGAAGTCTTGCCCTAATGAAGAGAATAAAAAGGAACATAAACTGTGGCAAAAGAAATGTAAGAAGGTGATAGGGGAGGCCAAGCGAGACTATGAGGAACACATGGCCAGCAACATTAAGGGGAATAATAAAAGCTTCTTCAAATATGTTAGAAGCAGGAAACCCGCCAGAGAAGCGGTTGGCCCTCTGGATGGTGAGGGAGGGAAAGGGGAGATAAAAGGAGACTTAGAGATGGCAGAGAAATTAAATGAGTTCTTTGCATCTGTCTTCACGGCAGAAGACCTCGGGCAGATACCGCTGCCCGAACGGCCCCTCCTGACCGAGGAGTTAAGTCAGATAGAGGTTAAAAGAGAAGATGTTTCAGACCTCATTGATAAATTAAAGATCAATAAGTCACCGGGCCCTGATGGCATACACCCAAGGGTTATTAAGGAATTGAAGAATGAAGTTGCAGATCTCTTGACTAAGGTATGCAACTTGTCCCTCAAAACGGCCACAGTGCCAGAAGATTGGAGGATAGCAAATGTCACGCCTATTTTTAAAAAGGGAAAGAGGGGGGACCCGGGAAACTATAGGCCGGTCAGCCTAACATCCATACCGGGTAAGATGGTGGAATGCCTCATCAAAGATAGGATCTCAAAACACATAGACAAACAGGCCTTGCTGAGGGAGAGTCAGCATGGCTTCTGTAAGGGTAAGTCTTGCCTCACAAACCTTATAGAATTCTTTGAAAAGGTCAACAGGCATGTGGATGCGGGAGAACCCGTGGACATTATATATCTGGACTTTCAGAAGGCGTTTGACACAGTCCCTCACCAAAGGCTACTGAAAAAACTCCACAGTCAGGGAATTAGAGGACAGGTCCTCTCGTGGATTGAGAACTGGTTGGAGGCCAGGAAGCAGAGAGTGGGTGTCAATGGGCAATTTTCACAATGGAGAGAGGTGAAAAGCGGTGTGCCCCAAGGATCTGTCCTGGGACCGGTGCTTTTCAACCTCTTCATAAATGACCTGGAGACAGGGTTGAGCAGTGAAGTGGCAAAGTTTGCAGACGACACCAAACTTTTCCGAGTGGTAAAGACCAGAAGTGATTGTGAGGAGCTCCAGAAGGATCTCTCCAGACTGGCAGAATGGGCAGCAAAATGGCAGATGCGCTTCAATGTCAGTAAGTGTAAAGTCATGCACATTGGGGCAAAAAATCAAAACTTTAGATATAGGCTGATGGGTTCTGAGCTGTCTGTGACAGATCAGGAGAGAGATCTTGGGGTGGTGGTGAACAGGTCGATGAAAGTGTCGACCCAATGTGCGGCGGCAGTGAAGAAGGCCAATTCTATGCTTGGGATCATTAGGAAGGGTATTGAGAACAAAACGGTTAGTATTATAATGCCGTTGTACAAATCGATGGTAAGGCCACACCTGGAGTATTGTGTCCAGTTCTGGTCGCCGCATCTCAAAAAAGACATAGTGGAAATGGAAAAGGTGCAAAAGAGAGCGACTAAGATGATTACGGGGCTGGGGCACCTTCCTTATGAGGAAAGGCTACGGCGTTTGGGCCTCTTCAGCCTAGAAAAGAGACGCTTGAGGGGGGACATGATTGAGACATACAAAATTATGCAGGGGATGGACAGAGTGGATAGGGAGATGCTCTTTACACTCTCACATAATACCAGAACCAGGGGACATCCACTAAAATTGAGTGTTGGGCGGGTTAGGACGGACAAAAGAAAATATTTCTTTACTCAGCGCGTGGTCGGTCTGTGGAACTCCTTGCCACAGGATGTGGTGCTGGCGTCTAGCCTAGATGCCTTTAAAAGGGGATTGGACGAGTTTCTGGAGGAAAAATCCATTATGGGGTACAAGCCATGATGTGTATGCGCAACCTCCTGATTTTAGGAATGGGTTAAGTCAGAATGCCAGATGTAGGGGAGAGCACCAGGACGAGGTCTCTTGTTATCTGGTGTGCTCCCTGGGGCATTTGGTGGGCTGCTGTGAGATACAGGAAGCTGGACTAGATGGGCCTATGGCCTGATCCAGTGGGGCTGTTCTTATGTTCTTATGTTCTTATGTTCTTAAAGAAGACAAACAACAAGATTAGGAACTGGGGTGATTAATTTTATTATTAATTAGGCTGTTGATGTATTTAAGTAGCAATTGATTTTCAGCTTGGAGGCAGGCTGTGCAACATGGACTGTCCCAGTTTGAAGAGACACTTGGCCAACAGACTGAGGCAAAGAGACAAAGAAGGAAGGCCCATAGCCAGGGAGACAGACCAGGGACAGACTGCACTTGCTCCCAGTGTGGAAGGGATTGTCACTCCCGAATCGGCCTTTTCAGCCACACTAGATGCTGTGCCAGAACCACCATTCAGAGCGCGATACCACAGTCTTTCGAGACTGAAGGTTGCCAATAGTGCAATAGTGCAGTAAAGGCATATAAGAAAATGAGTCTTATGCCCTAAGGCACTAACAATCTAACAGCCCAATCCAATTCCCCCCCCCCCAGCCCAGAGCGTACAGCACTGACAATAGAGAGTGCACTGCATACTATGGGCTGGTGGGAAACCAAACACAGGAAAGGTAAGTAAAGAACATTTTTACTTACCTTCCTGTAGGCTGCCTGGCATAAGTCTGAGAAGACTCAGGGGGGTCCAGGCCTGGAAGGAGGGACAGGATCTGGTGTGTGCAGCTGGCATCAAGATCCACCCCCCTCCTGCCTGATCTCTCCCTGCTACCAACTTACCAAAGGTTGTGGAGGTTCTACTGGTCAGTGTCACCTGCACAGAGCCTTCAGGTGGCGGCAGCAGTGGTGCATCTGCTGGTGGCATTCGCAGAGGGGGGGCACAGCGCAAAGTTTTTCAGGGCACCTCAATGCAGCATATAAGCTGCCCCTCCCCTTACCATTGAAGCCATTTCAGGCCCGGAATGCCACCAGGGGTGAGGGGGAGAGGCAGCTTACATCATACATTAAGGTGCCCTGCAAAACCTGTGGCCCCCCCCCCCGGAACGCCACTGGCACCTGCTCCATTAGTGGCCTGGGCCTTACAGCCAGCCAAGGGAGGTTATACTCAAGAAAGGACTTAGTAAGTGGCCCCTAGTTCCTATTCCTCCTCTTCTGGATACAAGGACCATGTTCATTTTGCCTCACCCTTATGCCACTACCACAATCTGGCCAGGTTAAGTGCCATTTACAGAAGCCTCCCCCCACCTAAACAAACTGCTATGAGGGAAGTAAAAATCCAGAAAGGCTGCTGCTTAACAGAAGGAAGATAGTGTCAGTGATGGGATGAAAGCAAGGACAAGACTGAAACTGAATCCCTAGGAGGACTTCAGTGAAGCAGAGTGCAGTGCAACAGTCTACCAAAGAAAAATGGGGCAGATTCATTATTTGGGGCATTTTGAACCCAAATGGACAGATCCCAAATGGACAGCTGGTGCAGCTGCAATGCAGCCCCGAGGCAAGGGAACAAATGTTCCCTTACTTTGTGGAGGCTTCTGTAACTACCCTCCCACCACAGGTTATAGCACACACCTCATTGGCATTGCTACACCAGGGCTGGAAATTTGGCCCTCAAAGAGGTATAGTTTTGGTTAGCAGTATATGTTGGCAACCTTCAGTCTCGAAAGACTATGGTATCGCACTCTGAAAGGTGGTTCTGGAACAGCGTCTAGTGTGGCTGAAAAGGCCAATTCGGGAGTGACAATCCCTTCCACACCGGGAGCAAGTGCAGTCTGTCCCTGGTCTGTCTCCCTGGCTATGGGCCTTCCTTCTTTGCCTCTTTGCCTCAGACTGTTGGCCAAGTGCCTCTTCAAACTGGGAAAGGCCATGCTGCACAGCATGGTTAGCAGAATATTTTGGAAATAGAAAACGACAAGTTCTACTTCTTTAATGTCCTTCTGGGTACTTCATCCCCTCAAAGCAGAGGTGTATGGGCACCTCAGTTTTGGAAATGAATGCTGAAAGATTGATGGAGTTCGGTGGGGTGACTCATGACTCTTTGTGTAGCCTGATGTTGCTTCCCAAATTACTTATTTCCTACAAATGTAAGAAAACTCATATGTGCTGATTTATGTACCCTTAGCAGGGAAAACACTTCTGCTACACCTCAGATAATTCTGCAAATGGACACTTTCACCATAGCAATTGTTTCCAGATAGGAAAAATATAATGTATTAAGTAGCCCTCAGGGTGCACTTGCACCCTGAGTTAAATTGGCCAAAGCTGCAATTCGACATGAAAACACCAGGCAGGTCAATCGCATACAGTTTCCTGAGCATGTCTGTGAACTCAGTTCCATTGGCAATGCTGATAAATTGCAGTCCTGGTAGAACTACAACACATTTTTAACCTATATTCAATGCAACATGCTTCACACATTATATTTTAAGTTGTACACCTTAGAAAATGAAATCTGTAAATGTCACAAACACAGTTGGTGGGAGTCCAGCACAAAGATTAAAATGCGCCTTCTTTGATTCATCGCAAAGAAATCATCCCTAAAAAAATGCACTCAGGGAATGCACATGACATTTTCAGCACATGTGAGTTTGTGTTGCAGCCACCTCATTTCTCTCCTCTCTTAACATCTATAAACTGTACTCCCCAATGATATCAAAAACAAGCAGATAGACATTATGGGAAGAAAGAATATTTTATAGCATCTGAGGTCAGAAGAGAAAATGGAACATAGATGATCACCACATCTATGACATTTCCCAAAATGCACTGCAGTGCCCCTACTTAAAAATAAAAATTCCCAATTTTATTTTTTAAGAAATAGAACCTTCATAAAATGATATAACAGCATGGCATAGGAAGATAATTTGATAGATCAAGCATCACACATGCCTACAGGCCCTGGAGCATCAGAGAAAGTAATTCGGTAACATATGCCCAGTCGATTTGAACAAGCAAACCAAACACCAATCTGCTGAGGAAAGCAAACTTATTCTAAGCAAAGAAAAGCAAACAAAACCAGCCAATCTGATAAAGTGAACAGGACTTTCCATTCAAATTTCCCACACCATATTTGATGATTGGTTTAGACCCTGAGCATGTGAACATACCCCAGTAACCAAGTGCCTGAGACAAAAGGGTATGCATCTTATCACCATCATTCCATGTTGCCCATATTACTGTTCTACTACCCTTCCCTGACCTCAGCCAGCAATTTCCTGAAGCATCAGATCAGCATATCCAATTTCTAACAGAATGCTGTCCAAATAACTGGTCGGTCTCACAAAAGCACACCAAGACAGAGTGAGCGAAAACTGCAGCAAGATACATATTTGTATCATTTGGGCAGGAGGTGTGGTCAGGAGGTTGAGCTGTCACTTTGTCTGAAAAAGCTAGGTGAAAAGCTAGGCAGCCAGGATGACAACTGCACTGTGACAGGAACCATCTCGAGAAATGGAAGTATCTATGAGATAACTCATGGAATAATGTTTGTAAAAATCTCATTGGAAAATGGATTTATGTTCAGGCTACCTATGTAAACCACCTTGAGAAAGACTGTACAGGTGTGCGCCACAATGACATGGATACATTCTCCAATCCCCGTTGTTATGCAATTAAGTCATTAAGTGAACATTCAGTCCAATCTATTGCCTTTGTTGCGTAAACAGACACTCCCTGCCAGGCAGGGCCTAGGAGAGGGGAGTAAAGGGGGTAATTTGCACCCGGGTCCAGGGTCAGAAAGGGGGCCCAGAAGCCAAAGGAAGGGGCCCAGAAAGTTCCTGGGACCTGACATTTTCCTATCTCACCTGAACTCACTGCCAGCTCATAATGCTGCGGCACAACCATGTGCATGCAGTGTTAACTGCTGCGGATGCAAGCCATACACACCAGGCCCAGGAAAGCATCCATTACCCTCCTTAACACAGTGTCAAATCTGGGAGGAAACTGGCCTGCTACAGTAGCGCTTTGGCTTGTAGATCCCATAACCATGAAGGAGTGTATAGAAGCTCAGGGACCCTGTTGTGGGGCTACAGCTGCTGCAGAAATTCATTTTGAGCCATTCTAGTGTGAGCCTAATTACGATAATGCTAATATTCTGTAACCCATTTTCTATATTTCAAAAATTTTAGAGAGACTTAGGAGTGTGTTTGGTTTTCCATGTAACTTTATCTAGCTGCTAATGCCACATGGTCAGGTAGACCTGGTCTCTGCATCAAGAAACCTAGTACACCTGAGCTCCAAAGACTATTGTGGCTGTCAGCACTGCCCCCCCACCCTATTTTGCCCCCCATTCTGCCTGCTCCCATTGCCCTCCTTCCTCTTTGGGAAGGGGCCCAGAAGAAATTTTGTACCCCCTGCTAAAATTCCATAGGCCCTGCTGCCAGATATTAGCTGGCTGCACAGACTGCTGGAGAAAGATGGTCTCTTCTTTGCATTAAGAACCCCTCTGTTGTATAAACTGACACTCTGCTGCAGGTTATAGGAGACGCAACTGCCTCATTAAGAGCATTTTTATTTTACTTTGACCACCATTATACGTGCAGTCTGTTGTTAAGTGAACAGTTGTTAAGTGGTGCATGCCTCTAGTTAAATATCATGATAAATAAATAAATAGTAGGAACAATTAGGAAATGTCTTGAATTGCCCATCCATTCAATTAGAAAGCCAGAGTAATTGATTTATCCCAGTGGTTCCCAACCTTTAGGAGCCCACGGACCACTGAGGCAAACAGTGGAATTGGCATGGACCACATGCCTCCTTCCATCCCCGCCACTCAAAAAATATGATTCAATTCAGTAGCCCATGGGGGAGCGCTCAGTGAGGCACTGGAAATGCCAACTGCAGGGGATCCATTTTCTGCCCTCTCTGGTGGTCCATGGGGAGAATGGACCCTCCTGCAGCTAGCACATCTGCAAGCACTGGACCACCAGAGAGGGAGGAGAACGGACCACATACAGCAACAGCTGACACTTCACTGGTCCGTGGAGCGCTCAATTGGCGAAAGACCGGAAGTGATCAAAGACGATCATCGTTGTTGATTTTTCCTGAGACCTCGAAGACCACTTCTCAGGGTCTCACAAACCACCTGTGGTCCCCGGCCCGCAGGTTGGGAACCACTGATTTATCCCAAATACTCTTTGGGATTATGTTAGCCAATTCAAATGCACCCTTTTGGTCATGGTGCAGTCCTCTCCCAGACATGTGCCACTTCGGAATGTCGGAAGGTTCATTTATCTGATGCAGCCAGGCCATCTTTCCCTTCTGGTAGGAGCCTGCTGCTACCACTCTCATGGCTTTTCAAACCTTCAGGAAATGTAATTGTCTCCCATGATGCTCATGATTTACCCAAGGCCACCCAGTGGGACAGCCTTGGGAAAGTTATTATCCCTCAAATCCCATTACTGCAATGGAATTTGAACTCGGTCTTTCAGGTTCAAGCCAAGCGCTCTATCCTTGGAATCACATCACAAAACAGTGACAGATTCAGTAGTTCATACAAGGTACCTGACAAAGAGTAGACAGGGAGGCTGGCTAACCATAGCTGGGAAGCTGTTTCCTTGCTACAAGCTGAACCCAGCTGGTGTTCTCACTCCTCTGACTTGTGTGTGTGTGTGTGTTTTACATGACTATAGAAGGAGCAATCAGCCAGCTCCCAGGATTCCTAGCAACAGCCACAGCCTTGTCCCCGGGAAAGGCTTGCAGCAGCTGATGCGGTGATGACTCAGCAGCCTGGTTCTCTCTGGCCGCTTGCTGATCCCTGGCAAGAACTCCAGTCCAAGTCCTGACTCCCTTGTTTGGGTCAGTGATTACTTGCTGGCACCAGCAGATAAATTCCTGGATCCTGCTGGCCTTGGCATTAGAGAGCAGCCAACAAAAACTGACAGCTGCAGCCAAAATGGGTTTTTTTTTTCTCCACCTTGTTTGCTTAAAAACCAAAAGAATTAAAAACATAACTTAAAAAAAAAAACAACCTTAACTATGTTAGTAAATGATTATAGCCCAATAACAGAGGTCAGCATGAGCAGGTGTGAGGTGGAGATGGCATGTTTCTGCTGGCCTTTTGGGATGAAAACAGCTCACTGGGTTTCAGGGTGGGCTGGGGACACAGCATTGCATCATCAAAGGATTTGTTTATTTGGCTTAAAATAAAGTCTAAAACAGCAGTCTTTGGTTTCATGCATTCATGTTTCACCTGGTTCAAATTACAGCGAGTGCAGTGCGTTGGGATAGTTTCAAATCAGTGTCTCCGCTGAGATTCACTTTCACAATGTTGCACCTTATTATTCAGTTATAGTGTCTGAAGCAGACTGGCATAAACAGAGGACATTTTCACAAGAGATCGCTTTCACAAGGTATGTGTAACATTAACAGCCCAATCCTCAGCTGACCGGGGCACGCAACTGTAGCGGCGCCGAGAACAGCTGCTGCTGCATCCTACATGCCTCAGCCTGCCATGGGCGGCGCCTCGGGAGAAGGGGACTTTTGTCTCCTTCTCCCAAGTAAGGAAAGCAGCCCCACAATGGGGCTACTCATTTTACCGCCGACCTTGCCATTCAGCTCAGCTCCACCAGACCCGCTTCTCTGCCTCCCTGCTCCCTCCCACCAGCACACCTCCTGCCTGCCCTCTCTCCACCCCCTGCCTCCCCATCACACCTCATCCCTGCCCTTTCTCCACCCTCCACCCGCTTCCCCCCTCCCCGGAATGCCTGCTCCCCGCCCCCCTCCCCACCCTCACTTACTGTGCCACAGCTCTGTGATCTTGAGACTGCTGAGCAGTGGAGGCCGGGTGCCTGCCAGCCAGTGCTGGATTAGCATGAGCGGTAGCCCGGCAGTAGGACTTGCAGACGTGCCTTACGGCATGTTTGAGAGTGTGCAGCGGCAGGAAGCCACTGCACTGAGCTCAGGATTGGGCTCTAAGTCCCCACTGGAATCTGACCTACTGCTACTCTTTGTATTTAATGACCTTCAAGCCCTTCTGTTTATAAAACCCTATGTCAGAATAAACCAGTTTCCAAGGTATCAAAGTGTACTATTTATGCAACACTTCTAATACACAAGAAGTCCTTCATGCTCCCATTTCACAGACAGGAGTGTGGAAACCAAGTCATACATTATGTGTAGTTCCGTGATTATTTTTCCTTTTTAAAGTAAAGTAAAATTACTTGTGTGAATCTGAAATCTTGAGAGGAGAACCAGTGGTGGGACTACTTCACCCTTTCTCTGACAGTTTCATCAGCTCAATATTTCCCTGCCCTCAAGCTGTTTTTCCACCAGTGGTGGTTCCCCATGCATGGGTAGGAAAGCGAGTGGACAAATGGCTGCCACAAAAGGGGTTAAGTAGCCCCTCTCTCCCATCACACTTCCTTTACTCAAGATTCCAGCCTCCCTTGGGTACTCTTCTTTTTGGGGAGGGAGGGGGCAGGGTTAAAAAAAAATGAAACTATGTGTAATATGGCCCTAAGTCTTAGTGACTTACCCCAAACCACCCAGTGATCACACTTTTGCACTCTTAATTTTCTATTTATAGATGAGATTACCATCCCCAATTCATTTATCTGCATACAATGGGGAAGCATAACACAGTGGTTATAGGATGCTCTGATCTACAGTAATCCATATTCAATTGCTTCCTTGAATATGATAAACTTTTAGGCCAGGTCTAAGCTGGGATAGAGAGCTAGTGTGGTGTCGTGGATAAGATTATCAGACTAGAATCAGAGAGAACCAGACTAAAATCCCCATTTAGCCATATAACTCAATGGGTGATCTT
This sequence comes from Tiliqua scincoides, assembly GCF_035046505.1. Taxonomy (NCBI): domain Eukaryota; kingdom Metazoa; phylum Chordata; class Lepidosauria; order Squamata; family Scincidae; genus Tiliqua; species Tiliqua scincoides. The sequence continues at coordinate 285,083,556 of NC_089821.1, forward strand.
GGTCTCTCAGCTTAACCCAGCTCACAAGATTACTGTGAGAATAACATGGGGGGAGAAGTGTCTTGAGTGCTGCCTTGAGCTCTTCAGAGGACAGTAGGATAATAATGTAACACTGATGTGCCTCAGAACCAGATAAATAGGCCCTCACTGACACACATCAAGCCACTCCTTTCCGGCCCAGCTCCTCAGCTGCAATATGGGAATAATAATAATTACTTACCTTGCTGTAAGGACAACATCAAGGACAATATCAAAATAATACATGTGAAGTGATTTGCATCTCCAAAAGTTTATTGTTCCTAAATTTTCACGCTGCCCTTCAACAGTTTCCATAAATTTAAACCAAAATGTAAGAAATAAGAAAAACAAATGAACTCGAAATCACACTAACCACCAGTTTAAAACAGTGATTTTTTTTAAAGCAGTATGTTTCATATTGGGGGTTCTCCTTGTGCTACTGGTTTTGATTTAATTTTATTTTTATTTTTTGAATGATCTTTCCTCTTTGTACTGCTGTCATAGGGGGGAAGAAAAGGTTGCATCTGCTTCCACTACCCCAAATTAGGAAGACTTGGTGAAGCTGCAGTGATCCAAAATGGGAACTGAAGGGATTGTGGTTCACGAGAAGGAGGAGCTGCCCCCCAAGTTTGCTTGCTCAGGGTCTGCGCCGGGTCTCCCTTCCCAACATTCCCTCCGAAACATAAAGATGTCTGTGCACAAGCTGCCTTCTCAGCAGCAACGGTGGCCCCGCCTCACAATCTCCAACCTCCTTCCTCCGAGCTGGAAATGAGTAAAACATAAATGACCTGGAAAGAGCCAGGAGGGGCCTTTGGTCCCCCAGCTCCCTGGCAATGGCCGTGTATAGTTACAGTTTAATCTTGGAAATGTCAGACAGCTGTTCCTGGTTGCTAAGAGACCAGTGCACATTATGCAGATGTCGGGGACCTCAAATGTCTGCCGGAAATTGCAGCTTGCGTTGTGCAAGGAGAAACACACATTTCCCTGTCTGGGGAGCCCAGCAGGGACCTGCATTCTCCCCTCCCCATATGCATACACACATCCCCCTCCCCAAGCCTTGAGTGTTTTTGGGTGGGGGCAACTACACAGGCAGCCAGCTTAATGCTGTCTGGAAAATAAAATGGCACACAGCACATCCAGAAAAAAAAGTGTGTCTCAGCTTCATAGAAGGAAGAAAGGCAAACTGTGCGGCACACAGAAAAGCTCTGCACTGGAGTCAGCTGCTAATTGAGGCCATATTTGCAATGCAGGATTTGAATGGTTTTTTATATCTAAAGTACAAAAAGTAACAACTACCCTGGCGAGCATGTCCATTCATTTCATAATGGTTAGCTTCTGCTTTCTATCTAGCATTATCCCCCTTTGCTAGAGCCATCCCCTGGCCCTAAACTAAGCTCCTGAAGGAAACAGAAAGGTACAGAGAGCTGACTTGCTTCACTATTATTTGATTTCTCACTGCTTGGTGACATCATTTGATGACCATCAGCGCAATGCATTAATTGACTTATGGCGCAATCCTAACATGGCTCTGAGCTACCGCAGCCGTTGCTGCACTGGCTCAGAGTAACGCAAATGTGCCATAAGGAATGGGCTGTCAGTTGAAAAGCATTGTGTCTGCAGTGATATATAGAAGTTTGATTGTGTGAATGTGATTGATTCACACATGCAAGCCTGTAATGGAAGTGCACATGATCCCTCGAGGAGATAGGGTGTGGTGTCAACAGTGACCCCTTGCTCTGACAGGTCTGGAAAGCATGGGATTGATACCAGGGCCTTAGATAGCAGGGAGTGTGCTGCACAATTGCAGCCACTTGGAGGTAACAAGGCACTCAGGGTTAAACGGAGCACCTGGAGAAAGGAGAGGGTGTGGGTGTAGAAAGAAGAAGGCTGGAGAGACGGGAAGTTGAAGAGGCTGAGAGCAGAAGGAAGGAGCTTGAAGGAAAGAGGATGGACTGACTAAATGGACTGTATGAATGGAGACCGCTGGAACAGAGACTGCTGGAGACCGGTGGCTGGCACACCCAGGAGCTGCTGGGAACCAAGGTGTTGCTGCAGTGGCTAGAGAAGCTGCTGATGGGACAGTGGAGGAAGAAGGTACTCTGTAGGTTGAACAGGCGAGCTACCCTGGTGGTGGGGTCCAGCAGTGCTTTTTGAAGGATTAGGGCTATTTTGAGTGAAGAGGGGAACTGGTTAGCTTATAGTGGGCATAAGTTCTCTAAACCAAGTTTGGAAAGGGAATTTGGCAAAACAAAGCTTTTCCCTTACATTGCTGTCAGATGATGAACAAGCTCGAAGACATGCCAGAGTCTACCTACACCAGCATGATGCGTACGTGGGTGCAAAATAGGGGATCAGAATTTCTAGTGGGAAAAACACTCAAGGATGACCTTAGCTATGCTGATGGCATAGAAGAAGATGTTACAGTACTGTGTGGTATGATTCTAATGTCATTCACACTCAAAAATCTCAGATGCTTCCTGGTGAAATACAAGCTAATCAGGGTGGATAGTTTGCTGGGTGGAGGATTTGCAGGATGGAGGGTTTGCTGACCTATTCCTACCTGATGGGTGCAGTGTAATGTGGCCCATAATAAAAAGAAACAGATATCTGGGCAGCAGTACATGTTTACAGAGAAACAGGGATGCTTTGTACAGGTAGCATTTGTCATATTCTACTATTACTTTCTCTAGTCTTGTTTCTTTTGAGTGCCAACATTTTTTCTATAATTATAACTGGAATTCTTGAACTTTTTTGTCTCCCTCTCAGTCTCCCTAATTTGCTTTAAAGGCTTTCAGTACAGAAGCTGCTCCGTCTTTCTCGCTTCCTCCATGTCATGGAAGATCAGGGTTTTTTTTAAATTTACCAGCCTAATTTTTTAGATCTGGGTCCTTTTCCCCCTCTCTCTGTTTATTGTTTTTGAAAGCTTTACAGACCAATGATCCATCTTGCCCAATAGCCTGTTGGGGACTTCAGTTTGACCTGGATAAAATACAAGAAGCTCAGAAAAGAGCATTTCCAAATCATGGAATTCGGCACCCCACGCCAGAGAGGGGACACCCATCCACCCACAGAAGGGGGTATCCAATCATGCGGTGGCCTAAGGTTGCAGGTCAGAGAATAATTTGTTATACAGACATTGCACGGACTTTCCTGTGTTCTTTTTATAGCAGGTTGCCTGGCTCCGCTGGCAGGGGATCCCAGATCTAAGCTTGGGATCCAGGACACAGTGGCCACCCACACATAAGGAACTTAAATAGCATACCCAAGCCCCACCCCACCCCACATGAGTTATGACAACTCATCTTTCACATCTGCTGAGTGTTGTGAATATGTACATGTTAGGCCTTGGTTAGCATGTAGAGCCTGAACCAAACTATGTCAGTAACGGAGAAGTTGCTAGCAGTTCCTAGCTGCAAGAATGTGAGTAAACAAACACAAAGATTGTTGTCTCTCCTCTGCTGGCCAGAAAGGACAGACAACAAGAATTACAACCCATTGGAATGTAGCACCTTTGCAGACAGAACAGAGCCTTATCAAGCTGATGAAATGCAGCTGTGGATCTCCAGTTGGGAGGGGTAAGAACTACGAGGACTAGCAACCAGACCCACTTAGAGAAGGTTCTGTCCTCAAAAGTTTCTGATTGGACAGTCTAAGTAAGTATGAAGTCACCTCAGTACAATTAGCATAAGAAGTATAATAATGAGGCCCAAACGGTGGGTCCAGGCCCTTCTTGGACAGAGGTTTTGGGTGCAACATCCTGCAGGCTGTGAGCTCCATTGTCCAAAGTGGAAATCTATCCTCACAGGTAGCCTGGAGCTAAAAGATCTATAAGCAGCTGACCCAGGTGAGAGATAGGGATTAAAGCCAGCTAGCTTTATTATTTTATTGTTGATATGTTTCCTAGATGTTTATGCCTCTAGTATTTGCTGCATTATGTAACCTTATGTATTTAATAAACTAAAATCTCTTTTACTAAGTTGTTTCATTGTTTGTTGGGGACAAAGGTTCAGAATCCTGCCTAGCCATTCAGCAAGCTACCAAGTGCTCATTGAGGTCTAGTAACTTGAGGACTGAAGCTTTAATTGGAGAAAGCGCTCAGTGCCTGCAAGGGATAGAATTAAGCCTAGAGGGTCTCAGTATCCCTGGACTGAGGCACTGGTACATACAGGGTGGTGGCAGTACTACTAAACAGGGGGCCTTGAGGGCTTTAGGGTTTGAGAACCAAGAACTCTGAGCACCCCAAACCCCCCCAAGGCTGCGACAAGTTGGGAGGGGTAAGAACTAGGAGGACTAGCAACTTCTCCATTACTGACTTAGTTTGGTTCAGGCTCTACATGCTAACCAAGGCCTAACATGTACATATTCACGACACGAAGAACATAAGAACAGCCCCACTGGATCAGGCCATAGGCCCATCTAGTCCAAGCTGGACTAGATGGGCCTATGGCCTGATCCAGTGGGGCTGTTCTTATGTTCTTATGTTCCAGCTTCCTGTATCTCACAGTGGCCCACCAAATGCCCCAGGGAGCACACCAGATAACAAGAGACCTCATCCTGGTGCCCTCCCTTGCATCTGGCATTCTGACACAACCCATTTCTAAAATCAGGAGGTTGCGCATACACATCATGGCTTGTACCCCATAATGGATTTTTCCTCCAGAAACTTGTCCAATCCCCTTTTAAAGGCGTCTAGGTTAGACGCCAGCACCACATCCTGTGGCAAGGAGTTCCACAGACCGACCACATGCTGAGTAAAGAAATATTTTCTTTTGTCTGTCCTAACCCGCCCAACACTCAATTTTAGTGGATGTCCCCTGGTTCTGGTATTATGTGAGAGTGTAAAGAGCATCTCCCTATCCACTCTGTCCATCCCCTGCATAATTTTGTATGTCTCAATCATGTCCCCCCTCAGGCGTCTCTTTTCTAGGCTGAAGAGGCCCAAACACTGTAGCCTTTCCTCATAAGGAAAGTGCCCCAGCCCCATAATCATCTTAGTCGCTCTCTTTTGCACCTTTTCCATTTCCACTATGTCTTTTTTGAGATGCGGCGACCAGAACAGGACACAATACTCCAGGTGTGGACTTACCATAGATTTGTACAATGGCATTATAATACTAGCCGTTTTGTTCTCAATACCCTTCCTAATGATCCCAAGAATAGAATTGGCCTTCTTCACTGCCGCCGCACATTGGGTCGACACTTTCATCGACCTGTCCACCACCACCCCAAGATCTCTCTCCTGATCTGTCACAGACAGCTCAGAACCCATCAGCCTATATGTGAAGTTTTGATTTTTTGCCCCAATGTGCATGACTTTACACTTACTGACATTGAAGCGCATCTGCCATTTTGCTGCCCATTCTGCCAGTCTGGAGAGATCCTTCTGGAGCTCCTCACAATCACTTCTGGTCTTCACCACTCGGAAAAGTTTGGTGTCATCTGCAAACATAGCCACTTCACTGCTCACCCCTGTCTCCAGGTCATTTATGAAGAGGTTGAAAAGCACCGGTCCCAGGACAGATCCTTGGGGCACAATGAGCACTTTGCCAATATCATGCCAAGGTAATTCTAGTAACTGGGGTGGTGGTGGTGTGTGTGGAAGGAGACTGCTGAAGAAAATAAATGGGGCCAGGTAAACAGCACTGCAGCAGTAGTGAGTGAGCGGTTGCCATGGTGACTGGAGCGAGGGAGCAGAATGATCGATAGGCCTGCGTCTCCTCATCTGGCTGCCATCCACGTGCTGCTACAGAGCGAGGGGTGGGGAATCAAAAAGCCACAAGCAGGGGGGACTCGGCCTGAGATTCAATATGCAGCAGCAGCTCAATCAATACCTCATTGGGTAGCGAGTAATTGGCTCCCTCCCATGCTGCCCCAGCAAAGCTGAGAGACGTGTCCCCTTGGCCTTACTCACGTATTCCGTTCCAATTTATCAATGGAGTTTGCTCATCTAGTTGATTTGTTTATTTGCTTGAAAAGCCTTCCTCTCCACCCCAGCCCTTTCAAGCCAGATTGGATGCTGCAGTGCCCAGGACAGGCTATCCTTCACTGTACTGACTTATTGTGATGATCATTCTTTGGTTTCTCGCCTTCTTTTTCATGAAGGCTAACTGTGTTGCACACTGACCGCCCCCCGCCCCCCCTGAAAGCTTGCTGGCAGATAAAAAAGGGGTGGGGGGGCTTTCTGCTTTCATGATTGTGAACCGCACTTCTCAGGGCACTACACCTGATGAAACAGAGCTGCAGGCACACAGGCACCACCAAACAAATGAAGCCAAATACATCCCTCCCCCCCTGCTTTTTCCCATTTGTGCTTCATCGCAAAATGTTTGATGAATGACTTGTGACTGGGATTGGGCCCAGTCAGCAGCCACAGACAAAGAAGAGCCCCTCCCTTTCTCCTTGGCAGTGGGTGGGTGTTGGCAATTCCTGGCGGAAAGTAGTAACCTGTAGCAGGCACTGCAAAGGTAAGGGAGGGAAAGCCATAGAGACAGGAGGAGACCCACTAGAGGACACCCTACCAAAGACACCTACCCCCTCACACCAGTAGTTGGCCTTGCTCCCACAGGCCAGCCAAGTTATGGGTGATGGGAGGCTGAAGTGAAAGAGAGAAGAGGAAGAAAACGGGCAGGTTGAGAGATTAGGTCACTAGCTGAGGAAGGCAAGGAACACCAGGGATGATGAACAACTTAGACAGGCAGTACAGCATGCCATCATTTTGCAAAATCATCTCTGCCTGAGTGTTTCCATACATAACATTTTGGTTATCAGTTATTCTAATGTGCCATACTGGAGAGACTTAAACCACAGGTGCTTCCTGGTAGCCCAAATGGCCGACCTGGGGATAAGTGGGAGCAGCAGTGGGCAAATAAGAAACTGATGCACACACTTCTGCACAGTTGTATGTACTTTAATGATTTCATTCATACCCAAGCCTTTCTCCAAGGGACTCAGATTCGCATACAACATTTGCCCATGTGTGTGGCAGTAAGCAAGCTGAGATAGGGGTTTTGAGGAGGAGGCAAGTCTGTCCTGCAATCAGAGTGTGAAGCTGTCTTGAAAGTTACAAAACAGGTAAATTCAAACAATTTAAATTGGTCCAGTCAAAGGTATAAGTTTATCTTTGTACATTTAATTTGTTCTGCCATAAGAACATAAGAACAGCCCCATTGGATCAGGCCATAGGCCCATCTAGTCCAGCTTCCTGTATCTCATAGCAGCCCACCAAATGCCTCAGGGAGCACACCAGATAACAAGAGATCTGCATCCTGGTGCCCTCCCTTGCATCTGGCATTCTGACATAGCCCATTTCTAAAATCAGGAGGTTGTACATGCACATCATGGCTTGTAACCCATAATGGATTTTTCCTCCAGAAACTTGTCCAATCCCCTTTTAAAGGCATCCAGGGCAGATGCCGTCACCACATCCTGCGGCAAGGAGTTCCACAGACCAACCACAAGCTGAGTAAAGAAATATTTTCTTTTGTCTGTCCTAACCCTCCCAACACTCAATTTTAGTTGATGTCCCTTGGTTCTGGTGTTATGTGAGAGTGTAAAGAGCATCTCTCTATCCACTTTATCCTTCCCATGCATAATTTTGAATGTCTCAATCATGTCCCCCCGCAGGCGTCTCGTTTCTAGGCTGAAGAAGGCCTGAAGAGGCCCAAACGCCGTAGCCTTTCCTCATAAGGAAGGTGCTCCAGCCCAGTAATCATCTTAGTTGCTCTCTTTTGCACCTTTTCCATTTCCACTATGTCCTTTTTGAGATGTGGTGACCAGAACTGGACACAATACTCCAGGTGTGGCCTTACCATCGATTTTGTGTGCCATTGCTATAAAAGAAACCCAAATCTTGCCATGCCACTTATAGGGCATACAACTGTCTCTTCTATAAGAATGCTCGACTGTCTCTGAGTGGAGCACCCCTCATATATATATGAAGCTGCTTAGTGAATCAGACCATTGGTCCATGTAGGTCAGGGTTGTCTACACTTGCTGGCTGATCTCCAGGTTTTAGCAGTGAGAGGTGAGCCTTTCCTAGCCTCAACCTGGCAGTGGCTCATCAAAGTTTAAAACAGAGATCTTTCCTAACCTTACCTGAAGATGCCAGGGATCGACCCTGAGGCTTCTACAAAGAAAACGTGTTCAACCACTGAACTTCAGGCCACTGCCCTCCTCCCCAGTCTGCTAGGATCCTGGGCAATCTGCTTGTCCTAGGAATGCCCTCAGCCTGCAGGACAGCACCAGAGCTAGTGGAGAATAATTTAAGTTGTAGGCTGTGATGCAGCACAGAAGCATTACTGTATGATTAATGGGTGCTATTAATTCAGGAGAGATGCAGTCTTCACTGAGCAGTAAAAACTCAGGAGAAATATCAGACAACAGTCACTGTCTAGTGAATGAATGAGCATGGGTACAGGTGATTTTTTAATACTATAGTAGCCAGTTGACTTTCCTAGGATGAAGGAAGGTTACTTGAGACGCAACTGGTCACCTCCAGAATAAGCGAGCAGGGTTTCTGACACCTTTTACAGAATACATGATAACAGCATTTGCAGGCAGTATCATAATCAAGAACATGCCAGTTTTCAAACTCAAGCATTTAAAAGGAAAGAATTGCCAGAACAGGCACAACATAACATCAGCCAGTCTTCAAGTTCACATGTAGAATTATAGACCTACAAGACTGGAATGAATCTGAATACATCATGTCAAAGCCAGAACTAGCATCCATGCCCAAGCTGCTCGGAGGGCAAAAATGGCAGGAAGGTTTCTGGGAACTGCCTTTCCAGGGAATTCTGCAGACCACATGGCTCCCCCCACGCTTCCTTTTTTAATAATAGCATAAGGGGAGAGAAAAGAAGCAAGGAATTTTGGATTGTACCATGGGACAATTGGAGACTTCTCCCCTCACCAGCAGAATCTAAAGCCAGGGGATGGATGCTAGTGGAGATATGGGGATCAGGAGCCAAATCAAGATATGGGGATCAGGAGTCAAGCTGGAAGCCATAAACAGTGATTTTCAGAAAATTGTTCTCAAGGTCCTGAACGTTCCAAATAAATTATCTCTTGAGTATAGTCCAGGGGTGTCCAAAGTTTTTGGCTGGAGGGCCACATCATCTCCCTGACACTGTAAATTTTAATTTACATTTAAAATTTGAATAAATTTGCATAAGTTTACATAAATGAATATATTAAAGATGAACTTATATGAATGAATGAAGGTCTGGCAATAGCTCAAGGCCTATAAAAGGCCTTGCACAAAGCAAGGCTGGCCTTTCCTTTGCTGCCTCTGCTGCATCACAGACATGAGACAGCAAGCAGTGGAGGGAGCCCTCATCCCACAGCTCACGCAAGAGGTCAAACAGTTGCCCTCACGCTGAGAGCAGTTGCGTCGGGCCAGTGCGGGCTCCAACAAATCTCTGGAGGGCCAGAGGCTCATTGGAAGGGCCGCATTGGGAAACCTCAAGGGCTGCATGTGGCCCCAGGGCCGGGGTTTGGGCACCCTTGGTATAACCCATAGTATAATAGATTGTGAACAATACTGATAGGAAAAATTGCTAAGATGATTCTAGTTGGCAAAAGCAGTTTCTTAGAGTCTGGAAATACCAGCCTGATGATGCTTTGGGGATAGCGCTGCCTGACGGTGTGCCTGCTTCCTCACTACCTTGCACAACACACATAGTTGCAAAATAAAGGATATTACCAAACATCATTTCAATATCTCATGCTCTTTTTCCTCCAAAGGAAAGTGCCTCTGTAAAACTGTCCTAGAACAGTTTAATTCTGAAGATTAATTCTGGAGATCCTGGAGATTAATTCATCAATCAGGGAAATGGAAAGCATAAAATAATATTGTAGTGTTTCATAAGCAAGGAGCAGAAAGTAATGAAGTATTCAATGTCCACATTGCAGTGGTTAGAGGGTATACAGACAATGATTTGTAAGACCTGAGTTCAAATCCCTTCTCAGCTATGCTGTGTACTTGGGTACAGTGCGCCAGTTACCAACACTCATGCATACCTACCTTACAGGGTTGTTGTGAGAATAAATGAGGAAGCATTTAGGCCATCCTTAACTCTCTGGAATAAAGTGAGATTAAAAACAGTTAAATAAAAAGAAATGTAGGCTGGAACTTTTTGAAGGTCAAATCACACATACTACCCATCACTAAAGGACAGACTGAATGCAGAAGTGGACTGAAAGTAGTCCTTTTATCTGTAAAAACTAGCCACAAGGGCCCAATTCAGCCTGTGTTATATATATTGAGGAAGGGTTAACACTGTACTGTTTTTATACTGGTGGCAGTTTTGCCCCCATAGTAGCTGTTTGCAGCAAGATAGTAAAGCAAATCAACACAGGGAGAAAGCTTGAATAAAATGCTATATTGATTTTTGTTAATAAAGTTCAAGGCAATCACTTTCTGATTCTCTCATTTGTGTGATTTTAAATGGAAGAAATTAAGGAACCTCTTCAAATAAGTAAACCAGTCCCTTAGGGCTTATTTCTAATTCATGCTTCTCTCGCTTCTAATTTATAAGGCAACAGGCACTGCGTGGCAGTTGCTTTCCCCCCTGCTGGAGATTTATTCATTTCTATCATCATGAAGGACCTTCCTTGGTTTACTTACCACCAGCAAAGAACTTCAGGGACTCTCAGTCTGTTTTAGAAAGTAGTTAGCACTCAAGTTGGGAAGAGAAACCATACAGGTTTAATTAGGCAATGCCTTGACAACATGTCTTGTCCTCTGGGACAAAAACAAGCACGTGACGCCATCTTCTTCAGTGTACAGCAAAAGCAGCCTCAGAGGTAAAATAACCAGCTGCTGATGTCACTATTAAAAACATAAACAGTCCTGATTTTAAGACAACAGATGTACTCTCCACCTGGTACCCAACTAGACATTATACAACCCATATTGTACTTACCCGCATTATACTCCCAGTCCTAGTGTCTGTGTGTGATGCCTAGGAAACATTATTTTTATCCTATACTGCCTCTCTCTCTTATTGTAACAATCTAAATTTCACCTAGAGGGTTTTGCATGTCTTTGCTTGTCTCATGTCATATTCCACCTTTAAGAACATAAGAAAGCTCTGCTGGAGCAAATCAAAGATCCTTCTAGTCCAGCTGGATGTGATGGCCAGGCAGATGTTTCTGGGAAGGAGGACATGGAGATAACAGCCCTCCTTTGGTGCTTTCCCCCAGCATTTTGATTCCAGAGGCACATTGATTCTGCATGTGGAAGTTTCAGTTAGCTATCACAGCAAATAACCATTGATGGACCCATTCATGAATTTGTTTTAGAGTTAGACCTTTTAAAAACCATGTATATTAATGGACCACATCCTGTGATAAGGAATTTCATAGATTAATTATGCTGCTTTTGCCAATTTTGTTGCTACTAGTATTTAACAATTATTTAACACTGATGTGCAGCACAATCCAATTCAGGTTTACTCAGAATTAAGGGCCCAATCCTATCTAACTTTCCAGTACTGATACAGCCTTGCTAAAGGGGCATGTGCAGCATCCTGCAAGGGGGGCAGTCATGGAGGCCTCCTCAAAGTAAAGGAATGTTTGTTCCCTTACCTGGGGGCTGCATTGTGGCTGCATTGGCACTGGAAAGCTGAATAGCATTGGGCCCTGAGTTCCCTTGAATCTGAAGAGGACTACTCCTAAGTAAGTTGTAATGAGCGCCCTGCCATTCCCCCCTGTTTTCTGCCAATTGTAATTTTTGGACACTTCTAGGTCCCCAGAAGATCCTGTGCAGCTTAAACAGTTCAAAATCAGAGTCTCCTACAAGAGACTGTTGGGAATACCATTACACAGGCCAACACACATTTTGCTTTCCTAAACGTTACACCAATTCCTGGGTATATTTGGGGTGCCAATTCCAAAAATGGCATCCATTTTGCCCTATCACATCTAGTTTTGGAGACACGACATAGCCTCTTTAGTGAATGGTTCAAGCAGCTTCCTCATGAGGAAGCCTACATTTCCACCATGTAGGAAAGCCTATCATGTGTCACCCGGTCCAAGAGGCCAGCACGTCACCCCCATGATGGACCTCCTCCAGTGCAGCGGGCAGGGAAATGACCTAGGTCTACCTTTGTCTACCTAGGTAAAAGGAGTGGGGTGGCTGGGTCACGGCTGTGTTATGACAATCACGGTATGACATAATCAAACTACATTGCTTAAATTCAAGCACAGGACTGCTCATGTGTGTTTTCTGCCAGGTCTGCCATGAAATCTAATGTTGGTTTACAGAAGGTACACCCACCTACTCTCCAATAAATGTAGGGATCAATATTCCTGTGACAATGTGATTAGGTAGTGACAGGGACTGTAATCCTAGCCAGATGCAGCTGGGAATTGTTTTGGTTTGTTGCTCTTTAGCCTCCAAGCCAACTTGCAAACTCTTTGCTTGCTTAGTGCTTGTACACAAGTAATTCTGGGGGTGCCATTTCTGATTGCTCTTGCAGGTGCTACTGTGGTTTTAATTTTTAATAAGAGCTTCTGGGGTTTGGTGCTGGGATTGTCGATTTGAACTGGACCATTTCCCCGATCCTGCTAGAGCTTGGTCTGCTGTTTGGTCTAGGAGCGAAAGCATCTGCCCATGGCTTTCAGGTGTCAAGCATGTGGTGGTGATGGTAGGGCACTGTTTGAATTGTTTCATTTTTGTCACTTAATCCTAAATACAGTATATCCAGGTACAAACCAATGAACTTCAATGGGGAAAGTCCCTCTTCACTGTTGCTGAACTGTTTCTACTTGACTCTTTGGGCTCCCCAGGTTGCTGATCCATAACATTATGGGCTTTGGGTCTTGACACACTGGGTCCCCTCCCCACTTCTGCATGGGCAAAGAGAGGAAAGGAGAAGGTCTCTAGTAGAGAAATAGTCTCTGGAAAAAGAATACAGGGTATATCCATCATGGTGAAGAGGGGCCAGGAAAAGCAAAAGAGTAGGCCAGGGTCTGTGGAGAAGAGTCACGTCTAACAACACTGCAATATGAATGAGCTTAAAGCAGTTCTACCGTTTCCATAGAAACAGCATGTGTGAGCTGCCTTTGAGAGACTTTGGAAGGTGAAGAGCAGGGACAGGCACACTCCCCTCACAGGGCCTTGCATTGCAGATAACTAATTATACAGGCCATCGTGCAGACATTTTTTTTTTCCTGAGCAGAAGCCAAGAGGCCTCTGACAGGACATCCTCTTCCCACAATGCAGAAGGCCTCAGGGAAAAAATAGTTCCCTCATTCTGCCCCACATTCTGTATGGAGTCTCTCATCTCATAAAAATAGAAGAAGAAAAAACAGCATTCATTTGATAAGGGTGGGATGCAGGGCATCCTCCATGGTGGATGGATACCACTGAAAAGCACTTCACTTTTCTCTCAGGTCTTCAGTAACTTTCTTCCCTTCTTCTTTCTTTCCATTCCTTACCTCAGTATATTTCCCCTGCAACTTCTTTTCTCCGGTTACAACCAGAAGATTTCAAAATTCAGTCTGCCTGCTGTGGTTCATCTTTCAGGTACATCCTCACCTGACAGCTTGCCCACCCCAAACCTCAGTGGCATGAGTGCTGTGATGCCTCAAACAACTTCACACATTACACAGGTTTGGTGTTGAACATGCGCTGAACGGGGCAGGGTTAATATGTCAAGCTAGGGGCATGAGGTGACAGGTTCAAATTTCGACTCAGCCATAAAGTACGCTGGGCGACTTTGGACCAGTCATTATTCTTATTCTAGGGTGGCATCCTTTCCATTGCTTTGGTTCAAGTAAATGTCACAGGCATACCGGAAGCAAAGAATGTTCCTAGATCACAAACTCTTCTCCACAGGGATGGCCCCACCAGTGCGCATAAATCCTGCAACCTCCTTGGGAAAGAAAGGGGTGGTTGTAGCTAGTCTTTTCTCATCCTCACACATATTTATGGCACAATCCTATCCTCAATTAGCACCAGCACTCTTGTTAGCCAGTGCAAAGGTGACATAAAGCACTTTGCGACCACATTAGAGTTAGGCATGCTGGTGGGAAGGCCAGAGGATGTCCCCTTATTGTGAGGAGACTTTTGCCTGCTAAACTCTCCCGTGGGATGTAGCATAGCCCTTGCCGGTACCACTACATTGGCACAGGGAAGTTTTGGTAGGAGTGGGCTGCCCGATGGTGCTGAAATATTTCTCTGAGCAAAAAACCAGCACTTTTTGCTTTGCATTAAAAATGCACTAAATTAAAAATTAACAGGAAATAGTAAGTTAGAGCCTAATAAATAAAAATTCAAGCCATGCAGTTCTTATCTTGAGGAATGTGGAAACGCGTTAGATATCTGAGCTCAGCAAGTCAAGCGGGTCCCATCCATATTTCATTCTGATATTGTGAGCTGAAGCAGCAGCAGCAGCAGGCCACAAAAGTAAAAAATGGAAAGAGATCGACAGTTAATTGGAAATGTTACATCTGCTGGATATGCAAAAGGCATAAATATTTATGCCCCCCAAAGCTTTTGAGTTTGCTCCGAAGTAGTAAGAGAGAATTAGATTCTAAAGAAAAGGCGCTCTCTCTTTCTCTCTCACCCCCCCTCTCTCAGTAAACGTGAGCAGTTTTTTATTCCCTTAAATGGGAGCACTTTGGCCTGTATGTTCCTTTTATTTATTCACTCCTGCCGACTTCAGTAGGAATTGCATATACTGCGTAGGTTGTTCTGACAAAGACTGAATGCTCTGGTTTCTCATTATGAAGTGAGAACGAGGGAATGAAGCCTGGAAGAAGAAGGTAAGAATCATTAGTAAATATGAAACTGGGAAAAGAAAAAAAATTAGCAGTGACTCAAAATTGCATGGTGATTTGCTGAAGTTGACAAGTAAATCTGTTCCCAGTTAGAGTACAAGTTCATCAGTGAAGATGTAATTTACAATAAAAACAGTAGTAAACAACAACACAAATCCTCACAATTTTAACAATGAGCAGGTGGTATTCAGCTACACGAGGATGTTAAAGAACTTAGCCATTGCAGGATAGTGAGCCAAAAAGATTTTGGAGAATATCTGGTGAAACAGTGTTATAACATGAAAATGAATTCTGTCTTCAAACCTGTATTCTGCCTGGCCTCTAGATTTGTGGGAGACAGGCACATTAATTGCACCTTGACATTAACCCAGTGTAGAAGTTGATGTGTGTGTGTGGGGGGGGGGAGTTACCTTCCCATGACCTAAGAAATCAGGCTGACACCATTGCATACATTTGGAGCTGCCTTGTATGACCCATAATCCATTTAGTTCCGTATTGTCTGTAATTGACAACAGCTCTTCAGGGTTTCAGACAGGAAACTTTCCTAGCCCTATCTGGAAATGCCAGAAAGTAAACCAGGGACATGCACTACTACATATATTCTACAACAGACAAATGTCCTCTCTCTAGTATAAGAACATCATCTATGCTCAAAGGGGCATTTTGTATACGGAAGGTATGCTATTGATACAATTAATTTCTCTCACCCAACTGTAATAAATTCCAGAATGACAGCCATGTTAGTCTGTCATGTGTTGCAAAAATTGCCAAGAGTCCTGTGGCACCTTAAAGATTAACTGATTCATTGTTTCATAAACTTCTAGAGCCCATCATCAACCAATTGAGCTTAATGTAGGAGTCTTACAGGGATACTAGACCTCTTGCATTTCATTTCCGTTGGGATCCACTGTTTCCATTTTTTTCAAGCGAGCTCTATTTCACAAAAGCTTCTACTACAACAAATCCATCAGACCAGGGGTCTCCAAACTTTTTGACCAGAGGGCCACATCAAATATCTGGTGCAGTGTTGAGGGCCGGAAAAAAAATTTAAATATAAAATTTAAATAAATAAATTAGAGATGGAACTTGGAGATGAGTGAATAAATGAATGGATGGGCTCATTCATTCAACCTCTCTGGTGCTCAGATCACCCTCCAGACACAACCAAAGCACAGCTCCAGTTGTGTTCAGTCGAGTGGGCCAGAGGCTCTCAGGGGACAAGAGGCTGGCTGCGGGCCACATATGGCCCCCGGGCCGGGGTTTGGAAACCCCTGCATTAGACTTTAAGGTACCACAAGACCTTTTGTTGATTATATTGCAACAAACAAATGGCTACCCTTCTGGAATTTTATTTATTGGTAACATTTTTATCCTTCCTCTCCATGAGCTCTAAAAACAATATTCAAAATAAAGGCACAATAATTAAAATAAGAAAATTATGTTTCAGTTTTAAAACAATTTTAAAAACTGTGATAAAGATAATCAGCAGCACTAACAAGAATAAGAATCATAAATGAGATGGTATAATCACACTGCCTGGCATTTAAAACCTAGAAGATTTACAGAACAAATAAGCTTTACTTTTCATCCTAAAAACAAGAAGAGAAGTGCACTGGAAGAGGTATACCTTCAGTAGCATCATTCTGTAACCTTGGAGCCACTGAGGCTATACAGTACTGTAACCGACATAGCTGTAGCTGTCTTTGCTTTTGGCAAATGGCGTCTCAGACGATGTCATTTGCTGGGGAGAGAAGGGGAGTGCCTCATGCAAAGCAAGATGCTCTCTGAGGATCAAACAACATATTACATGAAACACTTGTTTAATGATGATGTACTCTTTTTTCACTAAATAGCAGTCTGATCAGCCCCCCTCCCCCATAGATTAGGACCATATTGTGGGTGAAGTAGGGGCTTTTGTCCTTCCCATAATCTCAATCCAGATCAGCCCCCCCCCAACTGCCATTTACCTCTGGAAGCTCTTATTAGTGCCATTAGAGACAGTCCTTGAATGAACTGGGCTCTCATCCATTTAACTTCTGAGTAACTGTGTATGCCTAAAGGGTTTCCTCAGACCAACATGTCACCCTTGCTAGTATGTATGTACAGTATTTCTTTTTAATATGTACTGGGATCCTGAATGAAACTTTGAATTTTACAAGACAAATATTCTGCAGCTGGTGGTGGACATTGCTGAATGTACAGAGAATTCAGCATGGAAGGTGCACACATTGGAAATTGCTGGTCCACATTTGTACTCTACATGAGACTATTTTAGTGTCGTTCTTTTCAATGAGGTCAGCAGCCAGAAGTAGAAATTACCCCCCATGGACATCATAGTACTCAGGAAGGAAATGCTGGTTATGCTGTATAAGCAGTTCTGGCGTGGGGTTCTTTCCCCATTCCCTCTGCTTCACCCCCCTGTTCTAAACCCCCTGAAATTCAGGACAAGTTTTTCTTTCTTTTTTTTTTCTTTTTGTCAAAACAGATTTTCCTATGGGATTATTTCTTTGGCTCTCACTTTTCTTTCTGTTTCCATGACAACTGCAGCTGGCTCATATGTGTTGTTGCCATGGCAACCCTATCAGAGTTTTTTCATTTAAAGGATGCTGTGAAGTAGGAATTAGATTAGCATCCCTTGTGCTCTGTGCGGAGCACAACCTGCCTGTGCTGTTACGGGGCTGATGTGAGACATGCTTGGCAACAACCATAACCTTACTCCATTTCTTTTCTGCTATCAGCTGCTAAAGCCAGACCATGTTTTCTTGCTAGGAAAGACTGGAAAGTGGAGGAATTTGATGTTTGCATTTTACCAGTTATGCCATCTTACAGAGCGCTGCTTTTCATTAGCAAACCAGAAAAGTCTTTGCCCCCAAGACATTGCAATCAGAGAGCCTGCATGGTATACAGATTAGAGAGTAGAACCAGAGAAGCTGGCAGCTTAGGTTCAAAGTTTTACACAACCATGAAGCTCATTGGGTGACTAGTTACTGTCTTCCAGTCTAAGCTACTACATGGGATTGCCATGAGGATAAAAAGCTGTGGAGGAAGGAGGGTTAAAACACATGAAATAAATGGGTTGCTTACAAAGCTGTTTTCAAAGAGTGTTGTTGAAAGTGCCAGTCCTCTTCAAATGACAGGTGTTTTGTTTTCTCTGCATAGGTTCCAGTTTGCTTAGGCTTTCTTTTGACAAGGACTAGGTAGGAGGATCAAACTGTTCAATGATTTTAACGGCAGATAAAATAATAGTGTGTAGAAAATATTCTACACCTTACATCCCTCCTTGGTTATGGGCTAGTAATGAATGTAATTTTCCTGTGGTGTCCGTTACATGAAAGTCTTCATTAGTACAGAGGGTCAGGACAATTTCAAAAATGTCACCCAAAGAACTGTCGATCCAGTAGCCACTGAAAGGCCCAATCCTATCCAATTTTCCAGCCCTGGTGCAAACACAATGCCACCCCATGGTAAGGGAACAAATGTTCCCATACCTTAAGGATGCCTTTGTGACTGCTGCCCCACTACAAGGTGCAGTGCATGCCCCATTAGCACAGTTGCACCAGAAAATTGGATAGGATTGGGCCCGAAATCAGGTCAGACATTCCCAATCAGAGCTGGGCTGAATTTAAGCTATCTCTCCAATCTCAGACCCACATGTGACCTCTGCAATGGACCTGGATTTAACCATCCGACAGGAAAGTAAGAGCTTTCTCAGCAACAAGTCATTTTGCAGGTTGAAAATCTTTCTGTTTTAAATTTGGTGGGATAAGCAGTCAGCAAACACTCAGTTGGGAAGAGCAGTGTTGAAAATCAGCTGCCTATCTGATATAGCCCGGATATCAGTTAATGTTGGCAGAGGCAGCAATTGAGCAAGTGGTTGGGGGAGGGCTAAATTCAGCCTTGCCAAGTGCAGTATGTAAAAAATGTCTGTTGGCAGCAGCTGCAAGAGAGATGTAGGGCAATGGAGAAATCAAGTGATTGGCATAGAGAACATACTAAACTCAGCTTATTCTAAGGTGGCATGGTTCTGAATGCTCACAAACAGAAGCTCTTCTCTTCCACAGCATGTGGCACTAGAGAAGAATAGTTTTTCTTTGCTGATAATCATTGCATGGAGCTTGTACAGCATGGATCTTATTAGTTAGCACCAATTTGTTCAATATTGATGCTTGCTTTCATCTTTTGCTCCTTGCATATCAGATGCCAATGAATGATTACTTTCTGCAGTTTTATGCTTGCATTCTCATGCATCTTATCCCATGCATCCTCTCATTCCCTATTTGATTCCCATTTAACTATAACCCATTATGGGCTCTCGTCTTATACCCTGGCATATAGAACATGTAAGACAACATGCTAGTTGTCTACTGTTCGTGCTACTGTGTTGTAGCAACAAGATATCTAAAATATGTGGAGGTAAAGCTTTTCCCATCACATAATCTCTCTTTCTGGAAGCAAACAGGGAAATGCTGTAGTCCCATGTGCAATCTCTGACCGTTCCAGCTTGAGCTGGGAAACGTTAGTGCCTGAAATCCTAGAGAAGGGCTGAAAGCCACTGTTGACAATACCGGGCTGGATGAACTAATACTCTGATGGCCCAATCCTATGGGCATGTTATGCCGGCAGAACATGTTGTCTGCTGACATAACACACTTTGCAGTTGTCACAAATGCTACACTGCTGGAGTGCACAACATGGCCGCCGCTGCAAGGAGTGAGCAGTGGGGTCCATGTAAATTCAGACCAGCGAACCGCCAGTGCAAGTAAGGCTGCGCAGGAATTGGGAGGGAGGTGAGGAGGGGGTGGACCAGGGTGGGGATGGACAGAACAGGGAGGAGATGAGGTGGGGTGGAGGGCATATTGGGCCTGGGAAGAGGGTAGATTCAGCTGGTGGCACCTGCCAAATCCTCAACCCAGGCCTGATCTATCTTCACAGGTCAATGTGAACTGGCACAGGTCTGAGTTGACACAGTTTGGCAGGTGGGGCTTAGCCTAGGGCAATGGACCAAATGTTTCCTTACCCTGAGGAGTCCTCAACATGCAGAAACACCCCCATGGTTTACAGCAGACGCTGTGTGAGCACAGCTGAATCACCAAGGGGTTAATGATTTGGGCTGTAATTCAGTATAAGGCAGTTTAATATGTTCAGTTCTGAATTACAGACTTGCTTACAGCCCAATCTGCTTATGCAACTGCTGCCAAGTTGCACATGTGCAGAGAAAGCCCAGCAACCAAGCTGTGCATAATTAGTAACAAAGTTGTGCATGCACAGAGACAGCCTAGTAACCAAGCTAGCACAGCCTGGACTGTGGTTGGCATACCAATTTTCTGCAGAAAGGAATCTGCCTGCAGTGTGGGGTTAGGATTTGACATTGCCGCGCCTGTTCTGCTCTGCCTATGTCATGCCCATGACACACCCTAGCAACTCCTATGAAATGTCCCCAGTGCCATTGGCGTTTCACTGGTGGCTGGTCTGAGTCCGGTTTCCATTGGCATGGAGTTTCAGCCCCATTGTGTTGGCATTAGATTTGCTCCCATCAGCAGAAGCTGTCTTCTGCTGGTAGAAGATAGGATGGATAGGATTGGGTTATCTCTTATCATATTGCACATTGTGACACTGCAACACCAGAAGACTGAATTTGTCCTGATGTCCTTCCATTATAGGAGAAGGACAAATGCTGGGCAGCTTTTAGAAATTCCTCTGTGAAAAAAGAGATTGTGACAATCATAAATTGCCCAGTTGCCAGCTGGAAAAACAACTTCCCTGAGGTTTTAACTCACTGATCAACATGGCATCCACAGTTCCCATTTTCACTGAATTCATAACATCCAAATTATGTTAAAGAAATAGACTTGTGTATTTCAAGCTCCCACTGCTTTTTCTCCATTCCTGTTTATGGATTATGTAGGGTGAGAGCAGGCAGAAAGGACAGAGAGAGTTGTTTTCTGCCAGAGTCTGACACCTTTATTAGCTAGGTTATAGCGTGTTTCTGGTAGACAGGAGATTTACAAGATGGAATGCAGCCATTGTGCTTTTCTCATCTGTGCAGCAACAGACAAGCTTATTTCCATCTCTGCTCTGCTGCAGTGTCATTGTTTTTCCACACTGCCTGCATTTAATGCTGTACTTAAAAGTGCATTCATGTACATGTCTCTGCGTTAAACTGCACTTTTTACAGTCTGCCCTTCACTATCAGATTGGGTTAGATGGATGAAACAAATGGACAAGATAAGCTAGATGTGGGCAGGATAGTTTACTGTGAACAGTGAGGAGCAGCAATAAGCTCTGGTTTTTAGAGGCACTCTCTTAGTTCTGAGTGCCATTATTGAAGGTCTGGATAGAGGGTTCTTTTTACCAAGGAAAGTTGGTTTTTTCTGTGTTTCTCATATTCTGGTTTTTCCCTTCCTGCTCAAACCTTTCAAGCCCAATTCTACCCTCTCACCAGTGCAGCTGCATTAAAAAGGTGCATACTCTATCGGGGGGGGGGGCTGATTGGGAGACTTGGGCAGGAAAAGGGGAATTATTTCCCCTTACCCCTCCATATGCCTCCACTTGCCAGCTCTGTAACCGGCGCAGGTCTGAAAAAAAGAAAGGGGCAGAGAGCCTCCAAACAGAGGGGATAGGGTCTGGCTGGGCACCATTGCCACCAGATCCACCCCCTCCTCTGCCTCCCTCTCCCTTTTCTTGTTCGTTCAAACTTTATTTGGGATAAGTATTTGGTAAATAAGGCCTCTGAACAGATACCATACAGAGAACAGAGACCTAAGCAATCGATCAATCGATCGATAGATAGATAAGCGAAATTACAAACAGCCAATTACAGAGTTTGCCAGGATGTGATCTACTCAATGGTTACTTGGGACCAATAGCTTGGCTCGGTTCAAGTTACTCAGGTTTAGAAACTGTGCAACTGAAAGGGTTATATGCTCATTGTCACCCCCCAGAAGGTATTGAATTATAGCATTCTCTGAAAGCCCTGTTTTAGCACTGAGCAAGGGAGAGAGAAATTGATGTCTTAGCGCTTGATATTTAGGACAGTGCAGCATAATGTGTATAGATGATTCTACGCCTAAGAAGCAGTTACACAAACGTTCTCCTCTGGAGGCATTTCTAAATCTGCCGAGTAGGTTATTAGAGGGGGTCACATTGCAACATGCCAGGGTGAAAGCCCTCCTCTCTGGGGGGTGTATTAGGAGGGACAGATATTTTGGTTGTTGACCAAATGTAATTTTAAGGTGGAAATTCAGTGGGGAACATTTTTTTGTGCTGCACCTAAAATCTCTTGTGTCTCTATGTCATGTAGTCTGGTTGTCATAAGCCTGATAATAACCTCAGGAGAGGGAGCCCCTTGTAGATCAACCACAAATCCCATCTGTTGGCATTTTTAATAGAATAGGGCTAGGCAAGGAGTTATCATTGGATCGGCCAACAGCCCCTTTAGCAGCAAATCACGATCAGCCCTGAAAAAGACTTTGGCACAGTATTTTAAAAAACTGGACCATGCATGTAGCTCCAATCTATGTTGACCTGACTCCAGGCAGAGTGCTGCATATGAAACACAATGCAATAAGCCAAAAATTTTATAAAGGAATTTAGACTGGACCCTTTTGATTGTATCATTTAATGCCGGCATCCATACAGGGATGCCATATAAAATTTGAGGCATTAAAAGCTTGCAAAGCAACTGGTACAAATGAATTGCCCCAAGAAAAGTAAAAAACGAGTTATGGCTTGGACAGTTGGTTTGGATGAATTAATTGCAATCGAACGATGGGAGGACCAGGAATGCTTATAATGAAACTGAAGGCCAAGGTACTGGAATTCCTTGACCTGCTGTATTAGTTTTCCATTGAAAAGTCAAGACTGTGGTTTCCATGAGTTCCCAAAAAACACTATTTTGGACTTTTCATAATTTATCTGCAGAGAGTTAGTTGCAAGATATTCAATACAGGCTTTAACCAGTCTTTGTAGGCCTGTTTTTGTATGGGAGATTAGAGCCATGTCGTCAGCATATAAAAGTAAAGGAACGTCCACCGATCCCAATTTGGGACAATGCGTGTCAAACTTTGTTAGGAAGGGGGCCAAGTCGTTGATAAAAAGAATAAACAAAATGGGTGCCAGCACACAACCCTGCTTGACCCCCTTGTTGATTGGGATTGGAGCTGAAAGGTGACCCTGCGGAGATAATTTCACTTGGCAAGAGGTATTTAGGTGGAGGACACGAATTAATTCTAATAATCTTTTATCGAGTCCCATTTTCTCAAGTTTTTCCCAGAGTTTGTCTCTATCAATAGAATCGAAAGCTGACTTTAGATCCAGAAATGCCGCATAAAGTCAAGATTTATTTTGAGTCACCTTTTTGAAAATTAAGTGGGACAATATTACACAGTGGTCGATTGTGGACTTGTTTGACCTGAACCCTGCTTGTTCTGGGCCTATGATGTTGTGATCAGATATCCAGGAAGAGAGTTTCCTCAGTAAATGGGATGTGTACATTTTCCCTGCAACATCCAGAAGGCTTATCGGCCTGTAACTGGAAGGAAGGTTCTTATTTCCTTTTTTGAAAATAGGGACCAAAATTGATCTAGTCCAGGATTCTGGAATTACTCCAAATTTATCAATTCTTGTAAATAATTCCACAACGATTGGGGCCCACCAATCCGGCACTGCTTTATAGATATCTGATGGAATTGCATCTAGGCCAGCTGCTTTACCCTGTTTCAGCTGGTTAATAATTGAAATGACCTCATCCACCGAGACTGTGGACCAGTCTGGGAGGTCTGGCAGGATATGTACAGAGATAGATTTAACAGAGATAGATTTAGATTCATAAAAACAGAGATAGATTTAGATTCATAAAAAAAATTGATTTAAAATGTGTTTCCCACAGATTAGCAGAAATTGTGGTAATACCGATTGGCTCTTTATGAAAACAGCCTGATATTATTTGCCAAAAACTCTTGACATTTTTAGATCTAATAGCGTTAATTAAGAGTGACCATCTTGCTTCTGCAGTGCGATGGATTGAAACTCTAACATCATCCTTCAGGCGGGCAGTCAGCTTGAAAATATTGGTGTAAAAGTGGTCTACTATTAGTAGATCTGAAATTTTTATAAGTGCTACGAACAGCAGTTTTCAGAGATAAGCAGATCTGATCAATCTTGGTAGAATCATCTCTCAGCTCTTCGGGGTGAAGGGATCTGACCTAAAGTATTCAAGAGAGTGGATATTAGGTCCTCAAAAAAGAGGATAATCCCTGGTTGATCCAAAGTAGACAACTGAGGGATTTCCTTTGTTTGTATCAATGCACAAAACGAATCCTTAGAATCTGGGTCCCATTTAATTCTTTTTGTTATGCTTGATTAGCCAGCTTCCTCCTGGATATTAGTGTTATGATAACAATTTGGAAAATAAGCTAAATTCACACATCAGAGGTAGGTGGTCACTAGAATGAGGGTATCCAACACAAAAGTTAGCTATCTGTGGAAGGAGTTGAGGGGGGACCAAAATGTAATCAATGACACTCACACCTCTAGATGAGATGTGAGTGAATTCTCCATTATCGCCCAATACATCTAGGTCGTTCAGCCAAATAAGGCCATAGGTAATACAGAAATTGGCTAGAAACAGCCCCACAGCATTGATTGTTCTTTCGATTGCCTTTCAAATAAGCAGGGCTCTGGCAATATCATATCTGTAGGTAGATCCCAAAGTTGATAAAAGATGTCAGAATTTTGCCCCACCCTGGAGTTGAGATCTTCTGCAATTAGTAATTTATAAGACGGGAATTTACCAGTCAGATCATTTATTATACCACTAAGATATACCCATTGCTTTTCTGTTGCAGATTTATCTTTTAAAGGAGGCATGTATACATTGATTAACGTTATGCTTTGGGGCATTAACTTCAGCTTGATCACTTATATTTTGCAACAACTATCAGCCATAAATAACAACTCATACTTGAAAGCAGGTTTCACTAATATAGCAAGGCCTCCAACTGGGCGACCTTTTACTGCATTCTTCCGTGCAGGCAAAGATATAGAAAAAAACCCTTCAAACTCGATAGGTCTATTTGCCCAAGTTTCCTGCAGTAAAATAACATCTCCGTCTCTTAAGACAGTGTCTAGCTCTTTTCCCCGTGTCTTTGCAAACCAGCCTGTGATATTCCAAGATAGGATTTTCAGCTGGCCTTGTGGGATGCTCTGGGAGCAGTTGGGTAAGAGTCAATCTGATGGAATTGAAGTTGAGGGGATTTGAGTGCCTAGATCCCTCTGGTGACTTATAACAAGTTGCTGTGTCCCAGACTCAAGGATAGAGTCCTCAGACAGTCTTGATTTGGCTTCCAAGTTGTTCGGCGGATTAGCTCCTTCTGGGGCTGTTCCAGTTACTAAAAGGGATTGACTAGGGTCAAGTGTAGAAGATATCTGCAGCAGTTGACTAAACTGAATATCCTCTGATGAAAGCTGAGGTGCTTGTACTGTATACATAAGATCAGCAGGTGTTGACTGTTGTTTAGTTGGTGGAGGTGATTTGAATGTCTTTGCTGCTGCTTCCTCCAACACCACATCCAGTTGGCAATGGCCGCTGACAGTGGACATCTTAGATGATAAATCCATAGGATTATAAGGCAATTTAATAGGCTCAGGGATCCGAGCCACATTGACAGATGATGACCCTGAGGAGGCAGAGCACCCATAAAAAGAGGAGGAGGGCAAACCTCTCCCAGCTGGGGGCTCTTGATGGATCTCAGACAGGAGAGACCACCTCTGAGGGGGGGCCACATCTGAGAAAAATGTTGGACAGTCTTGTGAAGGAGGCAAGTGGGTGGTGCAGAAGAACAGGGGGTCAGCACGATGTCCATTTATTCTTGTCTGGCCATCTCCACCTTCTTGACCATACGCAGCTGCTCCTGTAGGGGAAGAACTCTAAATGCCTCCAGCGCCTCCCTCGTCAGTGCGTCCTCATCGATGTCCAATTGCAGCGGTAAATCTAAAGACTGGAGGCTTGTGTCATGGCTGGGAAAGCCTTTCCGAGGTGACATCATAGTTTGAGGAGGGTTGTTAGACGGGTGCTGAGGAACATCGCCGGTACTTTTAATCTCCTCAGAGCTGAGTGCAGAATTCCTTGAAGAGAGTTTCCCGGCACGTTCTGTGTCTATGTCAGGCATCTCATCCTGTAGCTCTGTGGGTGAGTTAATAACCCTCTCTGGGTACCTTGTAGAAAGTGACTCCATGTGATCCTTCCTAGCCAGTTGGTCATTTGGAGTTATAAGGGGTTGTTGGTTCAAACCTGAAGAGGAGGTTGATACCCTTTTAGCAGTCAACTCTGTAGGTAGAGGAAAATCCAGAGGTGCAGACTGATCCTCCAAATTCCCTGAGTTATTGGATTCTTCAACAACTTCCATAGCATCAATCTCAGCAACCTCAAGCTGTGTTGAAAAGTCTTCCCTAAGCTCTTCAGGCATTGTGCCCACAGCAGCATCAGCTGTTTCATCATCGTTCAAAGGATAACTTACTGACTTAGGTTCAGCTTCCCTCATTTGTTCCTGCCATGTGGCTAACATATGCATCAGATGGGGCTCTGGTGGGATAGCCAGGGAAAGCTTTCCACATATGTCTTTATAAGTTCCTGTGTATCGCAGGTTGGAAGAATGATTCAGCATCGTTAAGGCTTCTTCTAGGCAGAGAGTTAGGCTGTGCAGGGTAGCTGAATCCCTTTCAATCATGTTTTTTATTATTTTTGGGCTCTGAGAGGAGCCCTTGGAGCTTGCTCCTTGGAGGAGGATGTTGCTGCAATCTTATCAGCTGTCTGGGCAAGCAGCCAGGAATCACTTTCTACAGGGTTGGGAGATGACGCAGTGGTCAGAGGCTTTGAGCTATGTGTGGAGGAGGGCAGCAGCTCTCGGTCAGAGTCTGAGAAATCAGAGAAGACTCTCTTTGCTCTTGTTTTAAATGTGCCAAGGAACCGTCTCATCCAAAACAGAGTCAGGGGAATTGTAGAGGTGTCAAAGGACAAAAGGAGTCTGGTTTTAAAGGTAGAACTACTTAGCCATTGGGCACTTATCATATCAATCTGATTTAGTTCCATACATAAAAGTTTGCTTAAGGATAATTTTATACAGAACCTGTCCTGCCATTTTCCAGAGTTTACTGGCACTCTGCCAACTTCCAAGGGAATTTGATTTGCTTGGAAACAGCGTGAGTGAGAGCCAGCAGTACGAGGTAAGGAGACAGGTTTAGTCCTAGGTTCTTTCGCAGAGACAGAGGCGTCCTTGGATATTATCTTCGTGTGACTGTAAACTCGTGTTGTTGCTGGGGAGCTGCCCTTAGGTCTTGGAGCTGATTGCTCTTGCAGCTTTTCCTGTAGTGCATCAATTTGGGAAGATATTGACTTAAGTTCTCGAAAGATAGCCAGCACTGTTCTAGCCGCAGCTAGGGAGTGATCACCCAATAGAGTTAGGAGGCATGTGTTGCCTGATTCAAGGTCCTCTGGGTCCTTTTGGTCTCCTTGAGCTGGGTCTTTATCTCCCAGTGCACTCTCACAAGCATAAATATTTTGTGGAGTCACTTCAGGGCAGGACCCAGACTTAGTATTTCCCAAACATAGTGTATTGTTACATTCTTCCCCCTCCAGATCAGATCCAGTCTCCTGACAGTCAGGTTTGTTAAATGAAGCAGGATTGGGAGTAAAACTCACTATCTCATTCCAAGATGTTATTTGGTCCAATTGAAGTTGTTTAGAGACCTTCAATGGAGAACCGCTACCAGCTCGCTGCCTTTTCCTCCTCCTGCCCATGTTTGCAATCCAAATCAATCCACAAGAGTAGACACTCCAAAGCAGTGAAATAACCAGTATCAATGCTGCCAGCAAGATCTTCAGCAAGTTAAAATATCTTGGGAGAAGGGAAAATCTCCCACGTTGCCACTAAGGGTAAAATGGATAAGAGCTCCAGCAGCCGGGATCTTGCTAGAGGGCAGCCATCTTCCTAATCTGTCCCCTCTCCCTTTCCTTCTTTCTCCCCACCCAGTTTTGTCCCCTGTCCACCTCCTACCCACCCCCACCACTGCCTTACCTGGTCTGGCAGGTGCAGCAGAGTCTAGTGACGGAGTTGTGGTGCTGCTGTGCACCAAATGGTCACTGACAGATGGCCATTTTACAATGGTGGAAGTCACTTCCACTGTTGTAATGGCTTCCACAAGAGAATCCAATCCTAAATAAGATTGAGCTGTTACTTCCATTTTCAATTGGCCTCTTTTCTTCCCATCTCCAAATTTATTTCCTTCTTTGCAAATTTTCTAAGACAATGTTTGTTAGGCAACAATGTGAGCTTGTCCTTCCTGCAAAAATCTTTTATCTCCTGACTCTCATGCTGAACATTCAGTGAGCCTCATCGGTTTATAAAATGATGGATTATATCTCTCACTATTCTAATATAGCAGTAAATGAGAGAAACGGTGTCATTCCCCCTCTCTGCCTGTGGATAAGCAACCTTTCCTAAAGCTCTCTGGGAAATTCTCTGCCTGAATATAAGTGTGCCAGTTCTACAGCTAGTAAACTGCTGCTAAGGGAGGACCTGTCTGACAGACATAGTACTCATCAATGCTCAGAAGAACATGGGAAACAAGGATGAGATTTTAGAAAACATGCAGTGATAATCTAAGCCTAAGCAGTGGAAGGAATTTAACAACGTAGTCCTTGAAGCAAAATTAGAATAAGAATATCCTTAAAAATAGAACAGATTAATAACTACTGTATATAGAGGATGCCAAGAACAATAGAGATATATTCTCTCAGGCTGGGAGGAAAATTCGTCCTTTATGGCTTTTTAAACTGACCGTGCTGATGGAAAGAAACTTCTCAGAGGAACATAACTATTGTATAGGGTTTTTCCTCTCCACCACAACACAATGTGCTGCTGTGTGTGTATGCAGTTTCCACACTCTAGGGAGCCACAGCCATTTCTAGCTTCCCAGGCTGTGATCCTCAATTCATGTACTTGCCTATACAAGTAATGTAAATCATACTAAATCATAAAGTGGTCTTCAGAACCTCCTAGTGCTAAGTGATTTATCTCTATTGCAATAATAAACCATAAGTAGAGGAGTTTGAAAACGGTGTTATTTACCTTACTCAGAAGTAAGCCCATTGTGTTAAGTAAGACTTAGGATGTAAACCTAACTTACTCACTGGAAACACACACCTCTAATCATAAGATCCTGCAGATGGGTTACAATTTGAGATAGCAGTCATGACTCCTCAAACCTGCAATGGATGCAGTTTTGGTCGTAGACAACAACACTTGATGATTCACTGCTAGATGTATGAATTGACTTCATAGAAATATATTGTGTTTGAGGGGTTATGGAACTGCTGTCTATGGTTTGTTTGAGGCTCATCCACACATGTGAGCCATTGCTGGATGCTACAGCCATCAAGTGGCATGTGTGAATTGGGGTTCATAACTCACAGCTCTGACACTGAAATTAGTCTGGCACAGAAGTTACATTATGTGCTGTAGACTGGATTGTTAATCAAGTCTCATCCCCTAAAGGTGACAAAACGGACTTTTTCACCGTCCTTCCATCTCTCCTTGCTTTCACATTGAGAAGCTGTAAGCAGAGGACATGACAGTGTGACAATCGTCTTGATCCACAGTCCACTCTGCATTATTCATGTGTTTCTTTCCCATTGCACGTACTTTTTTGGTCCTCACTCAGCCAAAAAAGGAGTTTATTATTTTGGATGTTTTGGTTTCTCCTTCTCTTTAATACTCCCTTCCACATCTTTTGTACATGATTTTTTAAAAGCATCCTTCTTCAAGAAATAATTCTTCCCCTCTCTTACTCACAGCCATTGTTGAACAATATGTGCCTCATCTCTTTATGACTGTCTGTTAGAAGGAAGGAGAAAAGGACAATAAGGATGGTGGCAGGGGAGAAGTCTGTAACATCTACATTTGCTACCCTACATAATTTCAGCCAAATCCCACATATGGAGCCAGTACCAATATATGTTTTGAACAGCATTTGGACAGAGTCCAACAAATTCATAGACATTAAAACGCTTTATCATCTTCAGTTCATTTTGCTCTAGCACCTTTTAAAAAACAAAAAATAAAATAACATTGAACTATTTGATACGGGACCCAATCCTATCCAACTTCCCAGCACTGATGCACCCACAAGGCAGCCCCAAGATAAGGGAACAAAAGTCCCGTCACCTTGAGGACTGCTCCCCCACTGCAGGATGCAGCACATGCCCTACTGGCATAGCTGCATCAGTGCTGGAATGCTGGATAGGATTGGGCCCACAGTGTGCCAAGTATGCCCTGCCCAAGTTCCGCTCCTCACCCCTTAAAAAGGAAAAGATGTACAGATTCCTGATTCTTCTTTTTGTTTGTTTCATGATTTCTGCCATGGGTGGTTATGCTGTTGGAAATGCACTCACTCTCTCCCTCTTATTAAACTGTGAAGCCCCATAGGCACTCAAACGTGCTTGGCTTCAATCTTCATCACTCAAGCAGTGATACTGCACTGGAGGGATGGGGGAGGCTGCAGCATGAAGCCCTGAGGGGACTGAACTGCTCATCAGAAGGACTGGTATCCAGGCAACCAGCCTCCCTTGCCTAAGACAAGCAGAAACAGCTGGGAGCTTTGAAAACCAGGAGAAGCTACTGTAAAAAGAGTGAGTGGGGAGGAGGGAAAAACAGAGAGAGAAAGAGAGAGAGCAGGGAGGGGTGAGGAGCGCTACGTTGTTATTTTGGGTTGGCTATTTTTGCCCTATCATATACATAACATTTGCCCCAGCTATGGATGGACACCTCTGCCAAACCTTAAATGGCGGACTGTTTGAGCTTCTTGCTATGACTCTGATGAGATAAGCAAAAACAGCAACATTTTCCCTCTTGAAACGTACAGTGAAACCAGGGGAACTGCATTAAACATATTTCTCAGGAGAGGAAACTCATCTGTGAACCAGGAACCAAGCTTCCAAGCACTCTCAGAATAAATTCATGATGATTGAATTTTGCACATCAGAGAAATAAACAGTAACTCTAGCAGATAAAAAGTAAAAGATAAGGAGAGAGCCCTGGTGAGCATAGCCCCAGTGGCATAGCTAATGATCGTGTAGCCTGGTGCCAAGCTCAAAATGTTGCCCCAGAAGTGATGTCATAACCGGAAGTGACATCATGCCCAGGCTTTTTAAAAAGTGAAAATTGGGAGACTCCTACCTCCTCCCACCAGCAGCTCACCACCCACATGCTCTGCTGCCTCCCTCCAGTCAGTGGCATTGCTAAGGCATCTATCTGCTACCCAGGGTCAAAGAAGGTTTTGTAGCTCCCCCCGCATGATAAAATCAAATTTAATTAAGTAAATAATTTAAAAGTTATTGGTTCCATACTGTGTCATAATAACATCTCATTGGCACTCAGAATAATCAGTCTCATAGGTCAGTTTAGAGTTAAGCAAATCTACTTTTTGTTCCACAAGACAATTGTGTTTTTATTTTCTGGTTAATTGGCCATAACTTTTGATAGAATATAGATACTCCAGTACAGTTTGTTTCGTTGCACTCTGCATTAAATTACCTTTCCAATGATATATAACATGATGGTATTATTCTTACATACCAAGATTTTCACAATTTTGGTCACTAGTGTTGAGCTCAGCTTGTTGTCCCCCTATGCAACCGCTACCCCCTGCACCCCCTTAGCTATGCCACTGCATAGCCCTTCCCACTAAGCAGCTACAGAAAGCATTCACACAGCAGGAATTAGAGGGGAAGGGCACCTAGTTCAGAGGGTGGCATTTCCAGACAGACAGGGTCCCAGCATCACTTAAAATAAAAAATCTGCTTTTATAATCTTCTGGACGAACTTCAGTCAAATCATATATTACTTTTCCCCATCAAAAGATCACTTCCATATATACACACTTTCTTCCGAATTAGCCCATGAATCTCAGGAGTCACAGCTTGATAGGGAAGCAAATTACATGCATATCACATCCCCTTTCCTCCTCCCCTATTAGTATATCTTCAAGGGAACCCAGGCACAAATATCACTTGCAGGAGTGATTCCACGCCTGAAAAACAGATTCCCATACTGAGTAGTATGCATACCACTTAATCCATACATCTTAGGGCTGGGTTAACCATTATGGTTGAAATTTGCTATTGATGTAAACTCAGTTGTTGACAACCAGACAAATGGCCTTTTCAGTGGCATTGGCACCACACCTATGGAATGTTTTCCCAGGCATGCCCCTGGGGCTCCCACATTGCCTGCCTTTAAGCATTTTCCCAAAACACACTCATTCTGCCTGAATTTTGATGCATTTTAGTCTGATGTTTTTCTCATAGACATGGCTTTTATTGCTGACTGGACTTTGCCTGATACATTAATTTTAGCTGCCATGGAGGTTTTATACTGCTGGACTTGTCTGTTTTTGTGGTGTGTTGATTTTCATATTGTTTCATATTGTCAGGTGTAAACCACTTGATGCAGATTTTAATTTGGAAAAGAGGCCAATAAAAATATTAAATCATACCTGTATTTTCAACTACTATAATAAATACTCAGAAATTTCCCCTGCTCCAGTTAATGCACATTACCACTACAGGCTAGTTATGCCTTTTCCCTTTTCAGTGTCAACACGAATCTTGCTTTTAGCACAGATGAAAGCGCACACCCCTCATACCTAACCTGAATGCTGTCCTCTTCTGTACGACACTTGCATGCAGTCCCATCACTATGTGGTTAGTGAATTTTAATACAGTGGTGTGTATGTAATCCCGTTTCTGCATAACCTGCCTACCCTATCTACTGCCATCTACTTTATCATCCTCTCTTTTTGATCTCCAGTGAAGCTGACAGCTAGGGGGAAACCTTGTTAATTTCACCAATGTCTCCTTAATTTTGACAAAGCATATGATATTTTTAGGGGGGGGAGGCTTTTCCCCTTGACCTTGTCAGTTTCACCAGCAAAAAGAGATAAGGAAATAATCATGTCACACATCCCAGGGGCTGTGAAAATGAAAGAAAAATCAGGTAAGGGAATCATGCTTTTTTGCATGATTTTAGTTGGTCCTAGTAAAAGTATTACTAGAACATGCCGGTTACCAAAGGAGCCATTTCTATACACTGTAGTTAAGTTAAAATGGGAACAAAAGCATTTCTAGATATGTACATTCCTGGGGAAAAATGGTTGAACTAAAATTGCAGTTCTGATACCTATTCGCACCCATTCACAAGTGACACAAAACACACTGGAAGGTTGAATAGTAATTTTAAATCTACCTGTTTGCATTTAGTGCATTTGTGTCTTTCAGAGGCGCACACCCACACCAACATTATTATTATTATTATTATTATTAT
This sequence comes from Tiliqua scincoides, assembly GCF_035046505.1. Lineage (NCBI taxonomy): Eukaryota > Metazoa > Chordata > Lepidosauria > Squamata > Scincidae > Tiliqua > Tiliqua scincoides. The sequence goes on from NC_089821.1 coordinate 285,116,738, forward strand.
TATTATTATTATTATTATTATTATTATTAACAGTATTTATATACCACTTTTCAACTAAAAGTTCACAAAGCAGTTTACAGAGAAAAATCAAATAACTAAATGGCCTGTCCCTATCCCAAAAGGGCTCACAATCTAAAAAGATGTAAAAGAATACCTGCAGACTGCCACTAGAACAGACACTGCTGGGGTGAGGTGGGCCAGTTACTCTCCCCCTGCTAAAAAAAGGAGCATCCACTTGAAAAAGTGCCTCTTGCCCAATTGGGGAGAAAATGTATTAAAAGAGGATATTCAAGGAAGATAGTCTATCAATGACTATTAGCTGGACTAGATGGAATTACTAGAGCAGTGATTTTCAACCTTTTCCATCTCACGGCACACTGACAAGGCACTAAAATGGTCAAGGCACACCACCAGGTTTTGGACAATTGACAAGGCACACCATGCTGCCAGTGGGGGCTCACATCTCCCATTGGCCATATTAATAAACGTCCTTCCCCCAAATTCCTGTGGCACACCTGTGGACCACTTGCGGCACACCAGTGTGCCATGGCATAGTGGTTGGAAATGGCTGCACTAGAGGCAGTATGCCACTGGATACTAGCTGCTGAAGAGTAAACAGTGGGAGAACACATACATGTTGTATGCAGTCTGAGTGGAAGCATTAGGAAAACAGCAGAACACCAGCTCTTCCCCTGGGGAGAAGTGGGGGTTTGTGACTTACAAGTTTTAAGTGGAAGTTTCATAGCAGCTGACCTACAAAGTTGCCCGACTATTGTGAATTAGAATGGCACTTCATTCCCAATCTGGTCCTAACTATTTCTCAGGAAAAAGGGTTAAAAGTTAGTGGTTATATGTATGGATTGCTCCCCTTCTGATTCCTGGACTATGATATTAGCTATACCTGAAGATAAGCAGTTCTTTTGTTTTTTTCAGAACTGCATTTGTACATTGTGTGCTTAAGAGGCTACAAATAGAGTCCTGTGATATTGTTATGGTGTTTCTGCCATTGCTACATGTTGATCGGATTCCTGCATGCGTTGACAACATGAGAGTATTGTTGGGAGAAACATTGTGATCCGTGGGTGGCGATGTATTGCTAGGGGTGCCATGGGAGTGGCTTTCATTGTTGCAACACTGTTGGCATACAGCAACTTTGTTTTCACTGCAGTCATTTAAGCTTTCAGTTTTTTTGCAGGGGGATCCTGGGACACCAACAATGGTATAAGCTCCTGCAGTCATTTTAGCTAGATGATAGCATTACCCTACCTGGTTCTGAACAGACTACTTGGGAAGGTGGGATGGGATTTGCTTTTGAATGTACAAAGGACAGCTTTTTGGACCTTTACTGCTTCTTGCACAGTCAGATCTCTGCCTTTCCTACCCTTTGAAATCTGAAATGGAGCCCCTTCCTCTCATGACTATGTTTGAGCCTTTTTCCTTGTGCAGGAGAGCTGTAGCACCTCGGCTGGAGAAAGAGCAGAGCAGCGCTTGCCTCCATTGTTGCTTGCACTGATTTTCTCGTTCAGGGGAGCTGTGTGTGGGTGCCCTTTTCGGTCTTTTCTGATGCCCTTCTGTCCTTCTGCTGGTGAATTCACAAACTGCCATTTGCCAAGAGAAGAGAAATAAACCCCGAGGGCCTTGGCAGGAGCATTCCAGAGCTAAAAATAACTGATGGGTCAGCTGTGAACCAGCCAGAGGCCCTTCACCCCTCCCCCCCACCGCTGCCTCTCTGCGCTTTACCTTCCCCCTTCCCACACACAGCTGGTGCTGCAGTCATCAAGAGGACAAACAGCCCCATGATAAATCCTGGCCCTGTCTCCATCAACAACTCCCCTCCCTTCCCTTCCCCCTCCCCATGGCATCTCTGCTGCCAGAAGCCAGGCCTGCCTGCCCGCCCTTTCACAGTTACAGCAAGGGGGGAGAGAAAGAAAACAAATGGAAAACAACACATGGACTGCAACCTTTTCTCTCACTTGTCATCAACAGGGCAGCTCTTTCCAGAATTTGAGATTATAAGAAGAAGACACATATTGGGTCTTGTCCTACTGTTTGAAAGAGGAACTGTATTTTTTCTAAGAGGCAACTAAATAACTTTCCAAAATCTTCCTAGCAGCCATTTTTAATGGTGGCAGGATTTAACTGTGCACTAATCACATTTCCTACTTAACAAAATTCCCAAATTTGTTTCACAATTGTGATGCTTATTGCCCCCAGAGTGTGTTGTTTCAGTTAGAACAGAATATACATTTTGTTAGGGATAGGGATAAAGTTCTGCTCTGCATCAGACTGAACTCAATATGCTTTTTCTCTTGTTCCTTTTCTTCCAGTTAAAGTACCATTCACTGCAGCTGTTTTAGCAAAAATGGGGCAGAATCCTTCCAAAGTTAAGTGCTATCAATTCCTGTGGCAATTTTAAGTACACTTACTTGGAGGCATGTCCCATTGAATGCATTGGGACTTACTTCAATGTAAACAATCTGCACAGGTGCTTAAATTCAGCTGGCTCAAGTCATGTTGGACATTGAAGAATGTCCAAAAGGCACAAAATATGTTCCTTTACTGTCATGCACATCATTATTAAATAACTGCCCAGGTTTGAAAAAGCATTTGACAAAAGTCACAGTATCCTATAAAAAGGGGGGAACTTTAAAAATCTAGACCAGGGGTGTCCAAAGTTTTTGGCAGGAAGGCCACATCATCTCTCTGACACCATGTTGGGGGCCGAATTAATTTACATTTCAAATTTGAATAAATTTACATAAATGAATATATTAAAGTTGAACTTATATGAATGAATGAAGGTCTTGCAGTAGTTCAAGGCCTATAAAAGGCCTTGCACAAAGCAAGGCTGCCCTTTCCTTTCCTGCTGCTACTGCATCACAGAGGTGAAACAACAAGCAGTGGAGGGAGCCCTCATCCCACAGCTCACTCGAGAGGCCAAACAGTTGCCCTCACGCTGAGAGCAGTTGCATCGGGCCAGTGTGGGCTCCAACAAATCTTTGGAGGGCCAGAGGCTCATTGGAGGCTAGGGGCTCCCTGAGGGCCACATAGAGAGGCCTTGAGGGCCGCAAGTGGCCCCTGGGCCGGGGTTTGGGCACCCCTGATCTAGACCACTAGTAGAGGAATATTTTCTCACCTTATAAAAGAGAACAATATCGTGTATTATTTGTCTTTCTTCCTGAAAATGTAGAGACAGATTCTCTATCACCATCAACTTCCAAACCTTAGCACGCCACAGAGAGAGCAAATTAGCTTCATAGAGGGAGATGTCTCCAACATCAGGGAATGACTATAGGAAGCTTATATAGGAAACACACAATTAATGGCATTCTACTGGGAGGCTGTCATTTTGAAAAGAAGTGTATCATAGCTGGAATCCTCTTTAGGTCTTCAAATCCCTAATGGCCCTACTGAAAATCTGGGGAAACAACTTCCAGCAGGGAAAATGTAAAGGATTGCCTTGGCAATCGCTTCTTGCCTTGTTGCTTCTGTGCTTTGGATTAAACTCAAAGAAGCAGCACCACCAAAACAGTATTTGGGGTTTTATGCAAAAGTCATTTCATGCCCACACCACTACCTATGCCGATCCCTGCCTGCTAGTCCCAGCTGCTGTATGTATGTAATGATCAACTCCAGTGGTGGGTATGCTGATTCAGGAAATGAGCCATTCACAAATTCTGATAAAGCCTCTGTTTGGAAACACTTCTTGTAGAAGCCAGTATCAGTTCCAGCCATGGCTCCAACTATGGGAAACTCCTTTCTCTATATAGTTCGATGTATAGGCTATTTACTGTTCCCTCTTAGCAACATTCACAGCCTGTGCTTATTAGTTGTATGAAAAGCTAAGAACAGATTTAATGGGTCCAGTCTTTTGTGCCCACATCTGTATGACCACAGACCCCATGTTGTTCTCTTAAATTAACAGAATTCAGTGCAATCAACACTTGCTTGGAAGATCCCCAAAGAATTCTTCGCTTTAGCCAAAAACAGTGGCATAGCAGATAAATTAGGGCAGGTTATAAGGTCCAGGTCCCTTGTGTGAAGATAGTATCCATCAAGCTTAGGCTACAGCTGAAATAAACTGGCAAAATTCCACATCGTGGTGTTTTATTGATAACTGCAAAACCAACTTCAACTAAATAAAATAAAATCTATTTTGGGAAATGCAAAGATAGCATTTCATTATTTACTGAGCATTATCTCTTGCTCATGCTGGGCACCGCATTGACAGAAAGAGAGAGACAGTCCCTGCAGCCTTGGACCCAGAAAGCACATAAGTCTCCACATAAGGACTCTGCTTCCAAATTCTGAGTCCTGGTTACATGCAACAGAATGAGATGGCAAGGAATCCAGAAGCTACTTCTGTTGACTGAACACTTTGTGGCAAAACTGGGCATGTTGCTTGCCATGTTATTGTGAATGCCATTAAGATTGTTCTAGACAGGGGTTTCAGTAGGGAGGAAGAGAGTTTTCCAACTGAAAGCCATTTATTTAATTTACTTACTTAGAGCCCAATCCCATACTTGTCTACTCTAAGTCCCATTAGAGTCAATGGAGTCCCAGGAAAGTGTGGATAGGATTGCAGCCTTACTTATTTACTTACTGACTGACTGTATTTCTGGACTGCCTTTCTCCCCTGAGGGACTCAAGGCGGCTTACAACAATAGTTAAAAATACAAAACACAATTAAACAGAAATCAGTTTTAAAAATTTTAAAACAAAATATTTAAAAAGTCACAATAAATACTAATAGATTCTTTATACTAACTGGGCTATTGCAACCCACTTAAACAAGGTGCTGCTTCCTATACCAGATTTTCCTTCCTTTTTATTTCTCTCTGTTTCATTTGGCACTGCCACAGCTGATGGCTGGCTATGATACCAGGACAACCACGGGATCTGAAGTTAGCAAACATTAAAGTTATGAAAGAGGAAAAACTGAGCCTGCCCTTGACCTCTCTGGGTCCTCCTAGTGTTCTCATGCACTGGCAGTGGACCTCAGCATTGCAGGCTCGGAGCAGCACTGCAAGCTCAGCATTGTACATGGGGATCAGAAACTGGCACAACTTTTTAACAACAAAATCGGTGGAGTCAAAGCCACAAACGTCATTGTGAATCACACCATGGCAGAGGTCATAACCTGACCAGAGAGCTTCGAGGAAATGACCTCAGAGATAAAAATCACAGCTCAGAACATTTCACATCCTGTTCTGCAACCTCTCGATGGCTTCCAGTATACTCTTCTCTACCCAGCCCTTGAGTTCTGTTCTCGTGTCTTGATCTCCAAGTTGCTTCTGGCGCAACTTCACATCCTCCTTCTCACCCATTCCCACTATCCTGCTAGAAGGAAGAAACCCAGGCAAATTTCCCCACAGATGTCTTGTCCCAGACCCCTATTTCTAACATCCTGATCCTAGCCTTGTGGACTCAGAAGTCCCATTGATTTCCATCGGACACTCAGGAATGTGCCTCATCCTTCCTTAATAGGCGGCACTTGGGAAGCCTCCTGAAATGGGAAGAGACCCAGGCAATGAGGGGTGGGACTTGAGAAGGCAGATCCCGAAGGTAACTCGAGCCATTGCTTTCTATAGTCCCTTCTGCCTCTCAAGCGGAGAGTCTCCAGCAGAGGGGAAACAGGGGCACGCACACTGAGCCTTGTCAACATTAATTACCCAGAGCCGGGCGCCCAGCAGTCATCCTGTTGACTAATTTCTCAGACGTGGGCTGACTCAGCATTTGGGGGGGGGGGGAAGAGAGAGAAGCACACGCTCTCCAATGCAGTGGGGAAGGCAGCAGCCTCTTTATTGTTCTGCCCTGCCCTTCACACCAGAAACTGGATTTGCAGCTGTAGATCACCCCCTGCCCATTCTCCACCACCACCACCCAGGAGTCTGGAATTTGAAGATTTGTGGCTGGAACAGCTTCTGATTCAGACACTCAAAAGCCAGGAATGGCTGAGAAAAGGAGCAGATTTAGTATAGGTCAGTGCTTACCTTTTCCCTTCTCTCAGCAGTCCTCCTCCTGGTGGACTTGGCCCACTCCTTTGGGGAGCTGATACTTTGTGCTTACTCAGCTCTGCTCCTCTGAGCAGAAGGAGCAAGAGGTGGCTGGGGAAAGAGGGAATTAGGCCAGTGGTTTCCCCTCTTTCCCCTTGGATCACACAGCAGGGCTGCTTGGACTTAACACAGCTTGGCTCCATGTGTGGTCAGAAAGAGAAAGATGATGATGAGCCCCAGCCAACACAAACCCTGGGTGAGTCAAGTGACAACAAAAGCAGATGGAGTAGCAGAGAGGAAGCACATGGCCCTCGACTGTTTCCCAGCCATGTCTACCTGTGTCTTCTTCCGCTTTGACTTTGGGTTAAGAACAGTCGTACACAAGTGGGGACCAATGCTTTACAGTACATGTTTTGATATACTTGAGGAGGAACTTGCTCTGCATGCAGATTTTTCAGAAGGTTCAATACCTGACATACTCTCACCTGAAAGTCTAGAGAGCCATTGCCAATCAGAGTGGACAATACTGAGCTCAATGGACCACTGGCCTGATTTGGCATCAGACAACTACCTATGTTACCCCTTCCTATCCATGCCCTCCAGGGACAGTTCATTTCTCAGCTTCATTGATCCTTTGGCAGAGGAAGAATGGCAACATGGTTAAGACATGTATCTCAGAGGATACATGCCTGAGGTTGTGCCTCCAAGCCAGAATTCCTCGACTACCCCTTAGTACCCATAAGAACATAAGAACTGCCCCACTGGATCAGGCCAGTGATCAGGCAAATGGAAGCTGGCCTACTGCCTCTTGCAGTTATGCTTTCTTCCCAGCCTTGAGCTTGCAGCTGCTGTTGGAAAAGCTAGAAAGGAGAGAAGAAGGTGGGAAATGATACCTGAGCTTTCCTAGCAAGACATGGGCAGTAGTTCTAAAAGAACCAAAGCCTCCTGAAGGCACTTCCAGACAGCCTGAGCTGCCAGAGTTGGGAGTTAACAACATAAGAACATAAGAACAGCCCCACTGGATCAGGCCATAGGCCCATCTAGTCCAGCTTCCTGTATCTCACAGCGGCCCACCAAATGCCCCAGGGAGCACACCAGATAACAAGAGACCTCATCCTGGTGCCCTCCCTTGCATCTGGCATTCTGACATAACCCATTTCTAAAATCAGGAGGTTGCGCATACACATCATGGCTTGTACCCCATAATGGATTTTTCCTCCAGAAACTTGTCCAATCCCCTTTTAAAGGCGTCTAGGCTAGACGCCAGCACCACATCCTGCGGCAAGGAGTTCCACAGACCAACCACACACTGAGTAAAGAAATATTTTCTTTTGTCTGTCCTAACCCGCCCAACACTCAATTTTAGTGGATGTCCCCTGGTTCTGGTATTATGTGAGAGTGTAAAGAGCATCTCCCTATCCACTCTGTCCATCCCCTGCATAATTTTGTATGTCTCAATCATGTCCCCCCCTCAGGCATCTCTTTTCTAGGCTGAAGAGGCCCAAACGCCGTAGCCTTTCCTCATAAGGAAGGTGCCCCAGTCCCGTAATCATCTTAGTCGCTCTCTTTTGCACCTTTTCCATTTCCACTATGTCTTTTTTGAGATGCGGCGACCAGAACTGGACACAATACTCCAGGTGTGGCCTTACCATCGATTTGTACAAATGGTTGGCAACCTTCAGTCTCAAAAGACTATGGTATAAGCCTACAGCACCTGGTATTCCCAGGCGGTCTCCCATCCAAGTACTAACCAGGCCTGACCCTGCTTAGCTTCTAAGATCAGACAAGATCAGGCATGCTCAGGGTAACGGCATTATAATACTAGCCGTTTTGTTCTCAATACCCTTCCTAATGATCCCAAGCATAGAATTGGCCTTCTTCACTGCCGCCGCACATTGGGTCGATACTTTCATCGACCTGTCCACCACCACCCCAAGATCTCTCTCCTGATCTGTCACAGACAGCTCAGAACCCATCAGCCTATATCTAAAGTTTTGATTTTTTGCCCCAATGTGCATGACTTTACACTTACTGACATTGAAGCGCATCTGCCATTTTGCTGCCCATTCTGCCAGTCTGGAGAGATCCTTCTGGAGCTCCTCACAATCACTTCTGGTCTTCAGCACTCAGAAAAGTTTGGTGTCGTCTGCAAACTTAACCACCTCACTGTTCAACCCTGTCTCCAGATTATTTATGAAGAGGTTGAAAAGCACCGGACCCAGGACAGATCCTTGGGGCACACCGCTTTTTACCTCTCTCCATTGTGAAAATTGCCCATTGACACCCACTCTCTGTTTCCTGGCCTTCAACCAGTTCTCAATCCTTGAGAGGACCTGCCCTCTAATTCCCTGACTGTGGAGTTTTTTCAGTAGCCTTTGGTGAGGGACCATGTCGAACGCCTTCTGAAAGTCCAGATATACGACTTGTATAATGTCCATGGGTTCTCCCGCATCCACTTGCCTGTTGACCTTTTCAAAGAATTCTATAAGGCTCATGAGGCAAGACTTACCCTTACAGAAGCCATGCTGATTCTCCCTCAGCAAGGCCTGTTCGTCTATGTGTTTTGAGATTCTAAGAGACCCATGGTTTTAAGGAAGCAAGTGGCATGTTCGCTTCCTTTCAGCCTAACTCACAGCCTTGGTCAGCTCACACCTGTGCACTGTTTTGGGTGGAGGCAGGGCTCATGCTCATCCCTAATATTTTTCTGCATGGGAAGGCATCTCTGTCAAAAGTTGAGACCCTCTCCTGCACTGTTATTCCCCACCCTGCCCTTTTTGGCTTCCAGCACATCTACACAAGGTACTCACTTAACCAATACAGTTACAGGAATTGATAAGAAAAGCACTGCTGGATCAGACAAAGAGTCTGTCTTGTTCATCAATCTATTTTCAACAGTGATCTTGCAGGAAGGGCATAAAGGCAACAGCTTTCCCTTGCAGTTTGTGCCCAGCACCTGATATCCACAGGTATATTGCTTCTGATCTTGGGAGTTCTGTTTAGCTATATATCCAAAAGCCATGGATAATCCTACCCTCTTTGAGTTTGTCCTAGGCAAGAGACCATTATAAGCTTCCCAGCCCAACCTTCACCCCAAGAAAGGTAGACTATGCCATCCTGAAACTGATTCACACACAGTAAGATTGCTTTCACTCTAGAATTTGACTATGAAGTCTTGATCCAACAGCACTAGTCTTCCCTTGACAACAATCGAAATGAAAAAAATATTATATTCAGAATTTGGTTCTATTGGAGAAAGCAAAAAAAATGATGTCCATAATAGGCTGGAATCCTATACACACTCACCTGGGGGAGTGAAATTCATGTGAAGAAAGATGAAAGAAGATACTGATGGAACAACATAGAGCCCTGCTGGATCAGGCCAAGGGCCTAACTAGTTCTGCTTCCTGTATCTGACAGTAACCCACCAGAGGCCTCTGGGAGAGCTCAAGATATGATATTCATATCCTGTTGCCACTCACTTGCATCTGGCATTCAGAAATAAGCTAACTCTAAAACCCGGAGGTTACATACAGTCATTGTAACCTGTGAAGGACCTTTCCTCCATAAATCTGTCCAATCCCCTTTTCAAGGTATCTACATCAGGTGCCATCACAACATCCAGTGGCAAGGAGTTCCACATATTAATTACATGCTGGGTAAAGAAGTATTTCCATTTATCTGTAGACTATCCCTATGTCTTCCTGAAACTGTACCATCTCAAGAGCATTCACAGTCTGTGTTTTTTATTTAAAAAAAATAAACATGGAGCTGAGTTTACAAACCATTAAGTACATCAGCAGTCTCCAAACCCTTCTACGCTGCTGCCCATTATCTTTTGAGCCAATCTTGTCAGAAAGTCATTCTGGGCAGCTTCTTCTGCCCCAAAATCAGGGAGCATAGCCTCCTAGGGCAATGAGCAGCAGAAGCAGCTGGAAAGCTTCCCTGCCTTTACTGGGGGCACACATAACCTATATTTTTGAAGGACAGGAACCAGGAGCAAGGGCATAGGCAGACTAGATAGGAGATTTCCAGTACAGGCAATTCCCTTCCCTCCCGGCCACACCACCCATTCCAGCACTGATGCTCACACAGCTCCTCTCTGTATATGGAGGAGAGAGTGGAATCTGAATCATCCTTGTATTTTTTGTTAAGGCTGATGTCCATAACTTGGAGGGAAAGGTGACAGCTCTGATTTGCTGGATAATCCCCATCTGAGGCTTGACCTTGGCTTCAGCCTTGACTCCAGAACTCAGCTTGTCACGGCTGGTGGGCTCCTCATTAAATCATAATGGAATCTGAACAAGCTTCAAAGCAGGAGACAGGCAATGAATATGTGACCTAGACTGAGGAAACAGCTCACGTACAAGGCTAGCAGCAGCAGCAGGGAAGCAAGTGCCAACCTAAATTCCATGTGCTATGGGAATTAGGGACATCAGCAACAACTGGGCTCTGTCCGCAGTAAATGACACTAAAAATTTTCCTGAAACTCTCCCACATTTTCCTTGCTTGGGGCTGCCAAAATTTGCTACTACTGAAAACAAAAGTGTTCCAGACAGAAACTGTCAAGCCAAAAACAGCAACTTCAGAGATTGTGGAAAATGCACCTCCATCTATGTGAATATTAAGCATCCAGGCTACACATGCTAAAACTGCCAGTCTGATGCAGTGAACACAGTACTGTGTCTAATCTGGAGGAACTGGGTTCAGCAGCCCAATGTCATGCATGTTTGCTCAGAAGGAAGTCCCATTGTAGTCAATACAGTTTACTCCTCCAGGTAAGTGTGCATAGGTTTGAAGCCTTAGGGCCCAATCCTATCCAATTTTCCTGTACTGGTGCAGCTGTGTCAGTGGGGCATCTTGTGGTGGGGCACAGAGGCCCCCTTAAGGTATAGGAACATTTGTTCCCTTTCCTTGGGGCTGCATTGTGGCTGCACTGGTGCCGAAAAATTGGATCGGATTGGGCTCTTAGCTCTTCTGCCATGAATTCTGTACCTCACAGTGCAACCCAATGGCGGCCTGAGCTGATGCAGCCATCCCTGCTACAAAGCACGTTTGTAACTACACGTTAACCAGCAGTGCTGGCTCAAGACTTGTTCCAGCCCACCGGCACTCCATCCAGAAGCAGCGCTGGACAGAGCAGGTAGGCTCACACTGGGCAGCACAGGGGTGTGGGGAGACACAATCCATTTAAAGACTGGGAGCATCTTTTTAGGATAGAAAAATGTCTGGCTTAAAAAATAAATCAGTGGCAATGGATACCACCCCAAATAGACCCACCTGGCTTACACACGATTCCCCCTGGATTAGGATGGATTTTTCAAGATCTCTGTTCCGAAAAACAACAAAAATCCTTTTTAGGAACTATGTCTATGAGCATGACAGGGTGTTTAAACATGGTAAAGGATAACTTAAGAAAAGTATTTATTGAAGGAAGATGCTCATTAAGAACAGGTAAATGCTTTGGAACTTAAAGTTAACTGTTCTTATTCATCTTCCAGGTTTCCAGGGATAGCAATTTATAGACAATTCACAGCACTGGAGAATGTTCTGCGGGTTATGAGAAAACTGCTGATTTTTCCATGTTTCTCAAAAGTGCCGACTAGAAATATGACAGCCCTACCTATCAAGGAAAACTGGCTATGACCTGCCCAAATACTGGCTAAACATTTGACATAGGATGTTCATCTCAGCCACAAAGTTACTAGATAGTTATAGGCCTGGCAGTGGCGTAGCTAATGATCGTGTAGCCCGGTGCCAAGCTCAAAACGTGTCAAGCTCAGCTTGTTGCCTCCCTAAAGCTTGATGTCCAGTGCAACTGCTACCCCCTGCACCCCCTTAGCTACACCACTGAAGCCAGGCACTATTAGTAAAGAATATGGGGATAATAATATTGGCTTATCTTATAGGAGTATCATAAGATTTCCTGAGATATTAGTATGTGAAGTGCTTTGAATACTTAAATGCACTATATAAATGCTCATAGCAGATGCATCAAAACTATGGAAGATTTTGGAATAAATATGTACATACAGTACTGTACACATGCGCACACTGCATTTTGGTGTCAAATCTAAGTCCTGTTTACCAAGGGAAGGTGCTTTGTAAAATCATCCCCGGAAGAGGGACGGTGCATGAGTAAAAGCCTCCAGGTTTGTCACAGTAGATCTGCTTCTGAGGTTGCATAAAAGTGGGACGCATTTTTATTTCATTGCTGACTGTGTGAGGGAGGCACCAACAGCTATTTTGACTCAGCTGTTACTGCCAGAAGCAAAGGATGTTTCCTGTTTGACTGGTAGAGGGAACCATCCTGATTCTGATTTGTAGCTGCGGTTGGAGGAATGCCGATGTGTGCGCAATGCTTGCTTGTGGAATTATTGTTGCAGAGATAGTATTCAAGCCCGTTGAATAATTCATTTGTGAATACATATTCTTTGTGAGCTGGGTGGTACCTGCTGAGTCAGTGTAAGTCTGTCTTGCCGGAGCCTCAGCCAATATGCTCATTTAAAGACATTTCCAGCGTCTTCCTGTTTTTGGTTGGGACAGCTGATTCTGGGATCGTCAGCATCCTTTGTCCTTAGTAGAACAGTATGAGTGCAACGTATTGGCTGTGCTTACACTTGCAGTTTACCAGCGAATGAAAGTAACTCATTTATCTAAGTAAAATTAAAAACACTTCTTGTCAGAAGGGTCTTAAACCAAGCCAAGAAGTCTGACTGGGATTTTGTTTCTTGCAGGAGTCCTTGTTTTGTCTGTTGGCAACCTTCAGTCTCGAAAGACTATGGTATCATGCTCTGAATGGTGGTTCTGGAACAGCGTCTAGTGTGGCTGAAAAGACCGATTCGGGAGTGACAATCCCTTCCACACTGGGAGCAAGTGTAGTGTGTCCCTGGTCTTTCTGCCTGGCTATGGGCCTTCCTTCTTTGCCTCTTTGCCTCACTCTGTTGGCAAAATGTCTCTTCAAACTGGGAAAGGCCATGCCGCACAGCCTGCCTCCAAGCAGAACGCTCAGAAGCCAAGGTTGAGGTTCATTCCTAAGGCTTTCATATCCTTCTTGCAGATATCCTTGTAGCGCAGCTGTGGTCTACCTGTAGGGTGCTTTCCCTGCACAAGTTCTCCATAGAGGAGATCCTTTGGGATCCGACCATCGCCCATTCTCACAACATGACCAAGCCAACGCAGGTGTCACTGTTTCAGCAATGTATACACGCTGGGGATTCCAGCTCGTTCCAGGACTGTGTTGTTTGGAACTTTGTCCTGCCAGGTGATACATCAGAGGCAGCATATGTGGAAAGTGTTCAGCTTCTTCTCCTGTTGTGTGCAAAGAGTCCATGACTCGCTGCAGTACAGAAGTGTACTCAAGATGCAAGCTCTGTAGACCTGAATCTTGGTATGTTCCATCAGCTTCTTGTTGGACCAGACTCTCTTTGCGAGTCTGGAAAAAGTGGTAGCTGCTTTGCTGATGCGTCTGTTTAGCTCGGTTTCGAGAGAAAGAGTGTCGGAGATCGTTGAGCCAAGGTACACAAAGTCATGGACAACCTCCAGTTCGTGCACAGAGATTGTAATGCAGGGAGGTGAGTCCACATCCTGAACCATGACCTGTGTTTTCTTCAGGCTGATTGTCAGTCCAAAGTCTTGGCAGGCCTTACTAAAACAGTTCATGAGCTGCTGGAGATCTTTGGCAGAGTGGGCGGTGACTTCCAGGATTAGCTCCCTGCCTGAATGTTTGCCAACAGGGTTATATAAATTCTTTATTCACTTTGCTCTATTCTTGAGTTCCAAAAATATTTTTTGGATGATAGTGATCCTTAAAACACAATTAGTCATACTGCTTTTGACAATTGCTTGCTTAGTTGCTTAAAGGCAGCCATAGGTAGCAAGGCAACTTTTTTCTTCTTGGAATGATCACAGTCTTTTCTCAAGCACACAGCCTGAGTAAAACAAAACTAGACTGTATCCATCAAACAGGGCACCCTTTTGAAACTCCATATATAATGGTGTATCTGGTGAGTGAAAACTAGAAAGCTGGTATTTCGATAGTAAAATACTCAAGGAAGATATTTGTATTTTTGCTAGCGCTACTTTGCTACGCTATCTAAAACAATAGATACACTGGTATTATAATAGTAGTAGTAGTAAGAAACATAATTTACTTATTAATTTAATGATGTCATCTCTTTAGTATCTAAGTAATACTTCCTGATCCTGATTCCCTTCTGCGATGTCCAAGCTGTAGAAAACCCTTTTTTAAAAATTGAATTAACTTTCCACTGTCAATACTACTACTACTACTACTACTACTACTACTACTACTACTACTATGGTTATAGTCCTCAATCTGGGATCTAGCCAAGATCCTGGGAATTGTGGAGACTGTTGTTGTTCTGTTTATAAAGGATGATTTTGCATAGCATAGTACACAGTTCCAAATCCCAAAGACATCAACTATCTAAGAAAAGAAACACAAGGAAGATACCAGTAACAACTATCAGAAAGGATGCCAATGGTTCTGATCTGCTCCATTCCTTCTGTGGCCTGAGGGTAACCTCTCAGTACCTGGGGGGGGGGGGTAAGCCTGATATGCCTTCCAAGGGGATTATGTGATGCTTAATGGATGTATGGGTCTGAAGCACTTCTAAAGCCAGTGAGTGGTTGGCTATTTTTCATTGTTTGGTGATCTCTGGCTAAGGCAGTTTATGCCACTGCCGAAGTGTGTGTATTCCATTTATTGGATTTCTGTTCCTCTCTGCACAGCCTTCTGAATCAAAGCGGGTTATTTCTGTTTAACAGCTGTCATCATCTGTCATATGCTGGAGATGCTGCCATCTCCCCCTCCCCTATATCAGTCAGCTTCCCCTAAACAGGAAAATCTCAGAAATGCTGTATTTACTGCTGATGGGGCGGAGGGTGGTTTCTTACCATGTACCCCCATAACTCATCCCTCCAAACACAATGATTGTTCATGAGTGACTCTTTTCTACAGCCTTTCATAAATACAGCTGGTGCTAGGTGGCTTTTTGTTTGATGTCTCCCCCCTCCCCTCCCCTCCCCCATATGACTAAGCCCCTGGAATTTGCCAAGTAATTTTAGTCACCTCTAAATAACACTTTCTAATAATCTCCATCCATCCATCTCCTGAGCAGCAGTGGCCTCTGCCTGGCACTGGAGTGTGAAGCATACACCCCTGAGCAGCTGCTTTTCTTTGGCTGACACCTTTGTTTGTGCCGGTCAGAAATAAAATGCAGCATTTGCTCAAGAAACAAATTCTCTGCTCACATATGACATGTCCCCTGGACAACGGAGGTGGAATATTTACCCTGAAGTGGATGGCAGTGGGAACAGACCTAATTTCCCTGCCTCTTTTTCCCCCCACTCTTCTGTCACATCTCTAAAGCCAGCCTGCAATTGTTTGGAGAATGGAGGGTTGCAATGTCATCAGCAATTCTCCGGATCCACCGAATGTCACTGTGTTTCTTCTTAAAAGCTAAAGCTCACAGATAGCCATGGCATCTATCAAAAGCCATTGAGGCTAAATCTGTGCTCTGCGCATGTACAGAAGTGTGGATTGATGATAAGAGCAATAAGACCTCCCCCACCCCACACACATCTTCAATCTTCTGTTTTAGCTTATTGCAGAAAATTCTACATGCAGCCCTATCTCCATGCAGGGGGATCAAAGCTGCTCTGCTGGACTGCTTCGGGTGTAGACAGAGCTGCTATAGTGTCAGGGTCAATGCAGCAGTCCTGCATCTGCAGAGTGTTAGCTGGATCACTGCAGCACTCAGAATTTTCTGCAGTAAAGGGAAAATAAACAGCATTCCCTTGCAAGCAGGGCAGAGCTCAGTGGCATAGGATTGCACCACTCTTGCTGCAGTAAACCAGCCCAAATGTCTTGAGCAGCAGCAGCTGAAGAGCAACACAGGATAGGAATGTAAATCTGGCACAGAATTTGACCCAGAATTACCAATGTGGGGGCCCCATGTTAAATCCAAAGTAAAGAAAGCCTGTTTACTTGGCCAAAGATCATTTTGGAGCCATACTAGTGTCTCAGACACAATTACATCAATAGAGTAGCCAGGGAGATACGCATGCCCCACTCTCAAGAGCCAAAAACTCAATGGGGGATTTACCAGCCAGAAATCATTATGGAAGATTTACTTGGCATGGATGTGTGGTCGTAATGGTGCCAGCAGAGGGGATGGGGGGGGGGGAGAGAGAGAATCCTGTTTCTAATACAAGCTCATCCTTCCTTAGTGCTATCTCTCCAGAGTCAAGGCAAGGTTAAGCCAAACACTAAGAGATTTAAGGGGTTTGCATTTTTATCCTACATTAAACTTTTGGCCTCACCCCTTCCAGCACCTGATAAGGGCTTTACAATCTAAACTTGTCTACAAGGCCCCAATGTGCCTTCAAGGAAAGACACAGCTGCTTTTTACAGGAGTGGTTATTTTTGTTTTGCTCTGCCTTCCACCTCTGTGTCGCTTTCCAAGGTTTGAGATCTTTCAGTCAGGGGCCACGTGAAGGGTAGGCCTCTCCACCAAAGGCTGCCCACAGGAATTCACAAGATCAAAGCCTTCAGCAACATGAAGTTTAAAGAGAAGGACAGGCAGAGAGAGAGAGAGAGAGAGAGAGATGTACAAGGAGTACATTGTGGAAAGCAGCCCAACTGTATGAACAAGTTGGCATTTGGTGAGATTCTGGCAGTGTTTCTTCACCGTTTCTCCCTTCCAGGAACCTTGTCTGTATCTATCTCTGCCAAAGAATCCCTGCATGCCTTTAATGGAATCTCTATGCATTGCAGAGGATTCTGGGACATATTCTAGAACAGTGTGTGCACTCCTAGGAGCCCTGAGGCTCCCTGAGGGGCTCCATGAGCACACCATAAGTGACTGTACCCCATCTGCTTCCTGTCCTATTTGCTTGTCCATCTCTCCCATCTCCTTTGTCCATTGCTCTCCTTCCTCATTCCTATCTTGTTCCAACTCTGTCCAGTGTTGGACTTGGCAGTGTGTCACTCTGTGCATGCACTGGCACTCTAGAGCTCTCCAGGACTCTGCGCATGCACTGCCAGTTCTCTCCAAGGCTCCTTTTACGGGTATAAAGGGCTCTGGACACTGAAAAGTTTGAGAATTGCTGTTCTAGAGCACATATGCAGGATCCATACACAGAATGCACTGGCCAGACCTATTGGTCCTCACTTTTGCCCTGAGAATACAGTCTGGAACACAGTCCAATCTCCCTGTTTTTATCCCATCTAATAGTTTTCCTCTGCAGCAACGATCCCCACCTCACTACGGCCTCACTAGCAGTTTTTTACAAACATGCATTTTGACCTGAAGAGACTAAGCGATACAATATGAAATCCTTGGTTTGAATCTCTCACTCGGTAGTCTCCAGCAAGCCATTCTCTGCTTTAGTCCTGCAATATGGAGGTGGGAATAATGATATTCCCCTCCCTTACAAGGTGGGGATCTGAAATACCAGATTATATGGCATAATTTGTTTAGTGTCTTTTTTTATGCTGCTGCTTTTCTGTTTTACTGCTTGCTACTTTTATATTACTGTATTTATTATTATTTTTATTTTAAGCTGTCTTGAGCATCCCAATTGTTGGGGGGGGGGAGGTAAATACATTTTAAATAAGCAAATATATTTTAAAAAATTCTCTGAACATACAAAAGCACTTAACAAAGACCTAGTAGCAGTAATAATAATAAAAAAGCACCAGTGCTTTGTATACCTTGTGTTACCTGTCCATTTCCTTCTCTTTCAACAGGACACAGCCCCATTCACCCTGGCAACCCGCTTCTCCTGAGCTGTGTATCCGTCATCTGCTCCCTCTCCTCACCTCCACCCCACCCGCCTCTCACTGATGAGCTTGACACAGATAATAAGTGTTATGCAGCAACAGCTGCAGTCAGTTTCCCCATCCATCTATTTCTGGTGCAGTGTTATGTGCGTGTGCGCCAGGCTGTACGTATAGGTCTTTAAATGTATATTTAACTTCACTTGCTTTAATCCAAAGGGGTCAGGAAATACGAGCAATGAAGGCTGTTATTGTGGAAGGCAGGAATGTACTGGAATGTGGACAGTGTCGGGCAAGGGGCCCTCGGCAACAGAAGTAATGCTGACCTCACTGTCTCACACTTGGTTTTGCCTGCCGCCAGAGAATGCAGCTGTGCAGGCAGTAACCCTTCAAGGCCCGGGTCGAGTCTGCTCAGGCATCTTTTGTCGAACGGCCTCCCTCCCTCTCTGCTTTGTTCATATTTAGGGGGAAAGACACTTTGGCCCGTTTTCAAACTAGCAAGCTCTCCCTTGTAGAAGAAGCCTTGGCACACTCTTGCAAGAACTGTGTAAGAACGACATTTCCCCATAAAACAACTGGTCTGTTTCCTCAAGCTTAAGAACAAGGAATAACAACACAACAGATAAGTATTTGCAAAGCACTCTCTGTGTGCGTGAATCACTTTGCATGGCTCGTCTTGATGTAGTCCTGGTCACAAGAACAGCAAAATCCTCACTAAACCGCCCCCCCTGCAGCCACACCACCACTGCTTCCTTCAGGGGGCAGTCCCAAAGGTCTCCTCTGTGCCAATGGGACATGTACTGCATCCTGCAGTTGGGGGGCACTCACAGAGGTCTCCTCAAAGTAATGGAATGTTTGTTTCCTTACCTAGGAGCTGCATTGCCCTTATGTCAGTGCTGGAAAGTGGGTTAGGATTGTGCCCTTAGTGGGGTAGGATATCAGTGGTGCTGCTGCCACCAGTACCACCCCCTTTCTGCCCTCCTCCCCACATTGGTGTCTGCTCCATTCCTCACCCTCCTGCCTCATTTTGCCCACTTCCCACCCACCCCTTGCGGTGACTTACTGGCGCTAGGGCTCCTTGGAGGACTTCTTGTGTGCAGCCAGGTGCTGCCTGCCTTAATGAGTTGCTGGAAGGGATAAGGCCAAAATTTAATGTAGCATAAAAATACAAACTGGCGGTGACCTGGTCATGCTCTGTGGTGTGTCACCATTTGCAACAGCCATAAAGCACACTGTGCCATTGGAATGTGATAGGATTGGGCCCTGAGTATTATTATCATGATGATATTAGAGTAGCTTGCCTAAGACCACCTTATAAGTTCATGGCAGAGGCAAAACTGAACTGGGGAAGTTCTGATCCTCAGTTCTGTTTCTTGGCCACTATACTACCCAGTTTATCAGGAAGGGGTTATAACAAAATGCCAGGAACCTTGAACAATAAGACTAGGCGTGCAGAAAGATCTTAACAAAATGTAGAATTTAAAGGTGAGTTTCTTCCTCTGTATATGGCCACAGACAGAGCACTGCCCATTTCACAAGTACCTACCTTGCTTTTCCAGCCAAGTCCCGCAATCAGCTCTTAGTCTGTGATTAACCCAGGACATTCTCAATCTTGGCCTGGATTCAAAAATGGCTTGCTTATAAACACAGTAGAGGTTTTACCTTATTTCAAAGCAAGACAGGTACTGAATGAAGTGGATGTCATTAATTGTATACAAATATGCAACTAGTGGGTCATTGCCAAAGTGGATGATAACAAAGGGTGGCTTTGTTTGAACTAGCCACCAGTGGGGGGGAGGGCAGTGTGGTGAAAGCACATTGTTGGAGAGGCAGTTGGGAGATCCTGTATTTTGGGGTGCCCTAGGTTCTTCCCTCATGTGGGATCTATGTGGGGCTATTTAGATTGTTTCCTGGCACATTGGTTCAGGTGCTGGTTATGTGGTATTGTTTTCTCTCCCCTTGAGTGCCAACATGTGTTTTCAACAGTTAGAGTGTGGTGTCCACATCAGTATGGTGATGGGCAGGGGGACATATTGCAGTAGAAGGAGGACATGCCATGACAGAGGAAGGGAGGGCAGCCATTTATGGATGCTTCTGGGCCTCCCCCATGGCCAACAGGATTCAGGTGGCAATAGTAGCAGCCCCTATCACTGCTCAGCTTCATCTGGTTGCCTACTGGGCATCTTGAATGCTGTCATCATGTTCACAAGGTAATCACTGCTGCATGGGATCACCTGTGTGATTGATTCAGAAAGGAGGAGGAAATTCAAGCCAGAGAGTAAAATGGTGCCTAAGCAAACAGTGGAAATAATAGCACCGGACAGTGTCAAAATACAGTAAGATAATGCAGACAGCCCTGCTCCTCTTGCTACTGTAACTGTATCTACTAAAAAATTGTACCTTGTTCAGCAGGATAGCAAGTATCAGGCACAAAGCATACAGGAATATACCACAGTCATTCTGATCAGGGAATGGTGTTATATGCCTGGCTCTCAACACCATGACTGTTTCTGGGTTCATTTCCTGGTCATCCAGAGCCTGTCGTCACATTCCTGGCTTCCAGTCAGACTGGTTTGCCACCTGGCTGGATTTTGGCTGGTCTGTCTGGTTTTTGCATGCCCAGAACCTATTTATTTTTAATGATCTACTCCTTGGGGCCTCAAAAACGAAAAGGTGATAACCCTGGAATTCTTGCACAGTTCAATGAATACGGTATGCTGTTTGAGGGAGAAATCATCATCCTTTTCTTCACTGCACAAATGTATGGTATTTATATGTATTCTCCAACATGTGTCCACTTGCTTTGCTGAGGTTCTAAAAAGAGTTCACTGTAGTGCACCAGTAAGCACAATGAACATGAACATGCCATGTCCCTGCAGTTTGCCAAAGAATAAATAGTGGGGGACATACTTTGGGAATGGCCCAGAGTTCAGGGGAAGAGCACATGTTTTGCATTTAGAAGAACTCAGATTAAACCCCTGGCATGCACACACAAAGACTGAAAGAATGGAGCAAAGGGAAAAGAGGAGGAGGGCAGGAAATTAGGGTGCTGCTTCAGGTGCCACTTCAACATGAGCTGGCCCTATCTGT
This sequence comes from Tiliqua scincoides, assembly GCF_035046505.1. Lineage (NCBI taxonomy): Eukaryota > Metazoa > Chordata > Lepidosauria > Squamata > Scincidae > Tiliqua > Tiliqua scincoides. The sequence continues at coordinate 285,137,627 of NC_089821.1, forward strand.
AGGGGAAAGATGCACATCATACACATCCATGGTGAGATGTGTAAAAACATCATATATACATGGTGCTCCCATCTCACCAGGGTGAAGATGCATGAGTAACCTATACTCCCAAATTCCCAGAATAACACAGTATATCTGCCTGATCATTACATCTGAGGCCACTCTTTGTTTCCAAGACAGAATTACTCTGCCTTGGAAGCTCCAATAATATTGGAAGCTCCAATATTATGTACAGGTTTGGTGCATGACACAACCTATACACACTGGGCAAAAATGTACACAGAAAATAGGAGCATGGCAGTAAGAGGCAATGAACTGATTTGAATGTTTTCATTACATGACATGTAAAAGTAGAATTTCATTGAGGCAATGGCGTAGCTATCAGGGGCGGGGGGTGGTCCGCTCCAGGTATCACCCTTGGGGGGATGTAACACCACAAATGCCCCAACATCGCTAACATCATAAAGGTTAGGAGTAACCCCATCATGCCATGTACTGTTGGATGCAGAATATTTAGTGGAATGCAATGCAAAAAACCAGATTAAAATATCACCTTTCCATCAAATGTTATGGCCAAAAAACCGGAAACAAAAAAATGCATGGAACCCTATGGAAAATGAAACCGGGCCATACCGCGCGTTTACTCGTGAGTAGGCGAACTTGCCATAGTTTGTCGGAAAGGACAGGCTGAGAGGAATCCAATGACACCAGAATGGTTCCTATCCAAAGAAAGCAGCCCCCAAGAAACACCCAAGAAGGAAGTCCCTCCCTCCAAGCATGGAAAGCAAAAGTAAGCCACGTGTTTGCTTTTACTCACGAGTAAGCAAATCTGTCTTGGCTCCTGGTCAAGTCAGGCAAAAAGGAATGCAAGGCTAGCTGCATCGTCCCCATCTAATGAAAGTTGAGCTCAACAAATGCTCCAGAAGGCAGCCCTCCACCCCCAAAGAATAAACCAGAGGCTTGAACTGGGGAGGGCTAAAAATCTCACTGCTTTATTTGTGGAGGGGTGTTATTGCAGGCAGGCTATAGAGAAAATTCACCTGGTGAAGCAGGGCTGGTTTCCCCTCATTTATCTGTTTTTCTTTAATTTAATTATTTATAATTATTTTATTTTGCTTGATGATGTCACTTCCAGCCATGACATCACTTCTGGTGGGTCCTGGACAGATTGTCATTCTAAAAAGTGGGTCCCAGTGTCCCAGTTTGAGAACCACTGCCTTAACTCAAAACAGGCCAATGAGACATTGGGGGAGGGGTGACACCCTAGTGACCAAAATTCTGGAAATCATGACTTTTAGGAATAATACCATCATGTTATATACCATTTGATGCAGAATTTCATCCATTGCTTGTGGGGAAATATTCACTACATTTATTTTCTTGCCATTATTATTATTCATTCCATGTCATGACTATTATTTTTATGCCTAATAAAGGTTTTGTTGACTGTTGACTATTACTATCTCTGTCTCACCTACCTCACAGGGTTGTTGTGAGGACAAAATAAGGGGAGGAACCATGTACACCACCCTGAGCTGCATTGAGGAAGGGTGGTATAAAAAGTGAATTAATTAATTAAACAATATAATTAATAATAATTAATTATTAATAATTAATAATTAATTGTATTGTATTGTATTTAATTAAGTCATATGGGGTGACAAAAATTTATGGGCCCCGGGTGTCAAATGACCTAGCTACTCCTCTGCATTGAGGGTTTTTTTTCCCCACCCTTTAAACCAGTGATTTTCAACCTTTTTCATCTTGTGGAACACTGGCAAGGCACTAAAATGGTCAAGGCACACCATCAGCTTTTTGACAATTAACAAGGCACACTGTGCTGTCAATGGGGGCTCACATCCCCAATGGTCCTATTGATAAATGACCCTCTCCCAAATTCCAGAGGCACACCTGGGGACCATTTGCAGCACACCAGTGTGCCACGGCACAGTGGTTGAAAATGTCTGCTTTAAACTAAAACAACCAGAAGGCTCAATATCTCTGTAGCAGTAACAATAAAAAATACCCTTAAAACAGGTTTTGTTGCGGTGATGTATAAATTGTAGAGCACCACAGTCACAACCCTCAAACAGGAATTGAGACTTTCCTACTGGTGCTGTCAGACCTAACACTATTGATCACCTGCTTGGTGAGGGAGAAAAAAGGGTGGGTTACCGGGTTGCTACCTGGAGATGGAAGTAAAAGACTCAGCTGCAACACCTTCTCCCTCTCCTTTCATCTGCCTGCCCAGCCCCACAGCAAGCAAAATTTCAGGTGTGCTGTCAGCCAGTAGAGGTGAGGCAGAAGAACAGGGGGAGAAGCAAGGGTTACTGAATCTCCCTACTTCAGCAGAAAGTTGGAAGGTATAGAGCTGGTTTGGATTCAGTCCCATGCTTCCTTCTCCAACCATACCTTAAAATATGAGCAACCTGTTCATGGCAACATAATTGTGTGAATGAAGGGCTGGTTCTACATGGGTCCATTTTGTGTGTCCATTTTTGGAGTCTGTGTGTGTCTCTCTGTTCCACTGACAAGATGCCCAATAGCTATCAGCAAAAGACTGGAAGTTGATGGGCCAAACATGCATCTTTACAATGAGTTAGACAGGCAGATTACGCAAACTTTGCCTTCATCTGAAGACAAGAATCTAAAGTTGCAGGTGTGAAAAAAAGATAAGAGTTGTGCCTGGGGGCGCAGGCTTATGAACCACACCTGCCCCAGTGAGTCAGCAACAATTAAAGCTAAGCTGTTTGAAGACTTCCAGCATCTGAGAGTAAAGCAGGGCAAGGAAAGAAGCTCACTGGGTAAACAGGGGCCTTTAAAAAAAACAAAACCAAAATAATAAATTATGAGCCAAAGTGTCTTGTTAGTGAAGATGTTAACTCTGTTTCATGTGGAAAGGGCTTCCATTTACTTAAATATGTATCTGCTGGCTGAGAATATTATTGAGGAGGTCTGGTGCAGTATTCATGGCACTTTATGGAAATGATTAAAAGAGATTTGTGCTGAGAATTTAAAGATGAAGGATATGTTGCCTGTATGCTTTGCAGAGAACTTAACTAGCCCCCTCTGCCTACATGAATGTGCTAACACACTGTAGTCGACATATTAAAATGACACCATTTTATAGAACTGTAGCTCAGTGCAACTCATTTCTATATTTTTTTGTTTATTATATATTTTGATCTCATCCACGCTCCAAAAAGCTCAGAGAGGTACACATACTTTTGTCTCCCCAGGATGGTGTCCGGGTGTTGGACTTAGACCTGGAAGATCCAGGTTCAAACCCCTGCTTAGTCTTGAAGCTTTCTGGGTGATGTTGGGCCTCTCACTGTTTTTTCAGCCTAACCTAGCTTGCAGGGTTGTTGTGAGGTCAAAAGAAGGGAAGGAACCATGTATGCCACTCAGGGACAGCATAAATGTTCATTTGCATATAAAACCAGAAATCCTGCACTTCCAAGTTTGATGACAGCTCACAAGGAACATAGTAAGTGTTGGGGGGGGGGGGTTGTAAACAGAAGTGGTGAACCTGAGATGGCACCATGTGGCATTCCAGGTGCACCACCTCAACACTATACTGAGTTCCTTGGAGGAAGGGCAATTTGAAAATGTGAGAAACAAATTAATACTCACAATAACTTTGTGAGGTAGGCCAGGCCAAGTGTGGGAACTTGACTTAAGGTTACACATGTAAGTTTCATAGCTGCATGGGGATTTTTTGAGTAACCTGGGTCTCCCTTGCTGTAGTCTGACACTCTAACCCAACCATTTTCAACCACTGTGACATAGTACATTGGTGTGCCATGAGTGGTCCACAGGTGTGCTACAGGAATTTGGGGGAAGGTCATTTATTAGTAGGGCCAATGGGATGTGAGTGCCCCACTGGCAACATGATGTGCCCTGGCAATTATCAAAAACCTTATGGTGTGCCTTGACAATTTCAGTGCTTTGTCAGTGTGCCATGTGATGAAAAAGATTGAAAACTACTGCTCATGGGGTATGCACGCTATACCCCACTGGTTCTCCTAGTTTAACTTACTCATTTAAATTAATGGGCTGAGCCTGGTTGGCCTGGCCTCTGTCATCAGTCAGGGTGAGGTGACCTGCCTCTGGCAACAGATTTTGAGGCATCATTAGTCAGTGATATAATATAATGCTGTGAAATATATTGTAAGCATATGTTTACCACCATAGATGGGTTTTCTGCCTCAGGCACCTTGGGATATCTCTGGAGTTTACTGGTGCCAGCACAACACCTGATCGGCCACTCCCAAATGTGGCATTTGTTGATGCTGTACAAAGTAGCTTCAATGAATGCAACACAAAGCTTTTTAGGGCAAGAGCAGAGGTAGAGAACAGATCAGAGATTCAACAGGACTGCTGTAGCTAGATGTTGAGGATCAGGACTGCAGGAGTCCCTTTCTCTGCGCATGCATTTTTACTTTGATTTCTACAGCAAGAAAAAAGTGGACATTAGCAGTTAAGGTGGCCATCTTTTCCAGACCAAGCTCCTGTGCTTTTAACAATTGCATAACATGGCAATATTCAGCAAGTACTGTAATGCTTGCCTCTAACTCAGGGGGTGGGAATCCTGTAGAATTTGTCTGCCACGTTGCGTTAAAAGCCCAAAACGCCTGCCAGAAAAATATACTTAACAGCCACATTTGGTTTTCTTCTTGCTGGAGCACAGGATAATTTTTGCCAGAAAGGGGTTAACTGGAATGCCCTTGCTGAGCTCCCAGTCTCCTTGCATTCCAGGGTAAACAGTGTTTTGCAGAGACTGGTTACCTATGGCAACAGCTGAGGGGAATATTGCTGGTGAATTTTCTGAATCACAGGCTTTACAGCCCATATGTTTATTCTGCAGCAAAAACACTTCCAGCTCTCCACCTCTGATGCAAGAGTATTTTTACAGAGCCATTTAAAAGTCCCCCTTGAGTGGCAGGCGGGAGGCTTTAACTCAAATATCTGGTTCAAGGGAGAGGGGGAAAGGCCCTGCTACATCTGCTCATATCACATCTTTGTCCAGGAATGGCATTCACAGAAACAGATGCTCACCTCTGGAAAATGGGAAAATAGCAATCTGTGTCATGGGATTGTTTTGATGATGAATCAAAAGCAGGACTGTTAGTTATTACATGAGTCAGGGGTGGGGCAGGCCATAAATTGGCCTAAATATGTAAATGTGGTGTGAAGCATGATGCACGGCCAAGATGTGGTCTATGGCTAATTTTAAAAGGTAGCCAGATACATTCATTTCAATGAGTTTCATCAGCAAAGCTCTTGTTGGGTCATGCCGCAAATGTGTGGGTAGGTACAGAAAAGACATGCAGATATACACTGCAGATTTTTCTATTAGCTATTTTTTTTAAATCTGCTTCCCTACCTCTGCATTTAATGGGAACCCCATTTATCTAAATGCTTTTTTCTTTGAACCTGTTGGAAGACCCCCAATTCATATGAACTCTGGGTTATACCATGGTCATTAACCACAATGGGCTTAAACCCACCCAATCCCTGTGCTGGATTTCAGTTACTATTAAGTTTACCAGTTCTTTCCAGGAGATTATACTTATATTTTTACATGCTTACTGAAAATACCAACCCAGCATACAGCCATGGTGCCTTCCTTTCTTCCTTTGTCCACCTTCTTCACTTATTGCTGTGAGACAAATTAGCATTTTAGTGACCACAGTGTTTGGATGATGAACTGGCAATTCTGATTACATGTATGTCTGAACAGCAATTAATACAATAGTGATCAAGATTTTGATGTGGGATACATTGTGAGGATAGTTCATTCTAGACATAGACTCAAGTGACTGTAAAAAGTGAAATGTGGAATATATGGCTACCTGTATAAGGAGGAGCTGTAGCTCAGTGGAACAGCATCTGCTGTGTCTGCAGAAGACCTCAGCTTCAGTCCCTGGTTTCTCTAGGTAGGGCAGAGAAAAATTCCTGGCTGAAATGCTGGAGAGTCAACTGCCAGTCAGTGTCAATAATTCTGAGCTAGATAGGCTAATGGTCTGACTCGATATACAGCAGCTTCCTATGTGCTTGTTAGAGATTCATATGACCTTGCCTCCCATGTCACTTTACCCAGCAAGTCAGCACTGATTTCAGTGCTTGGAGAAAACCCTGACTTAGTTGAATGAGAAGGGGGATATTTTATGCAAGGAATTTGCTGCAGGTTTACAATCCAGGTTTGTTATTTGCTTGAAACGGTAGGGATTTGACTTGCTAGTAAATATTTAAGTCATAAAAGACTGCTCTACGATGCCATTTTTGGAAGCCTTTTGAAAGATGCCATTGTTCATTGTTGCAGATGGAACAAGGCAGCTGGGGAAAGAAATCAGGAGAGGAGTAAAACAGTAAAATGCAGCGTGTTTGTTCTTATCTCATAGGGGGAGACACACATCAAAACAATGTTGCGGGACCAATTTTCCTAACCTTTCCTTGATGATGATGGCAGTTATTTCAAATAATTATTGTTTACTTTATTAGTTTCTGTGCATGAAAAAGCCTTAATGTATTGATCAGGTTTGTGTTTTTATATTTTTCCTAGAGCTGCAAATGGAGGTTAATTGATTAGAATATATTTATACAAATTATTATTAAGGAGCCTAGCTGAGAAGAAGCATCCCAACTTCTTAACCAAATATAGGAACCAAATGTTGGAGTTGCTATATTGTCAGGCTGTCCTTTGCAATCATGTACACACTTACCTGTGAGTGAACCCAATGAAACACAGTGACCCTTACTTCTGAGTAAATATGCAAAGGATTGTGCAGCACTGGAACCGTAATTAACTATTTGAATTTTAATTGATTCAAACAGATTGAAATCCTTTTCACAACTAAAAGGAATAGGATTAATTAAGTGAGGCTGCAGTCCTACACAATTTTCCTGAGAGTAAGCCCACTAAACACAATGCAATTTAGAGAAGAAATGCATGGGATTGTGCTGTTAGAAAAGATTAGAATAGACTGTCACTGTAAGGAGGAAAGCATCCTTTGTTTTTATGTGATGTATATGTACTATATTGAATACTCTTAGAAGAGGCATTCTCTTTTACACAGCAAGGAATGCTTCTTCCACAACAGCATTTGCCGTCTTTAGTGTCTATACCTGTTTGTATTAAAATAATTTTAAGCGTTTAAAAATCTGCTCTTCAGTTACTCAGGGGCACCTTTGCAGTCACCTAAAATATTTTCAATTTAATCTAACTGATGAATCAGCTCAACATTGCAGCCCTTTTTTTTTGTACTGTATATGCATTTATCGCTTGCTTTTCAACTGAGAACAAGACACCATTGGTGACATTTCCCCCTTCCCAACCAACCCCTGACCACTGCAGTCATCATGCAATACATCTCCATCTCTTTCTCTCACACTTGCCACTTGTCTCTTTTTCTCTGGTTGGGCTCCCTTGCCTTTTGACAGCCGAATGAGAGGCAGGAATTGTACCAGTTATGCTTTTTTCATTGCTGCATCTTCATTCTGAGAAAGTTAAATTACAGAATATTGGTCATACAGTAGTTAAAAGCACAAGAGCTGCATTACAAGAAAAGGGGAGGGTGACTGTATTCTCTACCCCAAACCCCTGATTTGTCTTTCCCTGCCAATCCTCCTGCAACCCCTAGGCCACTTCCTCACTTCCTCTGACTGGCAATTTCCAGAAATCCATAAGCATAGGAACTGCAAATGGCAGTTTAGACTGGTCTGAAGAGCTGATGGTGGTAACGCTAGCACGCTTAGCATACAGTATATTCACATACTATTCCTGGAAGGCCTAAAACAAACAGGTTCTTGACCAGAGGCAGTGTCCAGGAGTCTCCAAACTTTTTGGCCAGAGGGCCGCATCAAATATCTGGCACACTGTTGGGGGCCGGAAAAAAAATGTAAATATAAAATTTATATAAATAAATTAGAGGTGGAACTTAGATGAGTGAATAAATGAATGAATGGGCTCATTCATTCAACCTCTCTGGCCCTTAGAACACCCTGCAGATGCAACCAGAGCATTGTTCCAGTCTTGTTCGGCCAAGTAGGCCGGAGGCTTTCAGGGAACAAGAGGCTGGCCTCAGGCCAAATAGAGGCTTGCTGCGGGCTGCATTTGGCCCCCGGGCTGGGGTTTGGAGACCCCTGGGTTAAGCCACTAAATGTATCCAGGCACTGAACGACATTTGGCTTTTCATCCTGTTTCTCTTTACAGCCCCTTTCCATCGTATATACTATAGTTGTATTTCTATAAATGGGAGCACCCTTCATTTGTTCTGGGCTGTGATATCATACAGTATCCTTTCCTGAAATGCCTGGGATTTTAGCACTGTGCACCTGCATGAAAATTGCCCTCCCTCCACCATTTCTGCACATCTTTCCATTTGAGGCAGCTCTTTTGTCTGGCCCACCTTTGCTCAGGCACAAGACTTGATTCTCAAGGTTCCAGGTTGAGAGCAGCAGAAAGAGACATGCTTTAACCAGGAAATGTGCAGGGTCTTCAGAGGGTGGGGGAAAGGAGTTTTTGTTCAGTCCTGTGCCTTTGCCTGTCAGTTTCCACCATTTCCTGAAAACAAGGCTTGGGGGGGAGAAAAATCAGGCAGACACAGAACATTTTTCCATTAGCAGAGCAAGCAGGGAGAAGTAATGGGCTTGGGGGAGGGGGGTCGTAATCAGAGATCTGCTTAGTCTTCAGAGAAAGGAAAGCGCTCGGGCGCCTGCTCTGCCATAAATTGCATCTGGTGGTTGGAGCTACGGCAAGTTATTAAAGTGACTGCATTAAAGTCATAATTCAGCAGGTCAGCAGTGAGCAGACTCTGCAATCTCTCCTCCATCATCCCTCCCAAACGCATTTTCTGAGAGAACTAAACCCCAGTGGCCTGAATCAGCTCGAGCTGCAGAGCTTAATGACTCTCTCCCCCTCCCCTTGCCAGGAGCAGGGGAGGGCGAAGAGCAAGCTCTGCTCCAGATGACATCACTGGCACGCTGACAAGAATGGTGCTGCCCAGTCAGGGAGGAGGAATCCCCCTTGCCCGGCTCGCTTTTCCCTTGCAAGGCAAGAATGGGCACCAAGGCCCTCCGTTTCACAAGGGGCTTGTTGGTTGGAAGCAGAGGGGGTCAGGAAGGGGCCACAATTGGGCTGAGTGCAAGGAGAGCATGTTGTCCATTATAGACCTGATTTAGGCTGAGGTTCTCAAACACATTAAGGCCCCTGCAGAAGGGGTTCATATGGCTCTTTGAATCATTTATGGGGGAATTTGCATTAGAGCCTGCCCTGAATCCAGGCAGGATCTACAGTATTCTCTTTCAGCTGCGTTGCACTTCAAGCAACTGTGCTTTCTTCCAGTATGTTCTCACTTTTGCCTTTCCCGCTCCTCCACCCGGGGCCTGGTCAAGCATTCTACCGTGAATAGAAGCATCCTTTTATTTTAGCATAGAAAGAAGATAACTAAAGAAGGCATGATAGAGGTTTATAAAATCATGTCTGATGGCGTCTGTGTTCCGCTCTTGTGATACTAGAACTCAGGGGCATCCAAGGCAATTTTCTGGCCCTTGATTTAGGACGCGCAGAGGAAAGTACATCTTCAAGTGGATACAGAATTCAGTTGTGGGATTTGCTGCTGCTGCTGCTGCTGCTGCTGCTGCTACAGGATGTGGTGAGGGTCCTTGGCTGAGACTGCCTTTAGAAAAAGAACTAGACAAGCTCCCGCAGGAGGATAGGTCTCTTACTGGCTATGAACTGTGAGAGCTTGCCTGTGTGGGGCTTCCAATACCCACAGGCAGCACACATACCAGTTGCTGTGGGGAAACAGTGGGGGAGCTTGTAGCCTTCATGCCCAGCTGGCATGAAGTCGCCCAGAGGCATCTAGCTGGCCACTGTGGGAAATGGAATGATGGACCTTTTGGTCTGATCCTGCAGCGCTTGCATGTTCTGCTCAGGGGAGTGTTGTGCTTAAAGAACAGTCAACTGAAGCTCTTTCCAGACTGAGGCGATTTTCAGACGTCAGGCAGGTTTGTTCGGTGAACTTGAGACTGAGCCATACAGATCCTGAGCTGATTTCCCACTGAAGCCTGGGTGGGAAATAAGCAAGGAGAGCACAGGTGGCATATTCCAAACAAGGCATAATTGCACAAAAAACATTGCAATATTGCATCCCCCCTTCTCTCCCCCCAGGTACTGCTTTCTGTGTTCTTAATTTGCTTCTCACACTGCTGGTTTTCCACTAGATAGAGATGTGAGAAGCTGCTATCTGGAAGCGGCTTGAGCTGTAATATTATCAAGATGGACTCTAGATATGAAAATGAAGAACTGCAATGAGTAGTCAGACCAGAAGCTCACTATTGTAAACATGAAAAGTAAGCCTTCCACAGGGATTCTGGCATCCTGATTTGAATCCAAACCAGGCAGCCATATGAATCCATTGCAACAGATTCACAGGGTCAGGGAAAATAATATCTGCATTGGGATCAAGCAGTGTTCACAATGTAGTCTGCAAACTTTCAAACTACACATAACTCTTCTTCAGGTTGGCAGTTCAAGAAAGACAGGTGTGAAACATTGTACATCATGCAAAAAAAATGGACATTATGTCTTTACTAACACCGTTAAAGACAGAGAAGAAGAAAAACTTCCTTCATTTATTTCAAAGGAGCTTTCTGAAAGAAATATGTATGTTTTGCTGTCTGTGTCCAGTGCATTGTTAGAACATAAGAGCCCCACTGGATCAGGCCAAAAGCCCATCCAGCTTCCTGTATTTCACAGTGGCCTATATCTCACATTGTCCACAATGGCACTGATTAAATGTTAAATCCAAGTAGGAGGAGCTGTGGGGAAGGCATTTCCTGAGTGCTGTTATTGACTATAGCACAGTGCTTGATTGTGGGGGGAGAGAGAAATCTGGGCCCCGGAAGTGTTCACAATGTTAAACAGACACAAGGGAGACCTCAAAGAAAGGGCAGGGCAGATGAATGGAAAAGAGTATCATTTGTTTCACAAATGCATACTCAGACATAGTTGCAGTAGCATAAAGGGACAAATGAGACTCAACTTGTCTTCTTTGCAGAGTCCATTTTGTCATTGTTCTTGGATAGTGTCTAGGCAAGTAACAATCCCTCCATTTTCTTTGTTCTCTCCTGACTGTCGTAGGTGTAGTTCCGTCCCAGTCTCCCCCCCCCCCCCAGGTGTGATACAGAGATTGTTTCCAGGACCTGGCAATATTCTAACAAATTGCCACACACTTCTCTTGCTGTGTGGCAGCCGCTTTCCCTCATGCACTCTGAGGGCAAACAGAACATCTCTCTGCCTGCTGGGGGTTGCCTCTCTGCTGGAAATAGAACACAGCCCTGATGTCCCAGGTGACTAAAATCCACTGTGATTGAAATCTTCTGAAGAAATATCTGAGCTAATTTCCTATATCACTGCTCCCTGCTGCTGCTGTGACTCAGCCCTTGTTTGAATAGACTAATCTAGAGCGCAGACAGGCATGCAATAGGTATGACCCAACCAGTAACTGTCCTTCCCAATCATGGGGTGCAGTAAGTGCTCAGACTGGTGGTGGTGGGTTTGGATGGAACACAAATGCATTTTAAGAATTAAAGATTTGCTAGATTCTACTAGAGCAGGGGTGCTCAAACTTTCAACTTTAGGGATGCTGGACCTTTAACAAGTGTATAGAAGAGGGAATTTCAGCAGGTGCAGCTTGTCATCTGTGGGATGACAAGCTCCACCTGCTGAAATTCTCTCTTCTATACACTTGTTAAAGGTCCAACCTCCCTAAAGTTGAAAGTTTGAGCACCCCTGTACTAGAGAAAGAGAGCAAGTATGCACAGTTACAACAAAATGGATTCTGGTGGTTATGTATCCACTTCCAAACAGGTACAGAAAATATTAGTTGGTCCTATTTGAAAGACACATCCTGATCCCCATGATATATGTGTGGAAACTAGCAGATCTCTTGCTACATTAGGAGAAGACCTTCCAGAGCTTGAGGTGGTGTGCCAAATGCTCTCCCTTCTCACCCAGTGATGCTTCAGCCTCTGCTTTTCTCATTCTCTGGATTGGAAAGGGAAGAGGTGAACAGAGCAGGCTAGAGCATCGGGGAAACTCCATTCTCCTTCATTTTCCAATACAGGGAGCAAGAGGAGGAGAAGCATTCATTACGGGTTCATTACAAGTCATAGCATACATAGTACATGTAAGCTCTTGGATTTAGGGGCAAGCTGCCTCTGATTGCCAGATGAAGGGGAGAGCACCAGGATGCAAGTTGTGTCTTGTCTGCTCCCTTGGGCATTTGGTGGGCCACTGTGAGATACAGGAAGCTGGACTAGCTGGGCCTTTGGCCTGGTCCAGCAGGGCTCTTCTTATGTTCTTACATTCTTAAGCAGTGGGGATGGATGGATGGATGCTCCCCATCTGCTGCCTGAGGTAATTTCCTCAGATAGCTTCATGGATGGGCTGGCCTTCTGCGCACACATGGTCTGGGTGTGGATATGATCTACATTATGATTCCCACCCAGGCCACAATGAGCTAGCTGGATGAGGCTACAGATGTGGATGGGAATAGGAATACAGGTATAACCTAATTATGCATGAATTTTTTTACCTGCAGTTTTATCTCAACATGATGAGAAGGGCCCTTTCAATTAAAGGAAAAAAGTCATTTAACAAAAGCCTCAATAATGCAAGAGAGGGCAGCTGGCTGACAATTCATCAATCATTCTCCAGGCACTTAGAACAGCTTCACTCCAAGGCAAGCGACCCCCCCCCCCCCAGCATGTGAAAGAAAGATAATCACTTTGCATTCCTTCCCAGCACTGCGCTCTGAGTGAAAGGACGAGTCACTGGCTTGGAGTGAAGCCTTTCTAAGGGCCTGGAGAGAGACTGATTGATGGATTGTCTGCCTAATAACTCTGTCTTACATCAGAAAGATCAGCAAGGCTGTTTTTAAATGGCCTAGCAAAAGGACATTGTTTTTTAAATGGATGCTTTAATGTGATTTTTGCCATCCATGTGAGTTCTGGGAACCGAAACCCTCACAAATAATGAGACTCAACTTGTATGCACCCCCAACTGTGGCCACAAGGTACGCACAACACCATAATACGTGCCACTAATGCTGAAACAGAGCCATTGTCTTCACTGCTTCAACAGGTCTTATTTTATGGTACCAGTACAGGACCCTGTTCTAAAAAATTTCATCGAGACTACTGAAAATATTAAAGATAGTAATAATTTGAAGGAACAAACTGTGGGTCACTTGACACATGGCATTTTGAAATATATACTTAGGATGGTTAAGTGCACACCTACAGATATAAAGTATGAATACAGCAGAGATGCATTTGCAAATGAATAGCTATCATAATGCTTATTGCAACCTTGTGCACTTTAATGTTATAGATACACTCAGTAGGGAGGTGCAATTACCTCCTTTCCCCGGTAAGCATAAATGCCATGGTAAAACCAGGCTGACCCCTGAATGGTGATTACACTAGTGTGAAATGGGCCTGAGATCAGTGTGTGTGCAGCTGTCTTTTATAGAATTAGAAGGGACCCCAGAAGAAAATGAAATCCTCCATCTATTCCGAGATCTTGCATTCATTGCGGTTGGAAATAAATTATTACCAGCTTAGCCTATCAAGAATATTGAATGATGTACTGCAGAAATAATTAGAAAACGTATTGATCAAAAGTAAAAACTCACTTCATCCTCCTTGACCAAGCACAGGCTTTAGGTACAGTTTGATATTAAAGGGTGATTCGGAATCATTACTCCTGCAGAGCCATATTTCTTAGTAAATCACAGCTTTTGTCATATCCCTCCGCCTCCTGCAGGAATGATGGCACAGGAAGAACTACTTTCTCTTCCCGTCCCCGACGGTGGAAGCAGACAAGCAGTGCCACAGTGCTCAGTCGAGTGCTGGCTCTGCCGCATAGGCTGTTTCCAGGCAGCCTGGTATTCTAGGCATATCCCCGTGGTGATAAAATGAGCATCACATCCCAGCCATGACAGCAGAGGGAATCTGGAGCAGCTAAAAATACAGCCCTGGCTGCCTCAAAAGCTTCGCACGCAGCAACCTTTTGCTTATGACCTCCATGGCCCCCTTTCTCTTGTGCTCGCTTTAGGCCCTCAAGGCAGCTTGTGAGCAACTTCTTCTCAAAGAGAAGTGTGAGGGCACAGAAAGGAGGTGAACACAGGAAGCGGCCTTATGCTGAAGCAGACCACTGGTCCATCTAGTCAGTGTTATCTAAGACTGACTGACAGGCAGGGGCTCTCAAGGGTTTCAGACAGGGTCTTACTCTTTCCCTACAGGAACCGGGGATGTTTTGCATACAGAAGCTGTGCTCTTCCCCTGAACTACAGCCCTTGGGATATGATAAAGACACCCAGGCCAGCATACATAAATCTTCTGGGTGTCTGCTGTAGTGCAGAAATGAACTAATCCTCTAGAACAGTGGTTCTCACCCTTTTCAGCCCGGGACCCACTTCTGAGAATGACAATCTGTCTGGGACTCACCGGAAGTGATGCCATTAACCTGGAAGCGACGTCATGGCAGGAAGTGACATCATCAAGCAGGAAGTGACATCACTGTGATATCAGAGCCGGAAGTGATTTCATCAGACAGGAAGTGACATCACTGTTCTTATCTAGGAACTCAAACTGTAAATGACAAGAGAAAATATTCCAGCTCAGAAGCTTCTTCCAATTCTCCCCCCCACTACCATTATACCATACCACAAGTAAACCCTTATTACTGCCCATTGTGTTAAGTTGGGAACATCATTAAATGTAGCTTTGTGATATTCTCCAAAAGGAAAGGTTCTTAAATCTTATTACTCACTTGCATGGCAGCAGAGTGTGGGTGCTGAAGCCTCCTCCACCGCCACCCATGGTCCCCACTCCAGGGTGCTTTGCACTCTCCCTCTCACCTGCCTAAGGTTAAAGGGAGCCAAACAGAGGGGTCCTGCATGCCCCCAAGAATGAGGAGCACTCACCTGAAAATCTCCAAGCACACTCTCCTCTCCTCTCCTCTCCTCTCCCCTCCTTTGAATGGGGCTGGGTAGCAGC
The DNA here is from genome assembly GCF_035046505.1 of Tiliqua scincoides. Taxonomy (NCBI): domain Eukaryota; kingdom Metazoa; phylum Chordata; class Lepidosauria; order Squamata; family Scincidae; genus Tiliqua; species Tiliqua scincoides. The sequence continues at coordinate 285,152,696 of NC_089821.1, forward strand.
ACACTCACAGAGGAAAAGTAGCACGCTGCCTGCCCTGCGCATGTGCAAGCCGCTCTTTCTGTTTGTTTACTCGGTGTCTGGAAGCCTAAAATAGTTCCCCAAGGGTCTGTTTGCCCTTTTTCGAAATGGCGCCACCTGGATCTATTTGCCCTTTTTAAAAATGGCTCCACCTGGGTCTACTTGCCCTGTCTCAAAATGGCTCTGCCTGGGTGTGCCTTTTTTCAAAAAGGCGCCACCTGGGTCTATTTGCGTTTTTTAAAAATGGCTCCGCCTGGGTCTACTTGCCCTTTCTCAAAATGGCTCTGCCTGGGTGTGCCCTTTTTCAAAATGGTGCCGCCGACTTCAATTTGCCCTTTTTCAAGATGGTAGCCGCCATCTTATCACAACCCACCAGAAATTCAATCGCGACCCACCAAGTGAGTCGCGACCCACAGTTTGAGAACCTCTGCTCTAGCATTTTTCTGTGCAGATTTTGATATCAGATAACTTCCACTGATATCTGCATGCTCAAATAGTTCCCAATTATGGGATGGCTTTGGGCTTTTCTGAAAAATCAAAACATTGTTTTTACTATGGAGACAAGGATTCTTCCATCTAAGTAAGGTAACATTTGTGCAATGAGGCCTTTAAATCAGTTACAAAACAACAATAGCAAAATGCTAGGCTGCTAATCACTGTGGAAAGATACATTAAAAATCATAGAGTATAGCAAGACAAATCAGAATCGAATAACAGAACAATGAAAATAGCAGAAACCAGTTGTAAAAATCAAAAGGGATTAACATGAATATTGAATACAGTGGCACATGATTTCAAGGTCTGATATTTGACCATTGATTCTTTTTCATTACTTGGTACTTGACATGCAATGGCAGTTAGTATTTGACTGTAGAAATTGCTGATTTGCAATGGTAGGAATATCACAGTGATTTTCACACTTTTTATCTTCAGGAAACATATACTGTATTGGCATCCTGTGATCTCTGCATTCCTGCCATTAAACCCAACATATTGCAGAGGACTCTGTGGCACGTTCTTGGGTGCTCACTGAGTTCACATGGAACAGTGCTGGGCATCACCATATTCCATGGATTCAAATTATTCCCTAGAGAAACCCTTGAGACTGTTCAATTACTAGGAAAATCTGTTGCAGTGTCCATGCTGTCTTCTAGTTGTTCTTTTCATTGAAGCACCCCAATAAACTTCTAAAGAAATCAGGTTTCCCTGAAAAATAGTTCCAAAACCACTGGTATATCAAATCCGACAGTGGTACTTCATGGTAAACACATAATGGTGCTTTTCACTGTATAGCATTTGATAATCTACAATGGCAATCAATTTGTGATAGCATTTGATAGAAAACATGTAGCAGTAATTTGTATCTAACAATTGATGAGATTTCATGTTTGTTGCCTGCCAAAATCAAAGCAGATGAGAGATACCAACACACCTATCACATTCGTGTTCTGAATTTTCAGTTAAAAAAATACCAGGTTCGGAAAAGTGAATCTACATTTTGCTTCATACTTTCTCAGTCAAAAATTAGAATGGTGCCATGGGTAAATCTGACAGTTCTGAATACTTGCAAATATGTATTTTGGTTCTCGGCAGTGGGATTCTCCTTTTGCCCTGACTGCAGTCACATAAGCCTAAAAAGACAGGGGCGTTTTTGTCTCTAGGTTGTTTGGGGGCAATCTTTTTTCGTTCGGCTTTGCTGCACAATGAAACACCCCAAAGATCTTGGCTATTAGCATGCACTCTAAATCTCCAGGATGTTGCAGCTGTGATTGGATTATTTATAGCTCTCCTCTTACATTACCATCTCCAAAACACCACACAAAAGAGGAAAGTAATGAAATCTCCATCTCTCCAGCCATCTCTCTCTAATCTGAAATGGCATTTCCAGGAGCTATTTTCACTGAACCAAGGAGTCTAGAAACAAAGGCGTTTCTTTCCCTCCCACTCAGACAGCATTCAGGCACATATAGAGCCACAAAGACATTCGGTGGTTCTCATATACATGTTCCATCCAATATATATGGCTGTACATTATTTACACTGCCTTACTCTCTTTTCCCCATGTACATTAATCCACTTTCGCTCTTTCTTGCCTACACTTGATACACATACAAGCACATACCCTTCAGACTAAAATTTCCTCTCAGTTCCATAGGTATAAATCTTACATTATTCCATTCACAGTGTCTATATATAATGAGCTCTCAGATACAAATGGTGACTATCTCATTCATGTGGACATTTCATTGCCATTCTTTAAGATGACTTCTTTCCTCATATCCTCCCCTTTTCATTATTCATTCAAGACTTAGATTATCCATCCACTTGCTTTCTTCTTCTTTTTATTTTTATTTATTTAATTTTTTTGCTTTGTCAGTGTAATTGTTCAGCATTAATTATCAAACTCATTTCCGACAGAGGTTTTCCTTGGCTCCTTCTCATCAGTGAGTGTGTTTGTAGTCATCTTAGTCTGACTTCTGAAATATCCTCTGCTGTCTAGATCACCGAACAACACATGCTATGTGTCTCAGAGTGCCAGAAAAGCTTTGAGAGTGTGTGCGCATGCATGGGTGAAACTGTGAATGTGAAACCTTGTGAACATGAAAGCGTATGTACTGCATATTTGTACTGCAAAGTTAGTCTTTAAGAAGCCACAGGGCTCTTTGTTGTTTTATCTGCTTGTGAATGCTGTCTGAAACAAGATTGTAAGTATTTGTAACTGGGGATCTATTAACCCTTGTAAACAGCGTTGTTGTGTATAAAACACACAAAAATGGTTTGTAATGTTAATGTGTCTGTAGTTGCCTAGATTAAAACTTGATAGCAATGCTCATTACGGGGAGGCAGAGGGACCTGGCCTCTTTACCATTTGTGTCATCTCCTTTACAGAAAGATACAGGGAGGCATATGTAGGGGATATCCACAGGGATATTAACGTGGGAATATCCACGGATGTGCACATGGATATTAATGTGGGGGTATCCACAGATGGGACTTGTGGGTTTAATTAAGGTCCCCCCACCTTTCTCCCCGTAATTCAAACATTGCATTATAGCAGCTTTCTCAGTGCTGCCCCCCCATACCACTTGCCATTGCACTGTCCTCGGACGTACCACTGGAAGTCACTGGCAATGATGTCATTGCCAGTTACTTCCAGGTTCAGAGACCACAATGGAAGCTTCTGAGGTCAGTAAGAGGCTCAGGGCGGGTGGGAGAGCTTTTTCTTGCACTCAGAAGCCATGGGCTAGAGCTCTGCCTGCCAGTTCTAGCTTCCTATCACTACCATCGTGATCTCACTGCTGGGCAGTGGGTGCTATGTGTACTACCCAACACCACCCGGCGTACCACTGGTGATATGCAAACCACCAGTTCAGAACCACTGCATTATAGGTATTTGAGACCTAGTAATTATATGTGCATTCACAGGCCTGTTTAGTTCAAGGCCAGGTGTCTACAGAAGCACTGAGCTGCTTCAGAGTCAATGCCAAACCACAGTTTGTCAGCATGGTCGGTCCTGCACCATCTGACGAGCCATGGGTTATAAAATGCCACTGAACCAGGATCTGAAACCATTATCTGGAAGTGAAAACTGGCAAACCCTGATTTGGAACATTTCTCTAAGACTGAAGAATGCAAGTTCAGATAGCATCTGGGGGTCCTCAGGGAAGGCATGGTTTGCCTGTATATCTGGGACACACATCATGGTCTAAACTATTGTTTGGGATTGTGTCTAAGCCCACCTATTTTCTGGATGTTCAGAGAAGAGCTGGCCCAAGACTGCTAAATGCCACCCTGCCCTTACTGAGTGATGTGCCAGTCTCTGCTCCTCCCAGTGAAAGCAAGGGGAACAGAGGTGGGCACTCCTTGCCAAGCTACTGCCTGAGGTGACTGCTTTAGTGGGCTTCATGGATGGGCTGGGCCTTGTCAGAGGGCACAAAAACAAGACCAAGGGTGGATTACAGTAATCATCATGCTAAGAAAGAGTCGCAGTCAAACACAAGCAACTGCTGCTATGTAATTATATGAAAGCACTGTATCCCCAATGTGGGAGGTGTGGACTAAGCTTCCTTATAGACTGAATACAGGTGTGTTACCTGCTGCAAGAGCATGCACCCACCCACCCCCTATTGTTTTTTTACCATTCGATCTCTACAGCACTGGTTTTACCCTGTCCTTGTTATATGGTCAAGGTAGCCTTATTGCTTGGTATATTAGGGGAGAACACATTGTCCTTTATGCATGTCAGGGGGCGACCTCCCCTGAGGCCCCTGACTTACTTCTAGAGGGGAGCAGCCCCCAGTCACGGATCCCCCTTTTCTCCCAGGATGGGTGGAGATTCCCTCCCACCCTCTGCAGCGCTGGTCCCACCACCCAGGAAGAGGTAGGATCAGGCAAGCCTGCGCCTGGCTTGCCCGGAAGACGGGACGCGGGCAACCCTCTGCTCGGGCCAGTGGGCAGGTGGGCCACCACCTCTCCCAAACCAAACGCGGCAGAGGCATGTCCCCACAGTGACAACCAGGAGGCCAGCTGAGGAGGACAACCCGCCGGACTGCCTGGTGAACCTAGGCTTTCCCACCTGATGATGTCAGTGGGTGACGAAGCTCGCTGCTGGCCCCGGATACCCAAAGCGGCGGGAAAGGGGGGGCCTGGCAGGGGGTGCAAGCCACCGGCGGAGGAGGGTCTTTCAGGGGGATTGATCCCCACACGGGCACTGGGAAACCCCTTTCCAGAACCCAAGTCTGGGGCCGGACACTGGCCTTTTTAGACCTGCCAAACCAGGAAGAGGCGGGGTTAGGAGGAGGAGCCCTGGGGCTTCTTAAGGTTGGGCCAGCCCATGGTGACAGTCAGTCTGGAGAGAGCAGGCTGAGGGGAGGTAGGAGGCTGGAGCTCCAGCCTTCCTACCAGTGACCCTAGAAGCCTGCCTCAAGCCTGAGTGGGGGACCAGGGTGCTGTCAACCCCCCCCCCCCCGGCAGTCTGAGGCCAGCCCGACCAAGACCACTGGACACTCTAGAGCAATGGTTCTCACATATTTAGCAATGGGACCCACCGGGACAGAATGAGAATCTGTCAGGACCCACCAGAAGTGATGTCATGACCAGAAGTGACATCATCAGGCAGGAAAATTTTTAACTCTCCTAGGCTCCAGTCCTACCCACACTTACCCAGGAGTAAGTTTCCTTTACTATCATTGTTAAACGAATATACATAGTAGTTTGTTAAAAGTACAGGTCTATAACATTTCCCCAAATGCAGTCACATATCATGGTAGCATCAAGTCTAATATATTAAAAATAAAATATTGAAATGAATGGGGACCCACCTGAAATTGTCTCGTGACCCACCTAGTGGGTCCTGACCCACAGTTTGAGAAACACTGCTCTAGAGAGAGAGAGAAGCTGGACTGGCAGCTGGTCCTTCTGGCCCAGGGATCCTTGCGGGACGTCCTATGCCCTAGCCGCACCAGGCACCAGGATCCCCACAATGCAATCTTTAAAAAAATTATATTAGGAGTTGTGGAGGGATGCAAAGTGAAATCTAGACTAGAGGAACACAAAACAAAGCACTGATTTTTTTTAAGTGCAAGGGGAAGTGACATGGAACAAGACCCACATAGTGATAGGGAATTGAAACAGGGAATGGGTAGCATGCTACCGTTTGCCCGTAAAAAGTATTCTCAGTGTCTCCTGCTGGAGTTCTACAGATGGGGGGCGCACTTAGCCCCTAAATATAATTGTAAAGATTTTTTCAAAAGGAACAGTGATATGAGGGATTGTGCCTCTCCTCATGTATAATGTCACAGCACCATCCAGTAGGTACTTCCTAATAATATTATGTAATACTATTTATTATTTCTTAAACCTCCTTGGTAGGGGAGACAACATGGCACTGTGCAAAAGATAAATACACATATCTGAACCCTTGTGCAACCCTATTTCAAACAATTACTACTAACATACTGGAAATGGAAGCTACATGGAGTGAATTTTCCCAGAGACACAACTGCGTGATAGTGACATAGTCCAGGATAGCGATAGTGACCTGGGCGCACAAAAATTTTTAACACCTTCCCAAGGGCCAGATGCCCAGAACACCCCATGGGGGCATCCAGGAGATGGTCTCAGGCACAGGGAGGCCAAGCACAACCTTTCCATGCCTCAGAACTCCTTCCAGCTCTGCCATCAGGAGTGTGGGTTGGCACCCCTTCAAGGTATGGTACCCAGGGCAACATGGGGCACTGGTGATATCCCTGAGAAAGATGGGCTAGATCCCTCACAGCTACCAATTGTTCATTCATCATGCAAGAAAATGTCATCTGGAAGGCTGCATGGTATGTCCAACCAACATACTTTTGAATGATTTGTCCCTGAAAATGGAGTTGGCACAGACCTCACCTTGTTTTACAGCATGTCCTCCACAAGCATTCCACCTCCTGTTTCATACACAGAGAATCAGAGAAAAGGTAGTGTCTTGTTGAAGAAGAACAATGTGATTAATCTGGACATTAATGGTAATTCTTTAAATCTCTTCATTGTCCGTCCCACCTTTCTAATCACACAAACATTTTTTTCTTCTCTCTCTTTTTAAAGCCACTTTAGTGCAAATAATACTTCAGGCACCTTACTCATTTCTTTCATACTTCCACTTTTAAAATCAGCTCTCTGTTTTCACTATTCAAACACAACTGCACTGTAATGAGCTTGTGAGGGCCAAAGTAATACATATGAGTAGCCATGTTGCCATCACAAATCTCAGTAACAATTAAATGCAAAGAGACTCTAGGAAGACTGTCTGTTTAAAGAGGAAAACCTTTTGTTGAACAGCCTAAGAAGAAGAAGGAGTAATCTCATTAATCAAAAATGCACTATGCTAATTTTTGCATGCACTTCTACAATGGCAAACATTTTGGCCAATTATTTTGAGGCTGGTATAAAGCATTCTGGGATAGAACGGCTTCTCATGATGGCAGAAGGCTGCATGCTGGAGTTAATTCAGTGGGAATGGAGACAATCAAGAAATAATTATTTTCTCGACAACCCACTCCGCTATCATTCATACAAAAATAGCAGGGCCCCAATAGTTTCGCATCACAGACTAGACAGGAAGACACTCTTGGGAAAACCTTTATTCTTGGGGTGGGGGTGGTGGAAGAAAAGCATTCTGGGTCTGAATCAAGGAACTGAAAGTCAATGAAAATACTAAGTCAATAGTGAATTGGCACAAGACTGGAAATGTTTTCCCTTCTGCTTGACACTAGAAGAGATGGTTAAGAGGGCATCCCTTTTAACAAAGCCTTCTTTATCCTTCAGAAAATTGCTGAAGGGGAGCAGTTTTTTCACCTCAGGGCCTCTGACTTCAATGCCACCCTGCTGGCATGGAACAAAACATGTTACCATCAGAGGGAGGGGACTGTGCTTGTGATATAAATGCATGGCTTCAATTCCATTTCACGAGACGGGTGCCAAGGCAAAAAAATCTTAATCCCAGTTGGTACTAATTAGCCTTACTAATTTTCTTAGCATCAGGATACCTCTAACTGCCAATCCCAATCTTTTCCACTGGCAGATCCAACCACAGTGCCAAGAGTCATGTCATGTCAGTGGCATAGCTAGAGGGGGTGCAAAACACTAAGTTTTGCAGGGAACCTGCCTCCGTTTTGCTCCCACTGCCTGGAATGGCTCCAAAGGGAAGGGGGAGCAGCCCCTTGCATTCTGCGGTGAGGCTCTGTCAAAAACGTAGTGCTTAACACCCCCTCTAGCTATGCCACTGTGTCATGTTGCAGGAGTTGAATGTCCCATTCTAAGTATTTTTAACTGGTAGCCACTGTGAGTCATAGGACTCAATTCTTAAAATCCCTTTTACTTCTTTGGGCATGCGGCACTTAGTATTCAGGCAAAAAACATGTGTGGAATATAAGTTGCAAAGATCTCACATGGATCCTTTTCCCTTAAAATAAAACCACCAGATGAACCTACAGGAAAAGGGGCAAGTTCCCCCCACCTTTCATATGTACACATGCAGGGTCATCTTCAGGTTTCAGGGAGCCCTCAGCAAACTGCCAACCAGGGCCTCTCTCTTACTTGGATGAGCCCCAAGACAGCCACTCCATCACCACCACCACTCAAAGGCTTTGGACACAGATATAGTCTCAGAGATCAATAGTAGGCTACTCTGAGAGCCTTGAGAACTCAGCCGCTGCCCAGTGATGCCAATCCCTGAAGCTGACCCTATACACCTATCTCCTTCCTCAGCTCTGAAACAGTTCTTCTATATGGTTCCATGTTCAGATGCCCACAAATCAACAGGAAAGGTAGTTTGAGAAGAACCATGCTCTCCAGTTAGCCTTTTTTTATTTTTTTAAACATATCTGCTAAAATCCAGTTCGTGTCAGCCTGTAGCCTTCCTATCTACACATTTGGGGCACATGAAAGGGGCGGCCTTTTTACAAGTGCCACCGCCTAGGGAGGTACGTGGGGCGGCTGCAAGAAATAGGGCCTTCTCAGTAGTGGCACCAACGCTATGGAACTCCCTTCCCCTTGACTTAAGAATGGCTCCCTCTCTTGAGACCTTTCGGGGAGGCCTGAAGACCCTTCTGTTTAAACAAGTCTTCTGAGTTCTCGGCCTTTTAACATCTTTTTAACATCTTTTAATATTTTTACAGGCCTGATTCTTTTATGACTTGCTGCTGCTCTATGCTCTTTTTACCTAGTTTTTATTCTGACTGCTGTTTTTTATGATGTGTTAATATGTTTTTATTTGTTTTTAAATTATGTTTTTAATATGTTGTAAGCCGCCTTGAGTCCCTTCGGGGAGAAAGGCGGGGTAAAAATAAAGTTATTATTATTTATTATTATTATGAAGCTTCTTTAAATTGAATCAGGCTGCTTGATCTAGCCCAGGACCATCTGTTGTCACTGGTAGCGATTCCCCCAGCAGGTCTTGGAAAGAGGTCTTCCCCAAGCCTGTTCCTTGAGATCATTTTAAGAGGCTGGGATGTAACTTGAGACATTCTGCATGCAAAACAGGAGTGCTACTGCTGATCTATGGTCCTCCCTGAAAAAAAGGGAAGTGCATAGTTGAAGGGGACAAGCCCCAGAACCTTGGAGGCTGGGGAAAACCCTGGAGTGGGGGACTGACTGCAGCCAACACAAAGCATGTTAAGAAATAAAAATCATGTAAAAACATTTGTTTAACTACATTTATGGCCAAATCCTGTTGAGCTGGTGTGCCAGTGGAGCATGTGCTCTGCTGGTGTGCACTGTCACAAAAGTACCATAAAACCCTTTGCAACAATGCTTCTAGCCAGCACACCGGCTTGCAGGAAAACCTGCCACAGCAGGTAAGTCTGGTGCAGAGGTGAGGGAGGGCAGGGAGAGGTGGAACAGGACAATGATGGGGGCAGGGTTGGGTGAATCAGGCCTAGGAGGGAGTGGGATTGACGGTACTGGTATGTGCTGTATCCTATCACCCTTCCCAGCCTGATCTGCTCACACAGATCAACTCAGACTTTTACCACTGAGAAATGTCCCCTTACCGTTTGGGCAGGAGGTCTGGTCTAGAGGGTAGAGCCTCCGTTAGCCCGAAGATAACATCAGAAGAAAGGATCCAACATCAGAAGAGTATGATGTTGTATCAGAATGTAACATCAGAAGAGAGGATCCAAGAAAGGATCCACTGCTTACATGACATCAGAAAACTCATGTGGTCAGTGAAGAAATCACATTAACCAGCAATTGAATGTGTATACATATACAACCTGCTGCCCAGCCATGAGGTTGAAGTTGGTTCCCAGTTGTTGCCTGCACCTGAGCAGCTAAGATGGTGGCAGGGGTGGGTCATGTGAGGTTCAGGGCAGGGGGAGGTTCAGAGGCTGAATGAGGTAGATCTCAGTGGCAACAGTATGTGCTAGGATGTTGTCCCTGTTTTTGAAGCCCAACATGCCCTTTGCCTCTCCTTGGACACACGCCAGTAAAATAGCTAGCGTAAGTCTGAGCAAACCCACGTGATCAAGCAGCCCATGGGGAGCCATTTGATCGCCCCCACCACCACTGCATGCAGCACATGCTCTGTCAGCACAGCTGCATGGTGGAAGATAGCAGGGTATCGGGTTGGGCTGTGAGTTGGAGCTGAGAGAACAGGGAGGGGTAAACAGCCATGGGCAGTAGAGCAGGGTAGCTCCATTCTGTGATTTCTGAGCATTTTTCAGGAAGACTTGAGCAACTGTGTTGAATCATGGGAAATGTTCAGATTGTAAGTGGGGATCTGAAAATGAGCAGGGATCATGTGAAAATTTCACTGTGTATGTCTGTTGGTGACATCATGCCCACATTCATGTACTACAGACAGGGTTTTCCCCACACCATCAAGTGTGTGAGAAGCTTCTGTAAGCATTTCTGGCCTGCCCTGTCGCTACCTTTCATTATCTAGTCACACTTCAGCAATGTGCCATTTATAACTGATTCATTCATACTTCTAGTTTTTTATATAATAACAGGCTTACTGATGATCATGGAGTCTGAAAGTCTGCTCTGCTATGATCTCACCATGCTACTGCCTAGTTATGTGCATCCTAAACAAAGAACAGGGTGGCCAACTGACCAAAAAATTTCCTCCCTGCTCTGTCTTTAGAGGAGATCTGGAGTGAAGAAATCAGCAGATGCAGCTTTTCACAGCACAGAGCTAAGGACATCAAAGGTATCAAACTTCTGTTAAAAACAGATGAGCAGACCAGCTGGCAACCTTATTTAATTTATTTTTCATGTGTTTATACTACACTTCCTGCAAGGAGATCAGGGTGGTGTACATGGTTCCTTCCCTCCTTTTGTTTTCACAACAACCCTGTGAGGTAGGTTAGGTTTAGAGCTAGTGACTGGCCTGAAGTCACCCAGGAAGCTTCACGGCTGAGTAGGGATTTTTTCCTGGATTTTCCATGTCTAAGTCCAACAGCAGAATCACTACATATCCAGGGTCAAACTAGACATTCCTTTAAGCATGTGATTAGGGCAAGTGTGCTTGCTTTTCATTCAGCTAACAGCAGCTGGACAGGGAGATCCTCTGCACATCAGGACCATGGCATGGAGGGAAAGGGGGTTTAACCCTCCACCACTGCCGTGGCCTCAATTCAAATCAGCCCTTCCCTATGGTTGCTATTTATCACTTTTTGGTGCAAATGAAAGTTATTCCCCCAGGACAAATATCAGCCATACTGGGTAGCAATCTGGATTGGGGCCATGATGGGAGTGAAAAGTCACTGGTTTAAACATGACAATGGGCAATGTGGAGATAGTGTCCCTGACCTTGAAGCACCTAGACCTCAAGAATCCTTCCCACCTCCCCTATCCCTATCCTAAAGTCCTGAAACTCTCCACTCTGTGTTTTGACTCCAGTAGCAATAATACTTCTGAGATATTGAGATGTTTTGCCGTTCATTAAAAGAAAAAACTTACTCCACCCCCACCCATTCTGTTGACAAAGTCTTGTGTCACTCAGAAATCTTTGGAATCGGTTAGGCTCTTCTGCCTGTCAAATCCTGACAGAAACGTGGGCTAGAACAGCAGCAGCTGAGGGGGGATTTCCATTTTCAACATCAAACACCATGACCTTTTACAAAAGAGGGTGAAGGGTTGCCGCCATGATTATTAAGTGAATTTTGTGCTGCAGAAAGGTGCTGGATTGACACTCACAAATGGAGCCCTCTATCCACCATCTAGCAGATGAAAAGCAGGCATTAGCAATGTCAGCTTCTCCTATGTTGACTTGAAAATGGGCTGAAGCTATGTTATGGCGTAATCGTCTCTGGTAGGGCCAGGCTGTTCAGGAGGCCTCTGCTCTTTCCCTTGGAGAAGGAAGGAGGCATAGCATAAGGGGAAATGAAGAGGAGGGGAGAGCACCAGGACGAGGTCTCTTGTTATCTGGTGTGCTCCCTGGGGCATTTGGTGGGCCGCTGTGAGATACAGGAAGCTGGACTAGATGGGCCTATGGCCTGATCCAGTGGGGCTGTTCTTATGTTCTTATGTTCTTATGAGAGTGGCAGGCTAAAGTATTGGAGATCTTATCTCTTCTGCACCACCCCCCTCTTCCTTTATCATCCTGGAGAGCAGAGGCTGGCACATCACCAGGTAAGAGGGGTAGTATTTGGCAAGCCACCTCAGGTGCTGGTGGGCTGGCTCTGATTTCTGACAAGTCTTTCTTCTTCTTTATTGCTTAGCTGGCACTTGGGGAGCAGGTTCTCCTCTCAACCAATACGCTGCTGTAGGTGCCACCGGAATCCGTGTGTCATTCAGGACACGCTTCCACTTTTTGCAATTATTGGCAATGTTTCTAGTCTCATCAATGGTCAATCACTAGTTCCTTAGGTCTTCCTAAGGATCAACCTTTTTTGGTGCTGCCTGTTGAACCCTCCAGTAGGAAGGTCGCTCATGCCAGAGAAGCTTGTGTGGTAGCCAACTGGTGTTCATCCTGCAGATGTGGCCATACCACTGACATCTGCATTTTTTGGTTTGTTCTTCAACTTATGGTTGATGAATGCACCACATCCGAATAGTCTCGATAGAATGACGATCATGGAGGCACCCAGGATCAGTGTCAAGCATACCATTTGGAAGACCCTGAGCTTGTTCATACCTGATTTGAGCAGAGTCCATGTTTCTGATCCATATAGGAGAATTGGCAGGATCAGTGTTTGGAAGAGGCAAATTTTGGTCTTGATGGAGAAATTGGCCTTCTTCCAGAGGCACTCTCTGAGCAAGGCAAATGCTGCTGTTGCTTGGCTAATCCTGCTGTGGACTTTGGTGATAGATGTCACTTTTTTGTTCTGTACCAGCAATCCCAGATATTTGAATTCTTGAACCTGCTCAATTTGGGCTCCAGCAAGGTGAACGTTGGTCTGTGATCCATGTGTGCTCATAACCTTGGTCTTATCCACACTGATTCTTAGGCTGTAGGATTGGGCAATGTGGTATAATGTCTGCATCTATGTCGGCAAATATGGCACTACTGTCTTCAAACATCAAGTTGGACAGGAAGTTGTTTACGTCGTACTGAATTCCATGCCTTTCCTCAAATACTTTCCTCATAATGGCATCAGTCACGATATGGAAAAGCAACATCTTCCTGGCGGACTCCCATTTGGATGGGAAATTGGTTGGATAGTTCATTTTGGATTCGCACACTGCTAGTTGAGCCATTATATGATGCTTGGATAAGTTGGATGATCTTCAGTGGCACATGCTCATTCTTCAATGCCCTCCACAGGCAGGCCAGTGAACACAGTCAAATGTGAACTTGAAGTTGACAAAGACAATGATGGTTCACTTTCTACACCTGATCCTTTCCTCCATCAAATGACAAATGGCAAATATTTGATCAGTGCAGCCTTGATGTGGCCTGAATCCTGCTGGCTCTTCTTGGCTGGTCTGTTCACTATGTTTGTATGATACACAAGTCTAGATTGTATGATACACACCTATCCTAAATTTTCTGAGACAGGCAGTGAGACAGACAACATGAATCACCATTTGCCATAACACACAGCACTGAAAAGCATTAAAATCCTGTGTGATGAACATGGACCTCTATTTTAGAAATGTTTTGCAGTGTTCATGATTACAATACTAATATTGATAAAGTTCAAATTGCAAGTGATACTGCCTTGTATTGAGTAAGGCCACAGGTCAATCTATCTCAGGATCATGTTTTCTGACCAAGCCAAGGCATCATACTGATGCCACTGAGTTTCTTTTAACTGAAGACATCCGGGACTGCATGTGGGATGTTAGGAAAGCAAAGCAAAGCAATGCGCTCTGTTGTCAAGCTATAGTCTCTCCCATCATCTGATACACACCTGGTTGGGAAGCCTCACACAAATGCATTTTGTTGGAGGTGAACTTCACTAGAGCCTATCTCCAAGTCTGTTCTGGGTTGCTTCCTGAATGATAACCACAAAAAGTTGTCTTAGACAAAGGCAGGCCTTTGGTCCATCAAGTTCAGTATTGACCAGCATAAGCAGTCTACAATTTCAGACAGGAGCCATTCGAGGGAGCAAAATAGTTCTGCTGGGATGCATTAAAAATATGAGAGCTGCCACAGTCTTTTCCGGTCATACATGAAGATGCAGAGATTGAGCCTGGGACCTTCTGCAGGTGCTCACCCAACAGGCTACTGCCCCTCCCCACCTTATCTGTTACCTTAATAGCTCAGTGACAGATTAGAAAGAGGTATTATACAGCTTCCTCTCCTGCCCCACAATCCAGAGTTGAGTTCCATTCTTTAACTTTATTAATTGCTTTAAGGAATGAGTTCATCAAATTTATGACACAAAATGAGAAAGGACAGCAGACAGTAATTTTGCAAAGACATGTGCAAAGTCACTCCAGGAGACTGCTGTGAAATCTGTGACCTGTGAAATCTCCAGCGAGTGACAAGTTGAACATTGGTCAGCAATTGTGATGCAGAGATGGAGTTAAATAGGTGAGTGTCACACCAGCAGGCATCAGCCAGTAGAGGAACTAGCACAGTTTAGTGAGTCACAGCATCAACTACAAGCTGGAAAAAGTCATCCCACCACTCAGACATGACCCAATTGGGCAGACTTGGGGAAGCCACCATGCCTCAGCATCCTCAGCTGTGATTTGGGCATAACAATGCTAGCCTACCTTAACAGATTGTGGTTTGAGTTACTGGAAAATGCTGCAGAGTGAAGCACTCTGAGCACTCAGGAAAAAGTATATAAATGCTACTATTTCACCTAAAACACCAGAAGTACTAACAGTGCCTTATTTCCCACTTCTTATATGAGGGGGTGGATTTCAGTGACCATGAGAAAATGCAGAGGGCTGCAACAAATAAAAATCTTCAACTTCTGCTCCTGTGCTTAAGGAGGAGGTGTGTTCTGGAGGCTGAGCTACCACCTTGCCTGAAAAGCTAAGTAGGATCAGTTGCCTGGATGGGAGACTGAGGCGGTTGGCACGTCTGTGTGGAGGAGTCAGCTGGCAAAAAAAAAAACAGATAACAGGTTGCAGCTGCCTGTGAGAGCTTGGAAAGGGCAAGGACAGGCAGCCAGGATGAAGACTGCAGTATGAAGGGAAATACCTGGAGAAACAGAGGTGCTGGGAGATTGTCTCATGGGATAATAGTTGTAAAAATCTCATTGAAAAATGGATTAGTGTGCAGCCTGCCTGTGTGATAGCCCAATCCTGAGTTTCCTGGCACCTGCTGGAGCAGCAGCATCAGAACAGCTACTGCTGTATTCAGTGGGTGCCGGGAAGCAGCCGGAGGTCTCCTCAGGGGAAGAGGAATTTTGTCCCCTTCCCCAGGAAAAATCCCAAGCCCAAGTCTGCACCTGCTGTTTTGCCAGCACAGACTTAAGAGGCTCCATGTCAGGCCTTCTGACCAGACACAGAGTTCAGGATATGGAAGAACTCTGTTCCATTGGTCCTGCCCCCTCCCAGCCCAGTTCCTCCCCCACCCTGCCCTTGTTCTGCCCTCCCCCCACCCTCCAAAGGCTGCACTGCCATCCAGTGGTCATGCTTATCCTGACAGCAGTGCATCCTCCTTCTGCTGGTGCTTACTAATCTAAGGGTGCCATAAATGTGCTGTCTGTTACACTTACGGCACCCAGCACTGGTGCTAGGACTTGGCATGGGCTGAGTTTAGGATAGGGCCCTATATCACCTTGAGTCTACTGAGAAAGATGGTGTGTGTAGGTAGGTAGGTAGGTAGATCAATCAATAGGAAGGAAGGAAGGAAGGAGCTGGACATTACACAGATAAACAAGAACATGTGGAAACAATGTTCAGTGCTAAGAGAACAGGGCAAAGTTGCTCTCTGGTCTCACGTAAAAGAGCTAGTGAGTTTGAGCAGCATTGGATGTTAGGGGGAGCAGTTTCCCAGTTGTATGAAAGAGACAGGTGTGAACAAGGGAAATGTGAACCTGTAGAAACATTCTCTTCAGTGCAGGCTTTGAAAGACAGCATTTGGCAGAGGATGCATCAACCTTGTTGTAGTTTATGAGATCTTGTTCTGGTCAGTGCCTGGGATGGAAGTTTGCTGCTTTGAGTTCTTATCATGGAAGGAAAGCAAGCTATACATGTAGTAAAGTTCTTTCACCTTCAGGGTGTTCAGTTCTGGTCCTGGATGTACCACTTAATGCTTTACACATGAACTGGTTTCCTTAACCCCACTCAGGCTGAATGGTTTAGAGCAGTGGTCCTCACACATTTAGCACCAGGACCTACTTTTTAGAATAAGAATCTATCAGGATCCACTGGAAGTGATGTCATGACTAGAAGTGACATCATCAAGCAGGAAATTTTTTTTAACAATCCTAGGAGGCAGGCTGTGCAGCATGGCCTTTCCCAGTTTGAAGAGACACTTGCCCAACAGACTGAGGCAAAGAGGTAAAGAAGGAAGGCCCATAGCCAGGGAGACAGACCAGGGACAGACTGCACTTGCTCCCAGCGTGGAAGGGATTGTCACTCCCAAATTGGCCTTTTCAGCCACACTAGACGCTGTTCCAGAACCACCATTCAGAGCGCGATACCATAGTCTTTCGAGGCTGAAGGTTGCCAACAGCCAGCTGCAATCCTACCCATACTTACCCAGGAGTAAGTCCCATTGACTATCATTGTTAAAAGAATATACATAGTAGCTTGTTAAAAGTACAGATCTGTAACATTTTCCCAAATGTATTCACATACCATGATAGCATCAAGTCTATTAAAAGTAAAATATTGAAATGAATGGGGACCCACCTGAAATTGGCTCATTACCCACCTAGTGGGTCCCAACCCACAGTTTGAGAAACACTGGTTTAGAGTTTTCTTATTTAAGAAAAGCTGGAGCTTGCATACATGAAGCTGCCTGAGCCAACTGAGAGGAAAGTACACAGATAATGGTTTCTTCTTCCACAAAAGAACCTCTAGGAAAGGGGCCTTCTGATATCATATGACCGAGCAGGACAGAACATGATGGCACAGTTTCATAGGCACTTAGAAAAAACCAGATGCCATTTGAAAATGAGGTTGAAAACACAGTTGACTTCATTAAGGGCCAATTGTGTTTGAGCCCAGCCATGTGCTGTAATTGGTTGACACAGACAGGCAACATGGAATCTACAGACTGAATACAGGAAGGGGGAATGACACATTAAGCTAAAGGTTTTGTGTTGGTTGCTGTATTGATCCCACTTTTGTTTTAGCATCTTCATTTGCCATTTTGTTCCCTTTTATAAAGCAGTAAACCACTGGATTCATTTCAGTCTGTGGTTTATTCTACTGATTCAGCTTTAGCCAACTGGGATGTAAAAAGAACCCAGTTTCACAGGGAGGGGTTCGGATCTAGCAAATTCAGCCTCAGGGTCAACAGCTTGAACAGAACCACCTTTAGGCTTTCCCCCCTACTGTTTGAAAACAACACAAAACATCTCTTCCCTCCTTCATTTCTTTTTAGTTATCTAAATTCCTTCTTCCTCTCCTTAGCGTCCAGGTCATTTACAAGATGGCCATTTTGTTGAGATTGCTTAGTCAGTTCCTTCCCCCCCCCCCCCGATCTGCTTGCAAGTCTTATTGCCCCAAGACCAGTCAATTCTTTTGCAACTGGGTAGATAATGGAGCGGGGGAGGTAAGGGCTGCTGAAGTTCTGCAATAGGCCAGATTTGGTTGTGGGGCTTCCCAGTTGTTGAACTCCATGCTAGATGTTTTTCATTCCCTATTCATTGCTTTCATGGCTTCCTATTATTATTTCTCCTCACATTTTCATTTGTTTCCATTTATTCCCAGTCCTATTCTGCAGTTTTTATGCCCAGACTTAGGGCAACTTTCAGTACCTAAAAGAACAAAAATAGCCCCCCCCTTCCAAAAATAAAACCTTGTAAGACATGCAGATAAATAACTCATGGTTTAACCTAAGGCACCAAACACCTGCTGAGTTAAACTCATCCTACATCATCTTTGGAAAATGTTGTTGCTTTGACCTGATGATGATGGAGACAGTGGTGTCGCTAGGGGGAGTGCAGGGGGTGCGGGCCACACCGCGTGACGCGCACAGTGGGGGTGATGCGCACTGGAGGGTGACGCGCTAAAATCACGGTGGTTAGGGGTAACCCCATCATATTCTATACCGTTGGATGTGGAATTTTGAGCAGAATGCAATGCAAAAAAACAGAGTGAAATATCTCCTTTCTATCAAAAGTTATGGCCAAAAATCCGGAGAACAAAAAATGCATGGATCCTTATGGAAAGTAAAAGTGAGCTGTATCGCGTGTTTACTTGTGAGTAGGCGAACATGCCTTAGTCCGTCGGAAAGGGCAGGCTGGGAGGAATCCAACAACACCAGAATGGTCCTGATCCAATGAAAGCAGACCCCAAAAACACCTGAAAAGGAAGTCTCTCCCTCCAAGCAGATGAATGTATTGAGCCCTATGGGAAGCTAAACTAAGCCTCATGGTCACATTTACTCGTAAATAAGCAAACGTGCCTTGGGTGGTGTGGAAGATCAGGTGAAGGAGAGTGCAAGGATACCAGAATGGTCCTGATCCTATGCACCTGCAGCTAAACAAGTGCTCCACAAGGCAGACCCCCCCCCCCACTAAAGAGGATCAAAACAGAGGCTTCAGCTGATAAGGTGAACCTTTTTGAGACTTGCAAAGCCAGGTGGATCCCGACAGTGATCTGGTTTAAACAGAAGTTCTTAAATTGAAGTGGGTAGGGCTGAAAACCTTACTGATTTTGGAGGGTGGGGTGTTATTGCAGGCAGGCTACAAGGGAAATTCACTTGGAGGAACAGGGCTGGCTTCTGCTTATTTATTTGTTTTACTTTAATTATTTATAATTAGTTATTTTAATTTGCCTGATGATGTCACTTCCACCATGACATCACTTCTGGTGGGTCTTGGACAGATTGTCATTCTAAAAAGTGGGTCCCAGTGCTAAAAGTTTGAGAACTGCTGAGAACTGTTTGAGAACTGTAATAAGGTGTTAGTAAGTTGACACCTGGGGGGGTGACACCACTAGTGACCAAAATCACTAAAATCATAATTTGGAAGAACAATACCATCATGTTATAGATCAATCAATGCGTAATTTCATGCAGAATGTGTTTTATCTTTGTTCTATCAAAAGGTACAGCCAAAAAACCAGTAAGGGCGGAGTGATGGTTACACTGCATGGGGGGGGGGTGATGCGCTGGCATTCCCCACCAGGTGACATGAACCCTAGTGATGCCACTAGATGGAGAAACGGGAGTGTTGCCACAAAGCTGCTGCCACCTTTACAAATACTCTAAACCAGAAAAGATGGTTGCCCCAATTCATGTGCAGAAAGCCCTACACTAGGACAACTTCCACAGATAGTCCTGCTTGCAGAACTGAGAAACTTTCACACAAATAGTTACTCCATGTGTGATTCGCATGAGTGGATCTCTCCATCTAGCACCTGCTGGAAATGGATATATCTTATCATTGTTGTGGCTGGACTGGGATCGTGCATCTACTTCCCTCCCATTCCTTTATCACTGCCCTTGTCTCTCTTTTAGAGGGTGAACTTTTGAGATGGAGATCCTTATTCTCACTCTATGCAAAGTGACATGTACAGGAATGGTATAACAACATCAATAACACATACTAGATATAGCTATGGTTTAGAACAGGGTGGGCAAACTTTCAACTTTAGGGATCCTGAACCTTTAACAATTGTATAGAAGAGGGAATTTCAGCCAGTGCAGCTTGCCATCTCGCAGCTGAACAATGGCAACAAACCACACTACTAGGAACACTGACCATTATATAGCAATATCTCACCAGTTCTTAAACTGTTGGGTCCAGTTTGAAGTGGTGAGAACCCAAAAACCCCCAGTCCAAACATTGGGTGGGCTATGACACCACTAACACTATCCAGTGAAACACCCAGCAGATAGTCAGAGCTTCCCCTTGTGTAGAATCTATGTCCCTTATGCCCCTCAAGCAGGTGATTCGGTGCTATCAGAAACAACAGTGCCAATCAGATTGGCAGACAGGCCACACACAGATATGAGTGCATGTATCTCTTGAACAGGACTCATGGCTACGGGCTCTCAGTTCTTTAGTTCAAGAATCCAGAATGTTCTCTTTGAAGTCAATGGGAATAAGCATGTACTGCTTGCCTTTAAAAAAGAAACTCACAAATATAAAATATGTAAATTGGAAACAGTAGCATTGTCAAGTCTCTACATTGCCATCCTGTGATGCGCTAACCACTGACCTCCTTTCCTCAGAAGAATATCTGATCTATGTAGCTGACAATTTCAAAATGTACTCAGAGGAACACCAAAGCCATTATCTCCCCTTGAGAAGAGGCTGTAGGTCAGTAGTCAAGCATGACCAATGTGTGGAGAAGGTCCCAGCTTCAATCCCTGGCATTTCCAGTTAGGGCTAAAATAAATACACACACCGCATCTGAAACCCTGGAGATTTCCTGCAGTCAGAGGAAACAATACTGAGCGATTTGGACCAATGATCTATCTTACTATACAGCACAGATGTGCTGTGCTATTGTGGCAGGTGGGGCAGAATCACCCCATCATAGTCTATGGAAAAGCACTGCAGCTGCCCTACCTGCTTACACCTGAGAAAGCTGATGTAAGGAGAGCCTCATGAGGTATAAGGAGGCAGAGCAGCTGTGCTGCTTTGCCATGGACTATGATGGGGTGGTTCTGCTTCACCTGCCACAACCACACTACACATCCCTGCTATACAAGGGCTTCATAGTTCCATTAGCACTCATTCTTCCTCCATTCTCTCTCTCTCTCCCTCTTTTCTTCAAGTGTTTTGAATACCTACCAAACTATGGAAAATACCTTACCTTTTTTGTTTTCCTCTTTCCAGTATGCTCATGAGGAAATATATTGATTAGGATTTCTCTGACTCCTTGTCTTTGCCTCTGGCACCTGTCCACACTACTCCAGGTTGAGGATTTCCGCATCTTCTTGACGTGCATCCCCAAAGAATTGCATTTTCATTTCTTGATCTTTCCTGACAGCAGCCTAGCTGTTCCACTTATGCATGCAACAAAAGTGAGTCAGTGCAAATTTCAAGCATGTGGGAAAAAAATGTAAAAAGCATCAGAGAACAAGATGTGAGTAGTGAGATATGCAAAAACCCACAGCTTTGACATTAGGGTTTATTTATGGGCTCAAGGATTCAGATTATATGACAATAGCCTCTGTCCAAATGAACTTGCAAGACGTTCTGCACACTCATCTCCCCTTATAAGAGATAACAACATTGCTAGATTCCTTATCCTGGAGTGAAAATAGTTAATCAGAGACCTTTCATTTTTACCAAGGTTTCTCCCTCCCCTCTCCAGTTCACTCCAGCTCCTAATTCACCTGCTGAATATGTAACCCACTGAAGTGGGTTTTCTACAAAACCTTTAACTGTAAAATTTTCCAATGGTCTAAACCGCTTGGGATCAGATTTAGCATATTTATTTGACCTGTAAGTCAAGAAAGGAAAACTAAAAATATGCTATATGTTATTTGCACATGCTGAATAAATATCTCAAAACTTTTTCCAATGGCCAGAGCATTTGATCAAAAATATCTGATGGGGGATCAATAAAGCACACTGCACATGATTTAAATGATATATTCAAATGAATCAAAGCTTTAAATTACTTTGGCTGCAGTACTTGTAGATATCCAAGTTAATAGCATGTGTTTTTTCTACATTGCTTAAATATTATGAAAAGAATACGTGGATGTCAGAGGGTAGGGACACAGCTCACAGCCAAAATCCCCTCTTTGCACATACTGATTAAATAGGTGCGTGAAACATGGGTGCCCACATGGCTAACAAGCCAAGTTAGAGAGGCCGTAAAGGACAAGGAAGCTTCCCTCCGTAAATGGAAGCCCTAATGAGGAGAATAAAAAGGAACATAAACTATGGCAAAAGAAATGTAAGAAGGTGATAGGGGAGGCCAAGAGAGATTATGAGGAACACATGGTCAACAACACTGAGAATAATAAAAGCTTCTTCAAATATGTTAGAAGCAGGAAACCTGCCAGAGAAGCGGTTGGCCCTCTGGATGGTGACGGAGGGAAAGGGGAGATAAAAGGAAACTTAGAGATGGTAGAAAAATTAAATGAGTTCTTTGCATCTGTCTTCACGGCAGAAGACCTCAGACAAATACCG